>NC_138663.1:180205227-181405227 GCF_964273445.1 Streptopelia decaocto | reverse complement strand
TCTGCTGTCCCAGCTATCTAGACATTTAGGTACGTTTACATGGCTGTAAGGTATGGCTGTGCAACCATTTCATGCTGCACCCCATCAGGCTCTGGCTCAGGAAAGGCATTTTCAAGATCATTGCCAGGAATTGGAAAAAAAATATTGATGGAGGAGCCAAGCACTTAGTATTTGTCACCTGGCTCCAACCTGCAGCATCATCCTCTCAGCTGAGACAAACCCAAAATATGTTTTTAACTTCATTAAAGCCCAATGATATTACAAATATTCTCAGAATAAGATTTAACCCAGACTCTCTTCCTTTGGTTAGCAAAAGGGGAGGACTGTTGTCTTTTAATTGTTTTCAGAATGAAGGAGAGATCTGTGGAGGGGTTGCCTGGGATGATCTTCCTGATTACAGACCAAGTCTATCAATGTATCTGTCAGAAAGGCTGCTCTGCAGTGAGCAGCCCACTAGACATGATTTCTATCTAAGATCTATATCTGTCGAGCCACATATTACACATATAATGTGTGAGTTGCCTCCCTTCAGCAAGCGAGGGCAAATATAATACATGTTTGACATAATCTTCATCATGCTAAAATTATTTGAAGTGATTTAAGCAGAACTGGTATGATTTACACTTTCCTTTTGCTTTTTTTTTAATAGCCCTCATAATCTGTAAATTGTTGTTATGCTCCTTAGCATTGTGTGCGCAGGAACATGTTTTGGCCTTTTCTTAGCCATGCAGACTCAGATGGCTCTACCAAAGCAGTGAAGGCCGGATCCTGGTTTTGGAAGATGCCTGCACAGGGTGGGGTCAAGCTGCAGCACCATCTTACCCCAAAGAAACACCACAGATCTGCAGGAGGTGTTCCCTGGACTGGTACCTGTTTCGTATCCCCGGACCTGTGATTGTGCATCTGGAGCTTCCCTGCTCCAGGCATTCTTGAATCAAAATGCACCACACAAGTACTTAAAACACAAACCCCATTTGTCATCACAGTAGTTCAGGATAGCCCAAAGGCTGTCTTCAGTTAGATTGACATCTACTACCTATCAAAGTCAGCTAGGAACTTGTTGTTTCTCAAAATAGGAACTCTTTTTACAGTTTAGTACCAACTCACCTTCTACCTGCTGGGCCAAACCAAGAATGGTAAAAATGAGAACAGGAACAGTTGAAGCAAAAACAACCTCCCTGCTCCTACACAATGTTGTCCTAAGTGTATGTGCTACATACATAGAATTGTAGAATCACAGGATGTCCTGAGTTGGAAGGGACCCATAAGCATCATCGAGTCCGACTCCTGTCCCTGCACAGGACAACCCCAGAATTCACACCATGTGTCTGAGGGTGTTGTCCAGTCTCTTCTTGAACACTGTCAGGCTTGGGGCCGTGACACCTCCCTGGGGAGCCTGTTCCAGTGCTCCACCACCCTCTGGGGGAAGAACCTTTTCCTAATGACCAACCTAAACCTTCCCTGGCACATCTTCCTGCCATTCCCTCAGGTTCTGTCACTGGTCACCAGAGAGAAGAGATCAGCACCTGCCCCTCCTGCTCCCCTTGTGAGGAAGCTGTAGCCACCATGAGGTCTCCCCTCAGTCTCCTCTTCTCCAGGCTGAACAAACCAAGTGACTTCAACCACCCCTCACATGGCTTCCCCTCCAAAACCTTTACCAACCTCACAGCCCTCCTCTAGACACTTTCCAGTTTATTCACAGCATCACACTTCATGTCGGATGATTACACTCCATGGTTCTCAGTGTATTTTTAGTTGTACATTTTCCTATGGAGTCCTTGCTCTGCGATCACTGGAGGTTGGGCCCTGCGCAACTGTAGAGGTCAGCAGCTGGTGGGAATCCTTCTCTATCTCTGCAGACAGACTATATAGAGAGGCTGATCAGTTGGGTCTTGTGGGAAATGGTCTGTGAACCCGCAAGCTGATGGATTACTGCTGTTGGAGTCATCCCCCAGCTGTACAGTTTGTGTAGCCTTGCCATGGCAGCAGTCGAAAAACAGTGCTCCTCTTGTAAGCATTGCTCGATACCTCTTCCGACAGTCATCCCCTTTCTGCCCTTTAACATCCTCCTGCAATACTGTCTTTCTGCAGATGAGGATTTTTTTGGTATCTATCTCAGAAAGGTAATAAAAATACTGCACATTCTTCCTGATTCAAATTCTGCACAAAGTAAAGCAGAAAACTTCAGCTAATATTCCACCCTCACGCATTGGAGAATTAGCAGGAACTCCAAATTTAAATGAAGCAAGTTAGAAAAGTCAAGATTTGAATATAACTCAGAGGCCCAATATGATACATCAAGATGCCATTTAGTACACAAATAAGAGTTTACGGTAGTGGAAAACCACACAAAACATAAATGATGACAAACTCTGCTCCATTGTGCTTCCTGACTGAAAATCCAAGATGCTGAGATAGGTTTATTTCAGTAGAACTGGTAGGGAATATTTCAATGAAGCTTCTGAGTTTCTTTGCTTTTAAATGAAAAAATGTACATTTGTCTAATATTTTCATGGAAATCTTCTGTTTCAGTGAAACTTCGAGTGGGAAGATCCTTATTTCTGGAAAGGTCTTTGTGGGCAAAACAAGAACTTCCACTGTAAAATAATTGCAAATCTGTGGGTTAGTGCACAAAACATACTAAAACTCAAAGAATAAAAAACCCCTTGTTTGAATCCATCTTAAACTTTGTGTTTGAAACCTATAAAGTGTTTTAGATGTCATAAAAGACAAACAATTCACACTGTAGACTTTACTTCATGACCCTGGCGAAGAGGCATCCATCTCTTTCCTTCATGCCTTGTTGCAATAGCAAGAGACCCTCCTGTGAAAATCCCTGTCTCATTTTAAGACTTCACTTGTTGGTTTGAAAGAGTTAAATTGTAGCCATTTGTTTCTGTTAAGTTTTGCCATCCTAAAGAGTCCAGCATTTTCTCTCAATCAAGGTACTTATGTGGTGCAATGCTCTCATCTCTTAATTTTATTTTTGAGATATTAAAAAATCAAGCCTTCTGTTTGCCTTATTTCAGGGGTTTTGTTTGTTTGTTTGTTTGTTTGTGGTTTTGGGGGGGATTTTTTGTCTCTTCTCTCTGCAGTTTTTAACAGTTTTTTCCAAACAAGCCATGCAGATCTGATGCCAGACTGGCTTACTGTGGTCCTCAGCTCTTGGCCCCAGATTCTCCTAACTAGCTGACTCTGTCCCTGGCCATGGTCTGTACTCTTTGTTCTTACTTGAATGTCCTTTCACGTGGCTGGGCCAAAGCAAATCCGAGACTACAATAAGACCTTTCAACAAAATTGTTATTAATATGTACCACAGCAGTGCCCAGAGTTGCCAGTTGAGATGGAGACTGTATGTGTTGTCTATAGACATTGTCTCTGTCCTGGACTGGAGACAATCCCTGTGTAGACTCTGCCACACTCCCCTGGAGTATCTTGTTGCTCAAAATGACTAGCTCCATTGAATTCGGTGGCACCATCCATGCATCAAAGTACTGTTTTTCATGAATGACAGCAGCAGCAAACAGCCAAAGCGATCTGGTTAAGTTTAGAATTACCCTCTTCCTTGGATGTGTGATATTTCTTGAGTTCATTGTGAGAGACAAGGTGAAAGAGAAACAGCCCTAAAATCTGTTGAGCTGCTTGCAAATCCTTTGTGAGAATCCTATTTCTTCCACAAGAGAAGCAAGAGACATTTTAAAACTAGGATTCAGAATGGCATTTCATTAAACTGGTAGACAACGACATATTGTATGTCCATATGCATTTCTGTCTAGTGAGACTTCAAAGGATTCAACTGATAATGTACAAATCAACTGATTCAAAACTCTTCTCGAAGACTAGTAAATCAGAATGAGATTTGCATGTTTCACTTCTGCATTACTAAACTCTATCATTAATATGTTCTGGCTATTATTGGGGTCATATAACTGCAGAGGGGCTTGCTGGCCGATTAAAGCCTTTAGAGTTTAATTAATGACAATAAACAGCTGCATAGAAGTCTTGCACACCAGGTAGCAAACTGCATTTGAAACTATAGCCTGAGCTTGAGCATGCATAAATTATGGATATTTTTTCTCATCAGTGACACATCTTCCTTAACAGTGCCCTTGGCTGGGCCTTCCAGGCACTTCTGTTCTGCTTCAGAAACATGGATGGAAAATTAAAGATCGTGGAGTTTCGTGTATAACAGTCTAATTTATGGTTCCATTGTTTCCACATTAAGTCTCATTCAGAATGAGTAGATAATTCTGAGGATAATGAGCTGTTAAGTTTAATTTACTCACATTTTCAGAAGGGGTTGAGGGCTTCTGTGAAAACTGCAGAGTTCCAAACTTCTTATTAACCCAGAGCTTTATGAAATTAATTTATACATGAACGATAAATAAAGGCAGAATAATAAATATTGAACAACATTGTTTGCCTCTTTTAAGACAGTGGCACATTAATTCTTTCCCTTACAGACTTTCTCAGGGGCAGATAAGGTTGGAACATCCAGATTTCTTAGCCTAAAAAGATTCAGTTGCTTTGTGCTTTGTTTGGGTTTTTTTTTGTTGTTGTTGTTGTTTTTAGAAACAGTTATGATGTAGAGTTTTCGAAACTACAGCTTCAAGTAGAAATCACCCCAATTCTTTATCAGATGAAATGAACTCCTGTGTCACTGTGTGCTTTGGGGATTAATTCAGAGAAGACAGAGGATGAGGATGCCAAAGCCTCTGCTAACCTGGAGTGAGAACCACGATGGCCCTCGGGCACTCCGATCTTCAGAGCTTCAACACGTTGTCTACCGGAGCCTGGACCTCGGAGGAGAAAGCACAGTCCTGAATTTGGAGCCCAACCACCTTCCAGCAGGAGCAGAGACACCTCTCCCCACCACACCTGCTGGGAAGACCCTGCTTTGCCCTGTGAAGCTGTCCTACTCTGCAGCAAAGCCTAAAAGCTTGAAAGGCACAGCAACAAAGGGCATACAAGAACGAGCGTAGCTGTAACCCAGGGATTAAGGGATTTGCCCAAGAGGGAAGAAAACTGGTTTAATCCCTACTTCAAGGACTTTTAATGCAAATTAATGCAAAACAGGCAAGCTGCCTGTGGAACAACTTGCATGCAAGCAGCACTCTTCATTCAGGAATGAGCTGTGATGGGGCTGTGGGAGGAGAATGAGGATCCCTGAAGTGAGGTCCCCTTAGCAATGCTGGGCAGCATGAGGTCTCTGCAAGGCTGATGGACAGGGCAGTCAATCATAATTTCAGCACTGATTGTAACAGCAACAAGCCAGAGCCCAGGGATTTTGAAGTGTTTAAGGATGAAAGCTGCCGTGCATAGTCAAGCCACTGTGCAATAAGGCATCACTTTAATCCATTAACTTTCCATTATGGGCTAAGTATGTTTCTTAATTACTGAGGGTGACTTTGGAGAGTGGCTTAACCACATGATTCTCACTAACATGAAATAAAAGTTTATTGTTGCATCCTAGACTTTGCCTAATATCTTAATGTCACCCTCAGAGTTGTGCCTGCAGGCACCAAAGTCAGATGAGAACCATTTGAAGAAAAATGTGTTTAGGATCAGCATTCAGGATTTATTGCACATAGCCTGATCCACTCTGTATTTGTAATTCCCTGTTCACTCACCCTTCTACACTGTGAAAGCAACTGGTAGTGCTCTGAAAAGGCCATAATGAGACAACATTTGGTGCAATTACGGCAGAGTTGCTTTTCTTGAAGTTAAGGAATGTGAACACAAGGATTCCTGGGCCTGTCCAGTTTTTAAAATCAGATTGTGGTCAACCACAGAACAGGAAGCAGGGAGTAGACAGGGTTCTATGTCTTTTTTCTCCTCCCTTAGGTTGCCTCCAGTGTCACCAGCCACATAAGCTCCAATCTCAGCTCTTCAACGACTAGTGCTCATCTGCTGGGAGCTGCCACAGCCCTACCCCCTTGCAGGCCCCATCAAGGGCATTGCAACAGCTGAGAATAACAGGAATGCAGCAGCTCAGGTCACCTTTCTCTCACCACCACACGCCTTTAAAATGCTCCTCTTCAGAAAGGAAAGCAAGGGATTGTTCTGGTAATGCTGCACCATTCAGCAAGACTCCTCAAATTCACAATGTTTGAAGTTGTGGTGGGAGAGCTTAGAGGCGTCAGTGCAGAGCGGACAGTTGACCCCTTAGAAGTTGAGGGGCTTGTTCCGGAAAGCTACCTCTACCAGTGGGAAACTGACTAAAAAACTTTCCACCCCTTCCTTCCCACCCACATGCTGCAGCTCACGCTCCCTTTAGTTGTGTCAAGGCAGCTGCTTTGGAGATCGTGCTGAAAACAGGATCTGTTCAATGATCTCAGTTTAAAAATAAACCTTTTTAAAATTTTATTCTTTAGCTTAAACAATTTCAGTAATCCTCTTTGGAGCCCACCCACACAGGCTGTTGCATTGCTCGATGGAAGGGGCAGAGAGGTGGTGTTGAGAAGGGAAATCGTGGCTGAGGAACTGCTTTGTTGAACAACAGCTCCATTCACCCATTAGGTTCCTGTAGGGTGACCTGGATATTACAGCGTGTACAAGACTCTTGGTTATTAATACTGAGCTGTACACCACTTGGTCAGGCAGCAGTGTGAATTTATACCTAGTGAAACACGGACACACTATTGCACATTTGCTGAATTGGCGAGATAATGCACCATGGACTGTGTCGTCTTTAAATATTTGTGCTGGCCTTATGTTATGGGAAGCAAAGCAATACCTTTCCCCATGTAAAGACTGCAGGGACCAAGTTACCTCATCAGCATTCCCACATGACTGACATTAAGCTCAGTAAGCAGAAATAAGGACTCAAATCAAGCCCATATTTTGAAAAAGACCCCTAGTCTTTTTGAAGGAGACCCTACTGGAAGACTGATGGTTATTTGGTACCAGTGGCTTCTATTTTGGTGCATCTATATGGGGGTAGGACTCCATGCTTGACTATGCCAGTCTTAGTTAGGCTCAAGTGCCTGAGCGTGAGGCCCAGAGGTGCTAGTAAGACTTTTTTGCTGTATCTGAAGCAGCCTATGGGAATGGCAAGGAGAAGGAGAAAGAGACGGAGGAGAAGGAGAAAGAAGAACCAGCAGATCCTACCCAGACCACCTCTATGTAATACTATGCTCAAAGGTACTAAAACAGGATTGATCTCAGATGTTGGGACACAGATGGGAAGAGCAGGGGGAGGCAGGAGCTGCTTGACACACTGCTGAAAGAGAAGAACAGTTCATTTAGGTCACAGCTGGAAGGAAATGGTCTGGGGCCCACTGAATGTGTTGGCTCAATAGCGTGTGGTGCAGAAGGCACTGGGGGAGGTGAAAGCTTGCATATAAAACTAAGCTTGAAATGAGAAGTACGTATTCACCTGGTAGTTTTAATACTAGAAGTCCTCAACTGTTTTACACCCCTGGATGACTTATCAGGTTCACAAATTAACTGCGCTTGATTGCACGCAGCAACAGCTCACACACAGTCAGTTTTACTGGTTTAGATGCACAACATCTGCAAATGTGGCTATTCTTGTATCTGGAAGACATACAGCAGCTCTAGTGTAAAACAGAGCTGATAAACCCTGTTGCAGCCAGGCCAGCTCTGTGAGAAATGAGCTCGGGCACCTTGGTACAACACTGTGGAGAGCATGCTCGGTCAAGCTCATAAACCCCAGCGCACCACATGGATCTGCTGCTCTTGCTCTGCCCAGCTCCCATAGGGTCAGAGACTTCTCACCACTCAGCTTCAGCTGGAATGAAGGAGATCCATGATAATGCAAAGCCTGTGAAAACTAGGCCACCTGTATCGCAGTTTAGGTATCTCACACAGCTTGGCATTTCTGCAGATGTCAGCTGAACCATACAAAGGTTGGGAAGGGGACATCAGCATGTAAATAAATGTACTATATGCACACATACACCATCTCGTGGAAGAACGACATGGTTTTGGATTTCTCAGTGGTGGAAACAACTGTAACACAAGGCAATCATGTGAAGCTTAAGAATGAAAAATGTACATTAAATAAGAACAGTAAAATATACTGGATTAGGCACTATCTTGCAAGAGAAAAAGCCTGCGTTTCTTATATTCAAGAAAGATTGGATTAAATAATCAAAATGCAACACAGGGAATAATTTGTCATAGGTGGTAAGACAATCACAAAGATAAACACACTGGTCTTTTTCCTGTCTACTTTTTATGAATCTGAGAATGTAAAAGAGATTTATTTCTCACAGAAACTGTAAAAAAGTTTCTTTTTAACCACTCAAAACATAACTGAGTTTGTTAAATACTTTATTGAACTCATCTAGCTCTGTTTGTATGAACAAGACAACAAACATTAACCAAAGGATGGCCATTTTCTGATTTGCCTGAAAACGTCCCTGTAGCCACTGACTTTCCATCTGAGTCTGAGCCAAGGCAAATTTATAAGCTGGATCTATAGCACAGCCTGTTCCATGCATATTTTTATACTGATTTTAACCATTTTGGCTGAAGGTGTGGCTTACTCTGAGGAAGTTAAGGGGTGCTGCTGGAGGTAGATGCTTAAGCTGTATTTCTACTGGAACTTCTGGCTAATTTAAGGAGGAAGGGGTTATTTTAACCATAGTCCCATCCAACCGAAGCAAAGGGCTGAGACACTGTATGTAAGCAGTCCTTAAATTATTACTGAAGCCAGATTTCTTCTGCCTTTTTTACAGCTGGAGGACCTGAGCTTGGTTGCTTTGCCCTGTTGAGCCGGGAAAACAACATTAACATAAACATTAGCAGATAACCATGGGCGTTGCATTTAAGCAGGAAGGGAACTTGTTAAAATGGTTGATTACTCTTCCACTAGTCAGCCACCACCCTCAGCCACCACCTGCATCTCTCTATTTGTCTTTACTTTTTTTTTTGGGGGGGGCGGCAACACCGTCCTCAAAGAGACACAGAGACTTACATACGTACATTGCAGAAGGAAGATGTGATGAATGCTTCCAAACAGCTATTATTTTCCTTTGGGTTCCCTCGCACACGGGCTTTCTAAATATTGTTTTGGAGGTACCTGTTATCCTCCATTAACAGTAAAAGGGAGTCTAAACTCTATAAGGTCTAAATAAGGAGTTCTAGATTTCCCTGCCAAGGCCAGGTGCATTACATTTAGCCTTGAGCTTAATGCAGGTACCAGATGTGGAAGATCTGAATGCTACTTGTTGAGTTTGTCCTTATGAGTCCCCATGAGACAAGCAAATATTCTCATTTTACCAGATTTTTTAATTACACAACTGTCAGCTCAGACAAGTATTTATCTGCTTTTTACCTACAGATACTCTCCTTTAGTCCATCTGAACTCTGCCCGATCTTTTTTTTTCCCCCTGAAATTCTGTACTGGTAAGGCTGCCTTCATGAGGTATGGTAACATGCTTGTGATTGAAGCAAAATTTTCCACACATTTTGGTAAGACACATAGTCTAAATTTGGAAGGAGTCACATTTTCTGCAAACATCACAGTTTTAAATGTGAACGGCAGCTTTAACCAAGAACACGTAATGAGGCCAGCAAGATATGCCAGGGCAGGTGAGGTAAGAGAAACAGCTGACCTCATTTCTTTCCTACCTGCCAGTCATATCAGCACAATGGCTCGTTATTCCTCTGCTTACTTATGGGCTTCTGTATATTCACACTTGCATTATCAGACCATATTAGTACTGAATCTTGATTTTCGCACCTCTGAAGTGGAAAAAAAGGCTATTGGTTGGCCTTTAAAAAGCACAGGTGTTACGAATCTCCCTTTTCCTACCTTGCAGATGGCAACACTTGGGTTGAAAACTTCTGAGGACAAGTGGCTTCTTGCAGTTCTTTGTGTACTGTGAAATAATCTAAACTGGCACCAGACAATGTGGTTTAAGTGTGATACTGGCTGGCAAAACTCAGGTTAGGTGAACATATGCCTCTTTATCGATGATTAGAAAAGGTCTCCATGGTGATTTAAACAGCCCTGAGGCTACTGGTGCACTGCAGGAGGAATCGTAGAATCACAGAATGTCCTGAGTTGGAAGGGACCCACAAGGATGGAGTCCAAACCCTGTCCCTTCACAGGACAACTCCACAGTTCACACCATGTGTCTGAGGGTGTCGTCCAGTCTCTTCTTGAACACTGTCAGGCTTGGGGCTGTGACACCTCCCTGGGGAGCCTGTTCCAGTGCTCCACCACCCTCTGGGGGAAGAACCTTTTCCTAATGTCCAACCTGAACCTCCCCTGGCACATCTTCCTGCCATTCCCTTGGGTTTGGTCATGGATCACTAAAGAGAAGACATCAGTGCCTGCTCCTCCTCCTCCCCTTGTGAGGAAGCTGTAGCCGCCATGAGATCTCCCCTCAGTCCCCTCCAGGCTGAACAAACCAAGTGACTTTAGCCGCTCCTCATATGGCTTCCTCTCCAAACCCTTCACCAACTTTGTAGCCCTCTTCTGGACACTCTCCAGTAGCTTTATATCCTTTTTATCCTGTGTTGCCCAGAACTGCACACAGTGCTCCAGGTGAGGCCGCACCAGTGCAGAGCAGAGCAGGACAATCCCCTCCGTGCCCAGCTGGCAATGTGCTTGGTGCTTGGTGCACCCAGGACACGGTTGCCCTCTTGGCTATCAGGGCACTGTTGGCTCATTTTCAACTTGCCGTTGACCAGAACCCCCAGATCTTTCTTCGTGGAGCTGCTTTCCAGCATCTCATCCCCCAGCCTGTATGTACAGCCAGGGCTGCCGTGCCCCAGGTGCAAAATCCGACGCTCGTCCTTGTTAAACTTCATGCAGTTGGTGATTGCCCAGTTCCCCCATTTGTCTATATCGCTCTGCAGAGAGGAGGCTGAGTCCAAGCCCTACACTTTGAGGCCAGGCCGGTTTGCAGGACGTGACCCAGCACTTCCCTTACGCGGGTTTGAGAGGGAAGGACCCGCTGGAAAACGCCGAAGCTGATGAATACGGACCTTTCCCAGGGGGTCTCTCGGGGACGGGCGCTCTTCACAGGCGCGTTCCCGCCAGCTCAGCGCGGACGCGCGGGGCTCTGCCGCCCCCTGCCGGCCGTTCGCCTGCCCCCCAAGCGCGCTCCCGCCGCCGGCCGAGCCCGCGCTGCGCCGTCCCTGGCTACCGTTTGGTGGCGTAATAACTACGTCATGGTCTTTCGTGCCAGTACCCACTGCCAGTGGGTCTTCAGGGACTTGCTAAAGCTTTTAGGTGCCCCCTCCAGCCACCCCGTGTGCCGATTGTGGTGGTTACACTCCGGTTGTATTTCAGGGTGTTTTAACAGGCTGTAAGGAAAACACAACGCAAATCTGCTCATTGCCAACACATGCAGTAATGCCGTAAGCACCAGAGAGCAATATGAACTGTTTTGGGCGTTGTTTGGTTCACAGAATCACAGAATGTTAGGGATTGGAAGGGACCTCAAAAGATCAGCTAGTCCAATCCCCCTGCCGGAGCAGAAACACTCAGATGAGGTTACACAGGAAGGTGTCCAGGTGGGTTTTGAATGTCTCCAGAGAAGGAGACTCCACAACCTCCCTGGGCAGCCTGTTCCAGTGCTCTGGCACCCTCGCAGAGAAGTTTCTTCTCAAATTAAAGTGGAACCTCTTGTGTTCCAGTTTGAACCCATTACTCGTCCTGCCATTGGTTGTCACGGAGAAGAGCCTGGTTGGTTGTTTTTTTTCAATGGCACAGGTCACTGCACAGACTCTGATCCTTCTGTAACTACTTGGGGTAACAAGACCACAGAACTGTGGTCTCCAGCATCCCACCCAGCAAAGGTTCATCCTTGCATTTGCCAGCCACCAGTTGCTGTATAATATCAACACAAGTGCCATCAGGATCTCAATTTCCATAGCCACTCTGGGGAAAATTAATATCCAATGTCCATTTTTGAAAAAGCAGAGACCAGTATTTTTGATCCAAACAAAAGTTGTCCTCCAGAAATGTAAGGTATGAAATAAAATACTGTGATGTACCAGAGAGCAATATTTGCAAACCCTGTGTGCTGCTAGAATTAAAAACATTTGCTACTATTTATAAACTATAAACAAGGATGTCTGCGTGAGGATTCCTCCATAGATGTTTCCCCTTTCTCAACCTTGAAACTCCAATTCTGGGAAGTCTGTGTGCAGACATGGCATGGGGCCAGATCCCACAGCCATGCACCCACAGCCATGCAGCCACCAAAGCAAGTGGACACAGCATGAAATAAAAAGCAACCATTCTGTGATGGCTTAAACCCGTCTCTGCTGAGGCTGCCATGGTCATCTACCTCTTTTCCTTCTCTCCCCAAAGCTGGCATCACTGGCTTCAAAAGGAGATGTCTGTCCCCCCCCGCTGGCTGAGGAAGAGTCAGTTTAGTTTAGAGATGACCCTGGAACAGCTTTTGGGTGTACTAATATTATACTACTACCATGTCCCCTGCCTTCCAACAACAGACTGAAGTTATTTCAGATAGCCTGTTAAATTGTGGGACTTTAGCAAAAGCAGAGGTACTCGATGACACGCAGCAATTGTGCTTTTAGCATGAATCACCTGCTTTTTCAGGAGCTGGAAACCGTTTCTCTTGCTAACACCAAAATAAATCAGATTGCACGGGGAGCTACCCACTAGGTCTCCAAAAATAAATACCATCCACTCCTTAAGACCACAGGAAAACCACAAGGAAAATCTCTGCGGTGTTCTGACAGTGCTTTTGTAAAATTTGGCTTTATGTTTTTTTACATGGATGGTCTAATGATCTCACAATAATCCCATGGACATAAGGCATCTGTACCTACAATCAATTTACCTGCAATTATGGGTAAAGTGCTGAACAATGCTCCCTTTATGTACTTTCTGATTAAGTTAGTACTTTTCCTAAATAAAACCAGAAACGCCAGTATGCCCTCTATTCTCAGAATCCCAGTGCATTTTAATGCACAGATTCATTAAATCATCTGAGTCAACTGACCTGTACGAAGTGGGTCTTGTCAAAAATAGAACAGAGAGCCTTTTTGAGAAATCATTATCGTTTTTCTGGGAAAGCATTAATTGGAAATCCTATTTTAAATAGCTATCTAGTTCATTTTAATATTAAAAGATGAATTCCTCCTTTCACTGCTATAAATGCCTAAACACCTTAATTATTAACTCCTTAAATTTAGCACATTCTTTCTCAGCTATTAACACATATCTCACTGCTGCTAAGCCATGCTGAGAATTGATGGGGGGGCACTCTGCACTCTTTTACCTCCACAGCAAGAAGCCCACATAGCTGCCAGTGCCTCCATTATTAATTGTTCCCAGTGATCTCCTTCATTTGGGGCCTCAGCTGATAATGTGAACCTTTCAATATTGCACGTTGGCTTTTGTTCCCGTGAAGACTATGAACCTTTTTGTCTTTGGCCATTGTTTACAACTGATGGGAGTGCAGAGGAGGTCAGAGAAGCCAGGAGGTCTCGAGGTAGCCTGAGGTACCCGACATAGAGCCACAAAAGTGGGGTATTTCCCAGAGTATGACGTAGGAGCGTGGGGTGACATATGCACAGGCAGGACAGCCACAAGGTTGGTTTCTTTTATCTCAATGTATGTCAACTAATTTCCTGTGGCTGGTTCACCACTGCAGAAGTACTAAAATTGCAGGAAGCTTTGGCCAAGAGTGGAGTTACCAAACCTCCCCACGCAGCCAGCCTCAGCATCGCTCTGCAGAATAGTCATTTTAGTCAGTTTGGCAAGATGAGTAACCCAGGGCTCAGATCCCATAAAGTCGGAGAGACTCTTTTGTGTGCTTCATGTGTCATTAGCTTTTATAAAAAGGAATCAAAATGTAAAGCAAAGGGAAGAAAGCAAACAAAAATAATTTAAATAGAGAATAGAAAGCGAACAGAAAAAAAATGGACGAAAGATGATGTAACGAACACTTTGTGCCTGAAGCAGAAGGACAAACTCTGCATTTACTTGTGCTATTCACATAGAGAAAAAAATTCCACTGATTTCCTTGAGAGCAGAATCATACCTTGGCTTGATGCCTGTGAGATTACAAGAAAGGATATCTATGTTTTGCACCTGACGTAATCCCTCTGCACTGAAAATTCACTACTTCTCACTTTTGTATCTCCTGCCAACTGACAATTTTTCTATCATATGGGGGGGCTGTGGTTTCTGAATTGTGTTTCAGGGATGTTTGGTGACCTGTGAAATCCTCCCATGTTTCTGACGCTACCACAGCGGCTGTCTCTTCAAGCAACACAGCCATCTGCCAGGGCTTCATCCAGCTTCGAGGACTTCAATGGTCACTGAAGTCATAACAAAACCCAGTAGCTTCTCTGTTCACAGCTAAGTCAAGTCTTTAGGCTCATTTATAAAAACCAAGGTCCCTGCACTCAAACTAGGTCACTGATTTTCTTGGAAGAGTCTATGGACTATTTTAGCCTTGAAAAGTAACTAAGAAAAGCAAGGGTATGGACTATAGACCTCCATCCACCACATAAATTTACTCATCCTTTGAAAAAAGTGCAGGATGCCTGCACATCAGAACAGTTCAAGAGCACTGCAGACATAATCAGGAAGAAAACAAAACAAAACCAAATGAAACAAAACGGGAAAGAGAGGGGAGGATGTAAAAGGAGAGTCAGCTGTTCTAATAGGTCAGCATTATAAAGAAAACAGAATTGCAGGATGTGCCCAAACAGGTCCTATCACTGGATTTCATCAAATTCATTGTTGAATGTTGGATCCTTCATTGTCAGATCAATACCCCCACAGGTACCTGAGAAGGTCTGTTATCTCTCCACTGTTCAGTTATTGATATATTAGACACCAACACATCACTGGCAGATGATTTCTTGGCAAAAGTACTTTACAGTGCGTATGGTTCAAAGCAAGGACTAGCTCCCAATATCCTCTCCCTTGTGTGAATGCCCCAGCAGCTAAGCTACAGGCTCAACTTGTGTTTTGGGGTTTTCAATGAATTTTTGTTTCACAATACATCTTCATTTAGAAGGAGACCGAGCACATGCAGACCAGAGCAACCCAGACCCTGGTGCTGGAGGTCCTCCACTCAAAGCCAAACACTCTGTGTGAAACCTCTCACAAGGAGGAAGGAACTACACCCACCAAACCCACAGCCTTCTCAGTAATAACCATGCCTGAGAACATGGCCTCTTTCAGAAAGCCTAGCTCTTTACTTCCCTGCAACTAAAAGGTGGCATTTTCTCCAATTCCCAGTATGGGAGAAAACAGAGCAGAACTGAATTATTGACATTTACGATTTTGACAAGAAGGCATTACTGTTGGTCTTGTTTTTTCAGCTGTCCAGATGGGCAGCCAAATAAAAATTCAAATGCTTCTACCTGGGTACAAATTAGCTGTGAATTTGTAGAATCAAAGGTTTCACTTATTGACACAAAACCACTTGTAGTCAGTGGGTGTTGCAGTATATTTTTAAGAACTGATAAAAGACTGCAAATACATGTTTTCTCTCCAGCTAATGTCAGGTGTCCTAACAGTCCAGGAAACTTGCCCAGTTGCACTTCCCTTTGACTTTGCCTCTTCCTAAATTTGGAGCTTCTTAGTAGCTGCTAACAGTTCATTTTAGAGAATACACTGTTAACTGTCACATATCACCACATTTCACAGAGAGGTGGTGTCCACTCCCTCTTCAGGAAATAGCTTGCCTCATCTAGTGCAAAAATTTACTTTCATTATGAACTGTTTTTTAAGAATTATGTGAAAACTTCACTAAACTTGGTGAAAGAGTTGGGGCAAGGAGTGGGTCTGTGTGAACTTCATGATGTTCAATACAGCCAAGTGCAAGGTCCTGCACATGTGTTGGGGAAACCCTTGGTATCAATACAGGCTGGGTGACGGATGGATAAAGAGTAGTCCTGAGGAGAAAGACTTGGAAGTGCTGGTGGATGAAAAGCTGGACATGAGCTGGCAATGTGTGCTTGCAGCCCAAAAGGCCAACCATAACCGGGGCTTCATCAAAAGCAGCGTGGCCAGCAGGTCAAGGGAGGTGATTCTGCCCCTCTGCTCTGCTTTGGTGAGACCCCACATGGAGTCCTGTGTCCAGCTCTGGAGCCTCAGCACAGGAAAAACATGGACCTGTTGGAGAGGGGCCAGGGGAGGCCACAAAAATAATCATAGGGCTGTAACATCTCTGCTGTGAGGACAGGCAGAGGGAAGACTTTTTTGCGTCCTTTCAGTATATAAAGGGAGCTTAAAAGAAAAGAGAGAGCTGCTTTTCTCCAGGGCCTGTAGTGACAGAACAAAGAGCAACATTTTTAAACCAGAAGAGGGTAGGTTTAGATTGGACATAAAGACCTTTTTTACGGTGAGGGTGGTGAGGCCCTGGAACAGGCTGCCCAGAGAAGCTGTGGATGCCCCGTCCCTGGAAGTGTCCAAGGCCAGGCTGGACGGGGTTCTGAGCAACCTGGTCTAGTAGAAGGTGTCCCTGCCCATGGGACTAAATGACCTTTAAAGGTCTCTTCTGATCCAAATCATTCTGTGATTCTACAAAATCCTACTAGTAGTCTAATCTCTCACATAATTTACGCACTCTAAATGTTAAATGCTCTGAAAATAACGCAACCTCAACCCCTCTTTCACAAAGCTTTCTTCTGAATTTAGTGGTGTTGCTTTGCAGTACTACAACCTGAACAGGTCCAGTTTTCTCAGTGAACCCATACATGTGTCAGGTTACCATAACTAGGCAAAGAACCAGGCTGCAAGACATAGATTTTGAATGAAGTTTCCCCCTGAAGAGCTGTCAGATGCTTCCTACCCATTTTTATTTGCATGTGTTTGCCAGACCCCGTAAGATGAAACTCGTCGCAAGCCTGACTGTTGGTTGATGCCATGAAATGAAGAGCTGATTTGGTTTGGTTTTGGTCATTTGCAAAAATCTTATTAATGAGAATTTGGATCTATTTAAACTCTGTTTCCAGCAGACTCTGGAGCCAGGATAAACTCTGTACTTGTGTGCATACAGTGAAGCTCAGTGACAAGTCTGTACTTGAAAACAACTTCAAACCCAAACTCATCTGGCAAACCTGGGCACACCCAGTATTTTACTTTTCCAACTTCTTGCCACCCACCGCCCACTGTGGATTTACAAATTGGTGTCTAATTGACAATAACTAAGCAGGCAGCTGGATTTTCTTTTCTGTGTTGTGAAAGAAACTGCCTTTCTCATAACCGGTTGCCCTACATCTTACAGGCACTTTAGATTTTATCTGGAGTAAAGGATTTTACCAGCTGAAGTCCTGCTAGCACAGGTTTCTGATGGTGGTTTTGAAAAGCTGCCCAGAAAGGTGCCTTGAAGCAGCCATGGAGAGCACCAGGAGGTATCACAGTGATATCTAGCAAGACTCATACTGTTTAACACACAGAGTGAAAACACACACTGGAGTGGGCTAATCTGAAGCTTTATTTCCTAAATTATTTAATTTAGTTTGTTCCAGGTCAGTATGTAAATGATTCTGTACTTTCTAGAGTCTGAAATAGGTGGTGTGTGCTAGGATTTGGTTTCTCTGGTGTAAGTTGCATACATAGTTGGAAACTTTCTTCACTTTGACTGGACCCATCTAATATTTCAGCAAAATTTTTCAGCTACAGACATGGCCTGAAAAACAGCTGGTTTTAATATCTTAGAAAAGTAATGTAGCAATACGCAACAATAATGGACGCAGTTGATATTCTCATTTATGAAGTAAAAGAAAAGCAAAATAATTTGATATGGTAGTATGTACAGTAGTACCTAATATGCTATCTCAATACTATTCAATCAAAATTTTTACATTCCTTGTCATTCGTTTTCTTTCAACGAGAGAACTAATTTGTTAGCACAATTGACATAACTTCATGGATTTTTTTTTTGACAGAAGGCATTTCTGAAAGAAAATAATACATATGGAAAATCACTCTGA
Organism: Streptopelia decaocto; assembly: GCF_964273445.1. Taxonomy (NCBI): domain Eukaryota; kingdom Metazoa; phylum Chordata; class Aves; order Columbiformes; family Columbidae; genus Streptopelia; species Streptopelia decaocto. Next base: position 181,387,314 of record NC_138663.1, on the reverse strand, counting down.
CCTGCGCATATTAGCAACAAAATAGTAGTGATATTTAAGGGAGGATGATATACGTATTTAAGGGAGGAAGGCAGAAGGCTGCTGCTGCTAGATATTCGTCCACTGACATTTAGCTCTATATTTAAGAGTACTGGTGATACATAAAAAAAAAAGTCATCGACCTTTTACATGGCACATGACAATTTTGAGTTACAACTCAGCTCTCCGGTGGATTTCATGGGGTTAAACAAAAGTAAATACTGAGGCAAGAGTTATAAAATACGTCTTGGAAGAAGCAGTTGAAACAATAAAGGCTCAGACTCTGCATTGCTTATGCAAATGTGTGGCTTCTGCACAGTTTGTTTGCTGTATATCACTACATTATTTTTTTCCAGGGCACATGAGCCAGGTCTGCAGCTGCTGCCCAGTGGCTGTGTGCTCCCAGGATTTACTGAGAAGACAATCATCATCTGAGAAGTACCACAAAATCTCAGCTCCTCCTGAAAGCAGCAGGACTAAGGAGCTCGAGAGCTGTGCAGGGCCAGACATCTCCAGTGGCCTTTCCAAATGTTTGGGAGTTGAAAAATACTGGGCAGTTCATCCTACAGGCGTGGCTGGAGCTTCAAGAACAGGTGTGGAGCACCAGAGAGATCTCCCTAGGAAGATTTTCTCATTCATTTAAGCTAATTTATGGCCTTGGAGGACATGGTTATGCAGACACTGTTTTGAATGGCAATAGTGCCTTATGGAGCTCTCATTCAAATTCTCACACCTGTCTTACCCCTCTATGGAGTCACTAAGGTATGTGTGTGCGTGCAGCCATGTGGTAAACTGATCTGGCTAGAAAGTAATTTCTTTTTTTCTGAATCAGTCCAGTCTATCTCTGTTCCACTACTTGGTTCACCACCAAGCTGTGCCAGCTGCTGCCAGGGTGGTTCAAGGAGGCGGTGGGAACAAGTAGTCATGAATGGAGAGGCGAGAATTGAGCTGCTAAAGCAGCTTAGGCAGTGCTACCACCAAATGTGACACTAGATCTGACGCTGTATGTGTTGCAAAGAAACAAAGGGAGCCAAAATAACGAGCAAACAAGTGCTGGCTTACCAATGCCTGGCATAGATTCAACCATGTGCAGGGCACTTCAGGGCCAAACCCCAGATCCGTCTCTTAGCTGTTTCAGAAATCCTTGGGCCACACAAAGTAAAGTGGGAAGAAATCAGAGCTGTAACTAAATTTGGTCACCACATAAGCGACTTCATGAAGGGTAGCTCTCATGATGTGTCCTGGTAAGTGAGAGACAGCACAAAGCATGCAGCTCACACGCTTCTTGCAATTAGCTTTATCCATGCCAGGCCAGCCGTATTTCTACTTTTCCATTTAGTAAAACATTTTAAACAAATTATTTGTTCTTTAAAGGCTGTAGCTGGAATTAAATGTCTGCTGTGTAGGTGTCTGATTTTTTTTAACTATTTTCTCTCAGGAGGAACTGAATTGCATCCTAGATGTGCACAATCCCCAGCCTGGCTGAGGACAACTGGCTCAGAAGAGAGGTGAAACATGTGTTGGGTGAAACATGTGGCTTCTCATCTGGGAGATCTATCTTGGTGCTCTGGGGTGGGTGACAGCCACTGATCTGGCAGGATGCAAGTGGGAAAAGTGTGACTGAACAGAGTCCCCAAAACTGCCTGTGAGGTCCCCAAAGCAGGTCATGCTAAAGAGGAAAATAACAATAATGAAGTTTGTTTAAGAGATGGCAATCAGATGGATTAAATAGTAACCAGGAAATTACCAAGCGATGCTGGGGAAAAAAAAAAAAAAAAAAAAAAAAAGAGTCTGCTTCAAAAGAAGTCTAAACAAAGCATACAGATTCCTCACAGGGGAGGAGGAGGGGCAGCTGCTGTTCTCTTCTCTCTGGAGACCAGTGACAGGACCCGAGGGAATGGCAGGAAGATGTATGTGCCAGGGGAGGTTCAGGTTGGACATTAGGAAAAGGTTCTTCACCCAGAGGGTGGTGGAGCACTGGAACAGGCTCCCCAGGGAGGTGTCACGGCCCCAAGTCTCACAGTATTTAAGAAGTGATTGGACAACACCCTCAGACACATGGTGTAAACTGTGATGTTGTCCTGTGCAAGGACAGGATCCTTGTGGGTCCCTTCCAGCTGGGGACGTTCTATGATTCCTTTATTCTGTGATAAGGAAAGAGAAACCTGGTAGGTCTTTTTTAACATCCTGGCTTATCTGTTGTATTGCTGATACTGATCCCAAATGTGTAGCACACTGATTATCAGGTGATTATGTGACATTAATAAATCAATGACCAATTATTAATGAATCCCTGTGACTGAAACCAGGTGGGTGAAGCAGTTTTTCCCTGTGGTGGGAACTAGCAAATTCTACCCCTTCTCCCACTGGCAAAAATACAAAACGGAGTGGAAGGAAGGCTGATAGATATTAAATGCAAGCGCATTCAAACAGTTCCTCCCTGAGACAACACGTTTTCTGGAATTCTGAATTCCTTGATAATTCTGGAATTTTATTCTCCTCCTCCCCCAGCATAATTTCATTGTCTTCAAGGCAGACAGGAGCACATTCATTAGCCTAGATCATATAAATGTGTCTATGTGAAAGGAATTTAGCTCCATAACAATGCTTGTAATACTTTTCTACTGCATTCTACCCCCTATATTAGTAGAAATAGAAGTAGACCTGTTTGGATATTCTGATGAATTTTCCCATGTAGGAAAGTATCAATATCAAATGTGAACTTTTTGCTAAATGTGTTTCTTTTGTTTCATGTCAAAAAAACTTGCTTTCTTTGTCACTACTAAATTCAGTTATGGTCACAAGGCTGTTTTTCCATTTCTAGTTAGAACTACAAAGTTTCAGTGTATTCAGTGACAGGGTTATTTGTTTTCTTTTGTTTTGTTCTTTTTTAAACCAGCACCTCACTGAGAAGTATCACAGGATTTCAGTGTGCGTGTGCACATTTCATCTATGTTTAGAATGGAAAACTTTTTCTAAATATTTGGTAATATATAACAGGCACTCTTGGTTTAGACAGTGTTTTGTCATTCATTGTTACCAGATTTGTGCTACAGCATCACCTAAGAGTATAAGTTTTAGCCATATGAAGTGCGAACACAATACCACTTCTGTCATGTTAGAGCATGTGAGATGATATTTACACCAGTGTTATGTTCCCTGGGTTCTGGCAGATGGCATCTGATCCACTGTAAAATCTGCTTGGACAAAATAGTTTCTGCAAAGTATGTATTACACTTCAGCTGGCATTACTAGTTTGTAGCACTTAGCGTGAAATAATGGCACTGCTTCTGATCCAGTGCTTTGTGCTCTAGGACCCAGTTTCCCATGTTGTTGGACCACAGCCTTGGATGGAATTCAAGCTCCATGAACAGGGCCACCACCCTCAATAATATGAAGGACTTAGTGTCTCCATGAAAGCCAGCCTGTTCACCACTGCATCATCTGATCTAATAAAAGATATTACCTCTCACTGTAGGCATTGTCTCTCTTTTAAGCACTTGACAGCTCAAAAGTTTCCCTCTCTGAAAGAGCATCTTGACATTTCTATGCTATCACCAGAATAGTGTGTGAGCAGAATATGTCCATTATATGAATGAGACTGCTCTATCACAAGAAGTAAAATTCTCTGGGAATGAGCCTTTGACTGGATTGCTCCCACTAGGTTTGCCTGGGTGGACAGCTGTGCCTCCATACAGTCCTCACGATTTCCTGGGGACATAGTGTGTATGAACATTATTCCAAAAAATGACACTTTTGGCTCTGTCTGCAATACAAACACTACACCAGTTTGTAAGTCAAGTCTAATTAAACAAATGCAAGACTGTCCTGGAGATAAAGTTCTATTGCTTTTGCAAGATTTGTTCAGTTTAACAATTTAGTGTTGCAAATACTGAAAAGCAGAAGTTAATAAAATAACCTCAGTACACTGATTGGTTCATGCTACAGTTGAAAGAATGGTGCATGTCTAAATAGCAGAACTCTTGTTTAAAAACAGAAGGCAGAAGTAAGCGAATGACTAGTCATCTGTTTCAAAGATGCTGAACTGTGAATATCTGCATGTCCATCAACATTGCTAACCGCGATGAAATGTTCTGTCTGAGATTACTTTACCATCTACTGTGAAGACAAAATTATTGGAAGAGAAAATAACTTCTGTTGAACTGGAACACATTTTATGTACTTTTCCATGTAGATAATGACCTAGAAGCTTGATGACAGAGGCAAGAGCAAGTATATTTAAGCCACTGAAAATATTTTGTAATCTGATGTCATGTTTCTTGCCTCTGCTCAGTCATTCAGCAGTGATTTTTTTTTTTTTAATGATGCTTTTATATATTTTTTTATTATTATTTTCCTAACAAATGGCAGATGTTACCAGGACTTATTTTAGAAATTGATCTTTTAAGCAGTAGCCCTGCAGGCTTAGGAAACAGCATAAGAATACACTACAGAATGCTCTCCAGCATTGTGGTATGGAAGTTTTCGAGAGCCTTATTCTGGCAAGTGGACCTCTCTCAGCAGCAGCTGTAACATTTTGCAGGGTAAGACACCCCGCAAAAACACTCGGTTCTTCCAGCATGTTGCCTGGGAACTGCTCCTCGCCAGAACAGAAGCAGCATCACTTCCTCATCATGCAGCTCTCCAACGCAGAAGTTAAATGGTTCAGACGTCAGAAGTTGAACTTGGGATTCTGGCAATAAAACATTTATCACTTATGAGCTGGGTGCTGAAAACCTTGTTAGAAAAGAGCCCTTTTGTTCTGTTTAAATAAAGGAGAGACCTTAATGTAAATCAGGTGAGCCAGCTTCACATCTTCATTTGAGTCACATAGTTTTCCCAACCGTCCTGGCAAAGACTGGAGGAAAAGAAGCTGTGTCTGCCAGGCTCACCTTAATGACTTGCAGTGACTAATCCCGCTTGATCTTTTACTTTCTTTATTTGCAACAACAGTTCTTTGAATCTTTGAATTTTGAACAGTTCTTGATCCTTCATCTGGATCAGCCTTGTAGAGCTGTGCTGTACATTGGTTTGCCAAATAAAAAAAAAATCAATAATAAGCTATAATACCCTTTTAATTTTTTTTTCATTTGAATGTACAGTCTGAATTACAGTGACACTGGCAACTGTAGGGTCAATAAACTGCAGGACAGATGTAGGAACACATAGTTATGAGACAAGATAGGTGGCAGCAAGGACAAGAACTTCTTAAGCCAGTTTTCCCAACTGAGAAAATGTATGATGCATCTATCCAGATGGGATATGGAGAACTACAGCCCACTGTTCTCTCTTCATCACACATTCGTGCCAGGAAACTCCACTGTCATCACCCAGCAGTGTGTGAGTTTGACTACGTGAAGAGGACTTAGCACAGTCAAGACTTAGCTCTTAAATGTCTCCATTTCCTGTGTCTTTAACCTACCTTATGATTCACCCTTCTCCCTTTTTCTACTTAATCCACCCCTCCCCACATGCTTCACTTCAGAAATTGCTATGCAAATTATGTTTCTAAATTATGGGGTTTTTTTTTCAGTTGTCCCCATAAGGAATAGTTGCATCCTGAGCTACGCAACAGGTTAAAAGCAGAAGTTACTTAAATATGCATGTACATATGTTGTTTTACTGACTTTAAAGACACAGTACAAACCTTGCCTCAGCAGTTTTATTTGTACAGAGTTTACTATTAAAAACATCCAAAAGTGATGTTTTTTCAGCTGTTTCTGGTATTCTATATAATAGCTATATAATAGCTATATAATATATATAATATATATAATATATATTTTATTTATATGTGTGTATATATATATATATATAAAATAGCTATATAATACATATTAGCTATAAGGATTAGCCTTTTCCCAAGATGCCAAATTTTCCCATCTGCCTTGAAATGGACAATACCAGAAAGCCTTTACAGCCTGATTTTAATAGAAAACTGCAACGTCTTTTCATTTTTCTTCGTTCAGTCTCCTGAGTCCAGCTCTGCTCATCCTAAGACCAGTTTCACTCTGTCCTTTTCTCTGCTGCATGATTTCCACTGTTTGAAACCATGTGTGGACCGACACTTGGCTCTACCTTCTAATGACAATCATTTCACTCACTACAGAGTCTTTAAAAAGGTCTGAATCTCATCTAAAACATAAATGCATGTTAATCATGGCAGCTGCATAGTACCAGTAATGCACAGACTCAGAGTTCCTGAGCAGGAATGGCCAAGGTACCTTCAGTCTGCTTGCCCTTTCAACGTGAGTGGCTGGGCCGCCCTTAAAACAACTGTCAAACTACTAAGATTAAATTACATTGTCACAGAAATTATGGTCTTTGGCTGTATTAACACTGACTACATATTTGTAAAGAAATATCCACTAGAATAAAGCAGGATATGCACTGCTCTGATGGAGATGTGCCATAGCACCATAAGACCTGCCAGCAAACCGAGCCTGTGGTAGCTCACTCAGGAGCAGCATGACCAGCTACCCAGCAGCTGGGTGGAAGGCTAAGGGCACTATCACAAGCTGTTGTCCTCTGCCAGGGTACAAGCATCCTCTGACATGTGGTGTGTTTTAACTGGATGCCTGTAAATCAGCATGTCTGGAATTCTTTGGAGGGTTAGCTGACCATCAATTTCCTGGATGTATGTTTTGCTTGGGATAGTTATTCAATCCTTGTAATTATTCTGGTTTTACATGCAATTATTTTTATACTTCCTTCTCTTAACATATTGCTGATATTTTAAACTTTAAACCTATTCCAGGTAGCTTTTCCCGGAGAAGTAGGAATTATGAATATTTTCAAAAGCTAGAATAAAATACTCCTTTCCTTCATTTAAAAATACAGCCTGTTTCTTTCACACAATTTGATGCAAACATTAAGTAGCGAGCACTGTCTTAGACGTGTCAGGAACAATGCCTTGAATGTGTTTAAATAAACTGTATTAGAGACACCAGGGATATCTGCCTTCAGTTCTCCCTAGTGTACCCTTTTCTAGCTCGAATATCTCACTGTCGTATATATTTTGGCTACTGTTGAAGTTTTAAATCCATTTACTTCCATGTCAAGATGTGGAAAGTAGGAAGATTCATCCACAGAAGTCTATGGATGTGAGCTCTTAATCCACCATCTCTGCTTGCAACCTATTTCTTCTGTTTTTTGACATTCTGTTGGAAGGTTTGGGGCAGGTTTTTGATGATGCTTTTCATTTTGGCATGCACACTAGACAAAATAGCTTGTTTTTTCCTCTTCCTAAACCAATGCAGGTCATTGTGGTGTTTGGGCAAGATGCCAGCTTGGTGCAGTCTGGTCTTGTTGAGTTTCCACCTTGTCAACTTTAGAAACAGGTGGGCATATCCTTCCTCTTTTTTCCTTGTGATTTTGCATCTGTCCAGTTTTCTAATATTTCTGTTGCTGACATCTGCAAAAAACAGAGATCCTTTTAATCACATCCCAAGTAAAGGGTCTCACACAATACAAGGGTTCCTGATAATACACATATACAAAGAGACAGCAGCACAGAGGAGAAAAAAAAGGCACCAAATGGATATGAAAATCTTTGAAATGCTACCACATTCTTCTTGTGCAGTAATTCTTTCAGACATATTTAATATTTTGCATTTGCATAACACTTTTCAGGTAGGAATTTTGTAGTACTTTATGGGAATGAAGCATATACTCCCTAGCTGATTTTAGCTAGACTTAGTAAGAAATTTCAGCAGAACTATGAATAAATCTATAGCCTTTCCCACCTTAATACCTGTTCTTCCCAACCTGAACATAAGTTTCTCAAAAGTAGAATTTATTTTTACACATAGCCATGTGGAAATACCATTTTACAGCTGGGAATTTGAAATACAGATGACAGGACAACACCCAGGCCAAGTTCAGACAACTCTGCAGCTTGGCCAGCAGCTGCCCCTAAGTTTCCAAAGCCCAAATCCACTGCCCTATTTACTGGCCATCTGTGTTTAAAAAAGGGAGGGAATTTCTGCAGAGCATCTGAAAGCCACATTTTCAGCTGAAACTCTGTTTTGCATGCTGTTCACTGTTTCTGCTTATTTCTGCATAGTACCATCTGGATTCTACCTCCTTTCTACTTCCTCATGGTTTGCAATTTCCTACGTTCCTGCAATTTTTTTTTTTTTATTTTATGGACAATCAGCAGCTTTTTAGCTCCACAAATACCGCGCAGCATTCCTTCACTTTATTTTTAGCCCAAACTGGCTATTAGGAACTGCAGCTTGCTAGCTTTGAGCCTGCAGCTGACTCAGAGACCAGCTTGGCAGATGGCTTAGTCCCTTTCTAAAGCTAAGCGAGAATGGGTCTTTGTCGCCTTTAATACATCAGCTCGTTGCAAATCCTCCAAGACAGCTGATCCTTGAGTTGTGTCTGCACGTTACCTGTGGGCATCAGCACCCTCCACGCCACTGCGGCTGAGAAAACACCCTCTATTTGCTCCCAATTGGCTTATCTTTGTTTTGGTTTAGAATAAAATTATTTCAGTTGGAAGGGACCTACAGCGATCATCTAGTCCAACTGCCTGAGAAATTCAGGGCTGACCAAAAGTTAATGCATGTTGTTAAGGGCATTGTCCAAATGCCTCTTACACAATGGCAGGCTTGGGGCATCAACAACCTGTCTAGGAAGCCTGTTCCAGGGTTTGACCACCCTCTCGGTAAAAAAACATACTTCCAAAATGTTGAGTCTAAACCTTTATAAATATGTAAAGGGTGAGTGTCACGAGGATGGAGCCAGGCTCTTCTCGGTGACAAGCAATGATAGGACAAGGGCCAATGGATACAAACACAGGAGCTTCCACTTAAATATGCAAAGAAACTTCTTCACGGTGAGGGTGCCAGAGCACTGGAACAGGCTGCCCAGGGAGGTTGTGGAGTCTCCTTCTCTCTGGGTGTTCCTGCACCGACAGGGGATTGAACTAGATGATCTTTCGAGGTCCCTTCCAATCCCTAACATTCTGTGATTCTCTGATTCCCTGGCGCAGCTTTGAACCACAGGTCCTGTCGCTCAACACGAGGGACAAGAGCCCAGCACCTCCCTCTCCACGTCGCCCCCTTGGGAAGCTGTAGAGAGCAATGGGTTGGCCTCAGCCTCTTTCCTTCCAAACGAGACAAACTCAGAGTCCTGAGCCGCTCCTCACCGGTGTTTTTTGTTGATGTTTACATTTGTTTGGCTTAGTTCTGTTGGGTTTTGTTTTCTCCCACTCGTGCACGGCACCCTTATCAAACAGCCGCATCGCTGCACCCCCGAGCCCGGCCCTGCCGCCCCCCTGCAGCCCCGCCCGCCCCCGAGAGGTCCCGCCCCAGGGCGGAGCTTCGCTCCCCGCACCGGGAGGGACGGCGGCTGCTGCCGTTGCAGCGCGGGAGGTGGCGGGATCTGCGTTGTTCCCCAGCGGGCAGGAGCGCTGCTGGCCCAGCGGGAGGAGCCGGGCGCAGGTGAGGACGGGCAGCCGGGGCTGAGCGGGAGGCCGGTGTCTTGCAGGGCGCTTGGTGCGCGTTGCTGGGGTGGGACGTGCTCGGGCGGCGGGATGTTTCGGTGCCTGTCTCCGGGTTAAATGCTTTCCAAAGCTGTCCGGCCGGACGAGCGCTTCCCTGGGAAGGGCTACGCGGCTTTCCAACGCCGTGCTGAGAGGGCAACGGCGGGTTTTGGTCATCGCCGGTGCCTTCTGCCCGGCACCGGGGGGAGCGCAGCCTCTGCTACCGGGCTGGAGCACGGGGGCTTCGCTGCCCTTCTTCCTTTTACAGCAAACTTGGGGTTACAGATCGATACATTCCTCTTAATGCATGTGGTAGGCAACCCCCTTGTGTTGTTTGTGCGGTTTATTTATTTATTTATTTATTTATTTTTAATTCTAAATAAGGCTCTTTCTAACAGATTTCCATTGTTGCTGAGCTCTGCTTTTCGCTAAGCTCATAAGCACGCAAGGTCAAGACCGAAAACAGTTCAGAATGTTAAAATCTAGAGTCTGCAAAACACATGGAGAATCGCGGTTACCGCGGTGGTGATTGTAATTCTTTCTTTATTGCTTCCAGGTACTCAACAACAGCAACAAAAAAAATGAACGTTTTCCCATCATGTCTCTCCATGCAGTAGCTCTCGCCAGCTACAGTGGAACAGAAGTTTTCAAGCCCCCCTGCTCCAAAAAGGTACGGCAAGGCTGGCACCCAAGTGTTGGCTCAGTGTTTTAGTTCGCTGGGGGGACTTTTTTCAAAAAAATAGCTTTTATTTGTCAGTGGTTGTGGTAAATATTTTTAATCGCTGGCAGTTTCATTACGGAGTTAATTTTGGAAATATCATCCCAATATTGGGGGGGGAAAGGCTGTTTTTATTGGTTATGTCAGCAAGTTGTGATACTTTTCATGCATCTCTCTTGTCACATTTCCTTATAAGTGCTCTCTTTAATTTTTAGTTTGATAGTTAAATGCTAAAGGAGATATTTCCCAATCTGTGATATAATGAAAATTGTAACATGTTGAAAGTAAATGGTAATATTTTATTTGAATTCTCTGACCATCAGATCTAAGAGATGGGAACATTGTTTTTTAAAGAAGATACAATCTTAAAATTTAGCACTCTTAATATTTGCACTTACTGATAATCAGGTAATTATGATACTTCCATCCTAAGAGGTAGAGCCAGTTAATTACTGATACTACAAAACCTATTTTTTTAAAAAAATCTACATAATTAATAAAAACAAATTCCTATAAGAACTACTTTATTCAGTAATATTGACAATATGATAGTTGTATATGTAAAGCCTCCCTACACAACAGTTTCTCTAAATTAGAGCAGAGGAAAAAAATAAAGCAGTATCAGATGCTGAAAAAAGTATTTTTCTTAGCACCAGCATTATCAGATGCTAAATATTTTAAATACAGCATGCTATTTTTTGCCTGAAACATTATTCTTCAGTTAAAAGGGAAATTCTTTGTGGGTTTCAATTTCTTCTGCTTTCCTTGAGTCTGAAGGGTATCTGGGCTAGATCTGCTTTCTGAGTCACCTTCCTCTCCCACGGGACCACGCTGGGAACATAGACATCAAGACAGGGTGTCAGAGGACAGCACAACTTTTAACTCCTCTCTCTTTCTATGGGATCACAGGGTGCAGGGGGGGGCGAGAGGTGTATGGGGATGCTTCAGTGTGGAATCATCTCACAGAAGGCACAAGGTACACCTTGGTTAAGTGCCTTTTAGTGATGCACTGGTCAGAGAAGGGCACCCCTTTGATTTCTCTGGTTTCCATGGTGTGCTCTGCAGGTCCATGACATGCTTGAGGGAGTGGGAGATAAATGTGTGACCTTCCAAGGAATTTGTGAGCTTGGGGAGGAGAACTGTTTGTTGCTTTGCTGTCCTGAGTGTATCTTATTCCCATGTTGGAATTAGCCCCTTGGTGTCTGTGCTAAACTGCTTGCCCTGGTTCAGCCTATGCTGGTTTGACAACATGGTAAATCCACTTTGGGGTTCAAAATACCAGATCAGAAGCATCTCGACTGCATGAAGCGAAATGCTGATTTGATATAAACCTGCTCAGTCAGTTCAGACGCATTCACAATTTTTGTCAGCTTACACTGGCAGGCTGTATGCCAGGTCAAGTATTATCTATTTGTATTGCTTCTCGCTTTGTGCTGCGCCAACCACATTGCTGTCATGAACCACATGTACTATGTTCAGTCTAATTAGGCAGATGGAATTATGTGACCATGCTTGCTCCCAGTCAATACAGCTGGAGATCAAACACCAGTACTTGTGGAGCCAGGGCCTTGTAGATTTAGTTCATAGCTTGTATACATGCAAACAGGCCCATGCTTCCAGCTACAGATTGGTGGTTTTTTTGAGTTCTTTTCCACTTCATTCCTGCTGTTGTTTTGACAGATATGTAAACATCTGATTCAGCATTTTGTCTTGCATGTGCCTCATGCACTTGCTTAATTCTCCTACTGTAGAGGTTTCTTTTTGTCGTTTGCCATCTGGAATGAAACGTAAGATGCAGAGTTGAGATGCCAGTGCTCTTCAGATGGTGTGTGCTTCTGGGGAGATTTTCAGACAACCAGAAATACAGGCAGTGGTTAGGTGACTGTCAGCAGGCCTTAGCATGGTGTTCTTCCAAATGGGATGACTGTGAGACCGGGTGTATGATTAGCAGGGTATTGTTGTCTTATAACTAAATTGTCTGTCTGTGTGTTCTTGTTCTAGTTAAACCACGAAAGCTTAAAGGTGGCTTTCACCGACTCAGCATGTTCTTCAAATCCCTCAGCGAGGATTAGCTGCCTTGCTCTGACACCTCAAATCTCCGTTCTCTCAGGTATGCCAATTGGTGCTAAAATGTCTCCCTCTGGGGAGCTTTGCTGGTGCTTGTAGTGCTAGGAGAGGCTATCAATGTTTGTCTGGACTAAACAGGTATAGTCTGGTTGGAGAGGGACCCTTTCTTATTGATTTTGAAGGTAAGACAACATCAAAGTATATTATACCATTTAAAAGTATGTTCCTTTTTTTTTTTTTTTTTCTTTTTAGTTAAGCTGGCATTTTGAGTGCTCAAGAGTGAAATGCTTGAACCATTCAGATGATTCTTGGCAGGTTAACTCCTTGTTCATTCAATAAATAGTTTTTCAGATTTTGTGTGTGTGTGTTGGTTTGGTTGTGTGGGGCTTTTTTTATTATTATTTTTTTAAGCTTGGCAGAGCAGAAACATGAGTTAAATTTTTAAAACTTGTTCTTTCTTCTTTTACAAGCCACTAAGAACAAGTATTTGGCAGGGTAAGTTGGCATGGATGTATGATCAGTGCTAGAGATGCTCTGTGATGCTGAGCGGGGGAGATGACGAAGGTTGAGAGGGGTGGAAAGGCTGTCAGAATGGGCTTTGCAATAGGAGAGCAAAGCAAAAGAGTTGAATAAACAATAAACATTTTGTCTTGCATAGACAAGTTGCTGTTTTCAGCCCAGGTTAAGGTATTCCTGTGCATCTGAAATGTCAATGATTACCAAAATTGTTTTCTTTTATTGAAAAGATCAATATATGTTTGTTTGAAAGTCAACTAACTTTAATTTTCCCATTCCTGCCCTTACACTGCCATGGCTGGCTATGTTGGCAAGGTGTGCAGGCAGTAAAATGTGCAGTTTTGCTGCTGTTTCTGCAAGAGTTTTGTCCTCATAAGTGGCAAGTGGCTGATGCTAATCACCAGTGAACTTTTCAGCTCATTTTGACCTGGCCTTACTAGGACAGCATTGCTATCAGCTCTTGTAGTAGAGCTTATACTTTTTTTTTTTTTTTCAGCTTTCTCTTGATGAGAACTGCTCTTTATGTAGATTTGCTTTTCCAAAGTATATGGGGGTTTTTGGTTTGGTTTTTATACCTTCCTTAGTAATCTTTGTTATCATGCAGTTTTAGTGCACGCTGGCTTCCGGGTGAGTGACTTGTGGAGAGGTTTAGTGTTTTTCCTTGAGATATGTCCAAGGAGAGCAACCTCTGGGCAAAGTCTGCAGTCTGCAAGACTTGCTGTTTTTTTCACCATCAGTGTTTAACATTCTTTGTGGTCCTAACTAAGAGTTCTTTGCCCTGGAAATGAATCTTCTTGATTGTGTCTATTCTTAGAATTTTACAACTGACTTATCTTCCTCAAAGAAGACAGTTGCTAACTTCATTATCATGATGTGGTCAATAGTTTATTCTTGAACATAGACTTTGTGTCTAATCTCTCCATTGCTTGGGTGATGGCATTTCTGTGAGGCTTTTTGTTCAAGGTATTGGACTTCAATTTGTTCTCAAATAGCTACTGGTTGCAGTGCACACTTATACGTCATGCTAATGTTACCATGTTTGCCACTAAAAGCAGTTTTTCCATTTTCTATTGAACTCCAGTTTTGCAGTAGATCATGTAGGACCTTGGCAGGCAGTACTTTAGATTCCTTCAGAGGCATTATAATGAACGCTGTGACAGAACTAATTTTCTTTATGGGTTCATGTAAATGTTGCCACCCTTATGAATAATGGACTAAAGGTTACTTTAGCCTTTTCCACATGAGGAGGAGTGCCTGACTGAACATGTAGGCATGTGACCTTTTATTACTAAGTGTGTTTTTATTTTCTTCCTGCTGTATTGATATTCCATATGTCTTGCTATAATATGACCTTCTCTTTTACTGGCAACAGAATCAGTACCTGTACTGCTAACTGTACCTCGTCCAGTTTTGTAGAACAATGATGTTTTTGAGCATGCTGACAATCAGTCACCAGAGTCCTAGCTAATTGTGTTTGGCTAGCAGCCACATACTTTACTGTTGTTTATTACCTAGTCTTATCAATGACAGAATTGCTTCCTGACTGCAGAAAGCAAGAGCTTTCTCGTAGGAAGAGGCAGCAGAGAGTGGTGCGTGAATTCAGTTCTTACCTTTCTTCTCACCCATGTTAAAACATTGTGCATTTTATTCATGTTGTAAATAATAATTTTTTTCTTTAGGATTCTTTCCTAACTTCTCAGTTTCTTCTGTTTTCTGAACAGATGAATACTTGAGGCCAGCGGTGATTGGACATGCTGGAAATTTTGGATCATACCCAGACAGTGCGGAAGCTATCAAAGACATTCTCGTGTCTGTTTTAAATGCATCTGGTTTGAAGCCGTCTTTGGTGCTGGAGCAGACCACCATGCAGGGAGCTCAGAGCCTGGACAGTGACACAGAACAGTGGGAAGAGAGCAGTGATGGAGACAGCCATGACGACAGTGACAGCGATTCTGCACATAACAACACTGCCTGTACGCAAACAGACATTCGGTTTACAAGGCACCGGGCATGTTGGGACAACACATACTGCAATTCCCCTAAACCTTCACTGGGTACTTTCTTTTGTCCCTGTTACTCAGATGGGGATGCTGCTTCTTCCTCCTTGAATGGTTTTACTCTGTCGGACGTGTCCCCTCTGAAGCGGGACTGCTTTACCCAGGTGACGTTAACCGGAGGCACTGTTACCTCGGCTGTTGTGCATTCTGGAAAAGAACATTATGCATCCCATGAACAAGACTTGACTTTCACAAGGTTTCTTTCTGATTCAACTGTTTGCCAGCCAGCAGATCTGTTGAAATACCCTGATGCTTTGGAGCCTACGCCTGTCAGCAACAGTGACAGCAGTTCTCCCAATGGCCTGTCCCAGTCAGAGCCAGTCAATCGAACAGGTAACTTTAGAGGTCCACCTTTGTTTTAAGATTTCTGTGCTAGAAAAGACAACTGTAATTGAAGTGGGCCTTGTTTATGGTGATTGCAAGTTAGGCAAGTGCTGTCATTCAGAATAGGAGAGAGGGGACAAATAGCTTAAAAATTAAGGAGAACCAGACAGTTGGACTTGGTGAAACGGGAGACACTTGTGCTTGCAGTGGTCATCTGTCTCATGATGCAGAAATGCTTCTGTAATATGCAGCCTTTGGTTTGTTCAGCCTGGAGGAGACTAAGAGGAGATGTTATCACAGTCTACAGCTTCCTCACAAGGGGAGGAGGAATGGTAGGGGCCAAACTCTTCTCTTTAGAGACCAATGAGAGAACCCGAGGGAATGACAGGAAGATGTGCCAGGGGAGGCTTAGGTTGGACATTAGAAAAAGTTCTTCCCCCATAGGATGGTGGAGAACTGGAACAGGCTCCTCAGGGAGGTGTCACAGCTCCAAACCTGACAGTGTTCAAGAAGCAACTGGACAACACTCTTAGACACATGGTGTGAACTGTGAGGTTGTCCTGTGCAGGGACAGGAGTTGGACTTGATGATGGTTGTGGCTCCCTTACAACTCAGGACATTCTGTGATTCTAAAATGTAAAAACTGCTGAGCTGTGAGCAATACAGAACATGCATGGGATGAGGCTTCCACCATCTTTGTCTTATCTTCACGGTTACCCTTTTCCCAAAAGCAGATAGCATGGATTTGAGGACTTGGTAGTGATTCATTGTGTGGGCTCCCTAGGTCATCTCGTGTTTGACGTGAGCTGGAGGAGAAGTCCTTTGATTCCGGGATTTTGGAGGCAGGGCTTTAACATCCATTCTCATTATGATTAAATTGGCTTGTGCTGTAGTGGGACTATTTTTCCTCTTCCCCTTTTCAAGTGTATCCGCTGTCTCGGAGACACATAGCTCCACCTGCATAGCATCCAGTTTCTGACCAGGGGCTGGCCTGGCCTTGGGGCTGCGTGTGCCTCCATGAGATGCTGCCGGCCAGGTCCCCTCATGTTTAATACCTGACGTTGATATGAGCAGCTTTTGCTATAGCAAGATGAAGTATTTTTATTTATAAAGGGTGTTATCAGTATCTAAAGCCTTGTTCTTACTAGATACTGAGCCTTGGAAAGATGGTGCAACTGAGGCCTGATTTTCTACTGCAAAGAAGGCAAACAGCAGGGAGCACTCAGCCTGCCTTTATGTTGTAAACAAAAATGGCAGAAACTCTGGGGTTTTTGTCCCTTTGGTCAATAATAGTCCTAGCGGTGACACTCTGAGCTCTACATCCAAGCTCTGGTCCTCCCTAGCTATTCACACAGAGCTCCTCCAAGGCCCCAAGTCAGCAGAGATATCTCAAACAGGCACGTGCTGTTGCAGGACTAGGGGCTTTTAACAATAGTAACTCTGTCCTCTGGGATAGGATGTTGTCAACAGTTAATGTAGCGACGATTATGGTTGTTTCCTACTGGGTGTTTTGCTGGCCCTGTGTGAGAGGCGCCCATCAGGGAGAAGGAAGCCACACCTGGCCTTGGAGCCAGCTGGAGCCTGTCGCACAGGTTTGGGTGGCTGGGTCTGGAGAACACAGCCCAGGCTCTTGGTGTCAGCAGGGACCACGAGGCATGTAGGTAAGAACAAATAAATCGTGTGTGACGTGATCTGGCACGAGTAGGACGTGTCACAAGCTTGTGTTGGGTCAGTAACGCTGCTGGCTCTCCAGAAAGCAAACAGAGGAATATGGCAGCCAGGTGTCTGAAGAAGCAGCATCATTGATTTTACTGACAAATACTTCTCATAGGAGCTTAGACACTGTGCAACGTGGTGGGCTCTGTCTGCATTAGACTTTGGTTTGTTCTGTACAAAGTAAAGATTTCTGCATTTCATCATTCCTTGTTACTTCCAGCCATTTAACTCACTGCTGGGTAGCCTGGGGTGAGGGAAGTGAGGTCTCATTCTCCCCTGCATTGTGCAGGACTGTGAGGATGAGGAAAAGCAAATGGCAAACTGAAAAAGAAGAAATAAAATGCCTGATTTGAAGTCAAGAATTACACAAGAGCATCTCCTGAGTTGCCATCCTTTCCATTGCTTTCTCAGAGGTTTCTCACTTTTGTTTCTCACAGGAGAATTGGTGAGGGATGCACAAGGCATAAAAAAAAATGACATAAGATGATTTAAATTGGAATAGATATTTTTTTTCAGTGGGATTTTCTGTTAGTCCTGTGAGACTCCTGTTAGGTCTTCTTCATACTTCCAAGGGCCATTCTCCAGTGGCCTCATGTAACCTTCTGAAAAGGCTCTGTCATTAATGATGAGCCTGTGACTGAGTTTGTTTTATTCTGGGGGCTTTGTTGTGGCTGGTGTGTCACTGGCAGTTCACAGGGCTTGTTCTTGCTTTTAACCTCTGTGTGCATCAAGGCCACTTCCTTCTGTGGCTCTTGAGGGCTCTTTCCCCAGCCCCAGCAGCCCCCAGGCAACAGCGCTCAGGAGCACAAGGGCAACCAGATTATTTTTCGCATCAGACTCAGAGCTGCATCCTGTTGCTGGATGTGCTGGGCTCCTTCCTTCTGCTCCTTCCCACTTTACATTCTTTTCACTTAAAGTTGCAAGTGAGATGCAAGAGGTAAGCAAAAGAGAAAGTTCCTGTTAGATTTCAAAATTATATTTAAGATTATTTGCATCTTATAAAGAGAAAGGAATATTTTTCCCATTTCCTTATTTCTGTTTATTATTTTTAGTTAAGATAACAAACATTACTCTTTGAACTAATGAGAATGTAGGCTTTTATGAAGGTGTAGAGCCTTTAGCACTTACCTGTACTCCACACACAGTGCTTCTCCAGTAAGGTGAATTATCAAATAGGTATGAAAATAACCTAATTAGATGATTAAATCTGTTTTGAAAAGTCACATCAACAGTGGTTCCATTTTTCCTCCATGGTATACACAATAGAGGTATTAATAAATCTGTACAAAAACACTACTTCTGTCTTGCTATGCTTGAACACAGTATTGACTTTCCAGCCTGATGTCACTGCTCAGGGAAGCGTAACATGGTTTCTGTAAATAAGACAATATAAAGCATCTAAACTAGGCTTGAGAGTCAGTGCCCTTAGCTGGAAAAGAAGTTTTCATAGATTATTCTAATGTTTTGTGGGACCTCTTTAACCTTTCAGTGACTTGTAAACAAATTCAGGAGTAGCAATTTTTATTTTTTTTTAAATACAAAGAGCCTTTGATTATGCCCAGTTATCTTCAATGACTTTAAATGTCACATGTACTGGTAGCATTTATATATGGTCTATTTTATGATGTAGACATCACCACAGTGCAAAAGAGAAATTGCTTGGTTATAAGGTCAAAGAAGGAGTAGTAAATAAACACTCAGTGTGGGGAGAAAAAAAAAAAACAGACATTTCCTTTCATATCTCAATAGTGTGTACATCCACTGACATTATATATAATTTTCCTCATCCTTCCAGCAAATTTCTTGTAGCAGTGGTTGTGAGTGCTTTGAAAACAAAACGTGAGCACATGATTTCACACCTTCAGTTCTCTGGGGAAGAAGATTGTGACTATATATTTATATAAAAAACAGTTCATCATAAAAAACAGTACATCAATAGAAAACCAGATATGTGCTCTGCATAGTGAGAAGTTCTTAACAGGAAAAAGAGATGGATTTTGTTTCACATGCTCATCATACTCAGGAGCAAATGCCAGGAAAACCAAACTGCTATTCTGGGAAGCAGGGAGTACTGTGGTAATGCATCCACCCCAGTTGTACGTGTTACCAGGCAGTATGTGTTGCATTTGGAAACGGGAGGGAGATTTCCTCTAGGTATGGAAACATAACGACAGAGGGTTTTTTCCAAATTTGCTGCAGTCCAATGCTACCAGCAGTGATTTGGGGAATATTCTAAGGCTGATGCATCTCTCTGCATGCCTAGACAGCAGTGAGATTTCTTTTTCTTGCAGGTGTTGTGAATGAGCAGAGAGCAGGGTTAACTGGCTGTGATGCAAACTGCAGAGCATCGCTGTAGCCCCCGGTTCTGGCTCTTGTCCCCAGCAGCGTGGGTCGTATCTGGCAGAGGGCTGGTGTTGCTGTCACTGCACGGCATTTAAACCATGTTTCCCTAGTAATTGATATTGATGCTTCAGGTTGCCAGGGTAGTTCAAATGCCAATGTGTTCCTCGCATTTCTCTCCTCCTTAACTTCTGCCGCAACCTCCAGCCCTAACGTTACTGAAACACTAACCAAGCACACTTGTTATATACACTACAATAATCAATATTCATGCAATTTCTGAGAAGTACATTACAAAAATGAATATTCATACCATTTCTGAGAGGTTCTGTCAGTCTTCAAGAAATCTAATGCATATGCTAATCTATTATAGGAGTGCACAGGATGTATAGTGCTGATATTGAGAAACACAGAATGTATAGCGCTGATATTGAGAAGCGTAGGCCTGCTTTAACAAGATTATTCAAGCCAAAGGTGTTCAGTTGTGGGAAGGAAAGTTTGCTTCGCTTTCTGGAAATCACCCTGCTCACATCATGGGAGCTGCAGAGAAAGAAATAACTGATAGAAGTTCTTGTTATGCCCACAGGTTCTACTTCTCCTTTGAACATAAGTGCTATACCCTTGAATCGTTCGTTGCAGGACATCTGCATGCTTCCAGAAGATGTGGAGAAGGTAAGGACAACACTAACTGTTGTAATAATATTTTCTCCATTTTGATAGTGGCAAAAGCAAATGATAGGAGTCTCAATAACAGAATTTTCTGATAGATGGACTAGTCTTTTTAAATACTGTATTTTCTCCCCACTGTGAGTGAACCTACGAACCTTTTTTTTACTCTTAATCCATTAATAAAATATTTCAATTATTTTAAAATAGTGGGAATATTTTAGAACACTATACATTTCTGCTTTTCATTCTGTCATTTTCCCACACATTCCCTGAGACAAAACTTTAAGATTTTTATGATGACTTTAAAGTTACATTGGAATATATTACGTAAAATTTGTTGCAGCTACATGCACATGGATGGGATTTACTTCATGCTTTTACAATGAGGAGATAGGGAGAGGTTGGGGTATTTTGTGTGTCCTTATGATGAGCATGTGAGATTGCTTGTTATTCATACGTAATTCTTTTACAGCACAGTAACTGTGACATCTGCAGTAATTTAAGCAGTTTTTAATGGTTTCTAATTTGTATAAGGGGCCCAAATGATCTTAGGAGTGTTGCCAGATAGGCAGCCTATTTGAACTTATAAATAGAGGTAAAGATGAGAAGATAATCCTGTCACACATAACTCTTTGTGCTAAATGTTAATCTTTTTTAACAACTGGAAAAGACGGGTTAATCTCATAATTAGTTGTTGCAATGAGGAGGATGTAATACAAAAGAGCTTTAAAAATGTGCCTAGAAAAAGAGATTTTTTTGCTGGCATGTGGATGTGCTTGTGGTCCCATGTCCTGGGCCCAAGAGGCAATCACCTTTGTGCAAAGCACTGGAGTGGCAAGTTCTACATTTGATTTGAAGCTCTCAGCATCCCTAAGGTGCATTTAAAACAAGGACAAAACCCACCCAATAGATCACACATCAAAACCAAGGAACTTGTGAACTGGCTTTTCATGTTGCCTTTTGTGAAAGGTGTTTTGTAAAGGAGATGATGTTTCTCAGTCTGTAATTTGGGAACCAAAACCAAAGTAATTTGCTTTCAGTCACCAGGAGACCAGTGAGTAGTATCTGGGTTAGAAACCACAGTCTGAGAACTATTGAGTGAGGCAAGATTGCATCACCTATCTCTCCAGTACAGATGAGTGGGGGCTGATGTGGTTACAATTTAAAAGATATTAAGAGTTTAGTCCGTTATAAGTGAGGTTGCCTTAAACCAAACCAAAACATGAAAACCACACAAAAAAACCCACCACTTCTAGGTTGTGAAATAATACCTTTGAAACTTAGGAGGCTGAAAACTACTGTACATGTAGTGTCAGCAAATCTGAGAGTTGTAGTCATGGGCCAGTAAGGAGATGGGCCAGAAGATCTGGAGGGACTTTGCGCTGATGCAAGTGGGAGGGAAGAGAAATGAGAAGGCTGGTGTGTCACAGCTGAGTTGGTACCGCTTCCTAGGGTGAAGGACCTAGCTGGTGGCAGAGCTGAAAGCTGGTAGTCATGCTGAGTACAGGAGTGCCTGTCTCCTGTTCCATCTTTCTGCAACGCAGCTGTCTCAGATACACTCATTGCTTTTGTCAGCAGGACACACTGATGTGCTGTGCACTGCCACTAACGTGGGGTTAACCAGTGCCACACAGGCTTTTTGAGTCTTCAAAGTAGGAAAAGTCTTTATCTCCCAAAAGGGAAAAGGCTGTGTAATTATTTCCTTTGCTAATGGTGTGTCCTGACTTTCACTGGAAATTGTCTCTGGAGAAACTGTGCACCAAGCAAGTGGTATTAATCACTGTTAGGGAAAAGATGAAAGTCTCTTCAAGCACCCATGAGGACTTGTGGGCTCTCTCTAATGTTGAGATTAATATCTTATAAATGCATTTTGCTGTGGACAATAAGAAAGCAGGGATGTCTGTAATGCTTCTTAAGATTTAGCTGTTTCAAAACACTGATGTCTACGTGCTTCCCAAAGAGGTTGTAGGGGATGTCATGAATATTGATGTTGGGTGGTACAATTTTCTGACCATAAGCCACTTTTATAAAAATCTTTTAATTATTCTGCACTCAGAATCTCTAGCCTTAGGTACTGCTGTGGTTTTTTAGATGGAGGTTTAGCTTTGCATGATGCAAACACAGGCAGTTGAGGGGAGAGGTCAAGAGTATCCTGGGCATCTCTGGGTTCCCATCCATGCACCTGAGTGTACCTGGCTCTCCATGATGCATCCACTTCTGAGCTGAGCCCTGGCTGAGCTGTGCCCAGGCCAGCAGCAGTAGCACAGATGGGGCTGGTCAGATTCTCTGTTAGACCAGAGGAAACAAAGGATACAGCAGTGACATTGGGGCAGGGACTCCTGGGTCTGTCTGGATGAATTAGTGTTGCCAGAGGTGACTTCACAAATTGCCTTTTCCCAGAGGATGGGTGACCCAGGCAGGCAGGCAGATAAGGGACACCCTGGGGAGGGGTTGTCTGGCTGGGGAATGCTTTGGAATGGCTCCATTTTATTTAAGGCACTGTGAACCCCAGGGGAGCCAAGTTCCCACTTACTCTCATCACAGACTTTCTGTACAGCCTTGAGTTGAGCTTGTAAGGTATCTCACGGTATAGTCCCTACTTCACTGCCTTATTTCTTAACACATGAAAGCATTTTACTAGCTTCTGTACCACCCACCACCTGAAGATCTACAGTCCCTTCAAAACTTGCCAGTTTTAGCCCCATCCAAGTTAGCATGTGTGCAAAACTGCTTGTACACACTGACTTGAAATTAAATCCTATTAAATGGGTTACATGGATTCACACTCTCATACTAGATCATGCAATGTAACTAGAAGACTATGTCCCTAAAATGCATACATATTCATCAGTTAGGCAAGTAATCAAGTTTATTTTTATCTAATAGCTGGGTAAGATAAAAGTAAATTGCATGTTTAAATCAGGGGTGAGACAATTATCTGGGTAGTTGCCTTTTGCATGTTGTCTCTGAATTGCCCTTGGGGTGTTTTTTTTGATGTTTAAATGAAAGGTGAGATAGCCTTACATTTTTGTTTTTTGAGTCGAAAAAGTACGGGGAAAAAGTATGTATTTCACTCAATCTTAAGTAAATATCAAATATGCTGTGTACTAATGAGCATTCCAATTTTGTGTCCAGGAAAACGCGCACTTTTTTGTTGCAGATATGATCATAGCATCGCTAGAAAAAATGAAATGTAATATCCTAAGCCAACAAGCGGAGTCCTGGGGTGTGGAGGAAAGAAATGAATCAGATGGCAGCTATCACACTGATTTGGAGTTGCCTTCGTACCCTGGAGTGAAGAAGTCTGATTCTTCTGTTGCCTCTTCAGACAGTGGTTATGAAGGCAAGTTACTCAGTCTGTAATGCAACCTTGTCTGGCAGTTTTTGCCATTTCTTTTTGTGCAAGAAAACACTAAATGAATTTAGGCATTGCTTGGAACCGAATCCTCTGTTACCTTCAAGTCTGTTGAGAGCTGTGTTCCCTGAGGGTCATTATGACACCAGTGTTTTCCCTGTGAGTCAAATTCTTCCTTTTGAATGCTCACATCTGTATTTTAGTTATTACTTTTTTTTTTTTTTTTTAACATAAAAAATGTAAGGCTGAAGTGCCATATGCCAAGCACAGCTCTTCTGTCCCTGTAGTTGAAGAGTTTTCTCTGTGCTTAAATCCTTTATTTCCTTTTGTGCTTACTTGTACACAGGCCACACGATTGGTGTGAGTGAAACTGCCCAGAGCATTCATTCACATACAGTTTGAGGCAAGATAATAAATACTCCTGGCACTATAATGCTTGAGTCAGCACATGCATTTTTAAGTAGATTTTAGCCTCTTGAGTAATACGGATCTTAGTGACAGAACTTAAGTCTGAAGTCTAAGTGACGTAACTTCAGGGGGAAAATGAATGGTGTGCTTGCACATGAGAAGGGGAGAGGCCACTGATAATATGAAAGCTTTTAGTTTAGTCTCTAGAACCTTCTTCCTAAGAAACTGAGGGACATATTGTATGACAGACTCCCAAGAATTGGCTTTCTATGTGCATGAATAAAAATAAAAATTGCTCTGTAAATACAAGGCTGTGTGCTAAAGTTTTGGTAAGCAAAGACAAATATAAACGTAATTGCAGCTACTCTATAAATGCTGGGGAAGTTGAACTGGTGTTGTCTTTGTCCTGGACAGGCTGTGCTGTGCTGCCTGTCAGCTCCCCAGTGCATCTACCGTCACATCATGAGGTTACCAGATTTCATTGCAACAGTGATTCAGAGGATGAATACGTAATTATTGGTAAGACTTTAAAATTCTAACTGCAGAAATAGCTCCATTGTTTAGCTGAATCTATTGCATTATTTGGAAAATCAATTGACTTAGTAGATGTTATTGCAGGAGAAATAACATGAGAAAATGGAAAGAATGATGTATGTGTGACTCTTTATTAGAAAACATGCAGAAATACCAGACTGATGCAGGATTTCCTTTCTACAAAAGAATATCGTTGCTGGTCTGAAGGACCTGGCACAAACTCAGCCTCAGAATTTAGGACATGATAATTTCTTAATTAAAGAGATTGAATAGGTTTTAGGCAAATCTCCCTCTGCTTCAGGACTAGAGCATAAAGTGCCTGTCCCCTTACAGTCACCAGTGCTCTGCTTCTCTTCAGGACAACCTGAGTTTCTTTTGTTAACTTCTGTTTTTCACATATACAGAAATAGAAGCCCTTAAAAGTAGCCCAAACAACATTTAACCTCTGTCTTATTTTTTCCTGTTAACAAATGCTTTTTTTAATAGTCCCTTTGGTTTTAGAGACTGGCTTATTTTTTCACCTCCTCTTTCCCTAACCTAAGAATGAAGCACTAGCTCCCAAACCTGCATTTCTCCAAGCAAAAACTATTTTGACACCTATGAAGGGCGAAACATTTGTTTTGAGAACAACATGCATGGCCAAAACTGATGCTACCAATGTGAACACCTGGTCTGCAGAAACACAGTTTGCCTATATAAACATAATGAGGAAGTGTGTGCTTTAATTCTGTTCATCTCACCCGTTACTTGTTTATAACGTTAGCTGGCGTGTTTGTGACCTGTGTCTCCAAATATCCGTCAGCGTCCAAAAAAATTCACGTGCACTTTATGTCTGTTGCCTTCTGTCTGCAGCTGGACTAGCAGGCGCTGAGTCTCTCCTTACGGATTCTCCTGCTCTTGCAGGGAGGCCGATGTGGATGCACAGCTGTTAGGGAGTACTCCTAATCAGCGGATGCCAGATCTGCTGAGGAGATAAGATTCCTTATGCCTGTTTTATAACCAGGGCTGAGGTTGTTTCCCACATCCAGAAAGGGTGTTGTAAAGATGAATATATTTGAAACTGACACTGTAGTAACACAGGAGGTAGATTTAAAACAGTGCTGAGTAACAGAAGCTTTGTTTATTAGATGGCTTGATAAAATTTTCTTCTTTACCGCAGAACTTGAAGACCTTGAAAATCTGTCTGTCACCCCAGATGAAAGGTAATGTTCTGCATCTTTACTGTAATAGCCCGGTGGTGCTGCCTTTTTTGCTGGACCAGCTTTCCAGTGACTCTTTTGGCTGGGGCGGAGAAAGGTGTGGGAGTGGTGAATTTGGCCCTCCCAAAGAAGGGGAAGGAATGCTGCTTGACAGCAAATGTTGGTGCTTGGCTTAGCAGAGCATTTCTCTGCTCCCGGAGTCTTGCTGGAGGGTGGTGGCTGTGGCTCTCCGAGGGCCTGGGTGTATCAAAGCAAGAGGATGATAGGAATTAAATGATGGGAGAAAACTTTTCAGGGATGCAGAAAAGGCAGCAGAGCTGCTGATGACATGCTGCTGTCTTTCACTGTCTGTATTGCTTAACTTTCAGATCATCGTTTGAACCAGGCAGCAATTCTGCTGAAGCAACAGCGCAGGAGTTGTGCCGAGCTTTCAGAAAACACTGGTTGCAGACAGACTCTGCAGTTCAACTGTCTGGTTGCCGGAGCTTATCTAAGCAGAGAGTGAGTCTGAGCCGAAAACAGCGGGCTCTTTATTCAGCTCCCCAAATAACCATTGTCTCACTGCAGCTGCTTCACTGTTAGGGAAAAGGGGAAGCTGCATTTAAAACAAAGCAAAACAAACAAAAACCAAACAAATCCCCAAAAAAACAGCCAACCAAAAACCAAACAAAAACAAAATACAGACAAGTAGTTAGAGTTTAGTATTTCATGTTAGATAAATTTATAGAAAATTTATTTTCTCTTTAGCAATTTTCAGGACATTTGAGATGTGCAGTTGTGAACAATCAGGATTCACTTTCTTCTGGGACTAATATGGGGGAGATTAACTCAAGGGTGCCTACATGCAGGTGAAAGCTGAACTTTAAAATCCTTAGTATAGAGGGAGATGTTTCATAGCATTTACTTACATCCAGCTGATGGGCTGTTCATCCTCATAAGTTTGTCTTTCCCAATAGTCTGTGCTGAAAGAAGAGATTCCCAGAGAGCTTGAGTCCAGTTTGAATCTGGCTGAAGAAATAAAGATCATTTCCAAATTAAGAGGATCTTCTGGCTGGGCTCCACCAAGATCACAGATTATATTTAATATTCACCCTTCAGTCAAGTAAGTCTAAGGGATCTGAGCACTGTTGCTTAGTACAGTGTGGGGATTTGTCTAAAACCTGCTGAAGTTGATGGAAGGAGCCTGGGTGATTAAACAGAAATTAAGGTTGAGAGCTAGTGCATGGTGCAGCCTTCTGCAGTGTCTGTCACCAGCTTCGCTAGAAAACAGATGGCATCTTTTTCTCTCCGGCACATCCTGATTAATGTGGCATGTGCACTTTTATGTGTGATAACACACATGCTGTTTGGTGTTATGGTTGCAGTGTACTTAACTGGACTCCTAAAAATTTAATTTTGTGAGGCTGCCTGGAGAATATTCTTAAGAGTTTTCCCACTTCCCTGCTGATGTTTCATGGGTGGTAGGTTTTCAGGAAATGGGGAGAAAACAGGTTATATTTGGGGAAACTACTGTCTCACTCTGCATAAAGGGCTGTTAAATGCACACAGTAGGCAAACCAGCTAATTCCCCCAGTTGCTGCAGGTCCAGTTGCTTTTGCAGTTGATATTAATGCCACCTTAAGAAGTGGAAAATAATTTACTTCTTGCGGAAGTCATATTTAGAAGCAGTAGCTGATAGTGTATTCTCCACAGAATAGCTTAGAGACTCCCACTACAATAATCATCTGCATGTCCCTGCAGAATGCCCTTCTTCATGGGGCAGAGCAGGAGTCAGCTCTTAATTTGGACATTTTCACTGGTGCCAGTGTAGCTCTCTTGCACTCTGGGAGAATTTTAATTAAACTGTGTTTTGCATGCTGCAAGGTATAACTATTTGCTTCTGTATGCAGGAGAGATGCAGTGGTGGCTGCCCAAAACTTTACATGTGTTGGCTGTGGAACCCCGATAGAAAGCAGTAAGTATTACCAAAAGGGAAAAAAAAAAAACTAATAAATCCATTACTAGTAATCAGGCTATAATCTTCATCAATATAGATGTACCACAATTGTAAAATTATTTGAGCTGGAAGCAAAATCTCATTGTTGGATGTGCCAGCGACAGTAAAACAGGCAGTGGGATCTTACCACTGCCTGGAATTTCTCCTTGCAGGCAGAATACAATACTTGATAGATGTCCTTCTCATACACAGTAAACATTCATGGTAGTCAACAACAGAACAGGGAAAGCTGTTAAACAATCAAACTTCCAGGCTAGAAGGTGCTGGTTTTACATCTCCAATGGTTTATTTCAATAATTTTTAGTTTGTGACAATTTACACATTTCCAAAAGTATCTTTTGAGAGACTTTATGGAAGCTTTATGCAAGCTCATGGTATGTATTTTTTTTCTTTAAATCTTGATAACAAAATCCTGCTTGTGTTTTATTTTTGATACTTTGTGACAACTGCTTGAATGCATGACGACTCGCAGGTCTGATGACCAGACCTTACCTAAGAAACCTCTGAAGTGGCTTTCAAGACTTGTTCTGGGTCTACTCACAAAAGAGCAGTGTTTGCCATGGCCTGTGACTTATCAACAATCTGTGATGGCACATTAACTCGAGCGAGCCTGAGACGCTGAGATAGCTGGCAAACAAAACATGAACCTCTTTATGAAAAAGTATTATGCTAATATGGCTCCAAGATCAGCTTGTCATTCCATTTTGTGGCAGTGTTTTGTTGTGTGTTTTATCTTGTCTCTCTTTTTCACTGGTGTAGATGCAGCGGTTTCTCTGAGATCTCATGGTAATAAATATAATCAGTTCAGTTTGACAAGTGAGGAAAGCTTTCTCTTCTAATGTAAAATGCAAACCTTGTGCATGTGTTTACCATAGTAGTAAAATCCCCTAGTTGAAAAATATAAATGAAATCACTCACTCCGGTCGATCTGAGTTTAGACATAACAGGCATACAGACAAGAGGTATGTCCAATTAGTATTAGAAATATTAACAATTTCCTTGCTATCTATCTGCAGAATACATCAGGAGACTTCGCTATTGTGACTACCTGGGGAAATACTTTTGTGAGTGCTGCCACAGCTATGCCCAGTCTTCCATTCCTGCCCGAATACTTCTGAAGTGGGACTTCAAAAAATACTACGTATGCAACTTCTCCAAACACCTACTAGACAGCATATGGCATCAACCACTTTTCAACGTGTCGTGTATTAACAAATCCCTCTATACAAAAAGCAAAGAAATGGACAGGGTGAGGGTAAGTGTGGCCTTTTTTTATTGTGAATTTATGGATCTGAGACTTGGGAAGAACTCCTTAGGGCAGGTTGTCCTTGTGTGTGTATGTGGGAAGCGGGCAAAGTTGGTTTCTCCACACTTAGACTTGTCCCATCACTGCTTCTAAGACTTGTCTGCCCTCAGATGAAGGAGAAGGGAGAAGTTTCCAGCCTATGACAGAGGTCTCATTTCCCCACTTGTCTTTGGGAGGCGTTTCCTTATTGGTTTACAGTTTTAGTTTGGGGGGGCGGAGCTGCAGCTTGGCTCTTGCAATAAATATTTATCTCTGCTTGGCAATTAGCTGTTGGAAAGATCTGGAAGTTTTGCATGACTCCTTGATTTTGTGGGCCATTAGACAAAACACCTTTGGCTCATTAAGGGCTTCACCTCCTACAGCTTGGGGAAGAGTTCTCTGCCATGTGCTCCCTTCTTGGCTGAGGAAACACTTATCTGTTCTTACTCAGGTGTGGGTCTAGCATCTCAGTGGGCTGACATGGAACCATTTGTAGTGTTAGGAATTTCTTCCCTTGTCAGTGAATTAAAGTAGCCTTTGCCTTCCTTGCCCTTTCGTGCCTTGGAAAATCCATTTGGTTAATTCAGTGCTGACTGTTAAGTTCTGATTTTTAGCTGTGGCTTGATGTACTGACTAGGGCTGCTGACTCATATAGTGGTCTTCCTCACTTATAAATATATAAATGCAATTGATTTTCCTTTTTTTCCCCCTTTATCTTATAGGAGGCACGAGAACAGCTTTTTCATTTAAAAAAGCTTTTGAAAACCTGCAGGTTTGGTGAAAGGTATGACCCATGATTGTACATGCAAAATAGCTTATTAAAATGTACCTAAGGTGCTTATGGAGACACCTTCTCTGAGACATTTGGGTGCAGTTTTAAATCAGTTAATATGATCATTAGAGAAACTTCTGATAACACAACTTCCTTCTGTTGCACTGCAAATGTGAAGTGAAGCAGAGGTTTTGTGTGGTAACTGTTTCTTGTAACAGACAGTTGGTTTTAAATGTTGAATGATTTTTATTAGGTGTATAATTCCTACTCTGTCTTAGATTCTCACTCAACCTTAAAAGGTGAAAGACACTTATATATATCTCTAAGATGATTTGTCTTTAAAAAAAAAACCCAAATGTGTTCCTTGAGGATTTAAAGATTTTTTCCAAAAATCTGTCATAATGTTCAGTTTGGTTTATTTTATAAATATATTCATTTGAAAGTGGTAACCAAAAGTGAGAAATACGAAAACACGACCTTGCTAGTTGCTGCAAATTAAATGTTTTTGTATTGACCTTCCCAAAGTATGGGCATAACTAACAGGTAAACATGTAAATGATAAAACCTTTACAGCAGAATTGCTGACCCTTTTAAAAACTGACAGAAGCAAAATAAGCTTTAAAAATAGGTTCTATTCTCTCTTTGACATGGACCTCTGTTGCGTATCAGTTATAAGTTACTCACCAAAATTAAATAGAAACATATTTTAATGTCTTTCTTCTGGACCACCACCTGTGATTCCATTATAGAAATAAGCATTAGGATCCTCACCGTACGTTCTACATCAGTGACATTTTAAAAGTAGTAGCTGTATTTTCAGTGTTCGCTCACTCAGTACAAGCATAGTTTCACCCAATAATGACCTATGCAGGATAAAAACTCTCAAAGTTCTCTTTGAAAAACAAAGCAAAACAAAACAAAACCAAAAAGCCCACAGTAACAACAACAAAACCTCAAACAAACACACAACCAAACAGCTTAATTCCGTTAGTTACCATATGGGATTTTACCTGCTGTTTCTGGGGTGGGAGAGAGCCCTTTACACATTATTTAAGAATTGCTGGGATAACTCTGCATGGCAACTTCAGTGCCCAGGGAATGCACATTTGAAGTTGACATTTTATTCTAAATCCCAGACCCTCCAACAGTTTTTGTTAATGTGATTTCAAACTGGGAAGGGAGGTAGGATTTTGCATGAGCTTGTCTCATATGATCCCTGAGTAACTGGAGGAGTGAAAGAGGCTTATTCTTCAAATATACTTTATTTTTGTAACTTGATTTGGTTTTTCTTTCTCTTTGCAGTGTACTGAAAGAATATGAACAGGTCCCCAGCCATCTGACAGAGGAGCTGCATCTCTTCTCGCTGGATGATCTGGTGAAAATCAAACGAGGGCAGTTACTGCCCCTTCTTAAAGACATCCTGAAGTGCTCCACCTCCCATGTGGATGGTTGTGAGGTAAGGAAAAGCAGCTGTTGGTGTGGGGAATATCCCTGCTGACATTCCCAAATAACTTTTTTCTTAGATTAAAAATAAATCTACTTTTTGCTATCCTTGCAGCTCTGTCAAGCGAAGGGGTTTATCTGTGAATTCTGTCAGAGCGCAGATCTGCTCTTTCCGTATCAGATTGCCAAATGCAAACGGTGCACAGGTACGTTCCAGACCAAACATTTTTTCATTCTTTATTGTGTGGATGTGGTGTGTAAAACTGTTCAGACTTATTTTAGGAAAACATTGAGAACTTACTTCACTGAAAGCGTGTATATTTTAAAATCTGCATGTGTATTTGAAAACCATGGACAGTGTGTATCTTTGAAAAACCAGCCCGTGGCAGCTGTTTTGCATCAGTGAATTCAGAGAGCAAACCCAGGGAATTGTCTGAACATAATTATGGCTGCAGGGGGAGGCTATTTTTGGGGTCTACCCATGAGAGAACCTGGGACAATGCTATACTGCTGGTACATCACATCTTGCTGACAGAATCACAGAATTGACTGGGTTGGAAAAGACCTCAGAGATCATCAAGTCCAACCCTTGGTCCATCTCCAGTCCATTTACTAGATCATGGCACTAAGTGCCATGTCCAATCTCAGTTTAAAAACCTCCAGGGACGGTGAGTCCACCACCTCCCTGGGCAGGCCATTCCAATGCCTGACCACTCTCTCTGTAAAGAATTTCTTTCTAATTTCCAGCCTAAATTTCCCCTGGCAGAGTTTAAGCCCATGCCCCCTTGTCCTATTGCTAACTGCCTGGGAGAAGAGACCAATCCCCGCCTGGCTATAACTTCCCTTCAGGTAGTTATAGAGAGTGATGAGGTCACCTCTAAGCCTCCTCTTCTCCAGACTAAACAACCCCAGCTCCCTCAGCCTCTCCCCATAGGTCTTGTGTTCACGTCCCTTCACCATTCATTGTAAATCCAGTAAATCTTACAAAAATGTTTAATTGTAGTTATTACAGTGGTAGTTGTTGTCCCAGCCTTGCACTGCTTCCATTTACTTTTATATTTGGGTGAACTAGACAGAACATCCTTCAAGGAACACAGCTATTGATTAATATTTTTTTTTTTTTTTTAATTTTCCTGAATGTTTAAATGCTCATATGTGTAAACAGAGTGCAAAGCATGCTTTCACAAAGCATGCTTCAAGTCTGGAGGCTGCCCCAAATGTCTGCGGATTGCAGCTCGGAAGACGTTTTCAGAAACTCCGTCACTGGTGGCTCCATGAAACTGGATTCCTCTGGCTGTTAATTTCAGAAGATGCTCAAAACCCAAATCTTCAGGTGCCTGACTAAGAATTAAATAATGTTGTTTTAGACATTACTATTTTTAATTTGTGTCTCCTTTATGGGGGGTTAAGGAATTAAAAAAAAGGAAAACTTCAGTATCATCATTGAGAAGTTACCCTGAAGGCGTTTGATCTTAACTGGTGACAGAAAGACTGGATGATAATTCTGCTATGTTTTGTCCTTGTATGTAAGATTTTTAATGTTATATTTTTCCATATAAAAATTATTCTTCTCTGTAATTCTGCAAATAATGCATAGAGAGTAAATGAGTGTTGGAAATCATTACCTGTGTTGGATTTTGGAAACTGGAAAAAGTGGTGAAGTACAAAATCATTCTCTCAAAAGTTCTACAATAGAAAAAGCTTGTCTACAATCTTTAGGCAGATGCTGATCTGAAATTCTATTCTGGCAAATACTTAATGTGAACCAGTGAATTTTAAGTTTCTTTTGAACAGATGCATGCAACAACTTGTAGGGGCTTGACCTTGCCCTGCTGCTAGATGCCCATGCAGATGCTCTCTCACTCCCTCTCCTCAACAGGACAAGGGGAGAAAATAAGACAAAAGAGCTCATAAGTCAAGGCAAAGGCAGTGAGATAATTTACTAACTACTGTTATGGGCAAACCAGACTCAAATTGGGGAAAATGAATTTTTTTGCCAATTAGAAATTGAGCAGGGTTGTGAGAATCAAAGACAAAAAGTAAAACAACTTTCCCCTACCTCACCCACCCTTTTTCCCAGGCTCAACTTCGCTTTTTCATTCCCAACCTTCTCCTTTGCCCCACGTCGTGCAGGGGGCTGGGAGATGGGGATTGTGGTTGGTCCATAGCAGCTCCTCTCTGCTGCTCTGTCCTCTTCATGCTGTTCCCCTGCTCCGCTGTGGGTCCTTCCTATGGGCTGCAGTCCCTCAAGGTAAACCTACTGGTTAAATGCAGGTAAACCTGCATGGACTCTCTAGGAGATGTGGTTCCGTTAGAAATATCCATGTGCTCCAGTTGGGGTCTCTTCCATGAGTTGCAGGGGATTATCTTCTCTGGTGCCACCTATGAGGAAAAAATGAACAGCAAAGCCCCAAAACTTGAAAGGATGTACCAAAGTTCTGATCACTCCAATGGGGAGCTCCTAATATTTTGAATTTGCTTTTCTCATTGTGTGCCTTTTTTTTTTTTTTGTTCTTGCTGCCTGCTAGCTCCAGCTTTTAGCAAGGAAAAGATGAGCTCTCTTTTACCAGGTTCTGTGTAAGTTCACCTCTGTGCTAATGCTCACAGTACTAGTAAGTTCACTATCTCTTCCACTTAGCTATTTTTTCTGTGGCTGAAAACAGCTTACTTACTGCTCAGAAGCAAGGTTATTATCTCTCGCTCAATATCACCAAATGGATACTGATGTAGGGTAAGACATGGTGAAAAAGAGCCTGCTTATGCAGCTCATTGTATTTAACATTATGCAAGAGTAAATTCTCATTTAGGTTGGGTGCAAGACTAGCAGAATCACATGAAAGGCCTTGCTCTAGGGATTTTCTGCTTATGAAGGACCTCACTTGAATAATCCTTCTGTGGGATAACTTGCAGGGCAACTGAATACATCGTTTTCATTATTCATGAATTTAGAAGAGCTGATCTGGTTTCTGGCTGTGCTTTTCACAAATATTCAAATCTCAGTAGACAGTAGTGGTATGCAGGATGGGGACCATTAGAGAGCAAATTTCATGCATCAAATGTTGATGCATCCACTCAGTTTAGTCCAGGTCTCCATAGAGCCTGTACAGTTTGTCCTCACTAATTATTGCTACGTACCACAACACGTATCTCATGCGGCAAGAGAAGATCCTCGAAGAGCTGGAGTAGCTGGCAGAAAGTGGAAGACCCAAGAGGATTAGCATGCCTATAATCCAAGTAGAACCAGTTAAACTGCTGAAGCTAAAGAAGGACCAAGTTGTGAGGTGCCAACAGGTTGGTCACGAGTTGGAAGGAATAACAATAGCTTCTATTTGCTGCATTTGAGGGGGTGGTGAGGTCTGGAGGAGGGTCACACCAAAACCACGTCCTCGTGTGCTGGTATCAGCACAAGTTACCACAGGAATATGCTGAGGCCATTCACCATGAACCTCTTCTCTGGTGAGAAGGAGGTATGGATGTCTAGGCATTGTAAGCCACAGGGTGTTCTCAGTGTGACTGAGGTGAGTTTCTTCTTATCAGCTGCTATCCTGGAATTAGGATAAAGCACCGTGATAAAACTGAAAGCACGTGCTGTATCTTCCTGTGTTTGGTGATAAAGTGGCTTGGACACAAAGAGATGACTTCCATTGCTACAAACCCTCTAGGTGTCTTTAGGGTGTAGCTGCATACTTTGAATCAATTTTGAGACACATTAAGCTTCTTAGATCAATTCTATGCTCTTCCTGAGCATATCTCTATGCATAGGTAGTCAGTTTGATTATTTTGGAGATTAAACCAGATGATAAGGCAGATCTGAGATAAGAACTCTTTAAAAAACAGAATGGCTCCAGTGAACTTCTTTGTAGGACGTAAAATCTTATATCTGGAAGCTCTGAATTCTTTGAGAGAAGAGATAGAAGGGTTAGGCTGTCTTACCAAGGAGTTGGGCCAGTTTAAAATAGGGTCTCTCGCTTTTACTGTTAACAATTTTACCTGCTTTCCTACTGGTTATTTCTTTATACGTATTTGTTGTATTTTTTCCTCCTAGTTTCAGCTGTGCATTGTCTGGAGTTGGAAGTGCTTTGCTAAGACTTCGTGCCGTGTGTTGCAGCCAGGATCTTTCATGATACATCATAAAGCTGTTACTGTAAATAATAGAATAATACTAATTGCCAGGCATAGTATGGATTCACAAACACAAGTCTTGTTGCAACTGTAAGCAAGTATGCCAAATAATTAACTAGTTTTATGGGCCAGATAATTCCAGGGATGTCCATCATACCCATTTACTTTAAGAGAAGAAAATATCTATGTATTTTCTGTTAAATTTTATTTTGTTCAGTTTGGCACACAGAGTACATGAACTCCTTCAGCAGAAGTCTTTCACATCTTGATGTGCCTATTTTCACGTCTTTATTTCATTTTTTTTAAAGGAAATTTAACATTATTTCCCCACATTTGCTCTGTGACTGGTGCTTGACATATATATATATTAGGCCCACAATCTGAATACTCTGAAAAACACCAGAAGTCTTCTCTTTTAAAAGTGGTTCAGCCACAGATAGTCTGAGCAGATCACCACTTAGGGAAATCTGATACAAGAAGGCAGGAAAGAGTTAGGCATCAAAGTGAGTGAGTGTCCAGCTATAGGGGCTACATCCATGGCATGGATTTTTGCAGTGACAGTGCCCATTCCATGGAGCTGGGATTGGCACCTGCCTTCTGGTGCAGTACAAAGGAAGCCAGACACCAATGGCCTGAATCCCATAAAAAGCGCTGAAATTGGGATTAAGGAGGAACTGAGAAAAAAAAATTGCAGTCTCAGAGAGGCCTTAATTCAATGGTCCTTTCCAGTAAGAATTCTTTCATTGCTGGAGAACTCTTCTTCAGGCCCAGATCTGCCCTAGTCTGAGTGGCTTGATTCTAGTTTTCTGCCTGGGATTTGGAAACAGGGAATTCTGCCTGAATGACAAACAGATGCTTGCTGTAAGAGAGCTCAGGAAACAGGACAAAATGCTTGTGGAACATCTTTCAGTGACAGCTCTTAGCTGGAAACATAATTTTATTCAAGTGCCTGTGGTGTGCCCCAGCACAGTGTTGCTGATGCTGAGAATGGTGCAGGTTCTGGACACACCCAGAGCTCTTTGCACAATGGACATTTGTAGGAGCTGAGCTGGACTGATTTTTGACAGCTGCTCCTAATATCCCTGTCTCACTGCTCTTAAATGATCTGACTCACTTGCCCAAGCAGCAGTAGTTCCTGTTGGATTCCCTTGTCTGCTATTTTAGTCAAGGTCTTCCAGTTGACCATAGTGGCAAAATGAATCAGAGAGGTAAACCTCCAATGTTACTAGCCCCTCTTCTCCTAGGCCTGTTTTATTCACTTTCTAAACCATTTTTACGTCTTTAAAGCTCTGATGTATTTCTTTGAGATGTGCTTCTTATGATAAAACAATATAATAAAATCCTTTTGCTATTCTATAACCTAAGGATGACACTGAGGAAGATGCTAGCAAGGAAAAACACAGACAAACAAAAACAAAACCAAAAAAGTAGAGGGAAGCAAATTCAGTGAGCTGCTTTCAGCCTGAAGAAAAGAAAAAGTGCTGTGGAGTAGCACAGACAGATCCTTGGAAAGACCTGCCTGTTGCCTTAAGAGACAGTGCCAAGAAGCATTCCCTGGAAGAAATCACAGTGCCTTGCATAAAGCAGAAGGAATGCAGTGCTGTGGTCACTTCAAAGCAAGTCAGTGAGTCTGCTGAAATGCTTACATTGTGCATCAAGGCATGTGGTGTGGGAAAGGAGAATTTATTTGCCTCACCTGGAACCAGGAGCTGTTTTGCTGTGCTCTCATCTCAGTCCAACAGTTACTGTAAATCAAGTTCTCTCTCCCTGAGTTCTCAGTGAAACTGGGTTTAGTGAAACTTTAGTGAACTGGGTTTAGTGAACTTTAGTGAAACTAAATCAAAGTGGGAATGGGGTACTGAAATAGGGTACATTTTTCAGGCCTCCTACACGTTTTATGGATGAGACAAGAGAATGCGAGTAATAGTTTATGTGCTAATGTAACATATCCATGGTTCTGGAACAGATGATTTCCTAAGCTAACTCGGACCCTGGTAACATCTGGCTGTAATAGTAATGATCCTTTCCCAGAAAAACATCTTGGCACAGCGTTAACATGGCCAGCGTGTCCTGCTGTGTCTCGCTAGAAAGAAGTTTGTGTGTCTGACTGAAGGAGAGCCCCAGGGCTACTTAGAAATGTAAAAAAGATTGAGAAGTCACTGAAGTAGGAAAATATGATGAGATTATATGATGAACAATTGGAGACAAGTGTTTGCATTGTTTTGTGGATAGCAAAATGTAGTAGAGCTGAGGCTGAAAGAGCCCTGAGGAAGCTGGCGGTACAGATGGAAGCACATCCCACATCTAGACCAGCATCCTGAGCAGAGGAGCATCTTTCTTCTCTAACCTTGAGAGACACAACAGTGAAGGAGACAGACTATCTTGGGAAGGATGAAATGCACAAAGAAAGGGGAAGAGGTCTTGTCTGTTTCCCATAGTAAAGAAAAATTGTATTATCTTATGTTTCATTAATTTATTAGTCAACATGTTAACAGTACCACTTATCAACTTTTCCTCTCAGGGTCTGCTCAACATGGAGTATGTGGTTGCCCCAGACTCCCCTCTAAGTGCCTTGAAGACACATAGCTCTCTTTCCTTGCTGAATAGCACTGTGTTGGCTGTAGTAGGGCTCCTTCTGTAGGTCCCAGTGGTCAGGCACAAGGCCTATACCAGAGTTAGGCTGGACTCCCCCAGCCCCAATCCTCAGGATTTCTGTATTTGACAGACTGATGGGAAAGCAGAAATAACGAGCAGCATATCCTTCACACTTCCTATTTCAAAACTGCTTTCTGGCTACTTAACACATGCTCTTCCCCTTTTACAGGCCAAATGTGCACAACTGCTGCTCTGGCTGGTGCTGGCTGGAGATGGCCATGACACCTCCCCAAGTCAACCTTCCAGTTGCTCCTGCCAGGAGATGGGGAAATCCACAAATAGCTCATTTACTGCTTCTGGATCTGGCCTCTGATGCTGCATCCAGGGCCTGTCTCCATGACAGTCTTATTCCAGCACTGTGCTGAGTGCTCACCAAAGGTATATGATGACCTTTTCTCATGTTTTTGTCTTCCCAGAACTTTCCACAGGGATAATCTTCAGACCATCCTGCTCCATCCTTTCCTCTTTGATTTCCCGTGGACATGTCATTCACTCCTACCTTCCCAAGGGTTCCTAGCTTCCACAGCCACACGTTTTCCCTCTAGCATTTCTTCTCCTCTTCCTCTAGCATCTGCCACCAGTGGGTGACCAGAGCCATTGGTCACCTTTGGTCACAACAAGCATTCCTTCCTTCACACCTCACCTGCCACAACAGTCCTTCTTGGTGCCTGCAGTTTATTGCCTTCAGCCACTGCCTCTCCTGGGCACTCATTTCAGGCCCTTCTGCTCTCCATCCCTGTTTCTCCTCCAGAAAAGCAACCCAAAGAACTCTAATTTTCCAGCACATATCATATGAATTAGCCTTTGGCTGTTACTAAGAGACTTCACTTTCTCCATGACTGAAATCCCCACCACTCTCTGTCAAGTATCTTTTGACCACTCGTCCTTTATTCCAACTTGATTGACAGGGAAGCCTGAAACACCTTTCAACCACTTAATTGTGATTGTATTTCCCATTGCCCCTTGTTTACCTGCATAACTTCCCAGTCCAAGGAAATCAGAATTCCAGTCAAGCTAACTAGAAGAAAGATCTTTTTGATGGTGAGCTATCTCACACTTTTGCTTCCCCAAGGACAGAACAAAAGCACATGCTTTTTTCTCAGAAAAAGGAATTGATTGTGAATCCTCAGATTTTTTAATCCAGGGAGTCACACCTGCTCTAGATCTAGAAATGCCATTTACCATGTGCCACTTCTTTGTCTTCAAAGGTGGGCTGTGACCACATGTGCTGCAGTATCTGACTGTCCTTAGGGTGCTATTTTTTTATGTCAACAAGTCCATAAGTGCTTCCAGTCTTTTATGTATGCTGGGTCTTACCAGGGAAACAAATGCTGAAATGATGCCAGTGCCAGAGGGCAGATTTCTCAAACAAAACCTATCGTCCAAATTTGACAGCAGATGGCACAAAACTTAAACCTGCTGGTCCTACCACTCAGCTGTATCACAGATCATTTCAAGCACTGCTCGTGCAGGAACGGGGGGCAGCTGCTATTTACTGTTTGCCACTAACTCATCCTGGCTGACCAAGAACAAAACCTCATCTAAAGAACAGACAACTTGTGGGTACACAGGACTTCTCTCCAGAGTTCTGCCTGAGTCAGGGGAAGGAGGAACAAGAGGAAAGTTGCTGACACTGAATCATTTCTTTTTCAACCCCAGTGAGATAAAAGCTGACTCAGGGATTTCCTGCTTTTTGCAAGAAAATCTTTGTCCCCTCCTTCCTCTCTGCTAAGCAGGCATCAGGAGGGGGGCAGGGGCTGGGTATGGGGCGGTTGATCCCTGCGTTTGCACTATGACATGCAGTGCTGCAGCATTTGGCCCCTGGGAGTCACAGGGTGAGAAGGAGGTCCCAGGGTCACGCTGAGGCTGAGCAGTGGGATTGCTGGGTGCCACTCCAGCCAGAGTCTTTGGCATGGCGTATAACCCACCATGTGGCAGTTCATGCACTGGGGCTGCAGGAAACTGTGAAGTTCCTACATAAGCCTGAGCTTCTAGTAATGTGTGGTGATTGTAAGCTGCTTGTAGAAACCCCAGGTGGCCAGTTTGGTATTTAATGGTCAGCTATGTGCCCGCATAAGTAGGTATTTCATCATTGCTATTTATGAGCTTCTCAGCCATGGGGCAACTGGACACTGGAAAATAAGACATCACTTACATTTTGCCCTGTGCACTGCCCAAGGGCTTTGCCTTAAGCTAAGATGAGAGACAAGAAAGGAATGAAGAGGAGTGTTTCTCATGTTGATCAGAAAGATGTGCCTTGACCTCCAAAGGGGTTTGGCATGGTTCACAGGCAGGACAACCAAGAAAAGCAGTGATTTTTGTCTGTTCACCACCTCCCGCCCCCCTGGCCTCAGCCAATAAAGCAGAAACCTCAATTTTCCTCTCATTGTGAGAGGTGTGAGATGCTTGCTTAGCTGGACTTCAAGAGATGCTCAGTGTAGATGGCCTAGGAGATGGGGCTGTTGCAGGTGACTGGAACAGCTGAGAAAGTGTCTAAGGGGGCTGACCTCAGTGAGAAGACAAAACAAGGAGCAGATAAGAGTGAAAAGCAAAAGCTAGGAATAGCGGGAGCAAGTCTGTTGGGAGTTTTGTAACTCTGATGAGGCAACAGTACGGTGCTGTTAAGCACAGATCATTGTGTTTTTTCCTGTTGTAAGCTTCACTTCATGCCCCCCGCACACACAGCTTTCTTGTGCTTGCCTAACACACAACGGGGCTGCGGCAAGTAATTGCTTTCTGGGAGGAGGACACACTCTGGAATGGATGAGGCGATTACTCCACCTGTTCCAGCCCTGTGTGTTGAACTGGAAACCTGTCTGTATTTCACGCGTACAAAATGCCACACAACCAAGGAATGCAGTACACAGTCCTCAATCGTTGGTTTTTCCTCCATAAGCAATGGGAGATGACGTGCCTGTCAGTTATTATCTGTGGCCCAAATCCTCCCCACTGACTGTGCAAAATCAGTGTACAGGTGTATGTTGTTCACAGCTACTTTATCCTCTGCGTGCAAAGGGATGAGATCTCTGAGTGTCTCACTATACCGTCAATATTGCTTGCACCTGTCAGCCACCTTCCAGCTGACGGGAGCAGTGAATTGAGAAAGGTCGTGCAATGAAATGGTTTCTTCTGCTCTAACCCTGCCTGCCTGTACAAGTACGTCCACACATAACTACTTGTACACACATGCACACACACTTGTGTGTTTAAAGGAGCAGGACCCAATGCAACACCATCAAGAGATGCCAAGTTTAACTTTGGTTGAATTACCACCTCTTGTCTCCAAATCAGGCCACATCCGAGAAGCAGGAATGCTGTACATTGATTACCCAGTAATATGCCATTGCTGCAGTATTTAAACATGATGTGAAAGTCAAAGTTATGTTTTCAGTGATCTTTTGATAAAACAAGGTAATGTTTTTTCTTTTAACCTCACTGAAGGTCTTTGGCCTGCCTCCAGGGTACACAATTTCAAAATCTTGAGTTAAGTTAGTGGGAAGATCAAACCGAGGCCTCTAGCACAAGCTGGCTGTAATTTTAAGCTTTTCCAGTTCTCTCTTTGAGGAACTGTGTAAGCATGAGCTCTGTACATAGACCATCACATGTAAAATATGATGCCTGTGCTCCAGCATGTGGGTCAGATGCCTTCAGTTATGCTGCAATAAATACTGCTAGTAAAATGCTCAAGTATAGTTTTAGGGGCTTTACATTTAAGAGGAAGGCAAACTAGCCTTGAAGACTTTCACAGAGGAGAAGAGGGAAGCATTAGTGCTGAACTGAAAATCTGTGTATTACCCAAGCAGCAACTTCGTTCACATTTGAATAGTTTGATCATATTTTTCATTTTACTCTGTCACTGAAACTTCAGAACTTGCTCCATATGCCTTGCTCTGCAGAGTAAGAGAGTTTGGAAGCAATTCAAACAGTTTAAACCTTGATCATGTCATTATCTCATCACACCATGCTACATGTGAAAAATAAAACCCAACCCAGTTTCACAAAATTCTAAAACTTTACGGTAAAAGTACCACTAGAGGGGGCTGGTTGCACATAACTCAGTTCAGGTTTCTGCTCTGCAGGACAGGGTGCAGTGATGCTGTCCTGGCCCCTCAGCACCACTGCAGGTACGCGGCCAATGCAGCGCCAGTGGACACTCCCAGCCTGTGCAAACAACCCTCAGTGTAGCTATAGCCACATAAACTGCAAAACCTGCCCAGAACCAGCGGCAGAACCCAGAGCGCTGACCCCAGCGAGGTTGTGTTGCTGTGCTCGTGCTGCTCTCAGCTCCAAAGGTGCATCTGCTGAGCCACCACAAGCTGGAGATGAACAAATGTTCATCCTGGGGAAGCAATGCCCACATGCACCAGCAGTTCTAGTGGCTGCAGAACACAGCTGCACCATGCATTTGCTTCAAGTTCTGGCTCCTCTTTCTCACAGCTCCAAGCTTGGCCACCTCTATTCCTATATTGCCCGAACTCCTTTTGCTACTCATGTTTTGTGAAAGACACACTGAGTGCCAAGTCTCTGTGCTGCTGCCAAGTTAGCAATGCAGAAGATACAGCCCTCTGCCCTTGGGGCCTGTCAGAGAGGCTGCCAGTCTGGCCCAGAAACCCCGAATGCATTTGGAGCTTTTCCAGTCTGGAGACACTTTCTATTAATTAGTACAGAGAAGTTTTACAGCCATTCCTAAAGTAATGAAAGAAATTGCTTAAAGATATCCCTAGAGCAGCTCAATGCTAGCAAACTTTTTTTTTTTTTTTTTTTTTTTACTTTTTTTTTTTTTTCTTTTTCCTTTGGAAGACACAGGAATACTGTTCCTTAAAGGTGTATCTGTTCAAGCAGAAGCTGACACATACCACCTCCTCCATGCTGGCTCAGCCCAGCTCTCACTGAGAGTGAGGCAGTGCTGCACTTGAAATAATAATAACAATAACAACAACAGTAATCACAGAATGGTTGGGGTTGAAGGGGACCTCTGGAGATCATCCAGTCCAACCCACGTGCTAAAGCAGGTTCACCAGAGCAGATCACACAGGAATGTGTCCAGGCAGAATTTGAATGTCTCCAGAGAAGGAGACTCCACAGCCTCTCTGGGCAGCCTGTTCCAGTGCTCTGGCATCCTCAAAATAAAGAAGTTTCTCCTCATATTCAGATGGAACCTTCTGTGCTTCAGTTTGTGCCCATTCCCCCTCAACCTACCGTTGAGCACCACTGAAAAGAGTCTGGTCCCATCCTCTTGACATCCACCCTTGCCATATTCATAAACATTGATAGGATCCCCTCTCAGCCTTCTCTTCTCCAGGCTGAACAGACCCAGCTCTCTCAGTCTCTCCTCATACGAAAGATGCTTCAGACCCCTAGTTATCTTCATAGCCCGCTGCTGGACTCCTTCCAGTAACTCCTTGTCCTTCTTAAGCTGTGGAGGCCAGAACTAAACACAGTACTCCAGATGTGACCTCACCAGGGCAGAAAAGAGGGGGAGGAGAACCTCCCTCCTCCTGCTGGCCACACTCTTCCTAATGCACCCCAGGATACCGTTGGCCTTCTTGGCCACAAGGCCACATTGCATGGAAGACAACGTAACCACAGCTCACAGCTCATCCTCTGCCAGCCAACTCCAAGCCCAGAGCACAGAGGTGAAGTGTGTCTGTGTTTAGTTGTGCTGCACCCCGCCTTGCAGAAGCACCTACTGTACTCTGCAGTGCCAGAGTTTGTTTTCCTCACTGTGAGCAGCCAGGAACAGGTGAGCAAAAGCTGTTGGAAAGTTTACTGGGGATCTTGCTAGCTGCTGAATTTGGTGATGCTTTGAAATTATTTTGAATTTCAGCCATGGGCTTTTTGGCGTGTACAAATCCTCTGGATTACATCAGTCCCAGAAAACTTCAAAGAAAAATAAAAATCTCCCTTCCTCCTGTGCTATAGAGCTTTTCCCTTCCCACTCCTCTCGAGATCATGGGGTGGTTGTTCAGACCGCCTGCTCTATGGTAGGCATTGAAACTGATTGATTTTCTACTCTGTATGTGGAAGTTTAACATTTAGCAAAATGCAATCTCCGTGCAAGTGACACATTTCCTGGTTTTCTGTGTTTGAATAATGGTTATTATTATTTGCATAAAATCTTTCAGATTTCTGTCTTTACTGTAATGCTCATGAGTTCTACTAAACCTCTGAATTCCCTTTCATTTCTCTTTCTGCTATATCCATTTCTGCTTCTGCATTTTAATTTCTCTAACTTCACTTCCAGTTCACACTGCTGCCTATCCCCAGCCTGTAGCTGGTTACCTACACTGGGAGAACATTCAGCTGAATTAAATTACTCTGGTGAAAATCCCAGCAGATAAAGCAGTCTGAGGTTTTTACTATAATTAGTATAGCAAGCAGACAAAGAGTCATGAAGTTACTTTCATCCTTCAGCTCCACAGAAACCAGAT
Organism: Streptopelia decaocto; assembly: GCF_964273445.1. NCBI lineage: Eukaryota > Metazoa > Chordata > Aves > Columbiformes > Columbidae > Streptopelia > Streptopelia decaocto. Next base: position 181,343,199 of record NC_138663.1, on the reverse strand, counting down.
TTCAGGTGCATTGAGCTACCAGAGTGAAGCCTACCTGGATCCTTGGTTTCACCTTTGTCCCCAGGCACCTAAATTCTGGCAGGTCCCCAAGGCTTCACACATTCCAGCGAGCTACCATTCCATAGGAACTACACAAAGACAGCACCAATTTCACCTGAAATCACTGAGGAAGAGGGGAGAAGGGAAACGGTGCCTGTCGTGCCGTGCAGAGTTTGGAGCACTTACCAGGAGGTGAAAAGCATTCCTTCTTCAGCTCAGGTGGTTTTATCTCCTCATAACTGTATCACAGCAGAGCTCACCAGCCATAAGTCAATAGGAATAATGTGATGTGTGGGGGAAAGCAGAAGGGGTCATGGAGAGGGAAAAAGGGACTACTTTTCATGCCGTGCACTGATGCTGTTATCAGGCATGCAAGATTCATGGGACCAAAGCGAGAGGTCGGCAGAATGCACCTACCTTCATGGCCAACTACTGAAAATGTTCTCTTAGGACCAGGAGGACCATGTGTTTGGCCCTGCCCCTTGATGTTACGGATGCATTTTATCCAACAATTATTCTGTGACAAATGCTGTAAATGAGTCACTGGAGCAGAGATGTCTCTCTGTCCATAGAAGTGCCTGTGTCATCAGTTTTTCACCTCTCTTGGCATTTCCCTCTCCTGTCTCTGTGTCCCAACTGTGTGTGTAATGTTGCATTTACAACTTCTATGAAGAGCCATGACCAGTCTTTCTCAGGTCACAGAACATTGAAGATCTCCTCAGACACATGACAAATCCAATGCAATTCCAGCTGAAGGCTGTGAAAATGCCAAGTTTTGGGCAAGTCCTGTGGGACCGTATCAGGAAGATGAGGCGACAGGACCTTCCCCTGTTGGGTCCAAGTTGTAGCTGTGGGAACTCCAAAGTCAGGGAAGACTCAGGTATTGATTTCAGTGCATCAGAGTCCAAAGTCTGTCACAGACCAGTGATAAAATTCCTTGAAAATAAAAAATGGTTGCCTTGGCACAGGCACAGGTACAATGGTTGTTACAGAGATCAGAATAAAACCCTTGAAGTCCGGCTGTGATTCTCGCCCTCTACTCGGCTCTAGTGAGGCCCCACCTCTAACCCTGTGTTCAGGTTTGGGCCCCTCACTACAAGAAAGACATTGAGGTGCTGGAGAGAGTTCAGAGAAGGGCAATGAGGCTGGTGAGGGGTCTGGAGCACAAGTCTGATGAGGAGCAGCTGAGGGAACTGGGGCTGTTCAGCCTGGAGAAAAGGAGGCTGAGGGGAGACCTGATTGCTGTCTACAACTACCTGAAAGGAGGTTGTAGCGTGAGGGTGTTGGTCTCTTCTCCCAAGTAGCAAGTGATAGGATGAGAGGAAATAGCCTCAAGTTGTGCCAGGGAAGGTTTAGATTGGGTATTAAGAAAGATTTCTTCATGGAAAGGGTTGTCAGGCATTGGAACAGGCTGCCCAGAGAGGTGACTGAGTCACCATCTGTGGAGGTGTTTAGAAGACACGTAGATGAGGTTTTTAGAGACATGGTTTAGTGCCAGTGTTAGATTATGGTTGGACTTGTTGATCTTGAGGGTCTTTTCCAACCAAAATGATTCTGTGAAAAAATGCTGGATTTTTGTCATATAACCAAAAGGCATGAAACTCTGTTGCACTTCATAATTCTGTATCTGTCCTGTTAAGTGGTTTTGAGTTTTGTTTATTAAAATGGCAGTTGAGTTTCACTGGTTTTCTGTATTGTGTCACTTGCACTGATACAATGTGGGAAGCTACACAAAGCATCAACTAAGCCCTTACTGAACAATTCTGTGATTAGGGGGCACCAAATCAGAAGCTGGAGCTCGGGTCCCAGTTTTGTTGCAGGCTGTCTTCATCATCAAGACACTTAGGCAAGGTTTTTTTTGTTTGTTTCATTGCATTGTTTTAATGTTTAGAGAAACATTAAGCATTCAGAGTTGGGAACTGGAACTCATTTAAAAATACATTTTTTTTTCCTATAGTAAACAAAATGTTTATAAATTGAAAAGTATTTATGAGACTTTCTATAGCTTGCAAAAATGTTGCAGTTTTGACAAATTGGTACTAGATGTAATTTGTAGTCCAGGAAAAACGTTATCCCTTTTTTTTTTTTTTTAAAGCAATGACAAGCATTATGATGTAAAATGACATATTGCTAGCTGTGAGGAAGAATCTGATACCTTGCCAGATATCAGTGGAGGAAATACAGGGTCAGTATATGACTTCATTGATTTTACATAGGGCTGAGTCTGCCTTTCATTTTCATTCAACTACATATTCAGTGGTATGAAACAGACCCTCCAGAGCTGAAAACAGTTTAAGGAATATGGCAAGAGTACACAGCACCTGATCATATCATTCCAGCTGATTCCCAGGTTGTCTAGCAGAATAACATGAGATCTTGTACTTCTTAACTATTTTATCCCATTTGCAGTTCCTCTGCTGTAATCCAGATCACTCTTCACAAAGTACTGGAGTCAAGCCTTAGTCTGAGAAATGAAGTTTCTATGGTATGATGATGGGCAGGCATGGAAGGAAAAGGGAAGCCTTCCAAATCTAAATATGGTTCTGTAACATTAGACAAGCCCAAGTCCTTTGCCATACCAAAGTCCACGGCAGCAATCACAGACAGCAAAACTACAATGGGGAAGAAACTGAGTAAAAAACTTAGCATCATCTTTCTAAGGCTACATTCACACCCACAGCAGTTCAACTTCCTCGCTCCCAAATGCAAATGAAAGAAATTATCTGGTCTCAAAATGATTATGGTTCATTGCTGGAGGAGGTGCTTAAACTTCCTTAGCTCCATTTTAGCAAAGGCCCACACTATTGCAAAGAAGTAATTACTTCAGCTCTAATGCACGGTCTGCAGGGCTCCTGCGGGCAAGAAAGAGGCAGACTTGTCAAAAATAGAAAGTTGTACCATACAGTGGAGCGGGGTGGAGAGGGAGGGAAGAAAATGTTTCTGCAAGTCCCAGAAATGGAGCTGACATCATTTTTGTCTCAGCTGTAAGCTTCAGGTCCATCTCCTTTGTGAACACACCAGCTTGACACAAAGTCTCAACATGAAGGTGCAACACACGTTTTGTCTGGAGGACAGGTGGCAGTGTAAAATCCTAGGAACATTACATAGAAGGAAGTATTTTGCATGCCTAATAAATCTCCCTTAAAAGTAGTTTTGCATTCCCCCAGATATACTCAAAATCTAAACTGACTATACCTGTGTGGAAACCATTATATACCCCATATTATCTAATAGCTAGCTTTGATCAACATTAATTTAACTTGAAAGAATGGACCAAGTATGAACTTCCACTTTCCTGGTACTTTTAGAATTACTGATTAGGACACAACTATGCGTATTTCTTCCTCGCTCTGGGGGGCAAGGGAACAGCACATATTTCTCTATTACTTACTTATCTTTTTTTTTTTTTTAATAACTTCTGTGATGTCTGGAGAAGCAAAGGGCAGGTAGACGAGTGAGCTTCTGAGGGTGGTTCTGAATCTCTTCCTTCCATAACAATGGGTGTATGAAGTTACTTTCTATTCTGAGGCATTTTAGTGGAAGATTGTGATTCTGTGATTCTGTCATTCAAAACCCCAGATAGCAAAGCAGAGGGCTAGTTCCCTTCAATGTTCAGACATTCGAGCTTTCTGTAATTTTAAAGACCACCAGGCATTTATAGGCTGTTCATACCATATCTTACCTTGACCAGGTTATATAATGTCCTAATTCCAATCTGATTAATTAGTAAACCAAGATAGCACATATGCATAAAATACTATGTGTTTCTTAGAGTGCACTTTACATAACAGACACAATCATACATACAATAATCTTCTAATTATAATTTAAATACCTGGGTTGTCTTGAAAAACAGGGGTGGGTATATCTGAATGCATTTGACAAGTACACAGAGAACATCGACAAACCAAGACCAACACAGTCTTATGTATGAATAATTCTTTTTCTATAGTTTCTACTGGGTGAGTTCCATGGAGCTATGTTTTAATTATCACCTAACTGACACATCATGCTGCTTGAAAACAACCACATATGGTTTAGAAATACATTTTCTCTTTCCTCATCATATACAAACTGTGTACACATATGTGGTCCAAATGAGAGAATGATTGCATTTTGTGTGGGATATTCAACTTACAGCTATCAGCAAGATGCTTACAAATAGTGGTTGGCTCTGTCCCCAGCTATTCCAGGTATACAATTGTCATTTACTGCTTTTGTTTAAATGAACCTCTCACACAGGGCAGGATTAAGAAGGGGAGAGAGAGTGCGATTAATCTGCCCGATGTATTCACTGACACAGTTAATATCCAAATACAGCCCACAGCATTATGATGTACAGATCTGTTTTCATTTTATGCTGCTTATATATCTAAGATTCTCAATACCATGAGGAATAAAGCTAATATCATTATAGGCAATGTCCAGATACTGGAGATCTTCCAATAAAAACAATCTACAGTGAAAAAAACCAGAATGATGAATTAGAAACACAAATGACAGAAAAACACAGAGTCAGAATAATTTAAGTTGAAGGGAACCTCTGGAGGTTGCCTAGTCCAACCCTGCAGCTCAGACCATTCCTAACTGCTACATAGTGTGTAGGCCTCTGGTTTTTTACCTAGTATAAAAAAGTATGATGGCTTAGCCTCTTTTCAGCATCCAAAACTATGTTTCAGCTAGCACATGAGCTGAGATGACCTCTAGCGGTATTCTCTCCACTCAGTGTGCATGTTGAGATGGGCACCTCAATTAAATATCAAACCCGAGGAGGAAGAAGCTGGGTCTTAACATTCCAAAACAGTCTAGAAAGAGACTTTTGCTTCTGTACTCCAAAATCTCCACAGGACAGTCATATCTTAATGTATTGACTGAGATTTAAGACGCTACATGGATTAATAGTTGTGATTAAGTGATTAGCCTCAGGGCAAGTTAGGTGAGATGAACTCCCTCCTCAAGGTTTCAGTTAGATTTGATGGAGACTGCCTCACTGTCATGGAAGGAAGCAGGTGTTTGAAAACTTCACAGATTTTTTTTTCAGAAAATTTTTTAGAAACTGTTTTGGACAACAGGAATAATTATTACAATAATAATTCTTATTTAGGATTAAGAAAGAGTACATCTGCCTGAGAAAGAGAGGCAGAAGGTAACACTACAGCATCAGTTATTCCCAACTCTGGTGGTCTCCCTGAAAGGGAGATGCTGAGGTAAGACCTTAGAAAATGGTTGGGATCCAACATATATTTTCTTCTTCAAATGCTGCTGAAAAGAAACCCATGAGAGTACCTCTCTAACAAACCACCTTTTTAGTAGGATGAGACTTCCACGTTATCTTATCTACTTCCTCGAAACCACTCTTCTAGTCCCTGGTGACATGTCAACCATTCCTACCCATGCAAATAGTTTGGACAAAACTACAGCTAGCAGAAAAGTCTGTGGCAACTGCACAGTGCTGCCTTCCACAGGTTTGGGTAGACTGGATGCAACTGGGAACACGAGCCTTACAGCAAAGTGTCTGTCAGAAAATCTCTGAGTGCTGCTTTTTTCTTCCGAGATGCAGCACATCTCTCACACTCTGAGGACAGCAGAGCTCTTGCCAGAGGAACAGCTGGTCCCTTGGAGCTGTGCCCATGCAACCTGTGCTACAGAACCACGCTGCAGCAGCGAGAACCACTGGAGAATCACACCCTCTGGGCCAAAGCACACACAAAACCAGAGTGTGACAATTAGTTGACTCTGCATTTTCACATTTCATATCACTGCCACACATCAAAATGCCATTTCCACTGTGTGAATAATTCATAGTGGAAATATAGAAATAGCTGTATACCTGCTTCTAGAACACCACAGCAGAATTAGATTATCTGCTGTGCATAGATTATCTGCTGTGCAGCATGGCCACACAACCACTTGTTTTAGCACAGCTGAAGAGGTAGATGCTACAGTGCTGCAAGCTCCTCTTTTCAATCATTAACCATCTACTGAGGACTTGACAGTTGTAGTGAGAAAAGGCAGCTTTTTGAGTGTTGTCTTCAGATGCAGAGGGTGAGAAGATGAAACTGCAGCCAGACTTTCCAGTGTAAACACAGGAGTGAAATGGGCAGGGCCAGTGCTCTGTAAGTCTCAGTGCTTCGTACAAGAGAATCTATGTTTTTTGTGGGATGGGTAGCTATCAGGCCCACTAGGAATTTCAGTAACAATAAAATCTCTCCTAGGAGGTTGGACAGAAAAAACGTTTTTCTCTTTGCTTTGTTTTGGCATTTGGCTGCTTGAGTAGACAGGAATAATTTCATATTGATCAACTCTGCTTGCAGTAATGCCTGGTAAAGACCAACATGAATGGTTGCAATTCTTATGCACCAGATCTGGAGAGTATCTATCACCTTTCTGCTCCACTTTCTCTGTTGGGAAGCTTGCTTCAGAGAGAATCAAACCTCTCCTTACATCATAGAAACCTGTGGTTTGGGGCTGGAATTGTATCTGTTACTGTCTGGATTAAGGAGATTCACATGTCTGTGTTGGAAACATATTGGGCAAGAAGGAACGAGGTCAACTGGGGCTGTGTACTGACAGGCTGGAACTAAGTCTGAAGAAGGGGGTCTTTGAGATGGATTTGTGTCTGACAATGACAAATCTAATGAACAGATGTGCAAAGGGACAAACATTCAGGGAACTTCCTTATCAAAAAAGCACCCTGGAGTGGACTTGTTTTAAGCCTGATTATTCAAGTGAGGTCAGTTGTGGTCAAGCTGTGAAAAGAACAGGTGAATCAGCTTCTGGGAACTGTCTCAAAAGTGACTGCAGGATCTTTTCCAAGTAGGCAGTTTCACAGAATCAATCATGCCTGTGCAGAAGCACTTCTAGCAGCCCCTGAGGTCTGGATTCATCCTTCTACTGCAAGGCATCCAGCTGAAGCACCACAGTCAGAAGTCTGTCTGCTCCTGTCCTGGATCCTTCTAGTAATGCAATACAATATGCAATTCCTCTCTTCAGAAGAGGATTAACCTCTTCAGAGGATGAAACAGATCTTCAGACAGCTGAACAACTCACTGAAATTGCTTGCCCCTACTTCACAGATTACCAAGAGGCTTAAAAATTCTGTTTTCGTTTTCACCTCCATTCAACAGCATGTGGTGGGATGGCACTGAGCCCTGGTGTCCCACACCAGTGAGGCAGAAGTTCATTTTGCACACCTCACACAACTGATGGACTATCACCAAAGACCTCATACTGGAGGTCCACTGGTTCCTTACATAGTCCCCAATTTCCAGACAGTACTGCACCCAGCTGACGTTTAGTCCTGAACATTTTTATCAACAAATAAATATTTAGTAAATGATCCTTCATTCAGCCTGTGTAGTTCCACAAGCTTAGTGATCTGTTCCCTTTGCTAGGAAGATTCATTTCCAGGGACTTGCTGAAGGAGAAGTCACTCAATACACTCCTGGAGGTATTTAAAAGACACGTAGATGTGGTGCTTAGGGACATAGTTTAGGGGTGAACTTGGCTGTGTTAGGTTTATGGTTGGACTCAATGATCTCAAAGGTCTTTTCCAACCTAAACGACTCTATGATTAGTAGTTCTCTGCTGCAGCTCAGCTCTCAGAGCAAGCTGAGGCCATTCCTTTTCTCCCTGGCTTTCCTGTGCTCCACCACTGTGGCTGAGAGCTTCCACCCCTCTGCTGGGCACAGTCCACCCCCTGACATTCCTGCTGCTTTTTCAGTCAACTGCTTCACTGTGTTACATCCTCGCTTTCTATATTCCCCCACAGGGGAACAGACACTTACACCACACCACACTATCTATCATTTTTTCCTAGCCCAGGGCTCCTGCTCTCGGGTCTCAGTCTCACACTTCATGAAGCACAAAACAACCCGTCCACCAAGATGATCAAGTTACCACTGCTGAAGAGTTGCTTGCTGATCAATGGGCATGCTGCTGTATAAATCTCTTTCAGGTGTAATGGTTACATTTGGAGAAATGATCCTTGAACAAACTTTACTGCCCAGCTCTTAGATTCTTGGCAGGTTTACTATATAAATACATAATCTATAAATAGCATCAATCACTAATATGTACTACTACAAGGAGAGCCATCACAACAGAACTTTGTTTCAGGATAAAAGGTTTATCTATCACTTTTAAAATGTTTTAAATCATTGAAGTACAGCTCTGGTAGTGAGCCAGAATTATTTACATCTGTTAGGACAGCCCCAGACTGGAAATGTATTGTACAGAAATAGATTTTACCAGCCTCTCAAAATAATATTCAGAAGGGCTTAATAATATCGAGGGGCCAATAATTATACCATCTGGCTTTTCAACCTTACTTCTTTAACTGAATTTTCTTTACTATTTTTCATACTGCATTACTTTCAATATATTATTGTTGTTCCTTTTGAATTAATATTATGCAATTATAATAACGAATACAGTATGACAGTATTCTAACAAAACAAAAAATCAAATTACTTAACATCCATTTCAAACATCATAAACATTATTTTGACTTATTTTCTTTCTGTTTGCCTGCTTTATTGACCATGTGAAGATTGAAGAGTTTTAGCTATTTAGATACTCCTATAGTATTGCAGAAGCTAGACAGCAGAAAAAAGTGCTTTCTTTGGTCTCTTTAACTCAGTTTGTAGGGCCAGCATTGTTTTTTCATGCTACCACTTTATTTACTGTGCTGATCTGTGAAAAAAAAATCACTGTAAAATTTCTGTATGCTGTACTTCTACAGCACATCCTGGGGCTTGACATTTTTGACAGAAGTCAGCAAACCTGTTCAGATGCTGGGGTCCTTCTCTACAGACCAGGTTGCAGGACCAGTGCGTAGCTTCCAGCTTTTTTTTTTTAATTACTGAGGTTAAAAATGTTTCAATTATAGAACATGTTATTGTTTTCCAATTTTATTTTTGAAGATTAATCCTTAAATATTTAATCAATAGCTACTTTGTAGAATCTAGAAAGCGCTTTTCATTCACATATACAGACACACAAAATGCCCAGTTATTTCCAAACCATATGGCACTGCAAGTCCTTTGTTTTAATTGGAAATCCCTGATGCCTTTAAAATAATATAAACCAATGCATGTCTTTTTACATGGATGTGTATTCTGAGAAGAGCAGGACCATCCCCCAAAACCTAATTTTTTTCACTTTGTGTGAATCAAAGCTGTATCTCACTTCCTTGTGGTCTGATTCAATGTGATCTAATTTAATTTTTCTTGACGACAGCAGTTTTTCACGTTATCTCATACTTTTGGATGAGCTAGGGGGAATGCCTCTGTTATCCGGTGGGTAGTGTTCAAGCCTGATAAGTGGAAGATGCAAGTTCCAGGACCTGCCCCAATGACTCTTCCACTGTTTACATGAAGAGCCTCCCAAAGAGATGCAGGTCATAGGGGTCATACTGCAGTCTTATTCACACTGCTTTGCACCAGTACCTTAACTTCCAATTTATTGTCTTCTATGTTAATTTTAGAGAACACATGGAATTTGAAACTATGCACTACAGGAACTATCTTTGTACAATTTACCTTTACCAACATTCTCGCTTGGTGCAGACAGTTTAGATGGTAGCTTAGGAGCCAGGGGTCTACGAAGCAGTTTTGGCTGCTCAACCATTTTCTGCTTTGCCTTTGTTCCTGCCAGATGACTGAGGATATTTCAAAAAATCAGAAAAATCTGACAAGGCAAACCAGAAGAAATCACAATCTCTAGTTTAAAGTGCTGAACTCTACATGTCTGCTCAGATAAACTAGGTGATAAAAGAAACATAAAACAGTAGAAGTGGCCAAAAAGGGAATTTGTTCTCTTAGTGACTGATTCAACAGGTTTTCTAGTTATCGTTAGTATTTCAGGAAATAAATCAGTGATGATATACATATATATAAAAAGCTATTCTATTAATTTTGGAATGCTTCCATTAAAGAATTTTTTCAACACCTCAGTCACAAAAGATGAGGCAATTGGAGGAGGTTTTAATCTCTGAGCCAAAGAAGGAACACTAAAATAGAGAAAAAAGGATGGCAAGGATTCTGAAAGCTCCCGGAAACAGTTTTCTGCTGGATAAACAGATTCAATAAGAGCAACAGTTGACCCTGGTAAAAGGCCAAGTCTGCAAGTAGTAATTTCATGCTTCTTTCTGGCTTCCTATTAGTTTATGAATGCATACAATGATACTGATTTCAATCAAAGAACCCCTGATTTCATTTCAGAAATCCTCATATTAGTAGCCAAGTTTAGCAAATCTCTGATTCACAGTAATTTTCAAGATTATCTACATCCCAAATTGCAGAGTGTTTGGTGGTTTTTGGGGGGTTTACTTGTGTGTGTATGTGGTTTTTCCCTGGGGTAGGGCTAAAAACATTTACGACATCACACAGTATAAAGACTCAGTCCTAAAGAGCTGGAAATCAGAAGGAAAACACAAAAGAGAAAGCATTGATGAAGGTGACTTTGAAGAGAAACCAAAAGTGTCATCAGGAAACTAATGGCTCACAGGAAGATTTATGAAGATTAAGAAAATTGTCACATACAGCCAGGAGCAAGGACATCTCCAGGCAAAAAATATTTCAATAATTTAATTTGCAAGTAGATAAACCTGAGACTTCAGTGCAATTTTGCATGTGGACAAGATTAATTTAAATGAAGTGTAGCATTATATAAAACTGTAATGAAGAGAAAAATAATGCTATGATGAAAAAAATGAACACAGTCCTGAAGTGTATAAACAGGACTGAGTTCAGATTTGACACTTAGCTCATGAACTTGAATGACAACTAAACAAGGGGATGGAGAAAGGAAGAAGCAGAGGAAGCTTGAAAAGCCTGGAGTTCAATTATAGCCATACTGTGTTTGAATAAATGGTCAAACATCGCAACAAGATGAGCTGCCACTATGCAAAAATAACTGGAATCTGGTATGGTTCATGAGGTCACCCAGAGGCTGGGGACAACATCCTTGCAATAAACTGGAGACACAGAAAGAAAAACATAATATTAAGAAAAAAAACCCCAAGCAGCTCAACAACAACAAAACCCCCGCAATGCAGGACTTTTTAAAAAGCCAAAGACAATTAACTTCAAGAACAGGAACAAAACACTCTATAGCTATGTCTGAACTTCTGGGTGATACACTGTATCTTATAATTCCAGTCTTCCATTCTTCAGGATAAGGGTTCTGCCACCTGCCACACAGATCATGACACAGGATAATAATTTGGGTTGGAAAATACATCAGGACATCTCTAGCCCAAACTCCTGCTCACAGCAGGGTTGCCTGTGAGGTCTGAGCAGGTTACTCAGAGCTTTACCCAAGGACAGAGACCCCACCACCTTTCTGAGCAACGTTTGGGCCTCCTTCTATAGAAATCAAGACCTAGAGTGCACACCCCATCAGGGCATAAGTCTAAAGATAGGGAAATGCTCATGTTTTCTCTCATTTAGAGGTAATCTGTGCTGAAACTGGTTGACAAACCAAAGATGGCAAGAAAAGTTCACATATTCAGGTAAGAAGAAATCATCAGTGCCTTGAGGAGCACTGCCTGCAAATTGCCCAGGGGCAGAACAGACTGGAAAGAAGTGAAGTGGAGGATGAAAATGGAGTGGAAGAACTCCTGACAGCGAGTGTGCACAGCACATTCAATTGGCTCAGGGTCAGGCAAGGAGGTGAAAGCAGCAGGGGGAACCCTGAAGTTGTGGAGATGAGCAGGAAGGATATCAAGGAAAACAGGAGACGAGGTGGAGGCACCGGAGCAAATGCAGCACAGGCAAAAAAAAAACGGTGTTTTTGGCAGGGAAGGATGATAAGAGTTATTCAAGCTGCTAGAGACAGGAAGGATAAAAGCAAGCTAAAGGGAGAGGGAATGTGATTTTCTCATGAGACAAAATTGCCCATTATAGTTGGTGAGATTCAAGATAAAAATAAAAACGAAAGCAGAACCGAGAAGTATAAAGATGGTGGCCACAAAACCATGGCTGTGGTCACCACTGCAGGTCTAATTTAGTTCAAGACACCGGAGAGTTGAGTCAACAAGCCTCATCAATGCTGAAGTTGGGAAGAAGAAAATTAGTAGTGGGGAAATTCAGCCTGGTGAATATTGAGGAGCAGAGTAAAGGATACAGGAGCAAAAGAAAGAACCTGTTATGAACAGGTTGAGACATTGCTATGGGAGAAGAGCAAAGTTGGTGGCAGAAGAGAGCAAGGGGAAACAATTTACTACAAACATATTACAAAGAGGGAGAGCGGTACAGAGACACTTCAGATGTGGATCAAAAGAAACCTTGACACAGCTGTTTTCTGCTCTAACCATGGCCAAATAACAGGAACTTCCTGCTGCACGGTAACAAAAGCAGGTTAATGTTGACCAGGAAAAAACACCTGTCCTGTGTATCAGCTTAGAGCAAAACTTTACAGAGTTATCCTTTTAAAAACCATATTTTATTGAGCAATATAGTCACCGTGAAGTGCAATACACAATACCAGTAAGATAAAACATTGTACTTCATTTTGTTCTTCACCTTGAATCTTTCCCGACTTTAAGCACAAATTTTCCCTTCTCCTTATCACAGTTTGTACATCTTCATTTAAAAGGTTCCTTGTGCAGCACTGTTCGACACAGCAGAACAGACAAACCTCCAACCAGACTTAGCTCCTGACTCTGATCTAAATAGGGGCAGCCTGGTCCCACCATGCAAACCTCTGCAAACTCTGTACACACACCCAGGACTTCTTGCTTTGATTCATCCATTCATAAAATCATTTTGGTTGGAAAAGATCCTTAAGATCATCAAGTCCAACCATTAACCTAACACTAGCACTAAACCATGTCCCTAAGAACCTCATCACAGAATCACAGAATGTCAGGGATTGGAAGGGACCTCGAAAGATCATCTAGTCCTGTCCTCCTGCCAGAGCAGGAACATCTAGATGAGGTTACACAGGAAGGTGTCCAAGCGGGTTTTGAATGTCTCCGAAGGAGGAGACTTCACAACCTCCCTGGGCAGCCTGTTCCAGTGCTCTGTTACCCTCACTGTGAAGAAGTTTCTTCTCAAATTTAAATGGAACCTCCTGTGTTCCAGTTTATATCCATTTCCCCTTGTCTTATCATTGGTTGTCACCGAGAAGAGCCTGGCTCCATCCTCGTGACACTCACCCTTTATATATCTATAAAAATTAATGAGGTCACCCCTCAGTCTCCTCTTCTCCAAGCTAAAGAGACCCAGCTCCCACAGCCTTTCCTCATAAGGGAGGTGCTCCACTCCCTTAATCATCTTTGTTGCCCTATGCTGGACTCTCTCCAGCAGTTCCCTGTCCTTCTGGAACTGAGGGGCCCAGAACTGGACACAATATTCCAGGTGTGGTCTCACCAGGGCAGAGTAGAGGGGAAGGAGGACCTCTCTCGACCTACTAACCACCCCCCTTCTCATACACCCCAGGATGCCATTGGCCTTCCTGGCCACAAGGGCACAGTGCTGGCTCATGGTCATCCTGCTGTCCACCAGGACCCCCAGGTCCCTCATCTATAAGTTTTTTAAACACATCCAGGGATGGTGACTCCACCACTTCCTGGGCAGCCTGTTCCAATGCCTGACAACCCCTTCTGTGAAGAAATCTTTCCTAATATCCTATCTGAACCTCCTCTGGTGCAACTTGAGAATGTTTCCTCTTGTCCTATCACTTGTTACTTGAGAGAAGAGACCAACACCCTCTGTGCTACAACCTCCTTTCAGGCAGTTGTAGACAGCGATCAGGTCTCCCCTCAGCCTCCTTTTCTCCAGGCTAAACAGCCCCAGTTCCCTCAGCTGCTCCTCATCAGACTTGTGCTCCAGACCCCTCACCAGCCCTATTGCCCTTCTCTGCACTCTCCATCACCCCAATGTCTCGCTCGCTCGCCTCGCCGCCCGCCACAGGCGAAAGGGGCGTGTCCGTGAGGCGTGGCCACACGGGCAGTGGGCGGGGCCTCCCGGCGCGGCAGGGCCCGGCGCGGCGGCGGTGGGAGCAGGCGGAGGGGGGTGCGGCAGCCCCGCCGCCCGCCCGGCATCGCCTGTTGCAGCGCGGCTCCTGGCTGGTAACTATTCCCTAATCATTATAATTAACGGGTAATTCGTTATTTAGTTATTGGATAATTTATTGTTATTATCATAATTATTTTCATTATTATAATTATTATTATTCCACCCCGGTGCTTACCGAAAGAAAAAAAAAAAGAAAAGAAAAATTAAATTGAGCCCTGGCCGCTCGGACGGGAGGGGCCGGGGAGAGCGGCTGGTGACACTGTCCCCAGGCGGCGGAGGCTGAGCGGGGGCTCCCGCAGGGGGCTCCCGCAGGGGGTGCGGGGTCCGGGGGGCAGCTGTGGGCGTGTGTGGAGCTCTGTATGGTTAACATACATCCCCCGAGGGGCTAGGAACGGGGCTGCTGGTGTCACACTCTGCCTTAGCACTGCAGCACCCGCTGGCTGGATGGGGTAGCAGGTGTAAATCTGGTGTTTCCTAAAGCAATCTGGGTCGAGCTGAGCCAAACCTCTTCAAATTAATCTCGGAAATATAATTACTTTCAGAAATAGACTCGGCATTGCAGTCCTGGTTCAAGCAAACCCCATTTGATCAAGTGTGAGAGAGATCTTGCCTGGATATAAAAAGTCTGTTGTGAGTGACTTAGAAATGTGGGATAGGGCAGAGAGGGGACTGGACAGGACAGGGAGGGATGGGACACCGAAGTGGAGGCAGTTTTAGCATCTCTGTTACCTGAAAATGATCTCATTAGGTTGCATTTAGGGACTAATGAGTAAGTCTGCATCTGTGTTATGTGAACACTGACCACCAGGCATCGTTTTCTATGTCAAAAACTGCTCTGCTGATACATTCAATCTTAGTATTTATTTATTTTTTAAATTCCTTTTTGTCCACAGGGTCCCGCTAAAGACAACTTCTTTATAGTGGTAATAGTTTTGAGAATTTCTGAAGGGCATTTCCCTTGACTCACTATGGAAATGAAGAAGCTGGTTTGCACGTTGCAGATGACTCTGCTGTTTGTCCCTTGCCTGCAAGGTTAACGTTTCCCTACCAGGCTGGCAGCAATCAATTCCCCTCTCTTGCCTCCGCTTCTGCTCTTCCTTTGCACGTATTCCACTGCAGAAAGTGAGTGGAATAGGCTGAAGGAAAAATTTGGATGTCTTTCACAAAAGAAACTGGGTAAATGAAATTAAAGGTATGGCTGCAATGTCCATAATGAATGCCAGAGGGGAATTATTTATGTAACAGGCCAAGGCATTTACATTTTTTATGTAATCATCATAGAAGAATCAATACCATGTCCGGGTGATTTATTTTATCATTGGCTTTTGTGCGTAGCAGTGCGAGATTCAAAGCAAAACTTCACAAAGAAGAAATACATCTTACGTGTGTGCCCTGCCAAGTCGTGAGGTCTCCCCTGTTAGGCTGTAAGCTCGTTTGGGCAGGTCTGGTGTCATTGTTTTTGTGTAGTAGTGACAGTTGCATGTCCACCAAGGTGTGTCCACCCACCCTGGCACCCCTTTCCATGGGAGGCAGAACAGGGGTGTTCATACCTGTGTTTGGATTTGGAGTTAGGGTACAACCAGGGTGAGCATCCAAATCTGGGAGCCCAGACACACTCCTGAGTCTCCTGCTCAGATGCAGGCATGTGTTACTGAAGATGACACCATGAGGAAGGCTAAAAAGACACCTGAAGAATCCCAGAATCCTCCTACTGAAACATTTCTTGTGTGGCGAAATACTGGGTTGCAGTCTTCCTTTGGAGGTAAATGTTTTTATCGAGGTTTTACGACTGGCAATAGGAATAATCCACAGAACCTTGCCAAAATGTGTAGTTTTTCTTCACTGGAGCACTGAATTCAGCAGGATTAGTAGTTTCACCAGCATGCACAAAGCCAAGTGTTTGGTAGGTGGGATGTTGTGTCAGCCTGGGTACAGCAGGTGATGATACTGTGCTTGGGCTTGGCCAGGTCCCCTCTGCCAGGCGTCTGCTGGCCAAGGTGGTAGGAGAAGTCCTTCCCACAGTGCTGTCTCCTGGCTCTGCAGCAATGTCTGCATGTCTGTATGGGCCAGTGCTAGGTGGTATGTGGATCCCAGACTGAACACCCAACTTGTCAAATACCGGAGTGTGCTTTAGGGACCCAGACCACCTGATGGTGCAGAGTGAGGCTGCAGGTTTTGCATCCTGTATTCTGCGAGTGGGATGAAATTTTGCTTTTACAGGGGCCCCTGGTAAAACTTCTCCAAGCTTCAGTGGGATTGTTTGTTTGTTTCTTTGTTTGTTTTTTCCTTTCAGATGAGAGGAATGAGGTGGCCTTTGTGTTTGCGAGATCAAGGCCTGACTTTTTGTTTGTTTCAGCATAAAAGACAGTTACAAGAGCTGTGCTTAAAACATCATCTCACTCAAAGGTTTGTGTGAGTTCTCACTGGTGGGCAAAGAGCCTTCTTCCATTTTCTGTTCCAGAACCTTCCCGTGGTGATGGCAGGGGCCGTGACAGCAGCTGTGTGGTGGCACAGCCACCTGAGTGGGTGTCTGGTGTGGCAAGACAGGTGGGAGTGACTGTGGCCCCAGATCTCCAGCAGTGTCTGGCACTGATCTCCATTGGTGATCTCTCTTGGGTGGCTGGTTGGATGGTGCTTCTATCAGCTGCATCCAAAATTATGCCTCCATTCCTTTAATGAATGCTAAAATGTACTGATTATAAGGGAGAAGGCCAGCAAGAGTGACTGTCCACTAATGGAGTATGTAATACATCTTATCTCTGATTTAGAAACCAATATGAAGTTCAGATGAAACTCCCTTTCCCACACCACCACATCATGTGGTACTTTCTCACATCCCATCACTGTCTTTATGACAGACCTTCAGTTCCTGAATTTTCCCGTGTACAACTCACACTTCGTATAGCCCTTGCTCCATTAAAGGTACAATGCTAAGAAAGAAGTCCTTAGATGACTCAAACCTTCCAGTCACCCATGCAAAATTAGAGAAAGAAGCAGCAAGGAACCACAGGCAGGGCTGTGTTGGGAGCATGTGCTGGGAGATGAAGAACTCAGAGATAAACTGCTGCTCCTCTGCATGTACGTGTGTAACACGTACAATTGCTAAATAACAAAACTTATTAATTTACATGCTATTTATGAATTTATTTTACAGAGTTAGCTCACCAGTCATCAGAAATTATATTATTTTCCTTGTATCAGAGAATCCATATTTTTGGTTTTGATGGCTGGATGAAATAAATACCAATTGCAATGGTGTGGGTTGCCAAGATTGAATTATTTTCACCAAGAAGCAGCTAGGACCATGCTGCTAGTCCTACTGACCTTTAGTATTGGTGACATAGGGAGCACACAGTTGGAAAATTCACAAATTGGTAATAGCATTACAAAGCAGACTTGAGGGGTGGATTTCTAAATTGGTGGCGTACTATGCAAAGAAAACATCAGCTGCTTTTCTTTCAGTATTTTGCTTTTGTCAGGCTCTCCATGTGGGCAGAAACCCTCTGGAGAGTGCCCAAGCAGAGCCCCTGACCAAGAGAGCTCTCGAGAGCCTTGAAGTTGGTAGCACTGCGTGCAGGTTTAGGGGCCTGAGTCAGAAACCTGGTGTTAGGGAGGGGAACAATCCCATGTAAACATCTGCAGTCTGTAGCCTTCCTCTTTTCCTTCCTGCCTTACCCAGTGACCTGGTGACCCTTAGTATATACAGTGCATTCATTTCGTTCTCTCTTACGGGAAGACAGCTAGTCCAATTTCCTTCTCTCTTATGGGATGATAGCTTAATCAGCATTTTGAATAAACCTAATTTATTTTTTAATCTGCTGTAGCCTTATTTAGTCTGTTTCTATTGTTATCATCCTTATAGTTTTTTTTTTTTTTTAAGAGTTTTATTCTGTATCCTTAGTTAACATTTTCCTAGTTCAAAATTAATCCTTGTTGGTTTTCATTATTGAACCTTCAATATTTACTCCTCCTTCCCTGTTGTTATGTTTTAGCACTAGTAGACATTTATTAGATTCTGAATGTACGCCCTTGACTACTACCATTTCAGGAAGCCACTTAAGTTGTTTTGTAAGGTTTTTTCTTTAAAAAAAAATCTCAGAAGAAGGTCAAAACAGTTCATTTTGTTCTTGCAAGGCCTTATCTTGCAGAAATTGAACTGTTTTCGCTGGGAAGACTCATATGTATGAGCGAAGCAATCAGATAAGTTTTTACATCAGAGAAATTTCCTTCCTCGTAGCATTGCATTTTAATGTAACCCACTGAACATGAGATTTGGGGGGATGAACGCCAGAGGTCCCTTCTGGCCGGCATAGCCATGGTCTCTCTCAGCCTGGTTAAACTGGGTACCACAGTATGAAAAAGCGCGGTTAAAACCCTAGTGTTGAAGTATTTGTCCAGCAGAGTGGCAGCACATGCCTTTCACATCACACTTAAATCAGCAAGTCCAAAAGGTTTTTGGAAAAGGAGGCCAGCATCATTTCTGAAATTGATTTCCCCAAAGATAAACCACTGTAAAACTGCAGTAAAAAGAATATTTGTTTCAGAAGCCTGAGTATTTTACAAAATGTTGTTGTTCCTGTAAGCAGAATTTCTTTCCCCATTATAGTTCCTGTCACTGTGCTGTTATGTTGCCTAACCCTGAAATGAAAGCAGTTTTGTTAACTTTTTACAAATGCTCGTTGCCATGTTGGGGTTGAATTGCCTACCTCTCTCAGGGCAGAAAAAACCCAAACCATACCAAAACAAGAAAAGTTTCATTTTCTTGTGTGTACCAGTAAAAAGGAGCCAGTGTGCTGGGTAAGAGTGGAACTGAATGAAAAAAAAATTCTGAAAAAAAGCCAGAGTCACTTTTTTTTTTTAATGATAGTTTTTTATGGTCATCATAACAAGGTTAAATAGCAAGGAAAAATGGAAACCCCGGTGTCTGCTGTTGAGCAGAAGTCCCAAGTTGAATCACTGAAGATGTACCTAAAAATAGTATCTTTAGAAGCAACTTCTTTGCTTCATGATTATGTAAAGATAAATGAGAACATTCTCTAATTTTTCTTTTATTGCTTATGGGAAGAACTGAAAAGATGAAATTTCAGTGTGTCTTACAGACAAATGCTTCCTTGCATTTGCAAGAAAATAAATATTTTATGCCATATATCAAAATCTTTCTACAAACTGTACAACTTTTACCCTACTTTTAAATTCAAAAACATCTGTATTCCTAAGTGTCAGCAAACTTTTCTAGCATTTATTTCCTGTTGTTTTGTATACAGTCCTTGCTGCCTGACATTCTGTTGAGAGAAACATGAAATAAAATTTGCAAGATTTTTATGGTAAAATGTTGGTAATAAAATCTTGAAAATGTAACTAGCGCCTATTAGTTAGCTTTGGCAGGCTATTTTTCTTCCTTTCCCAATATGTTTGCTGTCTTTATTTACAGGCAGGTGTCATGACTTTGCCCCTCAGTTTTTTCCCCTGTGTATCCATGCTAGAGTTTTCAAAATAAAACGTAGATTTCAGATTACCTAGTTTAAGGCATGAAAAAAATAGAGCAGTCTCTGGAAAGCGCTGAGCACCTGTGGTCAGAGAGCTGTGCTTGTGCTCCTCTAGGTCCCAGGGAAGAGGATGCATCCAGGCTTTCTGGAAGACCTGCAGACTAGAAGTTCATGGAAGTCCTCAGGTTCTGGATCTCAGAGTTCACCCAGTTCCACGCAGGGTTAGAGAAAACAGCAAAGACCACACAGCATAAGTGGAAATAGCTTGAATTACGTTTTGCAGGCATAGTGAGGCCATTTGCATGTTAGTGACTTGATCAGCTTGGCTTTAATGAGCAAAGGTAATCAGAACTGTGATAACACAGGAAGTATGAGCAGGGTCACGCGATGAGCAGGAACAGAACATTTATTTTTGCCTATGAATTAAAATGAAGTAGTTTATGCATTCTTTAAAAAAAACACTTTAGTTTCTCCTAGCAGTTCTATTTTAAAATACCCAGCTTGACATTTCTCCATGAGCATGCTTACCCATTGGCTTGGACCCTGCTCATTAGGGGGGTCCTCACCAATCACTCTGTTGTAAGGCTAGGCAGAGTAACTCCTAGGTTTGATGAGCTCCCCTTGCTAAAAAGACCCAAAATCAGAGTCAAGCATCCTCCTCACCAGGTACCCAAAGCCAAGTACCTCGCCAAGCCTACTGTTTGGGTTGCCTCCATAAAGAAGCCATCCCTGAGTTGGTGAATGAGCTCCCTTGTATCTGGTGGGAGAGACCTGCGATGCCATCAGGTGGTAAGCCCAGGGGCATCTGCTGCCTTTGAAGTGGTGCAGTAATTACACAGACATCAGATGGACAGATGGGGTAAGTGGACACTGTGGCAGAGGAGTTAACACTGTGCTGCTCCCTTCCTGACGAGCTGGGGTCATCGGCCACTGAAGGTCTCCCATGCTCATGAGACTGCAGCAGCGGGTGTGGTAGCTTGTGCAGCAGGGTGCAGAGAGCACTTGTTGCTTGTCAGCCCCTCTAGCTTATTGCCAGCGCCCCAGACTGCTGACGACCATGGTCGCCTCCAGAAGGAGAGCTTGCCTCAAACAGACTGTGGCTACGCAGACTGAGGCTCTGTCCCGAACGGTGGCTGTTCAGGTCTCCGGCTGCAGGGAGTGCCAGAGCCTGCTGCTGCCAGGGGAGGGAGGCCAGCACTCCACCTGTGTGAGGTGTGAGCAGGTGCAAGATCTGCTCGACATGGTCGTGAAACTTAAGGAGGAGGTTGAGACGCTGAGGACCATCAGGGAGTGCGAAAGGGAGATCGACTGGTGGAGTAACACCCTGACGTGCCAGTCGGAAAGGTCCCAGGGAGGTACCCCCCAAAAGGAGATGGACCTCCTGCCCTCTCGGACAGAGGCAGAAGTCCTGAGACGGCCCCACCCTTGTTGCTCTCGGGCAGAGGTAGGAGACCGAAAAGACGACAAGGGTTGGAGGCGTATTCCGGTTCGGCGTCACGGGCAGCCCCCCTCCCTGCCTGCTTTGTCTCCCCAGGTGCCCCTCCGTAATAGGTTTGAGGCCCTGGATCTTGAAGAAGAGGTAGGTGAGGAGGTGGTGCCAAGCCTGCCTACAAGATCACATAGGAAGAGGCGGTTGACTTCACAACTTAAGACTGCCTCTGATAAGAAAGAAAGAAGGGTGATTGTAATAGGAAATTCCCTTCTGAAAGGAACAGAGGGCCCAATATGCAGAGTTGACCCTCATCTTAGGGAAGTTTGTAGTCTACCTGGAGCCCGGATCAAGGATATGGCTAGAGAGCTCCCCAAACTGGTGCACCCGACAGACTACTACCCGCTGCTGGTCTTCCAGACAGATGGGGAGGAAGCTGCTTCCCGTAGTCTGAGGGGGATGAAGAATGATTTCAAGGTCTTGGGAAGGATGGTGAAAGACTCAGGGGCTCAAGTGATCTTCTCTTCACTCCTTCCATCTTCAAGTGACGATGTGGGATGGAATAGGAAAATTCACTCTCTAAATGGTTGGCTCCAAGACTGGTGCTACAGGCAGGGCTTTGGATTTTTTGATAATGGTTGGTTTTATAAGACACCAGTCCGGACACTGTCACGTGGGAAAGGTTTATCTCGCAGGGGCAAAAGGATGCTGGGGCAGGAATTAGCTGGGCTCATTTGGAGAGCTTTAAACTAGGCTCGAAGGGGGATGGGGTTGTAGCTGGGCTTGTCCCAGTGAGGCTGCATTCTAAAACTGATGAGGACCGGGTGGCCTCCTATGCCCCTAGGGAGAAACTGGTGTGCTCTGCTCGCTCCCTGAAATGCCTGTACACCAATGTGCGCAGCATGGGGAATAAGCAGGAGGAGTTAGAATCCTGTGTTCGGTCGGGAGATTATGATCTGGTGGCAATTACAGAAACATGGTGGGACAGTTCACATGACTGGAATGTGGTCATGGATGGCTATGCCCTTTTCAGGAAAGACAGGCCAGCCAGGCGTGGTGGTGGAGTTGCTCTCTATGTGAGAGAGCAACTACAATGTACTAAATTCTGCCCAGGAGGGGATGACGAGCGAGTTGAGAGTGTATGGGTCAGGATCAAGGGGCAGGCTGGCAGGCTGACACTGTTGTGGGCGTCTGTTACAGGCCACCAGATCAGGCTGAGGAAGTTGATGAGGCCTTCTATGGGCAGCTGAGAGTGGCCTCACAGTCTCAGGCCCTGGTTGTTGTGGGTGATTTTAACTTCCCTGATGTTTGCTGGAAGGACCATTCAGACAGACAGCCACAGTCCAGGAGGTTCCTCCAGTGCATTGATGATAACTTCCTCATGCAGATGGTGGAGGAGCCGACTAGGAGAGGTGCACTGCTGGATCTCATCCTCACTAACAAGGAGGGTCTGGTCGAAGCAGTAAAGGTTGAGGGCTGCCTGGGTTGCAGTGACCACGAGATGGTGGAGTTCAGCATCTCGTGTGGCAGGAACAGAATAGCAAGTAGAATTGCAACCCTGGACTTTAGCAGGGCTAACTTTGGCCCTTTCAAGCAATTGCTGGGGGAAATCCCATGGGCAAGACTGCTTGAAGGAAAAGGGGCCCAAGATAGCTGGGTGGCATTCAGAGATTGCTTCTTCCACACTCAGGATCAGAGCATCCCCACACGTAGGAAGTCAAGGAAGGGAGCCAGGAGGCCTGTGTGGTTGAATAGGGATCTGTTGGGTATGCTCAAGCAGAAGAGGAGAGTTTACAGGTCATGGAAGCAGGGGCTGGCCACTTGGGAGGAATATAAGGCTGTTAGAGGATGTAGGAAGGCAGCTAGGATAGCCAAGGCCTCCTTAGAATTACAGCTGGCGAGAGGGGTCAAGGACAGCAAAAAGAACTTTTTCAAATACATAGCAGATAAAGCTAATACCAGAGGCAATGTAGGCCCACTGATGAATGGGGTGGGTGCCCTGGTGGCAGAAGATACAGAGAAGGCAGAATTACTGAATGCCTTCTTTGTCTCTGTCTACTCTGCCGGAGGCTGTCCTGGGGAGCCTTGTACCCCTGAGACCCCAGATGAAGCCAGGTCAATGGAGGAGTTTGCTTTAGTCGATGAGGACTGGGTTAGGGAGCAATTAAATAGTCTGGACATCCATAAATCCATGGGTCCAGATGGGATGCATCCACAGGTGCTGAGGGAGCTGGCTGAAGTCATTGCTGGACCGCTCTACATCATCTTTGCCAAGTCTTGGGAAACAGGAGAGGTGCCCGAGGATTGGAGGAAAGCAAATGTCACTCCAGTCTTCAAAAAGGGCAAGAAGGAAGACCCGGGTAATTATAGACCGGTCAGCCTCACCTCTGTCCCTGGGAAAGTAATGGAACAGCTTGTCCTTGGTGCCATCTCAAGGCATATCAAGGATAAGAGGGTTATTAGGGGCAGTCAGCATAGCTTTACCAAGGGTAGGTCATGCTTGACCAACCTCATAGCCTTTTATGAGAATGTAACAAGGTGGATGGATGATGGCAGAGCGGTGGATGTGGTCTACCTTGACTTCAGTAAAGCCTTTGACACAGTCTCCCACAGCATCCTCACAGCTAAGTCGAGGAGGTGTGGTCTAGACAATTGACTAGTGAGGTGGGTTGCAAACTGGCATAGGGAGAGAAGCCAGAGAGTGGTAGTCAATGGTGCGGAATCTAGTTGGAGGCCAGTATCTAGTGGAGTGCCTCAGGGGTCAGTACTGGGGCCAATATCATTCAATATATTCGTTAATGATTTGGACGAGGGAATTGAGTGTACTATCAGCAAGTTTGCTGATGACACTAAGCTGGGAGGAGTGGCTGACACGCCAAAAGGCTGTGCTGCCATCCAGCGGGACCTGGACAGGCTGGAGAGTTGGGCGGGGAATAACCTGATGAAATTTAACAAGGGCAAGTGTAGAGTCCTGCATCTGGGCAGGAACAACCCCAGGTTCCAGTATAGGTTGGGAGATTACATATTAGAGAGCAGTGTAGGGGAAAGGGACCTGGGGGTCCTGGTGGACAACAGGATGACCATGAGCCAGCACTGTGCCCTTGTGGCCAGGAAGGCCAATGGCATCCTGGGGTGTATTAGAAGGGGGGTGGTTAGTAGGTCGAGAGAGGTCCTCCTTCCCCTCTACTCCGCCCTGGTGAGACCACATCTGGAATATTGTGTCCAGTTCTGGGCCCCTCAGTTCAAGAGGACAGGGAACTGCTAGAGAGGGTCCAGCGTAGGGCAACGAAGATGATTAAGGGAGTGGAGCACCTCCCTTATGAAGAAAGGCTGAGGGAGCTGGGTCTCTTTAGTTTGGAGAAGAGGAGACTAAGGGGGACCTTATTAATGTTTATAAATATATAAAGGGTGAGTGCCATGAGGATGGAGCCAGGCTCTTCTCGGTGGCAAACAATGATAGGACAAGGGGTAATGGGATCAAGCTGGAACACAAGAGGTTCCACTTAAATTTGAGAAGAAACTTCTTCTCAGTAAGGGTGCCAGAGCACTGGAACAGGCTGCCCAGGGAGGTTGTGGAGTCTCCTTCTCTGGAGACATTCAAAACCCACCTGGACATGTTCCTGTGCGACCTCACCTAGGTGTTCCTGCTCCAGCAGGGGGATTGGACTAGATGATCTTTTGAGGTCCCTTCCAATCCCAAACATACTGTGATACTGTGACTGCGTTTCTCAGAACTAACACCAACCATAAACTCTTTAAAAAGAAACTGTCTTGAAATACACATGTCAGTAGGGAGCCTGATGTTTGCAAAAGTTGTTGGTGTTTAGGTAGTACTACAGGTGTCAGTATGCATAGGGCATTTGGAATAAATAATTAAAAAAAAAAAAAGTCCTGCAAAGGGAAAATAATGTTTTGCACGTTTTGCCTCTTGATGATGGTTAATGTTTTACAGGATGAGGCAATAATCAGTTTCTTTATTGTTATATTGCAAACACAGTTCTTATATTGTCTGTTTTCCTCAGAGAGATTTCTAGGTCAAGAAAGAGATACCAAAGGAGAAATACTTCCCAGAAAATGAGAAAGAGATCTATAGTCATCAGAGAAGGAAAATGTGCTTACTAAAAATTGTTCAGATCCACCTTTAATCTCCTCTAAGTAACAGGATAACTGATACATTTTAGACCTGATTTCTAGTATCAGAAATTGTTAATATATCACATTTCGTAAGAAATGCCACTGTTCCCCTGCCTTCTTTTCATTTTGAGTGTTCATTGAGTTAAAAAGGCAGTGCAGGCTTAGTGCTGTGATACACCAGTAAGCCCCAGTATTTTTGTGTGGATGCTACACACATAAAAGAGAAAACAATTTTTCAAACCAATTCAAAAGCAGATGTCAGGTGAGGACT
Source organism: Streptopelia decaocto (assembly GCF_964273445.1). Classification (NCBI taxonomy): domain Eukaryota; kingdom Metazoa; phylum Chordata; class Aves; order Columbiformes; family Columbidae; genus Streptopelia; species Streptopelia decaocto. The sequence continues at coordinate 181,317,816 of NC_138663.1, read as the reverse complement.
GGCATTTTACACTGATTTTCAGATAACCCCTGCTGGCTGTCCTTGCTGCAAAGCTGCCAGTGCCCAAGCTTTTGCCTTTGTCTGCAGTTCTCATTTGCGTCCCAGTGTCCAAACTTCATCAACATCCACTTTCACAATTACATGCCTCACATAGACAAGCAGGAAGTCAGAAGAGGAAGGACTGCACAATGGTTAGACCACTATTTCAAACCATGGGTGATCTCTCTCAGATGTATATACTAAAAATATATCTTTTTCTAAATAAGAGAAGAAAAATACATTAGTCAGTGGCAGCTCAGTTGCTACCAGCATTTGAGCCAGGTTCTTTAGGCAAACTCAGGTATTTCTGCCCTGCTCTGCTTTCAGTGTCTACATACCCTTAGTTAAATTCGTTTGTGCAACCAATGGTAATCAGAAATCCTAGCAGCTGCAAGAGAGGTGTCCCCTTAGGCTGTGACCACTATGTATCTGCCATGTATTTATCAACTCATCCTTCCTCTCACAGCCTTTCTTGTGGGGAGATTTGAGGCCTCTCCTGTGTTGTCCCAGGTGCACACAAGATCATTACAGAGGTGCACACAACCCACACAGTGGCATGTCCCAGAAATCTTGGACAGCCTTTGCTTAAATTCTGACTTATTTTGCAAGGGCAGGTAGGAGGACATGGCTGCAGATAACCTGTGTGCTGGGAAGAAAGGGAGACCACGAAACTTTGCAGAAAGGCAGCAGAGCAGCTGATACACAGGCTTTTACTAAATGCATAGTAATTTTTCTCTCATTCATGAGTCAACATCTCTTGAATCCTTTGCTGCAACATACCCTTGGGCATAGAGTAGCTGGAGCATCATAGTTCACATGCCAGCTGTCCTCATGGTGCCTCATTCCTGTGGCTGTGGCCAGAAATGCACCCATCAAAGGTGTGTGCCTGTGCTCTAAGTAGAGAAAGTTCTCAGTACTGAAATCTCACTGTGATATGGAAATAAACTTGCTTTTAAAATGAAAGGTAACAGCTCTTCAGCTTTGGATGAAACAGAGATTACAACATACAGCTGAAACTACTGAGGAAATGTAGAGAGGCTGAACTAAATGAGGTGGTGGATGCCCCATCCCTGGAGACATTCAAGGCCAGGCTGGACAGGGCTCTGAGCAACCTGATCTAGTTGAAGATGTCCCTGCTCATTGCAGGGGGGTTGGACTAGACGAGCTTTGAAGGTCCCTTCCAACTCAAACTATTCTATCGTTCTAAATCTAGTATTTGCAAAGGCACCTGTGAACCCTCTTGTTTAAACATGATTTGCTAATCAGAGCCTGCAGCATGCTGTTGAGGATGCACTTACAGCATCAGTGTGCTGCACATGAGCATGGTGAATCTTTGTGAAATGAGTCAGGACAAGGTTGGTTTGTAGGGGTTCATTGCAGGCCATCAGAGACACCCCCTAGTTTTCCTTCCTCTTTCTGTTGCAGGAACAGCTCATGTGCAGAGGAGGGAGAGGGACAAGGGCCAGCTGTTGGGATTTTCTTTAGTGTAAAATCTTTGTGTGGCTCTTCTATAGTTTGGCTGTCTAGTGTTTCTGATGGCTAAAATGCATATTTGGTTACACCTACTCAGTCATGTAATATATAATGCTGTGAAGAGCTGAAGAACATATTTTGTTATACCAACAACTTAGATACTTTCCACATGAATGCTTAAGAAAGGATTTAGAGTTACTGTTGTGTAGGAAACTCATTGCTGCTCATGTGGAGCTAATAACTCACCAGGTAGGAAAAGGCAAAGAAATGCCTGAAGGAGCGTTAAACCAGCCACAGCAAGTTTGACCAGGAGGCAGACTGCTTCTGCCACTCTTGACACTGAACCCTCTTTCCCTTGAGCTATTCAGTGGTTGTGCCAGTTTTTTATCTCAGTCTCATTGCACTTGTCCTGTGTGCCTGTCCTTCAGCCCTGGCTGGCAAAGGGGTGGAAATAAAAATTGAAGATGGTCCTGCTTTCTTCTCCCTTCACCCTTTGCGGCTCTCTGAATGATGGTGGTAGAGCAAACCATCCTTCCATCTGTCTCTTATATCTGATTTCTCTTAACTCCCTCCCTGTGTCATCTGGGATAGTTCAAGCCCTTTGGGGAAGCTTTTTTTCTTATCCTCTGTCTTTCTTCGTTCCTGGAAGTACAGTGCCCAAAGGCTCCAGGAGCTCTTGTAGAAACCAGCTCTAGGAACAAAGAAAACACCAAGATGCAACGGAAATAAAAAGCTGAGTGCCCAGGAGGATTCTGGAAGAAAAATTCCTGGCTGCATTACTCATTCCTCTATGCAAACCTGAGGTGCCAGGGAAGATGTTTTCTGGCCAGCACATCACAGCGACTGAGGCCATTTTCATCCCTGAGCAGCAACATGGCTCATTGTACCTGGTCCTGAGTTTTGGAGTGGACTTCATGGCCAGTCTGTGCATATTGCCTATGGTAGCACTTGCCAGGTGTGTCTTTGCCACCAGCTTTGGTGGGAACATGTCCAACAAAACACGACTGTCAACATCGGGGGGATGTGTAGATATCCCTGCCTCTGGAGATCTGCAGAGGACTCACATTGCAGCCTCCTTGGCTCAGTCCTTGTGGCCATGGAGCATGCAAAACGCTGCCAGCACTGTGAGGTGTCAGAGCTGTGGGAGGACACCATCTCACACTGACAGAGCACCAAGAAATCCTTCTGCCCAGGTGGTATTCCTGGTGCCCATGACCCCTCTGTGTGCCCTCAGTTAACCTCTGTGAGGTGTGCAGAGGAGACCGAGGCAAAGAATAAGCTTCCCTGAATGGCTCTCAGCTATTTGGGAAGCTGGTCTGGCTCCATCCTCCCTCTGCCTATGGACCATCAGCTTTCCCCCATCCTTGCTGCTGCCACAGGACAGGCACCAGCCCCCTGCATGCCTGTGTCTGGTCCTTGGCACAACTTCAGCTGCCTGGCCAGGGCGAATGATGGCGGGGCTGCTGGCCATGCTTCAGTTGCCTGAACCAGACAGTTGTCCGCTTCCAGGTCATGACATAAGCTGGCCAGTGGTATCATCTGCAGAGTTTTCCTTCGTCTTGAATGTGTTCAGGGGTCTGTGTCCCCACAATGTGGGATGATGGCGTTTGCTATTAATTCATTGCATGCAGCACTGATAAATATTGGAGAAGGAGCTAAACGGATCTGCCCAAGGTCATCTTCAAAGCCAACCTGCTCATTGGCACAGCTGTATAATGAGGGGTGGAAAGTGGGCAGCAATGCTGGCTGGGAGCAGGACTCCTGACACCGTCCCTTTTGGGGTTTCAGATTAGGGGATGGGTTGTGTGCTCTTGCTCCCTACATGTCAGTGAGTGCCTAGAAAAATGGACCTCACTGTTGACTTGGGGCTGACCTGCAAGGATTCTGTGGTCTGTGCATTTATTTAGTGGGATGCAGAGCTGAATATTGTTAAGCACTATTGATCCTTGGACTGTTTATACAGGGGGTTTCTGGGCAGCTGCCTGGAAGAGTTTGTTCTTTTTCCGTGATCTGGAAGAGCAAAGAAGGCACTGGCTGGGATTATTAGTGTGTCTGTCACTTGGATAGCAGAGGGCTTATCTCCTGGCCCTGCCCTGTGGACGGCCTTGGTTTCCACATTCCTGATGCCACTGACGAACACACAAGATCATTACGGTGGTGGAGTTTTCGTTTGCTACCATATTGTTTAATATTTCTGTTTCTCCTGTGCCCCTTGAATGCTGTGTCAAAAGAGTAATTAATATTTGTTTCAAGTTTATCTGTCTTTTAGGTAACACTAAAACTAACGTTTTGTGCTCCTTTTCAAGAACAGTTGTTTAGGGGCTTTTTTCTAACTTTTGAAAACATACCTGATGACTTTGCCTCATTGGCTTTCAATGTACATTAGCCATAGCAGCACAGAAAATGAAGCAGCTAAGTGAGGATGAGGAGATGAGAAACTCGTCTGCTTGTCTGAGGATGAGTTGTACTGATATGTATGATACCCACTGGTAGCAACACAAGCAGCTTCTCTGTGAGCAAAGTCATGCCACATGATACACATCTGACACTTCACAGTAAGTACTTGCTTATGAGTGGTGGATCTTCCATCTCTCTGTGTTCCCTCAAAGATCTTCCACTTTAAGCAGTCAGCAAAATTAAAGTCTAGTTTTCTCTTTTACAATATGTGCCTTCTGTATGATTGCTAACTTAACTGTTACCCCAACATAAAGGTTCTTCCTGACCATATTTTAGTTAGGTGCTAAATACATTGTTTGCTAAAATTTGTCCAGGCTGCCTCAAACTTTTGCTCAGATGTGCAAAGCCTCACAACCTTGGCCACCATTTCTGTCAAAGCCCAGCTGCTGCTCTATGTAGACTTCTATAACAGAATTGGAACATATCTTTGGAGGAATACCCTTCAATTGCCTTGCAGAGCTTATTGACATCTTTCCCACCTTAGCTGAGCTTCCAAGGGGCGTCAGTGCCAACCACTTGGACAGGAAGGTGTTTGGCCAGCAAGATGAAAAACAAATGCAAGGAAAACCTTGTTTTTGCTTATTTGAGATAAGCAAAGCTGATACTGAAAACATGAAGGAATCACAACTGGGATTTTGTGGGGTTTGGGCTGATGCAGAATTTCAGCTAAGACCAGCTGCAAGTGGTATTCATGATTGCTAGAAAGGAGAGATGGGCAGAAATGTCTCTCCATTCCCAAGCTTTTTCCCCTCATATTTGTCAGTTTATGTATGTCATGGATTGGATTCATCCCAAATACAGGCTCTGACTTGGAGGTTTTCTTAATCACCATGTAAAAACGTTTACTGGGACTAGATTTGTTGGGAAAGAGTGTGGCCTTGTCTGCACTCCTTTTCCAAAAACACAGATGCACCAGGTAAGAGTTTGTTGGATTCAGGACCTTTGTGGAAAACCTGACCTCAGATACCTCCTGTGTTTAATTTCCATTCTAATGCCTCATCCCTCATCTGCCGGAGGGTGGTGAGTCCTCCTGAGGCAGAGCCAGAAGCAGAGCTGGGTCTGCAAACACACCTGCAGCAAGGCTGGAAATGAAATCCCCTTGGTTCAGGCATTTGTTGTCCAGATTCTGTGATTCTGTACTGAGATTTTTTTTTTAATGTACTGTAGGAAGACAGCAAGTTCCTCCAAGTGGAAGCAGATTTCCCCTCCCAACAAGGAACTAATAACTGTTTGTATGGGTTTCTGAGCAGCAGTTTCTGTGCAGAATTTCAGGATGTTGACCCCCCGGCTTGGAAAATGCAGGTGAGAGGCTTCAAAAGAAGTGGAGCTTCGGAGCTGAATACCCTTAGAAATATTATGAACACTGGTAGAACAGCACCATGTGAACACGAGCAAGCAGAAACTACTAGGGCAGGAGTCAGGGAGTGAGGAAACAGCAAGAAGAATCAGAGAAGGGAAAAAATACAGAAAATGTGCCAAGGGAAAATGAAATAATAAAGGGAAACATGACAAAAGAAGAGGAAGAGATACAAGAATGTAACTTTTACAGAAGCTGAGTGAGAAAAGCAAAAACAAAACAACAAAAAACCCCAACCAAAACAAAAACAAAACAAGAAAACCCTAAACAAACAAAAGCCACAAAAACAACTCACATCAAATAAACAAACAAAACCCCAAAACAAGCAACCAACCAACCACAGAAAAATAAACTAAAAGTAAAGCAAACAGCCTAGGAGGTAAAAATTTTCTACCTTTAAAAATGTATTAAATCAAAACATAATGATAGATTGTACAATAAGGTATGTATGCAACATTCCTGCATGAACATGATATTTTGTTCAGTCCTACAGGTGTTTGTATGCAGATTTCTGTCTGAATCCAAAGCAAATTGAATTATTATTTCCTTGGCAAAAAGCCACCTGTGGAGAACTTGATCGGGAGAGCAGCTTCATTTATAATTGTGGGGGATATTTTCCTGCTCTCACATCACTTTGCAGCAGAAGACAGGTACTTGAAATTTTGGCAGCGGGTGGTAGCGCCTGGGTTCCCAGCAGAAGAGCTTTATCTTTGCCATGACAGCTGCCCTGGGCACATGGTGAAGCCTGGTGCTCATATAGTGGACAGGGGCAGGGGCCTGGGGAAGCACATTTTACTACCAAGCCCAAGCCCATTCTCCAAATATTGAGTGAGAATGAGGCTGTTAAGTGTAACAGATAAATGAGAAGGTTGGTTAACTATGACACAGCTTTTGCCAGATTCAAATTTTCAAAAATTATGACTTTGTTTCCTCCCAGCTTTGCAAAAAAAACCATAAAAACATTAAAAATAAAACATCTGTTCCATCTGTTTCTCCATGCTTTTTACTCCTATAAGCCTTTGGCCCGCTGAACCATCAAAGTCACATTTTCATACTTTCCCCCCCTGATCACAAAGGTAAAATATTTCCTTAAAGAAAATCAGAGCAGCTAGGAAACAGATTTTGGGTTGAGTCAGGGTCTGACCAAAACTCTGATTTTCATAGGAGCGCAAAACAACCCAAAACCATGAGAGCCAACATTGTTGCAATAGCCTCTGCAAATGACTCTTCTGGACCTGTATCCTCCTGGAATGGGTTTATGAGCTAGTGGAGTCACTGCTGGTCTCTGTTCACAATGTGGGATTTGGGCACTTTCCCAGGAGACCCATGGTTGCCTGCCCTCCTTGTGCGGGCCATGGCTATTCCATTGGCTAGTAGTGGCCAGGGTCTCCCAACCTCTTCTTCTCTTCACCCCACCAAGTAAAAGCTAAGATTAGCTCATGCACTGTTATTAATATTTCAGTAATACTCCTCGTTGCAACAAATGGATGGTTCTGCTCAATAATTCATGGCTGGGCGTAGCTTATTAAATTTGTAGTGGGGTATACACTTTCATGTTATTTATTTATTGTTGCTTTCATTTTACAGTTGTTTTTTTTCCCTGCTATTTCATTTTTCACTTGCTTAAATGCATCTCCTTCAAAGTTCAGACTGCTTGCAGGAAATTAATCTTGTTCCTTATGCCTTTTAAGTAAGGCTAAGCTCCTACCGCAAGGGTCTGGGACTGGGCCATAAGGAAGACTTTCAGACACTGTCATTTCAGAACAGGCAATCCCTTTGAAGCAAAGTCACTTTGGGGCTTTGGTACCAAGTCTGACAGCCCAAAGTTCATCCCTGGCCTCAGAGCTATCTGCTTTTTGTTTCACAGGGATTCTGGCTCCTTCTGCTGAGGGAACAACCTCCTCCAAGACCAGCAACTGATTGTTGCCCGATCTCCTCTCCTAATCACCCACACATATGTTTTGACTGGTTGTACCCCCTGCTTAGGAGTGATCTTTTGCTTTGCTTTGTGGAAACAGACTACTCACAGCTTTTTTGATCTTTGTGGCTCATCTTTATTACTAAATAAGACAGCCTGTCAGTGAAACTGAAATAAAGATTGCCTTAGAAGACTCATAGCCAGGTTTTCAGAGTTAAGGGGTTGGAAACCAAAAGCTGCACAAGCATATAAAATCACAAACCAGTCTCCTAGCCTATGTTTAACAGGACATTATCCTCCTGGCCATTCTTATGCCCAGCTCCAGGGGAAAGGGTGTACTTTGGAGAGCCACTGCTTCTCAGAATGACCGCACCAAAGCCACACTTTTCAGTATGGGGGAACTTCCTTTTATGTGCCTCTGTCTCCAGACATGCCAGCATGCAAGCCCAGATGTCTCTCTCAGCCCAAGTGTAAATGCCTTTTTGCTTGTTTGAATGGGAGGTTATCAGCTCTGCTTTGTGGCAGAAGTTTCCCTTCGTTTCCTTCATGCCTGTGTAGCATGGGCCACCACCCTCCATGCTACCTTCTCCTTTCTCCTCTGGCTCCATGTAGCAGCTGTGCAGGGCGGTACTGGCAATGCTGATACAAGAGGTCCATGGGAGTCGGTGGGTCCTGGCATGGAGGGTGGTGGTTGCATGGGGATCGGAGATCCTATGTCTTAGGGAGGGAAAACATGGTGGCAGACTCTAGATGGAGATGAAGCCCTGCAGGGGTAGGTCTGTCCCCTCCTTCTTGCATGACCAGAGTGAGACAAAGAATGAGAAGCTCATGTTGCACCAATAGATATTTCATGGTATCATGATTTCCTCCCCCAAAAGACCCCAGTATCCGTGCTGTGACAGGTTCAATGGGATCACCCATCATTGCTTTACATTCTCAAGGCTTTTTCTAGCAGATGTAATGCAGGGAGCATGCAGTGTAAAAGGTATTATTTTCACATGCATCCTGCAGAGCCCCTAGTCTTTAGCATTCTCCTGCAGAGATCACACATGACATTTCAGGATATATTGCTAACACAGGCAGTCCAAGCAGTGGGTCAAATTACCTCCCCCCACTTGAGCACACACCATCAGAGTAATGACTTCTGCTTCACAAGGACTCATTTACCTTTCAACAGCATTTAAGTACTCAGGGTCCATTTTCAGAAACAGGGCAGGCATTTCAGTACCTAAATCACTAGTGGCTACAGAAGTGTCACTGACTTTAATAGGAACAAGAACAGGGTCACACGAAATAAAGGTGTGATTCAGATAGCATCAAACTGTAGTGGGAATTAGATCAGGTCCTCTGTACTTACATAAGAGCGAGATTTAATTTTTTTTAAATGAGATCACTTTTAAATAATTTCCATTAATATTGATTTGCCCTAGTTTGTCATTGATCAGGAGGTTCTTCTCAAAGGATTAATTTTAAATTGTGCTGTCATTAAAACAAAGATACTTTGCACGGTCCACAGGAAGCTTCCACTGTCAGCTTGGAAGATCTGTGATGCTGTTCCTGCTTTTCTCCCCACCACACCCGTCCCATCCTGTGTATGTCCTTGGATGGGGGACCTGTCCACAACTCATGACTGTATCGGCAGTGGCAATGAAGGTGTTGCATTATACAAATATGATTTTGCAAAATAGCGGCTTTTGTAGAAACTCATTCCCTGAAGCAGAAACAGTCTGCAGGAAGGCAAAGGTCTTGGGAAACTGCAGTGGGCAGTTACAAGTGTAAGAGCCAAGAGGTGGTTGTGTCAGAAAGGCCTCCGCAGGAATACCCTTCCCTAGCTCTCACAAGCAAACTGTTCCCCTACATCAGACCCCAACTCTCTCCTCAGCTGGGGACCCCTACAAACCCCCTCTGGACTGCCAGAACCAAATTCTGCCAAGTACAATGAAACTGCTGTACCTCTTCTTAGGTAGATGCTCCATTTCCTGTGAATATAATTCCCATTCATTGGCAGAAATGGGATCGGTGGCTCCTGCAGGCTTGATGGCCTGAGAAAGCAAGCAGTCACCACCCTTCCTAAGGGTCCCTGAGGCACCTGAGGGTGAAGGGGAGGAAGGTGAGAGCCCATCCACAAGCCAGGAGGCAGGAGTGAACACATGCTGCCATGCAGAGCTGCAGGGCTGGCTCAGAGGCAGAGGAGAGCTGAGACTGTGGTAGAGGAGGAGAAAAGCCGTGCAAGGGTTTGACACCTGCGGTGACATGGTCTGGATGACCTGCAGCGAAGCGTGGCTGCATTGCAGGGACAGCAGGATGATGGTGCCAGTGTTGTAAGAGGTGGGTGGAAAGAAAGGTCTTTCAGGCACATGGGAAAGGGTTTTGAAGTGTTTTAGTAGTGACAACGGAAAAGAAAGAGTTGGTTTTGACCTGTTCTGCTGTGGCTCTGGGGCATGATCTGTTTATAACTATAGTCTTCCTCTGTGAGTGATTAGACACAGTGCATGTTAATTTATGGTACTTAATTTGTAGACAGTCTTAGCTGTTTCCTAATGTTTTTACCTGTAACTGAAGGAACATCCCTCTCTAGCTCTTCTGCCTTTTATGCAAGCAAACTTCCAAGTAGCTTCATTGGAATTTTGGCCCTAAGACTTGAGCTGTAAGTCAAGTGTATTATTTTTTTAATGCAGGACAGTAATGGACATCTAACTTAGTAGCACAGTGCATCCTATTGTAACACCATCTAGCCTGTTGCTAACCATAAGCATACTTTATTGCAAAATACAAGCTATTTATATTGAAGAGTTATGATTCAGCACACATCTAAGAAACTGATACTATAATGATTTCCTGCAGCATTCTGCCCCATGTAACAAATCACAATGGAGAGCTCATTGTCATACATTGTCAGCAATACCACAAGCAAACCACACAGGTATAAGTTAACCAGGTACAGGTAGGAGTTAACTATTGCACCGTACCAGTTACATGTATTCCAATCCTGGCAAATAAAATTGTTATTTGTGTGATGCTTCCCAGATGCACAGCACAGCATTTAAATAATGTGTTGTAATGACAAGACTTCAGCTGGGTTTGTGTGTAAAGACTACTTAAGTTTAATAATGATTGGAGAGACAGCATTATTAGGTATACAGAGCAATTTTCCAGTAGGTCTTGAAAAGGGAAAGGGACTTATGGTCCACATGGCAAATATGTAAAAATCTTTTGTTTATATGTGCCTTATAAATCCACCATATTTTAAATCTCATCCCCACTGTCCTTGTATTTCGAAGCTTGTTAGAGCACTGGTTTAGCACAGCTGGTGCCTATTGGTATGTACTGGTATGAATCAGTGCTGTGTACTGGTGACACAGTATAGAGCTCAGTCTGAGTGAGACGAATATAAAATATCATATGCTAGTGTGGAAAATCTGAGTCCCTCACCTACCTCTGCATAAGCTATAATAACTCAAGAGAGGATGTTAAGAGTGCTTAGCAAACACCTCTGATAAGGAGACGCCCGCCACTAGATTTCCTGTGCAAGTAAGATGTTAGATTTAAGGCATGCAGTATAATACCAAATAACGGTGCGGTATTATCCATATGGTGACCTTTTCCCTATCTCAGAAGAGGTTTTGCAGCATTTTAGAAGATGTTGTGGAGAGCAACAGCAATTATTAACAGTTTGGAAAGAGTTTGTAAGAAAGAAGTTGGGGCAAACCATTGGGTTGATGTTAAATATCCTAGAAAACAAAGAAGAGGAGCTATGGCACAGTCTATCAAATAATGAAATACCACAGGGGAGGTATTTTTCTAATAGAAAAAAAGTCCTCTATAAAAAAAAAAAAAATGCCTGCGACCCGTTTCAATGTAATTCTGAATGCAGCGAATCTATGTGTGCTTCAAGGGTGGATTTTAACTATGGGAGTTGTTCATGAGAAGGTTTTCCTGAAGCTTTCTACATCAGCATGTAGCTGATGGTCCAGCTGGTCTGAAGAATTGTGAATGACAGTTTTTACATTAAAGACACTCAGTTTGTTTTGTTTTTCAGCTGCCTGTTTTCAGAGGTAAAAGTCAGAACAGTTGTTAAAAAAGCTGAAGGATGATTCTTCAGCTTGTGAAAAGTGATAGGAATTTTGCTGCTAAGGCGGGACATTCCCTAAAATCCCCATGGGGTTGATGAATCACTTTCATCTATTGATGTTGTGTTTTCAGTTCTGTTAAAACTTCTGCAGCACTGCATCATAAGGTTTGAAAGACAGCTAATGTTAGCATCCATCAATCACTTTTATGCTTCACCCTCAGTGTAGCTGGAAAACGTGCCCTTGAAATCAAAGTCAGTTGTGATGTGAGCACTGTGTCCTGTTTGAGGCTCTTGTGTACAAAAAAGACTTTGACAGACTGTAGAGAGTCACCAGGACGGTCACAGGCTGGAGCACATGAAGTTTGAGAAGAGGTGGAGAGGGCTGGACTTCTTCAGCCTGGAGAAGAGAGAACTGAGAGGGATCTTCTTGGTCTCTACACCTACCTAATTGAAGATTCTAGAGAAGATGGAGCCAGTCTTTTTGTCATAAGTGAGCACTGAGAATAGGAAGGTCACAAGTTGCATCAAGGGAAATTCCAACCATATGCAAGGAAAAAAAATTTCACGGTGAGGGCAGTCGTATGTTGGCAGAGGTTGCCCAGAGATGCTGAGGTGTCTCCATCCCTGGAGACACTGCCCCAAGTGCTCCAGCCAGCCCTGTGTTGAGCATGGGGTAGGACTGCAGACCTTGCTGTTTTGCAAGTCTAAAATGTGTCTGCTTTTAATTGCCAAAGATAGAAGGTGTTTTGTGTGTGCATGTGCTTAGTGAGGGAGAATGGAACCTAAGAGGAGTAAAACTTAGAGGAAGTGGTGCACACCAGTGGACCTGTTGTAGGAGTAATGAGGTGAAGAGGGAGACCAGAGAATGCTAAATTTCCTTATAAAGACAAAATCTATTTCACTGTGACGTTTTTGTCACCAGTCACTTCCTCCTCTGGGCTCAGTCTTGGGCTCACAGTCTTGGGGTTGCCTACTTGTTCTGCAGAAAGGGAAGATTTTCCTGGTCACGCTGCAACCTATTTCGACATACTACTTCACAGTTCCCCAACCTACAAAAAGTTTGGGTTTTTTTTAAGAAGTTCTCCCTTTCTGTTGGATTTGCAGCTTGTCGAGCAGTTGCTTCAGCAGTTTGGACCCATCGCTTGAGCTTGGGAGGTAAGATGACAGCACCTGCTGTTTTTTAGCAAGCCTCATCGCGCATACGAGCAGTTTAACTGCACAGGAAATTGTGGTTGCCATGAAAAAGCAGTGTAGGTTCTGTATTAGCCTGAAGCATGTTCCATTTCTCTTGTGCACAGCATTTCTTCTGACCTTCAGGAAAGTATTTGATGGATTTAATTGGGCAGAGTGGTCTTTGACTGAGTAAAGTGGTAGTCTTTGACTTTGCATTAGTTTGGCAGGGTGTGATAAAGTAAGAAGCCATTATCTAGATTACAGAGTGGATCCCTATAAGAAGGTAATTGTAATTCCAGTGCTGAAAAACACTGATTCATAAAGCTAATGTATTTTGGCCCTTATGTATGTTTACAATATACTCTGCTGACTTAGAACATTCATACTAGACTTTTATAAATGTGATTTTACTCTCCAGAGAATAAATAAAACAGATTTATGGTGGAGCCTGACTGTAATAAGGACTTCAGCTTTAAAAATGATATGAGGTCGTCTTAACATTGTATTTGCCTTTTAAGATCTTGACTGTTGAAGCTGCTCATGTTTGTCCCGTTTTCCTTGGGATTTCAGTACAGGCTGTAGATGAGCTGTGACTTGCAAACATCTACAGACATTTTAGGCTGTAGTATTGTGAATAGGAGCCTTTGGGCTTAACTATTTGCTCTGTAAGAGCAGTAGACTTGCTCTTTTTGTCAGACAGTGGTTTCCTCAGCATGTGCATTTGGTTTGAACACTGTCTGTACAACTGGCCCTTAAGCCTGTGAGCAACTTGACTTTTCAAGCAAATGGGATCTCAGGTCTCTGTTAATGTGGCCAAGGTCACAGACACCAGTGGCCAGTTGACCCCTCACTGCTGCAGATACCAAGTGAAGATGATCTCTAGCAAATGGCAGGCGAGATTGTGCCACCAGAAGTGCAGATGGTTGCTCAGCAGATGGCTGTTTGATTATCTTGATAGAAGTAGATCACGCCCCGAAACCTTTCATGTAGGGAAACCCCAGCATGTGTCACCTTCCTCCCCTCTTGCTTGTCACACAGGAGCAGTTTGCCCCCCAAAGATGAGGCCAGAGAGTCCACAGGGGGGCAGGGCTGGGGCTGGAAAAACTCTTCTGAGTGGGCAGGAGATGTGGAAACCCCATCTGTGGTGGGAAACTCCATTGAGGAGGGATGCTAAAGCCAGGAGGGGCTGGGAAGTACCTGCCTCCCTGCTAGTAACCAGAATGGGGATTTCTGCTTCAATCCTGACCATGAGGCCCAGAAGATGAAGACAGTGCTCACATAATAAGTCAAAAAAAAGGTGTTATGTTACTGGATTTGAGTCTCCTTCCTCAGTTGAAATCAAGAGTTTGGACTGAGTACTGTTATGGTTATAAAATGATTGAGATCCTATATGAAACTCATTGTACTTAAACGAGTCTAGTGGTGTTGCTTTGCTCTCCCTGCTCACAGAACATACCTGTTTCCTTCTGATTTCAGTCATGAAGAGCTTAAAATACAGCTGTGGAGCATGGAGCAGAGCTATCTTGATAGAAATCCTACAGTAAAGTTGTCACCATATGTTTTTTTCTAATGTGTGAAAGAACTTTAGAAAGAAGTTGAGTAAAGGGGAAGGAAGGAGATGGGGGAGATCAGGAGAGTACAGTGCATTCAGAAACGTAGCTGATTTTCGTACTCATAGCACTTTCATGCAAAACAGCAGACTCCAGTGAAATGCTGATACAAAATGTAAAATATTTATCAAAAGGAAAAATATTTATGAAAAAAAATGAAACGGTGTTTAGGATACTGAAACCAGCTGTGCTGCAAGATGGAGTGAGGGGCTCTGCACTGATCGCTCTCTGCATCTTTGAAATTATCAAAGGGGAAAGCTCTAGGATGGAAAATAAATCATCACCTCCAGGTCTCTGGGACATAGAGGCAGTGCCTGTGAGGAGGAGAATTATAGAGTCATAGAATCATCAAATAATCATAGAGGGCGGTGTGCTGGCCTGAGGGGTGCCCGGCAGTGGGGTCTCAGGGACCACACCATGAGGATGGTGCCTTCTGCTGCTCCAGCTCCTGCTTTGGTTCCTCATTGCACTCAAAGACTCTACAGCTCTCAGGATGGCACCACTGCAGGAGGGGGTCCTAAGCAGCAGGACAGTTCTTAAAGAAGGTGATGTTCAGATCTGCTGTCTGTTTTCTGGTCTGGTTTGGCTGAAGGAAGGGCCTGATCACCCAGGGAATTGCTAAGCCCCTGGGAATCCTGACAAAAGCAGAGAGAAGTCCTGAGGACAGAATACAGCTCCCAGCATGGGAGCAACAACAACAGATTCATAAATCCAGGTGGAATCATTCAAACACAAATATATATTTCTAACTACCTCCTTTTTATAGCTGGGGCGTGTTTTTAATATTTTCCATGCAACAGAGGAACTGTTTTCCTGCTAACAAGCTATAGACACAGGCCATGTTCTCCTTTTCTTTTATCAGACACTCAGCTTTCACAGGACATTTGGAACTGAGTCAGTACTTTGTGACCTGACCTTCTGCCATTGGGCTGCAGCATGATGACTTCCTTACAGGAATAGGAAGAGAGGCTTTTATCCATCTGCTCCACGGTTTGGTGTTCTCCTCTTCCCCCACCTTAGTTAGCAAAGATGAAACTGTGTGGGGCAGGGCTTTCCTTGCCAAATAGGACATTGCTGAATGACTGAAGATGTTTGTTAATGCGGCTTGATTTGAAAAAAAAAAAAAATAAAATAAAAAAATCACTCTAAAGCATTTGAGAATCCAAATGTTCCTTTTTCTATGGAAAAATGTGTTCACTTAAAAGCTAGCTAATTTATCTTGGTAAAGGGATAGAAAATACAAGTGATGCAACAAAAAACGTAGTGTATTGGATTATTTTTTTCTTAAAAAGAAAAAATCTAGACTTTGAAGAATAATATGCACATATATGCTGTCTCCCTGGTAGGTTGTATCTGACAGATAAAAGACACATAAGGAGAGTTTTTATGGGTTCACAGCTCTGCTTCTTCAATGTCTTAATTTCCTTGAAGGACTAGCACTCCCTGCCACTGAGTGCTATATTGGAAAGAGATTTCAATTTCTCTACAAGCTCTGTGGATTTTCCCTTCCTAAGCCCTGCTGACTCATATTTGATTTAGGACTCAAGCATTGCATTGACAAATAAGGTCCTTTATAAAACAGAACATTAAGAAAATAACTCATGGGCATCACCATGTTGCTTTCTGAACAGCAATAAATGTCTTTTATGTGTGTTTCTTCAAATTGTATACAAAATAAAATATGGGAAGTGCAACAGCTTAGCAATTTCAGTGCCTGCATACACGGTGAGATTTTGCTGTTGCAGGCACCGATCTTCAAAAATGCCGTTGAGGCAAAGAATGTCATTTGTTGTGGGCTACACTGCGAATCTTTATCACGTACCAGGGAGGAACTATTTGCCATAGAAAGACTCCTCTCTGGATTTTATATGCTGATTTAAACAGCAAGATCCCACCCAGACTGAAGGCACTGTAATATCCAAATTACACATTGCTAATAGAGACAAATTTGTTTCTATCTACTTTTGGGTTTAAAATTTAACTCCGCATCTTCGAGGAAATTACAAAAAGCTCTTGTGTGTATCTTTAGCTATTTTAATAGGGAAATAGTCATACCACTAAGTGTACAGCTCGAAAAACAAACTTTTTTATGACCCTCCTCACCTCATCAAAGATGCTGCAATTCTTTATGCTTCTTCAACGATTTTCAAAGTTGTTGTGTAAGACGTGCATCTAACTGACACATAGTTCAAAATCTGATGGCATTTACTGATGCTGTCAGTCATGTCAAGTAGCTGGCTAGCTGAACAACTCACCAGCAAGGAAGAGATATATGGATTCTAGTTCTTATCTTACATCATTAGCAGAAAAAAGCCTATTAGAAAAAAATATCCATGTAATCTGCCTGGAAGCTGTGATGCCAAACAAGAATAAAGGACATGGATGGGATTGTTTATTTGTCTGAGATGGCTGGATACCTAGAGCCATCTCTGTGAATTATCACTGCTCCAAACCCTCAGTAGGCTGGGGAAATTTAGCGTTAATGGTACTATCCTGCATTGCTGTGGGTACACTATGGATCCCCCTGCTTGTGCAAAGATTCAAGTGCATTATTTTGATCACAACTGTAGGAATCACAACCAATAATAATAATTATGTGAGAAAGAAGCATGATAATAGCAAGTATGCTGAGAAT
The DNA here is from genome assembly GCF_964273445.1 of Streptopelia decaocto. NCBI lineage: Eukaryota > Metazoa > Chordata > Aves > Columbiformes > Columbidae > Streptopelia > Streptopelia decaocto. Next base: position 181,301,082 of record NC_138663.1, on the reverse strand, counting down.
ATGAAGCTTATTTGGGATATAAACTCTTCTGGATTGTGTCAGAAATATGTGTGGCTGACTGCCAACAAGATGGCTTTGCCTGTTGCATTTTAGTTGAAGTTTTTTGCAAATGAGCACAAGATGAAACTTTAAAATTGAGGAACTTCTGGGCCATACTATTGTGGTTATAGCATTGATTCTTCTTTCGACATGCCATCTAATGCATCATTTCTCTTTTTCTCACCACTTGGTGAGAACGAAAATAAAAAAACTTGTCTCCAGAAGTAAAATATTTAGCAGAGCCCAACTAAAAAATCTTTTCCTTGCCTCCTCCTCAGCCCTTCCACACTGCAGAAAGTCAGATGACCGAGACACATAATTTGAACAGAGATGTGTATGGATATATGGACTTACGTATGGGACCTTATGAGAGAAGGGTAGAGAGAAATATTTCTGAGAAGCAATATCCTATCAGGGATGTTATAGCAAGTGACCAGGAATGAGGAGGGCACCAAAGGTGCAAGAAGTATGGGACAAAGATTGAATATGCTCAAGATACTCCCTTTTCCCTTATATTTTTCTGGTCTGCAAGACACTACAGATCTATCACAAGAGTTTCTGCACAATTCTGAGGCTCCTTCTCTTATTCCTGCCTGCTCGTGGTGGGCTGTGTGTTGGGGGAGGGTTGATGGTGGTGCCCCTTTGATATCAGCCAGGAAGGAAAGGGTAACACAGGAGAGAGCTGGGGAAATACTCCCCAACCCTTATGGAAAGCCAGACATTTGGAATTTGAATTTGAGGATGAGACAAGAAAAAGAAAAGAAACTGGAGCTGTGAGCTCTGCCAAAGTAAAAGGCAGAGTTTTGTCTGTGGAGTGGGACACAGACTTACGTTGCCCCAGGCAATTCTAACAGCTGTGTTTTGCAACAGCAAGTGCCTCTTGTTTCATCACTTTCAGAAAAAATAAACAAGTTTGAAGCAAAGAAAGCAGAAGAAATAGAGAAATTTATATATGACAGGGAACATACGTACAAATCTTTATCTGATCACTCTCCAACAGCTAGGTTATTGTATTATTAACAAAGTACTAATGCATTAAGAAAATTAAGCTCTGATGGTAGAAAGTGAGTAAATATTAGTAACTTATTCAACTTTCTTAGTTCCAAATTCACAGCTCAGTTGTTCCTGCCAACTTAAATATGTGTTTTTGAAATGTAGCATTTCCCTATGAAATATGCTTTTCTGCTTTGAGGAAAGGTACAACTTAAAGTCTAGCTGTTAAGTGTGATTTCACATCTTCAAGGTTTTCATTGCCTTGCTTGCAATAAAGCTTAAACACCAGAGAAGTGGAGGAAAATATGAAACAAGATAACCATTTAATACAAGCCTTGGAAACTTTTAGGTTTTAATGGCTTTGCCATTTATTATTTATATTGCATAGTGTGTGTACACTTTGCCAAGTAATACATAACCAGGGAGCTTCTCAGACTATGGCTTCAAAATGGAAAGAGATGAAAGAACATCAATATCGCTGTGTTTCAATTTAGCAGTAATGTTCAGATTTGAGATTATTTTAGTTCTTCCTTTATATTCCAGGCTGAAAATAGTATGTTCTTAGACTTCTTAAGACATCAGAGTGATAGTAGGTTCTCCTGAGGATAAGGTCAAATAAAAGGAGGCTTTATGGCATGTCTGTAATGTACTGGTTTGGAAATGACATCAGGAAAGAGAGTGCTTCATAGAGGCTCTTTTGATATCAGTTTGTTACAATACTCAGCAGCTTAGGTGAGACCATTTTCCATTTTTCATGTTAACTTTTAACTCAGCTGTCTTCTGGGGAGGAAGGAGTGCGTTTGCACAACTTTATTTTTGCTTTTTGCAATAGCAGGTTTCTGCTGTTTGGCAAACAAGAAAGAAGTGTCACTTCCAGGCAATGTGTAATCCGGATGTCATGATGCCATCTGAAGCTCAGTCTGTCTCAAGGAGTGTTTTATTTTACTTCTGAATTTGTATTACCTTCCATTTCTTTCTTGTTGGCAGTTCCACCATGTTTCTTGCTCTGACCTGTAGAGCTCTCTTGCCCTCCTCAGTGTCTTGCTTCCACATCCGAGCATGTGCTGACTTTCATCTCGCTCTCCCTAAGAAACTTCAGTTATTTCACTGACCTTCAATCACACCAAGTTCAAGATCCTCCTCCCAGCTACTATGGACCTTCACAATCTCATTTGTGCTGATAGCTAAGCTGTTTGCATTTGTGTCTTCTCAAACCCCACTCCCTCTTGCCATGCCTATCCAGCTTTCCTCTTCTTGCTGTTCATCTCTGTGCTCAAAGCCTGATTCTATCAGCTGAATTTCCTTTTGCTCCTCCCTCAGCTCCTCAACAGCTATTCCCTTCAAAGAAGCTGTTTCAACTTGTTCATATTGGCCATCTCCACGTTTTCTCGTTTGCTGTATTACCATCCTCTGCATTTTTTTCTCTGCATCTGTCTTGTCATACTGATTTTGAAAATGGTTCAGAGCAGACCGGTGCACTGTATTCTTACAATGCCTTGTGGATTATCAGTAACTGAACTATTCACCCAGGGTTGCTGGATGCCCCCTTGATGGGATGCCCGAGGTATTTTCGGGCTGTATTGAGGACGGTGAAGTGCTGGAAGTGTTTTTCCCCTAGAAGCAAATGACTCTACTACTACCCTGTTTCCTTGAAAATAAGACAGGGTCTTATATTATTTTTTGCTCCAAAACTTATTACTTTTTTACATGTATGGCTGCCTGGACACTATTTAAATTGACTTTTTAAATGAACTATAACTAGGGCTTATTTTTGGAGTAGGGCTTATATTTTGAGCATCCTCAAAAATCCTGAAAAAAATAATGCTATGGCTTATTTTTGGGGTAGGTGTTTGTCGAGGGTTTTGAGTGTGGGGTGACAATAAAACCGTGGGAGATGTATTGTTAACCCCCTCTCCTCCCCCCACTTCCCCCTCTTGCCCCTCCCTCTCCCCCCTTCCCTCTCAGGACAGGCGATCGGGAGGGAAAGAAGGACAGAGAGAAGAGAGTTGGAAAAATTAAAAATCTTTTACTAATGCTACTGATAAGAATAGAGAAAATAATACAAAGTATACAAAACCAATCTTGAAAGTCTCAGCAACTGCAGAGCTGGCACCTGAAATCCTGGATTGGACTCTGCAGCCAACCGGAGCTGGATTCAGTCTGTCACTAGGCCTCAGTTCGCCGGGGTGACTAGCAAGGTCCTCTCCTAATGTCGGCCATAAGCAAAAGGAAAAGAAGGAAAAAGGGACGAGATCCTCGTGATCTCCCACTTTTATATGAAGTATTCATGTGAATGGGATGTTATACACTGTTGGTCAGTTTCTTGGTCACCTGTTTCTCGTTGCCCCTCTCACAAGATGTCCATCCGTGCATATCAATAACTTTGCATTCCATTGCTATGTTTACCAAAACATATATCTGGTTCTCCAGGAAAATGCAGCTACTAAGAAGGCTTTAGCTGACAGGCAAATTCACTAAAAGAGAAATTTGTTTTTAACAAAACCAGGACAGTCTTATTTTTGAGAAAACATGGTATCTTATAAAATCAGAAGGAAAATATAGGACCTGACCTCCCCCACCATTGTCCAGAACCATTTTACATTTCTGTGTGCCTAGATATCATAATTTACCTTTAATGATCTAAGCAAAATAAGCAATTATGTACTGAAAAGCAACTTTTTGAAAGTGTATTTCTTCCTTTTTGCTGCGTGTTGCTAAAACTTTGGACTTTTACTCTCTCAATTTCCCTATGTTTTGTTTTTACTATTCAATTTTTTAAAATAACAGCATTTTTAATTGCCAATAACTCTGAAACCTTTAATGTGAAAATTCTGATTTTTATTAATTGAGTGTAAGTTTGCAAGCTTTCATGCACTTCTCAGAGGTCTTCTGGCTGCAGGTGAGCCTTGAAGGCCCATGATGAAGACCTTCAACTCTTTCCCTGCCTTTATTGCAATTCCTTGCCAAAACTAGGACTAGAGGTAACCCTGAAACTATGTAGAGGCGATGGCCATAAAGCGATTATCTTGCTGATATGGCATATTGGAACAGGCAGTGATAACACCTTCATAACTCCAGTACAACTACTCCTTGGGTGATCGAGGACTAGTTCTTGCACTCAGTGCAGAGATTCATCTGATTTCTTGGCTAAGTGGTGCCAGCTTTGCAACAGAGTGGATAATATTACCTAAAAAAGAAGTCAGAAGGGTAAAGCCCTTAATTCTATTATGTATTATTAATACCAATGCCCACACATGTAAACATATGCACTATGAATAGGATTCTGTCTTTAACAGATCAGTTAGTTACACAACTTCTTATGCAGTCAAGAAAAGTCCATTTCATGTTGGTGATAATTTTTTCTCAAGGTTATAAAACTTTTTGCAAAAGTAATGTTACAGGCAACAACCCATAGTGTTTCCTATCTGTTAGGATCTAGAACAGTCTTAATGCTGTTAAAAGTTCTGTCACAAATTATATTGCTTCATCAGGTGACTGGACTGGAAGGGGTGATCTTGCAGTGGAATGTGGATTTTCTTGCTGATAGTTTAAGATTTTCATATGTTCACGTGCATTTTAGGGAATCCATATGTTGCAAAGACATGCAGCGTGTGACAGAAAAAGATTGTTAGTGAGGAATCAGAGGCAGGAAAGATATCAGGATGAAGAAGGAAGACTATGGATTTAATATTACCCTAATATACCTAACCCACATTGCTAGTGGATCATAGGGATTTTTACAGGTAGCCCTTGAACACATGGTGGCTCGAATCACTTAGTGATATTACTAGTGTTTCGGTAGCAACCACCAGCTCCATTGTGCTGAAAACTGCATATAGGTTCTTGCGCCCCAAGAACAACTGCATTATGGATTATCCTGCATTTCTCTACTTGTGAAGGTTGGATGGAGTAAATGAACAGATTTTTCTCTGGAAGCTGTCCTTACCTTCAAATCACAGTGATGAGGCAGATAAAGGGTGCATGATACTACAGGGAAGCAGCAGACAAAAAGCCAGGCATATGAGGTTGTCTTTGGGCTATTTCAAAGCCATATTCATACTGGTTTTCACAGATACAAGGAATCAATGCACAAGTTCAGGAGAGCATTAAATCTGAAGCCCAGATAGGCTGTACAGAACTCTGTGTCTTTTTAGAGGGCTATAGCAAATCTGTATTTCAAAAAATTATCCCTCTCTTGGTATAAAGTTTGCAATCCAAGCTTCCAGGATGCAATGTTGGTTTCAGTCTGGGAATAAGGTACTTCTGATTTTTTTTTTTTTTCTTCATTTGAACACTGTAGCTACAGCAACCACTTTCCAGGATCAACTCAGGTTTCCATTCTATTCTGTTTAAATAGTTGTTTGGTTAATTAATACTTAAAGAGACATAGGACACTACAGTCATTCTCACAAATATAGAATAATAGATAGTCTCTCTCCTGGACAGTTTCCTTATGAATAGATGTAAGGGACAGTAGATGCCTGATAAAGCAGAAGGGTATAATGTGCATCTTCTGGCAGTGTATTAAATGATGTGAAAAACAAGTAAACTTTCCCTTTCTGATTATTAAGAAAGGTGTCTAGAATGGAAAAGTCTGATCCTTCCTCCTGTTCTGTATCTTTGGTGGGAGGAAAGGCAGGAAAACTCTTTCTGGCCACCCATTCCTAAAATGCCCTCCAACCTCAAGCACTAACTTAAGTACCTTTTGGGGGCAAAATCCCTAAACTCTCCCCATAGCCAGAAAAAGAATTAGTGCTCTGGAAGCCTGACCTGATGCTCTGAACACCTTGTGAAGGAACTTCTCTCCATCCATCCACCCCATAAGGGTGACCAGCTTCTTCATTAGGTACCCAAAGATAGGGGTGCAAATATCACCTGGGACTCCAGCTCCAGCCCAGAGCCCCTGGAGCAGACAGGGCTGCTGCTTCTCTGCCAGCACAGCTGAAGAAGCACATGGTGAATTGTGTTTCCAAAGGGGGAATAAAACAAGAACCAGCACAATTTTGTCTGCTTTCTCCATGAGAAACAGAAGTTAGCAGAGGTGGGGCTTAATTCCAATTAAATTTGTATAAATAAAACTTGTAGGATTTTGAGCAGGGCTTGGCAAAACAACGGGAGTTATGTTGATTTTATTTCACATACTTAGAATTTTACCCCTTCCCTTCATTTTGAGTTGCAGACAAACTGGGTTTTCAGCCATGGAGAGCTGCTTCAAGACTTCGAGTCATGCTGTCAATCCCCAGTGAAAACCCCTCTTTTTTATCATGATTACAAACCCAAAAAGACACAAAATAAAAACAAGTGCTTTCTCCTTGCAGACCCACCCCTCGGAGAAATAAGAAATGGCGTCGACAGCACACTTCTCAGAGGAGGAGATGGCAGAGCTACGAGAGGCTTTTGGCAAAGTTGGTGAGTACAGCAAACAGGAAAGACGCTGCAGAAGTGTGAAGCCGTAGCGAGCTCTTTTCTCATGTACGGACCAGCTGCGAGGAAATGGAGATTACTCCAGCACTGATCTGCTGTGTCACAGAAACCACAGAAGGTCCTTTTCCTGCCACCGCAGGCCTCCTGGATGAAACCCCATCAGCACGCTGCAGAGCCATGTCTTCTTACTGGAGAGAGATGGTGGGGCAATGAGCGGCAGGGTTTATGAAACAGCCTCAAAAGCTGTACAGAAAACCATGTTGGAAATACTCTCAAGTATTTTCCAAAGAATATTGCTTATTCCCGACAAATTATTTTGAAGGCAAAAAGTTTTTATTCTAAGGTTAATTGAGTACACCCTCTGCAGGGGGGAGAATCTGGAGAGGACAAATACGCAAACGGCTACAAAATTTGTAATCCCTTTACTATGACCTTTCAAGCTCCTTATGTTTTTAAACTGTGTGTTTCCTTTCAAAGGCTTTAAAGATCTCATCTGATTTATCTCCTTTAAAGTCATGCAGACCTATCACTGTCTATCCAGATTCTAAGTAAAGGTCCTTATGCTTCTCACATCTCACTTATCTTCTATTAGATTTGTCAGCCTCGCTGGATTATGTGTTAATCAGTTGTCCTTGCTGCTTCAGGTGATGGCTGTTTGATTTCTGAGCACGCAGTCTTCCAGGCTGGCAATCCTAAATATCTGGTCACTGTGTGTGCCCCATACACCCAATGCACTGACAAGGCAAATGCTGGAAGCAAGCTCTGGTTCCTCTCCCAGACATTTCCTTCTCTGAGTCCAGATCCTTCTGTTGTATGATTTCACAAATGGATAGGATGCCTTATGCAATCTGTATGAATCTGTGCTACTGGTGCTGAGAACTGAGTGCCTTTTTGCAGTATGCAACAGGTGACTCACATTGCAACTCCTCACGCAGGAAATCTGCAATATGCTTCTTTGAAATCACCTTAGGCACTGGGCTGTGGAAAAAGAGCCTGCAGAACAAGAAACACACAGATATATAAAATACAAATATAGATATATAAAACCTAAATATAAATATATAACCATATAGATGTATATATAACTATGTACATAACAATAGTGTTTTAACAGAAACTCTTCACACAATAGATTCTGTTTCCTTTTTTATTTGTGGGGATTTGCACAAACTGGTGGAGAAGAAAGGACCATTTAACCTTTGTTGGTGACTTCTCATAAATTCCTACCCTGGATCTTGTAACAAGGTCAGCAGGATTATCCATGTTAGCATCATTGCAGAGATACACCAAGTTGTTATTTTGAGAATGACCATATGCAGCTCCAAGCCTCTGAACTCATGACTTTTGATGAAGAAAATGGGCCAAAATCACTAGTTATATATATGAATACATGCACATGTAACATGTAACTCTGTATTGCATCAAGTCCATTTTCTGTAGCTGTTCTGTAGACAGGATACTCCCTCTATAAATCACTCACATGCTTGTCTACATGTAAACCTTGGAAATACAATTATATCCATCTAAAGCTAGCTTTGTTAAAATATTACCCTGTTTCTAAAACAAATAAATTAATCTGTATGAGCTATGGTTTGTTAAATAGTGATTGTGATTTTTTTATTGGGTATGAATGACACTGCGGTCGTTGAAATTATCAGATTTCTAGATTTCAGGATATCAAATCTTTACATATAACGTACCCTTCCCCAGGTACAATAAAAACAACAGCCTTTGTGTGCATAAAATTTTATTAGGCTAATGTTGAATCTAAATGTTTGCTTTAATCTTTGCAGATATTGGTGGGAATGGCTTCATCCACGCCAGCGATTTAACAGACGTGTTGAAGGCAGCCAACCTCCCTCTCCCAGGATATAAAGCCAGAGAACTCATTCAGAATTTGACCACCACGGGGGATGGCAGGATCAGTTTTGATGATTTTATTTCAGTAAGATATTATTTATTTAGTAAGTAAGGTGCCAGGTGGGTTATTCAGGGTGGTCCCCAGGGCACAGCAGAGGCACAAGCACAGGGTCTCATGGGCAACTAGTCAATCTGAGGAGTCCCCTCTCTGGAAAAGATGAGAGCAGGAGGTAACTGAACTAGAAATCTTGCAATTAAATGGGACAAGTTACATGAACGCAGCTGCATATTGAACAGACTTAATATCTTCCTGTTTGGTTGATGCAGAAGGATGAAGTGTTTCAGTCACAAGTTGCAAAAATATTGTGTTCTGGCTAGATGGTTATGAAAAATTCCAGCAGATTGAAACTGAAAACTTTATGGGACATTTTTTCTACTAAAAAGCTGCTTCTTTTTCTAGCCTGAACTGGGACAAAAGCAAATGCTAAAATACTCATATTTTCTTCAAACTGAAACTGTTAAAGGCTTTACTCCTGCACATCTTAGCTCCATGGTTTGGTACCATGTATGCTTCTGTTACTTAGGTGATCTTTGTTCACTGCTTTGAAAACATAAAAGCTGTGTACGATCCTGCTCTGCCACCGCAGATACACAGGTTTTACACAGAAACCCACTGAATAATACTCAAGCTGTGCTTCCATGTGTATGAAGCAGAGAGGACACATCTCCTGGTCCAAGGCATCACTGTTTTAACTCGGTTTGATTCTCTGAAATTTTAAAATTGTCTCTTGTGCTTGAAAGATTTTCCAAAATCTGAAGAGTGATGATGTTGCTAAGTCATTCCGAAAACAAATCAACAAAAAGGAGGGGATCTGTGCCATCGGTGGGACGTCCGAGCAGTCAAGTGCCGGCACACAACACTCATACTCAGGTAGGTACAGCTGTCCTACACTGATAGTAAACAGGAACAAGTGTGCCCTTTGAGATCATCTACACCAGGGGTGTCAAACTCATTTTCACTGGGGGCCACATTGGCCTCCTGGTTACCTTCAAAGGGCCAAATATAATTTTAGGACTGTATAAATGTAACTACTCCTACATATATACAGTCGTACAATTACTTTTGGCCCTTTGAAGGCAACCGTGACTCTGATGTGGCCCCCAATGAAAATGAGTTTGACACCCCTGATCTACACCTTATCTTGGTGCAAACCCAGGTGCTCTGGCCTCGGTGAGCTTCAGCAGCTGTTCAGGCAAGGCTGGTGCAGGGGAAAGAGTTGAGAAGGTGACAAAGCACCTGAAAAGGCTCTTTGTCAAAAATAGTGTGAGCTGGTTTTCTGGGCTGGACAGAGCTGTGGCTACAGGGGGAAGCTGCAGGGGCTCAGCTTCCCTTGCCATAGCGGCACTGCAGCTCTGCTGGAGAACAGCCTCCCGGCACGGCTGCAGCAGCACAAAGACTGGCCCAGTGCTGTCCCTGCTCAATGGTGAGGCAAGACACAGGTTCCTCAGTGTTGGCAGTCTCTCCAAACTCACCTGTAACCAAATGTTTCCTGACATTTTTCTAAAGAGGGCACGACCCCATCAAGGCTCTTCTCCCAGCCTGTTTCTCCAAGCTGAAGGTTTGGGGCAGCCAGAGTTGTTTCTGCTTCTTCCTGGGCACAGTCTGCTCTGAAGCATCTCCACAGGGAGGAGGTCCCATCCTTAGCTGTCTTCTCCAGGGGCAGGGATAGGGAACTGACTCTTGCCAGGGAAGGGAGAGTGGAGGATGCTTCCAAGGTCTCCACCCTCTTGAGCACAGAGGACACCTTCCCTGAGCTACTGGCGATGGTGTGAGCTGCTGCTGGTACAGGATAGCTACGTTACAGCCCTGTTGGACTACAGGGAATATTGCCCCATTACCCTCTGAATACTCTTTGTCAGTGTCCAACACACCCTGGCCAGGATCTTCTAGATATTCCACATGTGGAGGCTGTAATGTAAAATACAGAATTCACTTATTTCAACGTATTTGAAGTTACATGGGATTTTGATTTAGCAGAGTGATACAACAGTGCATTCAAATTACGGTGCAAGCACAAATTAGGCTTAGCAGAGCATAGCAACTGAAACATACAGTTGAATCACGTGAACTTAATTACCAGTCTCTATCATGTGCCTGCCCTCATGACACCGGGCAACCCCAGTCAGCGGGAAGGAGTGTGGAAGGAGTATTAACCAGCTCATTTGCCGTCTTCAGCTCATTATTTGTCTCCTCGGAGCCTTCTTCCCTTGTAGGCGTTCATTAATCACTCACGCTGATAGGAGAGTCTTCTCCCCAAGGAGTTCAGCCTTTGTAAGTAAAATGATGGTAGAATTATTGCACAGCAAACTGATGGATTTGATGTTGTGTCCACAGAGGAAGAAAAGTATGCCTTTGTCAACTGGATTAATAAAGCCCTTGAGAAGGACCCTGACTGTAAGCATGTGGTCCCAATGAATCCAGAAACAGATGACCTCTTCCAGGCAGTCGGTGATGGCATAGTGCTTTGGTAAATAATACCTGTCTTTCTCACAAAAGGGAACTGTGCCTCTGCAGAAACTCACGTCTCTGCTTAAATGGAAGCTGCTAACTTTACATTAAGCTCATTAATCTTTGCAGATTCAAGGCCTTAATAATGCTATTTTTTCCTTTCTTTTATTTTAAAAAATATAAAGCTTCTTTCATGTTAAATGAGAGTTTTTCCCTGCCTCCAGACCCTTGCAATAAGATGAAGTCAGTGAAATTTGAGGAGTTACTTGGTTTTATTTTTGTCCAAGGACTTTTGGGGGTTCACACAAAGCAGCATAAGACAGTGAGTGCTTTCACAGAAATTTACTGCACGATAAACTTTATGCACAATTTGACCTTGTGGCATTCTTGGCCTCACAATTATAGTACAATCTGCATGTGACCCAAAATGATTTCTTGAGTATTGCGTGTGTGCCTGTGTTTTTATGAGTAAAAACAGAGTCTGACTATATTTGTTCAGTAATTGTCCAGCTCTTTGACTTGTCCTACAGCATAGTTACAAAAGCTGTATTGTATTTTGTGTGCACATAGCTAGTAGTGTATTTATTTTAATTTCTTTTCTTTTATTTCCAGTAAGATGATCAACTTTTCAGTGCCAGATACTATTGATGAAAGAACAATCAACAAAAAGAAACTCACGCCCTTCACAATACAGGTACAAGATTCTTTGCTTTTTTCCTTGGGATGCTTTGATCTAATCACTTAAAGCAAAAGCTGGTGATACCGTGGTGCTGCCCAACACAATGAGGCAAAACGGTTTGTGGCAAAGTGAGATGTTCAGGTCCATGTTGTAAAAACATAAACACTTACATTTATGTGTCTTTCCAAAAATATGGGCAACCTGACTAAACAAATTGTATTTGTGTTTGCATTTGACCCATTGTATAATGTTTACCAGTTCAAAGATGTGTGGTAGATGCCATATTAATGCAAGAACAACTAGATAATACAGTGACCAATTCCAGGTGGAGCAGCTCTCAGGAGGCTGCACGCCACGTCTAAGGTCACAGACTGTTTTGCACTCTGGTGACCTCACTAAAATATTAACTGTGATTCAGGAGGTACCGTGATGTGCAACATGCCTGAGATGGGACCATAGCCTTTGCTTGCCTTTCACAAGCCATGCTATTTCACCTTGAAAACTGAATATTATGTGCACATGTATATGATATAAAAATTGGACAAAAAAGCTAATTTTCACCTATTGAAAGTTTATTGTGTTTCTCACACAGCATTATGCAGAGAGATATTTTTACATGAACAGCATCCACGTATCTGGGTATAAAATATAAATAGATATAAGGAATAGATATGAACCTAACCCAGTTTAGCCCTTAGCTGCTCTGATTTGATGGAACATTAGCCAGGCTCAAGTAAGCTCAGAAGCCATTAAATTGGATTTTTATGCTGTATACCACATTTTTCAGTTCTAATCATTCTAGTCAGCAGCACAGCTTAGAGATGCAGCTCAGATCAATCCCTGTCACACACAGACATGATTTGATCAATATAGCTTCCACTTTAACTTAACCCTTTTACAGCTGTCTGATGGAGAAAAGGTAATTAATTTGAAATGCTCCAATTTTTCTAGCTTATGAGAATTTATACTATGTCTCTCTCTGCATTTTGTATCTAATCAAATCTCTCTGTCATGCCAACAGTGATGAAATTTATGTGAAAAATTGCAAATCTGTAGACATATTATATTTTTCAGGCTTCTTTGCCTGCTTTACTTGCCCTATGTTTACTAAGCCACCTTTTCGAATAGTGCAGACTTGCGGATCAGATTTTGTTGTACCCTTTGTTTTAAATAGGGAGCAGTGAAGGAACATAATGTTCTTGAAAAATCACTTTCTTTCTGCCCCTCACTGTGCATCACGGAATCCCTCTGCTTCCCCTGAACACTCCCAAAACAGGACTCCATACTCCACAGTTCAAAACCAAAATATCCAGGCTTGACCACTTCTGACTTGGGCTGAACTGCAAGGTTACAAACTCAGCAAGTTTATTCCTGTGACCATGTGTTTTTTGTGTACTTTGCCCATTAGCAACTTATTTGTATCTTAGGAGTTAGGGCTGTTGTGTACTGCTTAGGGAGAGACAAGCCTGGAATATCTGCTGGTTGACTGGGTTGTAGCTCCCTCATTCCTCCATGTGTGCAAGACTGAGTGGAGGAGAACTTGCCCTGTGCTGAAGCTAGGTCTGCACTTGAAAATGTGCCTGTGCATTGGCTGTAGGAAGGCCTTGGCTTTGATAACCAGGATTATCACTGTGGATAATCACTATGAATGCAGACGTATGCTCTGAGCTCCAGTGCCCTGTGACGTGGTGTCTTTCACCTTTGCCAAAGAGGTCACAGAATCATAGAACAGTCTGGGTTGGAAGGGACTTTTGAAGGTCATCTAGTCCAACCCCTAAAGGTCATTTCCATCTTCTTGTTGGGACCCAGAACTCACCTGTAATCCCAGGAGATTCTGAATTCACCTGCTCCCTGTGGTCAGACTTGTACATAAATGCCTTAACAGCAGAGCTCTTCACAGATTTCACTAGTTTTGTCTGTGCTCCCTTCCTGTATCCTCAGCTCTCCAGTTACTGCATAATTCATAAGTTTTCTTCTTTCCCTAGGAAAATCTGAACCTGGCCCTGAACTCTGCTTCAGCCATTGGGTGCCATGTCGTTAACATTGGAGCTGAAGACTTAAAAGAAGGGAAACCTTACCTGGTTTTGGGTCTTTTATGGCAAGTCATCAAAATTGGGCTCTTTGCTGACATAGAGATCAGCAGGAATGAAGGTATGTATGCCTCTTGCTTTCAGTGCTCTACTGTTAATACTGAACAGCCTTTAGGATAAAGCTCTTTACAAAAAAATTCTTAATTCAATTTTTATTCCAGTATTTGTTACCTGTCTTCTTGACCACTCTAATTTCCCTTGCTCTTCACAAGTTCCAGCACTCCAAAGTCCAAGGCTGTGGATAGGCTTTTATGTGCAGAGCCAATTTCGTGCTCATTGGGTCAGGAATGATGATCTACACCCAAGTACATTGGTGTTTTGGCACTAACTCTGGGATAAAGAAATGCTACACTGCATTCAGGAAGCTGTGTTCTTGCTTTTGATGAAACCATTGCCAAACATCTCCTCTTTCTTGGTGAAATCAGAATTATAGAATCACAGAATAATTTAGGCTGGAACCACCAGTTTCCAGAGTTCTCAGTTCCCATTCCTTTGTAGGTAGCCTTGCCCAGCTTAATAGCTATTTTTCCTTTCCTGGTATTTTCTCCTTCATTTCTCATCTCAGATTTCAGTTTGTGAGGGTAGACAAGCCAAGGCCATTTTTACTTCTTTTCAGGTTCTCTCTTTCTCTCATAGCCCTTCTCTGCAGCTCTTCCAGGTGAAATTCCCCTTTCTTGAATATGGAACACTGTATTTCCACTGAGCTCTCATTAGCAGATGGAATTAAGGCAGTAATACATCCCAAACTCTATGGGAAATACCTGGGATGCACTAATATCACGTTTAGTTTTTGCCTGGTCATATCACATGGTGGATCAGAACAGCTCAGATGACACCTAATATACTCAAGTTGTTCTCATTCTCTGTTCGTATAAGCTTTTAGCTAATAGCAGTTATTTGTATTAATTCCCTAGTGAATGTCTTTGAACATGGCACTATTAAATTACATTGCATTTTTATTACTGTCATCTAGTTCTTTCTATCTGATTTCTTGATAATCTTCTGTGTTGACTATGCCACCTAGTGAATATCACCATCAGAATTTTAGCACATTGCTAGTATTTGTGCCAAGACAATTGATGCAAAAAATATTAAAATATTAGTCCAAAAATCAATCCATGATCAACTCCACAAGAATTCTTTTTACAGGCTATTTCTCAGTCTTAACATTGTTCTCTTAATAAGATCCACTCTCTTTTCAGATACTTCTATTATCCATATTTCTTTCAAGGAATGACAAAAGTAATCAGGAGATCAGAGCAGGATAACACACTCTCCCTTTTTAGCAATTAGTTTCCATGTTATTAGTTGTTCTTCTCAAAACTTGTTCTGAAGCCTTTCATGCTCCAGAGACCAGCTGAACATCCTGCAGTTGCAAGGGTCAATCCTTCCCTCCTGCCTCTTCTTCCTTTTATGACATAACTAATACATTAATTTTTCTGTAGAAATAGAGTATCTTCTCCAATTGACAGATGAGTTAACCCTCCTGGCCCATGAGCCCATGAAGTCCTGTACAAATTCTTCAGAATACCTGTGTGTATCCAGTTTCAGCATGAAGGGCACTGAGATTTCCTTCATCTAAGATGCAGAAAGTCTGTGCTCATTTTTTCATTCCCATTTTTCCCCTGTGCTGCTCAACATCATCATCTTTTAATCACGATCTGGGGCAGGGAAATTGGGCAGTTCTTAGAGCACACTGAAATTGTCTTACATTTCTATACGATCCACAGCTAAAGCTTTGTCCTCATTTTATTAATGAGACCCTTTTTCTGTTTGTGTCCTCTGTCATGCTAACCAAATTTGAATTTTGGCAACACTTTTGTTGCTTACTTTTAGAAACTAGGGTAGCAAAATGAGTAAGAAAGAAAATAGTTATACGTTCTCCTCTACAAGTATTCACAACATCATGAATTTTTTCTTTTTCCCTTGTTTAGCCTTGATCGCTCTTCTGAGGGAAGGAGAAAGCCTGGAGGATCTGATGAAGTTGTCTCCAGAGGAACTGCTGCTGAGGTGGGCAAACTATCACCTGGAGAATGCAGGATGCAACAAAGTCAACAACTTCAGCTCAGACATCAAGGTATGAGAAACACTGACCAACAATAGCAAAACAGTAGCTCCAAACCCAAATATTGGCCCTCCAAACTGGGATTGTGCATTGAAACAACCCAAGCAGCTGAGATTGCTCTGCCAAGCACTTGGAGCTGGGTACATAAAATCATTCTGGTGGGGTTTACCTTTCTGCTTGGTAGTATCTCTCCTCCTCTTGACCTCGCAGTCACCACTGCCAGTCCCAGCACACCAAATGCCTGGGAAAGGAATGACTGCTGTCTCTGGACAGGGCCTACAAACACTGCCGCTGTATTTTCAGTTCCCTGCCTCTATTGCTCTCCTCCTTCCTCATTGTCCTTAAATGCCTCTTGACCTGGCTTTGCTTTGGAGAAGGCTAGACCTTACCCAGATATGTAACAAACTGTAGGGGAAGAGGATGAGGCTCTTCCAATTCGCCCACTTGATCTTTCCTTTGGTATAGCACCTGGGTCATGTGCTCCTCTGGACCAACCTTTGCTATAACTCTGAATGCACTTACCCACAGGTTTTAATTCAGTGGGACTATTCAAAATAATATAGCTAGATGGAGAGGCACTTGTAAAGATGGGTCTCTAGTCCATGCAGCATATTTCACATACTTGGGAGTTCATGGACTTGTAGGTGCAGATTTCAGCAGAGCTTTCTCCGTAGCACCTTCATTCCTCTTAGGCAGAGCTATCTGAACCTCAGTGATGCACACTGATGAGTTTCAGACACTAAAGCCACAGTGTGAGACCCAGCCGGCATCCCAGGGCTGTAGGGGGTACATCAGGGAGGGTGTCTGAGCTGGCTTCCAGGCAAACCAGGGGCTGGCCAGCACACCAGCCATGACCCCACCTGCCCACTCCCAGTATAACATGGGAAAAGCTCTGCTCCAGAGGTGCCTGGTTGTGGGTTTCACCAGAGGCTGAAGCATGAAAAGACATTTACCATGTTTTTCTTGACATACATAAAAAAAAACCACCAGAGAAGGCAACAGGAGAGTCTGAGAGTCACATTCAACAATGCAGTTTTTATTGTAACAGATTTTTGGTTCACTGGGTAGAAGTCACTGGAGAATATCCATTGAAAGGAAAAGAATGGAGTCTTTCCCATCTTTCTGTAGGCTGGCTGAGAGGACTATAATGCAACTGATTAAATCCTACCTGCAACTGAAAGATAAATCACACCATATTTACAACTGGAAAATGAAGCACACATTTACCTCTCAGAGGCCAAGACTTCAGCCTTTACAGCCATCCTCATAATTAAGTGTGTCACCCCACCTCTCTTCTATTATAAATAACCACTTTCCACATACGGTGGGTAGTAATGCAGGTGTATAAGACTGAAAATGTTTCAGGTAGTCTGCTTTATATTTTGAAGACTATTAGTTGGGTTGTTTAGTCAAGTTCCTAGACACTAACCTGTAGCTTTGTTTTCAGTTTTCTGAGTTATTTCTGAAGTGAGAGTAATACTTTCCACACATAGAAGCAACATTACATTTCACAAAAAATGAAAGACAAAAGATGTTAAATCCTTGTCTTGTTCCTGCTCTTTTGCCTGAAAAATGATGATACCATTGTCAATTTTAACTTTTGTCCTTGAAAACTGTGCTTTCTCTTCCATAACTGTTCCAGCATTGCTTTGAAATCCGCTTTAAACATCTGCTTTCTCCTTCTGCATTTTCTTTTGTTAAATGCTCAGCAATCTGACTTCTACAGCATTATAAAGGTATGTGTTTTCTTATCTCTAATCTAATGTTCAGATTAAGTCAGTTCTAATATTGAATCATAGAACAGTTTGGGTTGGAAGGGACCTTCAAAGGTCATCTAGTCCAAACCCCCTGCAATGAGCAGGGACGTCTTCAACTAGATCATGTTGCTCAGAGCCCCGTCCAGCCCGGCTTGGAATGTCTCCAGGGATGGGGCATCTACCACCTCTTTGAGCAACCTGGGCCAGTGTTTCACCACTCTGATTGTAAAAAATTTCTTCCTCCTGTCTAGTCTGAATCTGCTTTCCTTTAATTTAAAACCATTAAGCCTTGTCCTATTCTAACAGGCTCTGCTAAAAAGTCTGTCCCCATTGTTCCTGTAGGCCCTTTTAAGCTCTGAAAGACCCCTTTTAAGTACTTTGGTTTTGCTGTCCTTTTTTCTAAGTGCAACACACAGCCTTTTGTCTCACATGTTGAGCATTCTGCAGCATATATATATTGGCTTAGGGAAGAAATTGATCTGGCAAATACAGCATAAAGTAGGAATTGCTAAGTGCTTCCAGATTAATTTAATTATGTAGCCCAATGATTGATGTAATAAAAACGAATCATGCAGGAACATTGTTCAGGGGAGCGCTGGCATGCAAAACCTGAGCTTTAGATGTAATTTTTCCTCCATTTAATTTCTCTGTCTGTCACAGGACTCAAGAGCTTATTACCATTTGCTGAACCAAGTTGCTCCCAAGGGAGATGAAGAAGGCATTCCAGCTATTACTATTGACATGTCAGGATTAAGGGTAAGATGAGATAAGTTTAGAGTGAATGCTGATATTTTCTGTTACTTGTATTGCTGACCAACATGGAGTTGCACTGGGATGCCAGAACAAGCAAACTGGTTTTAGCGTTGCAATATGATCTTGTATTTCAGATATCAAAGCTTTCAAATAATTAAATTATGTGCTTTCCCTTTTATTAGATACCATTGCTGAAACTTTAACAACCATTGAACCACACTGATAAACTACTAATATGTAGCAAGTGTATTGAAATATATTTATTTAGGTATTTTATCAATCCACTCCCTTTTATACGGAAAAAGCAATATAGTGAGATGGCTGCATTGTAGGTAAAGCCCATTCGAAAACACAGACCTGCTGTTAGTAAAAGCAGGAAAGGAGACAGCTATAAACTCCACGAGGATCTGCTTTAACAGCCCCACATGTGGAGACCACAAGTGGGTCTGGCGTCCGGTGCCAGGCACTGGGCTGAGGCTGATGGCCCCAATTTCTGCTGGCACAGGAGAAGGACGACGTCCAGCGAGCGGAGTGCATGCTGCAGCAGGCGGAGCGGCTGGGCTGCCGACAGTTTGTCACTGCCACTGACGTCGTCCGGGGGAACCCAAAGCTAAACTTGGCCTTCATAGCCAACCTGTTCAACAAATACCCTGCCCTGCATAAGCCAGAGAACCAGGACATCGATTGGAGCTCTATTGAAGGTAAAGAAAATCCAAATAAAGGACGCTTCTGGACGTCCATGCGGCAGTATCCCTGCTTTCAGTTGATGATACAATAACTTAACCTTATGTCCTTCCAGCATATATTCACTGCACCATTAGCACAGGCATCCTTGAGAAGAGGGTTCTGTTCTGTGTATAGTACATGTTAAAAAACTGTTTGTGGGATGTCTGAACCAGTATGGACTATTGTGCATACTTGTTAGTTGAAATTAGGCTTGATCTGACATTCTGTTAACTGAGAATGTAATTTAAAAATCAGATCTTGCAAAAACTTGCTGCCTGCTTGCTCTGAGTTGGGGTCAGGACCACCGTTGTATGGATCATTTGCTGAGCTTCAGGTCCTTTTTTCTCAATCTCATAGCAAAACTGTTCGTGTTACAGCACAGGCTGTTCTTGAATTTTTGAAGGCATTTCAAGGCCAATCTGCCTAAATACTATAATATATAGGGCATGAAGAAATATTACATGCTGCATTGTGCTCTCTTATTTCACATGTCACCCACTGTCTCCTTCTGTTTGTAGTTCAGTGCACTATAATTTCTGAGTTATGGCTTCATCACAAGACACTTATTTTATGAGAGAGTTGTGTTTTGCAGGCCTGTTGATTGATGTATCTGTTGTTTTAGGTGAAACAAGGGAAGAGAGGACATTCAGGAACTGGATGAACTCCCTGGGTGTTAATCCACGTGTAAATCACTTATATAGGTAAGGGGAGGTACTACACTTCCTTCAGATGATAATATCTACAGCCAGGTAACTGTTTACAAAAACATAAGAACTTTTGGACCCTATAAGAATATGAACTGCCAATTTTTTGTTTGTTTTTGGTTTGTTGTTTGTTTTTTTTTTTTTTTTTAGGAAACTAAGTTTACTTCTACTGATAGTTTAGTTTAGTTCCATTCCTCTATTGTTTGTACAATGATATACCATTTTTATTTTTTTCAGTGACCTGTCAGATGCCTTGGTTATCTTCCAGCTCTACGAAAAGATCAAAGTGCCAGTAGACTGGAACAGAGTGAACAAACCACCATATCCTAAACTGGGTGGCAACATGAAGAAGGTACAAAAAGCCGGAATAGCTCCAGTAGCAATGTCTTACGCTTAAAGGATGTCTATATCATTTCAAACAGCAATGTGGCCATTTGTGTTGCTCTCAAGCCCCAAGTACAGCACATTAAATGACTTTTTGTCTAGTCAGTGAAGAATTTTTCATCTGAAAAAGAAACATATATTTGATTCACTGGTTGTTGTTGACAGATGAACAATATTTCTAAAGTAAAGACACTTGACACCATTTGTGTCAATATTTAAAAACTGTATTTGCAGAACACTTTTGCTACTGTCTTAGTCACCAATTATAATGCATCTTCATTGTGAGTCATATGGCACCAGCTTAATTGCATCTGTCTGGATCACTGCTCTCTACATCAAATGAAGACAGTGATGATAAGCATTCTTGACCAGATGCATCAAGAACTGATCACAGAGTTGCTGCTAAATACAGAGCTTTCTTCCAGCTATCCGGATGACTAATTCCATCCAGTTAGGCGAGAGTGATTAACTGACCTAAAATATTGACTGGGACACTTATCCATTGTCTCAGTGCAATATCATGATGCTGGAGGTACCTGTGAGCTATAGTTTTGTATTTTCCATGGTAATCTGTTTTCCAGGCCCTGATGATGAAGTACAACATTTCCTTCTATGTTAACTCTTTACCATGGTATTTTGGGGATGGAACTGGCTGCTGGTAGTCAAACAGCTGCATTATCACAGAGCCCCACAGCTCCTCTTTGCCCAGGAGGTTCTGGGCTAAGCAATCCATAGAATTTAAAGTAATAGTGTCTTGTCTTCTTTTTTTCCTATATTTTTGAACCTCACTAATTGACCCTGTCATTAACAGCTTGAAAACTGCAACTATGCAGTGGAACTGGGAAAGAATCAAGCCAAATTTTCCCTTGTTGGCATCGCTGGGCAAGATCTGAATGAAGGAAACCGTACACTCACGCTGGCTTTAGTCTGGCAGTTGATGAGAAGGTATATATGGCCGTCAGATACAAACTTCTGAGTGTTTTGGTATACTCAGCTCACATTGTAATAGTTTCCTGATGCTATCACTGAGAAGGGTCTACAGGTTACAGCTTTCTCCCTCCTCTGTTTGCACTTATACGCAAAGACAGAGTAATCTTTTGCTCACTCCTAGTTAGGGATGTGATCAGGAAGCACATTATCTTGTGGGCAAAGCCATTACAGTCAGCTCATGCAGAAGATTATTATTGTCACTATCTGTATAGCATGAATAAGTGTTCATTGCATGGAAGAGTGAAGAAGAAGTTGAAAGGTTTCTGTATCAGGGAATAGGGAGAATGTACTGGAAACAAAGAATTGATGCAGAAGTTTTATAATCCACCTGAAGTGGATGCAACTCTCCCCACTTTAATGTAATTCTGTGCATGTGTGTGTGTGTTTCTGTGTGATCTCCATAATCGGATGTAAAGAGACCCAGTGGTTAGAAACTGAATGCAGGCTAAATTCAGCTTATAAAGCAAGGTACAAGTTTATCAGGCAGGTAATTAATCTAGAGATGTGGTGATTACTTGCCATCAATTTGGGATGTCTTTCCAAGGTGTATGCTGACAAGCAAAATATTCGAGGCTTGTATTTATGCAGGTCAGTCTTACATGAACATAAAAATTCCCTTCCAGCTTTAAAGTCAGAGATTTTTTTTTAAGCATTGTGAGAATGAGTCATTTACACCTAGATCCACTAAGAGAGACCTTGTAGGAAGTTTGAGTGTCAAAACCTCTTGACACTCCCAAAACAGTGATTAGGGAACTAAGGGTGAATTAGACCAAATAGATGAATATAATGTTATAATATAATCCATATATACTGTGAGTGTGTGGGAAGCAGGGGAATATCAGGTCTAAGGGGACTGTTGGGGTGATCCCAGTCAAGCTGCACACGTACAAGACAGTTCTGAGGTTACAGTAGACTTTGAGCAAATGCAGGTATCCTGGTTTCCCTCTTAAGGTACACCCTGAACATCCTTGAGGACATTGGTGGTGGAGAGAAGGTCAATGATGAAATCATTGTCAGCTGGGTTAATGAAACACTGACTGCAGCCGGGAAGGATTCAACCATCTCCAGTTTCAAGGTACAGTTTTTTGTTAGAAGTCTCTGCTTAGGAATCTCTTATTCAATGTGTTTGTGTGTATATTATATACATTGCCTGTATATAGATATATAAACATATATACATGTACACAATATATTATAATATAATTAATTACATTTTATTACTTTTCATTCCCTTTGAAAGGCATGTTCAAATACGGATCTTTTATTCAAGGGGCTTTATTATGAGAAGGTAACAGAAACATGTTATGAATGTAACAGGAAACACCTTCAATGCCAGTTTGACACAGGAAATCAAAGTGTAGAGCCAGGAATGATGACTGGAATTAAGCAAGAACTGCTGTGCTATTGATTATTAAATTACAGCAATTACAAATGACAGTATTAAAAAGATCAGTAGCAATATTTTCATAATATGGTAGTACCGTTCAGAGGTGGTGCCCTATTTTGCAAGGCACCTTATAAACACAGAGATGGTTCAGTTCCAGAGTTTCCAGTTTTGCTAACACATCTGAGACACTTGCCAAGCTGGGGAACATTCAGCAGATATAAATCAGCAGTGAGCACCAGGAGAAGACAGATCCATCAGACTTCATGTAATGAGCTCTGAAGTCACACAGCTGGTCTAACTCGCACCTCCCATCAGTAGATGTGTATCAATGTCATCTCCCCACAGGAAGCAAATTGACTAGCCCAGCACCCCATCTTTTGATTTAATGATGTCTCATTCATTGGGGAAGAAAAAAATCCTTGGAAGGATTTTTAGTCTGCCTTAGATGAAAAATTATGCTAAGCAGCCTTTTGAGAAGATCTAAATGGCTTTTGACTGAGCTATCCATGGCTCTTGAGTGTAGACTCTGGCTTTGTGGGAGATCTGTCATCCTGTTCTTGCATATAATTGTATTCTTCATCTCTGCAGGATAGCAAAATCAGCACCAGCATGCCAGTCCTGGATCTCATTGATGCCATTCAACCAGGATCAATCAAATATGACCTCTTGAAAACAGAGGACCTGAATGATGAGGAGAAACTGAATAATGCTAAGTACGTTTGTGCCAAGTGACACTTAACATGAGCTACCTGCTCAGACTTCCCCTAACTCTGTCTTTGAAAACTGCTCTGCTATCATTGTCATCTGGCACAACCTCAACTGAGAAATACCTCCAGAGTTAGAAGCATGAAGGCTAGGACTTAGGCAGTAAAAAAGACTATCAATGGAAATGAAGTGTGTAATGTTATAATTTCTGCTTTATAATTCCCTTGAAGGGATCAAAATTACTTGGCTTCACAGGCTCCTACTTTCTCTTATTAAATTTAAAATTCTTTCAGAGGTCAGGGAACAATGCCAACAATAGTGAGCCATGGAAACCAGTGATTAGAGGTCATGATACCTCTTTAGTCACATACGGGTGGAACAAGGGCATATTTAAGAGAGAAGGGGGAGGACATGCCTGAAAAACTGGTTTTATGAATGGGGATATTGATTTTTTTTTTTACCTGAGTGCAAACCATTTCCTACCAGAGGGTCAGTCCTTGGGGCATCTCCTTTTCCTTTCGGAGTTATACAGATCACTTCCTGCTCTGATCATCAATTTAGCTTCTCCTTTGCTGCGTGGCAACTACGAAAGAGAAAAGGCAACCAGAGCTGCCATTATTTTTATAAAGACTTTTTTCACTACTGTTTTTCCCTTCCATTTCCTACCACCTGCTCTCTTTCTTGCAGTCCTATGTGTGCTTCTCTCCGTACTTAATTTCCTCATCCCTCTACTAATGTTACCCTCTTCAGTCCTCCCTTTCTTCCTCCCCCCCGACATGTTTCTCTGCATTTGGGGGAGAATTTCACAAATGTGTGTGCTCTGCAGTGGGAAGAACCCAAGGTTTTCTAGCTTTTTTTTTAATGAAAAATAGAGATAAAAGACATATCCCCTGGACAACAGCCAACAGCCGTGAAACAGTGCACTCTGAGGAGGAGAAGGATAGGAAGGTCAGCTTGTAGATGCTGGGTACAACTCAATGTCCCTGAATGTTGATTTTCCAACAACACTGATCTCCACCAACATCAGCCTTCTGCTTTCCATCCTCATGAATTTGTTTATATGTGAAGACTGAGCAGCAGAGATTGAGGATTTGATTTGATTAACTGGTAAAAGGAGCCTGTGATAAAACTCCCAGAAGATTCTGAAGGGGTTAAACATGACAAACATAAACCAAAAATAGAGGGAGCAAGACCAGAATGGCTGTTTGTGAGGATAATTTTTCAGGAGATGGAAGACTAAATGTTTCATATCAGACTTTCACCTGCAGTCTCCCATGCTCTAACCATCAGGGAATGCGCTCTACCTTTTACTACAAATTAGTTCTTTACAAACCTGTCTCATACATTCCTATAGAAAAGTTTAGTTTTGATGAATCAGTAAGAGAGTTCCCAACCCACTCTGGTACTGATAACGTGGAAAACTTCTTAACAGAGAGAAAATTAATGCTACTGCACTAATTTATTTATTTGTTTTGTTTTTTTCATCCCTGCAATGCAGATATGCCATCTCTATGGCAAGAAAAATTGGAGCAAGAGTCTATGCCCTTCCAGAAGACCTGGTTGAAGTAAAACCCAAAATGGTCATGACAGTGTTTGCTTGCCTCATGGGAAAAGGCATGAATAAAGTTTAAAGCACAAAAGACTTGTACCGATACCTGGTATTCACCCTTTTGACTTCCTCAAACTGGATGCTCTTCTTCGTATCAAGGAAATATGCAGAATGCTCATGCTTTTAAGGCATGAATGTTATACATGGTTCCAGATCATACGAAAGTTGTGTATCCACGTGTATCCAGGAAATGTTTTGTTTTGAACAGTAATATGTGCTTGTTTTCTTTGCTTTATTTTCCACTTTGCTACATATAACCATTTCATATTCCTGAGTAAGTTTCTAATACTGAGGCCTATACATATCCTTTTATTAATGGATACCAGTGTTTTCTGTCAAAGGTCACCTGGAGATCTTTGACTTGGGAGGTACAGACAGCTTTTAGGATAATGAAATGTTGTACGCTGCTTCTGCCTGAAAATGTCTTCATGCTTCTGGTAGCATTTCTGCCGTATTTTCCTTCAGTTTGCACCTGGGATAACAAAAGTGATTTCCCCAAGCCAATGCAAGTATGAGTGGTCTACATTGACTATATTTTTGGAATGGTAGGATCCTCCTACAAAATTCTTGTGGAAAGACAGAAGTGTTTGGAGACTACTATGTGTTTCTGGTATATGAACTGAGCAGTACTCTTCCCTGCAAGTTATGCCTCTGCCATCAGTGGCATTACTCCCAGAGTACATTGCTACTCACTAGAAAAAAATATACTGTAACCTGGTCCTCCAAGAACACCCAAACTGTGGAACCTTTGCAAGAAATGCTCTCCATAATTCATTTTTATGTCATAAGACACTTAAAACATAAGCAGGTTGAAAAGCATGATAGAAATGAAAACCATGTTAAAGAAACTGAGGGGATATACTCAGTTAGTAGCAATAAGATGTTAACCAAAGGGACACAGAATGACATATTTATGTAGTGGGTAAAAATTAAACTCTGTTAACTTTAAAGACTTGCACTCGAAGGGCTGTGGGCCTGATTCAGGAGAGCATTTAAATCTGTGCTTGTGTATGAAACATACTAAAATGCTTCCCTGAACCCAGGCTGGGATCCTCAATGGAGCTAAATCAGCATAGCTTTGCAGCTGACAAGACACTGTCAGTTTGCCTCAGCCGAGGACCTAGCTCTTTCTACAGATAGTGGGATATATTTGCACTGAATCTCTTCCTTGGCATGAGTTGTTTACTGTTCTGGCTTTTACGTGGATTTTACTGTGGTGAAATGCAGAAGGAGGGAATTTTGCCTTAATGCAATCCCAGTGACACAGCCTCAATTCCTTCCCTATCCTCATCCCTTCCCTCCCGCCCCTTCAGAATTGCCTTAATGAAGAACCAATATTCAGTGATGTGAGAAGTCTCTCCAAATAAAATGTTCTATAAAGCCAAATGTGTAGTCTTTGCTTTTAGTAATGCATGTGCTAATTGGGAAGTGTGTATCGTATGGCTGAAATAGGGATGGATTTAAAAAAAAAAAAAACAACAACTGTGGCCTTGCTAAGGATTTATCTTCCATATTGTTATTGAAGCTATAGATTGCAGAAAGCAGGAAGAATTATTCCCTAGGTAATTTCTGAACATGCTGCTCTGAGACACTGCCAAAGATGGGACACTGTGCTGGCTGGACCTGCAGCCTGACCCAGTACAATTTTCCCCATTCAGTGCAATCCCTGTCATCCTCTTCCTTTGCTCGCATACCCGTAAGCTTTGTTTCTTTAAGCACTCTGCAAGGCAAGCGCGGTTCCTGTACTAACGATCAGATCCTCTTCCTGATCAGATCTGGCTGCCCCGTTCCTCTCCTGAACCTATGGCCCTGCTCTGGGTTCTCTGTCTCAGGGAGATGCCCTCACCCCAGACTCAGGGGTGGACGTGAGGGATGAAGTAGATGAGGGATGGGAGATGCCACTAAGGTGAGGGTGAAAGGGCTTTTCCCTTGGTCCCAACTCGAATGCAGGGACTTGCAATCCCCAGAAAGAAGAAGGGATTTTCAGGCATTTCCCATTCACCAGCCCTTAGCAACTCAGTTTTCTTTTTGCATGGGGGTAGGATTTTTAGAGGATCCTGCTGAGAGGTGCAGGGAGAGGAGGCTTTCATGCATCATGCACTTCCCATAGGCAAGATGTAGGACTTCAGGGGCCCTGGAGATTCAAAGCATGTTTTGTAAAGGGGGCTGCTTCTCCATCTTCGCAGCATCCCGGCACTGGAGCTAGGCACCCTGCCTTACAGCCCTCCCCGTTGCTACTCACCTGCCCCCAGGCTGAGTTTTGAGACACTATGCCTGAGCCCCAACCTGCAGCTCTGCACCAGCAGTGAGCCCTGGCACCAGTGACACCTTACCACGAGATGGCAGTCACTATATCTGGAGTTTTAGAGGCTGGCATGCATGAGCTCGGAAAATGCTCTCCTCTGGGAAAGACAGAAAAATTGGGATATTTAACCCAAGGCAAAGTGCTAGCACCTGCCAGTGCACAAAAGGGAATAAGTGCTGTTGGCAGGGATATTATACTAAATGTCTTATCAGACCTTCATCCCTACCTCTATGATCCCCCTTGAAAAATAAAGCTCTCATGGACCTGAAGGTGTGGGAATACCTGCATTCTGGTAGAGTAGTATAAACATTCTCACTTTTCAATTCACCTCTTGTTTATTTGATGGACTTGAGGATTTGCTTTGATGAACTGGTAAAAGGAGCCTGTAATAAAGCTCCCAGAAGATGCTGAAGGGGTTAAACATGACAAACATAAACCAAAAATAGGATCTGGAATCTTTTGCCATTGCTTTTCTCCAACTTTTTTCATCACTCTTAGAGAAAGCAGCTGTCTTTGGGATTCACTCCCAAATCAAGCTGGCTTTGTAAGCACTTCCATTATTGATTTTCATTGCACAATTAATCATAATTTTCAAGGCTTCAAAAAAAGCTTAGACATCCATATGAGTAAAAATAAAGCATCAGCAGTTAGACTAACTAGGAGAAAAAACCATGAGGGCAATCAATCCACACGCTTCAGAGTACAGTCTAATCACCAGATGGACTCAGAAGGAAATATTCCCCCATAGTGTAGTAGAGCATAATTAAATGCATTATGAGGATTTTACATCTTCTTGTAAATCATCTATCCTGGCTAGAAATCGTCTGTCCTGGCTTTAGAAAGGGGGTAGGAAGCAGCACGGCTGGCTGCTGTGCTCTTGTATAGACAAAGTCATATTTCTATTTCCTCCAGAGATGGAATTGAACCGAAAACGCAACCTGACATCACTCCTCCTTCCAACTGCAGCTTACTTCTGGTGCGAGTCAGATGTCAAACTTCAGGTCCTGGCGTCCATTGCTGCCTAACCATGCAGCAGCTTTGGTTTTGTCTCCTACTTGGAAAACAGGACCTTGCCTCTGGTAGATACAGCTGCAAAAAGCACATGAGCAGCACTGGTCCTACAGCAAGTACTCAGCTGCTGCTGCTTTCAGCTTGATGGAGAAATGGGTCCTGGTGCCTCCAATCTTGCAAGCACACGTGTTGAGTTGCTGCTAAGACTCTCCAGCTCCCCATCTTCTGTCACTTCCAGCAGCCTCCTCCACCATCTGGAGAATGGACTTGTCAAGAATTTGGGAGCATTTTCCTCCAAGCTGCTCAGCCACTTTAAGTCCAGTGTTTTCAGGCAAGTGGACAAAGCGAGCAGCAGAGGGTAGAGTCACTGAATGCCTGAGCCTCATTGCCTGCTGTGTGGAGAGCAAGGTCAGAGTTAAAATTTACACACAAACTTCAGAAGCTGATCATTAAGCAAGTCAGTAATAGGAGAGCTCTGTGTGCTGGTAAGGTGATGGACTTTATATAGTTTAGTGTAGGCAAACACTGAGTTAGGACCAAAATAACTCAATAATGTTCTCATTTTGTTCATATTTTTTATGTATATCAGTACTCTGCAGCAGTTCACTTCTGCCACCAGGAAAAAGTCACCATTTTTTCCTGATGATCTGTTTGCTGCTCAGAAAGTAACTCGCAGCTCTGAAATACAATTACTATTTTTAAAGCATTGTTTTTCATCACTTCTTATTTACTTTTTGAGCCCTGATCACTTTCTAAAGGCACCGGTATCTCACAGAAACCCATCTTGCTCCTCGGGTGCAAGCTACTGTTGCTATTACAGATCCATGATAAATTGTCCAAAGCTGAGAAGGGCCAGAATTCTCACAGGCCGTGTGCTCACAAGTAATGATATGCCTGAAATTTGTGAGAAGGGCAGAAAGCTACATAACCAACCATGCATATAAGCACTGAACTCCCACAGGGCAGGCACTCATCTAGTGCACGCATTAAGGATCTAAAGTAATAGAGGAACAAGTATCTGTGAACACACAAAGCATGGAGAGAAACCCCACACACCCACTCAGGAAATCTCCTAGCAGGCGGCTGATGTGCCTGGTGTTGCTTTGGACTCATGCAGGCAGAAAAGCGATGATGTCCCGTGGCCAGGCACTTCTGGCAGCCTGTGAAGTTGTCCTGGCTCTTCATTGCAGGTAAGCAAACCAGAAACATCATGTGTTGGTTTGTCACTGAGGTTAGGAGATGTCTTCTGCCCAGCCCCTCAGCAAGATGTCCTCCTTTGATTTTGCAGCCCTGGAGGAGAACACCCTGCATGTCTGAGAGGTGGTGAATAAGCCTTAGGTGCAATAACCTCTCCATGCCTTCTCCCCAAGACCTGTGTCTGCTTGGGTGCTAGTGAAACAGACCTGTGGCTAAGTAACATGCCAGTGAAAGGCTCAGTTAGCCACATTAGTGACAAGTAATAGAGATCTCCAAGGAGGGAGGCAGGCCTTCACTGCTAGCCCTACCTCCACTGCTTGCGGCACTGTCAAATTACATTTCACGTTGGGGAAGTGTACCCCATAGTGCTTCAATCACAATCCTTCTCAGGCCAACATGGGGCAATGCTGCCTATGTGATAATCAGATCTTGTAGACCAGTCAAATGCCTTTAGAAACTTCCCAAGTTTTCTGCTGGAGCCAAGTTCTAGAAATATAAGTTCTGCTAATTTTAGAGGTTGTGAACTGTGCTAGTGGGACCTGTACTGTCAGAAACCTCCTTGGCTCACCAAGGGAGCAACCTCCTAATACAGGTTCAGCCTCCACTGACCTGGTGGTATCCATTCAGGAGTACTCAGAGGCTTTGAGCTTGGCAGAGGAACAAATTCTCATAAGGTCATTTCACTCCACACTTCTCATACAAGCTCTGGGCAGGGGGATACCCAGCACCACGACAGAAATTCCTCTCTAGCACACAGTGATCTCCAAAGGGTTTGTTAATGACACCCCAAACAGGAATCATGGGCCACTCAGAGCATGGATGGTCCTTGGATGCAGATAGAAGAAGCTTTCAGCACAGATGCTCTCAGCTGCCCAAGTAGTCACACTGGGCTGGGCTGGAGCAGCCACACAAATGGTGTCACTGCTTCGCTGGAGGTCTGCAACTGTGACACTGGGAGTGCACTGTAGGGAAGCTCACCTCTCCCCATCCCTGGGTGGACAGAAGAAAAGTCAAATGTCTATTTGGATGTGCTTGTACAAGAGCTCTTCTGCTGGGACAGTGATAAGTGTCTCTCTGTAGTGTGGATCTGCTTGCCCAGACTGATGGTCAGCAAGGGCTGAGTGTGAGATGTGCCTCTCCAAGGTGGGGACCACACCAGACAAGAGGGGTGAACTTTGTTTCATGGAGCTTCTCCTCACCAGGATCCTCGAACAGGTCCTGACACCCTCCAAACAGCGAGTATACTCCAAAAGCCCAAAGGAAGGGCCCACTCTGCCAGATGCCATGTGAGCAAGTGCAAGCAGTGCAGAGAAGAGCAGCAAATACTGTTGATGCACTCAGAGACAGGCAGAAATAATTGTTACTCCAGGGCTAATTGCATTCCATACATACACACCTGTGTATGAGGGACAGGTGTGCATCCATTTGCTTGCACCTTAGCCAAAATGTGCTTTCTGTACGTGGTACTTAGAGCACCTTTCTCAAGCATTCAGAAGCTCTGCCTGGAGTGCTCCTATGGCTCCCTTTGATATCCTGTGTTTAAGGAAGTTAAAGTTGCTTTGTGAGTGCTCTTTGTTAAGATACTGGCAAATAATTAAGCATCTAATGGCAATAAGAAAACACAAGTCACTTAGACAACATGTTGTTTGGGTGGGAGTTGATAACAGACCATGAGGAAACAGACTTCATGAGGAAACTGTTAAAGCAATACAGACACTTCTTCACCTTGCTGAAATAGCACAGACACTACAGCACGTTTCTCTCTTCTGACCCTGGAAAGCTAAAGAGCAAGGAGAGTGGAATAAAAAATGAATAAAGTAGGTTGGCATAACTGAATACACAAAAATGCGAAGTGAACATGTATTTTCAGCCTCTGCTCATACGTATCAGCCATGATTGAAACATGCTGCTTGTACAGCACTCACCAGGGGATAAAAGCTCTGTTTCCTCTCAGGTTAACCCATCATTTTCTAGCACAGGTAGCATCTGATTTTTATATTTGGGAATGATGTGAGGGAGAAATGCCAGAACCACAGAAATTTAGACATAGTCCAGATTTTCCCCTCCTGGTGGTTTCATGGGCTGCAAAATTGTTTCCAGAATGAAATGACAGAGGTTGGCGACATTGGCCATGTATGTAAATGATCACAGTGTCCTACGGAGATTAATTGGTTCATGAATAAAGATGAGGAGCTGAGGTGTACAGGGAGAAATCATTTATCAATTATATGCCTTGGAAAACTGAAAGATGATGTGGCCTTAACGGCTGAATGGGTTTGAAAGGGAGACTTCTAAATTGAGTTCTAATTCTGTTCTGCTGCATTCATAATCAAGAGCTGCTAAACTAATTGCATCTTTGTGTGGTTCACGAGCAATGACACTCAACTGCATCGCACAGCAAGCAACAGAGATCAGAGTTTAGTCAGATTTTAGTTGTCCTTTGCTTCACGTAGGAAGGATGCTAACCAGTTACCTTTGGCCTCATTGGTAGTGACAATGCACAAAAAAAAAAAAAAAAAAAAGGCAAGTGCCTGCAAGTATTTTTCAGGAGATTAATTTTGCATTTGAATCTGAATTGAAAGAACCAAGTAGGATAGCACAGACTCACTTGGCTTTTGTGTTACGCTTTGGTCACATGGATTCATCAGAGTGATTACCCATCCCTGGAGGGACTGGAAACAAGGATTCTGGAGGATCAAAACAATAGCAGAATATGCTAATCTCAGACAGGGAAAAGGATATGAGGAATGTGGCTGCTGGTAACAGCTGACCTCCCCTTCTGTGTGCTTGTTAGCAGGTTTACTGTTACTAACAGGCAGCACCAACCTAGCATGTGTTCTGGCACATGCTGAAATACAGACTCAGATCTGAGAATCTCTGTGCAGAACGAGGCTTGTTATTTAAAATCTTGCTGCTGGATGCTGTACAAAGCCCGGGATCAAAGAGAACAGCCACACTTAGGTTCTAGTTGAGCTTAGAGGAAATCTTGTCACACTTTGTTGCTGAAAGCCAAGGCTGCCAGTAATGGGGGTCACTAGCAATTACTCAGCAGCACTGCTGCAACTGTTTGAAACAATCTGGCTGCAGCAGTTCAAGCTGTTCCTCCTTTTATACATGTTGTATCTGACCACCTTCTGGGGTCTGGTTCTCCTCCACCAGCAAGAGCAGCTGCAGTAGCCCAGTATGATGCTTGGGCACAGCTGAGAATCTCAGAGTATGGTGAGGCAGAGGGTGCTTGAACAATGATACCCTGACTTAGCTGGGACATGGGTGCTTGGCCTCTTCTGTTGCCACCTTTTTGGGCACCGACATCTCAAACCACCACACAAAGATGGGCCAAGGCCTGGTCTGGCTGAGGTACAACACCTGTGCAACATCAGGAGGATATGGGTGTTACTACATGACAACATTGAGAGGGAGGTGAGAAACAGAAGATTCAGCCAAAACAGTGGAAGTATCTCTTTAGAATTGCCTATAAAGTGTGATTATATTTTAAAAAGCAATCTAGTAATGGCACCAGGAGGCTTTATATACTGCCAGTCCTAATTCCCACATGCGTAGTTGTCAACAAAGAAATCAAGAGACTACTTTACTAATTATCTGCTCTAAAAACTAGGGCTTGATCATGCATTTTTAAATAAAAGCCCATGCATGTCCCCAAGCTACTCTAAAGGTTAACAGAAACCAACACAGATCAAACTGTCTCCCATTACTGCATGGCTTCTGGTCACATCTGCTGCGTTAACACTTGCAGGCACCAGTTCAGCATAGCCCATGGTCTACCCAGTGTAGAAGTAATATTAATAATTAATAATAATAGTAATAATTAATCCAGGTGCAGCAAAACCTTTGAACTCAGAATTTTTGATGAAGCAGCACTTCATCAGGGAATGATGATTCATCAGAAGCAAAAAGAGTTGCTGGAAAGGCTGTTTTGCTGGATTCCCCAATTAGAGAAAAATATTTGTTTGAGAAAGGAAGCTTTCAAATGGCTGAAATCTCCCCTTGCAATTCCTAAATTCATGCTTGTTTCCTCCAGATCTTAAAAAAATGCATAGAAATGTGAGTTAAATTTCAATAAAATCAGGAAAAAGCTTATAAATTGAGTAAAATTCAAACAAAAATTGAAATATTTGGTAAACCAAATTATTTTCTCTTTGCCCTTCACAGTGTTTTTAAGATTGCCTTTTTCTTCCTTGCTTACCTAGGAAATACTTCCCAGGTTCTAAGAAATTCTTGAAGATTAATATACAATATACCATTGTAGGTAGAGCAAGCATATCTTTATGACTTTCATAGGCCAGAACACAGCAAATTGCTTCTGCCCATAACAAGTACCTGAAGTGTCCAAGCAGAGGGAGGGAGTTAGAATCCATAGGATCCACTGGAACAAATCTTCCTACATCTGAGTGAGTCATCCCAGCTCCAATGCCCATGAAGAGGACCAGACATTTCATCACCCTCTGAGACTCCTCCAGGAGGTCACAGATTAATTGCTCCCAACAAGTGCCCATTTCTCTGCAGTGCCTATGCAAGCGGCACAGGATGGCTTGCTCAGGTACAGCAGTTTGCACTGGGAAGGGCTGGCATTAGAGGAGATAATTCTCTCTTCCTAAGCAGATGAGACAAGCAGATAGCGGAATGTCAACGTAAGTCAAAGAAGAAATGATAACCCCTAACAGCTGGGTGGAAGCAGGGAAGTTAGTGCTTAAGTTTGGTGTCTAAATACATTCCCATACCTTTCAATTATGTCAGTAGTTTTATTTTTTACTGTTCTGCCTGAGCAAGGCTAGAGCACTCCTCAGCAGCTCACAAGGCTTTGGGGATAATCAATGTACAGCTGGTTGCTCATTAGAGCAAACCATAGCAATGCAGTATAAATAGATCACATCAGGAAAGGAAATCTGACCTACTCGGAGACTGAACTGTCACAGAAATTGTAATTGTGTGTGAAATGTGTGTTACACAGTACAAATATGTTTGCAATGGAAGGCTCCATGCTTTTGAAAATCAGACCACTTCATGGAGGTGCTTACTGACCAGGAACCTCATTTTAGGCACCCAAATCCAAAGAGCTTGGCTGCTGCTGGTCAGTTGATGGTGCTGGGGGTTGTAGTGGATGTGGAGCTGCCATTTAGTCACCAAAGGATGGTGACCAGTGGCACTGGGTTTGAACAATTTGAATGACCTTGTTGCTGAGACAGACTGTGTAAGTGGATGAGGATGTAGCCTGTGATGATTAGATACTAATGCAGAGAAAAAAAAAGCAGAAAAAGCTATTGGGCCAAACAAGCAATGTCCAGCATATGCTTGAAAAGCAATGTGTTTGTATCGTGAGACCTCTGAGGCTTTCAGTCAAGCAAGAGGTGTGGGGATATACATCTCTGCCTCCTGCTTAGTCACATATCCCTTTTTGTTTTGGTTTGGCTTGGCTTGGGTTTTTTTGTTTCATTTTTCATCTTTCATCCTGCATTTACTTTTCTGTTTATTGTGTTTTAACCAGTGGGATGCCTTAACCACAAGACTCTCATTTGTCCTTCCCTCAGAACTTCTTCTAGTGCCTCTAGTTTCTTCAAACACCCATTTTTTTCCTTTTTTGTGTGGGTGAGATATTTCCAATGCATACTGGAAAACAGCAGCTTTCAAACAGCAGATGAACCATCTCTTTGCAACAAGTTGGGGAACCCACAGGAAAAGCAACCAACATACAAACATGTCTGACACCTACCATTTGTCCAAAACTTTCTTCTCAGTTAGACAGCAGAAAGCGTTCCCTTTTCCCACCTAATTAACACTTTAGGACATAGAAAAATATGATATTTCTTTTCCTCTGTTACCAGCAACTCCCACTCCATCAGCTTTTCAATCTCGTCTGTTACACCTATCTCAGTAGATTCAATTTTTCTTTAAAGTCCTATATCTATGCATCAGACATTTCCAGATGAAAGTGTACCTAGATGACCAAATTTTGTCTCCTGTATTTTATCCTCTGTTGCCACTTTGCTTTTGCTTACATGGGGGAAAGGCATCTGAACCATTGGTTTAAAAATCAACCCCTGTGGTAGAGCACTGCTCACTGCCCTTTCTGGAAACAGCCTCTGTACCTTACCAGAACTTCCTATTTGTTTGAACAACATCTAGAACAGATAAAGTAGGAACTACAAAATCTAGGTAAGGTGTCAGTGGTTTACCTTTCCATTAGCCTTTTTTTTTTTCCCTTTCCCTTTCATGTCCAGTTTGTGCTCAACTCCAGTTCGGGGATTTTCAGTGTTGATGTATTTTCACAGACGTTAATCCCAGGGTACTCACTGGAGAGCATGATTCACCTCTGCTGACTTCAGCCATCTAAAACTGAGCTGTTTGGCTCTTTAGGGCAGGTCTGCCCTCCTAAGTAAAAGAGAGCCAGGACTGAATTTGAACTCCAAAGCCCCAGCTGCATGCCTAGCTGGAGCATTGGCTCAGATCTGAACCAGAGCAGTTTTAGAGGGTGTTAGTGAATGCAGCTAGGTCCATATTACCTAATCTTAGTTCCAGGGCTTTCTCCAAGGCATTTTTCCCCCAGTTGTATAGCCCTAATCCTAAAATACACTTACAATCTCAAATAATGTAGTTCCCCAATCTTCTCTCAGGTCTGGGCTCCCTGGTGTTCCCATTGCACGTATATTGATTCACTCCTCAGTCCTCTTCTGGAATGAATTCCCTCTGGAACAAAACCATGTTGTGTTTCTGGGGACCACTCACCTGAAAAACCTTTTATATCAGACAGCATGGATGAAACTGTCCCAGGTTTGGTTCCCTCATTCTGCACCCACACAAGATGCTCAGCCAAGGGATGGCTTTAGGGTGGGTCTGATGCTGGAGATGAAAATGAGCTGTTCTCTACATATCATAGGGGCATTTTCTAAGCAGAGCCATGCCCTGAACTGTTATGTTGGTTTGTGGAAGAAGAGTACTTGGATCATGTAATAAGCCTGTAATGACCTAGGAAAGTTGGATTTAGTGTTCCAACACAGAACATTTATGGAGATCATCTATTCTGGACATGTCAAAATCATTCAGCTTTTCTGGACAACCGCAGGTAGAAATATAGGTGGTAAATCTTAGGACACACCAAAAATATTAACAATGAGATGAAGAGTTCCCAGTAATTTTTCTTGAAAAGCTAACCCAGTATAACATATGGAAAATACATGGATGTCAGACTATTACAGAAAAGAGGACATCGAGCAATCTGAAATCCTTGGATGGACTGGGTGTTAACCAAAGAGGCAGAAGCCAGCTGCAGAAGACAGAGACCTAGTTGGTGTGCTCCATCCTGAGCTAGAGGAATGGCTCTCAATAGCAAAAAAGTATCACATCTCGCTTGCTCCTCATTTTCTCTGCTAGCAAACAACAGCATAAGAAGCTTTCCTGCTCAGGTTTTTTCCATTTGGACTTAATAACCCCATCCCCACTCTTCTAAGCAAGCTTCACCCTTGGCAGTGATGTACTATATGAGTGCTGAATGCAGAGCAAGCTGCTGGGCCTCTGTAAATATTAGAGGATCACAAAAACTTTGCGCTTGCTGTTCTTTCTTACATCCAAGGTTTGTAGCTACAATGAAATGACACAAAGGCTGAGACAACAAAGTGACTTGTCAATATGAAAATGTCCAAAACATACCTTAACTTTTTGTGGATGAGTGACATTGGTACGAGCAGGACCTCCCTGGGGAGCTCTGTCATATTGACTTAGCCACCAGGAGCTTGGGGTTGAGGGGAGCAACTGTATTAAATTTTAACCACTCTTTAAATAACATTTTTGAAATCAATAATGTGGGTCCTGAACCCTTGGCTTTCCAATTGCATTTAATTTCATTGTGGGTGCCATTAAGATGAAGTTTTACCTGCTCTTTTTTATTCTGCTTATCTGGATTCAGGAGAAGCATGTCTTCACTCTTCCAAGGTAAATACCTGCTGGTGCTACTTGGCTTTTAGCATGTGTTGAGTGGGACAGGGAAAGTACTGAAGCAAAATAACTCCAAGTTGCATAAGAAAACATTTGGCAAAGGCTGACATTTATTTATTGCTCTTGTAATTGGATATGTGGTTCAATTTAACATATAGATGGTGGAGGCAATGAAATTATTCGAAGTCTTCTTTGCATCCATAAATCCTATGTTTTTAATCATATTAAAACAATTCTTTTCAGTCTAAGTGCAAATCAATTCTGTTCACTCAGTGTTTTTGAATGCCAATAAAGGGCATTCTGAAATGTAATGGGGAAAAAAAATTACTTCATTTGCCTTAAAACAAGACCTTAAATGAATTACTTCTTGAGGTAGAGAGAGAAACCATTTCAGAAAGTACTAACAATCTGTTTTCTTTCTAAAGCAGATTTTATGATTGTTTTTCCAGCCATAAATCATTTTTGAATACCCATTTGGTATTTGTACGATGTTTCAGAAGCAGCTTTATTGTTACCTATCAATAAACTTCAGAAATGCCCTGAAACCAAATGCTTTCTTAAAACATGAGAACATATGTCAGAGATGAAGACAGGCGAAGTGCTTTTATTTTCTACATGTACAGCTGTTTAGAAACCTGAAATGTTTTAATAGGTAGAACTAGAAGGATAAGCCTCTCATGTGGTCATATTAAGCAGGGTGAACAACCTACAAGAATCACAATTAAACACAACCTGCGCCCAGGACTGAAATACCTACATAAATAATAGTGAATTATGTCTCTCAGCCCTTCTGCAGCTCCCTACCACATGCCAGCGGCAGACCTGTGACAGATGAACATCAGTGAGTTCATGGCTTAAAAACAGGATCTTTCATCTCTGTGCTACAATCATATTTTGTTGTGGGTTGCTATGGAAGTGTGAGGGTTACAGTATGGGGACAGTTAAGCAAGTTTTTAGTGAATTCAGTGGAGCAATATTGCTCTATGCTACTTGAAGGTTCATTCACTTCATGTTTAAATAAAACACTGAACATCTGACCCTTACAGAACAATATAGCATTTCCCATTGGAAAGCATAAGTCTATGTCTCCCAACCCTTGTTATGAAAATGGCTAAAATAATGAGATTTTAAAGGTGATATATTACATCTGACTTTTCACTTTTATTTGAGTGCTAGTGTTGCAGGATTTAATGGTCATGTATTAAAGCTTCCCTTTGCAAGGTGATATATAGCATGATTACTGCATCTGGACTTCTAAAAATAAAAATACTGAACATTGTGAGTCTTGTGAAAAAGAACTGATGGCACTTGAAAGACGCCAAGCTCACTTTTAAGGAAGGGGCAAATCTGGGGGCTGTTGGAGAGCCAGCACGGTGGGAGAAAAGAGAGCACACAGGCAGACATCTGTGCTCCAGGCAAACAAACGGTTTACACAGTCCAGAGGGCAGGAGAAGATGCTGGCAGCACTCTTCTAGTGACACTGCCTGCTGAGAGCCAGGGAAAGATGGTCAGCTGGAGACAAGTAGGGAGGCCTCTATTCTGGAGATGTCTGTCTCCAGAAAGAAGTTGGAAGGTTTAAACAAAGCCAGGCTAGGAGGACAGGGAGACACATCTCTGCTGATGCCTTGTTTTTGTGGGCCTGTGTGCTATGTGATGCTGATGACCTTCCTAGTGACTGAGAAATGCAATGGAGAGGTGAAGAGACTGAAACACCTGCAGAGAACTGGCACTGATTTGTGTCTATCTGTGAGATGGTGGCCAGGCCCCTGGAAGGGGTTCATCTGACTATACAGGCTTCCTGCACAGGAGCAAGTCCTCTTCATCTTCCTGTACAGCTAGTGGAGAAAAATACATGTATTTACATTACAATTCATTCAAGTTTATCACACGCATCTAAACTAGCTCAGGTT
The DNA here is from genome assembly GCF_964273445.1 of Streptopelia decaocto. Taxonomy (NCBI): domain Eukaryota; kingdom Metazoa; phylum Chordata; class Aves; order Columbiformes; family Columbidae; genus Streptopelia; species Streptopelia decaocto. The sequence goes on along the minus strand of NC_138663.1, from coordinate 181,262,038 downwards.
AACCGGACCCTGAAAGTGTCTGTTTCTTTATGAAGAGATTGACTAGCTCAGATGAAGGTATCAAAACCATGAAAAATGAACTGTAATGCATCCCACTCTGTCATAGTTACAGGATAAGACCTGAGCGTGGTAGTGTGGGGGTGACAGCTGGATATCTATTTACCCAGAAATAAAAGGAAGAGGGAAAAAAAGATGTGGAACAGTGATAGAGTCCAGTGACAACCTGGCAGAAAATTGGAGGAGGGGAATGAGAAGGATCTTGTTAAGGGCAAACTCAAAGAATAACTGGGGAAGCAGGGCATGAGGACAGAAATTGAAAGAAAAGGTGTGTTCAAGATGAATGTGTCCAGCCATACCAGGGCAGTAGACAGGGCAAGGAAGCTGGAGGTAGAGGGTTGGACCTGAGATCATACAGGAGGCAAAAATTAGCACTTTTGAATGGGTGTTTCATAACAAGAGTGCAGCAGAAGACAGATGAAAGAGTGTGTAATGTCAAATTGAATTAGAGGAACTGAGAAGCCCAACAATTACAATTTCAGTTGTTAAGACTCCCCATGTTAAGCATGACTACAAGAGCAAGGTCAGAACTTGGATCAGCCTGTTCAGTGTATTCAGGTCCTATCAACAAGAGCTACAGAACAATTGCTGCTACTACATGCCCAGCACTTACCACACTCCACTGAAATACCTGTGCAACAAACAGTGGGGTACAAGTACCTAACAGCTTCCTCATTATGGTACTCTCAGGCAGTGGGACCCATAGGATGAAAACAGATGCAGCAGCCCTTTTCTGATCTCCCCTGTGAAAAGTCTCCCCCAGGTATGAGAAGACACCTTCACTTTTAAAGTAGCCCCAAACACAAGCTTTTGAGTACGCTTACCTAAAGAAACAGGCAAACTGCCAAACCTGCCCATCCCTGATTGCTTTTTGATGCTCTGTCAAATGATGGTGGAGGCAAAAATGGGGCTGGCATATTGTTGGTTCTGCATGAGAAACAACAGTGATTGCTTGGAGCCTGGCTAAAAGTAGAAAAGATGAATCACCTCATTGCCAGATGCTGTCAGGTCTCTGCTTGAAATCAGTCACAACAACGAGTTGTGACAATCATGTTATGCAGCTTGAAAACACTAGTTTTGAGAGCCTTGCCTGTTTTCTTTTCAGAACATCCTCTGCAGGCAGGGCTGGCAGGGCCTTCCACGGTGCCTGGTTTATGCTCTGCTACCACCTCCACATGATGAGAAGGCTGAGAGCCACTCCAGCCCAGAAAATAGAAATAGGGTTCTGACATTCCCCTGAATGTCCTCCTTCTACAAACAAAAGTTATTTTCATTATCTATCCAATGCAATTTTGAACTACATGGCTTGCAGGGCACTGAAGATCAGGACTGGATTTACAATGGCAAAGTGGTATTTTTCCTTTCCAGAAAGTGAATTTAACTTCTGTCACCAATGGTGGGGTCAGGCATGGATTAGTTGGCAAGGGCCATCTCATGTACAGTGTGACTGGACCACGAGTTTCCAGTAGAAGTGGAATTTAAGTTACTGGGCAAAGAAAGGGAGGACAGTGCTGGATTAGCTGGGCCTGGCAGCTGTTGTGCCAGTGCCAGCTCCCAGGAGTAATCTCAGAGCCCAGCAGTAGATATTGGCCACCAAAGCCATACACCAGCTTTTTCATGGATTTTACTGACTGGCAGAAGCAGAGGCTGGAATGGGGCTCAGCGTCTTTGTTATTGAATCTGCTTCAAGTTCATGGCAGCCGAAACAGGGAATACAAAAAATGCCAAGCCTGCTCCTGTACTTTTGTGTGACCTAGAGTAGTTCCAAGGACCTGTTCTTTACCTAAATACCACCTTTTTTTTTTTTCAGGGACGAAGTTTTGTGGGCTCTCCCACAAACAGATCAACAGGTTGAAGCCTTTCAAGATTTACTGAACACCACTGAGGTAAACACTCCCACTTGCCTCTCTGGTCTCTAGGCCAAATTCTTTCTGCTAAGTGCACTAATACTGCTCTCCCCCTAGAGAAAGATTAGCCTACTTTTATTCATTTGTCCTAGTACAGCAACCCAGCAAATGCTTGATTTTCATTGTTCCACTACCTTCTGATTTACCCGAGGAGTTCCCTCCTTCACAGTGTTATAGTAGGGTGTTGTATCAGAGCTCAGATTTCTGCAATTGATTTTGTGTAAGAAAACACTGCAAAACTGGCGAACCACAAACACACAGTAAGTAAAAACTCTTTTGCTATGGAACCTCAGCACTTTAGACCAATGCAACCTTGACCTATATGACCTGCACAGCTTTGAAGACCAGGTCTGAACTTCTGTGGTATTTTTCTTAAAGCAGCATTTAGAAGATAAAAATCTCTTAAGCAATACTCTTTTTTTTTTAATAACTTTTAGCTGTCGTTAGAGAACATTTGATTAAAATGAGGCATGTCTTCCTCTTCAAAAGCATTTTCCCAGTCACATGCAGTCTGAAGCCAACACTCAGCAACAAAGGTGTAACCATTCCCTCAACCAACATAATTTACAGGATGATTGAGGATGTGTCTCAGATTATGAAAAGCTTTTAACAGCGCCCATGCCCAGTCTTTGTCTTTCTTGGCTCCTATTCATTTTATACCCACCTCAAGACCCTACTAGTCTTCTCCTGTTCTTCCTAGCATCTCTGATCTTTCCCTTAAGTTCACACAAATCTCGATAACCTTCCTTACTGTTTTCCACCTCCATATGTCAACTCACATATCCATCTCCTTTGCTGTACCAAAATAAATCTCCCATCCTCCACCTTTTCCTCGCTACTGTCAGTCTTTACTTTCTTGTGGACAGGAGCCCCAAGAAGCCATGAAGAACAGCTGCAGCACGTTCAGTGTAGACAGAGCATGTGGTGGTTTCCATTAAGTCACTCATGTGAATATGTAAGCCGAACATTTTTCAAGGGTTATAAACTGGCCATTTTTTTCCATGGCTATGAATTGAGCAAATTACAAAAAGAAAAGAGAAAGGAAATGAGAGAAGGAAAGCAAAAGGAAAGGGAATGGGAAAGGGAAGACACAACAAAATGTAATGGTTACAATCTAGCAAAAAAGAAGCAATTGAAAATTAGCATCTTACAAGAAGAATTATCAGGCTAATTATAGGTGCTATTCCTGCAAAAGTTGGAAAGCAAAAACCTAAAACAAAGGAAATGCTTTGTTCTTATAGCACACATATCACATGTAACATCCATCAGAAAACCCAGACACAGGAACACTGACAACAGGGTCTTTTATAGCTGCTCCTGGGGCAGTACTGACCATTGCTGCTGACTAGTAAATAGACCAATAATCATGTGTATTATTTAAGTTTCCCATTTACCCTCATTCCTTGCTCTTTTGCCACCTCAGCTGCACCAATGCAGAGTTCCTCAGTTTTTCTTATTCTCTATTAAAATGATGCCTATGCCAACTAAATCTGCACTGGTGCACATCAGTGCAGACAGCAGGCTAGCCAGGGCAACAGGGAAATCCATGCTGGGGAGCTAAGCATCCAGGTTGCTTCTCTGGGTTTCCCAAAAAATGCTGAGCCAGCAATGCTGTCCCTACCCTGCCAATGATGCCTGAGATGGCCACACTGAGGCTAGCTCAGCCATTTTTATAGCACACTGCAGTAACACAGCCAGGGTCCAAAAGTTCTACAATTTATTATCCCAAAGTCTTGATTAAAAGCATGGAGGAGTTTTCTGTATGAATTTGAGGCATGTTCTCTGAGAAATGGGTGAGGTAAATGGCTGACAGCTGACACATGCCTGCAAACATGGTGCCCTAAGTTGAATACAATATTCCTAGTGCAACTGCACCAGAAAGGAAAAAAAAACCACCAACCTATTGTCCAGCAACTCCATGATTAATTGCTTAAAAACTGCATCCAAGAATTACGCCGGCCTTTTCCACATTGTAAATTCATGCTTAATTTTCTGCTTGCTGTCACCCCTAGATCTTCTGGTATTATTGTTTCTAAAGTTTCAGTCTTTTATTGAATATGTTGGCTTCTGATTTTATTATTGTAAAAGATTTAATTTTACCAAGAAGAATCTAATTTTCTCATTTTCCTCCCATTTCTAATCTCTGCATTGCTGCTCCAACTTGACTTATATCCAAACCCCTCCTGGCATTTATTTCCTCCCTGATCAAAGTAATCAGCGAATACAATAACTACAAAGACTGGTCTGATCTTCATTAATTCTCCAAATACCCTCAGGGAAAATAACTCTCAGCAGCCTTTAAAACACGTAACATTAACTGGCTAAACACATCTATTATACTAGAAATACTATCTCAGAAAAGGCTATTTTCCTGTCTTTGTTCTTGATTTATGAATTTATGTGCAGAAGTCATTATAAACATTTCTTAAATACAAACACTTCATTTATAGCAGAAGCAGAATGCTATAGCACAACACAGGGAACATTAAACTGCTTGTTACAAGTGGTATCTTAAATTGAAAACATAAGCCTTGATTATTTTCAAAATACTTATGTTAAATGTTAAGATCTTTTCTTTCCCTGGTAAAAAAAAAATATAATTATTTTTTGAAACCTTGCAGGTCATTCTCTGGCAACCTGTTGTGGTTGAAAACATCAAGAAGGACAGAGAAGTCCATTTCTATGTCAGGCCATCCAGTGTAAATAGCATAAAAGCTCAGTTAAGGCAACTGGCCATCCAACACAAGTATGTATTTTTTATTTCTTGTCATGAATGTTTCTGTAAAGTTGTTTGTCATTTATTTAACAGGAGGTCGTGCTCTTTCTTTGTTATTCAGAGTCTTGATGGGAGATGTTCAAGGACTTATTGAAAAGCAGACTATCAATGACACAGTCAACCCACGCAGATCTTCATCGTATTATGAAAACTACCATTCCATGAAAGAAGTAAGATATTTTTGTTGTAATCCTCTGTAGATTCAAGGGGTGAAATTTGTCTCATGGTTCAGAATGGAGATAGGGAAAAAAATCATGAACAGGTAAATAATTACCATTGTATTGCTCAACTGCTGAGAGCTGTGTTTACTGTAATGACTTCACAGAGAAAGAATGAAGCACCAGACAAAATCTCTCATACATGTATCGCCTCAAACTACCATTCAAGTGCAGCCAACACAGAAGCAAAATGAAGTCGCAAAATAACATATAAATACTTAAAACATTAAATTGAAAATAATTTAACCAAATATTAATAGAACTAAGGAGGGATTTTGGGGCTATACTGGGACTGTGTTGTGACTGTATCTTACTGTTTATTTTAAGACAAATCAGACTCAGGTAAGTGGTCTGAATCACTAGTGTTTATTTCTCAACAGCTACAGAGGCAGGATTTGGGGAGGAAGAATGAGTGTAAGTCTAGACTACTTTCAGGGATGAAGGAAAACAACAGAGAGAAGATCTATTGACTAACTTCAACCTTGCAGATATATCATTGGATGGAAGAAATAGTGAAAGCCCATTCTGACCTCCTCCAGAAAATATATATTGGATCATCATATGAAAAACGACCGCTTTATGTTCTGAAGGTATAGATGTGACTTACTGCAAAATCTTTCCAAGTATTAATGTAAGCAAGCAGTAGGTTTGGCCAGAACACTTTCTTAAATCTATACTTAGTATGCATATTTTTGTGGTCTTTAGAAGTTTCTTGAGTTCTTCTGGTAAGGTGCATTACCTTTGCAAAGGCATTTGGCCACAATAGGTTCCTTGTTGGGTCACAAAGAAGTTATCACATGTAGGCCATCATCCAAAGGCATGAAATACTGGCATGGTAGATACCTTACTCTGTTGACAATGAAGCCAATCCAGTTTGTTGCTCTGCATAGTTGGTGATCTACTGTCTTGACCTCAGGTGTTGCTGCAGTCCTGGTGTCTAGGTTAGGAGCTTGCTGCGGGCAGCCTGAGAATGGCTGACTGTACACAAATGTGCCTGAAAGCAGCATCCTGGCCCAGGATCAGCCTAAGCTCTCTCTGCAAGACAGATGCTTCATCTTCCATCTTGGTTACCCTTTTCACTTCCACTTTTATGTGTTATACTTTACAATGGTGACATTTCAATCCGATTTCTCTTTTGTCAGCTTTCTAAAAGCCCGGAAAAATCCAAAAGTGCCATATGGATTGACTGTGGTATCCATGCAAGAGAATGGATTTCTCCTGCTTTTTGCCTCTGGTTCATAGGCCATGTGAGTAGATAATCACATCTGATTACCGTTTTCAAAGCAAAGCAAAAAATCTTGATGTCATTTACCTTTTCTGTCCAATTGTGCTCTAAGCTCCATAAAATCATAATCCATTTACTTCCACAACGCTAACACATGAGATTTATGTCTAAGCTGCATATGTAGCAGTGAGCATGTTTGCATGTACGTGTGTGTCAGCAGACGGAGGTGTGTGAGAGACAGAAAGTCATATGGATTGAATGGAAAAGAGCTCAGATGTATTCTCAAGTACTAAAGAAACTTCAAAGTATGTGCAGCAAATTCAATTGAAATGTTCATAGTTATGAATGGTCAGGGTTGGAGATGGCATGCCAGGAAAAGCAAGTATTTGATCACCTACTAGGGGCATGTCTATATTGGCACATGGATTCAGAGAATGATCTAGGCTCTGAGTCATGCAGCACGTGGTGTCTCATGCCCATATTACTGCAGATAGCACTGCCTAGAGTAGATCAGAGGACACCCAGAGTGAAGCTCAAACTGTACTACGAGCCTTGGTTCTTCTCTATGTGTCTTCCTAGAGCTATAGGTACTCCACCCTTGCCTGCTCCAGACCTGGCATAGCTCCACACCAGATTGCACACCAGCAATTTCTACTTAGCATTTGCTGTAATGTGTTACCTTCTGCTGTACCTGCTGCTACTCCTCCTCCTCTTCCTTCCTCCCCATTTTCTATTTGTACTCCTGCTTTTTACTGGGTCTGCCTCATTCAGAGAATGAAGTCACACAAGCCACCTTCTTCTGAAGGTACCACCCCTGCTAGAGACACCCTCATTTCAGACCTCCAGAACAACTGCCAGCCATACTCACAGTACCAGCTCATGGAAGCTAGTAAATCACTGATGGGATGAGACCATAATATGGGCTTAGCTGGACCCACCTTAATGTGCAGCTGCAGAATGATGGTCCCATCCGATCTGTAATATCTTTAATATCTATGCTGCTCAGGGCAGTGAACAATGGTATGCCAAAATGGTTTTCACTCAGATCTTAACATAAGTTGCCTTTTGAATTTCAGGAATCTCTGTTCAGCTCATCATGCTGAGCTGCTGGCCCACTTCCTAGTATGGACCAGGAAAAGGCTCCTAAAGCCCTCCTGGCCCAGATAAGGTTGCCCAGAGAAACAACATAACTGAGTCCTTGGAACACAAATTATGGTTTAGCCATGATGGAACTAAGTAATGATGATGATGATGATAATAACAACAATCATAATAATAAATGTGTTTATTTCTGTCCTCAGACACAATTATAAAACCTCAACTACTATAACATTTGAAAGGCGATTGCAGGAGTTAGGGACAGATACAGCTGAATGTACCTTGTGACCCACTGATAATCCCAGCCTTCAAGGTACTATTTGAGAGAAATGCATTTGCCCTTTCCATGCTGCTCCAAATAATTACCAGCTGTGCTATCACTTTGTCAGTGACATGTCCCTGCAGCATTTTTCAGAAGTAACAAGCTGAACATTTAGGTTCTCCATCCTCTTGATCTAATTTACATCTTTTAAATTCAAGTTTTATTTCTATATCACTTCATGAAGTAACATTTTAAAATCTGACATTAATACACATCTGCACACACACACTAAAATCACTCTCTCTAGCAAATCCTAGGCATTCTTTATAAGGGGTCCATACTTTATCATTTAATTTTCTTGTTAAGATTGTAGAAAGATTGACATTTTTCATTTAGTCAGAGAAAGTCCATTGCCTGAGGAAAACTAGGAAGGATTTAAAATGAAAGAAGGTGGTTTAAATAAGGCATAAAGAAAAAACGGATATGATTAAGGACTTAGTCTATTCTAATAGTAACAAAACCACTTATCTGGGTTAAAATTTATCCCTGTGTCATGGACCAACAACCAAGTTTGGTATCTCTAAAGCCTTCAAATGGGCTGTGAAACAAAATTAGCAATGTAGATCTTACTGGCTCTTGGCACACAAATGCTCTGAACTCATAATGCAACCCGAAGAAATAACATTATATTCAGCAGCCATTTGAAATGTTACTTGTTATTTTGGGGCTTGCTTTATTTTATGCTACTTTTGTTATATTTTAATTCCCATCATTTATACAAGTAGCAAAAGCTCAAACCTTCCTATTAATAGGCTTTGACTCTTTCATGGCCTCTTGTTAACATTAAAAGACTGTAGTGTGTCTGACTGACTGTATCAGTTTGATTCCTACCCTCTACCTGGCACTTCTAACCAAAGAGCTTCTCTGCTATTTAGCAATTTTTGTGATGTGATGCGCCTCTATCAAGAGGTAGACTGGTCTAATAATTGCACAATAATTTTATATACAAAATTACGTGCCTTTCTAGGAAGGAAAGAAAACCACAATTATGAATGCTTTTAATAAGTTTCCCCTGTCTTTTATAGGCAATCCATGTGCGTGAAAGAGATCAGACCATGACAACACTTCTGGAACACTTTGATTTCTACGTCATGCCTGTGATTAATGTGGATGGCTATGAGTACACATGGAGCCATCCCTCTGTACGTAGAGCTTTCCCAACAGGCTGTGCAATGTACTGATGTGCTGTTTATGGGAACTATCAGTGTGCATGCTTAGGGCATCATTTCCATCCTGGAGCTGCACGCCCCAAACTCTTAATTTGTGCTTGGAATTTCTGCATCTCTGCACTTCTTAAACCACAAAAAACACTACACCTAATTGGCATTTGATCCACAGTACCTTTGTGACTTCCAAGCTGCTGGAAATGCATTTTGAAATGACAGAATCTCATCCTGGGATTCTAATGCTTCCAGATGTCAGGTAAAACCTGTGTCAGCCTTCAGCAGCAAGGTTACAAATACTGGCACAATCCAGCACAAGCTGAATAGCATGCTACAGCAGATAGAGCACAGCAAATAATTCGCTCCTTCCTCCTGCAAGGTAGTCCCATTCTCCAAGTACTTTTTGTCTGAGATAAATTGAGGTACAACAGGTATCTTTTTTTTTTTTTTCCCCAGGATTTTATTTATTGGCTGAAAATTCCAAGTTGTTGAGATGGTTCTTTGTTTTTTAGATCCTTCACTCAAGTTTAAAAAAATAAATAAACAAACAAACCAACCAAACAAACAAACAAAAACAAAAACCAGCCAAATGAAACACAACAACAACAACAGCAACAAACCAAACCAACCAACCAAACAAATAAAAATAAAAACAACCCCAAAAAAACATCCTCCACTTTTTTTACTCATTCAGTCTTTAAGCCAGCTTGGCTCACATTTGGATAACTATACATATATACCTCAACAACTGCACACCAAATTTCCAGCTTTCCACATGATGTCAGTTGGACCTGAACTCCTAAACTCCCCTAACTGGTCAAACATTATGTCTTCTCCCCTCCTCCCACAGTCCAAATCCATTGGAATCAGGGCAGATTTGACCCCTTTGTATCCTACCCAACATTTCTTTTTATCATACAGCCTTGCTGGCAATCAGATTGTGGTTTTTAATCTCCCTTGGTCTTTCGTCTTTTCATTGGCACGTGACCTGTAAAGGTACAAATGGGAAGTCACATTTAACTAACCAGTGACATGGTGCAACACTTGTCCCACCTTTTTCCCTGAACATGGCTTGTGTGTCTCTTTCCACAGAATCGGCTGTGGAGGAAGAGCCGCTCATCGCACGGTAACAGCAAGTGCATCGGTACTGATATGAACAGGAATTTTGATGCGCGCTGGTGTGGTATGACTGTTTCCTTCTTATTGTACCCCTGCCCCACTTTTAGGATTTAAAATCCTTTATTTGGAAAAAATTTTCATTTACCATTTCACAATGTTGATAGAAAGACAGACACAGCTGAATACCTGCTATGAACCAGAGAACACTTCCCCAGTCTGAGATGGTTTTTGTTGGGACCCAGGATTTTCCCTCCCCAGATGTCAGACTGGGGACTAACCTCTTCCCAGCATGATAACAAGAGACAGAGGAACTGAGACCCTGGATCCTGTTCCTTTCATCACACCATGACACACTGGAAGAGGTGGCCCTTGCCATGTCACCCAATGTCTGTTGCACCACCCAGTTGAGCAGATCCACTGTGTTGTACGAACTAAGCACCTCAGTCATCCTTCTGTAACACCTAGCTGACCAAGATTTCTCAGCTCTCTGTGTTTGTTGTCAAGGCTATATCATGTTTACTTACCCACAGGCACTTTAGTACTTGGACAGGCTTTTAATAGTCTGCTACCCTGTAGATCAGATCTGGCTTCACTCTGTACTGACACTAATATCGTGCATGACTTTCAGTCATTTAAATCCATTGTTAAACAGGGAAAAAAGGTGTTTATTTACTATCCATGGCTATTATGTGGAGAAAACCACACTTCTTCTTCAGGCAAAAAATTATGAAGATGGGGACCAAACATTTAGATTTAAAAGCAATATTCAGTATAAATATGTCATATAACCGGAACTCAGAGAAGTCTGAAGAAATAACAGCAAAAAAACCTCTTTGATACAGATACTAATTTCAGGGAAAGATTATAAAATATACTGTGTTTAACTTGTCAAGCACTTTTGGTGAAGAACAACTGAGACAGAGAAATGCTTTACAAAGAGCAGGAGAATACAGGTAGATTAGAAAATGTTTCTTCTATAAAGCAGTCTTTGGACAAAATGTACACTGGGCAAAAGCAGAACACCTTACTTTAGTAAACAGAAGACTGTTTATACTGTTTTCAGCCATCCTATGCTTCTCTCTTAGACATGGTTGAAAACATAGAAGAGAGAAGCCTCAGCACCTTGTAGGGTCATTGGAGAGAATAAACCTTTTTGTACAGGTAAATCTAAGCACCAAAATCAGGTGCTTAGAATAACTTAAGCAGATCACTGTAAGGATCTCCTGAGGTTTCTCTTCCTTTTAGCTATGCAGTCACTTAAATGTTCTAAAACAAAATCCTGTCTTTCTAATTAGCATCTTACAATTATTTACAAAATAATTTCCAAAAAGTTATAAAATTTATTAAAACATGAAGAACCAACATTTAACACTAAGGATCCCAGTTGCTTCAAGAGAGTTATTTGGTCTTATTCTGAGGACAGAAAAAAATGGTGAATCTTAGTTGTCTTCCTGGTAACTTGTTCCAGTGTCTGGTTTTCCTCATTCTTAAAAACCTGGTACATTATTTTCAATTTGATTTGTGTTTCTTCAGCTTCCAATGGGCAGCTGGCTTTTCCCTGAGATAATTACTTAGAGCTGCCTTTTTTCCTGTAGCACTCCTAGATTTTAAGAACAGATCTCACAACCTTGTTCTTGATGAATTTAAGACTTTTTATAGAGTCTATGAATCATATTTTTCTTCTTCTCCATTTTTGAATAGTAGGTGAGAAATTCTAGTAGACTTGCACTGATTTCTGCAAGAATGAGAGCTCTTCCCACAGCATGGCAGAGTCCACAGTTTCTTGTGTGTCAACATCATACTCTACTCTTTCATTAGACAAACAGAAATGCAGAAGGGAAGAAGTTAAGGAGTAACAGTATGCACCCTTTTGTTACAGGGGAAGGAGCATCTCCACACGAATGTCATGAGATCTACTGTGGACCCTACCCAGAGTCTGAGCCCGAAGTGAAAGCAGTGGCTCGCTTTATCAGAGACCACAAAGATGCCATTAAAGCATACATAACCATGCACTCTTACTCCCAGATGGTATTGTTTCCATATTCTTACACTATGGAAAAAAGCAAAGACCATGATGAGCTGGTAAGTCTTCCATCTCTCGAAGTTTCACATTTATTTCAGAACTTCTTACCCTGCTTGGCTAGGCTTGTAATGCGGGAGTTCCAGTGCTCTGAGGATCAATAATTAGGAAATAAGATTTCTCTTGATGTTCTTAAGAACTTAAAGAAGCCTGGGCTGGTCCAGCAGTGTGTAAATCAGCAAGCTTATTCTGAAGACTATGGAAAAATGAAAATATCTGTTTCAGATTGATAACACATCAACAATGCCCAATATGCTGAAGCTGCTGCTGAAAGGGCAGCTCTTTTTTTTTTTTTTTTTTGACACCTTGAAAGGATACTTGTACAAATTCCTGATTGTGTTGTATAATTTACACAAACTCTGAAATTACCTGCGTGTGTAACTGAAAAGCAATGAGGTATGCTGGTGGACACTTGCTATTTTTATTAAAGAGTTTTCCTAGGGATAATTATTTAAGATGGTCCTAATGGTAGGATGGAAAACTTATACTGCTTCTGAAGAATCTTATGTTCTTGAGCCACCAAATTGCATGGTAAAAATCCTCCTAGAAGACAGAGTTCAAAATTTAAAAATTAGCTGCTGCTTTTTCCCACTGAACATAAAACTCTGGTTTTGTCCAGATCTGGTAAGGACATACAGGCTAAAATGGGATTTGCTAACACAGAGTAATCAAGCCATAAGAGTAGGTGAACAGCTTAGTAATATTTTTCTTATGTAAAGACATTAAGTTCCCCAGAGCAAAGAATTCCTTTTCCTGCACTTCCTAGCCCACTTTTGGTGTATCCTAAACTCCAGTTGCTGAGGTAAAAAAATCTTCTATTTGCAGCAAAGTCTCCTTCCCAGAAGTAAGAAAGGAGCAGAAATTATATAAAGGGGACCAGAAAACAACTTTGCAGGCTTTGGGATTTGCCATATGGCAAGACAGTGTATGTCTGAGGTGTACAGGTCACTTCCTACGTGACATGACATAAGCACAGACAGTAAGAAAGTTTCTAAGATATAGGACTGACATTTGCACACACTGGCAACAATTCATTTAGTGCTGGCATTGTTACTGCTTTTCAAATTCATGCATCTCCCTTAACATATTTTATTTTTAAAAAACCCCCATATTTTAAAAAATATTTTATTTGAAAAATAGAAGTTGTATAGAGAAGGGGAATGCAAAAAGCACACAATTAATGCATTGGAAGCATCTTAGTTCATTACACAAACCTCCAGGCAGTCCAATATAGCATTTCCATTGGTAACTAGTGCCAGTGTGTTCAGAAGAAATGAAAAAAATCTAGTTGTGTAAATATGGAACAAACTAACCCCAAACAACATATATGCTTCTGTTGTCTTAGTTCCTGTATAATTTCCTAAAAAAAAAATAATGTATATACTGCATTAAAAAGATACAGTTGTGAACAGTAATAGTGCATTTGTGGCTCCTTCCCCATAAAGCAGAAAGAGACACAATAATTCTAGGCTTTTAAGTCTTCTTCATGGCTTAAAAGCAGAATTCCCCCAAATAAAATATTTTTCTGCTGTTTTTGTCAATACAACATAAATCAACAGTGACTTAAATACTGTGGTGGAAAAGGAAAAACAAGAGACAAGTGGGAACAAATAGTTTGATGATAGTTTGTTACCTGAAGTGAGTGGTAAGGTCCCATCTACATTTTTGTCTAGCTACAGCAGAAATGCAATCTGTAGCATGAGCATATTCTGAAAATTTTAACCACATTCTGTGGGTTTTCTAGAACCTTTTATATGTGTATTTAACTAGGCAAGATCCAGAGCACAGTGTAAATAAATCCTAACCGAACACATACTATTAGGACAAGGCTATAAAGCTGATAATGTTTTACTTAATTTCAGGAAAGTCTGGCAAAGAAAGCAGCTAAAGCTATAAAGAGGACAACAAAGAAAACTTATAGACCTGGTGCTGGTGCACAAACAATTTGTAAGTACGATTTTTACTACAACAAGCATGATAGCATATCCCTGCTAGCATCAGAAGATGGCTTTTGAACAGAAAACTGAAGTTCTGGTTTCAGGTAACTGATATCTATTTTCCCTTCTTCACTTAGATTTAGCTCCTGGAGGATCAGACGACTGGGCTTATGATCTTGGCATTAAATATTCTTTTACCATTGAGCTTCGGGACACAGGAACTTATGGATTTTTGCTTCCTCCTCAAGAAATTAAACCAACTTGCTTAGAAGCACTTTCTGCTGTCAAAGAGATAGCTAAACATGTTCTTCAAAATTTGTGATGTGGAATGTAATTTATTTCGGCATGACTGCATTTAGTTAGCTCAAATAACAATAAAAAGCTTGCTACTTTATTAAAATTATTTTTTATAGACAAAAAAAAAAGAGGATGACTGCATCCTCTACACTTCATTTTACAGTACATCAGATTTTTTCAACTATATTAATATACCTACACCTAAAATGACAGCTCAGTGTAGCTTCCTATGAGGACAGCAACACAGATGGTAACAGTGCTGCAGATACAATTTCCCAGCACTTAATACTCAAATACACATTAAAAAACTGCATGGAAAAAGTTATCTTGCACCAGGAGGTGTTGGTCCATTACAGTCCCTCTAAGAAAGACTCTTAGACTCTGTAAGGTATCATGTAAAACGTTATTTATTAGACATAATGCTATACGGGGGAAATGGCATAGATAATCTTATGTCCATCTAGGTGGTGGCAACCCCAGGTGGTGTAGCATCAAATGGGCTTCTGATTGACATGTGGCATGCTGGGCAGACTCCATCCATAGAAGAAATCCCTCCATTTCAGTCAAGCTATTATAGGACTACCTTATAAGAAAACAACCCTGTTCATCCTTTCCACTGTCAAACAGAAAGGATGTTCACATGAGAACTTCTTGCTGCACGTTTAGGTAGAGGCAAGGACGCAGAAGTGTCCAAATCACTGATATCAAGTAGGAGCTGCCCAAAGGCTCCTCTGCTACAATTACCTGGCTAAGTTTATTCATCCTGTGGTCAGGGGTTTGTGCAGCAGAACATAGGCCAGGCAGATTATGTTAGCAAAGCACAGGACCAGCCTAGTTCAACTCAGGTTCGCCTGGGTGAGCAACTCTACAGTCATCTCCTGGTCAGGACCAATACAAGTCTAAAGACAAGCTGTCATCACACTGGCATGCTCATTAAATGTGAGAATGGAGCTGAGGATGAGACCCAAACAGAGATCCTTGCTAGAGGGAAGGGATGCCATCCAGAGGGACCTGGACAGATCTTGAGAAGTGGGCCTACCTGAACCTCATGATGTTCAACAAGGCCAAGTGCAAGGTCCTGCAGCTGGGTCAGGGCAAAGCCCAGTCAATACGGGCTGAGAGATGAAGGGGTTGCAAGCAGTCCTGTGAGAAGTGCTCGGGGGTACCAGTAGAAGAAAACTGGACATGAGCCAGCAATGTGTCTTTGCAGCCCAGAATGCCATTTGTGTCCTAGGCTGCATGGACAGCAGTGTGGCATCAGGTTGAGGGAGGTGAGATTCCACTTGGAGTCCTGCATCCAGCTCTGGGGTCCTCAGCACAGGAAAGACAAGGACCTGTTGGAGAGGGTCAAGAGGATGCCACAAAGACAGTCAGAGGGCTGGAGCAGCTCTGCTGTGAGGACAGGCTGAGAGAGTTGGATTGTTGAACCTGGAGAAGGCTCCGGGGAGACCTTATTGCAGCATTTCAGGACTTAAAATGGGGATTATAAGAAAGAGAGACTTTTCCCCTGAGTCTGTAGTGGCAAGACAAGAGGCAATGGTTTTACACTGAAAAAGAGTAGGTCTAGAATGGATATAATAGTTTTTTTACAGTGGATGGTGAAACACTGCCACAGATTGCCCAGAGAGGTGGTAGATGCCCCATCCCTGGAGACATTCAAGGCCAGGCTGGATGGGGCTCTGAACAACCTGACCTAGTTGAAGATGTTCCTGCCTGTGACAGGAGGCTTGGACTAAATGACCTATAAAGTTCCCTTTGGACTCCAACCATTCTGTGATTCTCTTCTCTGTATCAGCCACACCATTCACCATCCCCACAATCCTGACCGGCTCAGGTGGACTGGCAAACCCACAGAGTCCGGGCAAACGCCTTGGACACGGTCGAAGCTCGGGCAACCAATGACAGGACAAGAGGCAGCGGGTGCAAACTGGAACACAGGAGGTTCCACTTAAATATGAGAAGAAACTTCTTCACGGTGAGGGTGCCAGAGCACTGGAACAGGCTGCCCAGGGAGGTTGTGGAGTCTCCTACTCTGGAGACATTCAAAACCCCCTTGGACACCTTCCTGTGTAACCTCATCTGGCTGTTCCTGCTCCGGCAGGGGGATTGGACTAGATGATCTTTCGAGGTTCCTTCCAATCCCTGACATTCTGTGACTCTGCACCAACCATCGCGCAGCCGCTCGGGCCGAAGTCCCGTGCGGAGGCGCGGGCGGTGTTTTGGGCGGTGTTGGGGCGGTGTTGTGCCGCGGGTGTTCCCGCCTCCCCGCCCACCCACATGTTGGCACCGCCACTGCGGCCCTGCCCTCCCCTTGCGACGTCATCACGAGCGGCGGCGCGGCGGGCGGCGCGGGGGCTGCCGGGAAGGGTGCGCGCGGCGCTGGCGGCGGCGGTTACCCAGCGGCCCCGGCGCGCGGGGGCAGGGCGGCGGGCGCCGTTGGGCTGCGGGAGCGTGTGTCGCTCCTCGTCTTCCTCTCCGTGTCGCTCCGCGCTCAGGCCCGGGAGGACGGACTCCCCCCTCGCCCCCTCCCACCCTCTCCGCCCCGGGCGGCGGCGGAGGAGGCGGCGGGGAGCGGCGCGGCAGCGGAAGGAGCAGGTGAGTGCGGCGGAGCGGCCGGGGGCACAGAGGGTGGGGGAGGGGAGGGCCGTGAGGGGAGGAGAGGCGGGAGTGGGCGTGGCGGGTCCCAGCGCCCCTTTACCCCGCCCTGGCCTGGGGGACCGGGGCCGACTGGGCTCGGGGGTGTTCGGCCTTCGGAGCGGAGCTGCGGGGAAGGGCGGCGCTGCAGCTCAGCACGTTGCGCGGCTGGGAGGCTCTGAGGAGAGAGGCCGGCCGGGAGAGCTGGGGGAGGCCCGCCGGCGGACGTTTGCTGGGGTGCAGTTCTGTCAGTCAGCGGCCGTGCTGGAGCCTGCCGCCCGTGTACTTGGATCTTCCCTGTTAGTCTTGTGGTTTTTGTTGTTTTTGTTGTTTTTTTTTTTTCACTTCGGTGGGGCTCTTCTCCCACTTTCTGGCAGTAAAAAAGTTTCTGCTTTATGTGCTTAGGGGAACTACTAATTTCGCTTATATACATTCACTTGTCACCATTTCTTTAGATAGCAGCTACAAGCTAACTTCCATCCCTTCCAGAACTTGTAGATTGGGCATCTTGGGTTAGTGTTATGGATGGTCTGCTTAGGCCCTCACCCTTGTCTTCTCTGCTGGATTTTCACTCCACCATTGATTTCTTGTCAGCCTTTTGTAACGCTGCTTGAAGAACAAGTTTTGACAGATAGTGGGTTAGCAACCAGGACCTTATGGCATCTTGCTCTGGTGGTGAAACACGGTACAGACAGGAGTGGACAGAATCAGCCCATTAACTGAGTGTATCTGAAAACTATAGAAGTGTGGCTATACATGGCTGTGCCCAAGATAATATGCCCAGCTTCTCAGCCTGCTTGAGTGTGATAACATGCTAATGCGGTGATCCAGTTTACAGATTGGAGATGACATGTACCCAACAAACTCGATATGAAGGTTGATTGAACTTGAATCTGTCTGCACCAGTCTACTTAGTCTGGTAAAACATCTTCTTTGAGCATGGGGACTTTGTTAGACAAGTTATAGAATACTGTATACTTTCTTTTGTCATAATAGGGCCTGATTTTTTATTTTATTTATTTACACATAGGAAGCCAACCATGATTTTATATTTGTGAAAACATAATTAGCAGTTGCTTATTACTGCAAATGGAGAAATACCAAATGTTAAATTAGAGGGATAGGTTCAAGTTAATATGGTGATGGGTTAGCAGCATGGAGTTGTTAAAGAAAACTTGAAATAATTTCTAGTTTTTTGTCAAACAGGTTTCTCTGTGAGAGTTGAAGAGTACTAGACTGACATTGCATAAATGTGCAACCAGTACTTGACTGTTTTTTAAAGTTGGTTTTGCCTTTTTTTAACATTACTTTTAGGTAGAAAACCTGTGGAGGTCCTTCAGATATCCCTATTTTATTAGTATTGTGCCATGGAAACATTAACACTGTAACCAGAAACAAAACATTTTCAGGTAGAAACTTTATTTGGAAAAGTGAGGGGCAGCACTGATATTTTCCTCTTTCCAAGGTGTTATTTAGTTGTCAACAGGTATTTATCCTAGTGTGTTATAATCGGCTTATATGTGAACTTCTGTAGGATTTTAAAATTAACATTTTGCTTATTGTTTTAAAAGATATATTATTTATCCACAGTTAGGATTTTCTTAAGTGACGTAATGCTCAGCCTGTGTGTGGCATGCAGATATGCATGCACAGACATTGACATGCTTACTAGTGATGTCTTGGACTTCTTAAAGAGATTTTATTTCCTTACAGTTTTTTGTGAACTTTGCTTTTGTTGTGTTACCTTGCAGTTTCTAGTTTTCCTGTGGAAGGAAGATTAATTTTTGTAGAGGACTGGGTTAGGTTTTTCTATTAGAAAAGCACGTGTTTCAGATGTGTTTCTTTTGATTGTGGCTTATGTAATATTATACTTCTACTGAAGAAAAATGTTAAGCATGCTTGACACCAAAATGTAGGAGTACTGATATTAAAAAAGTAGAGTTTCACTGAATATTGTGTAAATCATATCATGCTCCATTGATTTCAGTTACATGGTTAGTGCCCACTAGGTATACTCACTTTACTCAAGTCTGTCTGCATTTAAGATTTATTCACGAAGTAACATTCTGAGATATACAGGGTGTTTCAAAAAGGTGGACCCAATTTCAAAGACATAGTGGTTTCAGATTTAGTCTGTCTTTTTGAAACTCCCTGCATTTTCCTTCAAATGGTAGTATAATTGATGCCATTAACATATTCTCTCTCACCCTAGAAAAGTTACTCCATTTGAAGACTAACATAGGTGCATCTGTGTGTATGTTATGGTAGTATTAAAATATTTCTAATTTATTATTAAAGATTCGTTTAGATCTTATTTATGTATGGAAAAATTAAACTTTACAGTTGAAATCTTAGCTATAGAATTTATTTTAGGAGTGTGAAATTAATTTTGCATGATGGTAGTAAGCTGTTTCAGAAGTTGCTGACACTTCAGTACCCCTTAATGGATTTAGCAATGTCGTGTACCTGAAATGCAGAAGTACATAATTTTCTACTTAGAAACTTTTTTTTTAAAGTCATAGTAGTAATTATTTGAAATGTTGAAATATGAGTGCTCAAGACTCTGTCCACACTGATACTCAGTACTGTTTAATCCACATCAGTGTTTGATAAGGAGATGGTAGTTCAGAAACACAGGTGTTTGATGGAAAGAAAAATTGTTGCACTGGCCATCAGTGTGGGATTGATAGGAGGACTGTGATCATCAAGGATAAAGAAACGTAAGATGAAAATGTCGGAGAATTGAACAATGGATGGGAATTTTTATGGTTTATTCCATTGAAATTGTTCTTGATTCTCCATTAATGCACAGTCTGAAAAATTTAGAAATGAAACAATTTTTTCCCTCTTACAGCAAGAAAGCTTGTCAGTAATCTAAAACCGCTGCTGTGCATCTGAGATTTCAACTGCAATATTGTTTTAATACTGTCCTTATTTTTCCAACTTGGTCTTTGAAGAATTAAAATGGGAGTGACTGCATTTTCAGGTACAGTCTCTCAAATGTAGTGTTTGGCAGAGAGACAAACTGAGGAATTTTCACTGAATAATGTGTCTGGACTCTAATCCTGCAGCCTGTATAACAGCTATATTCACTTAACAGTGAAATTTAACACAGTACTGATTGCAGGACTGACACTATCCTGGTAATACGTGCATACAGAAAGTAATATGCTGTGCAGTCACAGCTTGCCATTTTTGTTTGCTTAGAATAACTTCTCATGAAATATCTCTTCTGTTAATGAAGTATCAAGTTTTAATGGCAAACTGGTGGGTATGGGTTAGAATGTAAGGACAGAATTGACAGAATGCTTCCTGAAATAGTACGCTTTTTCTTTTCTGATACCAAGTTTTTATTTTATTTAAAATAGGGAGTTTTACAGCCTTTGGAAGATCCAGGGTTGGATGATATTCTCTTAATTTCCTTATAGGAAATTATCAGACAAAATATAGGGAAGTAGGTAGCTGGAATCAAATTATGTGTTCCATTATTGTGATATTAGCTCTTTATCCCTGTCCATGTTTAAAACTATCCTTTAAGCCTAGTCATCATCACAATTTCCTATAGGAGTTAATTCCAAGAAGGTACTATTTGCTGGGTAGAAAGTAATAACAACAACAACAACAAGGTGTTTTGTCTCTGTTTCTTTGAGAATAAAAGGAGATTAAAATTGGCAGACAAAGTGGATGTAATTTTTTTTTTTTTGTATTTGTATGCAGCTATCATGTCAGTGTGTATGTACTTATGTATTATAAGCACTCATTTTATCTGTCCTTCGTGCGTTGAACCCTCTCCCTATGCCGTTGCCAGTGCCGTTCTTCTAACCCTTTTTATTTCAGGTATGACTCTTTTTACCGTAAATACTTGAATCAAATTCCGTATTTGGTATATGATTGTCTTACTAAAATGCTTTTGTATATGTCAGTCATTTTTTATCCTCTATTAAAGGGTGTAGCTGCATGAAACCTTACAAATTCAGTGGGTTTTTTTTGCTGAAATACAGTGGGAAACAATCCTGAAATGGAAGGGTGCTCAGCTAGGTGAGATGTGGTATTGTTTTGCTTTCTAACTTTAATGATTTGTCCTGTCAGACTTTATAACTACTGCTGCACATTGAGCTGTCCACAATGACTCCTAATTATTTTTCTTGGAAGACTGGACTAATTTGAACTCATCAAGTATTTAGATAAAATCATTTCTCCTTGTGTGCATTACATTGTATTTATTTGCATTTCATCTGCTGTTGTATTACTCAATTTTCTAACTCAATTAGATCTTTCTGGAAATCTCTATTATTCACAGTTTTTACTAACCCAAATAATTTCCTACTACTGGCAAATTCTACTGTTTCACTGTTTGCTTCCACTAATTGATGTTAACCATTGTTTTTAATGTCTGGTGTGCATCACATGGTTAACTTTTACCCCCTCAAGCATCTTGGTTCATGTCTTGGTTATCTGAACCTTACTTGTGAATAAAATTCTTCAGATAATCAAAGGCTTGGAGAAGTAGTCGCTAGAACTGAGAAATCTCTCAAGTATGCAGTGTAAGCTTTCTTTGTTTCTCTTGCTTATAAAGAGCTAAAATGCTTAGCAAGAGCTTCAGCACAGGGTTTTTGTTTGTAGAAAGTGTACAAGTGTCAGTCTTTTAGGGAGGTCTTGTCGTTGAAGTAACCATAGGATTCAGATAATGGAAGTTTCATTAAAGTACATGAGAATAGCAGGTATTATCAAGTGTCAAGTGTAAAATGTAAGTTACAGTAGTATTACATTTTATGTATGTTTGCCCACATTTATACATTATACTTTTTTTCTGTAGAATGAAACCTTACAATCTGAATGCTATGGGAACATATTGCTGGTCAGATCAGTGAAAATTTGTATTGATCCAATCTGGTGAGGGTTAGTTGAAATTTGTATTATTCTGACTCTGTGGATGAGGTTTGCATGATTTGTAACTTTGTGTGTGAGAAACTGCCTGAAGTGTGTGTGCTCTAAACACAGTGACATGCGGATAGGACTAGAAGAGACAGCAGAAGGGTAGGAGATTAGTGTTTGGCTAATCGTGTTATACTGACTAAGGAGCTATAGAATGGTGACACTTTGCAGTACAACAAAGAGGTGGTTTTTGAGCTGTGTATAAATTGTCCATCATCTGACAGATTTTTCTGAATTGATTTTATTTCTGTGTAGAACAAGTAGCACTTAAAGAATGGACAGTAATTTTTGGAGCTCATTTTGCTTTTTTTCTACAACCTTTCTCAGTGTTCTATATATATATATATATTTATTTTTTTTTAAATATATATATATAGCTTTCTTTCTATATCCAATAACTCCCTCCTTTCTCAGGTAAGGTGAATTGTGACTTCTTATTTATCAAACTTATGCTATATTTGCTTCAAAATCTGTTTTTCCTAATGAAAAGGAGTTATTCTAGAGAAGCTTAAGAAGTGTATCACTATTGTGGTGTGGGTTGTTTTGTTTTGTTGTTTGTTTTTTCCTAAACTCAGATGGTTCCAAATAGTTGTAGAACACAAATCAGAAACAAACATAGACTGTGGATGATATCAAGGTGGTTTTCAATAGGTTGTGACACAAAACAAAGAGGGGGGAAAATTGACGTCTTGATTTTGGAGTTTCTGAAAATGGGAGTCATTTGTAGTGGTCAGAACCTGGGAGGCTGGTGTAGTAACATTAAAGGTTCTTTTCACTTGAGGTCACTTGAGTTGAGGCACAAAAAAAACATGAAGAAGAAATGCATTTATTCTGTGTGGTGTTTGCTACCTAAATGAATAACATGTCATAGGACCTTTCCCGAAAAGGAGCTGAAGAATCCAAACCAAGTCATAAAGTAAAACAAAAAGTTGTCATTACTGGTGTTCAGCTGACTAGTTCAAATCAGAGGCATTCTTTGCTATTAGATACATTTCACTCATTTATGACTACTTTTTATTTCTTCATCACCTCTACAGCAATTCTTACAACCTATATCATATTGTTTTGTTCATGTGAGTTCAGTGTCAATAGCCCCAGACTGAAGGATTTTACAGTTTTGCTTTTTTTTTTGGTTGAAGTAGTACAAAATGTCAAAAATTAGAAGGAAGGTCACAGTGGAAAATACCAAGACCATATCTGATAGCACATCCCGAAGACCCAGTGTGTTTGAAAGGCTTGGACCCAGCACTGGAAGTACTGCAGAGGTGAGTTGTAAAAGTGTTCTTCTTTTTCTCCCCACCCCAGTATCTTCTTTTCCAGGATTTAGGTGGTGGGAAAGAGTAGCTCACAACTACCAGATACTCAGATGTCACTAATGTTAGTGAAAGTGAAAAGAACTTAACATTTGGATGTTCAACATACTAATACTAGAATTTTCAAATAACGTGTGTTGTCCCAGCTTCTGGAGAGGAGCAGTAGTATTGTACATATTAATAGTATTTCCACCAACCTAAGTTTTTCTCTGCCAGACCTGATGCTCACTGTTGATTTTTTTTTTTTTTAATAAGTTATATTACTGATGGACAAAAAGTACAGATATATGGGAGATAATGTGGAGTCATTTGTTTGTTCTGCCACACTCACACCAATGGTATTTCCAGAAATGAGTGTGAAATTCACCCAGTAATGTCTGTCTCTTAGACACAGTGCCGTAACTGGCTGAAGACTGGCAACTGCCTCTATGGGAACACATGTAGATTCGTACATGGCCCTTCACCACGAGGTAAAGGCTATAGCAGCAGTTATAGAAGGTAAATCAAGAACTCACTTTGAATTCTTCACATGCTGTAGGAAAATAGCTTTTTCAACTGTCTTCTGTTGTGTTTTTTTAAATTTTTTTTAAAGTGAAATGCTGTGGTGTGCCTAATGGTATGCTTTATTGGTAACCAATTGCATTGTGAAGCTGTTTAAAGAATTAATCTGGCAATTTGCAGTGGGTTTTCCCAGGATTTTTGTGTGTATATAGCTTTAAAAGATGAATGCTGGATGTGGATTAACTTCTTATATTACTTGAAATGGGTTGACATACCTTAAAACTTTTTTTTTTTTTTTTTTGCATAGTGTCACTGCAGCTTCTGATATGCCTTTCTATCCTTTACTAAAATGCTGTTTTGCAACTACTTACAGCAGTACTCACATACTTGCAGTCCTTCTGCCTTTGCTATAGTTTGATGAATGTCTCTCCATTCTCTCCTGTTGTAAGAAAACACTTCTTTTCAAAACGTAGTTTTGTGACTATCTGTCAGATGTAGAACAGATATCCTGTATCATAGGAAGAGATCCAAAAAGTTTCTTCATTTTTCATAAGATATTTTTTATTGTCTTCCTGTTCTTATATTACTGTAATTTAAAATTGCAGTTTTTTGACTGTGGTTTGTGTGACATAATACCTTACTTAACTGGAACTAAATGTGGCAGTAAGTTTGTAATATTCTTCCTATAAAGGACAAAAAGATAGTAGAGTTTTAGTATAGTACCTGTTTGTATGAAGACTTCACATTTTACAAACAACTGTACTTCATAATGCTACAGTAATGACAGTGGTACTTCTAGATTATGGATGGGCACACTGAAGCATCAAAGTAAAAAGTAACAAGAGGAAGGTGGCCATGAGGTTAGGGTTCTGTTTCTGATTCTTTTTCCTGTTCCTGTGGCATAATCTCAGGATGATCTTGACTTTGCTTGTTGGATCTTCCATTGCTTCTAAGATGGTAGCAGCTGGGATACAAAATATGTCACTGAGCTTAATATTTCTTTCAGTGCATAAAGATTTTACTCTGTTTTGTACTGAATATTCCAAATGGGGAAAAAAGAGTGATTTACTGGTGGAGATTAAATTTAAAAACGTTTAGAATGTCACTTTCTCCTTGATTTCAGTGTTTGGAACACTCAGTGCACAGTTCTGTTTGGTCATTTGAAGAAAAGTCACATTTCTTTTAATGACCTAAGCTTTGTTTCTGCTTCACTGTCACCACTGACATTTAAGAATAATGTTGATTTACTACTTCTTATTGCTGTTTTTTACTAGCACTATATGAAAAAGTCAAAGGACAGATTTTGCTGTATATTTGTCTGATACATTCAGCATTTAATAAAGGTGTTCTTAAAACTGAAAAGGGGGAGGAGGCCCCTACCTACCCACCCCCCCACACACATGCCAAAACAGACAAATAAAAAAAAAAAGCATACTAGTTTTCAGAAGTTTCTAGTGATAGCTCTTGGCCAGGTACAGAAAAACCTGCTTTATATACATAACGAAATGTTGGCATTTTCATGCCATTTAACATTACAGAGATTTTTACAAATGTTATTCAAGTATTTTGAATGCAATTTTAATTGGTTTCTTGCAAGCTCAGCTAATGCTACTTCTGCATCAGTTCAGTTCAAGCAGTATTCTTGTTAAATTACCTGGGACAACATAATGGCGATTTATGTATGTGTGTTCAGTCAGGCCTGCTGGTGAAGTCTTTTGTCTGCTTTGCAAGAGGTTTGGAAGGACAAAGCATGTCTTATTGCCTTTCTCTATTGACCTTCCAATTTCATACCTCTCTTAAATAAATCTGATTTTTAATGGTTTTGTCTGACCATGATGCCTCCCATAGTTCAGAACATTGACAGACAGAAGGAAAACATGACTCTAAGGTATGAAAAAAGACTCTTAAATCTAGTTTTGTTATAACTCCATCTCAGTATTAATGCTACCTCTCCTAGCATTTCGTTCTTGTTGTTATAAAAATAAAACCTAGATTTTTTTAATATAAAAAGCTATCCTGATGAGGATATTAAGAATTCAGTAACAGACCTGGTAGTCTTCCGGGCATATAAAGTAAGGAAAAGCTAACAAGGGAAGAGCTGTGTGTAAATATTGCTGTCCCACAAGGAATTTTGCTCTCTTGATTGTTGGTTGGTTGCTTGGCATCGTCCTGCTGGTTCTCTTATACTATCGTCAGGATCTGTGCCATTGTAGTGTCCCTCTCTTAGCCTATCTGATCCTCTTTGTTCTGGATCATTACACTGGGTTTAAAAAAGTAATCAAACCAGAAGTAATATTAGGTAAGAATGTATACATTTTGCAAGGTGCAAATATTGTTGTATGGGAAAGTGAAACACTGGACAATGTTTCATGAGCATTCAGTTATAATATGTACATTGTACACTGATTGTCATCTGCCTATACATGTACATGTGCACACACATACAAACAGATATTCTCAGGTGTGTTGTAACGTGTGTCTGTTGTTAGGGAGTTGTTCCTGAAAGAGGTACAGAAGCAAATGGAGGTCCTGTTGTGAATGTTCATTTCTTATCAAAGCTACTGAATATGGAGAACTGAACTGTTGCAGGAACTGCACTGCTTAAAATTTGAAATTACAAAATTGTACATTTTAAGCCTTATTTAAAGGATGTCCCCAGCACAAAATATGAAGTCATTAAAGAGAAATCTTTTGTTGAGTAGTTTTCTTCTTTCAGTATACAGAGATAATGCTGTGGAGCCTTTTGTGTGAAAGGTTCTACCTGTTTCATAGTAGCCACATCATCTTAAATCACAGAAGTAAAATTGTAGTTATCTATTGAAATTCAGCACTGTGCATTACATGGAATAACCAAAGGTCCCTTTTGGAGGGAGGCGGCGGGAAAATTTATGTAGAAAAGAAGCCATTGTGTAAAAACTAAAATTGTGGTACACCTGAAAGAAAAATCAGCTAGGAGGCCAGCTTGTTTTAATGTTCATTAAGCTAAAGTATCTGAAAGCAGTCATCGCTTCCTGAACAATCATTTCTGAAAATTTGATAGTTTTTTAAATCTTATTGTGTTAGACTTTTTGGGGGGTTATGATCTTGTCATTTTTTGCGGGGAGCAGTAGGATGGCTACCACAATTTTGGTGTAGCTATAAAGTGTTATAAAGCTGAAAATATAACCTCAAAACCAGACATAAAACTGTCAACAAGCCCCAACTCTGAAGCTATAGCTTTTTTCATTTCTGTGATTTCTTGATAGCTTCAGTAATATTTAAGTAGATTTGAACAACATTTTAACAAAATTAGTTTTTTCTTCCCCTCCAAACTGAAAAAGGCACCAGTTGAGGGTGAAATGGTTTAAATGTTTTTTCACTCCAGCATATAACGTTAAAAAAAACTAAAGTATTGAAATATCAAGTGTCTATCTAGAATGTACATGAAAATTCTCTTGCTCTCTCCTTCAGCTACTGTTTGTTGTTTTTTTTTTTTTTCTGGAATTTCTTCTCTTGAAGACCAATGTTACCAGTACATTATCTGTGACTTCTTTGCCTTTCAAATTATTTTTCACTTTCACAAGTCCAAATCTTTTGTGGCATAGCTGAAGTATTATTAAAAATTAAGGTGTTGAATTGCCACTCCAGTGTTCAAAGATGGTTTATTTGTTGAGGTAGATGATAGCTGGAATGCTTCAGACTGTTTTGGTAATGCAAAGGAATTACCTTTCTAAGATGGGAGGAGGGGGGAAAAAACATACCTTGAATCTTAACCTTTGCTAAAGCCACAGACTTTAAAGAAGGTATAATAATGCACACACAGAAGATAACATCCAGCATACAAATAAGTTACATGATCCTTCTTAGTGCTGAAAGAAGCAGCGTGTTTCTGTTTTGTACCTTTCCTCTGATCTAGAGTGACTCGTACTTACAACTTCATGGGGAATTAAATGCATTTAAAAATGAGAGCAGTCATTGGTCTTTTTCTCCTTGGATCCTAAGACACTTTATGACACAGTTTAAATAATTAAATATAGATAACATTGCAAAAGAGGAAGTGAAAACTAATTACTGTTTTTCAAGTATGCACAGGTTCAAAATGAAATCATATTAATTAGATTTTTTTTGTGTATGCATAATTTGTGAGAGACAGTTTACCCTTCGTGTATGATGTGACAGAGAATGTAAGAAACAATACTTTCTAAATGGAAACCCTAATTCAGTCTGAAAAACAGAACAAATGTAAATTTAATTATTCAAATATTATATGTAACTCAACTAAGGCAGCATCAGTATCTCCTTGTGATTTGTTAGTGTAGGCTGATAGGAACATATACAGTAGTTTCATACAATCCTTTCACAGAAGAGTCTGTAATTATGGCTAACAGCTGTCACAGAAGTACCAAACTCCATATCAAGCCAGATTTGTATGAAGAGAAAAATCTGTCTTCTTGAACTGAAAGATCGTTTGAAGCAGCTTCTACATCCCCTTTCCTTAAGAACTTGTTTAAATCTGAGGGTTGTTATCTTTTAACCTGTAAGAGAGAAATGAACTTGTGAATCCATACTAAGAGGGGGCAAAATTATACAGATGTCTTGTAATAGTATAGGATGTTCCCCCTCCTTTCCTATATGACATTAATGCCTTTTATAGAAAATATACCTTAAAGTTGCATGACTAGTAGAGTTCATACAATATTTTGAAGTTAAATAATGAAATAACTATGTTATTGCAAGATAGAAAATGGAGGAGGCCTCCAAGAGTGAATTTCTAGTGCATGGTCTTGCAACAGTGTGTTTTTTGTGTGGCAGTCTCACCAAGGTAGGGGAGTATGACACCTAGGTCAGGTTATCTCCACTTGCAGACTTCATCTGTATTCAGAGTTGTGCTTCTTACTAGTCTACAGTAGTTTGACTCTGCATTACTTATATATTCTTTACATATGTACTAAAAAAATAAGAAATATGTATATTAAATGCAGCTTAGAATATGGAAAAGGCTCAGGATATCTTGAAAGACTTGGTAGGAGTGATTGTGAAACACATTTGTATGATGATCACAAAAAGTTGATTTGTTCTCAGTAGGGTCACCTGAAGGTGATCTATAGTTGTAACTGAGTCACACCATACATACACATCATTTTTCTTCTTAGAGTCAAGTCTTCCTTGATGTTCTGAAAGAGTTTGTTTTTAGAATGCTTAAGCTCATTAGAACTGAATATTTATTTTTATTCATTCATTTAATTTCTGGGTGGGAGGTTGAGATGTTTTTGTATATACTAAAAAACAAAACAAACCAAAACTAAAGGCAGATTTTTATTCCTTGAAAAACAGTCGTATAGAACTGCTTATATAATGTTTCTGTATCATACAGGTCACCAGAAAGACCGACTGGAGATCTTCGGGAAAGAATGAAGAATAAACGTCAAGATGTTGAGGCAGAGCCACAAAAACGAAGTACAGAGGAATCATCCTCTCCTGTTAGGGTAAGAATGGAGTTTGCAGGACTCCAGAATCCTTCAGTAGCAATTGGGCAGTGTGTCCTAGAAACCTGATCATGGTGACTTGTAATATTTAAAATGTCTTAATGACTTGATCATTTTGTATGTAGCATGTGGCAAAATTTCATTGTGAAGTGTCTTAACAATTATTATATTTTGCAGCAATTTCTGATCTTTTAGTCCACAAAGTTTTTTTTATAAATTTCACAGACTAAAATATGTTATGAGTACTGATAAACGTGTTTAATAATAGTGCAGACTCTTTGATTATTACAAAGGAAGTGTATTAACTATTGTTCCAATCATCCACTGTTTTTCCCCTGACACTTACTCATATCCATTGTTCACATGCACCCTGACTTCAATTGTTCATCCCAAATTTGATTTTTACTGTTGTGCTGGTTCATTTCACCTTCTTCCTCATACTCATCAGCCATCCCAACTGCTCACTTACAGATTATGCAAAAGATTAATTCATTATCGTTCTCATTTTCTAAGCATCTTTCTGCAACCTCGAACCCCTCAAATATCAGAAATTAACTCATTCTAAAATTGTGTTATCTGTTCCTGCACTGATGTTACAAATAGGGACAGAGTTGGTAGTGTGACCCTATACCTCTGTAACAATAGCACCGGTGTATTCCTGCATCATGTTTTTTAAGACAGTCTTCATATGAATAATGATTAAAAGTTTTTATTTGTGAAAAATCAGTTTTGCTTCTGCAGGTTATTAACAGCATTCCTTTTTTTTTTTCCCCCGTCTCGGGTTTGTTCCTACTTACTGTATAAAATGAATTTTTATGTCAGGTGTAAAGAAATCAACAGCAGCTGCTATAATTAAATTAACAGAATGGCTTATCTTCCAATCATGTTTTCAGTTGCTGTTAATTAGTATAAACTTTCACTCTTTTTACTCTTTTACTTAAATGTGTTTCTTTTATTTTCTAATAGTTTGAATAAACTGTTCAGTTATTGAGTACATGGTTGGTGGGAAAAGTGTTTTTTTCCAACCGTCATTAAAAATTTACCGTAACTTCTTGTCTCCTGGTACAATTCTAATTTTGATGTAATTCTTACTTTCAATTAGTTAACCCTGCTTTTTATAGTGTTCTATGAATGTACCAATAAAATACTTTTAAACAGCTAAAGCCCAAGTAAAGGTGAACTGGAAGCAATAATTAAAAAGGATTGGAGAATTAGTGGGTCTGTTAAAGTACCAAAGGATTATTTACAGGATAAACACACTGCAGAGGAAAAATTACTCTGCTTCAGTCTCATAAAACAGAAGGCTGAGGAAACCACTGAGCTTTTGTATTAGTTGCATGGAGGCAACTCTCAAAATGTGGTATATGGAAAGAAAATATTCTAGAACAAATAGATGAAGAGGGGGTGTCGTCAAGAATTGCATCACAAAGAAGCGGGATATCTGGAAGGACAGAAGACTGAAGTGACTGAACTGCTAACAAAAATCTTGTTCCATCATTAGAGCTGCTATTATGTTGGAGATCGAATATCTGACTTTTCCATCTCTTATTAAAGCTTTTGGCATAACAGTAGCTGGATAAGCAGCATTAATTTTGTTTTGATATAACGCAAGGTAGCTTGTGCCATAAAAAGTTTCATAACTGTGTTTTTTGTGTGTTATTTTAAAAAAAAAAAAAAAAAAAAAAAAGCAACACTATTCCTGCAGACAATATTTGTGCTTCACCAGGCTGCCAGCCTGGAAAAATGGAGAGTAGTGGCAAAGAGAACTATCTGATACAGGTGAAACTTTAAATAGCTTCTTTTGAAACAAGGCTTTTGAGGCACAGAGACAGTCAAAGAATAGCAAGTCTAATGTTCTCAGATTTAGAAGCCAGCTAAGGGGAAATTTTCAGATTGATTTCAAAAGATCAAATTACAGATGATGCTATAGTGCTTCATCAAAAGAGTTATAACTTTTTAAGAATGTGGGAAAAAATGTTGGGCATCCCAAATATCAAACTTTCCAGAAGATATGAAAACAGTAGTTGAGGTTACTGAAGTCTGAGAAGTACAACAGGGATTGGGGAAAGTTTTTGGCTGTACAATGACGGATGAAACTTGGTGTTGACAAGTGAAAGGTAATGCACAGTGAAGAAAGTATTTGAAACAAATAATGAACAATTATTGTCAAAGTAACTGAAATCATCCAGTAGAAAAATAAGTTATTGTGGACAGCTCAATGAAACCATCTGTTCAAAGTGCAGTCACAGTTGCAGAAACAAATGCTCAGATATATAAAAATGGAATAGAAAATTATTGATATCATGCTGTAGAAATCCATGGTCCAGTTTTATTTGAAATACTGTTTGGTTGTGATCACCTGTATGCAAGAAAATACAGTCAAAAGGTCTTTTTGAAGTGGGCAAGGAGGTGAGGAGGAGACTGGAGAAAAGAAAGGATATGTGGCGAATGCATGTAATGTGTGGTTGAGAGAATGCAAATTAGATGCGTCATATTCATACTTTATCCCAGTAGAGAGAGTGTCAAACTTGAAAATAACAAAGGGAAATGCTGTTTATGTTCTATATGACCATTTTACCTGATTTCCAGAAGATACAGTCAAAAACCTGAACAGGTTCCACAAAAGTCTGAGGCGGTATAACTAATGTCAAATCTTTCTGGAATAGATTGCTTGTTCTTTGGAGATGTAAGATAACTAGTACAACCTGGATATATTTAGGAAGAAACTTCCTATATGGACAGCTTATACACTATATCCCTTATTCTTCCTTCATGTCTTGTACTGTTATTTTCAGAGACAATATGCTGCGTTTCATGAACAACTACATTGAACTCGGTTGTTTCTGTGTTTCTCAGATTTGTGTTCAGAATTATTTCAGCACTGGATGTTAGTGTATCAGTTATTATACAAATAATTAGATAAGGTTCCTTCCATTATTGTGTTTAGTTAGAAATTTTTATCTTGATTTTTTTTTTTTTCTCCCATATTATGAGGAGACAGTTACTTTGTAGTATTTGTAGTATTACCTAGAGTACTATCTGGGAGGTGTGTGTGATTTGGGAGAAGTAGTGGGAATAAATGTATGTTTAGGAAAGGTTTTTGTACGGAATGTGTATCAATTGTTTCATAATTGTGCTTTTTGTCACTGATTTGGAGTATCTCCATTGGAAATGGAAGTCAGCATTATCTTCCATCTCTGAAATGGAAACAATGCCTGTTTATTTCAGGAAAACTTCAGATTCATTTTATTGTATGTTTGGGTAGTGTGGTAGTAGTTTACACTATAAAGCTATTATACGTAGAGCAAAATCATACTGTGCTTGCCCAAAAGATTCTAGCTGCAATATGTTAGCTTATTCCAGATATAAAGAAATCTGCATTTTTTTTATTAGTTTGTATTGCTGATAAGGCTGAAACTGAAGCCTCTGCATTGTGAGAACTGTAGATTTTAGGAGTCTTATAAATATTCTCTCCATCATTGTTGGCAAAATAACACTTCTTGGTTAGAAGCATGTTTTGCAGACTGGATGAGTCCTTTTCTTTCTGGCCAAATTCTTCTGGCTATAGTTTATTCAAGTAGACATCAAGTCTTGTGCTGTAGAGTACTGATTATATCTTATGAGCTGTGGAACTTCAACTTAAATACACATTAAAATTCAATAAAATCTTACAGAATTCATCCGTAATGTTGTATTTTTCTTCCTTTCTTAAGTAGCATTTCTCCTGAATGTCAACGTTAGTCTGTAATCGTCTATCCAACACATGTAAATAGTTTAACTGTGAGCACATACCTGAAAACAGCATAGACATAGTCTGCTAAGTTGTTGTTTACTCTTAGGACTATCTATATATATATATATTTTTTTTTTTTTTAAATAATATTATGAAAGCTTACTGTTTCTTATGTAGTAAATGCTTTTTTTTAAGAGTCTGCAGAGAAATAGTTTACAAGTTTGGTTGAAGCAGAGACAGCATCTGCAAGTACAAGAAAGACATGCTGTTGGCCTTTAGAAGCTTGAGTTATTTTATTCTTGGCTTATTAAGGGAGAGAAAAAAAAAACAACCTGTGTTAAGTACAAGAAAGTTTATAAGGATATGAAGGAAATATATTTTCCAGATAGTACAAGGGAATTAAGTGCATTGCAAGTGCAACAAGTGCGATGTAAGTAATATGTTGAAGACTTTTCTGATGAGAAAATTAAAATATATGTTTTAAACCATCATAACTTAAATTCTTGATTTGTGTGCCCCAGGTAAATATACTGAATTTCTAAGGTGAGATTTGTTTTTCAAGATGCAGCATTACCAGAATCTTTTTTCTTGACAACTAAACTGAAGTCGTTTAGTGTATGAATAGGCTTGGTTCAAGTTGTCCTGAATTGTAAAATAGTATGCTTGAATAAAAATTGTCTATTCCCTTCCTCTATATGGAATAATTTAATAAAATTCCTGTCATAGATGTTTTTTTCCTCAGTTCTTTTGTAGAAGTATGGTTGTGCCGTTACTGAATCTCTTCATTGAAAGGAGAAAATACAGGCTGTTACAAGATGCTTGTGTTGGTTGTAAGTTTGGAGATGCTAAGTAGTATTAAATTGGTAATGCCTTATGGTTATTAAATTGGTCTATCTGCACGTTCTCTGCTGACAAGTTATTTGGGGAATTGTCTTTGAGAAGTTTTTTGAGGTCAGTAGATAGAGGGTGTCCTAACATGCGTGCTTCAGTTTGCTAGAAACAAATAGTGTTGAACTCATAGAAACTAGTATTTGTATTTAAGAAAAATATGTTTATTGCTTGCTTATATTGTAGGAATTAGTTGGAGTGTATGGCAGAAGTACACAATTTAATAGAACAGATGCAACCTTCAAGCAGGGCAGTCTAGAAAAATGGAGATGCTCTAAGAAAAAAGAAAATGATTGCAGGAGAGGCTTGTTGATAAAGTTACAGGAAGTTACAGGTTTTAAAATCTCATCAGGGTAGTTTTCTTTTAAAGTAACTTGCTTTGGAGCTTAGTACAATTCTTGCTCTTAGACTGGAATGTCTTTAGCACATATTGTGATAGTGGCTTAGTTGATTTAGCCTTGTCTGCAGTTGATGTCAGCAACCAGCATGACTTAATAGGTTAGGATCTTGTGCATCATTTTAGAGATCCTGTCATGAAATGGAGAAAAAAAGCACTTTTCCTTATTTTACAAGCTGCTTTAAATTAAACATGACACAAATTAGTTCTTTAATGTGAAGTTTCTTTGTGTTATGTGGTGGCTGGTCAGTTTTTTCCAAACCTCCTAAGACTTTGAATATGATATATTGAATACAACAAGATGAGAGGCTTGAAGATAACTGTGTGTTGAAGCATCTGGTTTAGGCCATTAAGTAAAATAAATGCACTACTTGTTCTGTCATCTTTTACATCATTAAACTAGAGACAAGATTTTGACATTGCTAGTGGGGGGGAAAAAAAAAGTTGAATTTTACTTGGGAGTGACTATCCACAGTGTTCTGTTATTTCCTTACTGTGTTTCTAAGGTGATGTTAAAGATTTAAATTAAGTCAGGATCTAAGTCCCAATAAGGAATAGCTAGTGAAATTCTCAGGCATCTCCTTTTCTTGGCATAAACCCAAAGGTTCCTGTGTATCAACACTGAGGAATCTCCAAAAGAAGGCACTGTAGGAGGTGAGAACAAAAAGGATATGGGACAGACTTGATTTGCTTTTTCTGGTTTCCTACTTAAAAAATTAACCTGAGATACTTCTAAACTTGAATGTTCTTTTTTTTTTTTTTTTTTTTTTTTTTTTTGCAAATAGTGAAAAATCTTGGTCCTGTACTCCACTTGAGCCCCAGGGAAACTATTTAGAGAATTTCACTTCAGCAGAGGTTATGATGCATCTCTGCAGCTTTAGTACTGGAATTTAGCAGGGAGAAAAGAGCAGTACAGATTCAGTTGCCTTTTGAAATTACCTTCTTTCTTTTAAGAATAGTCTCTTTGTGTATCCACAAAACGATCTGCCACATGCAAAATGGGTCCTACTGCAATAGTTAGTCTTGCCTAATAACTTGGGGGCAGTGAAAGTTCAAATATAAAACTATCAAAAAAACTTGTTTCCAGTGTGTTTTAGACTTTTTTTCCCCTTCCTTCTGACAGCCAAGGGTCTCTGGTTTTGTTTTATTTTATTATCCCCCTACATTCTTTATCCTCTGGAGAGTTCATGGTTCATCTTCTGAGGCTCATCTGCCTTGCATATAAATATTCTTATTTACAGCTGAGAACGCTTAATCAAGCTGTTAAAATTATACTCTTTAAATGTCCATTAAACTCCTGGTTTTAAGAACCTGGTCTGTTCTTTAAGTTCCTTTGTTAAACTTTATTCTCTGATGCGTGCTTGATTCTTGCCCTGCCTTTAAACCTTCTTGTTTTATGAATCTTCTCTTTTCCCTATCTGCTATTTGCATGCTGATTATATGAAATTGCAGTAGAACATGTTGCCTGTGGAGTCTCTGCTTATTTAAGAAGATATTTGCTCAACAGGCTAGAGGGGAAAATGCTTTTTGTGCTATAAAAAAAGCAACAGCCAAAATACCATGTAGAATATATGTGCTTCTTCAGGCTTCTTTTAAAATAAAGTTGTATACTCTAATGCAGCATTTTTCCTTTTATAGAAAGAGTCTTCACGAGGAAGACGTAGAGAAAAGGAGGATATCAAAATCACAAAGGAGAGAACGCCAGAAAGTGAAGAGGAAAATGGGGATTGGGAAACAAATAGAGAGGGTAAGTATAATTAAACTAATGGTTCCCTTGCAGCTAAAAGAATTGCAAGATTACTGGGCTATATATAAAGCAAAATATTTAAAGATTTGGTATCTAAGCAGAATACTTTTATGTGGTAGCCATTTATGTTTGTTTCTAGAGGGGAGCAGAGAAGCAATCTGAGTTGGACTGCCATGAGGGTAAAAACACCTGCTTTTTTTTTTTTTTTTTTTTTTTTTTTTTTTTTTTTTTTCCTTTTTTACTGGGACAGCAAGGAACTGGACCATAAGCTACTGTGTCACATTTGTATCACTGGTCAGATCCAAGTTACATCCAAAGTAATTTTGAAACTGATCAGTCTGAGGAGAAAGCATAGCTACTTTGAATTCAAAAGTCAGCAGGTTTTTGTTACATAGTTGTAGTGGTGTGAACTGTGTCATTAACGAGGGCTCCATTAGAATGAACATTACATCAGTTGAAAGTAGCAATTGGTGCACTGTTTATCATCTGAAAACACTGAAAGAGTGGTAAGAGTCTTGTGTTACCTTCTGTAGTCTTTTTTTTTTTTTTTTTTGTGGTTAAAAGGTGACTTCATTGTCCTCGTTGATAATACATGTCCGTTTAATATGCTGTCTGTTGAGGGAAAGACTTTGTTTTCGCTCTCTTGAGTCTTTCTACTTCACACTTGCTAAAGACCAAGTTCACCTGGCAGTGAAATTATGGCAGCTTCTAATGAACTGTGATGTTTACATAGTTCTGTAACTTATAGTGTTTCAGAAGTAGTTATGATATTGCAAGAGAGGAAGACGGACTGGGAGAGAACTTGTGCTGTTAGGAACTGCACCTCTCTATAAGCTGTTCCCATGCATTCATGACACGTGAAGAGAATTTGTAGACTAAGTTTAGTTATTGCAAAACCTTTTATATAGTTCTTGTGTGTAGGAAGGGGGGGTGAAAGCTAATGATTTTTTAATGAAGTCATCTTTTCTTTGACAGTTATTTTCCCAAAGTGCTTTTTGAGCATTAGACTTAAATAGCTGTAAACAAAATAAGAAATGTAAACAGAGTGAATAAAACTAATTTGCAGTAAGATTTCAGTTGCAAGGCTTGAAGCATATGATATCAACTAGTCATGATGTAATGAAAAAGTGAGAGAACTAGCACCTTTTCTGATGTGAAAACAAAACAGTAATAATATTTTAAAACCAGAAATTGTGTGCATTTATCCAATGAAAGAAGTCATATAGACCTCTTATTTTCAAGTCAATTTGTAGATGTAATTAAATAAGTGTATCAATTGATTTGTGGGACACTATTAAACAAAAACCTCTAGTATCATGCATCACTATTTAAATCTGTTTCATGTGAGATTTCTCAAGTGGTGCTTTACATATTTTTGGTGTGAAAGCATACTTTTTTGTTGTTATTTAAATAAATAAAGTTTACTGTCCTTCCCTTGCTGCCACAGCTTAGTAATTGGTGCAAGTCTCTGAAAGAAGTTTAAGGTTTGGTTTTTTCTTTTTAATGAAGTTTAAGAATTTAACTGCGGGTTGTATGAAACTAACTGAAGTTATTTCAGGTTTCCACACATAATTGGAGAAGACATTTTGCTTAGCTTCATTGATCCATTAACACAGTGCTTAAAAGTCAAGGAAATACTTATGCTTGACATCCAGTATGCTAAGTATTAGTATTTATTTCATATGTGATTGTTTATTAAGCTATTTACGTCTTTTTTTTTTTTTCAATAAAGACTCTGATAATGGAGATGTTAATTATGATTATGATCATGAGCTGTCTTTGGAAATGAAGCGCCAAAAGATTCAGAGAGAACTTATGAAGTTGGAACAGGAAAACATGGAGAAACGAGAGGAGATAGTCATTAAAAAAGAGGTTTGTGTTACATAAATGTGAAATGAAAAAAGATAAGTAATCAGCCACTTCATAGGCTTCTGAGTGTTTCCTGCAGACTTGAGTTTCTTGGGCACTATTGTGTTACATAGTAATAAATAACTGGCACGTGTATAACCTAGTATGTAACTTGGATATTGGTAGTGAGTAGCTGGTCAATATCCAGCACCATAACCAAGTTTTTTGCTTTATGAAGTTGGCTACTAAATGAGTAGGATTTAATGCATTTTAGTTACATAAAACTAATAAGAACTTTAACAGAGAAGACATGTAGAAGAAAACACAAGGCATGTTTGCCAAGCTCCTTGTCCAACATGTCTTGTAGTAACAAAGTACAGCGAAGCTGTGTTAGAAACCCTAAAATCTTGGGGAAACTTTAAAAAAAAAAAAAAAAAAAAAAAACCTGAAAGGAGGTCTTTCTTTTTCAGACAAACTGGAGTGCTAACTGGGAACCTACTGATTTTAAACTTTTAGTAACAGTTTTTTTAATGTATTACAGAGTGCATCATTTTCTCTTCCCCTGTCCTTTTCCCATCATCTTCCCTTTATGGTGTTCTTTGAAAATTATGTGGTTAGTGTATTTGAGGTAGATGTGCACACAGCTAAGATCTCACATGTACACTGTTAGTGAATTTACATATTT
Source organism: Streptopelia decaocto (assembly GCF_964273445.1). Taxonomy (NCBI): domain Eukaryota; kingdom Metazoa; phylum Chordata; class Aves; order Columbiformes; family Columbidae; genus Streptopelia; species Streptopelia decaocto. The sequence continues at coordinate 181,223,693 of NC_138663.1, read as the reverse complement.
GACACATATATTAGCATACAGGTAAGCTTTTGAGCATGAACGTTTTACCAATTAGTATATTTTTTCCTCAAGATTTCTCCAGAGGTGGTTAGATCTAAATTATCACCATCGCCATCACCGAGAAAGTCTAGCAAATCTCCAAAACGAAGATCCAGTCCCAAATCATCTTCTTCAGCTAGTAAGAAAGAGAAGAAAGCATCTACTGTACCTTCCCCACTTTTGGATCAGCAGAGGTCAGTATGTTGATGTGTCTTCTCCGAAAGTGAGAACAGAGAACCACGCTGATTTTTATTACTGGGGTTTTCATAATTAATATTTTTTTTCCCCCCTTGCTTTCGGGACTTCTGATTATATAACTTTAGGGGGAGGTCTCTAAATTATGCACTGTTGAATCATCTTCTGCAGAAAACTGTTATGTGCATGTAGTTGTCAATTGATTGATTTAATGGTTTACAAGCAGTTCTTTTCTCTTTGAATGTCCAGAGTTGCTGGGAGGTGATGAGGAAATATGAACCATTAAGAAATGAGAAGTTTTATTTGAGCCTGGCTTCTCTAGACGGAAGCGAAATGCTTAAAATTTGACCAACTGCATATTCCATTGTTATTTCATATTCAGGGAATAATGTTTGACTTTCAAGGCAGGGAATTTCTCACAATTTAGGAGGGGGAAAGTAGGCTGTGTGTGGGGGTGTGGAAGTAAGGATAAGGTATGTGAAAATCACAGGAAGTTCAAACTGGGTGCCTTACCACAAAAAGTCAGTCTCTCAAACCTGTTTTTAAGTTCTTGCTGGCTGCAGGACCTTTTGAATCACTGGTTACAGCTTTTAGATAGGAAAGAAATTACAGCAGCAGTGTAAGCAGACACATCTCTATTTGCTAAGCAATAATCACCTTTGAAATAGGGACAAAAGAGTGTTGTTTTGCTATGAGAAGGTAAAGTGTGGGCTAGTATGCTACTGACACTCTGTGCACTGATATCTAATTTATAGGAATTATGTCAGTGATAATTTAAATGGAAAAATATATACTATTTCATATTGTGAGGTGCATATTCAAAAATACTTCGGTGTTTTATGCATCAGGTAGTTAATATTAAATTGAATACATGAGTTGTTCAAATCATTTTGTGTATGTGATTGGAGTATTGCATTGCAGAAGTGGGAGTCTAAACAGACAAGATACTATATCTGGTTCTCTGATGTGTGCAGTTTGTTCAAGGGCATTTTAACTTGGAAAACTGGTTCTGCATGAACAGGAACAATTCCTATTCTTGTTCATTTGCTTCAGAAGTAAAGGTTATAAATGGAAGAGCTCAATGTCAGTTTTTACCATCTGCATTCACCCCTCAGCTGAGTACAGTTATTGACTGCTGCTTGCTAATGGAGTGATGAATCCTGTCCTAAAAGCCTCAAGGCCCTTTAGGTTATAGCTTTCCTGCCAACATCTTAGAAATCGTTGTTTGAAATAGTTGGCAGTCCTTCATTTTTTCCCCTCCTGTTAATTTATCTCCAGAAGTTCTAAAAGTAACCAGAATAAAAAGAAAGGTCCTCGTACGCCTAGTCCTCCTCCTCCAGTACATGAGGAAACTCCCCTGGGGAAAAAACACAAAGAAAAACATAAAGCAAAAGAACGTTCAGAAGAAAAGGCAAAGGAGGTGAAAGAGAGAGGACGTGACTTTGAAAGGCATAAGGAGAAAAAAGAGAAGCAGAGGTAAGTTATGTTGCATTATTAGTTTTTAACATTAATGTAACCTTGCTTTTAAAGTTATCTTTTATAGCGCACTGCATAATAAGGGATTTATACCTGCTTTGCCAACAATCTTTTCAGTACTCATTAAATATTTTAAGTGTGTTATATAGATTAATTGATAGACTATAACAGATTGGTAGGTTTTAATTATATAACTTAACAAATTTGTAAAATGCTGTTTTGAAAGATTTATTACTTTTCAAGAAGTTGGACCTTCACCAGTGGAGCAATTCATTTGCCAAAATCTTTGTCAAAGTCATTTCCTTGTCCCCTTGCTTCCTCTTCTGAAATCTTAGAGGACTAATATCTTTCTAAATTGGCAGTGACATGTTTAAACTCTCTCTGATCTCCAGTAGGTTAAAAGTATTTCTGAAGTAGTCAAGGACTACTGCGGTTTTAGAATTACTTCACTTTTGCATGTATATATCTCAAAAGGTGGACTAATATGACTATTCCCATTATTTTCTGAAGCATAGATTTCCATTTAAGTTGAAAAATGCATCTGCATTTTTAAGTCCTGTGTTCCCTTGATGGAAATAGGATAGTGTTTCTAAGTGTTTACTTTGTAACTGGCATAACAAAGACTAAGGAGTGGAGGACCAGTGAATTGTGTATTTTTAAATGATTAAATAAATGACACCATTCTTACTTTAAAATATATTATTTCCCTCATGCTTTCAGACTCCATTACTGGAAGAAGGTCGTAAGCAGTAGAACAGAACATTCTAGATTGTGCTGAAAGGATCAAGAGAGTACTTGGCTTGTTGTACTATAATCAGTATTGCTGTGGTGACTACAGCCCTTTGTTTCAGTGTTGGATTTTTGTCTTTTTTTTTTTTTCCTAAATAATAAAAACTAAGAAATAATGTCAATTCTTCATGATATACAGTAAGTTAAATAGTTGAATGTTCTGACAGATGTCTCATTCATTTGCAACTGTGATGAGTGTTTGAAAACATCTGTGAGCTTGAGGCTTCTTGAATAAAGTTCTGACATTACAGAAATTTTTAAGTAGAGTAGCAAAATAATTCTCCACTGTTAGGAATTGCAGCACCACATGAAATATTAGGTAAAATTAGAAGAATATATTTTTGGTCTTACCATATTCTAGTTTTATATTTTACAGTCCAGTGATTAACAAGAAATTTCGTGTTTAACTTGCATTCTCGAGTTTTGCTAGCTTAAGGTAATTTCATGTATGCAATTATAGATGGAACTACGGATTCCATAAGGTAATTCTTGGTCTTGTAAACACAGATTCTGTCTTGGAGTTGTTTGTCATTTCTTAGAAATGTACTAATGCTGTATTACACCTATTAAACAAGGTGCTATTTGTTTCCCAGGGATCCCTCTGAAAGCTCCCATAGACAGAAGCGTTCTCCTAGTCCTGCAGATCATTCTGGCAGTAATTCTTCCCCTTCCAGGGAGTATTCACCACCTGCTGCAAGACGGAGACAAACCTCCCGAGCTCCAGCCAAGTCAACCACTCACAAACGTAACTTCTCACCCTCTCGCAGGTGGGTGGTCAATTGCATGGATTTTATTTTCATGAGCTCTTCTAGTTTAGTAATGTCCTCTGTTGGTTTGGCTGCTTGTTCATATGTGTCTGTTCTGGGAATGTGTGTGCCTCAAACACTTGACCTCTGAGGTTTGTTTTTTTTTTTTGCCAAGTTACTACGCTGAGGGTACTTGTCATGTCCAGAACACAAGTCATAGTGTAGCCTGCTATTTATCAGTTCCTCTCAAATGTTTTGGCTTCAGGTGGAACTTCAGAAGTCTGATCTGAGACATAGGCTGTGATCCTTTGGGAACTTCTTTTTTTTCTTCCCAACTTCCTCCTTCTTAAAAAGTAGAAAATGTGAGAAGTCTTCTATCTTGGAGATGGGGAGGGAGCAGAATTACTCTATTCTAAAGTGGATAAGGTGATACACAGATCCTGGCTCTACACATCTTTCCTGAAAAGCGAGCACAACTGGATAAACAGTACAATACGAGGCCAGTTCAAGAGACTCTTCTTGAAGGAAGCTTCAGGGAAGATTTTATCCTGGTAGTTCTAGGGGCTTAGAAAAAATATTTATCACCCATTAAAAAGAAAGGAGACTTTTTAAATTTTGGTCTGAAGGAGCCTGTAAGTTTAGGTGCTGATACTACTGCAGTCCTAAGCTTGTTTAATGGAGAGGGTGGCATACTTGTTTTCTACACTTATGTTGAAGGGTGAGGGGAAGACACCAGATGTCACATATATCTGCATACTGATAAAACAAGCAAAATAAAACCCATCCATTCTGCAATCTTCAGAGTCATAAGCAGGCTCTTTTGCTGCTGTGGTGACTCAGTTCAGCTGGAACAACGTTGTATTGTATTAAGCTTGATGTCACTAATGAACATTTTCACTAAATTGGATTGTTTTTAGGCAACGGAGTAGTGCAGCCCATTCCCCCTGCAGCTGGCAGTAGTAAGGAAACTGAAAAACACCTTTGCAGAAGCCTTTTCCCCATTTTTTTTTTTTTTCTTACCTTCTCTAGTATTTTGCATGGCACTACCTGCTTGGGGGTTCTATGCAGACATATCAAGCGTTGTGCAAGGGAATGTTAAGCAGAGAAGATAAATGGGCCTTCTGTTAGAAGCACGGAAGGATATTTGAAATGTTTTGTTTGTCACCAAATCATTGATAGACTTTCATGCAAGCCAATTTTGGTAACCCCATGTTTCATAATAATGATTTAATGGTGAAAAGTAAATGTAGTCATAGTTTAAAGATGGAAAGTAATGAAATTATATTAGATTCTGGCAGTCATTTCTGACCCTGACTGGATTTTACTTTTGAGTGCTTTGGAAATTTTTACTACTAATTCTGGGCAGTCTGTTTCATTTGTATGTGACAGTGTGTACAAATTGTCATCTTGGAGCCATGCAGGCTGCTTGCTTCCTCTGGAACAGTGACTGGTCAGACCTTCCCTCTTGTGATGGAAAGCTGCAGACAGCATTAGTATGTGTCCATGGAGACAGAGAAACTGAGTTTTCTCTTTCCTGCTGTCTGTGAGGAATGTTCACTGGTAGCATGCACAAAAGGACCTTGAGGGTTTTCAATTTTCCAGGCAAAAGAAGCTATGCATAAGCATCCTGGAGGTCAGACTGTGTAGGAATTACTGGCATCCCTAAGCTCCATCAGCTGGATCCTATGCATTTTTAGTTCTTTAGACAAGGAGGTACAGAATCTTAATCTATTGTTAGAGGTGTCCAAATATTCTCTAGCGTTGACCATCATAAACACATCTCAGTGAGATAATCTCCAGGCCTGGCAATATCTGAGTGTGCAAGCATACAGACACACTGAATTAAATCAAAGAAACAAATGAAGCCTGTTCTTCAGATTGTCCTAGTTAAGGACAGTTCCAATGGCTGGTTTTATTTATTTTTCTGCCTCAGCCCTTTCTTTCTGCCACTTTTCTGGGTATACTGTCAAGTAGAGATGGCTTGGCTCAAGTTTTGTGTATTGTTTCAATCTGTCCTACAAAAATGTTGTTTGACTTCTCTTGATTGACAAGTCTGAAGTGCCTCAACAATCAAGTCAATATGCTTCCTTTAGTGAATGTATCTGGTTCTATAATGGAATCTGGCTGTAAAACCACCATCTTAATGAGATGGGTCCTATGGTTATCAGTATATTACTCCATGGAGTTCTGAAGGCAGTTTTCTTGAGTCACTGACATTCATTGGAAGGAAGAATATTAGTAGATTTCCACTGTGTTGTCTTTTACCCAAAAATGACTTCCTTACAGATTTGCATTCCTGCCTCAGGTTGCCTGTGATTTCACTTCTCATTCTGTTCCCAAAGCTTTGCTACTTGGAACCTCGTTGCTCTATGTTCTTAACAGGAGAATCATTTTAACCTGCAGAGTCTGGGTCTTTAAGAAGGTTTAGCCAGGAGATCCACTGCTGAGTAGCACTGGCTGGAAAACTGTCCATTTGGTGCTTGGATTATGTCATGATAGGCTGTAAGCCTGCAAACCTGAATTATTTGAGCTCTGCAAGATATTTAGCAAAAGCTGTGTTACATATCTATCTTTACCAACTGCTGGGCTATTGCAGAAGATTGCAGGGAGGTACTACTGCCTTTCATAAAGTAGTCCCTCATTTGTGAGTCATCTAAAACAGAGAGCTTCATCTGTATGATCTGAAAGTTTATTTGAAGTCACCAGCACTGTATATGGATATTTGAAAGTGGAAACTAAAATTAAGTGGGATTTTTGAAGATGTATTGTCCATGTGTGTTTTTTCTGACTCCTCTTTGGTGTCTCAGGAACTTTGTGAAGTGGGGGTTAAGAGTTAAGGGCAATGCATTTTTCATGAGAAAAGATGCTTGCAAGTTGCTTTGATGCTGATAAGGGGAAAAAACCCTATGCTGCTGAGCTCAGGGGCTTGAAGTGTGTGTTTGTCCACATTGGGTCGTTATATGGGATGACATATAAAGAGGAAACTTGTTTACTGTTGTATAAATGATCTTTAGTTAAGTGATAGGATTTCAAAGATGAGAGATGCTTTGTATACTTTTTCTTTATTCTGTTAGACACGAGTTTTCCCTGTTTGTGTAAGCATTCATGTTTGCTAAAAAAAGATATGCATATGGGTTTTCAGGATCCAAGCCTAAATTGTTTAAAGATTAATGCCTGTAATAAAAGAAGGAAGCTAAAAAGTGCCCAAGGAGGAGACACTGCTTTCTAAAAAACAATGCTATTGGAAACAAAAGAAGAAAAATTAATTCCTCTTGGGAAACACTGTGTAAAAGTTATTTGCCTAACTCCATGAACTCCAAAAAGCATTTTATATTGAAGAGAACAGTTGTTCTTGGTTTGGGGATGCGGGAGAAGATCATGTTTTTTTTCTGACTCCTAGGTGAACAGAGGTTCCTCTAGGAGAGCATTCTTGTAGCTGTGTAATATAATTTTGATTGGACAACTTGTTCTTGGATTTTAAATAAACTGTAACCGTTTAAAGATAAGCATGCTTTGAAAGGATATCCTTGGTACCCTTGAGGGAAGACTAGTTTGATGTTATTTTCAGCAGACAGAGGGCAGAGAATGCACAAATTATTTTAATCACTCTTTTCTGTGTGGTGTGGTAGAAACCTTTCAAATCAAGTTATTACATGTGTGCCTTTTCTAACTCTTCCTTGCAGGTCTGCTTCCCCATCAGGTCAGCATCATTCTCCCATATCATCCAGACATCACTCCTCATCATCACAGTCAGGCTCCTCTGTTCAAAGACATTCTCCTTCCCCACACCGTAAAAGAACTCCTTCTCCGTCTTATCAAAGGACAGCTTCCCCACCTGCAAGGCGATCCTCTTCTCCCTATCCTCCACACTCTTCCTCTTCTCCTCAGAGGAAGCGAAGCCCTTCGAGACACCGATCTCCTGGGAGAGAAAAGGGAAGACACGATCGTGATAGGACTTCACAGTCTCATGATAGACGCCATGAAAGGCGGGATGGTATGAATAAGAATTAGCACTTCAGAATAATGTTTATTTGTTTGTAATTTGCATTCTGAAACTTGATTTTCAAATTGTGGCATTGTCTGCACCTATCCCAGTGGCTAGAGGGTAAAGAAAATACTGGCTGTGTTGTCATGCCTGTGCTGTTTTCAGGGACTACACCATGCAGTATTCCTGATAGGACTGCTTATGTAGACTCAGCTGACTGTAAAGATCCTGTAGACATCTGTCAAGGTGTTGTGTAATGCAATGATGGGTTGGTGGGTAAGTGATCATCTCTTGATACCAGGCATATACTAGTGGATCAGCTGAGTGAAGGCAGGGTACTTATGACTATTACTCTTGTGTGTGAGGTGCCCAAATGCTAATCTGGTCCTCAGTGATTGCTGTGTGTTGTCTTTTTAACTGACATTAAGTGAGGTGCGTACAAAGAAAGTCATTCCCTCTGGAAATCTGTAAAGCCGGTTGAGCAGTTTGTGATGGGCTAACACGCTGTTTCTCTCAGGAGACAGATTTACAAAGAGTACATATATCACCTTCTTTTAGACTGCCTGTAAACTTACCTTCTGTCGCAGTAGCATAATTAAAACCAAACAAATGAAACCCACCAAAACAAGCCTTTAGCAGGCATTGAGGTCTTAGAAGTGAGAGGTCTAAATATAACACAAACTTCCTGAAAATATCTGTATGTGGAGGAAAAAAGGAATCTATGATTGGAGGAGAAATGATCCTACCTTAGAATTATTGAAATGTGGTTGCTCTGTAATGTTTGAGATTTAATTTTGTTATACTTATTGTCTTTTGAACAGGTGAATATTTGTAAAGTACAGATTCAAATTCACAAAAAGATCTTTAAAGCTTACTGAATGTGTAGGTAGATACCCAACATGATCATCTCCTACTTATGTATTAGTTTTTATTTTCTCTATGTATGTCAGAAGTATATTTTAACTGTATTAATGTAGTGTTCTTTGTGAGCTAAATTTTTGCTCTAGTTAAGCTAGACATATAACATTCTTCTAAATGTTTTACAGAAACTAGAGGGAAAAGGGAAAAAGAAAGAGAAACAAGAGATGATCGTGATTATGACCAGGAACAAAGCACCTCCAGGGACCACAGAGATGACAGAGAGACTCGTGACGGAAGAGACCGGAGGGAGACAAGGGACAACAGAGATCGGAGGGAGCCAAGGGAATCCAGAGACACTCGCGACTCTAGAGATACAAGGGATTATAGCAGAGATACCAAAGATAGTCGGGATCAGAGAGACTCACGCTCCACACGAGATTCCCATGACTACAGAGACAGAGAAAGTCGCGATACCCATAAAAAGGATGACCAGTATCAGGAGGACTCACGCAGCTATGGAAGATCCCATGGCAGAGAGGAGAGCTCTCGTGCTGAAACAAGGAATGACTCCAGAAGTGACTCCAGAAATGAGAGCAGAAGTGATAGAACTGGCAGAAGTCGAGGCAGAGGTCCAGAATTATCTGACAAAGGTATTACGTTATTTAAAAAATTAATAATGTCCTTATTATTGGAGATTGAATATTGACATTCATATTATCTTGTTTGATATTTGATATGGAAGTGCTGCCAGATAGTTAATGCTTTTAAAGCTATGTTCAATTCTACTGTTGTCAAATTAGAACAGTTGCTTAAATTTATTGCCTTCCATATAGTGTTCTTTATTCATTAAAGTGGCATAACATTGGTATTCTGCCATCCTATTTTAAAAAAGTCCTAACCTTTACAGCACTCTGTCTGATGTTGCTGCAACCCTAGGTTTTCCCATGGGCTATAAACACAAGAAAGAGGCTGATTTGTAGGGTGTGGTGTGTACTGGGAAGCAGGTTGTGTTCCCTCAAAAGCCAACTGCATGTCTTACATACTTGAAAACCATCTCTCACACATACTCACCTCTCCCCACCCCCGCAGCCCTTATTGGGTGACCAAAAAAAAACCTGGGATTTTAACCTTTGGCAGTATTTTTGAAAGTGTGATGTACTTTGTAGAACTGCTTGGCTTATCACCTTTTAATCATCTGTAGTAAACACATTTTGGCTTTCTCTGGCTTTTTGTGACATTTTCATTAGGGAAATGCCATACAGGAAAAATTATCTCTACTTTGCTTGTTCCTGCTGCACTGTCTATGAGCTTATATTCTGCTCAGAGCAAATGTGAACTGGCTTTTTGGCTGTTGTCTTTCTGCAGATCTCATGCAGTGACCAGGGGATGGTGATTTAGAAAGTCTTGAGTTAGCAGTTGAAAAATAACAACTTTACAATTAAACGTGAAATTTGAGTTGTTAGTTAAGTAGAGTTTGTTTCTACAATTTCTATTTCCATGAACAGTTAATTCAAGTTTATTAAAAGTTACTACTTCAGTTGTAAGGAGATCCACTCATATTTTATTCTGTGTGAAAACTCATCTTTTATATTGATACATCTCTGTTAGGAAGTCGGGGGACTAGAGGATCCCAGGTTGATGGTCACAGCAGTAGTGGAAACTACCATGACAGCTGGGAATCAAGAAGTAGCTACCCTGATCGGGATCGTTATGATAGTCGAGAACAAGCAAGGGATTCCTCCTTTGAAAGAAGACATAGTGAACGGGACAGGCGTGACAACAGAGAAAGAGGTATTTTAATTTATATTTTTACACATGCATATGTAGTCAAATGTGTATGTATCAATGTGTACGTTTCTCTGTCCCTCCGTATTTTTCCATGTTCTGTCCCCACGCCACTAATTCATAAATAACTCATTTAATAGCACACACTGGCACTAGTTCTGTCCTTGATGTAAGTTACCTTCTGTAGTAAGATCTCTCATTAGCAGTGTATGCATGAATGCTATGGCCTTTTTTAATGGATTTTGGTACCTTCTGTTTTTATTCATCCAAGTAATCTTTTTTTAAATAAACTGTCATGGTTTAACCCAAGCTAGCGATAGAACCATGATAGTTGCTCGTTCACCCGCTCCCCCATTCCCCGCCCCCCCCAACAGAGGAGAGAAATCAAAAGGGAAAGGAGAAACTTGAATTGAGATAAACACAGTTTAATAAAATAACAAAATACTAATACACTACGAGTAAATATATATGTAAAATAGAAATAAAAGATACTCAAGGCAATTCCTCACTAACACACTGAACAGCCAGTCCTAGGAGACAGCCCGGTCCCAGCAGCTGATCCCAAAGAGAGAAAAGAGAGGAAAAAGGCAGAAAAGCCCAGAAGCCTCTGCAGAATGGCAAAAGGCTGGGCTAAATGTCCCAACTGAACTTCCCAGCTACCCCCAGAGAGAGAGAGAGAGAAGAACCAGAGAGATCAAAAGAACCACAACTGGAAGGTCCAAACTCCCCTTGAGTACAAAGCATGATGCTAATGAGATGGAATAATCTTATTGATCAGTCTGGATGTCAGTCAAGCTCTGCCCCATCTCTGCCCTGCTTCATGGATGCCTCACACCTGTAAGCAAGGTGCTCAGGATGTCCTTGGCTCTCAGACCAGAGCAAATAAAAACATTAGCTCTGTGCTGGGGTGTTATCTGCTTGTTCTCAAACTAAGTACAAATAATGAGCATGCTAACTATGAAAAATAAAGGTTTCTAACTGCACAAAGAAAGTTAAGCTATTTTTAGTCAAACTTCTTCAAGAGATTTCATTGTACAACTTTCATGTGAAATGTGTTTTTCTTCTCTTTGCCTTCTCTTCCATTTCATGTAGATAAACATGTAAGCTTAGGTCATGATTGCATTTCATTACTGCCTCTGTTTATCTGCATAGAAACATTGTACTTTTGCACTGTAAATTACTCGAGTGTGTTTCGGGCAAGGCCTGACTACTAGACTGACTTAATTATGGACTACTTACGACTAAAGTAGGTGGCAGTTTAAATTTATGATTAATTAAAAATTTATTGCTTGGGGAACTGAATATTCACGAACACTTTGCTGTGGTCAATAGTAATTGGCTAGAAAGTGTTGGTACAGGTGCCTGTGATCATGGAAAGAGTACGCAAGGCTGTTATTTTAGACACAGAATCCAAGATGTCACAATTCTGCACCTGAAAGACTACAGTGTTGTCTCTAAGGAACTCAGTAGCAACTTTCACTCTGGAAAATATTTGTCTTGCTCACCAATTAAGAGAACAGGAGTCAGGCAAATGCAAATAGCATGGAAATGAAAGGATGAGCTGTGAAGAATAAATATAAAATTAGAGTGGTTTGTTTTTTTTTTTCTATCTTGAGTTTTGATTTGGAAGTGACAGATGTGTTCCTGCTGTTGCTTAACTTCAGCTTTTCGAAGGGATGTTTTGTATGTGACTTTAAAAGATGCTTTTTCATCCACTGGAATCTGTCTGTTATTGCTTGTTCTTGTGAAATGTTCAACTTTAGATTCTGCCTTGTCTTCAAGGCAGGATTTCAACAAATGTAATCTCCAGGCTTCCTTTTTCTTGTCAGTTGAAAAATCCTAAAGTCTGAATGTGTCCTGCAGGTTGGCTTTGACAGACTAGCTTTCATCCCTTCCAGCTCTCCATCCCCAATAAGTTCCAGATATATTATAATGTAATTTGTGCTCTTCATAACACACTGAGTTATTAATTTATTTAGAATAAATAAATTGCTTTGAATGTGTTGTGTTTTGCTTTGAGGGTAAAAAATATAAAGATCTTGAATGGAGATAAGACTTGTTGTTTTCTTCCTTAAAAATTTAGATCACTTTTTGCAATTGTAAACCTTCCCCAGAGTTACAATTCAGGACATAGTTTCCATGATTAGACCACAGTCTTTACGTTTGTCATTCAGAGAAAAATAGAGATTTTGGTTGGTACTTAGTCCTGTGATATGTAAGGAATCTTTTTAGTATTATTTAAAAATGCAAGCTTGCAAATTTGGGTATCTTTTTTTTCAATTAGGGCAAATATGTAAGTGTTCCAAACCACCACTGGAACAGCACTCCAAAAAATGAAGTTACCTGAGAAGTGCTGACTATGCACGCTTAATTGTCTGATATACTTTAGTGTCTTGATTCATGCAAGACTTTCATGTGGATGTTTTGTCACTAAAAATGGCATAACAAACAGGAGTTACAGAACTTCTGTATAGAATATAATACTTGGTACGCACAGTAAATAATATTATAATCTTATAGGCACCATTAAAAGAATGTGAAAACTCTTCACAGAACCAATTGCATGGATTGATGATTTACCTTTTTAAAAAAATAAGTGTTACATCCATGGCAGAAATGTCACTCAAGTTTGCTTTTAATTTTATCTGGTAACAGGGGAGTATTAAGTCATGATTAATTCACTCAGAGATGAAAATTGATTAAACTGGTGGAAATGCATGTTTTATTGATTTTGTCCTGTTCAAACTGTGTCTGCTTGCTCCTGGTGGACATTGTCTCAATTTACAGCGAAGTGCACTTGCAGTCTCCGAGTAATGGACTGAAAAATACCAACCTCTGTTCATGCCATTTTTTGCTCTTTTGTGTAGAGCTTTTAACATATATTGAAGACGTATAGTTTTTTGTTTTTTGTTTTTTGTTTTTTTTTTTTTTTTTTTTGTGGTGGTGGTTCAAATACTGCTAACATTAGCATAGAAGTTGTTATGAAGTGGTCAAAATTTATAGAAATATTAAAAAAAATCCAAAAATGTAATTAATAAAATGCAGCTGGGCCTGTGGAGAGTAAATACTAATAGATAAATGAGAGTTCACTGTCCTTCTGGATCAATCATTTTCTACATAATTTTAGTTTTTTCCCTGACTGTAATCCACTGTCTGAACAATGAAAAACTCAGGTTCTGAAACTGTAAGATACTGCAATGAACACATATGAAACAGTTCTGCTTTCCATATCTCATCTTCACCTCTCTTTTTCTCATGGGTTTAGTTGTCTATTTCTGTGCAGGGATCTATTCTTCTGTGATGAGACTGGCCAATATTTCTTATTTTGCAGTAACGTCTACTAATTTAGTGGGTTGTTGTAAAGCCCATGGCTCTTATTTTAACATTTCATTTTGTATTTGAGGTACTGAAGAGAGTTCAGAGGAGGGTGATGAGGCTGGTGAGGGGTCTGAAGCACAAGTCTGATGAGGAGCAGCTGAGGGAACTGGAGCTGTTCAGCCTGGAGAAAAGGTGGCTAAGGAGAGACTTGGTTGATGTCTACAACTACTTGAAAGGAGATTGTAGCATGGAGGGTGTTGGTCTCTTCTGCCAAGTAACAAGCAATAGTGCAAGAGGAAATGGCCTTAAGTTGCACTAGAGAAGGTTTGGATTGGATATTAGGAAAAATTTTTCACAGAAAGGGTTGTCAAGCACTGGAACAGGCTGCCCAGGGAAGTGTTTGCATCACCATTCCTGGGGGTGTTTAAAAGACATGTAGATGATGTTCTTAAGGACATGGTTTAGTTCTAGAGTTAGGTTATGGTTGGACTTGATGATCTTCAGGGTTTCTTCCAACCAAAATGATTCTATATGTATGTCATTCAGAGAGATCTTACACCGGATTTTGAATCATTGAGTAATACAATAGTAATAGCTAGGCTATGAGGCGTATAATTATCTTTTGAAGCAATTCAGAAAAATCTGTTAGAAAATAAAATTTTCATACTAACTTTTGGCTAAAATAAGAGAAACCCACTCCCTAAATACTGAAGAAATATTTCAAAATCAGTATTGCTTTTTGTCTTTTTCACTCCCCAAAGAGAATTTCCAAGTTTCTGCAAGGAGTTGCTTTTCATTTAATGCAACCAATATCTAGATTGTCAAAACAAAAGCTCTTGGATTTTTATTAGTGTCATGGAAGTAGTGTATGTCACTTTAGCACTTAGTAATCAAACCTACCTCTCTTCACAGATCAGAGAGCAAGCTCACCAGTACGACATCAAGGACGAAGTGATGACCTTGAGCGGGATGAAAGAAGAGAAGAGCGAAGGGTAGATCGGTCTGATGATAGGAGAGATGAAAGGGCCCGGGAGAGAGAGCGGGAAAGGGAGAGAGACCGAGAGAGGGAAAGAGAGAGAGACCGGGAAAGAGAAAGGGAGAAGGAAAGAGAGTTAGAGCGAGATCGTGCTCGGGAACGGGAGAGGGAGAGAGAGCGGGACAAAGACAGGGACCGCGAGCGTGACCGAGACAGGGATCATGACAGGGAAAGGGAACGAGAAAGGGAAAGGGAGAAGGAACGAGAGCGAGAGCGGGAAGAACGAGAAAGGGAGCGAGAGCGCGAAAGAGATCGAGAGCGAGAACGAGAAAGGGAGAGAGGTCGAGACAGGGATAAAGAAAGAGACCGCCAGAGAGACTGGGATGACAAAGGAAGGGAAGATCGCAGAGACAAGAGGGAAGATATCAGAGAAGAAAGAAGTTCAAGAGATGTCCATGAGGAAAGAAAATCCAAGTGAGTGGACCTGTATGTTACTTCAGTCAAAGAACCAAACCAACCAAACACAGAAAAAAAAAAAAAAAGGGGGCATTCTTTTACTGTTAATTTCATTAAGTTAGTAGTCAGGGCAGTATCATAAGGAAGAAGATACCCTGCTTATCCACAGGCCTGGTCTGAAGCCATGTTTCCCCTGCATCTGAGTGGTACATACTGGTGGCTCTAAAATCAGGACTGTTCTGGTGAAGTTAATCTGATGGTTTCTTAGTGTGGAATTGTGGAACTATTGAGGAGCTAACAATTGAGTCAGACTATATTTTCCCTTCTATATATATTTGCTTGGCCGTGTCTTTAATAATGCAGGCATCCTTGGAAACAAACACAGACTGTGGTACCTTCTGAAGCCTGGAAAGTCAGACAGCAGCTAACTAGGTCAGGGTTTGTGACTTTATTCCTTAAATTTCTGTGGAATGTACATTACCCTTTGAACTACTAAATTTTCAATACCAGAAGGCTACCGATGAAGGTGTGAACAATATCCCGAGTAAATTTTTTTTTTCCAAGTGTGTAGCACTGATTTGCCTTTTTCTTTTTATGTTGTTTCATTTAGTACAATAAAATGTTCATTGTTCCATCAATAATAAGCAAAACAGTGTTGCCCTGCATGGCTGCTTTGCTTTGCTTAGTAGCTTTTGTGTGAGGGAATTGTGGATTCCTATAAATCATCTAGTACAGACTCTTCCCACATTCTAGTACAGACTCTTCCCCCATCCCACAGGAGAAGAGAGCAAGCTGGGTGGGGGCTTACCTGCCAGCTGGGGTCAACGTACTGCAAGGATCATTGACACAGGGAAAAATTGATCTTAATAGTCTTTCATAACATTTTGCTAAAAAGGTAGTTGTCTTAAGTGTTTGAGTTTTAGTTTAAGGTGTCCTACGGTATGGTCAGAAAACTGATCATACTTGAGGATTTGGAATAAAAACTCGGAAAACTACAAAACTTCCTGCATCCTTAGATGTGTTGTCTTCTGTGTGAGGTGGTTAGACTGGTAAACTGAATTGATGTTTTCTTTAAAGAATCCTGAAGAAATTTGACTGTACATGTTTGTTCTACAGGAAGCGTCACAGAAATGAAAGCAGTCCAAGTCCTCGTCAGTCACCCAAACGTCGCCGTGAACACTCTCCTGATAGCGATGCTTACAACAGTGGAGATGATA
Source organism: Streptopelia decaocto (assembly GCF_964273445.1). NCBI lineage: Eukaryota > Metazoa > Chordata > Aves > Columbiformes > Columbidae > Streptopelia > Streptopelia decaocto. The sequence continues at coordinate 181,207,850 of NC_138663.1, read as the reverse complement.
AAAGTAAGTAGGAGTGGGCTATCTTTGCAGCTGGATCCAGTTTACCGTCTTCCTGTGGAAAATAACTTACAATCTTAAATAGAAAAAACATGGGGGAAGCTTTTGCAAGTGTCCTTCTCTCCTATTTTTTTTTTTTTTTTTTTTAATGAGCAACATCATTCTTCTTAATCTGTATGTTTGTCTTTTATTTTCATTTTGTCACTGTATTATGTCTGCCAGGTGATAGTGGCTTCTGCATCCATTTTTTAAGATGCATGTTTACCAAAATGGAAGTAGTCTGTTGCTGCTGCAGCAGTAGAAAAACTTAAGAAATCTAACTGAAATAATGGATTATATGTTTTAATTGTCACTTTTTGTCACGCATAAGATACCAAATGTTCACCTGTTCTCCTTTCTTAATAATATAAGTACATCCATTTTCCTATTTTGTAGACGACAAGCATAGACTTCTGAGTCAGGTTGTGCGGCCGCAGGAATCCCGGTCACTGAGCCCTTCTCACATTACAGAGGAGCGACAGAGTCGCTGGAAAGAAGAAGAGCGAAAATCAGACAGAAAGGAAAGTTCCCGGCGTTATGAAGAACCAGAGTTTAAAGAGAGGGTTTCTTCAGCAGATAAGCAAAGAGAGCAACCAGATGCTTCAGAGAGCTCACGGTCCAGGGTTCAAGAAAATCTTGGTCACCGCCCTTCTGAAGAAAGAGATGCTTCTGATAGAATGCATGATGACAGCAAGAAGAAGTCTAAAATACAGAAAAAGGCCACAAAGAAGAAGAAAGATGATGACAGTGGGGTGGAAAGGTACACTAATGAATCAACAACTGAGGAAAGCCAGGTCTTTTCACCCAAGAAGGGTCAAAAAAAGAAAAACGTAGAGAAAAAGCGGAAGAGGTCCAAAGGTGATTCTGAAGTTTCTGATGAAGAAATTGTTCCACATCATAAAAAGAAAAAAGGCCCAAGAACCCCCCCTGTAACAAAAGAAGAATTGGCTGAAGCACCACCTGAGAAAGCTGTAGCAGAAGTCCCCCAAAAAAGAGAAGATACAACATTTAGTGACTGGTCAGATGAAGATGTTCCTGAACGTGGTGACATTGTTGTTCCAGAAAGAAGCACTGAGGACTCCCATAGGAGAAGTCACAGGACAAGGGGAGAAAAGGTGGAAGCCCCTCATGTTACTATAGATGATGGACCACACCGTAAACCGGTGGATCAGAAGCGCAGCAGCAGCCTCGGTAGCAATCGGAGCCATGCCTCAAGCAGACTGAGATCCCCTTCCAATGAGTCAGCTCATCGCAGCGGAGATGACCAGACTGGACGGAAGAGGATCCTGCACAGTAGCTCTAGAGACAGGGATAGGGATAGGGAGAGAGAGAAGAAATTAGAAATCACTGGGGAACGGAAGTCCAGAATTGATCAGTTGAAACGAGGGGAACCGAGTCGCAGCACATCTTCAGGTAATAAGATACATTTTAGTGAGACTGATCTATAATTCTCTATAAAAGTGTGAAGGTACAAATCCCAAATCGTTCTTGCCTGGCTGTGTATTCCTTTCATTTGTAATTGGTGTGAAGGGAGAGGGAGGTGTTCTGTGCCGTTCACTGTAAAACTAGAATGAATTAAGATTCCTACAAGTGTTACTATATTTGAAAAGCTGATCCTCGGCGGACAGGATTACTGCTTTGTTTACACCAGAACATTCAGTCAGATTCAGTTCATGCTGCCTGGGGAATAAAGTAATTTGTAGGACAAGAAAAACTCATAGGAAGATAAAATGCTTGTGCTAACAGCACACTGAGATAGTTTTATCATCTAAATAATGTTCTTAAATTTATTATTAACATTCATTTTGATATGGAAATTCTGACATCTGTGCGAAAAGAACATGTCTCTTTTCTCTGGGAGAGACATCCATTATCATCTCAGGAGCTAATTTCACTGAGGGAAATCTGTCATGATTCCTGTTAGACATACTTTTAATGCATACAGAAATCATCTTTGTTGCAAATCAAAATAATCACAATCGACTTGTTTTGTGTCGTTCCTGCAAAAAAAAAAAAAAATGGGTGCAGCGTTTCAAAAAGTAAGCAGCATCAGTATGAAATTATCTTTGTCCTAAAGCACTTTGGCTCTCTGTTTTCCTTATGGTTACATGCCTGAAATTATTTTTATGAATTTATCATTTGCTGGCCAAGGCATTCCTAGCTTTTAGAAGACATTATTTGAAAATTTTGAATTTTGAGATTTTTTTTTTTTTTTTTTTTTTCTCCTCCCATCTTGCCTAAATTTCTGAGTTAAAATTATGTATCTTCAGTTTGGCTTCTGTCATAGTAGAAAGTAGCCACTAACAGTCTTTTTTAAGAGTGGGAGAAATACCTTATATTTTTAAGTAAGGTTAGATCTATAGGCAATTTGAATGCATTGTTAATTTAAAGATTATGCTTTTGAGACGTACATTTTCACACCTGAATCTTTAAAATGCCTTGTCGTCATGCATGTGTTTAAAATATTTTATTCAGATCGTCAAGATTCAAGAAGCCACAGTTCAAGAAGAAGTTCTCCTGAATCAGATCGTCAGGTCCATTCCAGATCTGGGTCCTTTGATAGCAGGGAGAGGCTGCAGGAGCGAGATCGACATGAACATGATCGAGAAAGAGAGAGGGACAGAAGAGAGGGAAGGCAGAGAGACTGGGACCGAGATGTTGACAAAGACTGGCCAAGGAGCAGGGATCGAGAGAGACTCCGGGAACGAGAGAGGGAGCGAGAGAAAAGACGGGAGCTGGACAGAGAGAGAGACAGACAACCACCTGATACCACTGAAAGAGAGAGAGACAGAACTCTTGACATCTCCTCTCAAAAAGAATCAACAAAACACAGTGAAACAAAACTGGACAGAGATCACGAAAAGGAATTTGATGGTGTTTGTCGGGACTCGGCGGCTTCAGAGAAGGAAAGAACAGACAAAGATTTAGGACCTTTACAAGGTTTTGAAGATGGAAATGAGGCTGAAAAAGTAGAGAGTTTAGAAGGTGAGATATTCTGGAAAAGAACCTGGACTGAAAAATATTGTATTATTTCCCTTTTGGCATAGTGCTGAACTGAGCTGTATTAGAGTAATTTTCTAAAGGCTTCTTGGCTCCAGCTTCTCTATTGTGGAAGCAGACACAGTAAGCAATGAGCATCTTCCTTAGTGTTAATTGTGTTAGTGTTATTTGTTAATTTCTAAAGAAGACTTGAGGCAAGGAAAACAAATTATCTGAGGTATATTTTCACTGAGGTGTAACATTTATGAACAGTCAGTTTGCTAAGGAATAACACCAACATGTGATTGCTCTGTTATATCATTATAAGATCTATTTCTTAGTTTGGAAGTGACAGGTAATGAGTGAAAAAAAATTAGTGTTGACTTGGAACTGTTCTTTGGGTTTTTTTTCTACAGAGCCCAATTATCATAGAAATGATTGTCTGATTAGTAGGTGAAACATATGTATGTCTTGGTACAACGGTCCAAAAATGGCTTTCCTGAGGTAATCTTATTAAATGCAGCTTCAATTTATTGGCCCTAATCATACTGGGGAAAATGTGCTTAGGAATAATAAATAAAGTAAGTAAGGGGCAAATACCGACAAATTCTCTGAAGAGAGTTGGATTAGACAGCTTGAGCTTTGCATGGATAGGGAGTTTGGGAAGTACTTATAACCTATAGCGACAGCGTAAAAGAAGCAAGAGTCTAAGTCCAGGGTAACTGGTGTACATTACGGTTATGTTTACTAAGTTGGCTTTTTTGGTGATTGCAGGAGTTCTCTAAAATCTGCTGAGAGGAAAAAAGGCATTGTAGGATTTGGAATTTTTGGATGTTTGGGATGGTATGGCCTGAGGCCCATAGCCTTCCGAAAGATAAACAAATGAAATAAGCATTTGTAGTTCTACAAAAGGTAGCAGAACATTGTCTCATCATATTTTCATGCTTAATAAGAATTATCAGTAGATGTTCAGTGTTAATTTGGGCAGTTAAATCGAATGTTGTCTAGAGAGGACAATGATGAATATTTATTGCTTATTATACCTCCTGCCCGATTGTTCACAAAGTGGTCATTAAGGTCGACGGGTACAATTGAGAAAATTCCATTTAAGGAGATTACCTGCAGAGTGGAACCACTTGTTAAAGACAGCGTTTGGAGTGAGCATGGGGAAGCCTGCTCTGTCTTGCTGTAATGGACAAAATTCAGCAATTTTTAAGCTAGAGGAAGGAATGGTACAGATTTATATCTGAGAGTACAATGTGGTAACTTCAGAAAAGAGTTAGTGAAAGGTTATTCCTAGGTATGTTATCTGTTTCCAGGAGGGCACCTCTAGCTGAACAGGCTGTGGATGTTGAATGCATTCTTAGGTATAGCCTTTCAGCAGCCTTCTTTTAAGTATTTTAATGTGTATTCTTTTGTGTATTTTTCAAAGGTGGTGTTCTAACCTGTTTCCCTAAAAACAAGACAGGGTCTTATATTAATTTTTACTCCAAAAGATGCTTACTTTTTTACATGTATAGCTGCCTGGACACTACTTAAGTCAACTTTTTAAATGAACTGTAACTAGGGCTGGTTTTTGGAGTAGGGCTTATATTTCGAGCATCCTCAAAAGCCCTGAAAAATCATGCTAGGGCTTATTTTTGGAGTAGGTCTTATTTTTGGGGAAACAGGGTAAATTCTCTGAAAATTGTCATCTCTAGGAAGCTGTGGTATATTTAGGACTATTTTTTAGAAAAAGAAATGTCTTTTAAAAAATATTAGATGGCATCCCATTTTATTAAAGCATACTATATATAGCATATTTATGATTTTCTAAGGTTTAGTGTACTTTCATTAGTTTATTATTCTTGTTTACATCGCTCCTTTTACCTGACTAGTGAATTGTGTTTTTAATGCAAAGTTAATATAAAAGTACATATCTGCAAAAATGCCATGAAGATAGTGATAGGATTATAATCTAGAAATTATCAAACATTGATTTGAAATTCAAAATTGAGAAAGTAATCTTTTAAAATCAGGTATTGAGAACTGTCAAATATTATTTTAATTGTTTCATGCAGTATCTTCTAAATGCTTCATCTGTGCTGTCCAAACATGTAATTATGGTGAGTTAGTGAAGCTGGTAGGTCAGTGTGGAGGCAGAAGACAGATCAGAGAGGCAGTGAATATTTAAAATCATAAGACAAAATGAAATCTAGTACAGATTATTTTCCTTTTAAAAAGGAAAAACTTTTTAGAAAACTAAATACAATTTCCAAATTGATGGTGTTAAGGAGGTATCTGGTATTTACTTGTACAAATTACTGTTGTATACCTTCTAACTAAATGTATGAGAGTATAATTACTAAATTATTGTAGTTTCTTGAACCTTAATGTGTTTGCTCTAAATGATAAATGTTTCCCCCAAAGCACTGACAGGTGGTCTGAGTAGCTAATATACACTCTGCTAGCATGTCTTTTACTTGCTTTTTTCCATGCTGATTTTTAGGTTAGTTGAGGCAACTTAAAATGAGAGGCAGTGTCCCATCTGGCTGAAGGAGTGGGAAGGTATCAGAATGGTTATCCACAGGGGATGACCCCTGTAAATTTTCTGTCTAGGTTATATGGTACAACTTATTGCAAGTACTGTGGCAAAGAACCCTAAGAAAGCTGGATTTTTGAGCAATAGCGTTTCTGAATGCTTGAATCAGATATTTCAGTCTTGGAGGTGAGAGAATACCTGCAGATGTTCCTTTCATGAGCTGCAAAATGTGATGTTTGAGTGTCCTGTGTTTACAGCTTTTAAGGAACATCTTTACATGTACAGCACGTGTATTTGTATGTGCATCTCCTACCTGGACGGATAGAAGTGTAACAACAAATAAGGAAGTGTGACATGGCTTTCTGAAAGCTCTTCTCATGACTTCCACAGAGAGTCTAAAACCGTGAATAGTTGAATTACTCAGGATATCTTGCACCTTTTGGTATTTTGGGGTTTTGTTACTTGTTTCACTTGTAGAACCTTTGGACTGAATCCTGAGTTTGGATTCATGTGCAAAAGCATCTGAAAGACTTTGTGGTGCCAACTTAGATTTGTATTATTAACTACATATCAGATAATCAAGATGTGTTTCTTTTGAATATGGCCTTTTATGTGCAGTTTAACTAATACTGCACCAGAAAAAATGACAGATATGTAGAATTCGAACTGCCACGTTGTGTATGGGAGAAATAACTTCTCTGTTTCCATAAATTAATACCTGTTTTCATGTTGAATATACTTGTCCCTCAAAATTGACAGTTTAATTTGATGAACCTCTTCGTTTTCAAGCTGCTTAAAGCATGTTTAGAAAACAAAAATGATCGCTTTAAAGCTACAGTGTGTATCTGTCTCTGTAGGAGGAGAAGATGAAGCAAAGATTGATGATGTACAGTCACTGGGGTCTGGTGCTGGAGAATATGAGCCAATCAGTGATGATGAACTGGATGAAATTCTGGCAGGTGATGCTGAAAAGCGGGAGGATCAGCAGGAGGATGAGAAGATGCCTGGTAAAAGTATAGCAAAACCCCTTTATGATTATTTGAATGTAAAGATTATATCAGTTTGCATGTAATGCTATTGTGATGCTGACAGTCTTTCTGAATTAGGAATGCAGTTTGTATGCTTGTTCTTCAGTATTTCTCATTTGTTCTGTAATAGTCAGGTAAGCCTGAGAAGTATAGTGGTAAGTGAAGAGTATTGGGAGCTGTATTTTGAAGTAATATTTCTCTTAGTTTACATAGCTAGAAGGGTAAGCTTTTTGTTTTTGTAAACGTGTTTTCATTTATCCCATTTGGTTTTGATAATTATTTGGAACTGATATTTTTATGAACAGATTTTATTCATGCTTGAATGCTTCCCAAGTGCACTGGGAAGGACAGAATATTCTACTTGTGTTAAGTTCATTTGGATCATTTGTGCTATATGATGTGTTTGTATTTTCTGTGCTAAACATAGTAAACAAACACAGTTGTATGGTTATCCAATTAATAGTATACCTGTCCTTTGAAACAAAACATCCACATCCAGAGTTGAAATGCTAGCTTTTTAAGCATTTAATTTGGATCTATCATGGCACGTTTAGTTATACTGTGACTTTTGTGAATGCGCAAATGATGTGTCCAAGTCTGCTGACTAAGCAGGGTCTGAGCAGCTTTCCACAAAGGGATTGCAATAAAAATGAAGCAGAATATTAGGGCTTGTGTTTTTAATCCAAGGAGCTTTATATTTGTATGCTCCTTTTTTCTACCAATCTAAGTGACTTTTGACATTCTTACCTGAAGTATCCAAGGATCTGGCTTTGAGAACTACAGAACAATGTCTATCTAATATATGTTGCTTTTAGGAGACAGGGATGTACACAGCACGTGAAATTAACTAACTGTGGTAAGGAATGTTGATGTGATAACTTATCCTCTGTCAATGTTTTTGCAGATCCTGTGGATGTCATAGATGTAGATTGGTCCAGTCTTATGCCAAAGCAGCCAAAAGAACCACGGGAGCCTGGGGCCGCACTCTTAAAATTCACACCAGGTGCTGTTATGTTGAGAGTTGGCATTTCCAAGCGATTGGCAGGACCAGAACTCTTCACCAAAATTAAAGAGACTTGCCAGAGAGTGTTAGAAAAACCTAAAGGTAATTGTTTCTGCAGGGATTCAGCTGTCTTTTGTTCTTGGTGGAAGTCCTTATGAAATGTGCATTAGTTCATTATTTTAGGTTTCAAGACCAGAGAAAGTGTATAATGAGTATTATGTGAAAATTACAAATGTAATACAGCTGCAAGTCAATCAAATCAGTGTTTTAATTCCAGCAGTGGTGAGGTCTTGAATAATAGCCTATACAAAATTTTTCATGCTAGCAAAATTTTCTTTTTGTGAAAGCGTTCATGCTTTCCTGGCCTAATGTATGTCAGCATTTTTTTGGAGAGCTAAATATCTTCTGGAGTGAATTAACAGTAGCACTGTGGGGAAGAAAGAAGTGGGTTTTTTTGTTTTCTCTGGAGGTCCTCTACATGCCTTCTTATTTTCCTTCTGAAGATCCGCTCCAGAATACATGGATAGGATTTTGGGTCAGAATGAAAGGAGCTCAGTGAAATTTGTATATTATGTCTCTGCTAGAAGTAGGAAATTAAATAACACACTGGTCTGGCGTTTTGACAAAGTGTATCGTAAGATCTGCATGATAGATAGGATGTGCATGAACTGTACCATGTTTACTGTAGTGTAAGCATGAGAGATAATGCTGCTTGCAACAACTTGCATAGTAGAATTGTTTTTTTAGGACTATGAAACATTTGCTTTCTGTAAGATATCTATGCAAATTATTCCAGGATCTAAATGTGACAAAATTATGGCTTATAAATAATAGTATTTGCAGAGCCTCTGTGTTTAGAGAATAGCAGATTCTTCTGTTTGTGGTTTGTTTTTTTTTTTTAAACTCAGTAAATTCTAATTCTTCATTTGAAACAATACTTTTCAGTTCTTTGCAACAGTATTCTTCATGCTGTTGTCTTGTTAACATCGCAGTCTCAGATAACTGTTAACCTCCATGAATGTCACTGCTTGCTTGAGCCATTGAAATTGTATTACTGTTAATCATGGGCTGTTGCTACTGATTCAACTTTAAGTCAAATTAAATGCAAACATTTTACTGCATGATAAATAGTATAATTTAGGTGTGTACTTGGTAATAGTACGTACTGTAAGTGTCCCACTGCAATATTTGCAGCTCTTTCTACACAGTACTAGCTTTCTTCTAGTTTAAAAAAAGACCTCAGCTCTTATGATTAAGAATTCACAGAACCTATGTAATTGATACAATATTGAATCTTCCTCAGTTTGCATATTTCACTTCTGCATAGCCAAACAAACCCTGTTGTGACACTGGTACAGTTATCCTGTGCCTTGCAGGGAAGTGAAATTCAGACAACTCCTGATGAATCCTAGTAGTAAACAACTTTTGTCACACATGTCTGATCATAAATGATATCTCCTCTTCCATCCCAGAGCTGTCACTTGATTTTTAGGCCTCTTGGTGATTGCTGTCTCAATATTGCTTTTCATTACTGAAGCTACATACAAGTGTAGCCATCCTTCCCTTTAAATGGTGAAGGATTTATTTGTGTTTTTCTATAAGCTGCAATATCCTTTTTTTTACCAAACTTTGGTATTGTTTAGAAGGCAGAAATACAAATAGTAAAACTTCAAGGGATTTCATATTGCTGCTCCAAAATACCATGTATATGTTGATCTCTGCAAATATCAATTGTTTGTAGATGCAGAAAACCTTTTTGAACATGACCTGGGGGCTTTGAATATGGCTGCACTTCTACGAAAAGAAGAGAGAGCAGGTCTTCTCAGTAACCTGGGTCCTTGCTGTAAAGCGCTGTGCTTTCGAAGGGATTCTGCAATTCGTAAGCAGCTAATGAAGAATGAAAAGGCAAGTGGTTTGTTTACAATGCTTGGTCAAAATGTGGAAACACTGATTCCACTATGCAAAACATTCCCCTAGGGAGATAATTTTTGTACTTATTTGTTTTTCTGGAGCAAACCTAGTCCTTTAAATAACGAAGAACAAACTAATACTGAAAGAGGTTTTAGGGTGTTTATTTTTTATTTAGGTTTAATTTAAGATCAGATTAATTTAAGGTTGAGTCTAGAGGTAAGTGCTGTTTCTTATTTTGGAGTTTAAATTCTGGAGATACACTTTTTATATTTTGGGAATACATAATAAAAATAATTGGTTAAAATACATTTTCAAAGACAATTCTTGAATAATTCTCCTGCTTAGGATTTCATGTTCTTTTACAAGAATTATAAGACTCTGTTCTACCACATGAAGAGTACCTAGCTAATTTTCTTTTCAAAGTTGAAACAAAAACCCACTTTTACCATTTCTGTGCTACAGTAGGTTTTGTGATCTTGCGTGCTAATAGAAAAATAATGAATTCTCAGTCTTTTCTAGTAAATGTGTATGATAAAACCTCTAATTATTGAGAGTACTTCAGGTTAATTTCTCTGCTTGCATGTTAAAGGCCTCTGTTTTCACTTCTTTCTGGTTTTGTTTTTTTTTAATTTCATCAGGGTGCAACAAAACAAACCTATACAAATTCTGCAGCAATGGACAGCGACTTGTTACGGTTGAGTCTACGGTTATTCAAACGAAAGACTGTGTGCCAAGTTCCTGGTCAGGAAAAGACAGAGGATAATAAAATTCCACAACCGACTATCCAGCAAGAAGTGTGTGTCTCTTGAGCGAATGACCATGATGGCACTTTCTAGTTGATTTCTCACTACCAATGTTGGTGTTGATGTTTAGAACTGGTTCATTGGAAAGCAGGTGTAGAGGATGGAAGAAAATACTCCGTTTGTACAGAGATAAGAATTATTGGATCTGAATGTGAATAAAAGGGGTAAAAAATTACTTCTATGTGAAGTTCTCTGCAAGTATTGTAATATTGGATCTTACACTGTAACATAAACCTGTTTTATGGTGCATCAGGTGTAATAATGTGAAGATGTCTGGTTTTAGCAGTTTGAGACCACCTGATATTAAACTGAAGAAAACTGTCTGCGTATCTTTTTTCTCATTATAAGTGGGTTTTTCTACCACCACCCTGATCCCTCAATACACATGTGGAATAGCTTGCTTCCTGGGAGTCTGTCTACCTACACTTTCAAATCCCTTTCTTATCACAGCAGACTCTGCTGTGGATGTGGACAAAACTTGAGCTCCTTTCCATCTTTGGCATAGGTTTTCTCTGATAATGTCTGGACACAAAAATCTAGTCTAGTCACTTAAGGCTCCCCTTGTTGATTAAAAGAAGTAAAAAAAAAAAACCTTCCAGGAAGTGTTCTTTGACTAGTTTTAGATGCCTATATTTTTGAGACTAACAGTATTTTGGAAATGCCAGCTGCTTTACAAAGGAGGACTGGCGCATATATTATATTTTCCATTCTGTTAAGTACGAGGGCAGATCAATCCCTTGCAGGAACCTGAGGGTATCTCACACTTGGTGAGTTTCAGTTGTTTTCTGGGTGTTACAGATTTTAGGGGCATGAGTAGAGACTTGTCAAGCCTGGGCTCGATTTTGTAAGAATTGTTTTCCATTTGAGAAGTGGGATCTTTGGATTACACCAGTCAGGTATGTTTAAATAGTCTGTGGAGGCCTCCATGTGAAACTGAGACTTCTGAAACTTAAGCCTAAGTCTCTGTATATACCTCTCTGCTCTTCCTGGGTTTAAACCTGAACTGTTGTTTTGAATTCGTCTCATAGAGGGTGGGGAAGAAACCCCTAGTTTAATCTTGACGCTGGTTTGCTGCAAAGCAACTTGTTTTCTTTGTTCTTGTTCAAGTTGAAAATGAGTTACGAACCACTAAATTTTTTTTTCACAGTTGGTTTGTATTAGTTTCTGATCCTTTTCCTCCACTTGGAACCAGCACTCTTGAGGCAGGATGTTGACTGTGCAGTTTAACAGCGGGCCTATCTTGCATCTCGTGGTTACTGACAGTTGCATTGACTTCAAGCAAAGGCCTGATTATGAGTCAGAATTCAGTTCAAATTCACTTTTTAAAACACTAACATAAAGTTTTCTTACTATAATGCTTTACTACAATGCCTAGAACATAAGCATTCAGTAAAATGTTCTCATACTATGTTTAGAGAATTGTTGAAGAAAATGTGAGGTGGTTTTATTTATATTTTTGTAAGTGCCCACTTACTAGTGTATATGTACTTGTATCAAATATAAATGACATGAGAAATTTCTACCATTTGTTTGATTCTTATTAAACTGTGTGATCTGGGCAAATTTTTTTCTCAAGTTTTTCACTTGTTGAACATTTTTAAGAGACTTGGTCGCTATTGTTTTTTAAAGTCATTGGTGATTTTATATATGCTTCTAAAAAATAGTGAGTCTTCTAAGCACACTAGTACCTTAACCTGAGCAAGTTAACAAACCTGTTCTATTCAGCATTTAAATGCATTCTCACCTATTTTATAGCTACAATAATGCTGCCTTTAAGGTGAAACTATTAGATCGTTGCTTCCAATTATGTTAAAGCCTATTTTAATCTCCATCTCTAAAAGACATAAAAATGTTTGATAGCTAGAAACAGCCTGGTGTAAGAGTGCAGTACACAAAATAGATTCACTACATGGCGTTTAATTATGCTGTGCTTGCTTTAAGCACTCTGTAAAGCAGTCAAGGTGTATATATGCACTTACTTTGCAGAAGAGTATTTCACATTACCCTATAAAATGCAAAATAAAATAGGTTTGATGGGCTATCATGAGTATCTCCTGAAGTGCTAGTGTCCCACTGAAGGTCAAATCCAGTGCTGACCTGTACCATCTTGTGCTGGAATTGTACAAAAATGGTGTTGCAATTGTCTTTTATATACCTTTGGTTTTATTTGATTCACGGTGCTTGTGAGTGCAGAAGTACATTATGGTGCTGGCAGAAAACATGGCTGTTCCTGGGGGAAGCACTAAGATTTGTAAGCAATTCCTCTCTCACCTGGCAGGAATTACTACATGGGTAGAGCACAGCAAGTGTGAAGTTCCTCTGTATTTTTATTCTTGGTCTCCATCATTTTCACAGAGTTTAGCTTGCAGGTATTCTGTCTGACAGGGAATGTAAGTTACAAAGCTGTCTTGAGGTGATTTTACAATAAGCTTAGGAATGGGGGATTTGCCAATGTACATACCAACTTCAGCAAAAGGTCTGAAATCATTGGAGAACTTGCTGTAGGACCTTCCATCCCCTTCCCCAGGTTGGTCATCATTTTTCTGACTTGGTCTGCTAGCCATTTAACCATCTCTCTTCCTTTCTCCCCGTTTCTCTCCTAGCTTCGTTTTGTGTGTAGATGGAAGAATTTTAGTCCAGTTCTCATGTTGCAAGGCTCCAGCAGTGGCGCACATCCCATGTCAGGCAGCAGTGTGAGGACAGGGCTGGATGTGTGCCGCCTTGGACGCCTTTGTGTGCTCCAGCTCCAAGTATGAAAACGTGGAGAAGTCTCTGTTACTATTTGGTTCGTCCTTCTAAGCAGTGGCAGCAGCTTTAAAGCCGTCCCTCCACCAAAGAAGAGATGTCAGCCCTTCCTGCTGCTAAGCCCGCGCTGTGCTTAGTTGGATGATAAATTGGTTTGAAGCATCCCCAAGGTGCAGACTGGAATGTGGAGCCACAGAAGAAGACACTGTGTGCTGGTAGGATGAGGCAGGCTCACACCAGCTGAAACACTGCCCAGCTCTTGCAGCCATAACAAATTCACAGGCTGAGCAGATTTTTGGAGCCTGGAGACACAAATGGGACTATGACCTGTATCTCTGAATATTGGCATGTTCCTTATCTCAACTAGTACTCTCAGGCTATTGGAGTGAGACGGGGATTTTGACAGTGGGCCATCTGCATAGTGTACTCAAAAGACGGTGTTAAGAGTTTAGGCAATTTTACTAAATTAAAGCTTTGTTTAGGTTGCGTTGACATGGTTGTGTTCTCCCTTTTCTGCTGTAGGGAGGCCCTTCAGCAGAGAGCAGGCTGGCTGGAGCCACTCTGCCTGTACGAGGCAGGACGCGGGATGTGTGTTCAGTTTGAACAGTTGCCATCATCTCAAAGGGTTTGGGAACCTCCTTCATTTTGCAGTCACAGTCAAAGTCTGATTTTCAAAGCGTCTTTGTACAAAACAGTTGTTTCTACTGTACAGGTCTCTGCCTTAGTGCTAAAGGGAAGCCCAAGGAGATGGTACCAAATGCATGATCTTAGTACACACTTCGTATCGTGGGTAGGGTTCTGTCGGCAGTGTGGTCATCCGCGGTTTCTAGATGCTATTTCAGGACACAGCTTGAGAACAGCAAATGTACTGTAAAAATAATTTTTATAAGCTATTAGACAAAGTCTAAACTCAGAAGTAAAGCAATGTGACCAGACATCAAGATTCAAGGGGTTTCTTAAACCAAACTGGAAATTTGTCCCATCAAAATCAATAAAGGAGTCCAAATGTGCAGGGAGAGAAGTGTTAAAATAGCATTCAAAAACCAAATACCTTAAATTTTTTGGAAGAAGACAGTCTTTTTGTAATGAACAGCCAGTTTCATTGCCTCTGCTCTATCAGTAGGGATCAACAGATGAAAAAGGGAAGAAAAGTCCATGCTGGGGAAGTTTAATTTCTTGCTATCAGCTTTCACTGCTGGGGAGGCACCTACCAGAGGCTTGCTTTTTCCTAAGTAACGAAGTTGAGGTAATATCTTTAAAGACTGAAGTGTCACAAGATGTGCTAGAACAAACTGCTGTGTCACAAAGCACTGGGCTGCCAGATTTTAATTGTATGTTCATGTGCAAAAGGGTTGTGTTGGTTGCAAACATCCAGCTCCTAAACAAGAGGGATGATCAAAGTAACAGGTGGTGAATGGGGATTTTAGGAAAGCTTGCAGCTTTGGGGGCAATGAAAAATGTTCTTTACTTCATGATTAAATTTGCTGGTTTAACATATCATACATATGAGGGGTACTTGGGGTGCCATGTGGAAAGTGCTTGAGGAAGAGAGTAGTAGAAATGGGATAGAGTTGAGTAATCTTAAATTGTAACTGTCAGCTTGTGAGTGCTAAAAGCCTGGAGCTCACGTGTCAGAATGACGGAGACAGAAAGCTCTAGGTGTGCTGACCGGCTCTGCAAAGAGGCAGAGTAGCCTCAATGTGGCTCCAGATGGGTGTTTCCAGCAGGGAGAGGAGTAGTTTTACTACTCTCTGTAGTACCTGGGAATTCTCACCTGATATGTCCTGGGCTGTTCCGCTATGTGTGCAGAGGCTGGATTCAGCCTACAGACACAGGGGGCCCTGAAAGTGAGGAGAAGCATGGATTATGATTGCTGTATCCTACAGAAACTGGGGAACTGAGAAAAGAACAGAAAGAGATGAAGAAGGTCAGCAAGAGAGTGGGTGAGCCTAAACTGCCCATACGGAACTTTAAGATGGATACTGGAAACCCCCAAAGGACCTGAATAAGTGCATGCAAGTTTTACCTTCTCTCCAAGTTGCCAAAGAGCTTTGTGTCAGCAGGAAACCTGCAGTTGCCTCTATCTTAGACATCATGCCTGTGTCTGTCTTGCATGCTCACAGAAAATGTGTTAGCAAGAGGTTTCACAGGGCTTTTGAAATGTCTCACACAAGGTTACTGGAAAAAATTAAGCTGTAGCAAGTGAAGGATAAAGAAATGACATGAATTAAAAATTAACTGAGAAACAGAAGGTAGAACAGAGGATTAGATGATCACATCTCATCACAGTGGGTGACCTCCCTGTACATTTGTGATTTGTGAAGGAGCTGACTGAGAATGAAGACATGAAAATTTGCAAATCACACTGAAAACTGGAGAAAAACCCAAGGAGATGTATTTGGTGCCATGTGGCCCATTCATTTACCTCATTTCAAGACCTTCTGCCAGTCAGCATTGAGATGTGCAAATTGACACATCACTGAAGGGGAGAATTTAATCAACTTCTGTACCTTACAGTGCCACAAATTAGTGGTATCGGTGCCAGAAGTTCACTGAAAACTTCAATGTGATGTAAAGAGACGTGTGTAAAGCCAAAAATAGAAGAATACAAAGAAAAGATGATGTATGCAAAGGTAGAAACTACACCATGAGTAGGCTCCTAATGCAAGAAAGCTTATTGCAAAACAGGTGAGAACTCGAAGGCATAAAAGATCTTACATCAAAGTTGTAAAATTCTGGGGACTTTGTCCTTAGAAAGGAAAGGAATAATAGTAGTTATGATTAAAATATATGAAACGGTGGTCCAGAAAAAGGGGGATTGTTGATACTATTTTCCTGCTCCTTGTGATGGTAAAATTAAACAGTGGCAGAATTGAATAATAAAAGGGAAATTCTTGTTTTCCTCACACTGCCTAATCAGGCTTAGAATACGAGCTGTAGGACGTTGCAGAAACTAAAACTTTGCAAGATTTCCAAAAGGATGGAGTATGTTGTGAGTATATACGGTTGTCCCTGGGAGGTAAACCAAGATGGCTTCTATAACAGCTGATATAGGATGAATTTATACGCAATGGAGAAGGCTTTTGGGCATTGGGAGCATGTGGGACCCAGCAGTTTGTTTACATGTGAACAAGCTGTCCAGATCCTGAAATGAGGCGTCTACCTGGTGCAAAAAGGGCCTGACTCAGCTGCCAAGTCAACATGGGGGATTTGTGTAGCGAGAATTCGGGTTTGGATGGGCCAGATTCACTCATGCCATCGCTCAGACCCAGACAATCACATTCCTGTGCTCAGGGACCATCCTGGCCATGTTTAAATCTCACAGGGTCTCATATCTGTGGGCTTAAACTACTTGTCTCTTGAAAACAATAAGACCTGCCGAGAAGGCTGCATCAGCCTGTACCTAACTGCTAGAAACTGGGAGACCCTATTTGATGGCCCTTGAATTTCCCTTTGGGGTTTCTGGTTAGAACCACTATGAGAGAGAGAGAAATTGACAGATTACATGCCTGACTGTGGCATTTTTCCTGTACAAGCTGAATTTTTAATTTTTCTTCCTTTATGCAAAAGGCTTCCTTGCCAGCTTATCAAAAAGCAAGTTGCCCAAATAATAAATGCGCTGTTAAATTCACACTTAGCAGCAACTATTCTGTTCTCCACTTTCCCCAAGCAGCGGTACCCCTCTTTGCAAATCTCATCTGATGCATGAACTGTCAAAACATAAATGGGCAACTGTGACTTCTCCGCTGTCTGCTCTGGAATGAGAGCATAATCTATTTGCCGTATTCATCCCTTAAATTTCCATTTTTATTGCTATAATCTAACCCACTTTTTTTTTTTTTTAATTTCTTGGTGCACGAATTATAAAGATGTCGTCGCCTATTCATCAGTGGACTCTAAAGCATATACAGTGTATGATGCATGATTCTCTCTTATTGTTTGATGTAGTTAGTGCCGCGTTCATAACTAGCATAAAAAAAAGGGGAGTGCTGTCTGATGACAGCTTAGAGTGAGTCACATCTTCCTCTTACCAGGTAGAAGCATGGAATCTTAGCAGATCTGAAGCTTTAAAAAAAAAAAAAAAAGACTTATAAACTGCTTTTAAAGTGTTTCCAAACCTGTAAAAAACTCAACTTTTCATTGTATGTGCTTGGATGGGCACACAAGAGTGTTCCTGGAATGCAGGACCAATGGCATCACCATCTAGGTGTAAATGTCATCATAAGGGTGCTGCATAGCCACAAGGGTTGTTCATAAGGAAATGCTCAAATTAGAGTCCCACTTCAGCACTGTTTTAGGAAAAGCAATTTAATACTGCTCAAATACCATAGGAACATCAAATGGCCTGATTTTGCATAAAATTGCTGAAGCCTATAATAAAATGTACTGGATAGTTAATAAATAAGGCAACTGGATAGAGAATGTCAGAGTCATACTTTTTTTTCTGGCAACAGACATATATCAGTTCCAGCCTCAGCTCAGCCATGCACATCTGGATAGAAAGGAATGATCACATTTATGTATGGGAGATTCAACTCTCATTTTCAACTGTATAAACCAATGTGAACTGTGAAGAGAATGACATGATCAAATTGATATACTACCAAAGTGATAAATCCAATATCTGGTAAGATGTTTTCCTTCCCTGCTTGCTCCTGAACCGTAGAAATTGGTTTTCAGCTCTTCACCCAGGAACCGCAGAAGAGGATTTATTAGGTGGGGGATTTTTTTGTGTGTGTGTTTCTTTTTTTTCTCTTTAGAAATATTTTGTAGAGCTCTAAAAGTACATAATCACTGTTGTAATGATTAATGTACCAAAAATGAATATTACATAAAGAGCAGGAGTTTCTTTCACTTTTGTCCCTAGTTGTTACTGAAATACGTATATATGGTTTTGGTGCAGTTTCCAGGGGGTTGTTTGTCCAACCTGGCCACAGGACAGAGCAGAGAGTGGGCAGCCACCTGCGTAAGGCTTGCATGGACACAGGCAGCAGAGTTTCTGCTGTCACACAGAAACATGCCTGGAGCTGGGGGGCTCTGTAGTGGTCTCAGTTCCGTGGAGGGGTCCGTGGGCTCAGTGTTCTGCCCCAGCCACGAGTGGGAGATGAGGTGGCTCCAGTGAGGAGCATCAACTTGTTGGCCGCTGCCCCGTGGTTGATCACACACTGGGCAGAGCCCCTGCGTAGAGGTGTCCTGACTCGTTGAAATACGCCTCTTAAGGAGGATTTACATGAAGTCAGTGTTTTAAAAGCGCAAGGCCTGCAGCTTCAAAAGAGATATTTTATCTGGAGACACAGGAACATACTTTAATCTGATAAATGCTGACACTGTCCCACAAAGGGGTGAAGGATAAATCAATGTAACCTTAAACTAAATTGAATTGTTGGGTTTTTTCCTCTCCTTTCTGCAAGACTTGAGTAGCTTTGCGATTCATCACATGCTACTGATCAAGAGCTAGGAAAGTTTCTTTCCAACCTTACAAAAATCAAATTTTACACAGCTTTTGACCTGGATTAGTGGTGAGGAGGGCAATATGTAGCCAGATCCCAATTATTTCTTAGCTGTCCCCCCCAGCCCACTCCATCCCTCCACTGTTGGCATGCGCTGCTGCTCATGGGCTGGCCAATCCATGAGGGCTTGCTAGAAAAGGAATTGTGGAAGGGTTATTTGATGGCAATAGAAAGATGTTGTAAATAAAAACATTAAAAAAAGCCAACAGAAGTCTTAGGTGCATTTAAAAATGCATTGTAAAGAGTATCGTAAAGATCATTATAGAGATACAGCTCTCTCCAACATGGCCTTCTTTCTAATTGAGTCTTAGACCTCCTGCTGGTTAAATGACTGGCTTCCTATCTACATGGTTGAATCTAGGGTTTTTTTGCAGATAACTCTTTAGGAACACTGCTGCTGTTACAAATCGTGAAGTTCAATTTATGTTGGCAATAAAACTTTTAACGATTACTAAAACAGTTAACCAGATCACTAGAACATTCCCCATCACAGATCTAGCCTTAGGAAGTTAACTAACAAACATGTTATTAACCACTGATGAGGAGCTGTTTGGAAGAGATTATTGCTTAATTAATCTTTTTACTGAGCTAATAAGAGTGTTAAATGGGCCTCTCTGTTGAACTGGGTTGTTAATACAGATTGCAGATTCCCTCAGGGGGAAATCTGAGACCAATATGACATTAAAGTTACCCATCCAACAAAGAAGGTATTTTAGGCATTAAAAATAACAAAGCTGAATATCTTCATTAATAATATTGTAAGACACAGTGCCTGTATGTGTATGAGTGAGCGTACATGCATCTACGGATTACTGTGCTCTTTCCTCTTCTGGTAAGAAGGCTATATCAGAAATCTTATTTAGATTCAAAATTTTTTGTCGCTGTTCTGTTGCAGCATGAATTAAACTTGTCACGCTTATCTGTAGTGAGCAGGTTACACTGATCAGGAAGGCAGAACCTGAAGTAAAATCTAATGTCTTATGCTTATCCTAAAAAGACAAACAAGATCGAAAATCCCTTCATATTAATGAGTTGAATAAACCTTCTGCTTGATACCATTTGGTGGAACAGTAAAAGGCAGTGACTAGATTGCCCTTGTACTTCATGGCATTTTTAGTAGTGAGCGCTCAGGTCTTAGCTGTGAAGCAACGTGCCCATATGGAACATTAAAACTTTGTTTTGAAGGGCATCATAATTCCCTGCATGAGAAGTTACCTACTGTCTTCAGCTCCTTTTTTAATATACATGTTACATCTTCTGGGAGAAGAGAAAGATTCCATTAAAAGAAAAGTTGGGAAGGAATAATTAGCCCTTAAATGTCTGCTGTTAGTAATTCAGAAGGGATATTGTTCTATTGCTACAGTCACTTCCATACCAGTCCCTGTCCCTGCCCCTCCTGACACCAACTTCCATCCTTACACCTAAGTCAGAGGTATTGACTCTGTGTATGCTTGCATTCCATGATCCAAATATTATACTCTATGTGTGATTACATTTATTCTGTATGAAAAGATCTTAGAAAGACTAGAAACAATCTATTCTGTATGAAACGATCTTAGAAAGACATTTATGACATGAAAGTAGCAATATGACAAAAATGCATTCATGTATACCCATATTTTTGATGCTAGGGTTTTATCTTGTCTGAATTCTTGCTGGCTTCATGCTTAATACACTGCATGCCCCCTCACTAAAAGCCTGGGCGTGCCTAGACGAGGGGAAGTCCTTGTTTGCCCGACTCCCCTGTGACTGGCCTTTGACATCTTACAGGTTTATTTTATGGTCTTTTGCTGTGCACACTGGAATATTGATGAGAGTCTTGCACTTAGGGGATGTGGTCATAGTACAGATCATCGCTTAGTGGTCTGTTGACTGGTTTCTCTATGTTTTCCATGTTGTCTCTAATGCATCACACTGAAGCACCAAGGCAAAACCTTCTTGATTAGCGTACCCTTGGAGACCTCTAAATATTGCCTCACTTCATTACTACTGCAAAATGATCAATATGCCTTACCAAAATTAACTGTGCTTTGGACATGTCCCTTGCCTGATTACTGTGCATTTTTATTCCTCAAGGATAATTGAGGTTTGTTCCCAGCCAAGATGTTTTTGTGGTTGTAGGCACAGCTGCAGAGTCCTTCCGTGCCTGCAGCCTTTTCAGGAATGGGTCTTAGTTGCTGATCAAAAATAGTCTTTGTACACGTGCACATGATTTGTATTTGGCAAGTATGAGCTGGAATTCACAAACGGGAAGTGATTGATTGAAATAACATGCTCCTGTGCTTTTATAAACATCAGGCTGAGGGCTGGAATACCTCAATCTTGACTGTCTACAGCATATGTCCACAAATCAGAGATGAGGTTTTCCCACCCTTCGTTTCATGCTGACCTTTTAATGTACTTATCAAAGCTAATCTTATGTGTACAACAGGATATTGACTTGATGTATTTGTTACAGATAATTAATATTGCTCTATTCAGCCATCTTCTCAATTATTATTTCCAGGTGCTTAACAGTTATTAAACTGCCACATATCAAGCTCAGACAAGTGTCCATGATGATATACAGAGGCCTGTTAAGTAGAAAACCTTTAGGTGCCTTTTTTGTTACTCAAATCCCCAAGGAACACCACTGTGGTCATGCTGTCTTCAAATACATTTTTGACCTATACTTCCTACACACAGTTAAGCGTTAGAATAAATATGCATGTTTTCTCTGCTTATTAAGCGAAACGCTAGACATTAAGAGAACACAAGAGGAGTTTCCTATGATCTCCCAACTAACATAGGAAATTGCTTACGCTGGATGCATCTGCGTGCCTCAGCTCAGCTCCACTCATCCATGCTGCTGTTTTTTTCCATACATGCATTCATAAGAATCCATTTGTATGGAAATACAGCTCACCGGTTAAATGTTTTTACTGTAAATCCAGCTTTAATATTATCAGCTGTGCTCCCCGCTGTGCATCAAAGTCCAGTGAACCACTCCTCTATGCTGTTGGGTTGGAGGACCCATTGTTCATCCTGTGTCTTCTCAGGCTCTTGCTTTCCATGACACCTTCTTCCATGAGCACTGCCAGGTCCCTCTTGCTGCAGCAGAGGCCAGCTGAGCTCCTGCAGGAACCTCCTTAGATACAACACCACTAATGTGTTCATGTGTTGTCCTCAGTAAAATCTCCTTATGAATGCTCTCCTTGCACGATTCTTGCTGTAGAAGGAGTTAGATGCTGAGGGAACATGAGATTCAGTGTGGAGGTCTAAGTGACAAGGTCAGAGACTGTAAAACCCCATCTCCCCCCCAACTCATCACCACATCTGTGGTCCTGAGCACTCTCAGCTGGTGCTGAACAGTGACAGTCCTTGGGAAGAGAGGGACGGAAAGCTGAAATGGAAAAGCAGGGGACAAGAGTTGGAATAAATATCTGAAAAAAAGAAGCGAAAGAGTGAGAAAATAACAGAACGAATCTTGTTAAATCTCTGTACATCAGGTAGTAAAAATCTTGCCTCTACACAGAGAAAAATCAGTTGCTCTCCAGCACAGACCCAGTTCCCAGTGAAGTCATTCTGGATTCGGGGAACTGTCTTTTACAAGATTCATCCCAAGCAAAAAAAAAAAAACCAACTGTTTTTTTACTGAGAATAATCTAGACACCAAAAGTGGTCAGTAATCCAGCTAACAATAATCTTCAACTCCGATAGTTCTGTTTGTCCAGGACAGGGCTCCCCCTTCCCCTCTCTGCTGTTAGACTCATACTTCATTTTCTCTCCCAGTCGCTCAGAAGGCCCTTTGGTTCCCAACCACAGCCCACTGGCTGCAGCGGCAGCCCGCGGCCCCCCTTCCCCTCTCCTGTTTGGGTACATTTTCAGCACTGCCGTGACCTTCAGAGCTGATGTGTGGAGCACCCCTGCAGGACTTTTCTGCCCAACATCGAGCGTCAGGCTGCGCAACAAAACATGGAGTTAGCGGGCATTTACATTCTGAAGTTAACAATGAGGAGTGCAAGCCCTCCAGACATCCGTTTCCCCTGTTTTCAAGGGGGTCTTCAATTCACTCCTGGTTCCCATTCAGGTGGCTGTTACCAGTAACCATCACCTAGCAGTGCCCTTGGTCTGGGGAACAGAGGCTGGGTTGTGGAATTAAAACCCTGTAAGTCACAGTACATTTCAGTTGTGCGGGGACAATAGTAACAGCTAGGAAAGAGTTGGAGAGCATTTTTGTGGATGATGAGAGAAACATGGGGAAAGCTGAGCTGTCCTCGGGCCTGGAGCTGGGATCAGGGCTATATAAATGATGAGATTGTTCTGCAAGTGGCTGTGGTCTTTCCCCAATGGCACCGCTGGTCTGGCTCTTCTGCCAGCTTGCTGAGTCCTAGGCTGGTGACTGTCACCCAAAGTCTTGATCCTAAGGTCAGAGAAGGGCCAGAAAATCCAGAAACTGGCAACTTGCAGAATGAGAGGGAAAAAAATAGTAAGAAATAAGCAAACAAAACAAAACAAAAACAACAAACAAACAAAACCACCAGGATTTACTGTGTAAGGAAAAAGAAGTCAGGAGGAATGGATGAAAGAAAAATGTGTAACGAGCACTGTTTTGAGATGGACTCGGCAGACACAGGGGCAGAACACTCTTCCCCAGCAAAACACACGCAGGGGTTGAGGCTACTCATATCCTGATTTTGGCTAGGACAGAGTTAATTTTCTTTCTAGTAGCTGGTATAGTGGTGTGTTTTGGATTTAGTATGAAAAGAATGTTGATAATACATGAGATTTTGGTTGTTGCTGGATAGTCAAGGCCTTTTCGGTTTCCCCTGCTCTGCCAGGTGCACGAGAAGCTGGGAGGGAGCAAAGCCAGGACAGCTGACTCAAGGTGGCCAAAGCGGGGTTCCTTACCATATAATGTCATGGTCAGTGTATAAACTGGAGTTCACCAACAGGCAAATACCACTGATCAGGAACGAACAGGCTGTTGGTGCCATGGGTGGTGAGCATTCTCATTGCGTGTCATTTGTTTTCTGTATGCTATTACTATTGTTACGTATTATTATTTTCTCTTCCTTTGCTGTCCTATTAAACTGTTCTTATCTCAACCCATGAGGTGGTTCTTTTTCCCCTTTTGATTCTCTCACCCATCCCACTTGGTGGGGGGGAATGAGTGACCAGCTGCGCAGTCCTAGTTGCCAGCCAGGGTTAAACAATGACAATCAGTTATTTCCTGATCCAGGGAATGAAGGGGGCAAACTGGGCACCATGGCACCTGGTCACATGTCAGAGCAAAATGCAGAAGGCACACCTTATTAAAGAAAATGCCCGAGTGGATAATAAAGCAAATATAATAATAAATCTTCCTGGTGCCTCTGTCTTTCACTTTCAAAGCCTTGTAAAAGGGCATGTTGCTCAGCTGCTACACTCCTCCCTGATTTAGTGACACTGGCAGTAGCCTTCACCTCCAAGAGTCCCCCACTTCATTGCCTTTAATAACCTCATTAAGGGTAATGAAGCATCTTAGGTTCTGTGTCAAGATGGCTGGAGTGGCGGGTGTGGGACATGCAGGCTTTGAAACACATGGTCAAGGTTTCAAAATGCCTTTGCATAGGGACCTGTGGGGCACTGAGGCATCCCAAGGCTCAGGTCCAGGGACAGGGTCCCACTGCTGCAGCAGTTTCACCTGAGAGCCTGAGGAGCCGCCCCCATGCACAGTGCCAGCTCTGCATCCTTTCCCAAATTCTTCCTAGCCCTTCCATAACTTTCATATGGAAATTTGTGGCTAAGACAGTACAAGAATGCAGGATGGAGGGAGGGTCTGCTGCCCACGCACAGGCAAGTCTGGAGGTGGGTTTTAACATCCCCCCTAGTCAAAATCTAAGCCAAATAAGAGCCAGGGGAAGGGGGATCGTGCTTTAAAAGCCTGATGCCAAAAGTGGCTTTCATTATGCACCGTGCTGTTCGCAATCATCCAAACACTGTGACGACCGCGCACACCTTAAATTGCAGATCTGTGACAGCCGGAGGTGTGGGAAGCCTCTGTCATTTACTAAATAACAGGGAGAGACAGGAAAATCAACATGTCACACCATTGTCCGCTGGCAGTCCGACTGATTTAACCTGCTCCAGACTTTTTAGTGTATGTGCTGGATTTGCTTGGCTTTTAAAAATAGACGGGCTTTCAGGCTGGCAGACATTTTCAGATTAAAAACCCCACACCACTCGTGTCGCCATCCTCTTCTGAGGTGTTTTTTGGCTGTCAAAGATTGTCTGATGTGGATTTGGTTTCAAAGTGGTGCATCCAAAGTTGCAATAGAGCCTTTTCTTTTTGGTCATTTCCCTTTTAAACAAGGTAACCAAGAAACCCCAGTTTGCACCCTGGAACTCTGATTGCATTAAGTAGTTAAACTCATCAAGTTCCCAGTGACACTTTCTGTCTGTGAGCTTCAGATAAAGATGGAGAACTAAAGTAGCTTAATGGATTAAAGCAATTGCCTTCCCCACACAGACACAGGGAATCCGATTTTGGTGCTCAAGTGAAATTGCTCATTTGCTTCGGGAGTGGGAGGTGGGAACAGATCACCCGAATTACCCTGGTGGCCAAAAGCCCTCACCTGGCAGCTGAGGGCCGAGGCCATGCGTGCTGGCAAATGGGGTGACCCACAGATGCTAATGTCCCTGCAGGTCATTCCCCAGCCAGATGCTCTCCCCATATGGGATTTTCCCACTGCTAAAAATTTAGTCCCCTTTGGTATGGAGTAAGTATCCCCCACGCAGATCATAGAAGCTTGTCCTGCTATTGAAGAGACTGTGATAAATTCTGCCAAATTCTCATTCCCTTGGAAAACGGTGTTCAAACTGAGGAGGTGCTAAATGGTTAACCTTTCCATCAGACCAGGGAGAGGCTCTGGCTGTGAAAGCACCAGTAATTTACCTTCCATTAAGATGCTGCAGCTTCTCATCTATGTGAAGGCTGATAGAAATTGTTTTCTAAATAATAAGGCTTTCCCTGTAAAAAATACCATTGGTAATGGAAAGATTAAACCAGAAATTGAGACATCACCAATCTATATATTCAATCAATGCCAAACGCTGAATGCAGTCATTCTCTACTTCCCGATACATGTTACTAGGGCCACACCAGAAAGCTCAGGAGAATTTCCAGGAACTGCTACTATATATATATATATTTTTTTTTTCAGCTTTGGGGCTCAGAAAAGAATTATTGAAAACCATTCAAATGATCTGAGACATCTTTGGAAAATCTTACAGAGAACCCACAACTTTGCATTTACAGTCTTAGAGCCACTACCACACGAGTGACACAGCTCTCAGGGTAGTTCTTTTTGCTCTTTGGGCTGGATGTAATAAAAGTGGACTTTCTTAAAGGATCTATTTTTTTCTGTGTGTAGCTGGGGACCATCACTCATTATTTCCTAGAGCACCTGTGAAAATATGTCCTGAAGGGTCAGCTCTTCATCACTGTCTTCTCCAAGGTGGAACATCACAATTTTGTCTGGTGACCATACATTTTGGTTTTCACAAGAAAAACATTTTTTCAAGATAGCCAGATTTCGCTTGGGCAGAACAGGACAAGCCAGGCTGAATCTCAACAGTCAATGCTGCCATTTTGTGAACTTATTTTTTTCCTATGCAATACCTAGAAACACAGTCCAAGAGAACAGTAGGATAGAGCAATCCATTTCTAACCTCTGCAAACACAGGCTGATCCCACATGTATGAAATGTATCATGGCCAGTGCTTCACAGAAATGATGCATCTGTGTGACAGAGGAAAGTGACAGAAATACCACTTAATGCCAGATTAATCCAGCACGACTTAGTAATAAGGGGCAAAGGAATATAGTTGTCATTTACTATCAGCTTTAAAATGCTTTGTGTTAACCGCATTTACTCTTCCATCCAATGTAAGCTGTCCCTCTTGACACAATCTCTCTGTTATAATTTCCTGCACATCCCTGCCCCCGTCTTCTGGGATTTTTCTGCCCCAGCCAAAGTGTGACTGGAGCAGAAAAATGACCCAAAACCTGGTACAGCCGAGGTTTATTTATCTCCTTTCACATTATTTTCTGTTAAGACATAGGACACTGGGTCATCACATCTGACCCATGCTATATGGTGTAACGGTTGCTCCCTCTCGTAAGGTTATAGGAGCAACCCTGCTCCACAACCCTAACCAAGGGGAAAGTTTCCCTTGCTAGTGCAGCCAGCAAATAGGATGGGAAGTTGTTCCTGGGTCCTATCTGCAGGGTTGTTCCTACACTGCAACCAGAGCTGATGGGGATTTATTTTTTCCCATGGAATTAGAGACTTCTGTTTTCCATGCCAGTGTTCTTTCATCTTTCTCCATGAGAGACTCAGACCTTGAGAAATGGAAACATTTGAAAGTTTCTTTGCAAAGAGAATTTTTCAGATCATGAAAAATCATTGAAAATAGCATGTTCTTGAAAATATTTATTGAGTGGAAAAGCCGTTTTTTACTGGAAAACATCAGGGACAATTTTCTTCTCTGCTCTAGGAAATCGAGTCACACCTGAGCCTGAGCTCCTTTTTTATACTGTTTCATTTCTGTTTGTTTTGCCTTCTTCTCCCAAAAGGCTCCTCACCCTCACCCCCAACAAGGGACGGTGTCATGGTTGCAGGGGCAGTGGTCCCCGACTCAGCCCCCACAGAGTCCTCACAGCATCATTTAAACACCGCAGAGAGCAGTGCAATTTCATGGTGCTCTGAAGTCGGGGTGGAAACCACCCAAACAATTCCCCATTTACTTCTGACATCAGACAGCAGGAGACAGAGCTCTTAAATTCAGGACACATGGGCTTTCTTCTAGGCTCTCTTCCAGGCACTGCCCAGACCTTTTGTGCAGGCAACAGTGGGTCACTCAACCCCTGTGCCCATCCACAGAGTCTCATGTACTCGCTACTCACCCACCCCCATGCCCTTTCTGTCCCCTGCACTGTCACACAAAGATCCCAGGGATCCCCAGCTGAAGTGTCACAGTGCAATGACAACATTACTAGGATACAGGTGGATGCCTTTACTCCTATGTCATTAGTTAGCTAAAGAAACTGCCATTTGCCCCAGTCGGCCATGGACTACTGTTTATTTAACTTACAAAATGCAAATATGCTGGCAGTCAGAGGGTTAAGAGAAAGCAGCCACTAAGTACTTGTAAATTGATGTAGTGCCCTGAGGGTACCTCTGCTGGTAATAAAGTGCATCTCATAAACAGATCTGACTCCATGCTACAGTCCAGCAAAGCAAAGTGGAGTGGATCCATCCCAAATTAACCGTAAAAGAGACTGACACTCTAACACAAATCGAACACCCCTCAGGGCTCCGCTTACATTAATTACAAAGCCTTGGAAAATTATCTGGAAGAGCTTTCTCTTCGCTAGGAGAAATTAATTTAAGGGTTTTGCAAACGGTGGAAAAGGCAGATGTACAAGGAGCAAAGCCATTTAAATCCTTTTCTTTGTTCACATTTTCTCATGGTGATAAATGTATTAGCAATAACTGCTAAGTGTGAATTCATCTGGGTGCTGTTTTCCTCCTCCACCACTCTCCTTGCCCTGACCTTTGAGGTGGAGAAGTCTGTCTCCTCCATGGATGTGGTGACTTCCAGACTTGCCGTGGGAGGCAAGAGATCATCTGTCCAAGGTTGGTGGTGAGAGGCAAATGGGGCTGTGAAAGCAAAAACCAAGTCAGGACATCCTGTGGGCTGGGAAAGACTGGGTTTGAGGACACCCACATGGGCTGCAAGTGCCCCAACAGCTGATATTCGGGTGCTATGGGTGCTCCCCACCCCTACCTCATTCTGGAGCACCCAGACCCTCTCTGTGCATGGCCCTGCTGGACAACATGTCCTGTGTCCTGGCTGCTCCCGCCCCCAAGCTGCACATCTCCTGCCGACAGGCTCCAGCCCTGTAGAAGCTCAGCCAGGGAGGGAAGGGCTGAGAGATCTAGGGTGGCCCGAGCTCCTCCAGCTGAGTTTCAGAAGAACCAAGTATGCCTTTTGGTTTTTTTTTGTTAAAGGGAAATGAATTTGGCAGCCATGACTAGCCTGAGGTCAGGTCCTCCATCATGACTTTGTCCTGCTTGTGCTTTCAAGCATCTCATCCTCATCAGGCACAGCAGAAATACCAACAAGGAAGCAACCCCCAGGCTGCATGCTGGATCAGGAGATGAATGAGGTTTGGACTAAAAAGGATGAAAAAGACCCTCCTGATCTGAACTTTGAGACTGTGATTTGCCACAGCTCCTCCTTTCTTGGAAGGGGCTGTGGGGCCATGGTGGGTGGCAGGTGCTCTCTGGGGTTGGATGACTCCTTTTGATTCCTGGAGCCACCGTGCTGTCAGGCAGAAGGTGAAGGTGCTGCTTCATGCCTTATCCTCCAGCTCTGCTGCTTTGCATTTCAGATGCAGGGGCAGGGTTTGTAATCTAATTCCAAAACAAAGTCTGGCATCTGTTTTTTTTGTGCTTTGTTAAGTAGCCTGTTTGGATTTTATGTTTCAACTAATATTTGTGGGGTTTTTATTGTGAGCAGCCATCCAATAGCAACATTAAATAAAAAGTAGAGTCTCTTTATTGATTTGCTTTTAGTTAAAAACAAACATGTCATATATAATCGAGATGTACACTGCTTGTAGATCGTAGAGAGCACATTTATAAAACCATCAAAAGAAATAATTAAATGGAATATATCACAGCCACCTTTCTGAATCATTCCAACAGGAATGTTACACACATAAAATGTTGATAATCCTTCTGGCAAACTTTTAATGCAATCGTTTGGTTTGCACTTTAAATGCCTGGCATATTTTAACCCTGGAGATAAATGAATCTCGGTGGGATTGCTGAGTAATTAAGAAGAGTGTCTCTGATGGGCTTGCTTCATACAGAGAGGTGAAATAACACCGGGAGAGTCAGTTGATCACTTGATATCTTTACATACAAAAGAGAAAATGCAAATACTGAAGCGTGCCACTGTCACACTGTGTGACAAGGATTGCTTTCAAACAAGCTGGGTTTTCAGTGTCAGCTGTGTCATGTGTTTATAAATTGCTATTTAAAATGTAAACCAGAGGATGTACTGGAAGGAAACCTCTTGAGACCCCCCGAACTGGAGCATGATGGCCTCGAGGCCATGGGTCAGGGCTCATCTGCTCATCTCATCAGTCTTCAATGGAAGATGGTAGTTGGGTGGGTAGGTGGGTGCCAGTAGTGGAAGGGCTTGGGGAGGAGTCATTTGCTGTCTGCTGCATAATTGCTGGCAAAAGATACTCAGGAGTTGTTTATTTTCTAGTAATGGATCAAGATATAGTCAGGATGGTTTTGATAACCTGCTTTGAGGTTTTGTGTTGAGCTACCTGGATGCTCAGTTTTACTGAAGGCTCAGAACTTTTTGGTAAGAAATGCCAGACAGAAATTGAAAACTGAACCTCCCAAAAAAAGAAATCAAGCCTTGAATTACCACCTGGCTTTTTGTTGTGCCATGATTAGCAACATGTTCAGTTTCAGTCCCAGTGCTATTGCACACTGGGAACTCTCCCTTGGCTATTACTGCCAGCAGAGGGATGTTTTCACATTGAGACATTTAACTCAAAACAGTCACTTTGCTGGAAAAATATTCTTCAAGAGCAGGCTCTGGGATTTTTTTCCTTCAGCATAAAGTAGCAGAGCTAAATTCCAGGCTGGGAGCTTGCAGCCTTGATCTCTGCTGGCTGGGCTGAGGTCAGGCTCTACTCGCCTCCCTGGAGTCAGTGGTATCACAGTCAGAAACACGTAGCGTCAGCTGGGATTTTTGCTGACAATATTGCTCTCGGTTTCTACGTGTGTCCTCCGGCATGAAAAGCATTCCAGGAAGAAGGTGGTTGTATCCCCAGAGATGACAACCTATCTCATTATGAAAAGCATTAGCTATTCACTGGAAAACAGACCCGGAATTAAGACATTAGGCAATTAGGATAGTTGCTCCTTTAAATGATTATTTTCAACTAAAGGACATTGTTATTATTGGTGGAGAGGTGGCTGCAGGAACGGTGCATTTGATAATTGTGTCTGAGAGCAGGAGACAGAAGCATCTCTTTATTGGCTATATAAATCAAATTAATTTGTTAAATTTACAAAGGCAGGAAGAAAAGCAATAAGGTCTGTCCTGTGGCTGTGCCCCAAAACAGAGGCAACACTGTCAGTATTAAAACAGGTCTCTCCAGGGAAACTGAGAGTGCTACACGGCTGCAAGTATTTATTTGGTTGCTGTCATGTCCAGCACTACATATTTTAAATTTATTTCAAGCACTGTTGAAAACCTACACCAGTGAGAAATCACCTGCCCACAGGGACCCAGTCCAAGAGAGGAATTCTACCAGCAGATACCTGCCTACAAATACCACTGGTGTCATGGAAGCACCACATGTGAACATGGGGAGAGGATTTGATGCTCCAGATGAGGCTCTTCTTGTTGAGCATCCTTTTTTTGTGCACACTTTTTGAGCAGATGAGTCCCTGCACCACTTCTGACCTAGGTGGACTCATCCTTAGCTGTCTGGGGCTGCTAGGGTGCCTTTGGTATTACGTATAGATGTGAACGGAGATGTTCAGGCAAGCTGTTACCAGCTGGAGCTCAGGAGGAATGGACGTGTCTGGTGATACACTGGGACGTGGTAATCATCTTAACAGCACTTGGCACAGAGTACTGCCTCCCGTCCACGTCCCTCTCCTATTCTCTGTGCCATTAGCTAATTGAGCTTTGCAGCAATACCTCAGCAACACTGGCATTGGCAGACACGTTTTTTAAATGAGTAAATATAGATTTGGAAAGGTTACGTGTCCTGCCTGGCCAGTGGTCATCAGTCAACATTAGGATGTTTGTCCAATCATCCCCAGCTCATGCTGGTATTGGTGAGGGGCCTTCACTAGCAATGGGGGGTGGGGGCCAAAGCAGGATGGAGATCAGTGGGGACACAGAGGGTCTCGCACTGGTGCATGCTCAGACTAATTTGGGGTCACCTGGACACTGGGGCCTTCACTGGGGCCGGGCCAGGGAGATGCTGTGATCAGTGTGGGCTGAGCAGGTAGGACCCTTGCAGAGACTACTCCCTCCCAATCACAGCCAGGGGTGGCTTTCTTGCAGTGCTGGCCAAGCAGTGCTGGTGACAAGCAGGTCCTCACTGAAACAGACCCTGTCATGGCACCCCCTGCCCAGGTGGGATGTGTGGGGGCTTCTTTTGGGTCACAGGATGCCACCATGTACTGGAGCCACTGCTTATGTGGCAATGCCCAGCTTACTGGGCTTGGGATTCATCTCACCTGGTTATGGAGGAGTTTGGTGCAATGTCTGCAAGAATCACAGGTGTACAGTCAGTGGAGGGGATTTGGTACTTTCAGCCAGTGAGTCATCTAGCCCATTTTAGATATGTCCTTTAACCTGAGATGCCCCAAACCTGCTTCTTCTCACTGCCTTGAGAGGCACAGCCAGCTAACTCAGGCATAGGCGTTTGCTAGAAGAAGATACGTGCCAGCTCTGATGGCTGAAAAATCCTCAATGAATGTCTCCTTAATCTGACTTAAACAGGTTTTGAAAACAGAAAGTCCAAGCCCAGGAGAATATGGATGTAGGATACAAAGCTCTGAAGCAAGCCTGAATTATTTATCATTATTCTGACCCAGAAGAGCAGAGACTTCAGTCCATCTTGCTGAGCTGTTTGGATACAGCCCTCCACCTCTTCATTGCCCAGGCACTCCTCTGTTGGGGAAGCAGGAGCAACATGACCTGGTTCAACAGAGCTCACCTGCACTCCCAGAAGCTGCTCACACTTCAAAGTGAGCACAGCAAGTCTGTCTCATCCCTGCTACCTGCCTGTCTTTTGCATATCTCCATGCATGTGTGTCTGTGTCTGAAAGCAGTTGGACCAAAAAAAAAACCCATCATGACTCTGGCAGGCTTCTAGGGAGGCCCCCAGCATCTTTATGGAGCTGAGACCACACGAGGGAGATTAAAGGGTGACACCGACGTTAATGCCACCAGTTTGTGTTGCTGACTGCCACTTCTCCAGCTGAGTGCAGCTCTGGGAGTGAAACGCCAGCCCACAGCCATAACCAGAGACAATCACACAGGTGGGCTCCCTGGCAAAGGAGAAACTCCCCAGCCCTTAAAACTGACTCAGAATTAGCCACTGCCCAGGCTGATGGTGGGAAAAGGAGCCTCCTCCATCCATCACTATGAGCTCCTGGTGCTTTTCTCACTGACACAAGGCAACCAAGGCATTTACAGTCTATCCACCCTCCTGTGTGAACATGGCCCAGGGCAGCAGGACTCTCCACTGGGCATTCAGTAAGGCTGGCAAGTGAAAGCAATACATCCTTATGGTAATGTGGGCACCAGGCAGCCACTATGAATAGGAAATGATGGCAGTTACTTTATCTAATAACAGCATGAAAATGTAAAGTGTCTTTATTGAGCTGCTGGCTTGCTGGTGAGAGTTAAAGATGCTCTCTGGGGTATAACATTTGCAGACAGAAGTGGCATGAGATATTGCCATAAGCTCTCCTGTTAACAAGGGATCAGAGGAAGGTAGAGCATAGCAAATGCAGTGGTGTGAAGGGACAAAATTAAGAAGATGGAGGCAGCAACCTTTTTCCCTAGGCAACAGATTTTCCCCAAGGAGAAATGAAGAATTCCCCTCTTGACCCAGTGACCAGAAAAGTCACGTACTGCTAATAATAATGTAGGAAGGATGGCTTTGAAAGGAATAAAACAAAAACACCTCTTGACATATTACTGTTCTTCAATACCAGTGGAAAATATGAGTTTCTGCTGAATGGTGATTAGCAGGAAAAACCCAGCTCAGCAGATGTGCATTGCCAATGCTCTGCAGGTGGGCAGGGGGTGCAGAAAAGACTTTTCCCAAATGACAGACAGGGGAGATGTGGCAAATACGCCCTGCAAGCAAAGAGCAGGTGTGGGAATGCAGACCCAAGGGAGTGGACGTGTCACACGTGTAATCTGTGCACTGTGATCGTGTGAGCCAAATGGGTCATTTTGCTTCTACCCTCATCAGCAGTGAGGAGCAGATCAGGCTCGAGATGAGGTGAGAAGATAGGGAAAAATGCATAGAGAAGCTACAAGAGTGACCTGATCTTGGGCAAGAAAGGTGCTTTGCAAAGGAAACACTGTCTATTTGGTTTGCTGAAGGAGTTTTTAGGCAAAAAAAAATGTGTCTTCACATGGAGAAGGTCTGTGATGGCAGAGGCTGCCCCAGCTGAGCAAGAGAAGGCACAATGATTTCCTGCACGCAGAATCCTATGCAGGAAAGTAATTCAGACAGGAAATATGATAAAAAATGCTAGTAGTGAAGATAAATAACCTTTGGAAGAACTTACTAGCAGGTGCCACTGGTCTTCTTCACAGGAAAATTCAAAGCTAGATTGTGTGGAAAGGATGGGCTCCAACCAAAGCACAAAACAGTTGGCATGAAGTGACGTGCTTTACAGGGCTACAACTGTCCTCTTAGTTTTAAAAATTGCTGGCTCTGCTTTTCTAGGGATGTGTCCTCTGATGCCCAAATGTGACAGTTGTAGGTGCTAAGGGAATACAAGGAGAATGGACAGAAGGTGTTGGCCCCTGCCCACGAGCTGACTCAAAATGCCATTTCCTGTAGACACTGCTGGAGACAGGATGCTGGGCTAGAGGGACCTTTGCACTGAGCTAGTGAGACATTTCTTATGTTCTTGCTTTAAATTCTGGTGGACAACAGAGGCAAATTATAACTAGTAGTGCAAACACCTCTTCCCAAAACCTGTCATGAGACTCAGGAGAGCATATGAAGCTTCACACGTTATGTTTGCATCCAAAGGATGCAGAAAACTGCCTGACAGCCCAGCCAGGTCAGGGGAAATGCATCCTCAGAGTGCCATGTTTGCTCCACAACTATAAAGGGAGCTGGGCTGATGCATGCAGATGTAGATACTCAAGGGAGAGGTGCCTAGTTGGCATGGATGCTGCTCCTCCAACCCCTGGCCAGGCAGAAAAAGGACTTGAACCTTAACTAGATGGGGTCAGTGACCCGTTAAATAGCCAGGTGTCATCCCTAGAAGGCAGAGTTGAGAGTGTAAAAGGGGATCCCTCCCTGTCTCAAGGCGCCCATGCAGGCTGTCCCTGCTAGAGGGCAGCAGCAGGTTATCTTGGCCTGGCTCCTTCCCCAAGGAAATATAAACAGTGGAGCTAAAGTAGGTCCCATGTCAGCCAGCCCTGCCAGAAGTCCCTCCAACAGTCAGAAACACAGCCACACAAACAGGTCAGTGAGCTGCCTGAGTGGATACTCCTGATGCCCTGAACAGCATCCGTCTCTCCCATCTTTGGGATAAAGACTAGTGCTGCTCTTGTCTGAGGCAGGTTGCATTTCCCCTACAGATGTCAGTAGCAGAGGGCAGCCTGATCCCATCTACGTGGGAGTCATCCCATAGATGTCAGCAAGAGCTGCTCACCCGTATTTATACAAGTAGGGATGAGAGGGACTTGGATTCACAGAGGCGTCTGGCAGGGAAGAAAGGGAGAGAGAGCAGCACGTAGGAAAGTCTCCTCCAAAAGTCAGAATGATAAGGAAATCTCATTGAAGGCCAAGAACTGCAATTTAACATTGGGTTTGGAATGAGTGTTGCATCTCCCAGGCCACTGTTTTGCCAAGTTGCATGATGCCTTGACCCCGTGTTTACCCACAAGTGTTTCTCTTTCACACCAGCAGCTCTGATCAAAAGTGGACAAACCCAAAAGCTAGCACTGCTGCAGCCAGATTTTATGTCTACCTGATCCTATTATCATGCTAACCTGAAGCAGCCACACTTGCAGCTGAAGTGTTGGAGAATTATAACCCCATGTACATTAAGGTGATGACACTAGAGCTACTAATTTGGCAAAATGTGTATCCTAATAAATATTTAGCCTATGACCTTTTTGCTATGTCACATTTTACAGAATTAACTATCTCAGAAATAATGGCTACAGACACCAGAAATTTGCAAACAGCAGTTAAATGGGATTCATCAAGTGCCCCTTGCATGTGGACTTGTTCCTCCTCTCCCTGGCTGCATTCATAGAGCTAAATAATGTCATTGAGGACCTACTCCATGGTTTGAGGCCAGATAAGGCAGCAGATCTTGTATCCCCAAGCCTGAATGAAACCACTGTAAACTTAAATTAATGGAGTCACTCTGGTTGAGAGCCCCCTGATGCAAAAGCAGAAAAAAGACCTGGATCCCCACTCGCACATCACACCACACTGCTGAGCTTTTGCTTGTAAGTGAAGCTGCATGCACAGCCAGCTGGTGGATGTAGGTCCCTTGTCAAGCCAGTGCTAAGTCATGTGTTGAAATGCACTAAGTGTGTGCTGCACGTTTGTCTCAAGACATGAACAATATGAGCAACAAAAAATTTCACAAAAGCGCCACCACAAACGTGAACTTATGCTCTGAGCAAGAGTTGCCTTCAGAGTGCTTGTTTTCATCCTTTTCCACCAATATTGCTTGCTGTGAGATGCTCCTCAGAAGATCATGTGTGGAAAGTGAGATGGCTGCAGATGCATATAGGGATTTGGGCACTGCAAAGGTCCCTCCCCCACCCTTGAATGTGGTCTTTTCTTTGCAACACTTTTTGCATTCCGGCATCTGGGATGTATATTTAGATTGAAGACACCTCCATGCACCTGTGGGATCAGGGATACCTCTCCTGCACCCCTGGGAAGGCAGATGGGTCTCAGCAGGGCTGGACCACAGCACGGCCAGGCCCCCAGGGCCAGCTGGATGGGAAGGGCAAGGAGTGACATCTCTGCTGCCCACAGATGTGATCTTACCTCCAAGCTACACATTGAGTTGAGTCACTCAGTCAAACAGAAAAAAATCCCAGGGTATTTAGGTGGTGATAACCAATGTAAATTACAAGAACCTTTTGGTCATTTAAGGATTTGGTGGCAGAATACTTGCACTGGTACCTTGCAGTCTAAGATTTGCTGGTATAAAGTGTTTGTGCAGTTACCAACTACAAATCAGGAAGAAATAAATAATAAGTAGCTGGATGCTCGCAGTTACTTTGGGAACGGAGAAAAGGATACATTTAAGCAAATCAATTCAGCCACTTGTCCTCAAGTCTGCCTGAAAATATTCTCAAAGTGTCTCCCAGCACTGCAAAAATTATCTCCTGTTCTCATTTACAAGCAAATTTTAAGAACTGAGAGATATATATTCCTCCCATCTTTAATGTTTTTTGGGGGTGTTGCATCGTCAGATGTTCCAGCATTCACAATATCCCACTTATTTATCTACTCAGACCTGGTGTGTATTTTAATAGTTGTGGTTTTTTTCCCCACACAGGCTCTCTGCAGTCTGGCAGAGCCGGTATTGCAGTATTGATTTAGGAAGAGGCAGTTGCGACAATCCAGTCCCAGGATGCAGCCCACACTGCACAGGGGGTGCTCCATCTGGAGCACAAGAATTACCCCCAGCACAGGGCTCATGTTTAAAAAGAAGAAGAAGAAAAAAAACCAGCTACTTTTATCTGTTCGACTTTGAAGGGAAAAAGGATTACCAAGGCTAAATAAGCCATCTGAGTACTTAGCTAGCAAGCCTAAATAGCACTCTGATAGGAAGTTCTGGCAGAGAGCTAATTAAATTAACCCTCTTTGATTTATTAACAAGCAGAGCAACATATCACACAGGATTGTCCCATGAAATGAATGTGCTTTCTGATTCCCTCAGCTGCTTTGGCGCAGTCACCTCCTGGAAAACCCGGTTATGGGGACTCAAGTTTAATGAGACTTAATGTCTTGAAAAGGATCCCTGCCCACCAACAGAGATATGCACTGGTAATAATACACAAAAGCATGTTATTTTCCTTGCACTTCCCTAATTCCTTTTTAATGTCTAGGACAATCTAATGGCTAATTAGTCATTTCCTGCCCACCGATATGCAGATGAATGACAAGCAAAAACCTTCTGCATGTTTAATTATTCTGTTGATTTAGAAGCCACTTTTCCCTCAGTGCAAGTTTCTATCTGTGTGTGCTCTCATGCATCATGTATTTCATTATTTTTAGAAGCATGCTCTGTGCCTTTTTATGCTCTTGTAGTTCCAGCATCCAGTAATTACCACGTTTTGTGTCCAACGGACCTGATCCGTTGTGAGTGTAAATCAGGAAAATATTGCTGACTTTAAATGGAGTTATTCCAAGTTACACCAGACCTGAGACCTGACCTTTCCTATTTTTAGGTGGGGAGGGGAGGGAATGTTATTTGTGTGCTGGGACCCTTGTGAAGTAACAGAAAATAAAATGTAGAAAACTTCATAGTGTTGAAAATCCAAATTGAAGCCTGCAAAGGCACAGGTGTAAATTTATTTGTACAGTGAGCTCTTCTGCTTAACCTCTCTTTGCTTATTCGATTTTTATCCCTCAGTAAAACATAGTTTCCTTAATCTATTTTTGCTACTTTCCAGCAGTTTCACTGGTGGGCCCCACATTTAGCTTTGGTATCCGAGCGCTCTTTCGTTAAATTAAGGCAATTAATAAATGGAGACATTAAGCAATCAATTTTGCCTTGCATATCTCCACAGCCTTACGTATGACTGGCTGTAATCACAAGATAAATGCAATGTGCTGATGTATGGTAATGCCCAATAATACATTCTCCGCCAGGCTCAATTCATCAGGGAGTTTCTGGAGGGGAGGCATTCGTTATTGGCTGTCTCTGGACCTCAAGGATAACATTTCTGTCCTTTCCATTGGCCGCCCCGCTGCTGCAAGCCTCTTCCCGTCTTATTTTGATGATGAATATGAAGGCATGCTAAGCCGTGCCGGAGCGGAGCTCTCGCCGACTGCACTCCCCTCCCCGGGCTCAAGGACTCAGGGGCTCCCTGGCTGCTTCCCCTGCCCACCGCCAGCAGCAGCAGCAGCAGCGGCAGCAGCAGCAGCAAACGCCAAAAGTTGTGATGCTTTTCTTCACCCAGTGCTTTGGGGCTGTGTTAGATCTTATTCACCTGAGGTTTCAGCACTACAAGGCAAAGAGGGTTTTCTCAGCTGCCGGGCAACTTGTCTGCGTCGTCAACCCAACGCACAGCCTAAAGGTGAGTTAAAAATACGTTTTTCTCTTCTGACATCTTCTTGTCCACCCCCCCACCCCACCGGCGGCTTTTCTCCGCAGGGAATGAAATGATGCTCTGAGAGTGCTGTTAACACATTGCAGCCCTGGCAGAGGGGATGTTTGCATTGTTTGGCTGCTCAGTTCCCTTTGGAGTGAAAGCAAAGCAACCCGCTGCTCCGAGAGACCATGGGAAGTAGCTGCTCCCCCTCCCCAAAGTTTCCTCATCCCTTTCACCTGTGTAATGAGCACGCATGTTGTGAGCTCCTGGAGAAAATGACTGGAAAAGTTAGTTGGATGAATTAAGCTCCGTTTTTGGTGGAAGGATGCTGAGCCATCTCCCAGACTGACACCCAAGCACCGCCGGCTGCTTTCCAGCCATGGGGAGTGGGGTCAGGATGGGAGGGGGCTGGGGGACAGCGTAGGGGTCTCTGGCTGCTGGTCTTGTTTGCTTTTTTGGGGAAAAAGGCTGTTTCTCTCTCTGAAGGGGAGTCTGAAAGCATTTGTCTGGTGCTGAAAGTGTCCCTAAGCTGTTTGCAAGGTGAATCTATTTTAGGCAGGAGAATACATTTGCCTTAATGCAAAACTATTTATAGTTCCCATAAAACATTTCTCTTACTTACACGGTACTGCTTTTTCACTGACAAAGTGTCAAGAGCTCCGTCTATGCCAGAGCCCTGATGTTTGTACATAGAGAAGGAGCAGCAGGGGGAGAAAGAGACTGCCAGGCTCTAATTACTTTGTCATGGTAGTGAATGACCAAGTTTAACTAAGTGACTCCTGTTTTGCTGAAAGTCCTTGTGGACCTGACTTGAGATGCCACTCTGCAAGCCCAATGCAAGCTCAGAAATTAATCCAATTCAGGACAACTTATATTTGGCTCTGCCGGGGTCTCCAGAAGGAACTCGCAGTGGTTGTAAGGAGCATCTTTCCCAAGCTGCAGGTCTCCAGGAGGTCCATTGATGGGGTAAATCCCTCTTTGGAGCGACATCCCCCCCCAGAAAAGCCAGTTTCCTGGAGGTATGTTTCCAGTCTTGGGCTGCGCTCAGGCAGGGGAAGGTTGTTTCCAGCAGGATGGCATGTCCAGGAGGATTTCCATGCAAGGCTGTAGTCAGCCTGGTGAGCACTGCTGGCTGGGGCAGGATCTCCCAGGGGATGGACAGCTCGGTTGTGGGCTCACCTCTGCCAACATGCAGCTCCTCTGCCAACACAAGCTATTTAAAACACCCACAGCCTTGTTGTTGTCTGAAAGAATCTGGCGATCCAAATAGATAAAAGAAATAGTCACGTTCCTAAGTGCATGGGGAGATTTTGTAAATGAGTGTTTCTGTGCTTGACCCCTTTTATGAGACTGTCTCCTGTTACTTTCATTAATAATTTTAATTAGTAAAAAAAGCTGAGCAGAAAAAAGGTTATTGAAGGTCACAAGACAATTTCAATGCCAGTGGCACTGTCTGATGTGGTCCCACAGAGAGGTGTCTGCTGACTGCTTCACTGTTATCTAGGTCTAGACCTGAATTTATCAGTTCAGGTCCTCTTGAATTGCAGATTTGCTGTTGCAGGAGCTGCGGCATTTTACCTTTGGATGTCCAAAAAAAAAAAAAAGTTGATGCTTCTGTTCCTTTCTGTTAAACACAGAGGGCATTTTAGTGCATTAAAATCCCCATGGCCAAGCTCCTCACTGCTCAGACCCAAAGCACAGTAGAGAGATGCATAATCTTGGTGCTGTCTTGGCAGCTCTTGGAAGCCGGCATTGCACCTACAACTCTCTTGGAAACAAAGGGAAGCCTTTAGGAAAAGGTCTGATGTGTCAATGAAATCTCCAGTGAGAATTGTCTTGAACTCGGTAGGAATTGCTCCTGTGATAGGGTTGCAGTGGGAACCTAATGGCACTAGTTTCCCCACATGGGTCTGTTGAGACACCAGACAGGTAGGACAAGCTGATAAGAAAGCTCTCTGCTCTGAAAAAAACCTCTGATTGTAAAGTGAAAAACATTTTGAAAGTGCTCCTGAGTTACCCAGCTCACATCCAGATGGGTGAATATGTCAGGCTTTAGTACTGATATGCTCTCAAGGTGTTCAGTCTGGTTTCCCACCAGCTCTGTAAGGAACACACCATTGTTTTGTGTTAAGAGCCAGAAAAGATGGGTGGGTTGGACCCCTTTGTGCCCAGCATGACACCAACAGCACCCACTGGCCAGCAACACCTGTCTCCAAGATGGACACCTTGTCCCACCTGCTCTTACCTGGTGACAGAGGTGGTCACCTCCAGCAGGCAAGGCGTCTTGTCTGAAAACTGATATCAAAGACAGGTCAGATGAACCTGCTTCTCAGGGTGCCTATTTTTGCCCTGAAGATGAACAGGGAGGTTGTGGTTGCTCCCTCCAGCAACCTGGTGCAAAGACTTCTGAAGCAGGAACAGGCAAATCACCCCCAAACTGTCCCATACACCGAATGACACCGGAGGGACCATTAACAATGAAAGGGCTGAAGATATTCCTCTGTGGTAGTTTACAGTATTATTACTACTCTGATGTTTCATGGTCTATTATTTCTAGCTGGGTCATTTCAACTGTAGCATTTTGTTGGCAGCCCCCAAATCTATCTTAACAATTGACAAGTGGAGTGAAAACTGTATTAAGGTTCGCAGTCGATGAATACAAGCCTGCTAGGAAACAAGGGCTAGGAGCAATGTAATTTCTCTCCCTTTCCTTCAAGGCTTAAATGTTTGTGCGTACTCCAAAATTGTAAGCTCTTTGCAAAGGGATTATTTTATTCTGTATCTCTACAGCACCCAGGCAAGGGGCCTCCTGGCTGACTGGTGCAAATGATAAATGACAGGCATCATATTCTGGTGTGATTACATTGACATCCATCACCTAGGTCAGGTCCTCAATCAGTGCCAATGCACATAACTCCATTAAAGTCAAATCACTGCAGGACTCAGATCTCACTC
This sequence comes from Streptopelia decaocto, assembly GCF_964273445.1. Taxonomy (NCBI): domain Eukaryota; kingdom Metazoa; phylum Chordata; class Aves; order Columbiformes; family Columbidae; genus Streptopelia; species Streptopelia decaocto. The sequence continues at coordinate 181,166,229 of NC_138663.1, read as the reverse complement.
CTTCCATCCAGGGGTGTGCTCAGAGATGGTGGTGGGATCTAGCCCACCACGAGGACCCATGGCTGGTGATCACGTATGTGTGTCAGAGATTTGGCATCATGGAAAGCACTCGGTGTGCGATACCCTTCAGGGAAAGTTTGCACCAGCTTCTGCTGTCACAGACTTGTACATAGACCAAGGCGGGGTTCTCCAGTAAAGTTATATCAGCACATTGTCACCATAATCACAGCCTGGATCTCTGACTGTGACCAGAGGCCATCACTTACCTCTTTCTTTAAGAGAGGTCTGGAGACTGGCAGAGAATCACACATTCAGAAAAAAACCAGTGTCTTTCTTCCAACTGAAAGGCTCATTAACTGGGAAGGCTGATGAGGGATTCAGTGTATCTTAAAGGAGATGATAAGAGCGTCAGATATCAGCGCAGATATCTCTATTGATCTGCTGCTATTTTCCCTGTGCACGACAGGCTGACATAGGCGGCTCTAAACAAGGAAAGACAACTCTGCAGTGTCACTCTCTGTTTGCCTGTCTGGCAGGGGTGTGAATGGGGTGGGGGGGTTGTTTTGGAGCCTCTTTGTCCTTCTTGCTGCTTTCTGCTCTTTGTCCTTCCTTGAGCTTTCCCAGGCACAGCAGCAGCACCTCACGATGTGGTGCTACAGTGGGATCAAAATTCACTTGCCAAGCAGAGAAAATCACATATTTACTGCACTTTTATAGGTCACCTTCATCCTCAATAGTATTATATGTGTTACCTTGTAACCTGTCTTCCTTCAAGTGTATGGTCGCCCTGACATCTGCCCTTAGAGAGGCACGGCCAGGCAATGGAGCTTCCTAGTTAAGTGGCTGCTCTCTCTAAGGCCACATTAATTAAAGGAGCACCGCTGCTGCTGCTGGCTGCAGGTCCCAGTGTGCCAGGAAAATTTTAAGGTCCTCTCTGTGCACGGAAGAAACCAGCAGAGTTTGCTGGTCCCTGCAGAGATGAGGCTCAGTGAATTCCTCTGCATTTTTTCCTTGTTAATAGCAATACTTCCCATCACTGCTAATTGCACCCTGGGGAGAAGGTTGTGTCCTCACTCCTTAACTGGCATCAGTTCCTGCCCAAAAAAACAGCCGTCCGTAGCACGGGACAGCAGTGCCATCACAGCCCAGCCAGGTGCTGATGTTTTGCAAGATGCTACATGCAGCTGCGTAAAATAGATCCTCTTTGTTCACAGAGTTACTAGCTTTTTACGCGCAACTTTTACTCTTTGAAGAGTGTGAAAAATGCGCTTCTAAATGGTAAAAAAAGTACATTTACAATGCTCTTGTAGAAACCACCCTTCCTTTTCTCTGTAGGACTTCAAGGATCGTGTTGAATTACAAAAGGAAGCATATTTAGAGGAGGCCAGAAATAGTTCAATCTTATATTCAAAAAGGATCATAACATGGTTTATGGGGCCAAGCTGTCTTCTAGCTATTTTTTAAAGAAACAAGCAAATCTGTTCTGAGTTAGGGAGGGGATTTGAATCCTGTTATAACAGTTTGGCTCTGCGTGCAGCGGCCAGCCAAATAGCATTGTAATCCACTTTATCCCCAGCAGGATTAAAGTGCTATGGTGCACAAGATTTATTTATTTATTTACTGCAAGGGAGGAAAGTGACTCTTTAACCTACTGCTAACAACCCCCAGATATCCTCTGCCACCATCTCAGCTCACACATGCTCAAATCTATCACTTCAGGTGCTGATTTGGGGAGCCCAAGTGGCATTCGGCCGCAACGTTCACCAGGATTGTGACAGCCATGGCGAGGGGGGCTGCAAACCCTCCTGCTGCCTGCAAAGCCAGGTTCCTGGCCAGGCATTTGGGTCTCAGTTTGGGCCAGGGCTGAACAAACATTGGGCACCTCAGACTCCCAAATCCTTTTGTGGGGATGTGGACAGCAGCAGGCAGCACTGCTTTGCCACCCATCCTTCAGCCCTGTCTCTGTTTGATGGGAATTCAGTGGGTGAAATTGGAAACCAAGTTGACCACGAGCACCCTAGGAGCCTCTGTCTGTGCATCCACAGCCGCCTGAAGATGTGACTGTAATGGTTCTCTGCAGAGAGGAGGCAGAGCACACTCCTGCAGCTCTCCCTGGGGTCTCTCCATCCGTCGCTGCTGCTGCCTGGTCCTGAGAGCTCCCCTCTTCCTTTTCCTTTCTCCCTTCTTCTCTCTCCCCTCTTCCCTCTCCCATTAACCCTGAGCTCACAGACCCACACACCTGCACAACCCACAGGACCACGATGTGGGAGAGCAGGGTGGCATGGGCTTTGCTCCACTCTTGCTGCAAAGCAGGGCAGCTCCGAGTTCCAGCATGGTCTCCCAGAATAACAATTACAGCACCTCCTCGGCAGAGGCAAAGAGAGGTGAAGTGCTACCGTCTCAGAAGTTTCTGTGTTAATATGCTTCGTCTTCCTTCTCCCCCTCTGCCACCCCAAAACCATTCCGGAAAATTAATTACTGCTGTTAATGGGTGCTGCCTGTCATGCTACAGCTCTGGAGATGGGATAGAGTGGATAAGCATTGAGCCCTTTTCTACCCATGTTTGATTTTGAGGGTGAATTTCATTAACAAATCTGACCTGGTTGCAGGACATTTCAAGACAGGTGTTATCAATGGGAAATGGCACCATTGTTATAATATTAGAGAAATACCTCTCCCCTTGACAGGATATTTGCCTGCAGAGGTGAAGACACATCAGACACAATCACGTATCACTTTCTAATCCACCCACTCTGATACAACTCAGTATATCAAGAATTTCTCAGTGCAGCCCTTCGGGTTAGATGTAGTGGCCCAGATACCTCCCTCAGGAGAAATACTGCTTCAAAGCAATTGCTGTGGCTAACACATGGAGTGTGGAGGAAAGAGGGATGTTTTATTATAAGCCTTGATGATGTAAAATGAGTGGTGATGTCTCAGGCTGCTTCCCAGCAGATGTAAGCCACACTTGGACATTCCCACAACTGGTGTTAATTAACACACCTTGCTGCTTGCCTCAGTAGAGAAATCAAGCACTGAGCATAGTCCTGCAAGGCTCAGATGTTAAAAAGTCCCAGGTCAGGTTGCCAAACATAGAAAATTTTGCCCCAAATTCAGAATTTACAGAGTAGAAGTTCTTGTTCAATCATTAAGATGCTGTCCCAGTACCAAAGACCTCCCCGTACACTTAACTGGGGACACTTAGAAACTTCTGAGTGACAGTCTGAGGTTCTTTAGTTAATCCAAGAAACCGAATTTAAAGAAACACAGCAGATCCTGGGACTCCTCATAAAGTGAAGGAACGGAGCTGCTGTGCCTGTGCCCGGTCTCCCCAAGGTGTCAGCCCTTCTTCCACTGTAGAAATACCATGAACCTTGTCCTGTTTGACGTAGAGCTGAGAACTTGGGTGTCACCCCTGGTACCCCCAGAGCCTTCCCATCACAATGGGCCATTAGTGTCTCTCACCCTGGTGCAGAAGAGGGAAAAACTGTGAATCCTGCAATAATTTAGTGGGAGACACAGTCTTTACCCAGATTTACTGGGGACTGAGTGAGGTAGCAAGGAGCATGGGACACACAGCCACACTCTTCTGGCTGTGGGAGGCTGGGATGGTTAGGATCACCACACCTCTGGTGTGGTGGGAGCAAGGACCATGAGAGTAATGACCATGATGAGAGTAATGACAATTGGAGCTGGCATACATGGCATGGCATGGCATGGCACAATGCAGAGTTGTGGTCCTCCTCCTTGGAGCTGCTGGAGGTGGGTGCTGGGAGGTGCATGTGCCACCAGAACTGAAATAATTGCTTCAGAGAGCTGAACAAGATTTAGGTAGTACACTGAGCCTGCTTTTAGTGTGATTTTTGCGACAGAGACAAGCAGAGCTGTGCCACCACATTCAGCCAATTTGGGTCCAGCTTCTGATGGAACTGGGGAGAGACTGGGCCTGAGCTCTCCACTTGGGTCCTTCTGAAAGCAGGAGCAACTTCCCAGCCCAAGAATGCACATGCTTTATTTGGAAATTGAAAGCATGGATGATGAGACATTGAGCACTTCATCAAACTGCTTCATTTCTCTTTCTTTCCATGGCTTGCCTCTTTTTCTAGGTTCCTTCTCTTCTGCATTATTGTTCCTCCTCATCCTGCCCATTACCTGCTATACCAAAGTCTTAAAGCAAAAGATTCTTCTCATCTGTCCTTCAATAACCTAATTTTGGTCTTTTTTTACTCCCACTGGAAGGAAAGCACCACTAATTTCACTGCAACTTTGGATCTCTTATTTTCCTCTAAGCTCTTTTAGAAAAAATAATTTGATCCCCAGCTTACTTCGTGCCACCAACTTACCTATTGACAGATGAAGTCCTGCTTCATGATCACCAGCAAGATGAAGAGAGCTACAAGAGACGATGAAATGTTCCTGTCACCACATGCTGATGCAGTTAGTGTGGAAGCCAAGTGTCCTACATGCCTGCAAAACCCAATTGCCACCATACACTGGATCAGGGCTCAAGCAGTCAGGTCTGGCTGGAGATGCCACAGATGCCTGTTGTCCATCCAGCGCAGTAAGCCACCATCATGATCCATTCACCAGTGCTGGCCAAAGAGAACATCTTCCCTCTGTTTCAGTGTGGCGGTGCAAAACCACTGTCATCAGGGATTTAATCTGGCAATCCAGTGTGTGCACTACCAAAGTAGGCACCCTTCTGCTTCCACGCTGCAGGAGCAAGCAGCTGGGGAGAGCAGTGGCCTCAGCTGGCTTTCACAACCTCCCACAGAGCTCTTACCCTTAGGGATTATTGAGGGCTGTGCTGAACGGCAAATCCCCAGTGGCGCTTGGAGATCTCTTGAAAATTGCTCTGGGTGACCTGCTGCTAATTGCCACCTGCAATACTTCTGCTCCCCTCTCCCGTGGAGTTCTCCTCCAAAGAGGAAAGAGTGTCCTGGCACTGCTGATGAATTGCTTGGCACATACGCAGTGTACAGTCTGAAGCACTTTTATTTATTTAGAGGCATTTTGGAGTGACTTATATAACATTAATGGATTTATCTTTAGCTCTCCCCTTTAGTCTCCACAACAACATGAAAGCATCTCGGGGGGAGAATGGAAGAGACCGCCGAGTACTTTGCATGTTTATTTTGGTGTATGTTTTTTAAAAAGGTAGAAATGTTTGAAACAACTTTGGAAAGGAATTAACCAGTTCTTTCCATAACAGATGTAGTGCATTTCTTCTAGAGCAATTTCATTCTGAGCTGACCCAAACTGAAATCCCTTTTCCTTCCAGACCGGCCTCACAAGTGAAAAATAATCTTTTCACAGCTTTAGTGATGTTACTGTTATTTTACAAGTGGAAATATTAAGCTCCAGAGTGGTTGGCGATTGTTCATTAACCACTGGGAAATGCATGGTGGAGAAGAGACACAGGTTCTTGTGAATATCTTAAACACAAGATCACACACTCTCTCACATCAAGTGCCAGCTAAAGTGGAAAGAGAAACAGAGCACTGGAGCATAAATGAGACAGAAAAAGATTGAATCAGTAATGTCTTCTTGTGCAGAAAACAAACACTACAGATGAGCAAGGAGGCAGCTGCTATGGAGCAGAAAACCACATGAGCAGAGGATGAAAATGTTCTTCCACTCTTAGGGACTGCCATGTGGAAAATAAGCAAAGTAATAAGTGTGAAAATGGAGTAAATAACCACCGCACAAGGATTACATAGGGCAGCTGGGGTAAGGGGACTGTTAAGGTCACCTTCAGGCTTCGCGGAAAGGAGAGGTTGAAATGGAAACAGCAGGATGGCGGCAGTGATCATGATACTGCTCTGAACTTAGCAAGACCAATCAGGGGTTCAGTGTCAACCACGTGCACAGCTTCAAAAATACGTATTTTTGCATGATCAGACCCTTATTCCAACATACTTAATTCTGAAAATTACCAAACTTGATCCAGCAAAAGACCATATGAAAAACCTTCTGGAGTCTAGCAAACTTGTCCATCTCCTTTGAATAGTGTAGGGCACACTGAAGACATCTTTCTCTTTAATAGGGGAGTGAGCCTGGGTATCTCATTGATACATTGCAACACCTGCTTAGATGAGGATGCTTGGTTGCACACACAGAGGTGCTGTCTCTGCTGGCAGGATCCTCATGGTATGAAAAGACACATTAGAGACCAATGGGGTTTTACTTGTAGGGCAATTCTGCAATTCCCTACTTGCACTACGTGAGAATTGAGAACATTTCTGAGGTGCACCATCTTTTGGGGTCAGGGATCAGTGAGATAAATTGTCCTCAAAGGAAGACTGTCCTTCTTGCCACTGACAATCAAGGAAGCCAGAAGATTAGCTTGGGATGGGTAGGTCATTTTTATCTAGCTGATGTTAGGTGAAATGAACTCCAGTTTCTTTGAGTTATGCAAAAGAAAACCTAATAAGGACAGTTGTCTCCTTACAAGAAACCCAGAAAGTTTGCACACAAAAACACCATTATATTCACTACTATTTTACACAGGTTCAGGTAAGACAATCTTCTTTCCAATCCTCAAAAGCAAACTTTGAGGGAGATCTCAGATACACAAAAAAAAAAAAAAAAAGGACAACTGGCAACATAACTCCAGGGTGAGAGCTTTCAATTTATTTCTACTAGAAGGAACATCTCATCAAGAAAAAAGTAGGCAACAAATTTTTGGACTAATTGATAACAGAAAATTTCAGGTATAGCAAAAAAATAGACCATGGATGCTGTCACCATTGCCAGGCAAGACAGAGGGACAAAGGGGTTCTAGTGGACAAGCTGAAAGTGAGCCAGCAATGTACCCTTGTGGCAAAGGCCAACCTCATCCTGAGCTGTGTTAGCAGGACTGTAACTAGCAGGAGGTCCTTTCCTACTTGAATTGTTCTGGCCCTGCAACCCTGTATAAAAATAGGATTGGTACTTTGGAGTGCAAAGAAGGGTGCAGCAGCAGAAGGGTCTCAAGCGTAATCATCGAACATGTGCATCAACAACAACCAAGCCAAAGTCATATCTGAAAGACATATCTGAACAGAATTAAGAAGACAGACGGACATTTGGGATATACTCAGGCACCCAAGGATCAGCACAGTATACTGATATCAGTGAAATAATATGGAGCTATACTAGTTACAAAAGTATCTCGTAATTCAAACTTGTCTGAAATACAAATCCTTGTGGTAGTCCAAAGCCCAGAGCTATTACCAGCTAATTAAATCCATTTGGATTGGAAACGGGGTCACTGTGGCAGATGAGGGATGGCAAAAGAGTGTAAGTCATACTTCAAAATATGCTTTGAAACAAGCACACTTATTGGTAATTACAAGCAATGCAAAATAAACTCTGAAGGGGAGAGGACAGACTGTTCATCATCCTTCTGCGAAGACTTTGCACCATGGCACAAGGGTAAACACATTCCTAAAAAGTGCCGAGTGGAGCAAAAACCATGGAGCAAGTGACATCGAACAAATAATCCACTTGGACAAATCTGCCTTTCATTCTCCTTACGGGGTAGCTGCCAGCAGAACAAACTTTCCCTGGGTTTATTCAATTAGCTGCTTCATGATTACTTTCCCCCTACAGCAGGATCCTTAATGCTTCAGACCCACTTTTTTGGTATGCGAGCTGTGTTAATTAGCTGTGCAAAGAGGTACAAAGCAGAGAGGCTACTTAGGTAGTATCACTTCTGTTCCCTGCCTGGATTCTGAGTCTCATCCCAGGCTTGATGGAATTTGTTTCTGTTTATCTTTGATCAGTGAAAGTCAGATGTACTACACAGGTTTGGTGAGTTAGGATGAAATAACATCACTAGAGGTGAGGAAAGGTTGATTTGCCCAGCCTCTTTAGGCCAGCTCATGGTTTGAAGTATGGAAGTCTGCAGGTGAGCTGTATTTTGTTGGGGCAGCTTGAAATATTGCCATCCCAAATGACTTTGTTGTTCCCCTAAAAGCTGTCATTGCCCTTACTGTAGGGGCAGCAGAGGGGTGCATAAGCCTGCTCCCCACACCACCACCATCCCATTTCACAGGCCTTTGTGGATTAATTAAAAGAGTTTTAATTAATATGTCAGACTGAAGAAGAAGGTGAAATCAGGCACATGTTCCCCTTTGCTGCCTTGGCTGTGGGTACGTGACTCCCAGCAGTGGCCCTGCCAGCACTGGAATCAGAAATGTCCTGTAGCAAGCTTCACCAGAGGATACTTGACAGGAGCCTGAGGCACTGGTCCTTGAAAAGTGTTTCACTGGTGTTTTGTTGGCTTGGAAGTGTAGTTCATGTTTGATTTTCTCTCCTCGCATTCTTACAAAATAGTTACGATGTGGTCAGGGGATTGTCTGGCTCGTTTAGTTTCCTCTCTGCCATCATTCTGTCAAAAGTTTTTTTTGGGACCTCTTTACCCCTCTTCAGTCAAGCAGTATCCCTTATAAATACTTGCCTACTTGCCTAAAGGCGTGTACCCAAGTTTAGACCCCTCATTATCTGTGCTTTTGGGAGTGGATGAAAAGACATTTTCCACAGTCACCTGCCAACCTCAACAGAATGCAAACTCAAAGAAGGCAGCAGGAGTAAGTTCCTTACAAACAGGGGTGTGTTTGCTTGCAGGCAGCTCATGGCTATGTCCAGGTCAAGATATAAAATATGGCAGGGAAAAAGACAAAATGCTTGCAGTAATTGACCACCACTCCATCTGGATTCCAGTGGATTCCAGCCAAACTGGAATCTTTGATCCAATTGCAACTCCTGACTGGAATCTCAAGGGAGAAAATACAGCTTTAAAAATAAAACAAAACTTTCACTGAGTTTCTTCTGCCATGGAAAATAGTCAAAAAAAAGAGACTCAAAAATATTAAGGTCATGCGAGGTCATGCAAACATAACCACTGGTTTGTAAATAACTGATTATAAAGACTGAACTTTCTTTCAGGCTGTTGGTAAAAGATGAAGGCACTATCAGAAAACAGATCAGAAGCCAGCTTAATCTCCAGAAGCTTCACAAGGCAACTGGAGATAATTTAGCGTTGCAGCTAAGCACAGTTTTTCTGGTGAGGTATCTCTTAATAATTTTTAAGCTTTTAATGATTTTTTAATAATAAGCCAGTGATCAGAAAACAACATCCCAGTTCACAGATAAATCCAGGCTGTGTCTGGGTATTTTGCCTATTTGCTGCTTTAACTTAAGCAACTTTGATTTGCCAGAGGCCAAGCAACAGCCTATAGCAAGAGAACTCAGTCTGATGAAGCAGATGTTGGTGAAGGGAAGACCTTTTCTTACTCACTCATAGGGAAAATTAATTGATGCTGAAAGCAACCTTTCAGCATTTTTTGTGATATTAACTCTTGTTTCTTGACTTTTACAACATAGAAGAAATGTGCAGATTAAGTAACTTCCAAGTTGTTTTTCATGTAAAAGGACCTTGGTGCTCTCTACAGGCAAGTCATGCAGCGGAGTGCAGCCAGCTCCAGTCCTGGCCGACCCATAATTACAGCTCAGGCACTCCAGTAAGACCTGTGCCACCTGGTGTTTGCAAACAGTCTAATAGCCTAAGTCCGGTTTTGCAGATAATTTGTTTCTCTGGTGGGGAACAGCCCTACCTCTTGGTGGGCATCACCAGACTTCCACAAGACCCATCCAGTCAACATCTGTTCCTGAGTACATGAGCAAAATCAGGCTGAGCTCCCTGGAGAGCACTCAGTGATGTATGACCCAATGCTCTGAGCCCAGGCTACAGCTAACAGTGACAGAGAGTTTGCTGTGCTTGCCTTTATACCCAAAACTGCTTTTCCCCTCTGTGTACAAATACAGTCTTTGAGCTCACCAGCAGCACTGGCAGGCTTCCCACCTCCTGAACCGCTCGTCCCAGGAGCTGGGGTGAGAGAAAGGACGGAGCTGAAACACAGCAGAGGCTGGATACGAGCCAGGCTGAGCCTAGCAGCTAAAGAGCTGCATTAGACAGGTGCTGTGCCTGAACTAATAAGCTCTGCAGGAGACAGGATCTATTCACTGCAGCATCCTGCCGAGGTGTTGGGGTTTATCTGCCTCCAAAGCTGATGGTCACATCCACGTGCTGCAGCCATCCATTGTGCCCCCAGACCCGCCGCAGGGATCAGGGAGCTGGGATGCTCTGCAGGAGCTTGTGCCTTTGGTTTCTCTCTCTGTAAATGAGGTGAGGGACAATGTTCTCCAATGTCAGTTTGGTGGTTTGGGAAGGAGGCCAAAACAGACACATCTCCTGCTGTAGGTTAAGCTGCTGTATGTGTGTGAGGGACCCATCTGCGAAACTGGTCCTGTTGCTATAAACGCTGTGAAGCCACCAATCCTTTTGGTGTCAATGAGGCTGCGAGGATACGCTCTTCCTGTTTCACAGTCAGGCTGTAAATATCTAAGATCCAAAATGAGGATGATGAAGCTTAATTGTAGCCACCGAAGTTTCCTTTTTCTTCTTCTTCTTTTCTTTTTTTTTTTTTGTCTTTTTTTCTTTTTACTTCAATCCCTTAATGATGATTATACTGTAAGTAGAAAATATAAAGCATTTTAGGAGCATTAAGTAATACTTAGAGGGCTCATTAATCCACAGTTAATATGCAGCCACCACTGAGAGGGAATGAAGCAATCACGCCGCCACAGCGTTACGCAGTATGGTGTCCCTGCCTGCCTCCAGAAGGGAAGCAGAGGATGCTCACTCCACCTGGCACTGTAAGAGGAGGCAGAGATGGACAGAAGACAATGGTCTGGCATAGACACCACAAGGCATGTGAAGCTCCCCTGACCTCCCTTGTCATCATGCATCAGGGTTTTGGGGTAGATCTACACCAGCGTCTTGACTTTTTCACTAACAAATTCAGCAGAGTAGGCACCTTTTACTTTCAGCTTCCAACCAAAGTAAAATTCAGCCACCTAGGTCAAGGCTGAAGGTACTGTTTTGCAAAGGTGAACGTCAGTTCAGCAACTTCTGTGTTTTTCTTTAGAAAAAGGCAAACCCCTTGGGAGGTCCATCATAAACCATCTAGGCTTCATCAGACCAATGACCCGATAAAAACCAAAAAGATACATGGGAGTATTCACCATCCTCATCTTCACTGATAAACAAAAATGTTCTTCAGCACTTTATGTTTTCTTGGTGGCTCCCCATGGAAAACAGTGATTAGACTGTGCTTCATTCAGTACCAAGCACAAAGAGTTCCCAGAGCTGAAGCAGAGGCAGAAATTGTAGTGTTTGCAGTACAGCCAGTCAGTCTCGGGGGTTTAATTCCAGGGGAGGACTAATTCTCATAGAAAATGTCCTAATGTCATGTGGCAAATTAAAAAAAAAACACAACCAAACTTGTCAGCTGAGTAATAACAGATTCTTAACTAGCAGAAAATTCAAGGGGGTACTGTGCACTGCTTTATGACAGGTTAAAATAAGAATGGAGGGGCATGTTAGGCAATTGTAGATGTACAGGTACTAGATGGTCAAAGGAAAGGTGCTCCTTTATACTGCCAGGCAACTTAATTTTCTGCATACTTGTCACCACAGAAAGTGAGTACTGAGGCTGTCACAGCCTCAAATGGTTTGTGTGTGTGTGTGTGTGTATGTGTACTATCATCATTTTCAGTGTGCAAGCTAAGGCTGAGGCCACTCGTGATGGCCAGGTTAGGGGACACACTGAATGGCATCTTGGATGCAATAGTTTCATGGCCAGGTCTCCAAAAATGCACAAATTCCATCAACTCTGGGCAGCTGCTTCTGTTGCAAAGCAAAGAGAGGAGCAAGAGCAGGAAGCCTACCTTTCTGGTGGGCTTACCTCTCAAACCCAGTCCCAAAGCTGAAGAAGGGAAGAAATGCATGTGCTCAAAGGGGTAAATAAGAGCAGCCAGCATGCAGGGCCCCCCTGAGGTCCCAAGCCTGGAGCTGTGCCCTGCAGCTTGTGTGTTGGTGTCACCGTGGTGGGAAGTGACTTGTGGTGTACATGCAGCATTAGCGACTGCCCCAAACTTCATGGCTGGGAAATAGTGGGTGTGGAGAAATCATCCTCAAAATAGACCAGCTTGTTGCAAATCGGCCCCCTCCTTCCTGCCCTGTGCTACCCTTGTCACTATTGTGGACATATCCTCTGAGCATCCTCTAACCCAGAAGCTATACATGGGGAAGCAATAAATGCCATACCATGATGTGATGCCCCTGATTTTCTGGAATTTTTATATAAGCATAATCCATTGATGTTATTTAATTATCATAATGCAGCTGCCTTATAACATTCAAAATACATCTATTTGCTTTAATTTTATAGCATGGTAATTCACTACCAATGTCTAATTTAAATGTATTTACAGAGGGAAATGTCAGAGATGCATCACTTTTTCATGCCCAGTAAATGCACCCTCAATAACCAATTTGGTATTTAATTAGCTTGCTTATGATCTCACCTCTGAGATAAATTATTTCAGAGAATGTGTTAGCTAAGATGCTTAAGCAGGTTCTCGGTGAGAGGATGCACCAGCTGCAGGTCAGCAACAATTTTTTGCTTTATTATGTCTGGATGTTTTGCTGTTCATACAGGCTTAATGTAGTTATGGCGTTCACATCATTTTTAAGTTAAACTATTAACCACACAGAAAATCAATATGCAATAGAACAAGGTTAATTAAGCAAACCATAAACCAACGCTTTGTAGACACAGCAGGTACCGAAGACTGTCATAAAACTGCTGCCCTGTCATGATCAAAGGGGAGGAGACTGTTACTATGAACAACACATTTCTGTGCATCAGATCTGGGTTAAGCGATACATACATGCTAAGAAATACTAATTGGGAAGGAATATCTGTCTGTCAGGACCCAGTAGCAGTGCGGTCCTTCAAGGGTTCCTTCTGCTGTATCTCCCTGGACAAAATGGGAATCGCACAAGTTCAATGGCTCCTCTATTAATGCATCATGCTTCCTTATGGGAAGTGCAGCACTGATCCCTCAAACAAGGGTCATACCACCATCTCCTGTCATTGCCTCCAACCGTAGGAACTGTAGGGCATCATGTTTGTGCCTACTTTGGTCTAAACAAAATGCGAGTTGCAAGGCTGAGGATCTTCCACTGCTCCCCACCAACTCTGTGTACTCACAGCATGTTCATCCATCACTGAGGACAAGCATCTGGAGGGAGCCTGTGAAGCTGGGGGCAGGGGCAGGGGAAAAGAGGGATGCCATTTTGAAACTTATCATAGGATCATAGAATGTCCTGAGTTGGAAGGGACCCACAAGGATCACTGAGTCTAACTCCTATCCCTGCATATGACATTCCCAAAATTCCCACCATGTGTCTGCAGGCATTGTCCAGTCTCTTCTTGAACACTGTCAGGCTTGGGGCCGTGACACCTCCCTGGGGAGCCTGTTCCAGTGCTCCACCACCCTCTGGGGGAAGAACCTTTTCCTAATGTCCAACCTGAACCTCCCCTGGCCCATCTTCCTGCCATTCCCCCAGGTTCTGTCATTGGTAACTAAAGAGAAGAGTTTGGTGCCTGTCCCTCCTCCTCCCCTTGTGAGGAAGCTGTAGCTACCACGAGGTGTCCCTTCAGTCTTCTCCAGGCTGAACAAACCAAGTGACTTTAGCTGGTCCTCATATGGCTTCCTCTCCAAACCCTTCATCAACTTCACCGATGTAACACAGGGTGAAGCTTTGGTGAGGACACCATGAAGTTTTCTTGCCTCCCAGACATAAATACACATCTTTTGAAGCTCAGAGAGTCTTTTATGGTAACCTAACCTTGCCAGCTGCACAAATCCAAACCCAAAATCCTTTCTCAGGAGTTTAAGTCCACTTCATCTCCCTGATGTCTTTTAGAAAGACCTCTAGGTTAGACACAATGACTTTCATTGACAGAGATGACTTGTCTATGGGCAAAATATGATATTTTTAGAAATGATACTGTCAGCAGAAAAAAAGGGTTACATTTAATTACCGTTGGAAGGGCTTTGGGGAAGCTGGGAAGGGGCTGTTCAGTGTTTTATTTTTCCTGAATGTTAACAAAATAGCAGCAACTTGAGATACCACACAACAGCCTGGAAATTAAGTATCCCCGATCTCCTGCTTGGGAGAAGTTTGATATCCCTGTAGAAACACTGACTCTGTTGTAAAAAAGAGGGTAGGCTTGCTGGGGGTTGGAGGGGAGGAAATAAAATAACCCTAGAAAAATCAATTACAGCTGATTGTCAATAGAGGTTTGCATCGATTCGGTAAGACTCCCCTTCCCCTACACAGTTTTGCAATAGCCTGAGCATTCCCTCGACACTCACCACATCAGCCTGGTCCCTCCACGGCCGCTTTCCTTCACTCTCCTCTCTCTCCCAGCTTTTGCAGGTGCAGTTACAGCTCATCTCAACTGCTGGATCAGCACTTGCTGCCCTCTGAGACTTCCTGAAAGTCACCCCAGCTTGCAAAACCACTGACTGGTGCTTCAGCACTCTGCAAAAGGCAGCAGTGTCTGCACACATGGCTTACCCTCAGAAGCAGAGTCCCAGCTCTCTCTGCTTTCCCACATCAGCTGCAACACCCTCACCCTGCCCCATTTTGCCAGATTGCTCCTTTACTTTTCCCCCAGTTGCATCCTGACCCATCCAGCTGGTTTCCCCATCCAGGAGCAGGCAGAGAGCATTCTCCAAGCAGAACATCATCTCCTGCAGGCTCCTGAAGCATCCCTGGTCATCTCACATTGGGTAGATGAGGTTTTCTGCTACCTCAGCCTTGGGCAAACCACACTGGTAGTGTTATAATGCCTTAATGTGCCTCTTCTGTTCCAATTAGATATTGAAGCTCCTGTTTCAGGGGACTGGATCTTCTTGTATGTCTATTTTTTTTCTTCATCTGCAGTAAAGACTCCATGGCTCATTGGTTTGGAAAATATCATACTTGTCTTTGGCAAATAGCCAGGTTTTCATAAAATATTCCTCAAATAGAAACTCCCAGTCTGCTTATAAATACTGTTACCTGTGTGGTAGAGCTGGAAAAACCAAGGCCTTTCAGAGGTTAAACAAAGGTCTGTGACACAGAAAGGATAAAGCCCTGGTTTCCTCTCTTTTCATTAAGGAGGAGTTCACTTTCAGTGATTCTGTGGAATGAGAGATGAAACCTCTTCTGAAGTCAGGGAAAGTCCCAGGGGCTCAGCGCTTGCAGGTTCACACCTCCTACCAGCAAAAAGAAGGGGCTTTTATTGAAGTTGATCAAAATACACTTAATTTTGAAGTCACAGAAAGTCATTAATTATGCTGTTTTCAAAGATAATCAGTCTGGGCACCTGCAACATACAACAAACTGAAATACAGTGCTATAAATTTTTTTTTAAAAATACATAAAAAGTAAATGTAAGTTGATAGCATTTCTAGTCCAGAAAGAGTGCTCATTGGAGGACAGATGCTACCCACCTCATCTCGAAGTACATGAACCAGGAGCTTTGTGAGGACATTTCAGGTCCTGATCGGGCTGTTGTGCCAGCCCCAACAGTCTAGAAAATAAATGAAGTGGCTTTCAAGTCTGTGTTGCACCATCTCAACACAGAGATGAGGAGACGAAAGGGAGACCTGATGGTGGCTACAGCTTCCTCACAAGGGGAAGAGGAGGGAGAGATACTGATCTCTTCTCTCTGGTGACCAGTGACAGAACCCGAGGGAATGGCAGGAAGATATGCTAGGGGAGGTTCAGATTGGACATTAGGAAAAGGTTCTTCACCCAGAAGGTGGTGGAGCACTGGAACAGGGTCCCCAGGGAGGTGTCACAGCCCCAGGCCTGACAGTGTTCAAGAAGAAACTGGACAACACCCTCAGACACATGGTGTGAACTGTGGGGTTGTCATATGTGGTGATGGGAGTTGGACTCAATGATCCTGGTGGGTCTTTTCCAACTCAGAACATTCTATGAAAGATTACGTTAAAGTTGTTATCCAAAACAGAAAAAATGGAGATGCTGTTGGCTCTCCAGGGGCAAAAGTGCAAATTTCATGCAAGATGACTTCTGTTTGTCCCTGAGGGCAGTGCTTGTGTGCATCACCCACAGGATACTCCCTACCAGCTATGCCTCTGCTGGTGGTGGTCAGGGAAGGGAGACCTACAGCAGATGCTTTCTGTTGATGATTTAAGACAAAGAGGGAAGTTCTGATTGAATTAAATCTGTGGTAGTATTTACTTAGGACTAAATTACAACTTTTATGTCCTTATTTCTCAACAGGGAGTGCATTGTGCTCATTTGCTTGAGATTTTATCCACCTTTGAACCAGAACTGGAGAATAGAGAGTGGAAACAGGAGGTTGTTTCAATGCCAAAAGAAGGGACTAGGTTTTTAATGAATCAAGCTCCCTGGAGAGCAATGGGGTAATTGTCCCGTGATGGTTATATCTGCATTTTTCTGATAACTCGAATTCACTGTGAAACTGATGATAGTGCAAGGCTTGTACTTTTCTCCCATCTTTTTCTTCCCCTTAATATCACAGAATGGTCTGCTGTTAATGGACATGTATAAAATTGCTTGGCACAGCGTCTTCAGCACTCAGACCAGGAAATGATCATTTCAGGGCCAATGCTAAGAAAACCTGTTGAAGTATCTCTGGGCAGAGTGAAAATCTAGTACCTAGGGATTAATTATCTGGAATTTAATGAGGCCAAAAGCCAGGTAGCAATTAAATGTCTATAGATGGAGCGGGTGGTTTCATAATAGATCTCAGTGGTGAGGTTGTCTTAAAAAGTTTCTGCTCTCTCATCTCAGTCTGTAACCAGTATTACCATTTTGGGCGCTGTTTTGTGAAGCAGATTGCTGAAGTGATCTGCATTGCAAACTCTTTTGGGGGATTATATTTGAGCTGTGACACTTTAAAATTAGGCTCAGGTTTCTGCCAAGTGGAAGCAATAAAGAAAATGCATGTGAGTGTGTGCATGCACGTGTATGCATTTATACACAACAATATAAATGCATTGCAGAAGCGATGTTTGAACAGAGGAAGTACAGTATCAAAGTCCGAGATTGGCAGGTTATGTCTATAATGCTGAATGAAAGAGGGACGGAAAGTAATCTCTTGCCTGAATCTGAATGCCAATGACTTCTTCAAATGGTTAAGGTTAGCTCTTGCTATAGAAATTTCACCTTGGAGAAGTGCAAGGACATGGAGTGAGTTCATAATTCGGGTATGTGGATGATCAGGAGTCCACTGCTTGGGTTCATTACTTGATCTTCTTTTGCTGGACATAGCCATATATGCCTCTGCACTGAACACACCCAGCTTCAGATACCAGCTTTTTGGTTTTGGCCCATCTGTCTGATGTAATCAAATTCTGAATATTTTGGTTTGATTTTTGACCTTCTTAGTTTTATTTATATATGTAAATACACAAAGAAAACAAGGGGTTTATTCCACAGTAAACTATATTTTGAATAAGTCAACAGGAAATCCTATTTTTTCCTAACTTATATTAAGAGATATGTGAATAGTTCCTATTTAGTGCTTTTAAGAAAAACATGTTGCATGGTAAAACTCCTAACCACTTTATCATCTGCCATAGAGATGTCTACTTTCTGTTAGCCAAAATCCAGTCCTATCCCCTATTTCATCCAGTCCAGTGTTTCTGCGGAGTTTATGTTTCTGTCCAAGTATAATAACCATATGACTTCAATTATTGCTGCCATAGCAAGGAGATCAGACACGCTTCCTGGCTTCTCCATACAATACATCAACTCTGGTTATGCAAAATAATACAATAAATTATCACATCAGACAAGATGCAGACAACAGGATTAAAACACTGGCATAATGCATATAATATGAAATTATAGGCACACTACTTGACTAGGTATATGTGTATATGTTAGCTTGCATATGGAGCCTAGTAAAAGATTTGAGGAATTGGAGATAATTTTATTTTTTAAATCAAGAATCAGAATATAACCACTCCGGGACTGAGCAGAGCTCTTTCTCACCTCTTACAAAAAGACTGATGGTTTTCTTACAGCCATGGACCAGCTCACCACATATTTTGTTTTTTAAAGCTATAATGAGATCAGCCATAGCTCAACTCTCCACAGGCTTGTATCAATACAGATGTTCATGAAGCATAGATAATGGTTTAAAAGCTCTAATTTTGTTACCCTCTCTGCCTTCTAAGATGATCCTAATGTGATTAGGAACATCCTTTCTTACTTAGCAGGATCAGTTTTTCTCAGAGGAGGTAGGGAAAGTAGACACCGAGGGTGCCAGTGCTGGCTCCATGTTCAGAAATGTTATTGTGATGGCTAGAAGAACTGTTAATGCAGTGTCCTTCATCACATTCAAAGGCAGGGGAGAGAGACCTACTTTAGTCATTCCTTATTTGTATTTATCTGGAAGCAATGGGCTGTCACATGTCCACAAGTGCACTTTATACAAAAAGAGGCTCCAAAACCTGGTCACTGTGGTTGCACCAGATCAGGCTGGGTTCATGACATCTGATTTATCACACAGCGTCACCTCAGTGCAGCGGAGGACCAAAAGTTACCCAGTGTGTTGGGCAGCAAGCTGTCTAAGTGTTGAGGCAACATGTTTGGCTTCCAGACCTCCTAAGCATGCACAACCAAAAAAGGAGAAGTTAATGCAATAATAAGGAAGTTAAGCTTAAGATCAAAAGTTACCAAGATGCTCCCAAACCCTCAGAAGCTCTTGTGAAATAATAATAGCAATTGAGACAGGGAGGAAGCCTTAAAGACATGTCACTGCAGTGTTGGCCAGAGGGCCAAGACTTGGCTATCAACGTGGAGAACATAATGGGAAGCAAGTTGCAGTCCAGAATGAGAGGGTGGGCTGTGGAGATCACTCTGGTTTCAGAGCTATGTGCCACCAGAGTGGAGCAGGAGGGCAGCAGGGAAGGAAGGGCAGAGGTGTAGGATGAAGGCCATCAGAGGAGAAACACACGATATAAGCAATGCTGAATGTGCCTGTGGTCAGGCCATGTCTGTGCTGCATTTTGGGACAGCCTCACACCAAGAAAGTGTATGGAAAGGTTAAAGAGAAGATAACTTCTCTTCTTCTGCGTTCACCTAAAGTCAGCCTGAGTGGAGAGAAACACCACAGAGCTTTCATGTGGGCAGTCTTGTCTGGCCACCAGTTGTAAATTATCACTTGCCTCCACTATAGTTCTCCATCAGAGGTCACAAACAAATTAATTTTTAAAAGATAGTGTTACCCTATGCCTACAGCTCCCTTCTTCACTCCTGGCAGTAGGCAGCTACTCAGCCACTGCCTTTGCTATCACACCTGAAATGTGAGCAGGCTTCCACAGCTTGAGTTAACCTTCATCTGCAGGGGCTGGAGACCATGCTTCCTATTGTATACAACCATAGAATAATTCAGGTTGGAAAAGACCTTTCAGACCATTGAGTCCACCTCTAAACCATGACCCTAAGGATCACATCTACATGGTTTTTAAACACCCCAGGGATGGTGATGCAACCACTCCTTTGGGCAGCCTGTTCCAGTGCTTGGTCAACCTTTTGGTTATAAATTTTTTCCTAATATCCAATCTAAACTTCCCCTGGCACAACCTGAGGCCATTTCCTCTCATCCTATCACTTGTTACTTGGGAGAAGAGACCAACAGCCTCTATGCTACAACCTCCTTTCAGGCAGTTGTAGAGAGCAATAAGGTCTCCCCTCAGCCTTCTTTTCTCCAGGCCTAAACAGCCCCAGTTCCCTCAGCTGCTCCTCCTAAGACTCATGCTCCAGACCCTTCACCAGCTTCACCACTGGCTCAGCCCATTTCCTTCAGGGATGCCTCTGACAAAGCTAGTGTGCTGGTCTTGGCCTCACTCCCACCAGCAGGATGAGGGACAGAATCAGAGGATCAATAGCAAGAAAAACTCATGGGTCAAAGCAAAGACAATTTAATAAGTGAAGAAAAAAGGGTTGAGGGAAAGATGATACAAATGCAGTCACTTGCCACATCCCACCAGTAGACCAATATCCAACTGGTCCCCAAGCAAAGGCTACTTTGGAAAGATAGCTCCCCCACTCCTGGTAATTTATTGCTGAGCATGATGTTGTAGAATATCTCTTTGATTGGTTTGGGTCATATGTCCCAGACGTATACCCTCCAAACCTCTTGCCTACCCCCAGCTAACTTGTCGGGGATGTAGAGTGAAAAACAGAGACCTCAACACTGTGCAAACACTGCTTAGCGGTAATTAAAATATCCATGTGTCATCAGTATTGTTCTGGTCATAAATCCGAAGTCCAGCACCATATGGACTGCTGGGAAGAAAGTTAACTTCATCCCAGCCAGACCAGTGCTCCTCATTTTGGTTTCACCCCACTCCCTCAGTGACCCCTCCCTTTGTGCACAGTGCTCCTCTCTGGTGCAAAAACAGAAGTCTGACTAAATGGAGTTTCCCAGTTTACCCAGTGGAGGGATATAGACATGCCTAGAATAGATGGAAAAGTAGATCAGGAGGTGAGCCCAGAGGACTATGCTATTTACTTTGACTGTTAGCACAGCCTATATTGACTAGATCATATGCAGATGCCTGTGAACCTGTCATGTTAGATAAGATGAATCACACTTTGAGTTGGTTTTGAAACCTTTGAAACACAAAGCATAAAACTTCAACTAGATTTCTCTTTTTGAGAGCACAGATACTCTAGCCCAGCAGACTCTCACTTTCCACTAAATAAACGGTCCACATCTTCAAAGGTATTTTATTCAGTGATTCTTACTAAAATCTGAATTTTCGTCCTTAAAAAGAGTCAGTGCCATGACATACTTCATACCTCTTGTGTACAAGTGGAAATATAACTCTACCTGCTTTTTTCACCCCTGTGCTTTTGTGGCAACTCCCAACACCAACAATTCACAATGCACAATGACAGTGTTTTGTTTTCACTAGCTGGAGGGATGATGAAGATTAAAAGGGAGAACAAGAACAAAGAAACCGGATTTTCTTCTATTGGTCACACTGGCTTTCTATGCTAGAAGAAACTGTAACCCTCCTTTTCTAGGTCACTTTGTTCAGGCACCTTTTGCTATGCACAAAGAGATTCTGTAAGCAGGATATACACAACTTTGAAGTATAAAAGTTGTTTGTTGGTTGACACAGATGAAACATTGCTGGCATTTAATGTGCTACCAGGCTAAGCATTAGTATGCTCAGTGGCCCTGATAAGACATGTGAAGAGTCCTTGTTGGAAAGGTGGCCAGTCATCAGGTGGGGAAGGGTTGCTTTCTACTGCACTTGTGACAGGTCCTCAGTGCTGCTGCATTTCCAGCTCTCTGTGTTGCTGCCTAGGACTCTATATCTTCCTATGATGGTGGTTTTCTTCTTGAATCTTTGAGTTGTTACCTATCCCCACCTCTGCAATCCTACCTCTCGTTACCTTTTCACCTTTCTCATCTCATGAGTCACTGTTCTACAGACTTTCTCTCATCATTGCACAGTGGTCTGAGCCAAGGTATGTAGCTGAGCTGAACCAGAGCCCAGATTGGGATCCCTGGATCACAGAGATTTACATTTCTAGGAAGAGAAGAGGTTTCAAGTGTGTTGGGGCGTGATTTATGGATGCACAGATCTGCAAGTGATTTTTTGCCAGGCACCAAGATCAGAAGTGCTGGTGAGGGTGTATATTATGACTGATATGCCCTGGCACTGTGTGAGGCTTGCGTGCCACTGTTATTGTGTGCCTCACATCTAGGGAACCCCTGTGCAAGCATTTCAGAGTGAGCTCTGAGCCTGGCTGAGCCTATTTTCATTCTTCCCACCCTCTTCTGCAGCCACAGCCACTACCAGGCTCAGCTCCCTTTGGCAGAGCAGAGACCTCCAGTGCCTGGCCCTTCCTTTTGAATGCATTTTCCCAATATCTTCATTCAAGGTGTCCCCTTTTTCTCAGCTACCTATATGGGACCCATTTGGTGCAAGCTCTAGTGCACTGTCACAGTGTAGAGTAACCCTTCTGCAGTCAATAGACTGAGATACTCAAGGTTTTCAGTGGTCTCCCAGTATATAGGGGATGCATAAGTTCCCACACCTTTGCCAGTGGAGGGGAAAATTGTGATATTTCCTTTACCTGTCCATCAACATGACATGTTGGAGACTCAGGATGAGATTCAGCTCCGAAAAAACAATTAGATGTTGTTTGATCTCTAATGCAAAAGGACTCACCTGATCACTTAGACACCGTAAGAGGCCCTATATGTGAAAGCTGGCACTGAAAATGTGCTAATGTTCCTAGTGTGCCTTCTTGCCCCTCAAGGGCTGACATCTTAGGACACTGTCTTGCTCATCTCAATGTCTCCCATTGGTACCTCTCCAGATGCAAAATCAGGCAGTCCCATGCTTCCCGAGGGACTAGATCCTATATTTAACTTGTGAGTGTACCCAACAAAGAACAGCAGCACAGCAGGCAGGAGAAGACACACCTCCCTGGCAGCACTTTCAGTCTACGTTTCAATCACTGCTTGCAGAGGAACCTAGAAGTGAGAAGTTTCTCCCATGGGTTGGAAGCCACATCTCCTTCTTCTCACGGGAGTACCCTAATGGTGGAAAGGATCAGGGCAAGGATCACTCTCCACTCTTTCTGTTTAAGTGGGGTCATCATGCAGTCAAAACCACAAGCACTTTGGGCCAGAAGAAATATTACCCCATACCCACGTCCCTTGTGGAAACGGTGAACTGCAGCCTGGTTTCTTTCAGGTACTGACTGTCTCCTGTAAAACACAATCCACAAAAACTAGGACTGGATCCTAAATTTATCTTTTCTCACGTCAGCACACAAACTGTGAGAGCCTCTGCTGTCCCCATGTCTCCCTGCTCCTAGCAGCACAGATTCATAGTGGAGGTGCAATGGCTGAAGTGGAGCTGTGCTGGCTTTGTTCAGCTAAGAATTTGGATTTATAGCAGTTCACCCTTCCCGTACAGTCCTTTTTCAAGGTACTTGTTATGCTCAGTGCTAGAGAAATAATAATTGCAGGAATAATGAGGGTGGCAGTACAGTAAAGCAGTCAAGTGAGAAATGCACTGCTCCAGCACAAGTGAGACCTGTTTTGGCCACTCAGCATCTGTATTTCTCCCTGGAGCCACGGCTCCTCTACCAGTAATGTCTACAAAGCCTTGAGGTGCCTCCACTGATACATGATGTCACCTGCACACAGCTGAGCATGTTCAACTGAATGTGACCCTTCACCAGGTGTCTGTACTTGTGCTGATGGGATCTGGATGTATAATGAGAAGCCAAATTTACTTCAGATACCCTTGCTCCAGAGTGCCAGTATCAGGAAACAAATGATACAAAAGGAAAGTAATGCGCTCCTAGGCCCGTACTATGCACTTAGGATTAATTCCCTGTAACTGAAACTGATTGTTCACATAAATCTCACCCTGCTTTTAAGCTAGGACATAACCTCAGCTTAATTGATATTCGTGCTTGAAGACAAAGAAATCAATTTGGCACGTCTAAAGAGCCTTTAGGTTTTTCACAGAGAAAGACTTTCCCTGGTAAACGAGCTTGTCTTTTTATAGGCTCAGGTTTGTGAACACGGAAGATATGCCTTTAATAGTTACATGCATAGATTTAACTCTCCTTGGTGGGCTTGGAAACAAAAGCATCTCCTGAATACATCCTTACGGTGTTCTCCTTGGCTTTCAAATGTCCAGACACATGAAAACTTGCACAGATTGTTCCCATTCTCCCTTGTTGTTTCACTGTTCCAGGAGAAGGTGCCCATTTATAATTATTTATCAGTGTGCACACTACCAAGCCCTGTGGAGGCAACTACTGATAGGTGAGTATGCCACTTCCATTCCTGTTTTATTATTCTTTAACCACTGCCCACCCAATAACATCCTCAGATTTGGGTGAAAGTGCAAAAAATAGGTGGGAAAGCTCATTTTACCATCAAACCTGTATTGTGGGCATATCAGCATAAAAAAAAAAAAAATATATAATGTGTGAGAAAGCTCAGCCACATTTCTGTCTGACTGGAGTTTGGATGGGGTTAGCCATTCTATGTACCCTCTCAAGCACAACCTCCCTTAAAGCTCTGAACCAAGCAAGCAAGAGAGCGGGGAGTCTTGTGTTAGATTTTGAAATGAGCTTGTACAGCAGGCTCATTGTACACTTATCATGCCTTGTAACATGCACCGCCTCCGTGTCCTACGATTTATGTGCTAAGTATTTCTCATATAGCAACCACATTGATTTCAAGGGCAGTTTTCAGAGTGGTGTGACTCTTCGGCTGACAGGGAAGGTAAAGCCTGAATGCCCTCTTCTAGCTGCAGAGGAACTGCGGTACGGCTGAGGAGTTGAAATCGGTCCAAAAGAACTGCTGACACAATGTACACTTGAAGGATGAGATGTTTTTTTACATAGTGCCTTATGAAAACAAACACGTAGTTGACATGTAACTGCAACTTGACATAAGATGTCAAAAGAAAAAGCCTTCCACAGGAAAGCACTTATTATTTTCCCTTCCAAATGACCGAGTGCTTAGGAAAGGTGCCAAAAGATGTTCTTGAAGGCTGACAGTCTCCATGCAACCATTAACCTTCAAGGGCGTGGGAAGTGACAGATGAACTCCCCTCATGTGAATTTCTGCCTCTTGCCTGCGCAAGCTGAGCCACCTCTGGGTGTGGGGAATTTTGGTATGGCTGTATCCACCAAGCCCCAGGAGACCAAGACCACAGCACCAACTTGCAATCATCCACGTTATGTGATGGCCAGTACTCCCCCCGGGTTTGTCCTGTGCCAGCAAGTGCTCTTCTTGATGGGTTCATAGAGATCAGGGCTTGTTCCCACCAGACAAAACGCAGAAGCCATCCTGTGTGAGAGGCAAGTTGAATCACATGGACACAAGCTATGCCACTTGTGTCAGGGCCAGGGAATGGCTCCTGGCCTGTTTTATTGACCTGTATAAAGGCTGATAAATTAGTGATGAGGTCTGGGTTTGAGGTCGGGACCTTGACCATCTGCACCACTTGTTCCTTGACATGAGTTCAGGCTGCCCCATCTTCCTTCAGTGAAGGTTGGTCTCTAAGCTAGCTTGTGTCACCTGAGCTTGAGACCAGAGATCTGTCCATAGACCTCCTTCATTTGGCAGTTTAGGCCTTGCACATAAGACCGGTGCATCATTCTCCTTTAAAGGCTGCAGGCCATAGACATGGGTACAATAAGAGGAACATATTTGAGGCAACATGGGGACAAGTCAGTGCAGGTCCAGGAAGAGACAGAATCAAAGGGTTGAGAGCGACCAGGAATCTCAGGAGCCAAGGCAGTAACAGGGTGGGATTTGTCTCAGCTGAGTGCAGAAACTGAAAACTAGATGACTGCACCTGAGCTTGGCTTATTCACTCTCAACTCCCCTTTCACGCAGTGGAGAGAGAAATAGCTGAGTGATGCCAGAATCAGGACAATGACAGACTGAACTGGGAAGAAAGTTTAGCTATAACTCTGCCACTCTACAGCTTCAGATTGTTTAACTTAATCCCAATGTTATTTCACATACAGTCTTCTCTAATTTTTCATCCTGCATTCCTTTAACTACAGTCACCTGTGTAAGACCAATAGCAAGGAACTCCAGATAAAGGGCAAGTCAGTTCAGGTTGATGCTGATGTCACTGATGCTCATCTTTACATCTGACTGTTAAAAAAGTCATAGTTTACCTTGTTCCACATATTAGTGTAAATCTGCTGTATAAAACTCTTTTTACCTCAGTTTCTTATCCTGAAACATTCACTTTCCTCTCATCTTCTGCCAGTGTCACCTGGAGCTGTGACTGTTTTTCTCCTTCCCTGTTCTCTTATTCTTCCTCATAATTCACTGCCCAGGTTGCATGGCTTGAAAAATACTATTCAGTCATCACTATCACCAATGTTTGACACCTTTCTAAGTACAGAAGGAAATAAAATATTGAGCAATATTAAGTAAAAATTAAATGAGGAGCAGTATGGCAGATTAACATAATATCAAGGTTCTCGAATCACAAGGTTTTTTTCCTTGAACCATTCTGATTTCACAAGATCATTCATGTGACTACTGTGTAACCAGGCCCATAACTATTTAACACAACAGCAAGTCTTCTCCCTAACTGATTCATTTGGATGGTCTCTGACCAGTTTAAGTTGTGGCTGATTCAGATCCTGTATGTCTCTGCTGCTACTAATTTCCGTTCTGATAAACAGTAACAGACTGAAGAGAAGAAAGCAGCATGGCCTACCTTTCCCTTTACTTAATGTATCCCAAATAGCATTGCCTCTGTAATATATCTGTTACCATTCAATACTTAATATAATTTTAGTGAATCATGCTGGAGCAAGGCCAAAAGTTAAAGTTGATCTTCATGTAAAACAGGCAGCAGGAGTAACACGAGGAGAAAGCTCATATGGGAAGCAAAATGGAGATGTGACTTGCAGGTCCAGCTTTGCAATGCTGACCTCGCAGCCTCAGGTCCACCAGTTCTGGGGAAAGAGCATTTGTGATGAATGGGTTGGGACTGCAGCAATGGAAAGGGAATTGGAGGTTTTCCACCATCAGAACTTTCTGTGGGAACAGTTTCTCCACTACCTGCCCTGAAGGTAGATGCTCTCATCAGTGCTGACAAGACCCCAAGCAGGGATGAGGTTAATGATCCGCATCCTGAGCTGGTGAATACTGGTTCTGCTCTGGTTTGCAGTGGTGGAAGAGCTGTGTCTGTACAGCTCTGTTCTGTGCTGGAGTGCAATGTCCTAAGTGGCTGTGGATGAAGGAAAACAGAGAAGATATTAAATCCTTCATTGATCATTTAACTTCTGCACTGTGGTCTAAATCAGAAGCAGGTCTTGCCACATAGCTTCACAACACAACCTTGCAGAGAGGCTCAGCTCTGCTGTAGAAGAGAGAGTTATAGCTCTGATCTCCTTTCATACAGAGCTAAGTTGAAACCCCAGTGTGGAGAGGAAAGATATAACCCAGCTCCACAAAGGTAAGGGTAGGATACTGCTCTGAGTATTTTCTGTGCCTCTGGGTGCACTAAACAAACCTCTATGAACTAAAGACTGTGGGACAGTCTTCCATTTTATGTTGGATCGGAAAAAGGAACAACTAGTCAACTAATGACTAGTTAGTGGTTAAGTGGCAGTCAATTCTTACAATTTTCTTTTCTTCAATACATGAGACAATGCCAGGGCACTGTGTCACATGATGGAAAATGCCTGGTGTGTCAGTGTAGGTTACAGGGAAGAGCAATGCTGCTAGATCAGAGATGACTGTCAGATCTGAGGGTCCAGGGTGCACCTGGAGCACAATCTCAGACCAGTACAGGTTCTGTGGTGCTGAGCTACATGTGCGTGATGTGCAGCCCCCTCACTCTAAGGGCAGGAGGGTCTGAGCAGAAGCCAATTAAGTATTGCTTGAGACTCTGTTGACTGCCAGGGTCTCATTGTGCCTTCACACAGCTCAGAGTTAGGTTATCCATGATGTTCTTCAGTATTTCCCTTAAAACTTGAAAGCTACTTGTTTCCTAGCACTGAGGATGCTTTTGAAGGAGAGCAGCTTTGTTACTTGGCAGCAGGGACCAGTCTTCAATCAGCATCAGGTTAAGTGCATGGGAGTCTGCTTCAGCAGCTGCTGTTGGGAGAAAACTGTCCTGTTCACTCACCCCCTTTGGATTCAAAACCTCTTTGGTGGGCAGTTTAGCTGCAAGCAGTGCTGGAGGGGAAAGGGCCAAGAAAGTACATAGTAATGAAGTCAAACATGCAGCAGCTGGATTACACTTCCAGGTAGCAGTGGCAGGAAGCCAGTGCAAGTGGAAAGTCATGCTGGGCTCCACAATTCAAGCCCACAGTTCAAGGTCTTCTCATCACTGAGCTTTTCCCACATGTGATTCTAGAGAAAGCCTCTGGTAAAGGCAGTGTTCATCTCATTGTCAGTTCAATTTTTGTGATAGCCCTGCTAGGGCTCTTAATTTCTTGTGTTAAAACAACAAATGGGATGACCCAACTGCAATCTCTAATAGGTATCAGGGGTCAGTAATCATTCATTTGTTATAGTGCCTCTCACCCAAAGGATGAGATGAAAATTTGTCCTCCTAATGGCAAGAGCTGTAAATTAGTTTTATTTCACTGCTAAATCTAGAGGCCTGAAAATTAGGATGACCAGCTCTTAGCTGGGAAGAAAATGTGTCAGCTCAAGGGATTTTCTGCATTAAGCAAATAGGCAGCTCATAATCACCCATTAAACAGTCACAGCGGCTGTCTTCTGACACCTTTTCCTACTCCGAGTCGTGACTCTCCCGCTGCACTGAACGTGATGAAAATTTTCAAGTTTGATGTCCAATTCTGGGCTACTCACCCCAGCTCCACTTCTAACCACAGAAGAGAAGTGAACATCTCCTGTGGGTGCTGCACAGTAATTTCATCTTTCCCTGAAGACAGGGATGTACAAGATAGGGATGATGAATTGCTCTGTGGAGGTACATCTTATCTCCATTATTAAGGGAGCTTCAGGTGAATAGCTCAGATTTGAGTTAGCATGGACTCTCTGTGGGTTTGGAAATTGCAGGGTGAGCCATCACTGCATGCTCATAGGGTGGAAAGAAGGTGGAAATGAAGGGTTTTAAAGACAGATGGAAGCTACATTGATAGGGGCATGAAGGTGCTTAATGGCCTTCACTGAGCAAGTCGCTGCATATGAAGTCTCAGAAACACTTGGGTGGCTTCTCCTGGGAGTGGGGGTGTCCCTCTTGCAGTAACTATGCATGGGATTCGTGCCTTTGGCCTGACAGGCTGCACAAAACACCACAGAGCCATGTTAAGCCCGGTGTCAGAGGTCTGCCCAGAGCTCTCCTAGCCCTCTACAAAACCAGAAGTGAATGTAATGCCCATCCCAACTGAACTCAGGTTGTCCCAAGGGCAGGCAGTTCCTGGCAGCAAAGCCATGCTGTTCACCCCAAGGTGACATCCTGACAAGGAGCCCAGACTGCAGCCAGGAGCTGGGTGGTTTGAGCCCTGGGTGGTGGTGGAGCTGTGCCCTCTCTTGGACACACGCACACTGGCCTGGAAAGGAGGTAGAAAATGCTTCATTGTGAGACATGGGGAGCAGACCTTTCCTCAGTGTCCCACCTATGAGCCACCACACTTGCTGCCTCCAGCCCTGGCAGCCCTTTGGGTAGAAGGAGAGAGGTTTGTCCTGGGAAAAGCTAAGATGTCTTTGATGTGATGAAATGACTGGTCTGCCATCTTGTTCAATAACATGTCATACAGAAAGCTCTATAAAAAGCTCTCTATAGAAAGCTGAAAATTAAAAAAAAAAAAAAAAAAAAAAGACACAAACCCCCACAACACTCTCAAATCCTCAAAATCCATGAGTGTATCAGAATAGTTGCACAATTATTCATTTTTATGATGTGCAAGGTATGGAGTGTTATACAGCCAGACAAGTTTATAAGAGCATGCATTAAGCTGCCTGCATGGGGAGAACCTGGCTGAAGTTAAAACATAAAACCTTCCTACAAGACAAGTGAAGGTGTGAGGAGGGACATTAAAGTGCAAGAATGGCTTTGAATAAGAAATACGAATATGGCACCTCTGCCCCCTTTCTCCAATGTTACACTTGCACTGAAATAGGAAATTTTAGGATGGAGAGCCAGTGAGACTAGAGCCAGTATAAAGAGATTGCACAACCTATGCCAACGGATTTCCAGCAAGACCCTTCCTGACTTTAAAAATAACGAGACTCCAGGAGCTGTGGTTCTGCTGGGTGATGAGTCTCTAGCTTCTGGATTTTTCATGGTTTCCCCATGAACAACATTGTCAACCCCTGGTGACATCCAGCCAGTCAGTCTCACCTCAGTGCCTGGTAATACTATGGAGCAGATCATCCTGGAAGATGATGAAACATATGGAAGACAGCAATGTTATTTGAGACAGCCAACATGGCTTCACTGAGGACAAATCATGCCTCACTAATTTAGTGGCCTTCTGCACCAGTGGACAAGGGAAGAGCTATGGATTTCATCTACCTGGACTTATGTAAGGCCTTTGATACAGTCCCCCTCAACACCCTTACCTTTATAGCGGAGCAAGATGGGTTTGATGGAAGGACTGCTAGATGGATAAGGAGTTGACTAGATGGCAGTGTCCAAAGAGTTACAGTCAATGGCTCAATATCCAAGTGAAGACCAGTATCCAGTGGTGTCCCCCAATGATCCATACTGGGATAAATACTGTTTAATATCTTAACCAATGACATAGATAGTGGGATTGAGTGCACTCGCAGAAAGTTTGTGGATGATACTAAGCTGAGCAGTGCAGTTGCTTCACTAGAGGGAAAGGAAACCATCCATATGGACCTTGGCAGGCTTGAGAAGTGAGCCAATATTAACCTTATGAAGTTCAATGTCCTGCACCTGGGTCAGGGCAACCTCAGTATCAATACAGACTAAGAGATGAAGGGTTTGAGAGCAGCCCAAATGAAAAGGACTTGGGGATCCTGGTAGATGAAAAATTGGACATGAGCCTAGAAGGCAAATCATATCCTGTGCTGTATCAAGAGAAGAATGGCCAGCAGGTCGAGGCAGGTGATTCTGACCCTCTACTCCACTCTGGTGAGACTCCACCTGGAGTCCTGCATCCAGCTCTGGGGTGCCCAGCACAAACCAGACATGGACCTGTTGGACTGGGTCCAGAGATGGCACATGAAAATGATTAGAGCTGCGGAACAGCTCTGCTGTGAAAAAAAGCTGAGAGAGTTGGTGTTATTCAGCTTGGAAGAGAGAAGGTTCCAGGGAGACCTTACTGTGGCCTTCCAATATACATGGTGTTTCAAAAAGATGGACACAATTTGAAATCACTATATCTTTGAAATTGGGTCCATCTTTTTGAAACACCCTCTATAAAGAGGGATTACAAGAAGGATGGAGTGCGATTTTTTACTAGGGCTTGTAGTGACAGGAAAAGGGGCAATGGATTTGAACTGAAAGAGGGTGGGTTTAGACTGGACATAGGGAAGAAATGTTTTATGGTGAGGATGATGAGACACTGGCACAGGTTGCACAGAGAAGTCGTGAATGCCTCATCATTAGAAGTGTTCGAGGTCAGGTTGGATGGGGCTTTGGGCAACCTGATCTAGTGACAGATGCCCCCACCCTAGGAAGGGGTTGGACTAGATTGTCTTTAAAGGTCCCATCTAACCCAGCCATTCTGTCATTCTGTTATTCTATGAACCTCCTTTGCTGGTAGCACACGAGGTCAGAGTGGAGGTGCCAGCACGTCAGATCATACCAGGGGATTTCCTCCCCACAAGGGCAGTGCTGCAGGAGGGGCAGCACTGAGATTGTCTTGACCTCTCCTCCTCTTCTTTGTCTCAGATCTGAGGCATTTTGACAAGGCAGGCTGGG
Organism: Streptopelia decaocto; assembly: GCF_964273445.1. Lineage (NCBI taxonomy): Eukaryota > Metazoa > Chordata > Aves > Columbiformes > Columbidae > Streptopelia > Streptopelia decaocto. The sequence continues at coordinate 181,134,882 of NC_138663.1, read as the reverse complement.
GGAAAAAATAATGTTGTTGTATTCTGTGCTCTGCTCCTTCTGCAGGCAGAGCACTGCAAACTTGAGGGCTGTCAATACAGTACCTTTCCACAAGCATGAATGTTAGCTTAGAGATTTCTTGTTAGCTTTTTTTTTTTTTCAACAAAACCATTTAAAATTTCATTCTATTAATAGAGGTAATTTTCTTGCTGTACGTGGAACATTGTCTTCTCTGGCTAAGTTGAACCTCCCTTTCTGTTCTCTCTTTCCACTTGTATCCTCCCCATGTGAAGAAAACTTCTAGAAGAACTATTCTTTGAGAATTTGAGGGGGAGGAAGAAGAAAGAACAGGCTATGATTTGCACAAAATTAAAAGCAGCAGCATTTGTGACACAAGCCAAATGTACCCACAGAAATGTCCCTTTCCTTACTGCAAAGAATATATCAATGAAGCAGAAGCATACATTACACAAAAGAAAAAAAACTCACTGAACCTGCAACTTGTTTTTCATGCCCAAAGATAATGGTTAACATTGGCTTTCTGGATTGTTTGTCAATTTTTCCCTTTCTTAAGATTGACAGCACAAACTCCAGCCACACTTTCAGCTGACAGTGGAATAATGATGAATTTTATGTTACCTTGTAACAGGGAGAATTTCTTCATTCAACACTGTGGTCATGTTGTGAGCACCCAGAGCTAAGGCAAGCTGACACCTCAGTGCTAGGTCACCAGTGGAGGAGGTACAGAGACGTGTAGGGGAAAGGGCACTTACTCTGAACCTGGCACAATTTATTTTTCCCTCTTCTCTTCCATATGTTCCTGAAACCTGAGCATGACCTCCACCACCCCAGGCCATTATGGATGGGTTTGAGATATGTGTTGCCCACCAGCACCAGTGGTGCCTCAGCAGGAGGGAGACAGGTGCATTTTAAGACACTCTTGCATTCCCCCAGACACAGATCTCAGGAGAAGATCTTAACCAAAAGTCTTAACCAAAAACGAAGAGTCTCTTATGACTCATATGTTGCTCAGTGACTGCTACAGAGATGTAGGCACAGGCACAGCCTATAGGACAGGACAACAAGACAACGTCAGCATCATTGTATGCCCTGTAGTACCTCCCTGCTCCACCTACGTGGACCCAGCCCAGGGTGTGAACTCAACTGTGACCTGTCTGGCGTAGGCTTAATTGCACATTAACCCTATGACAGTTTCAATAGCAATGTGACATAGACCACAGCGCAAATCTTTGGCCAGGAGGTGTGTGTGGATGGGATCAGAGACATGGTTTCCACCAGGAGAGGTTGCAGATTTGCTCAACAATCACCACCTCACCTCTTCTCTCCTTCCAGTAGACCAGGAATGTTTGTGCCATCCTTTGGCACTGCCAGGGTGCATTTCTGAAAGAGCAGTTACTGAATTTAAATGTCATATAATTGTTATAGCTGGAGGTTGCTTGATGGAAGGGAAGCATTTTGATTGTCTTGGGTTGGATTTGGTCTAATTATCTCAGATGACACCAGCAAATCTGCTTCTCTTGGAGACATGCTGTTACTGTAGTAACTTGTAAATGAATATTGGATGATGAGTTATTAGAAGCAGACTAAACTGGTAAGTTTATGAGCACAGTGGGCAATCATTTTTTCTTCTTTTTTTTTTTTTAATTCCTTTCCATATTAATTTCTTTCTCAGTGTGAATGTAAAACACAAAATCAACAGGTCAGATATAGGGTTCTTGTGAACTCTGCCTCCCCTATCAGACCGAGCAGATGCAGCTTAGAACTACTTTATAATTTTGCTCTTAATTAAAGCCTGTAATGGTTTTGCACTTTTTAAACAGGCTTTATCCAAAATACAAAGTCAATAAAGGATGAAGTGAATCTTCAGTTAATTCTACATTTTGGATTCCCTCTTTTTACATATGTAGGTCATTAACTATATCAGCCAGAGCCACAACCAACATTGCCTCATGAGCGATCTGGTGATAAAAAAATGACTAAACCCTGCCCTTCTGGAGCAGGACCAGATAACATGTTCATTGGCTTCTGACACTTGCCCCGTGTGGCCAAAGAGAATGGCATTTAGAGGCATCACCCTTGCTTAGAACAAGATATAAAATCTTCTTCTAGTCCAAAGACAAGAGGATATATGCCTCCACGTCCCAGTGCATCAGCAGTTGCAATGCAACATTTAATATTTTGGACTATGGTTTGTTGTCACTGCATTGTGCCCAGTCCTAAAATGCAGCAAAATGATTTCAAGTTACAAAAGTAGGTCCCAAAGGCAACTCTCCAGCCCGGCTTCTTCCAAACCTGTAATGACTCCAGACCTTCTGTGAGGCTCAGCAGTCTGCTAGGAGGAGGTTCAGGGTCTTCCAGAACTGAATCAGAGAAGTAAACGGTCAGATTATCTTTAAGCTACCAGCAGAGGAGAAAGACCATGTTTCTGACCTGCAGCCGCCCACCTTTTCCACCTCTGTTGCTGAGGGTAGCTGTATCTCAGGATCCAGGTCCTAGATCCATCTGCAGTAGCCATCAACACTTCAGGGAAGCTCCTCATGACAGAGAGAGCCTGTCTCCATTCCCTCCACGGTCACAGCAAGGATGCCAACTCCTGCTCCACCAAAGTAGCCTCAGTTTAGCTCCTTTCTTGTGTGCCTCTGTAAAGGGCTTAAATGGTACTGGCAAGGTCATCATCATGGGCTTTTCACTGAGGAACAGGAACAGTTTATTGTCCTCTAGCAATCCCCTTCATTTTAAAATCCCTTCAAAATTTCCAGGAAGCCACTGTTTCTGTCAGGGGGTCCCAAACCCAAGCAGCACGGAGCAGAAAGGCAATGTGGGTGAGGATAAACCTGCACCGAGCAAGGATGCTCTGGGCATTATGAGCATGTCTGGTCCTATTTGTTCCCATATTTGTAGTCTCATACTGTGTTTACCCAAAGCCGGGTTGCCTTTTTCTTTCTGTTGTTACAGATCTTAAATCTAAGGTTCATCCTTTGTTAAGCTCTTGGAGCAGGCACAGGGCAATTACCCCAGAGCAGGTGATGTATGTCAACTTACCAGCCTGCCAGACCTCCACTGGTCCAGATGCTTTCATTTCATTCATTTCATCCCCATGCTTTTCATTTATTCTGGCTAGCAAACAACTGTGCCAGATGCTTCACAGGAATTGCCCATGTGCATTGTTTTACTTGTTTCTACTCAATATATTTTATTCCTCGAAGGAAGCACAGAAAGTGATCCTAGATGAGATCCAGCAAAAGCAGCAGCTAAACTGGGATAATTTCTCTGGGTGTCTGTGACCCATGTGCAGCTTTGGCTGAGGCTCAGCAAGGCAGCGCATCACTCTTCAGCCTGAAACGTGTGAAGTCTTGATGTCCTCCCACCTGGGCTGGGAATGCTCTATCAAACTTCACTTTAAAGCAGGAGATCTTGCTTCACCCTGCCCACTGTATACTGAGTGTCTTTTAGAAAGCGTCTATGAGACTGAAGTGCTTTAGTATGGACTATGTTTATATTTCATTATAATTACATTGTTTTTAATAAATTGAAGAATGTCAAGCATCTTTATACTTTTTGCTTGCACTTCAAGACCGCCTGACAGCTTATGCTGAAAAACTGCAAGCAAGGGATTTTCACTTGAGAATAATGTCTTTTTTTCCATCTGGGATACATTTAAAATGTTGTAATGTATTTTTGCTACATCTATAACTACCACAAAAAAAGCTTTTTTTTTTTTTTTTTCCAAAATACCTCTAAAAATATGTGACCTCATCTAAAATTTAGGGTCCTCTGATGCAGAGAAGAGTGGTGTTACAGTGTGGATGCGTACTAAAGCAGCATTTTCTCTGCATACTTAGAGGTGTGTAATTAGTATTAGGACATCCATTAACACCTCCCGTGCACTATGTCACCAAGTCATGCCTGATTATGTTGCAGAATGAGATTAGCAAAATGAGTTTGAAGTTCTCCTCTCGCTGCCATTTCATAGGAGAGAAAGCAAATCCTTCCACTGCCAAAGCTACAACTAACATTCAGTACTTAAGAAATTCAACAGATGCATTCATAATGAATAGGATTTTGTGTAATTAAAATTTTAAATAAATCCCCAACATGAGCCGTGGCTTGGACTTCTTAATTTCAGATATGGAAGTACAGCCTTGGAAAAAATAGGTTGAGGGTTGTTTGTTTTGTTTTCTTTTTTTCCTTCCGTCTCTTTTCTTTCATCTGAGAGATTTACAAAATCTCATTTGCATGCTAAAAAATAGCAGAAGAGAAATTAAGTGAAGACCAGGATTAAAAGACTCACTAGTTTCTTCATGTCACCTTTATAGTTCTTTTAAGCATCTGTCCCTGTGTGGTGGGTGTAAGTACTGTGGAGGTGGATGTTAGTGGGTGGCAAATCTTTTATGAGGCAGAAAAAAGCTGAGAATTAGAAAATTGTTGGAGGCAGTTTCAATAAAGATGAGAAGAAGCAATCAGAGCCTGAGAAGCCAGGGAAGAGGAGGAAGACAATAAGAAAACTGAATAAATGGCAAATTGCACTGGCGAAGAAAACGCAGATTTGTTCCAACAGAAACCCTGAAAGTTGTCATGGAGCTCTCACCCAAAGCATCACAAAGCTTCAGGCACAGGCCCTTCCTAGCCTGCAGAAATCTTTAGGTCAAAGACAAAAATCCACCAAGTTCTCATGGCACATTTCCAGGTTGCTCACCTACCTCCAGGGCGACTGCATCCTTTGTTGTCCCTTATCACACGTAGGGTGATAGAGGAGATAAGTGATGGCAGGTTAGCAAAGAGGTCCTGTAGCTGGGAGGAAAACCACATTGCACTGGACAGCTGGATTCCACTCATGACTCTGCCTGGAAAGCCCTGTGTGATATTGGATGGCTTCCTGTGAGTTGATCTCTGCTCCCAAGTTGCTTAACCTTAAGTCTTAGACTTGATTGGCAGATAGTTTAATCACTGGTAGCTACATCTGAAGTTAAGGGAGGCTGGGTTTTGAAAGTATGAAATACTCTAGGAGGCAATTCTACAGTGAAAAATTAGGGGCTGTGTGAAATATGGTCAATACACTTGGATCTTTAATCTCTCTGTGCCTAAATTCCTTGATCCTAAACTAGGAAATAATACTGCTGTTGTACTTCAGCTCAGCATCATAGGTATCAGCTAGCAGGTGCCTGTGATGCACAGAGACAGCCACAACAATGAACCTCATGGAAGAAAAAATACACGACAGGATGAAGTCTTCTCAGAGACAATAAAAAAAATGCAGTCTCAAATTTGGGACTGTTTTCACAATGACATTAAAAATAAGCTCATCATCACCCACTATTTTTTAAATAAAAAAGCTACCAGAATGGTTTAGCCTGAACAAAACAATGTGTTTTTTCCCCACTGCATTATTCTCAGAAATATTTGCAACAGACCTGTGTTACGAGTCTATATATAAATATGTTTATGTATGTTTACATAAGTGCATATATAACTTAGTATATTTTTGAAAGTCAGCCTGAATCAGGTGTTATGCCAAACAGCCTAAGTTTTACAAAATTGTAGACAATAGGAACCTGGATCTTGCAGTGGGGTCAGCCATGGGAGGAGGCAGCGTTAGCACAGGGGGTGAGTTTGTAACAGGGGTGTGAACATAGCCCCTCTCAGTCCCTCTCTCCCACTGAAGGTCACAGCCACCAATGAACATGCTTGGCTCCTACCAGATCTCCTGTAATCCAGCCAAGAAAGTTGTAGCTCAGGAAGAAAGAGTTCGGATCCATAGAAAGAGCAGATATGGGTTCCCTCTCAGGAAGAGGATTAGGTAAGAATCACAGAATAGTTTGGGTTGGAAGGGACCTTCAAAGCTCATCTAGTCCAACCCCCACTGTCTCAGCATGTGCTAAAGCTGGACCTGGGCAGAGAGGGAGCACTTTCTGCTAGTTCAGTATGGCTGGTGTCCAATGGCTTTATTTTCATCTCTGCCATTTTACGGGTGACCCTGCCTTGAAGCTCTACTGTGATTGCTGTTGGACTACACCATTGACTTCACCAAGCAGATAGCCCAGCCAAGGGGTGAATTAATGAGTGTTTGCGAAGTTGTATGTGATCACTGGATAAAATGCATCTGCACAGGTGTGAAGTGTCTGGAAAAGGATAATTATTCACAGCACCTGCTTTGCTGTCAGAAACCCTTATTGACTGGACAACAAATGAGTCCTTGTCCTCACTCCTTGGGATGTTCTCCTCAGCACATGCTGCACTGTTCGTGGACATGTAAAAGGATGTTTTTTTGCACATTATGTGCATTACTGTAAGGAAAAGTATGAATGAAGCATCCAGGCTCACAGTATAACACTGGGGAGCACTGGAAAGTGCGGAACAGTGACATTTAATCTTCACTCCGAAGACCTGAGCAGCTTTTATTCTTCTACAATGCAGCGGTGCTACTCACCCTCATACTCCAGATCGACAGAGTCTGGGTGGTCTCCCTTGAGTGGGAGGACTGGATTCTACCCTCCCGCATCCTGAGGGGTTTGCAGTGAGCAAATTCTCCATTTGCAAGTCACAACTTTAATTGCAAGGCATTTGGCAGCTCAGGACAGCAGCCACCTTTGCTCTCCTGTTTGAAGTTGTGCCAATGTGCAGAGAAAAAGGACTTGTAGCTGGTGCCTGCACCACACAGGGCTGGGAGCTCACCCAGCAGGGCTGAAGTGTGGGTTGCTGCTTCTGTTTCCACTATTTTTGCCATAGTTGAACTAAAGTCTTCACTAGTTAAAACAAGAAAGGTTCCCCAGAGCATGAGGAGCCCACTCTCCTGGGTGAGTGCCTCAGCTTTGTAGCTGCAGACTCTGAGCTATGTTTGTGTCTTCCCTAACTCTTGAAGCTCTTGGAGATCTCTACCTCTTGCACCTACTCTTTGATCTCCCCCTGAATTTTCAATCAAGTCCCTGGTGACTGGAGGTAATGGTGATACGGAGCCACGGATTTACACCCATGTGTGAACAAGTGTCCATTTCTCTCTGTACAGCCTGCATTGTCCCCAGTGCAGAAGAAGAAGCCTATAGTGGTACAACACCCTTCTGACCAAAATATGGGTGCCCTTCTGCTCCTTGTCTAGAAACCAGTAAAACCTCTGTGGGTCTGCCCCGAGGAAGGGTTTGGTCCTGCCTGTGTGTAGAGAGCAGTGTCTGGGAGAATGTTCCTTTGGCACCTCTTGGGATGAAGTGAATTGCACCCCGGGGCTCTGCATCAGCTGTAAAAGGACCTGATGTTCTTCAGAGTTAGCCACCTACTCCTCAGACATCAAAGTTAGAACGGATGAGTCACACCTAGAGCGGTTTGTCACATTTTTAGCAGAAATTTTGTAGAAAGGCTGGGACAGGACCCAGAATCCTTGTGTTGCAGGTCCAAATATAACCTTTTGGGGTTTTTTTACATAAGAAGAGCACTGTGTGTTTATAAATTGCTCTTTGCCAAATTACTTGTTCTGAAAGAGAATTGAACCGTAATAAGCTGCATTATTAAATAGAAATTTTTCTGTGAGCGGCAGAGCCTGGTTTCCTGTGGTTTAGTGCCTCATGGTGGGATTATCTCATGTCTAATGAGGAGCAGTCTGGCTGAAGCCTTTTCTCCTGTTCATAAAGATGCTGTCTCATGTGGATTCTCTGGTGTCTATAATACATTTGGGATCAAACTGCTGTTGTTTACATTCCCTCATATCTGACAATGTAATATTGCCCACATGGCAAGCTGTTCTTCCCTGAAGATGCAAAAGCATCATACTTCTCTACCCTGCTGCCTCTTCTCACAAAACTGGTTGAAAATTAAAGCCTTTGAGGCTTCTATCATGCAGTTAAATTTGACTGAAATTGGCCAATAGGCTAAAATATAATTGAGAATAATACTGGACTGATACAACAATAAACCTAATTTTATCAAGTAATCAGGCAATAAATGATGGAAAGTAAATACTGGAGCAGATTAAACATAGAAAAATGTTCATAAATATTTATTTAAGAATTTAAATGCATTCAAGGTGACCATATTAGGCCCATTTTGCATTTTAATTTTAGAGGTTTGATGCATAGCCATATGAAAGACCAACAAGGGAATAGATGCCCCAAAAGTAACACTCATACCTCAAAAGCAAAAGTAAAATAATAGTTTTCTGTGACACGTTTTTCAGAGACACGGAATTTTTAAATGTTTCCTTCAGAATATTACAAAATTTAGAATTCAGAAACAGAAATGTTGAATAATTCAGAAACCAGATTTTGAAGATGGTTCTCACCTAGTCAGAGAATAAAAATAGATCATGTGCTTTGTGCTAGATTTCCAGAATTTACAAAAAAAAAAACGAACTGAAAAAAGTCAAACCAAAAATCCTTTGCTGAAGTGATTAATAGAAAAGTTTTGAAAATGTAAGATGTGAAAGGGAATTCTCAATTATTTGCACACATAGACACAAAAATCACAAATTAAGGCATGAAAAAAGACACATTGAATAAATCATTCATCATAACTTATTTTCACAGTTCCTGAGCCATAGAAAAGTGCTTATCATCAAGTGATTTTTGGAGATACTTGTATTTTCTTACCTTGGATACAGTTTAGATGGATGAGTTACCATTGCTCTCCATGCTTATCAAATTAGGAGGATGCATTTTTAAATTCAATTACATCCTCAGTGGAAATGGTTTTTCTGACTCTGGTAATCTTTGGAGAGGAATTATGCACAGTCTATAAAGCTTCACATTTCAAAACCTAATTTTGAATGTTATTCAAGAGGTTAATTTAAGATTCATCTTCCTAAAGAGGAGTTAAATAAAACTGATAGAAGGCTGGAACTTGTTGAGTCGTTGAGAGGTTTATCAGCATGTGAGTATGAGTTCATTAGTTTTAATTAGTATAATCACTAATGTTGCATTAACAGTTTGGTGAGAGAAAGTAATTGCTCACACCCACTGTATTAGATTGGGAGATTAGAATTCATTTTATGAGGCAATTAGCATTTCAGGGATTTTTTAAAAGGCTTTTATGATCTGCCATTGCAGTAACCTCCTTCACCAAAAAGAGTTTAAATTAACCATAACTTTCATTCTAATGGGATGCAAAAATTAATGTAGAATTAAGTGTGAACCAGCAATCCCACTGTGATAAGCAGGCAGCTAAATCTCGATTAGTTTATAATGACCTATTTTATTTCCCAGACAATGACAGTCATTTATCTGTCCTCAATTCATTATCTTCTTGGAAAGTTTATATTCTTGAATTTTATACAGCAAAACAAATAAAATATGAGGAAAAGTAGAACAGTGGTATCAAAGTAATAATTCTCCAAAGAAAAAGCTGCAAGGTTCGATAATGGGGCTTAAATAGTCAATTATTCTTCATAGCAGATATCAGAGACAGAAGAAACAGCTCAATTTGACACCCAGTGCCTTGGAAAGAACCATGAATTTCACAGTAGCAACAATCACAACCCTGACAAAATGAGAATGAATATACAGGACTTTGTAATCCTGGTTGGCAAGGAAGCCCAGGTCATCCGAGTGTTGGGACAGTTGACCCAAGAGGTTGCCTTCCGAAACATCTTGAACAGCAAAAATGAAAGTTCTGATGTGAAAAACTGCTTGAAATACGAACACTTGTTCTCATGGCAAGGCTGTAATGAAAGTCATCATGGTATCCATGGAGAGATGAGACAATGCATCATTTGCAACATATCTGGCACCTGTTATAGGGGATTATGCTTCTCCCTGGTTAAAAAAAATCTCTGCTCAAAAATAGCTGAATAAAGCCTGTATCTGCTGTGACTTAGATGTGGCATGGAGGAGGAGAACTGTTAGAAGTTAGAACCATACTATTTTTTGTGTAATTTTGGATACATAAGTTAAAATAAGCAGACATAGGGCTGTTTCCAGCTGATTACATGAATATTCCTAAAACATACATTAAAGCAAAATGGACATGTATATATACAGGTACTCTTCATGCTTATACTCCTTATAAGCTTCTCCAAAGGAGTTCAGAGGGAGACAATGTCCTTCTACATTTATGCATCTAAAATTTTGGTAGAACTAGACAGATGGGATCTCAGCTTCAGTCACCCAGGCCGCAGCTGGTGCCACCTTTAGAAGGTAAGTTAGTCCAGCTGAGACCTGAACCCACCACTGGTAAGGACTGCCTTCGTCTACTGACTGCAGATGCAGTCCAAGGGAACGAGGTTTTTGTCTCCGATGGCTGAAGTAAATGTTTAAAATTGGGTAGGGCGAATCATGACCGGCATGCCTGTGCCTTACGGTTTGCCTACAGAGTTATTAAGGAGAGTCATTACTCTTTCTAAATAGCATTACATGTGGATGCACTTTTGGTCAAATAAGACTTTCTCATTTCTCCTCAACAACATCCACTTGACATGGTTAGACACTTTCGCTTCCTAGTCCTCATGTGGAATTATTCTGCAAGACCTGATGCCTTTTCAGCTAGCTGTCTTACCTTAATCCAAATTTGCTTTAGTATAATAGTGCCCTTAATTTGCCACCCATCCACCTTTGAGAGACATTTAAGATTTATGGAGATAAGCGTATCAATTAAGCACAAATACACTGACCAAAAAAAAAAAAAAAAAAATTAAGGCATAATATACAACAAAACCTGACTTGTATTTCACAAATTATGGGTGTTATGAAGCATATTGTTTCAGGAGAAATGCCTGTATTTACCAGTGTGTTTCATTAAAGAATAATAAAGCCATACATATTTCATTTTCTTCTTCTGAGCTGCAAGAGCCTTAAATATATAAAATACCCCATTCTGTTCTTGCTTTTCTGTGATTTTTTTTTTCTTTTTAATCAGATTTTTCCCCCAAAAGTAATGAAATTTCCTTTTAAACACATACATCACTTTCATTTGAAGTGACCTATCATGGCTCAAATACTTTTTCTCTCCTCCTGGAGAACAAGGCAACTGCCAGCACCTTCTGCTGTGCAGATGCAGGCCTGCACTGCCCTTGATCTCAGTTTGGTTTCCACACTGCTGAGTTCCTGGTGTTCTCACTGGTGTTGTTTTAGGTGGGGTATTAGGTGGCTGGTGTCTATGGGGTTTGTACCTTGCATATCTCCACCAGTTCCTGGCCCACCTGCTATCACATGTAATTTCTCTCTTCTCATAGTATGCACCGACCCGCTGTGCATCTGTGCAGACATCTGCGGAGCAAGGTGTCCTCCCTCCCTGTCATCATCACGAAGCCGTGCACGACCCTCAGCTGGTTCCCTGCATGTGCCCGCTCTTCTCCTGCCCATGGGAAGGGCACTTGGAGGTGGTGGTGTCCCACCTGAGGCAGACCCACCACATCAATATCCTTCAGGGGGCAGAGATTGTCTTCCTGGCCACGGACATGCACCTGCCCGCACCCACAGACTGGATCATCATGCACTCTTGCCTTGGACACCAGTTTTTGCTGGTCCTCAGGAAGCAGGAGAAGTATGAAGGCCACCCCCAGTTCTTCGCTACGATGATGCTGATTGGCACACCGACCCAAGCTGACAATTTCACCTACCGGCTCGAGCTCAACAGGAATCAGAGGCGCCTTAAATGGGAGGCAACCCCCAGGTCGGTACTGGAGCGTGTTGACTCTGTCATTTCAGATGGGGATTGCCTTGTGCTGAACACTTCCTTGGCTCAGCTCTTTTCTGACAACGGAAGCCTAGCGATAGGAATTGCAATAACCACCAGCAAAGTTCACAACACTGAAGCTGAAATGTGAGCGGGAAGCGGAAGAGGAGGGGGAAAAATGGTGCTCTAGCTGCCTTGTGAGAGCAAGAACTTGCGGACTTTTTGGGGGGGTCTCAGGTCTTTTATGGTATTTAGTACTTGTCCACAGTGGGCATTATGTAAACATCCTGTGGTTACAGTCTCTGTGTAATGTATTTACCGTTTTGTTAATACAATTTTATGAGAAGTTTTAAAGAGGCTAATCAATTTATTGCTGCCCTCCAGCAACACTGGAAGCAACACTTGCTCCTGGAAAGGGTACCCAGGGTGACTCATAGAAACCTTTAGTCTGAACATGCTATATGCAAATGTGTTTCCTTCATTTCCTGCCTAATTGCCTGGTATTAAGGAGGTCCCCTGCCTAGTAAAAGGTAAAGTATTCCACTAATGGACAAGAGCACCCAGATTTCCATATTACCAATAGTGATTTAACTCTTACACTGTGGTCACAAGCAAGCCCTGGGAAGCTGGCAATTTCAGAGCTCCTTTCAGCTTCTGAGAAAGCAACCTTCACCACCCAGACAATGAAATCTTCAGAAGAAAAAGTCACCACCTCTACTGAGCCAGGGCCTGGGAAGAATCATCCTGCATTAAATCGGGGATGACATCTAATGAGTGGGTGGTGAAATCTCACTCTTGTGTCATGATGGGCAGTGAGAGGCTTGCTAGATGGTCTGGCTCCAGGATAGAGATGACCACAGCCAGCCACAGGGCCATTCACCTTTTTAGCTGTTATTTCCTTAAACATTCAAAAAGAGATTTTCAGAAAATAAAGTATCAGGGCCGTCCTAAGTTGTGTACTGATCTTGCTATTGAATTCTGTGCTCCTTAGACCCACAGTGTGTGCTGCTGAATATTGATTTTAAACAGTGCAGCCAGAATATCTGCTTGCAAACTGGCTATGAGATTTGAAATATTCACCTTGAAAAATAACCCTAATTTTTTTTCTTCCATACACGTGGGGGGTGGTGATGGTTCTTTTCTTCTGCTGAGGGTGTTTCACAGATGGCAATAGCCACAAGAAGACACAGGCTTCTCTAAGAGCTTCTCCTTTGGATGGCTCCTTGGGGAGTGTCAGAAGCAGGTGCTGGCCACTTCCTGACACTTGTTCCCATCTGCAGTCAGGCGTGTCTCCTCCATAGCCAACAACAGCAGGGAAATCCCACTGCAGCAGGTAATGTGTTGAACTATGGGGCTCTACAGTGCCTGTGACACTTGAGAAGCATGGGAAATTGTCTTTTCCTGTTTTCTCTTCTGCCCATGGGTGGCTGTGGCCTGTACGCTCTTGAATGCTTTTTTTGAGAAGCATCTGGCGGGTTGAGTCATTTAGTAGCTAGAGCGACTGAAGGTCATTGCTTGAATCTCTTGAAAAACCAAAGAAGAAAGGAAAGCAAGCTAAGACCAGTCCTTCAGTGTTTCAAAAGGCATCTCGTTGTAGTGAGCTTTGAGTAAGCAAAAACGCTGATGCAAATCTCTCCCACCTGCTGCTCTCCTGGGAATTATTATAAATGACGCGTGAAATAAAACAAATTGCAATTTTCCTGAGATGAATGCTACGCAGGTAATGTCTTCTGAGTTGCAGATGCACCTCGCCTCCTTCCTTTGGCTTTCGTAGCAGGTCACTGCTCAGAGAGGAGCTAGGGTCTCTTCAACAGGCTGCTCATGACCACTCAAGCTGGGGTCTGAAGAAGAAGCCTCAGTCCCTGTAAGAGTATGCTGGGGCACATCTTCACAGCTCTCCCACCTCTGAATTTGGGGTGCCAAGGGGACATGCTGTTTTGCAGTGCTTCACTGGAGCACACAGGCTTTGGAGTGGTTTGTTTTTTCCCTGCGATGTTAAATATTCAGAACCAGCAACTGCTGCCCTTTCCCTAAATGATAGCTATGAATAAATCATTGGCATTTTTGTGGACTGCAACTGGCTTCTCCAGTTCCTCCGGCAAATATTCTACTGCTGCATTAAAACCAAGCAGAAACAATAAAACCTCAATAAAAGCAATTCCTCTAGCTTAAACTTCCTGAATTCTTTGTACACTGTGGTAAGAAACCTAATACAACTCTGCTTTTGTTGCCTGATCACAACCGGTTCTTGTGGAAGTAATATTCCTCAGGTATTCACTTGTTCCAGACTATCTACTTCTTGCTAGTTGGCACCTTTTATTCTTAAATTATCTACTGAAATGAAGAATGAGCTGTTGGTACTTTTGGGCACACCCCTCGCCAAAGGACTAGTGTTTTTCTGGTAGGATGAGTGTTACTGCAGCAGTTCTCTGGGATGGGCATCTCCATCCCTTGCCAACATCCTGGTTTTCTGGTTTCAATGCAGTATGAGACACGGTGGCAATGTGACCCCCCCCCCGGCATGGACCTCCTCACATCCCATGTGTCCTTTTCCCAGTGTTTTCTCATGACCACATCAAAAGTTCAGCTTTTCCATTTCCTTTCCAGTCCTCCCCCTCATCTGGTGGCCACCCTTCTCAGCTCATTCTCAGGCTCTCAACCTGGGTCTCACCTTTCGACTTGCACAGCCCAAGGTGCTTCTTGCCTCTTCCTTTTTTTGCCTCTTGGGTGCTGTTGCTTAAATTGTTCTTGCTGCTCCTTGCAGCCAAACAAGTAAGCTCCCTGCTTGGCTCTCTCCACAGCTGCAAAACCCCAGCTCTGGCAGGGATTTCAGAAATTCAGATACATTGGAGTACTGATGAAAATCTGCCCAGTAATACCCCCAGTACCGAAAAGAAGGACACATTTTTGAGAGAAAGAAGACACAGTTGCCTAAATCCAACCTTCATAAGTATCTCAACATAAAACTCAAATTTTTAACGGTATATTTAAGGACTTTCTGCTCTGGAAGATATTCTAATTCTGTCATAATACAAAACTGATGAGCAAACCTTCACTGCCATAAAGCAAAGGTGAAACAAATAGTCTACATGTTGGGACATAAATCCTAAAATATTGGTAAGTAGGATCAACAAAGAAATTCAGTTTACATGCACTCTGATAGTGTCCATAATATAGCATTTTTTACAGCTCTCTACTCATGGTTGAAAGGCAGCTGTAGCTTGACTTCCTAAATCTGGGCTGAAATTGAGGCTCCTAGAATTCATTTTGTACTGTAATATTTTACATCTTTATAATGTTTTATACCAGTCACTCCAAATTCCTTCAAAAATGTGAACAACACAGTCTTACACTTCTTTGAAGTAAGGCAGTACCCTTCATTTGGTACATGAGAAAATGAGGTGTTGCAAAAATTGTTATGTGGATGTTGCAAAATTCTGTTTCCCTATCTACCTGAAAGCAGGTTTGGGGTGGGTTTTTTTTTGTTTTGGTTTGGTTTGGTTTGGGTTTTTTTTAATGTTTTGTTGGTTTTTTTTTTTTCAGATAGACAAAATGGTGTTTGAGGTTTTTTAAGAGTTTTTACATATGTTCCTGGGTGGATTTTCTTGTGCCTAGATTAGTAAATTGCAACAGTAATTTCATCAGGCTGAGCCAGATGAATAGCTACCAGACCCACTAGAAAACCTACTTTGGTTCTTGTGCACTATCCATCAGACACAGTGCGAATGTCAATGTCAGATCTGTAGTAAAACAGCATTAGTGCTTTCAGCTCAACCCCATTATGAATCAAGCTCACATCATATATCCATGACTCCTTATAAATCAGCTGAAGCATCCTGAGTCTCATCATCTTGAAGATGACAAAGGATCTCGCTGTGCCAGTGCCAGCTGGAGGGCTTGCTGAGAAGTAGGGCAGTAGTCCTCTTCCCACTGGACTCTGATATTACATCCTCTGTTTCATACCATCCTTTATGAATAGAGGCCTACTGAAGAAAGGAGGGATGGTAAATTATGGAGAATGAAAGGGTTATAACAAGATGAATGGTTTACAATAAATTGCCAGATACTGCTGCATGGCTCTCTCTTTTGGACATCAGAGGAATGAAACCAAATTGACAGTACTCTAGTATAGGTGATTTATCTGCTTCTCTAGCCCATAAAACACCTGAAAAACACTTTCATTGGAGAAGAGTCCATCAAAACAGACTTGGAGGTGCACTTCTGCTCCACTTGGATCAGAAACACCATCTCACGTGGAGGAGCTGCAGCTTCTGAACCGTTCAGACACAAGCATAAGCTTATAATCCCCTTTTTTTTTAATCCAATTAACTCCGAGTGCTAACACCATGTGAGTGACAGGTGAAAGACAGAGATTGCCACATGTATCATCACAAGAACTAATCACACAAAGAGATGATTCATCTTCTGCAGAGATGACCCTGGAGAAAACAAGGGGGTTTCAGGGCAGGGTAGCACAGGGTAGTGCCTGCAGGATCCAGAGACAAACATATACAACTGAGGGAAGAGCTCAACCTCTGGACAGAAATGTTACAGAATCCACTTGGAATGAGGTCACAGAGGGAGCTGTCATGAAAATGATCAGACCTCCTAAGAGTAGCAATTCAGTGAGGAGCTGAGGCTCTGTGCAGGGACGTGTCTCTTCACATCAGCACCGTCTACCCAGTAAAAGGGTCTCTCATCTGCTGGGAGCCTTGTCTTGGGAGCCGTGCAGATAAGAGGATCAGCCCTTGGCACTGTGGGTCTGCATGCAGATGGCCCTGATGCTGCACAGTGAATGCAGACACTCAGACCCAGTTCTGCTCCACACCAAATTGGGTACCCAGCTACCTGCAGCTGCTAGTGGCTCCTCCAAGTCCTGGCACCTAACATTTTGTTGTCTTTCCCCTGCATAGCTCCCACCAAGGAAGGAAAGTATTTGCTGAAAACCACTCAAAAAAACTTTGGCAGAACATCAGATTAAACCTATACCTCATACTCTTGGTTAGAATTATGATCAGTCATTCTTTCTCCACAAAGGCAATAGATTAATGCATAGCTTTTTTATAGCCCTTTGGGCTTCGCTGCTCCAGAACAAGCATGTGAAAGATTAGCAGGCAGTGATCATCTTCAAGAGAAGGATGAGGACTACCACCCTTTGCAAAGATGGCTGTTCTCACAGTACTTTCACAAAGGGGTGCCAAGCTTCAAAAAAGAACCTAACAAACCTTAGTGGGAAGCAAATAGAAAACACCAATTGCAAAGCCTGCTGTCCTTTGAGTGGAATGAGCTTTATATCTTCTAGGTACTGAAAATCCTCCTGAGACACTGCCTATCTGAATACATCACTTAATCTTGTAGAAAGCCCCAGGACTGGGGGGTTCTTGCTGTTAGAAATTGCATCAAGTAACCTTATTGGAGATAAATGACTTTGAACTTTCATGGCAACAGTGATGAACTGCTTCAACATCCATGTGGTGCAGGCTGAAAAATCAGAGCTTTTAGACAAAGAAATAAACCTATTCAAATGCAAACATGAGATTTGGGGCAGAGTTTTCAGGTAAACCTAAAAACATTTTCTTTATTGCTGCAGTCTGATTGTCTGCATAGCAATAGTAATTTCACTGCCAGTCAGGTCCTGTTGGCCTGAGTTCAAGAGAAACTCAGATATTCTTCCTTCCTCTACTAGAGGGAGACCACTTTAAAAAGTAAAGCAAGCACTGTCATATATGAAACATGTCTGGAAAGGACCTTTATTTTCAGACTGGACTGCTTGGCCAGCAGACTGTAGGCAGAGTGCAACATCTCTTCCCCCAGAGGGTGGTGGAGCACTGGAACAGGCTCCCCAGGGAGGTGTCACGGCCCCAAGCCTGACAGTGTTCAAGAAGCAACTGGACAACACCCTCAGACACATGGTGTGAACTGTGGTCTTGTCCTGTGCAGGGACAGGAGCTGGACTTGATGGTGCTTGTAAGTCCCTTCCAGCTCAGAATACTGTATGGTTCTATGATCTTCTACCTGTTTAGGGTGCATCCAGAGCCACAAGCACAGCCTATGGAGACACTTTCTTCATGTTACAATCCCTGCTTCAACTATTGAAGCTAACAGCTGCCAGCCAGCTGGCTTGAAGTCTTCAATGACTTTAAGACTGTTCTTTAAAAATCTACTAATATCGACTTTTAGGCCAAGGTGTTTTTAGGGCACGAGACAGGAGGCTCCACTGATGCTCTGCAAGGCTCATCAGTGTGTGCATGGGAGGGATGCAGGCAAATACTGCGTCTTCGCCTCTGCTTTTCACAGCACTGGACACACCCGCAGGAATCCTTCTGGATATCTCCCAATAAACTGTGGCAAGTGGCTGGACCACAGAACTGGATGACACCAGTTGTAGAGATGTTCAGTCCAACAGCAGCCAAAATCTTTGTGAGTCCCTCTCTTAGGTTTGTGAATTAAAACAGCATCTTGCACAGAAACATCAGGCCCATTCTTATCTCCATCAGATAGCTTGGGATTCATCTCTGGCTTCTGATAATGACAGTAGGCTACAAAACATAACTAGGTGGTACTGCACCTTCCACAGTAGTATCTTGATGCAGAGAAAGGTCTCTGGGAATCAAAGTAATAAAAATGAATAATTGTATAATATACTAACATAAAATAATAATGCAGTGAGGTCTTTTAGGGCTGATAGCATCTTTAAAAGAAGCAGCTGATCCTGAAAGGGATCATTACTCAAAATGAGCTTCAGGTGATGCCTGTGCTTCTGCCTTATTGAGATGTGGAAGAACATAACCAGAAGAATGACAGTCTCAGGACTACCCTGATTACTCAAAGAAGTGCTGAACTAAAAAAAATTAGCTAAGAGAGTCCTGAGTGCAGCAAAACTAAATTGCTATTGCCTCTGGGCAGCAGTTTCTTGTGACATGAGTCCTTGGAAAAGGATTTCCAGTAAGCATAGAGAGTTGAATTTCGGCAGGTCACAGCCCCTGCTCTGTCACTCCCATAGTTTTTGCAAAGAAATACTTAACCGGTACTTCAAAAAAAAAGAAAAAATAGTGTAAGTATCTAGTGAATGGTGTGACCAGTGTCAGAGCTGTCAAGGAGATTTATTCCGCCTCCTCTGGGTAAGCCTCCAGGAGACTCCTCTGCTGGCTTGTCAGAAGACAGGGACAGCCCCAGGTCCAAGGAGGACCGGCTGCGTTCCTGACAGCCTGTAAATTGTTGTTGCTGTTGTACAGCGATTGTGTGTGATAGCTTCCATGCTGAAACCTGGCAGAGATTAAACCTGGGCCCTCCAGCAGTTTATGTCTGTACTGGCTGATGTTGACAGAGCAGTCTGTGAGTTATGGCAAACTCACCAGCCCTATAGCCCTGTTATGCAGAACTGACATGTGCCGACCGGTGGTTATGTACACACTGGGAGGTCATGTTAAGAAGATTTCTGCATGTGGTATGTCCTTAGTGTATTGAGGGTGAGCACTTAATCATACTGTCTGTGCTGCGTCACATTTCACCTGTGATTGCTCCTCACATCTCACTCCTGATTGCTCTTCCTCTCTCAGCGGGAAACCTGGAAGAACCAGAGCTGAGTCACCAGCAGTGCAGCTGTCCAGGACACTGGGGCCAGCACAGATGCACCACAGGGGGTGCACATCCTGGAGGGCACATCATTGTACATAGAGAGAAACTCCAAATAGCACAGATAGAAGTGCTGAGAAGTCCTTGAATACAAGCCTTAACTTCAGATATCCTCCCATCCAGAGAGGAACAGAGATTTCTTTCTCCAAAATGCACTTGTCTTCACTGCTGAGTTCACTCAAGCTGCAACCTAAGTGAAGGTCTTACCATGGCTCATTTAGTTTCCCTGTGTGGTGATGGTTACATTTCCCATGCAGTCAGGGGCTGTCAGGTCAAATGTGTCACACTCTGGGCTCTCAGTTCCTCGGTGATGTACATGATTTTTTTGCAGCATAGGTGCAATGTAGCTCTTCTCCAGACCTGATGATGTCCTCCAGGAACAGGCTTCTTGCAGAAACCGCACGTACACCGTCCAGCCACAAGGTCAGAATGATCCTTTCCAGCCATAGATCTGTGAAGTCGTTATGCTAACACTGCATTGCTCTGAGGTCCATGATCTGACTACATGTTAGCCAGCACAAGCATCAGAAGCCATTCTACCACAACAGTCTCAGCACTTTACCAGGTTAAGTCACTGGCTCAGACCACGGTGAGTCAACTGCCCATCTTGGAGCTAAGTTAACCCTACCAATTGCAGGCATCTGCAAGGCTGATATACTGTCTGACACTAAAAACAAACAAAAAACCAAAATTTTTCATCTCCTGATTGTGCCAAGCCAACACAACAGCCAGTTCTAGAGAGAGGTCTAAACCATCACAGATAAATTAGGAGCTACACTGCAGAAGAAAGTTGACAGTTGGACAAAATCTAACTGAGATACAAGGAGTGGTGTAGTTCATCAGGTGCTGAAAATGAGAAGAGATGGAGAGACACTGATGAGGAGGATTATGGCCAAGTGGCCAAATGCAAATGTGACAGGAAAAAGACAGTCCTAGGTTACAGGTTAAGAGGTTTTTCTGGAGTAACCTTTAGTTTTGGTGATAATGCCCTGACAGAAAGCTGACACAGCTTGGCTTTCAGACCTGTCAGGCTGGGTAGCAGCCAAGAACAGCGTTTATTCATTACATATAAAGTGAGCAAATTATCCAGGGAAGACAGTCAATAAACATGGAGCCTCATGGCACCATTTTCACAGGGTGACCTTTCAAAGTATAATTGCATATTAAAGGACTCGATGGTAATCTTCTGTGATCAGAGAAGCACTAACCAAGATGGCTTCAGAACATATTTGTTGTCAAGCAGGAGTGCATTGGAAAATGGCTGTGTAATTAAAGGCTGCTTTTGGCTAGCTCTCACAGGAGGCCATGATCAGGAGAGGTCCTCCTGACTCCTCAGCTACACAAATATTTGGTCTCAGATCCTCTAGGGAAAGGCAGAAATGATGGTGGTAATGCTGAGAAGCATTTTCATTGTCACTAAAATGCCTATGGTTTACTGTTCTTTTCTCATCCAGTGGTGACAACTGCATTCAAATCACTTTGTCTGGGGAAGATTTTGCTTGTGGTCATGGTGACGTATGATCCTTGGAACAGTCCTTAGTCCCTCAGACCACGCACTTCCAGCTGCAGCTCCAGCTCAAACACCTTCATGGAGTATGAGGCCACCACCCCCAAAGCAGAAGACCTGGCTGTCCACTCATCACCCCACTCAAGAGCAGTCCCTTCCCTGGCAAGCAACCTTGCCTCCAGACCAAACACCCCACAAAACTGTCCTTATTCCTTCACAGGCAGCAATCCCATTCCCTTGCAGTGCTTAAAGTCCCTCACTTCCATTCTCCTAAAAAGAACACAAAACATCTCTATGTTATCTCAATATAATTGCACAAGACTTCATTCCCCCAGAGGGCTAGGGAATCCTGGCTATCTCTTCAGCCTCGTGTTAGATGCCACATGTCATAACAGTGTCCTTTCCCAGAACAGACACATTTAACCCTGAGGCAAACTAGTGCAAAGCATTGCGATGTGCACAGCAGGCAGAAAATAAACAAGAAACTGTGAGACGGGCTTCCAGTTCCAGTTATGGTAGAAAGAGGCATCAAGGAAGACAATGAGGAGTGAGTGGGGCTGGGCTGGCAAGGTGGGCATCCCTGAAGCTCAGCAAAGGACTATGGAGAAGGGGGTTTTCTGGAACATGTTTAGTCTATGATTTAATTACGGTTCAGGTCATTTAATCCAAATGCTTAGCTTAACTCTGAAATATTGAGGTGTGTCCATCTGTGAGCATCAATGACAGCATCTTCAAAAGTCCATTTTTTCTTTTAAAATTCAAGCAGCATCAATCTGCTAATGTCTCAAGAAAATTCTTCAAGAAATTGAAACTCCTCCTTTTTGGATGAGCAGTACAAAGCTGTGCCACTTGAGATCCTTATGATGGTAAAGCTCCTAGAGCTTCATTTAAGGGCAGATACATAGTAATTTTTTCCTAGGACTTCAATCAGGAGATCTTTGTGTATGCTTAAGCATTCTACTGGACAGGGAAGGACTATGTAAAGACTCAAAGATAAGTAGGAGTAACCTGCCTGGACTCAAGTGAGCCATGCCAGTTTGGAATTTAAGTAAAGAAAGTGGCATAAGAATAGGTAAGAAATTTACTGTACAAATGCTAAGCAGTGCTTCCTTCCATATGTTTTTTGACATATACTTCTATTTGCTACCATTCATATTCCATTGTCCCTCCCAAATATTTGCCATGGACTTAATATATTACACTGTATGAAGTGGTCAGACAGAATTTCTTAATCTGGACCAATGTATATAATTTTCTAAAAATGCTTATGATGATGTATTACATGAAAGAGCTGCAATAAACCTTTCTATTGGTATCTGTAAAACGTTTCACAATGTCTGCCATGAAAAATGCCATTAAATCCTACTTGGCATTCTCAGCTTGTATCACCCACTTGCATTGGAGGGCTACTTTTATGAAAAGGGTAGTGCATCATGAAAGGGTAGAAATGAAATATTAGGAATAAAAGAAAATTTGCCAAAGGGCACTACCTGCTAAAACTTGCCTTACAGTTTGTTATTGCCTACCTTTAATCTTCTACAGTCACAACGAGTCTAAAAAGAAAAGTGTCACCATCACTAAAGGCAAAACACAAGTTCCAGTACTCCCAGCTTGGGCTGCCCTCAGTTGCCCCTGTGCGCTGGATTCATCATCACCTGCATTTGGTGGTGGGAGGCTGAAAATACATGTGGGAATCAGAGCTTTGGTCCTGTGTCTAGCCCAAAGCTGGTCATGTGGAGAAATAAAGAAAGAGGTTCTTGGCATTTTCAAATCTTTCTGCCATTTCACTAGATGGAAAAAACATGAGGCTGCTCCTCATTTCTTGCTGGTTTTGGGGTTTGATTTTTGTTTGCTTGTTTGTTTTCTGGACAATTAACAGGGAATATACTTTAGCACTGCTCCATAAATTGTCCAGGACCTTCACAGATCGTTTCTTTAATTTCAGGTTGGTTATTGGCTAGATCAGAATTGGATCTCTAACCCTATTCCCTGTCAATTCCTTTGAACATCAATCTTTTTCTTTGCTTTCTTATTGCCAAAACCTGTTTCAGGTGCTCATGAAGCTTGATAGAAATTGCCTTGAAAAGAGCTGAGTGATCAAAACTGACCAGATGTGCAAGATGAATATTCATGTTTTATTGGAGCAACCTCCACTCTCTTCTCTGAGCAGGGTACCCTCAGCTGACCTGTTGTCTCTCATACAAATTACTGCCTCATTACCACCCATTCCTCTGGAATAGACCCTGCAAGGGACATTGAGCTCATGTAAAATAATTCAGCAAAACAGTGAAAAAAACCCTGTATCTGATTCAGAGCAGAGGCACCTGCAAATGAAAACGAATTTGGAGAGACTACAAGAACCAGATTCTCCCCTTGGACATGAAGCATGAACGTTGTACCTTCTGACTTTAGACATCTGGAAGATGAGTACCTGTGTCTGCACAAGTCACCAGTAGTTTCCTTTGTGGAGAGTGCATGTAGGACACTTTGAGGATGTGACCCATTTTAACCATTTAGACACTTGCTTTGGGAAGAAAGGAATAAAATTGTTACATTGCTCACATCAACCTCTGCTCTTTGTTGGGGGCTCAATCTCCAGCAAAACCAGAGTGAAACCTACCCCAAATGCTGAAAATTAGAAGTGAAAGGTGCTTTGTGTTTGCACTCCTTCTGTATGCTAAAATTCCCCAGGGAGATAATGCATTTACCAGCTGGCAACAACAAAAGACTACCAAAGGAGCATCCTGGACTGTGTGTTTGCATTGGTTTCAGTTCAGCAGCAAACAGATAATTTAATTTCTGTTGTCCTCACTTTCTCTGGCCTGCCACCACAATCCTAGACTGTGTTTCAACGAGATCTAAAGAGGAGGACTCCACCTCTTTCAAGATTAACAGCTTTCTTCATGGCAGACAAAAAAAAGAGCTGATGATGGAGGAAGGAGACCCAAGAGATGATTTTCCTCTGCTTCCCCATGAACAAATACACTGGTGCTTGCAGAGAGAGCAGTTTCCACCTTGCAGAGAAGGCAGTCGTGCCTTAAAACCCAAGGCAGGGAGGGGCAGAGTGCTTTCTGTGGACCGGAGTGATATTGGGGGAGGCAGTGTAGTACTTCCTTTAATACAGCCAAATTTCATGCACAGCAAGAACTGGGACTAAAAATAGACCAGGATGCTAATGAGGGCCTGGCGCACACCGTCTGTATGACGGCATGATGATTCTTTTTGAAAATGCAATAATTTAAGGGGTTGTTTCATTTTGTTGCTTTCTGCTGCAAAGTGTTCAGAAACACGAGGCCGTTTGGGTCTTCAATTTTTCTCCTTAATCTTAGGAAAATGAAATGTTAATAGACAAAAGAGAAAGTGAATAGAAGCAAGAGTTGCTTTATTTTTCCTGAGGCTGCTTGTGTGTGATCAGCAAACAAAGTAGGTCAGAGAGGGTTTTCATAACATTTCAGGTGAATTTCCACACAGGCCAAGATGGGAGACCAGGATATTTCTTACGCAGAACAATTTTAATTTTCCCCAATTTGTGCATGCTGGGGGCTGAAGCTTTCACACATTTTTTTTTTTTTTATTCCAACCCAAAGGTTAGATATGTAGCTTGTGCAAGAGATGGACTGTGAGCTCCAGCTGGACCTTTCTGTAAGCCCAGGACATTTCTGCAAGCCTGGGACATTTCTGCAGCCTCATGGCCCTTTCCCAGACTCTACACTGTCCCCTAGGAGCACATACATGATGCAGCATGATGCCCTCTTTTACAGGCACCACTGGGAGCTCCCTGTCCTCAGCTTGGTCACCTTGCTTCCTGAAACCCACCCAGCAGCTCCAGGTCAGCCCAGGACACTCACTTTCATGGGATACCTGAATCTCCGGCTGCCCATATAGCTCATACACAGGCTTTCCCTGGGGATAAGACATCCCACCACCCTGGGAGAGAGCAGGGTCAGAGGGAAGGGCTTGCTCACGTCTGTGAGCAGCACGGACACAGCAGAACTGAAATTCAGGCTCAGATGCAGCTGCTGGTGTGAGGCTGAGGTGCCCCCAGCTCTGGTGCACCCAGGCAAAATTGCCTAATGGTTCAGGCATGATGAGGACATTGCATGGCGTATAGCTGTGTAAATCGCACCTCCAAAGGAAAACAGGCTGAAAAAACGAGCAGGAAGCTAGAAAAGTTTATGAAACATATCTGTTTTTTCCTGTCCAAGACAGCCAACTGCCTGTCACTTAGTAGCCTACATCAGTGGACCATAAAGCATGCAGTCTATCAGGAGCTGTTTTCTGGCACATGCACACTTGTCTCCTATAAATACTACTCCAGGAGAGAACAAAACAAGTATTGTCTCTTAATGTTCCCATTAGAGATGGTAATTAATGCATCATGACATGACTAAATTGTAAGAAGAAATTGCTGCAATGAGAAGTCACCAAAAGCGGGATTCAGATTAGTGTTCATTTCGAGATCAATTCTTTCTTCTTTACTTGAAGAGCAAGGGACCAGTTATTCCTCATTATGAAGGATTTATTAGTCTGCTTTCCTGAATTTCGGGTCATAATGGAGCTTTGTTATTTTTAATAGATTAATGTACTCCTTCCCTAGTGTTTTGTCAAATAATAAAATTTACAAGGCAATAAAAGGAAAAAGGAAAAACACACATAAAAGAACCAGCCCCTGTGTCATAAGTCTTGGGCAGGTGAATGTGTGTGCGCCTTTGTGTGTGCGTGTGTATAGGAGAGAGGTTGTTTATTGCATCGTCCAGTGCAGAATGAAATAATTTATGTACCATCTACATGCAAATGTATCTTTCATTTAGGTAATAAACTGCACCCTTGTATAATTTACCCCAACAATAGGCCTGTGAAGACAGCGCTACTAATCTTCAAAAATCAACTGTGCCTTTTCAAAAGGGATTTTGTCTTTCTATGAATTGATCAAACTTGACAAGTAATTTCAACCTAATGTTCACGGCTATCCTCCTCTCTCCTCACCATCTGTAGGTGAGAAATCCTATTTTCTGGAAGTGACAGGGTAATGCAAGAGGCTGCAGACAACTGAAAAAAAAAGTGGTTTTCCCAGAGCTACAGGAAAAACAAGGGTAGATTCAAGAAGGATATGAGACTAGGGTTTCTTTCTGTACAAATGATAAATTCTTCATATCTGCAACTATCCACATGGAGTCACATTTTTTGAAACCACTAAGACTAATGGGAGCAACTGAAACATTAAAACATCTCTGTATTTTAAACACTTTGGTAAAACTACTCCAGTGGAAAAGCCTTGTTCTTGTTAACAAATATAATAAAGGCTCTCAGAAGAAGTTAATTCTTCAAACTTATTGCATCAAGGAAAAGTGCATTGTAGACAAAGAGACTGAATGTAAACTCAGTTTGCTTCCAGATTTATTTATAAAAATATCAGCTTTGACTGAAAGCTGGTCAGTCCTACATCAAGCAATACCTAAGAAACTGGAAAAGGGCCAGTTATCACCCTGCCAGGATCACTGACATGACTGAGTTAAATCCAAAACAATCTGCACAGCTACAAGAGAGTCTTTTGCAAATTTGAGGTTTTCTCCAAGAAAGTACAATGCCAGCTTCTTAGGGCCATTTTCTTCCACATCGGGACACTTCAAGGAACACAGAGCACCAGTGGATGGAGATTCTGGTATGCTTAGGCTGAGAGTATCCAAACCCAAATATAAGAACATCTGTGTGTAATTCATACAAATACACTAAGGCTAAGCGACTAATTATTTTTTTTTACATAGAAAACCTCCCCAGCAAGCAGGAGGTTCTCATGTGGGACAACAGGTGCCCTCACACCCACCCCAGGTTGACAAGATGTTTTTTCTCACCATGTCTACGTCTAGATAACTGGATCCAGGAGTGTCCTCAGCTGCTGGGTCCTGCTACACATCTGCATGTGTCCTGCCTCCAAGACCTCCAAGCCAGGGTCTTTCCCTCACACACACTCTACTTCCCACAGAAAGAAGTCCCCTAAGCCCTCTCTTCAGCCCTCCTCTGGGGTTGCTTATTGTTATCTTTGGGACAGGCCTGCTAAACATAAGCTCGTGTACTCATTTCATGAGGATGAGAGGGATAAATGGTGGCCAGCAGGAGAGCTGTGACTCAAGGCCAGCTGTGGGTCAGGTTGAAGCACCCACTGTGCAAGGCACAAAGGATGTCTGGAGGGTGGCGATTCATTTGGTGTCACAAGAATTTTAGAAGTTCTGAAATCTACTTTAATTTTCCCATTAGAAGAAGTTCCGTAGCTTCTGATGGTTTTCACAGTAGGGGATTATGTCAAAACAGATTGAAAAGGTCCTTTGGAAGATTGAAAAGGTCAGGGCTTTCAGGTCTTTCTGTATTTGTTTCCCCTTTATTTCCTTCCCTCACGGATATAACTAGACAGTCCACCTCTAACTTCACTATAGCAGACTGGGAAAGCTCAGGCAAAATCAATATATGACCACAAAATATCTTCTTCAGGGAAAAAAAAAAAAAAAAGTTAGCAAAAAAATACATTTACACATTTTTAAATTAAAAAAAATCTCTGCCACTCACGTCACATTTTTTTCCCAGATGTTGCAGCTGAAACAAAATCTAAGCTTCTTTCTGTTGTCAGGTAGGTGGACACTCTGCTAGTTCCTCAACCAAGAAAATTATCTTCATCTCAATGCCTGGTCATTGCTGATTAATGTGTGTCATGGTGTTTTCTGATTGCACAAGCAAGAGCAGATCCCTCAGATTTGCCCCATGAGGGCACTGGCAGCAGTAAGTCAGTGGAGTAGAGGCAGGTTGGCCATAGAAGGACAGAGATGAAATTTTTTTTTTTTGATCACAGAACTCACCAGAATGGTACTTCTGAGCCAGGAAATTGCTAGGTGTGTTTGTTTCCACTGCAATAAAGGGAATGGGATTTCTTTTCCATTCTATGTAAATAAATAGTGGTTTGCCAAAATACACTGGACTCTACTAACAGCATTACTCTTGTAGGTAAAACAAAATAAAATAAAACAATGCCTCTATACTAATTCATTAATTTTTTTAATCAGACAGTCCTGAAGAATGCTGTTTTTTCCCCTTAAGCCTTTAGGCTTCCTGGGGTTATGAGCTTAAACCTGCAGTGACATCATAGTGCCGGACCCCTCTTCTTCTTCTCTTCTCTTCTCTTCTCTTCTCTTCTCTTCTCTTCTCTTCTCTTCTCTTCTCTTCTCTTCTCTTCTCTTCTCTTCTCTCTCTTCCTCCTCTCCTCTCCTCTCCTCTCCTCTCCTCTCCTCTCCTCTCCTCTCCTCTCCTCTCCTCTCCTCTCCTCTCCTCTCCTCTCCTCTCCTCTCCTCTCCTCTCCTCTCCTCTCCTCTCCTCTCCTCTCCTCTCCTCTCCTCTCCTCTCCTCTCCTCTCCTCTCCTCTCCTCTCCTCTCCTCTCCTCTCCTCTCCTCTCCTCTCCTCTCCTCCCCTCCCCTCCCCTCCCCTCCCCTCCCCTCCCCTCCCCTCCCCTCCCCTCTCCTCTCCTCTCCTCTCCTCTCCTCTCCTCTCCTCTCCTCTCCTCTCCTCTCCTCTCCTCTCCTCTCCTCTCCTCTCCTCTCCTCTCCTCTCCTCTCCTCTCCTCTCCTCTCCTCTCCTCTCCTCTCCTCTCCTCTCCTCTCCTCTCCTCTCCTCTCCTCTCCTCTCCTCTCCTCTCCTCTCCTCTCCTCTCCTCTCCTCTCTTCCTTTCTCTTCTTCTTTGTTAGCTGTTGCTCTGGGCCATCTATCAACATCAGGCAGGATCAGACTTGTTGTTCCCACCACCAGTAGAAAAAAGTTCATTAAGTTCTCCAGATCGTTTGAGTCATTGGAGGGAACAGGGTGAGAGCTCAATGTCAACAAAACCTCCATTTCTCTCTGAAAAGAGAGGCAGCAGACTAAGTTACTGCCAATTTCCATAAAGTCATAAAAATCCAGCAGTATCAGTAAGATAGGATTCAGTCCACATCTCCTCATTAGTCAGAGGGATGGGAGGATATGGAGATGTCAAAGTAATCTGGAGCAGACAATGAAAGTTGTCAAGGCTCCTCTGATTAAAACTGCAAATCCTACAACCCTAACCCTAATCCCCCCCTGTGGAAAGGGGAGATTAGCTTGGGTCCCCAAAAAAGATAACTCTATCTTTTCCTTAAATTACGTGTTAAAATTCAATCTCCTCCCAGGAGACGGCATGCAAGGATATTGCTTTTTCTCTCCCCTTAATTAAGAAAGTACAAGAAAGTAAACATTGCTGTTTGCACAGTGCCTGACAAAGCGGAGCGGGTGCCTCTGTGCTCGTGGATTGCTTTATTAGCACATTAAGCCTGCCCACACGGCTGGGGGGCTGAGCAAAGGGGGGTTTTTCCAGTCCTTGGGGTTAAATGGTGTTTTGCAAGATGCTGGAGCAATCTGTCAACTTCTCCTCCCATCTACACCAGTGTGAATCTGCAGCATGTGGATGTGCTGCCGGGAAGAGCCAGTCTGCCTCCTCAGGCCTCGCATGCTCCTCTGATCATTAGGGGCTATTTTTTTAATGAGATTGTTTTCTCCATGATCTGTGCATACCAGGATGATCCTGATCTCTCTGAGGCTCCTGATCCAGCCAAATCTTTGCATCCCCAGAAGCCACCTTTAACATAACTGGGACAGGCCATGAAGTCTGCTTTCTCGGCAGCATGTCAAAGGGATGCATTCATGTGTTTTAAACTAAGGAGCTCATAGCCCACAACCATGGTCTGCCTGGCAGCAGCCAGTTGGATAGTTGTTCAGAAGATGGTCAACTTTGGCACATGGTGAAACTGTCCCCTCTGGTATCCTCCTGACATCCTTCACTCCAGTGAGACCGCAGTGCATTTTTTCCTGGCTAACATCCCAGCAAGAGCAGAGACAGGCATGTAAAGCTTCATTGTATAACCAAAAGAGAAGGAACAAAAAGAGTAGAGGGGCATTTTCCAGCTCCCACCAGCACCAAGAGTTCCTTGTCCCATTGAGGCACATTCTCAACGAATTTCCCTCCCTCACCTTTTTGAGCCACTGTGCTCAGCAGTGCCTCTGTATGGGGCTGCTGGTTTTCAGCAGGAAAAGACCGATTTTAGAGGATGGGTGGATGGATGGGTGGGTGGGTGGGTGGATGGATGGATGGATGGATGGATGGATGGATGGATGGAGCAGAGAAACCCTCCTGGAGAAGTGCAGCTGCCACAGGACAGGTTACCCACTGCAGAAACCCATGCTACCAGTGGGCTCAGCAAGCCGCACTGAGGGGCACTAGGGTGAACCTCTGCCTGTGAAACAACCTCTCTCAGAGCCTGGAGAAGATGACAAAGCAGCAGCCTGCACGATGTGACACTTTTCTTTGATCAGCCAGGCTCTGACTTTGATTGGATGGAGACAATAATAACTCACTTTTGTTTTGTATCCGAACCAAACACGGATGAGACCTTCGAGATCAACTTGAAACCTTGCTGAGGTCTTTAAAACAGGTCCGTAGGAGGAATGAAGAGCATTAGCTGTAATATTTATTTTGTACAGCATAACTATGTTTTGAGAGGGGGAGGGCAGTGTTCATTAGCAGCACAAATATACCAACTTGTGTTTTCAAGCTGTTAATATAGTGGCTAGTGTTAATGGAAATATAATAGAATGACATGTTTTTAAAAATATGGGATTTAGAACAGTCAGGGGAAAAAAAAAGACATTAATGATACTTAAATGAGAAAATCAGCTTGCAGTAATTTTACAAGTAATTCTTATTTTCTTAATTTGACTAGCCTGAATAGCTTTGTCTTTGCTGGGATGCACTTGCAAGGTGTGCACTTGAGGACAGTGAATGATACATTATAGGACAAAGTTGTGTCTGTCTTGGAAAAGAAATATGGTTTAGAATTCCACTGTCTGGCTGGATGAGAGGCTAGAGCATGTGAAAGCTCTTGGACATGGTTTGGCCATTGGCTGCCAGTCATCATCTCACATATCAGCTCTCTCAATCTACCCTTGGAGTCACCTACCATCCTTCTTCAGAGCTGGAACTGAGGCTCTTAACTTAGGTAGTACACCTTGTTCTCCAGTAGCATGTGCACCCAATTATGCACTCAGTATGAACCAAATAATACATGGGATCTCATTATTGCACATGCATGTATTCATGCACATGTCTTAGAGGTTTCCTTTTTGCTAGAAAGTCACTGATGCTCTCATCCACCTCTGTGTCATGTTGACATGGAAGAACTATTTCAGCTTTCCATCACTGAAGCTGATCTGGAGGGATGGGATGCTGCTAATTGGGCAAGAAGGGTGAAGGGTTTGTGTCACCTAGCTTGGTGTGCCAACAGAGCAGTTGTATCCAACTGAACAGCCCAGTTTCAGCATCCTTCCTCTGTGGGGAGAAATTGATGCATTTAGCATCATCTGACCTCTTTTGGACCTCTGCTCTAGGAGAGGTCTCACACCTTGAAGGGGCCTATTTGCCTTCACTGGGAATAGTGGTGACCACATCTGAGCTTAAGATTTACCCTGCAAACATGCCGTGTGAATCTAGACAGACATAGTCAGTCTTTCCAAGATCTGTCCCTCCTAAGTTGAAGTTGTCGTATGTACCTCATAGCCTTTTATGAGAGTGTAACAAGGTGGATGGATGATGGCAGAGCAGTGGATGTGGTCTACCTTGACTTCAGTAAAGCCTTTGACACAGTCTCCCACAGCATCCTCACAGCTAAGTTGAGGAGGTGTGGTCTAGACAATAGAGTAGTGAGGTGGGTTGCAAACTGGCTTAGGGAGAGAAGCCAGAGAGTGGTAGTCAATGGTGCGGAGTCTAGTTGGAGGCCAGTATCTAGTGGAGTGCCTCAGGGGTCAGTGCTGGGGCCAATATTATTCAATATATTCATCAACGATTTGGACGAGGGAATTGAGTGTACTATCAGCAAGTTTGCTGATGACACTAAGCTGGGAGGAGTGGCTGACATGCCAGAAGGCTGTGCTGCCATCCAGCGGGACCTGGACAGGCTGGAGAGTTGGGCGGGGAATAACCTAATGAAATTTAACAAGGGCAAGTACAGAGTCCTGCATCTGGGCAGGAACAACCCCAGGTTCCAGTATAGGTTGGGAGATTACATATTAGAGAGCAGTGTAGGGGAAAGGGACCTGGGGGTCCTGGTGGACAACAGGATGACCATGAGCCAGCACTGGTGCCCTTGTGGCCAGGAAGGCCAATGGCATCCTGGGGTGTATTAGAAGGGAGGTGGTTAATAGATTGAGAGAGGTCCTCCTTCCCCTCTACTCCGCCCTGGTGAGACCACATCTGGAATATTGTGTCCAGTTCTGGGCCCCTCAGTTCAAGAAGGACAGGGAACTGCTGGAGAGGGTCCAGCGTAGGGCAACGAAGATGATTAAGGGAGTGGAGCACCTCCCTTATGAAGAAAGGCTGAGGGAGCTGGGTCTCTTTAGTTTGGAGAAGAGGAGACTAAGGGGGGACCTTATTAATGTTTATAAATATATAAAGGGTGAGTGCCATGAGGATGGAGCCAGGCTCTTCTCGGTGGCAAACAATGAGAGGACAAGGGGTAATGGGATCAAGCTGGAACACAAGAGGTTCCACTTAAATTTGAGAAGAAACTTCTTCTCAGTAAGGGTGCCAGAGCACTGGAACAGGCTGCCCAGGGAGGTTGTGGAGTCTCCTTCTCTGGAGACATTCAAAACCCACCTGGACATGTTCCTGTGCGACCTCACCTAGGCGTTCCTGCTCCAGCAGGGGGATTGGACTAGATGATCTTTTGAGGTCCCTTCCAATCCCAAACATACTATGATACTGTGATACTGTGATACCTACATCACTCTTCTCCACCAATGGCATCAGAAGTGCATAGGGGCCTGAGGAAAGGCAAAGAGAGATGCTATTTCAGGGATGGATCATGGTGATTTCCATACTGCATTTCCAGCTTACTTAACTTGAGCCTGCCTTATCATGCCTCAGTGGCAGAGAGGACACTCAGACAAGGAAGATTTCTCCATTGTCCAACAGAGACAACATCACCACAATCTTCTGCTTGGATCCCATCTCCCTGAACCCCACACAACTCACTGTTCGAGAAGCTCTGAGAAGCTCAGTTAAATTCATACACAGCTTAAAGAAACAGCCTCAAAAGAGACATATCTTGCACTTCCCAGAAGCTGGCATCTAGAATATTCTCTCACCATCTCCCAGTCCTGCAGCTTTTATAAAGAGACAACTCCTGATGCTCTCTATTAGGTAAATAGTCTCTGGTCCCCCACAAAAGGCCTGAATCACAGTAGTAAGCTGGTGGAAAAATGCCCTGTGACCAAGATTTTCTGCTGTCTTAAAGCTCCTGGTGCCAGCCACTGCTGGTACAAAAACCATCAATTTGGAGGCTAGAAAGGAACTAATTGTCTAGTCTGAGCTCCCTGACAGAATTAAGGGCCATTTCATTTCACCCAGTATTCTGACACTGAGCTCACGACCCCTTGCTGAGTTATGGCACAAATTTTAGGAGGACTTCCAATTGCTTTCTGAGGTTGCCAGTGAGAAAACAAGACGTGACGGTACCCAGGAGGGGTGTTGCTTATGGTGCTCTCTTTTTAAGTACTGGTCACACTTTGCAGCAAACATAAACTTAAGCCCTGTCAGACTGAAATGATTTGTTAATGTTACATTTAGTGCTCTGTCCTCACTGTTACTGCTCACTCAAGACAAAAGCTGTGTGAGGCCCCAACATGGGGTGTATGCTTTGGCAGGCCAAAGTGCATCAAGTATGCTATTACCTGAGCTTTTCCTTTTTTTTTTTTTTTTTATGGCATGTTTTTTGTTGGTTTTTTTGGTTGGTTGGTTTGGTTTGGTTTTGCTGTGGTGGTGGTTTATTGTTGGTGGTTTTGGTAATTCTGGATTTAGAAAATTTAAAGTTAAAACTGGAAGCCAAACCCTCATGCCTGAACTATTATACAGTGAGGTAGCTCTGACCACTTCAAAACTGCAATACCCATGAAATCAAGTGGACAACTTTAACATTCCAAAGTCACTGGAGCGACTCTTCACGGTTTTCTTTTCCCCATAGATTTATTCTGTCATTTGCTTTTGTTTGTTTTCTTTCCAGCATGCTATGAAATTTAAAATTAAAGTTCTACTTTGAGGGGAAAGGAGTGCAAGAAATGTTATAATTTATCTGAGCTACTAAAATAGAAAGGAAAAACTCATTGAAGAGATTGTTTGCCACCTGCCCTTTAAACCAGAATATATTACTCTGAAAGCTGTACCATATTGCAAGGAACCTTCAGTGCCATTTGCACTATTGCTTCAAGCTTGGTTGCTTGCAACTTAATTTCTCCAATGGTTTCTACCTAAAACCAAATTGCGTATTAAGAAATAACACTGCAAACATGGATCACGCAGAAACACTTTTCAGCATCAGCAATAGCATCAGTCCCAGAAGTATACCGAAATTGTGGGGTTGTGCAGAGCTCTTGCCTGTCAGGGCATGCAGAGCCAAAAGAGTTCAAGAAATGTGTGTCACTGACTCACAACCATTTTCTTGCTGCCTCTCCTACAAGTTTTATTTGAGTCAAATATAATCCCGCAGCATTTCATTTTAGTCATTGTCATAGGCACAAAAATAAATTAGTACATTTCTTTTTTCTTTTGTCTTTTGTTGCACCAGCTGAATTATCTGTGGACTGAACTTGCTTGCTCCAGGTCTTGATTCAGCAGAGTACTTAAATATGTATTTAATACTCAATGGGTTATTAGTAGAACCATTTGTAAACACTTTCAGAATGGAAAAAATGTGTTTGTGCTAAAGCTCTCTCTTCCTATGGAGAAGGGAAACAAATGCTAGTGTGGAAGCTCTTTTTTGCTGTTGTTAGCTTTTCTTTACGCAGAAACTCGGACTTTGCAGCAGCAACTCTTGTAGCATGAGGAATCAGAGACCTCCCACCCAGCTTTGTAGTTTAAATACAGATGTTTGCATCTAAGCCAATTACTGTGGCTTTCTTCATAGCCAAGGAAATAAGTACTTGTGGGGTGCTGCTGCAGGTCCCTGGTGTGGGTGGTGGCAAGAGGAGATCCCCTGCACCCACACCGGAGACCTTCACAGTAGCCGTGGTGGTTTCCCACAGCTTTCCTCAAGGATAAGCCTATTTTTTCCTTAAAACCTGAAAACTCCACATTTTCAGCTTTGAGCTCAAGTTGTTGATTTCTTTCTTCAGGGAAAAAATGAAGCCGGTTGCTGATAATGGCAGCATTTCTTCCTTCGTAATCCATTTGACAGAGGCAGGTAGTGCTACCAAGCTGTTCAGCTCATGGGATTTATTTGTGTTTTCAGCACATTCTGAAGCTTCAAAGTGCCTGGTAAGTATTATTTGGACCGTGTTTTCAAGACTGTCCATCACCAGCCTTATTGCTGTATGCTTCAGTATAGTGCTATTCTTTGTAAACATCCATAAAACCTGTCTTGTGAGAGGGCATTATTTGTTTATTCCTAGACACCTTTAAGAGATCTGGAAATATTTTTCATGTGTGTGTGTGTATGCATGCATGTATATATATGGCTTATATATATTTTATATACATACATATCGAATAACCTGGAATTATGTTGGAAACAGATGATCCAGAAAAATAATAAACCAGGCATGAACTGTGCCTCTTCACTTTCGTTTTACCTCTGATATGCATATTTGCATGAGCGCCTTGTTTCCACTGTCGCTGTCTGTGTTAGTGATACCTCTGCCTGTTGCAATGCAGGTGTGGGATGACAAAGTTGCAGAGCTGAGGAAGCAAGAGGACTCCTGTCTCACCAAGTGACCAGGACATCTCCAACCACAGTGTTTACTGGGGTATTTATTGGTTGCACATACTGGTTAGCTTAATAGCAGAAGAGCCAGAGGCCAGGCAGAAGGGAAAGCCATGGCTGTAAACAAGGACATCCTGGAGTGATGTTCAAGCTTTGGGCAAGGCTGTTGCAGCCCAACTCATTTCAAGGCTGGGTCCAGCAGGGTAAGTCATTTTCTGCAGACCAATAAGCAGTTGTCAAGGAGCCTGGCTCAGCTTCAGGTCATGTTAAGCCCTAAGGTAAGATGGGCACGTCTTCAGATTGTTTTGCATGTATTTAAATCCCTTTCCTGGAGGCTCTGTGACTGGGGTATCTTCTATTAAACTACTGTAAAAAATTACCAAGCAGATGTCTTTTGGTCACTGGCTTTACCCCATCTCTCCCAGAGCAAGGGGATGCTACCTGCCCCTATGTCATAGCCACCTGGCTGGGAGAAAATCCTGCCCCTCTGCCTTCCTCTGCCTCCTTTTTCTATTGAAAACTGTGTGTTCCTCTCCAGAAAAGGTGCAGAGCAGCACAGAGCTGTTGCTTGGTGCTGTTATAGTGAGAGGCTCAGGGGTTTCAAGGAGGCAGTGAATGAGGTAAAGGATTGAGGACTGAAGGTTGACATCCCAGGAAGGTGCAAGCCCTGGGAAAGGGGCTTTTCATCAGGTCCTTTGCCTAAATCCCTCCTCCTTCACACACTCAGCAAGCTGCTTCTTGCAGGGCCAGAACTAATATGCCTTTGCCTTCAGGAGTAAAGACTCTTTGCAATGCATATGGGTTCTCAGTACGCCAACATTTCTAATGTGACCTCTCCCTTTTAATGGAGAACACAGCCAAATACAGACAATCACAAGGGACTTCAGTCATTCCTGGATCTCCTAAACATCTATTTAAAGAAATTTTTATAGCTCCATGCCTATGGAAGTCTGTCCTGCTGAGACCTCAGAAAGAGGTTTAAAAGGAGAAGGTTAGTCTTACTAGCATAGCACAGCCCTCTACTGCTATGCATTTCTGAACTACAACTACATCAGGTCCCACCATGCTGGAGGAACAGCTCTGTGGCTTCACCCACCCTACAGATTCCCCCAAAGTGACAGTGGTAGAAATCTCAAAACTAAGAGGAAACATTTCAAATGGTGCAAGGACTGGCCCTCCATTTTGCCTGATGATATTTTTCACCTGTAAAAATTATACCTCTAAGTTTGCACTTGTAAAACACTTCTGCGTGTTCTTGCATCTCCCCACACTCCCTTTTGCCCCAGCAAATAGCTAGAGGTGGCATCAGTTTTATCTGAGCTTGTGTTTTAATCCCAGGTGGAAAGAGTCTGTGCAAATTGCTAGGCTGACCTTCTGAAAATGAGGCCTTGAATTACTCCTCTCTCGTATTTAACTTCCAATTTGCCATATGGTGGGAAAATAAATTAAATAGGTTAATTAGGAAGCCCTGGAATTCTGTTCATCCTTACGCTATGCAATCATGGTTGTGTCTTGCCTTTAGGACCCTGAATATGCTGACATGCAGTCTTTTCTGCATGCCAGCTTCACAGCATCTCCATCACAATAAAGAAGCAGGAGGGGGAGATGGTTGGAGTAGCCAAGCAAATCAGTAAAAACAACCGGCTAAATTGAGTGCTTTCTAATCTAATGCATTTAAGTCATACTCAATAAAGCTTGCCAACAATCCCTGGCCTCTCTGCTGCGAAGATCACAGAGGCATCTGATTAGAATAATGTGTGTCTTCTAAAAATCCTCTTTTAAGAAGGTTTTCTTTCTGATAGGCAACAGATAATGAATCAGAAACGTCCCTTTGTGAGCATGGGGTGAAGGGGGCATTCAACAAGCCCATCCAGCCCCAGGAGTCCTACTGCTCTCTGCATGCTGCAAAATAGAAAACCCACCAGCTATGCCAAGGTTTTTCTCCCCCTGCTAAAGGTAAATAAATGGAACAGAAATACAGCTCTGATCAATCCTCCATTCAAGTAATATCCTGAAGTCAGTTTTGGGCTTGAAATCCAAGCCTAGTAAAAACCATCACACATCAAAGGGTTCCCAAGAACTTCATTCCTCAGAAAAGCATAAATTTTAACATGTCTATTATATGACTTACAGTAACTTGTCCCAGGTAAGGCTCTTGGAGTTTAGGAGATGAGAGTGGGCAAGGAATTGAGGAGATATTAGGAAAATACTGAGGAAATGGATAACCATAGTGTCACCTCATGGGCAGAGAGTTAGACCAAATCTGTGAGATGAATGGTCAAGAGACACACAAGTATTTTTTTGAAGACTAATTTAAGTTTTGCATCTGAATCTTGTGAAAACCGGATCAGAGGAAACCTGTATCATATGTTGTAAAAGACTACAGATCGTGCAACACATGTTCTGTTTGTTGCTGTTTATTTGCCTGGAGAAGAACAACTCCACGGACTGTGTATATCCAATCTGTGTTTATTCTCAGGAGGATTCTGAGCTTTCCATTTACAAAATTGCTGATATCATGCCAGAAAACAGTACTTTCCTGGGCATTTTTTGTCAGTCTAATGCCCCAGTTCCAGAGATGATCTCCAGCAGGTTCACTCAGTGTCTTGCTGCTTCTTCCACCCACATCTCAGGAGAGCACATTAGCCTGCGCAATATCATGAATGAGGTGTCCAAACTTCTTGAGAGAGGTTGTGTTTGTGTCTTGTATTTCACACGTGGTGGTAGAGCCAAGAAACCCCCCAGGGTATCTCAAGCTGCACCTGAGATTAGCCACCGAGCAAAGCTCTGTTTGCAGTGACGCACCTTCTTCTGTTACAGTCCAGCTTCCCCAGTCTGTTGGTATCTCTGCAGCTTGAGAGGATTAGAGGATGTGTGATGAAGATCATAGAATCATGGGATGTCCTGAGTTGGAAGGGACCCACAAGGATCATCAAAGCCAACTCCCACCCATGCACATGACAACCCCAAAGTTCACACCATGTGTCTGAGGGTGTTGTCCAGTCTCTTCTTGAACACTGTCAGGCTTGGGGCCGTGACACCTCCCTGGGGAGCCTGTTCCAGTGCTCCACCACCCTCTGGGTGAAGAACCTTTTCCTAATGTCCAACCTAAACTTCCCCTGGCACATCTTCCTGCCATTCCCTTGGGTTCTGTCACTATCTACCAAAGAGAAGAGATCAGCGCCTGCCCTTCCTCCTCCCCTTGTGAGGAAGCTGCAGGCTGCAATGAGGTCTTCCCTTAGATATTTCTGCACAAAACTTTGTGCCTATATCTGCCTATAGATGTGCTGGCAGAAAAAAACAATTCACATAAGGTAGAAGGGAAGGGCCAGGTGGATATTAAAGGAAGGATCCACACTGTCCATCCCAGCCTCACCTTGCAATAGGCAGGGTGGCAATGCATAATAAGGCAAAGCTCGGGGCCCCTTCCATGTCTTCCTCAGAGGTCACTTTTGCTTCATCAGAGCAAGCACCCTGGCAGGGTGGGATGACCTCCCTTTTCTAATCTGATTTCACCTGTGAAAGCTTGAGGCATGGGAAATGATCAAAGCTGTATGGTCCTCTACTCCTTGTCGTACAACCACACCATCGGAAAATATAGTTGTAGATGAAAGCCTAGAACAGCTGAGAAGGTTCAGAGAAGATGTACAGTCAAGATAGACTTGCTTTATGTCAATGCATAGGGCGAGCCTGTAATATCAGCCATATTCTTCCATTGTATCTACAGTTCACATGATCTCACACTTTCTTTGGAAAATTGGACAGGAATGAGGACACAGCTTGTGATGTCCAGTACCTGGAGAACCACTGAGCTGTCTCAGATTTGCAAACACATTTAAATGGAGCAGTAAACCTTTCTTGAAACTTGGTGCCAGACTGTGCTTTTATTTGCTCTAGTAAAAAGGTTTCAATGCATCACTAATGCATACTGGTTTTACTGGGCATTACACTGCCAGCTTTAGTGTGGCATATGGTATTTTTTGTACCAACAATTAGGTATTTACAGGCTCACAATTATATGCCTAATGCTAGCTTCCACCAATCAGTAAGGGTCTGCACATATGGTGCAGATTTCACATAAACGGATCATTGGAAGGTTACATCCACGTCTGACAGTAGCTTGAAGAATAGTAATTTTTCCCTTGCTTGTTCCATCTTGGAGGTGTACAGCAATGTGCTACCTCTAACCACTCCCTACAGTGTGTCCCACAGAAAATGACTTTTCCATCCTCTTTATGAAATTACGCTAGCACTGTTACAATGCCTCCTTCAGGATATTAAAGAATATGTAAGGAACCCGTTTCTGATCTCCAGCTGACAGAGACACACAGTTTTATATTTCCAATATAAGTGACATCTGCTCCAATATCCTACCTGCTTCTTTGTCAAGTGCTCTTTTGCAGTGCCCATGAAATCTCTGGTTATTTAAAATAGTTAAAAATAGCTATGGGTTAAGAGCACTTGAACCTCTTCATACTCTTCAAAGAGTAATTTTAAAAACCTGACAGGGTTCATCATTCTGTTCCTGATCAGTAAAATCTTTTACATCATTGGCAGTGGAGTATCAGCTAGACCAAGGGGAGATTACTACTCACAGGTAAGCCATTGAATTAAAAAAAAAAATAAAAT
This sequence comes from Streptopelia decaocto, assembly GCF_964273445.1. NCBI lineage: Eukaryota > Metazoa > Chordata > Aves > Columbiformes > Columbidae > Streptopelia > Streptopelia decaocto. The sequence goes on along the minus strand of NC_138663.1, from coordinate 181,094,720 downwards.
TTAAAAAAAAAAAATGCTTGGACATCATTCAGTAATGACCTCCATTAACAGAAATGGTTTTGTATTTTAAGTGAATTAATGAGCTATAATTATTGGTGATCTCAGAGACAGTGATCAGAAAAATATTTTGCATGATTCAAATGGTGCAACTGCAAATGGAATCACTGTCAGACAAAGTCCCTTTTGCTATAATAAACATGTCACCTTCCTTGTTGCTTCAAATACGGCTTTGCACTTTATACTTTGATGACCTCTTGCCACCACCGTGTCACTATTTATGGTACAGTCACATCTGCCATAGTAATGGAGGTTTTGAAAATGTTTTACTTGACTTTTAACAGATGGATGTTAATGGGATATTTATTTACAGAATAAAATTAAGTCAAAGCGAAGACTTAGTGCACAATTTACATAATCAGCTTTGTTCTGAGCTGGTAGAGATGTTTTTTGCAGCACTTGGGACCCTTCAGTCACAGCTGCATCAAAGAAACAGCCACTGAGAATGGAGATTAAACAATTTCCTAAAGCTACAAGTCTTGATGAGAATCTATTATTCCATATTAGAATCCCATAATTTCTCCAGACACTGCCATAAGATCAAAGATGTATGTTAGAGCTTTGGCATAGCCCACGATCAAAAGAAAGATGTTCAATTTGCATTTAGAAAACATTTCTGTTAATTATATTTTTCTGAGAAATTGAAAGTTCTGCGATTTTACCTTTTGCATGCAAAACAACAACAAAATCTATTAACCCAGAGGCGTGGAAAGGCTGAAAAGCTAAAATGGATATATTTACAATTAGTTTGGTGAGAACGGATTGTGCTATTTGTGCAGTCTAACTACCATCCTCTGTCCTGCTGATTTTCAGCTGAGCTGGAGCTTTGCCACAGGCTCCAAGGAGGGCAGGACAGAAGCCTCAGATATAACACCGCAGACCCACTCGGTGGCTAAATCCCCAACTCTGAGGCTGGGTGAATGGATCTGAGCCACTGAGAGCAGGCTGAGGAGCTGCTCTCGGGTTCAGGAAACATTCTTTTGCTTTTTGCCTACAAGGAGAGTTATACAAGCGGCCTCTGCCAAGCCATTCATGGGTCATAGAATCATACAATCATTTTGGTTGGAAGAGACGCTCAAGATCATTAAGCTCAACTATTAACCTAACTCTGGCACTAAACCATGTGTTTAAGAACCTCATCTACAGGTCTTTTAAACACCTTCAGGGATGATGACTCAACCACTTCCCTGGGCAGCCTGTTCCAATGCCTGACAACCCCTTCCATGAAGAAATGTTTCCTAATATCTAGTCTGAACCTCCCCTGGCACAACTTGAGGCCATTTCCTCTCTTCCTATCACTTACTATTTCGAAGAGGAGACTAACACCCTCCATGCTACAACCTCCTTTCAGGTAGTTGTAGACAGCAATCAGGTGTCCCCTCAGCCTCCTTTTCTCCAGGCTAAACAACCCCAGTTCCCTCAGCCTCTCTCCCACCTCCCTTTCCTTCAGTATCCTTTGAGGTGCTGCCTGGGAAAATGCATTAAGGGATGTGACCATCACTCAGGTCTGGGCTCTTCCTACTTAACCTTGGCCACTCCAGGCTCTCTACAACCAGCAGGGAAAGACCTGCACCCCTGGAGAAGGTCTCTCTGGTAAACCTGCCTTCCTCCATCAGTTGCAGAAGCCACCTCAGGTGGCCATGGGCCTTTCATTTACGTGACTCCACCTAGGTGGGATGAATGTCACTTTGGAAAATGCGGTTGTGTTTTAAAGCTGTCTGCTTCAAAACCTGCCAACAGCCTCTGTAGGAAACAATTTCTTCATACACCTTATCTGAAGAGTGGCTCTCCTCCTTGCTTGTACTTCACTGCATGAATATTATGAGTAGTCTGTGCTCAAATTTGAATGTCAAAAAAGATGAGTAGTCCTATTTCAGCAGAAAGAGGTTGAGTGAATGACTTTCACTATATCTTACTTTAAAAGTACACTTATGGCTAATTTTTTGCTGAATGAGAACCAACACTGGGAAGACCTGACTGGGCTACTGAGCACCCCAAAAACAGCCTGGGATTTGAGAACATGGGTTTTGGACAGTGCCACAGCTTCTGAAGTGCAGCCACATCTTCTAAAACGCATCCCCAGCTTCATGAAATCACAAGCAAAACTCTAGAAAAACTGTCTTCAGCAAACAGGAGCAAGCCAGGGCTCAAGGAACCTCAAAACACTATGAAAAAAATTCTTAAACTGTAATTTAGGGATAGGAGGATGTGTTGGGGCTCCTAAGACAAGCGCAAAAGACCGGAGCGGGTGTGATATGAAGACAGTACAAAAAAGGTGTGTTAGACTGCCTAATAAGAAATGAGAACAGGAAAGTCAGCATTTGCACAGAACCCAGCTACAGGCGATAATCCAATTTACAGGGGAGCAAGAGGCTGATGGTGACCTTGCCAAAAACCCAGCTTTCCAAAAATAGTGCTGACAAATGAGTAGTGCAAAAATAAGGAGCTAATCAGCAACAATAAGAAGAAGACAGAAAGTTTGTCTCTCTGCAAAAGGTAAATTATGCACCATAAGAATGACATCCATCCATTTTAAACCAGAATAGCTATCAGTTTCCAAGGACTTGTAAATCAGTGAGCAGGACAGGAAAAAAATATCAAGTTTACCCCATTTTTTTCCAAAACCAGCCTAAATGTTATGTTAATGAAAAAGTTGTTCCTGTAAATACCTGCTGCTGCATTTCTCCCCCATTTTTACGTTAAATAGGCTGCAAAAGTTGTGAGCCCAGGTCTCCTCACCAGCACCCACTCTGGATGGAGACCTATAGGATACTGCAATGGCCCCCATGGCCACTTGCTGGGGACATGGAGCAAAGCAGAGAATGGACAGTGCTTAGGACTGTCCCCATGCAGTCCTGTGTCACTCTGCAGGCAACTCAGTTACATCTCACCATCTGTGCCCTCAGCACTGAGTAACAGATCAAGCAATACTCATGTAGACTGAGCAATATTCATGATCACCTCATTTTTTACCACCACCCAGAAGTGATCCTCCGATACTGTCACCAACTCCATCCAGTTTGTAACCAAATAAGTGCAAACTGAAGACTGGCTGCCTTCCGGTATCTTGAGAATTAGCTTGTAACACAATCCTCTGAAAGATTAGGTGCTGGGCAGTCACTATGGGAGTTATTATCTCAGCACATGACAGACTTGAGAGACCTTTAAGGCACGAGTCAATTCAACTTCTCTATGAGAGATGTTAAAAAACATACACTAGATACAGACTTTTTATAACCAGGAGGACCAAAGATCCAAAGCACAAATCAAAGCACAAAAGACTCACAAAACCTGATTCCAGGAACATAATTAGCATTTGGAAGAGGTAGATTTTTCCCCTGATGATCCTACATGTGTTCCTGACAGTTAAGCTCTGCCCAAACTAACTCAGTTTTATTCATAAAGTAATAACTTTCCCTCACAATGGAGACATATGAGTCAGCTGCTTAATGAAAGCATCTCACAGAAAGCAAGGCCAGGGACTGGGACCAGCAGCACACGCTCCTGAGTTTGTGCCACTTCACCACCTGCCGAAGCATCTCCTTCACTTGGGACTGCCAAGCTCCTCACTCAGAGAGCAGGACATGTTCCCTCTAATTCAGAGAACTCCAAAGTGAACACCTACATTGGAGCTTATTGCCCCAAAGCAATTGTAGAGGCAACAAAGAGGAGGAGGTGACTCCAGCTGGTGACTCAGACTATCCTAAAATCGATATCTAAGAGACATCAGAAAAATCACAGCATGAGGGTGCCCATTGCTTCCTACTGGCTAGAAAGGAAGACCAAGGTGACTAGCTGAGATCTGGATGTCCTTTCCTGGACACATGATGTTAGGTGAGATGATTACTCCCAAGTTCCTGATGGAAATCTGCACATCCATGTGTCTTTCCTGCCTGTGTACAGGGACATAGCAGGAGTCAGTGCCCTGACCACTGGCAAAGGAGCTGTTTATTTATTCTAACAGGACACAAATTACTCTGTTAAAATATGAATATACAACCAAAATTTGTTACTACTGCTACTCCCCTCCAGAGCTCAGCATCAGGGTGTGCACAGACCCCTTCCTGCCTCTTAACAAGTATTACATTAAAACACAGTGAGGGAGACACCTAGGAGAAAAGGAGTGTGTCTGAAGGCACAGAAGCACGAACATGTTCCTTAGCACAGGGATGACTTATTTATCTATATATAGTTGTAATCCTGTCATTAAGCAGGAACAACTTGCTGTCCGTACATCCTTCTGTTAATGGCCATTGTTCCAGGCCCTTTTCTTCTTACCTGGTCCTTACACATACAGCCCTCCCTCCCACCCTGCATCACTGAGAGCCAGCATTTAATTTTCAGACATGAGAGAAGATTTGCCTCAGCATCTTGGAGCCCTAACAGCAGAATAAAATGCCCTTTATTTTAAGCCTGTTAAGTAAACAGTCATCACTGGTTTTTGGCTTGGTGTTGTCTGAGTGAAATACAAGGTGAAAGATAATTCATCCTTTAGGTAATTTGGTGCCAAATCACTTAGAGACCTATAGACCAGAGTGACAAGCTGCTTCTTGAGTCCTGTTGTAAAGAGGTAAACCTCACCATAACCTTCCCTTTGCTTTACAGTAATGCTCCTACAACTGCTCTGCAGAAGTCTCCTTGTGCCTGTCTTGTTAGCTTATCTAAAGACTCTCCTGTATTCTGCCCGAAACACTGTGACAAATTGCACTGCATCAGGGACGTCCAAGACAGAGAAGAAAATGCATTTCCAGACACTCTGGCCAAACAATTGACACCAGACTTTTTAAACGCAAACATATCAACAGGTTCTTCTTCTCCCCTATCAGCAGGTTGCTTGAGACTGGCATGTCCATTTACAGTGTGGGCAGACACACAACCAAGTACCAGCTTAAGCTGTGCAACAGCCACCAAATGTTGCTTTTGACAACCTACTTTCTTGCTACAGAGCAGCTGAAAACCTGCCTTATCTGACTGTTCAAGAAATCAAGAGGGACCTCACTGCTCTGTGCAGAAGATGTGGCCCTGCTGCCTGCTCCATTTGCCCCTGTGGCCCCATCATGATGCCTGGGAGGAGGGATGCTCCTTTATTCATCAGCACTTTGTAGCAGAGGGCCCTTGGACTATGAGCTGGGACCCACGTTTCTCACCGTAGTGTTCTTGTCCCCCCCTCCCAGGCTACTACTACATGTGACAGTTTAGCAATAGTGCAGAAACAGGCAGTTCTCCCCAGAAGCAGTGACTCCACAGCCTGAGCACCCACATGAATGTGACAGCTATTTCCTTTCTCTCCCCTTCCAAGTGAGGGCACTGGGGAGACCTTATCGCAACCTACAGCTTCCTCACAAGGGGAGGAGGAGGGGCAGGCGCTGATCTCTTCTCTCTGGCAAACAATAACAGAACCCAAGGGAATGGCAGGAAGATGTGTCAGGGAAGGTTCAGGTTAGACATTAGGAGAAGGTTCCTCACTCAGAGGGTGGTGGAGCACTGGAACAGGCTCCCCAAGGAGGTGGTCACAGCCCCAAGCCTGACAGTATTCAAGAAACCATTGGACAACGTCCTTAGACACATTATGTGAATTGGGGATTGTCCTATGCAGGGACAGGAGTTAGACTTAGTGATCCTTGTGGGTCCCTTCCAACTCAGGGCATTCTGTGATTCTATACCCCTGACCTTCCTTCATTTTCTCTGGAGCCATATCCCTGAAGCAAGGCACGTACTTTTGAGCTGTGAGTCAATGGGACAGTTCTGCTGAAAGCAGCTTAATGATGAATTGAAGGTGTCCCATCAGCTGATCTGTATGCAAGACAGTGAGTGTGGTGGCTGCTTAGCTGTGCAAGACACGAAAGCAAAACTGAAGAAAGCACATGGTGAGAGGACTGCTGAGATATATTATCAACAGTTTAAAACAAAGGAGGGAAATCATCAGACATTCAAACAAAAGGGCTCTGCAAAGACAAGATGTAAAAATCCTAAGAGATGCAGCAGCAGGACCAAGGCGCAGAGGTCAGCCCTTTCCAACCTGCCTGCTGTGGTCCGGCTGACTGGGACCCACCAGGTGATGAAGCGGAGCTGGTGAGGGTATCAGAGCTTAGCCTCACAGCTTACCCCAACCCAGTTCCTAGCACACGGCAGTAAGTTATTGCAGTACGTGTCGTCCTGCTTTCAAGTCTCCAAGTCCAACGGAAGATTCCAGACTCACAAAGCTGCCCAGGGGTTTCTGCTGCCTAGGGGCAGGGCATTGTCCTTGCCCTGTGATACCAGTCGAAATATCAGTGCTCCTCCAGGCTAGAGAGCTGTCAGCTCCGTAACTACATGTGATAGCTTGCAGACAAAGACACGCTTAATTTCTGGTCACAAAGAAGAGCTGGTCCAAAAAGACCACCAAGTCTACAGGAATTTTCTTTTAGCAGTGAGCTATGAATAAGACATTATGCAGTCTTTCCTACAAATACTGCAGCCTAAACATTTATCAGCAAATAATAGCCTCACTTGAAATCGGTAGGACTATTCAAGTGTGTGAAAACAAGGCAATTTGAGAACACTTAAGCCTAATTAAAGTACAAAACAATGAAGGTAATTTACAAATAACCAAGCAGAAGGGGATGTGCTGTTCTGGTGGGCAACATTTGCTTTATGGTCCTGTTATACTCAGAGGCAAGAGATGGATTATTTTCCAAGGAAGAGCTTTAAACAAGGGAAAGAACAACTTAAGTGGGAATGTGGGACTAGGAAAATAAAACAAGACTGTATCCATACGGCACATATAGCATGTTTTTCTGTGCCCCATTGTCTTTCACAGGCCTGCCTCCTCTGGGAGGCTACATTTTCCATGACCCGCTACTTCCTCTATATGAGGGAGGAAAGGCTGGTACATGGCAGAAAACACAGTTCAGCCACCAAACTTGGGCAGCTATAAGAAAGAAAGGGACCATCAGGGACTCACTTTCAGCTCACAGTTGAGATCCTCATTTTCAGGGAGTGTCCATCCCTCTGAAAAGTGTGACAAATATAAGGTACCTCAAATTAAGTGTGAAAGGAATTAATTACCTTTTGAAATTCTAGGCCTTGTTATCAAAAACTTTGAACTTGAAAAATGTTGAAAAACAAGTTTTTCTGACACTAGGCGAACTCATGACAGTCACCCACACTGTATAATCAGAAGGTGAAATACATCTAAGAAATGTAAGAAAGTTTCAGAATAACACAATGCTCGCCAGATGTCTTCAGCCTCTATTGGGATTTTATTAGGTTCCCTGAAACAAGGAGAGCAGCTTTCCAGGACATTGAACTAGCAGGTCTTAGCACCAAGCTTCATGTTTCTCCAAGGTGAGAGCCAGCTTTTGTCCTGCTTATTCATACAATGCAGAAATGATGTCAATGAGTTCCTTTTCCACTATTTGCATTTGAGCTCTAATATCTGCCACAGCATTTTTCACAGCATTCAGGCGCATCTTCAGTTTATTGTAATCTTCTTGGAAGGATCTTTTAACATCATAGAGATTGCAATGTCCATGTTTCTCCCCAAGGAGAGGATTCACCTTCAAAAAGATGTGGAGCAGTTCATGTAAGTCCTGGAGAGCCTGCAGGATTTCAGATTCACTCTGCGTGCTTGAGCAAGACTTGATTGTATTCTGAGATGGAATGGTGCTCTTACTTTTAGCTCCATGTTCCTGCTTGGGGGCTGGGTCAGGGTTATCTTCTTCCACAGCTACGGTTTCATCAGTATCCTTCTGAAGATCTGAGATAGCATCTTTGCTCTCTTCATGGACTGTGATGGATTCTTGGTCTTTCCAGATGATGGGGACTGTTTTATTCTCCTTCTGGAAATCCTCTAAGACCCTACGCTTTTCTTGGACCACCTGGAGAACTTTGTTGCCCGGGCTAACCTGAAAGCCCATGTTCCTCTCTTGGAAGAATGGGAACGGCTTATTTTCCTTCTGGAGGTTTTGCTGAGTGGCATCGGTGTAAATAACCTGGACAGCTCTGTTCTGTGGCTGGAAACATTGAAGAGCGCTGTTTTCTTCCCAGAGCATCCTGTTCTCAATCCGGAGGACTTGGTTTTCCTCCCAGAGAGCTCTGTTCTCCTCCCAGATGCTCCAGTCGTCCTGTGCCTTCTTGCTAAAGAATTTCCGGTGGGAAGCAAAGGGTGGCTGGCAGTAGATTTCATTCACCCCTCTGCCATCAACAAAGGTAAACATCTCATCCCTACATTTCATCCGTGGGGTGATATATTCTATCTCAGGCTCTGTAGACTCCATGCTCTCATTCTTCAGATCAGAAGCAGACATGGATGTTCTTTAGTAAATTGAGGAGGACTGCGTGAAAAGATTTCTTCCAGGACTTCTGCAAGATGCCACTGCCTGCTGCAAGTAGGTGACCCGGCGGGGCTGGAGAATCTTGATCAGGACTGAAACAACAGGAAGCACAAGTGCACAGAGTTAGTGCCAAAATTCAAGGTCAGAATTAAAGTCCATTGGATGAGGGGAATGAGAAACTAAGTCGGTTTCCACAGTTGACTGTGTTGCTCCTTTGACTCTGGAAGGTGAGGAACGTACCAGAAACAAGGTTCATAGAAGCTGAGAAAACTGACATTGGCAGATAAAGCAGATCTATAGCAACACCAAAAGTTTTTATATAAATACTCAGACTCTCCTTCCTCTCTCTCTACATCATTTTTTATAGACATGTAAGAGGGTAAGATGTAAGAGTATCTTGCATCTCAAAACAGCCCACTGCTGACTGAATGACAGGCAAATGAACTAAAAATTTTGTGAGGCTGAAACCACCTTTCCAAAAGAAATTTTTTTTAAAGGAAGACAGTGAAAATCTGGCCTCAAGAGAGGCTTTTTCTTTTTGGTGCTCAGTAGCCTGTGTTAACAGGACACCAAAACAGTGTGGTGGCAGTTGTGCTTTTCAATCTTAAAATCCACAGAACTGTGAATAGGTAGAGCAGTGAATGATACAATATGCACAAATAATTAAAAATCCAAACTACAGTCCCAGAACACTGGGACCAGGAGAGGTCTATTGCTCTTTGCATGTTTTTCTGACAAGTTACCATCACCATAGTCCAAAACCTGTCACAATCCATGGGTAATTCTCCATCTTTCCTTCTCATTTCTCCTGTCACTCTTTTCTTTAAATTCCATTAGTTTTTTGTGCTTTCTAACATCGCAATAGTGATTGCTCTTTCCTACAATCTGTCTGCTTCTCTTTCACATCACCAGAAAACCCATCTCTTCAAAATCCATATTGCTAGACTGGACCTCCAATGCTTCTCATTTCAGTCACAACAACTTCAGATTTATCTGCCCAGCACTCTTTCCCTCCTGTCCAAAATGTTGCTGTTTAAATCACCTTCTAGTCATAAGTAAACCTGGGCAAATTAAAGATTTCAGTCTTTTTACGTGAACAAAAGAAAATGTGCGCACACACACACGAAGTGGTTTATGCCAAAGAAAATATCATTTTCTGCAGTCTTTAGCAAAATTAATTTTTTGTGATTTTCAAGATGAAGTCATTTGAACTGACGTTGAACTATTTTTACAACCAAATTGTTGGAATTCTTAGGGTTTCTGTGCAGTGTTTCTAACAGCACAAATGTGCCTTTCTCTACTTAAGAAAAAACAAAACAAAACAAAACCCCACAACACACCACACTTGGCTATCAGATTTAACCCCAATTTACTTCTTTTTCCCTTGTGAAACTCAGTTCTGCCTTTCTGTCAGTGTGGAGAGCTTTAACTTCACAAATTTTGTTCTGTCTTTGCCCCAAATGTCAGTCAGAAGGTGACAACCATGCACAAGTTCCTCATACCTTCCAGCTCTGGCATCAAATTGTGCATGCCCTGTCCTTTTTTTGCCTTATCCTTTCCAAAACCTGCTGCTCCCCGCTTTCACTGCCATCTCCAACACACAGCACTGCATCTTTGGTCTCCCCCAGGTTACTTCTGAGAGCCAACATCCACAGATGCTTCCTTTGCCTCCTTCCCAAGCTTGTCCAAAAGCACAGAGAATTATTAGTCAGATTCAAAATCCCAAATCCCTTAATGCAGAAGAGGGCTACTGTAATACATATCTGTTTGCAGTAACACTTGATTTTATTGCAATAGACTCTCCTACAACTTTCAGAGTTGTCTTCTGCATCACCATCTGGTTTATCTCTCATCAGTCTCCTGTTTTCATAATATCGTTCCTCTGCTAAAAGAGATTTCCCTCAAAACACCCAGTTTGGGAGTTTTTTGTTTCCACTTATGCCATGTTCAGAGCTGTATATTGCTCCCTTCCTTGCACCTTCTCCCTCATAGCCTTCCCGATCCATCCCACCATCAGCCCCAGGATGGGGAGGCAAATCAACCACTGACCCCTAAATATCCTGATGAAAAGCAGAAAACATACAGCATCGTAAGCCCAGACCCACCTGCCACTGTGTATCACAGGCAGGCAGCTAGAGTTGTTAAAGTCACTTAAATTTAAGTGGTTATACGGAATGTTTTCAGGGTGAACAGAAACATATAATATATACAGCACTGAAGGACATTATCTGGGGGACAATTAAACTTGACAGTGTCTCTGTCAGCTCTTTCACACTGCAGAGGAGACATCGACCCAGGTTTCAGAGAGGCGTTTCAACTTCTTTCTCCTCCTGTGTCATTTCCCCTCATCTCTGAATGAAATAATCCTGGGAAATGCTGGGCAGCCAGGGTGGGCACCCAGGGCAACGGCTGGGGGATCCCAAATGAAATTAAGCCAGGATGGATAATTCAGCAGTGCTAAATTACACTCACTCGCTAAATTAGACGTGCTCACCTGCTCTCCGGGACGGGTGGTCGTCCCTCTCCTTTCACCCCTGACAGGCAGCTCCGACTGAGGTTCTGCTGCTGCCGGGGTGTCCAGGGGCAACGGGGACACACAGCAGGGGGCAGGGGGAACCAACTGTGATGCAAGCACTGGGCAGAACCTCCACCTCAGAATCAGTCCTGTCCCACCCTGGGTTCTGGGAGCTCCTGCACACCCTCCTCTCACAATCCACTTCAGTCTTTGATTTTTTCCAGCGTTGCGCTTTGGGGTTATTTCTCATGGAAATGACCTTTCTGGTAGCTCAGCTCTCATGCCCTTTCCTGATCCCAGACTTCCCGGTCTGCCTTTGATGCTCATAACTGAGAGTAGTTTGAGTGGATTCTTTCTCCATCACACTGTCCTAAAACAAATTTTGGTTTTATTCCAAATCTTAAAATCCTGTTTGTTGCTGAACTGATAGTAATACGTTCAAAAATCACTTCCTTTTATGCGCTATGAGGCCTGAATTTATTTTCCAAGGACAACATGGGTTTGGAGCTTTCCTTCAACTATGAGTTTAAGGGCAGACTACCGCTAAACCTTATTAGGAAGATACAATATACAGGACATTCATGCATTGCAAGTTTAGATATTATTTGTAGCAGCTATTTCTACTCGCATGTCTTTAAATTTCTAATGATCTCGTTCTCTTTCTTATTTGCTACATCTTTCAGATGTGGATTTTTTTTTTTTTTTCTAATCAAGGTTCTTGAATAATAAATACAGCAATTAATTTCTTTTCTAGTGAAAATTACCAACTTGATATCAGGCTCAGGGTGACTGTTATTGCTTTAGGAAGTTGGAGGTACAGTTCAGCTTTGGTGTTATGCAAAGATGATAAACTCAGTTATAAAATTCTTCTCTGTAATTTCTCCTTTGCTTATATTTAACCCCAGACAACAAAAAAAAAATCACAGATTACTATGGCAACTCCCCAGGGAGCATTCTCTTCTATTCAAGCTCCAGGATCCTGTAAAAGGAAAGCAGGAAAATGTCCTCAAAAGAGAAAGAAGAAGATATTATCATGGGTTGCTTGGCCTGCCATCAGATGGGAATTTGAGGATGTTACCCAGGTGCAGCCAGTTTTCAGAAGAGATCACTGAAATGGCCAGTCTGAACTTTTGAAGAACTGAGCCTGTAGGCCACTGAAACAAACCTTTGATAAACATTTTAAGGTCTAAGAGCCTGCTGAAAACTGAGTTAACAGAGATAAGTGCAGCACAGGACTGATCAGCAGACAAAGCCTGCATGATCCAGATCCGTTGAGAACTTTGCCTTTTCTGATGCACTGTTTTCCTTAAAGATGGATAAAGCTCTTCTGGCAAGTCACTTTTTTTCTGAAAATTACGACTTCAAATACCGATGTATTTAGGCCAAATTTAGTGAATATCATCAGATGTGTGTATGCTTCATCAGAATTAGAAATGCTGCAACAGCTCACCGCGGATTTTTTTATAGCAGCCGCACTGATTTTTGAGCTGGACTCTCAAAAGGACTTAGATGTCATTCACAAGATTACAAAGGCAGAAATAATGCTGAGTGTGTTCCCCTCCCTGCCAAGAGACAAGTGAACCCTGCTCTGTAAGAAGGGTTTGAAGTGACTTCCCAGCTGAGTGCTTTGCCCATATCTTCAGACTACTCAATTTCTCCAGGTGAAGCTGTTCCACTATATGAATAATTATTAATTGGCACCAAAGCCACATTCCCCATCCATCCTGCACACCTTACACCAGGCTGTTCAGCTGACCTTTTTGTCCTTTTTCACTGAGATTTCTGGAAAAGGTCCAATGGCAGAGAGTGGATGATCTCACACACACTCAAAAAATATTCTCCAATTTGGAAACTCAGCTCCATGCTGGGCTGCAAGAGGTCCCCACCCAGTGATGGGTTGGAAGCGGGGGGCAGAGCGAGGTCTGAACTGCTGTCATGAAGATCTTACAGGAAGGACCCTGGATACCCCATTCCAGCCTCCTTCACATCGGGAGTGGTGACATCTACCTACAGTAAAGTCCAGCCTTTTCCTTCCTTCGTTTTTGGTTTTAAAAGACCTGATAAAATGCCTGGAATCAAAATAAACATTTTTTTTTTCTTTCTAGTAAAGGCATAACATTTATTTGAATTTGGAGCATCTTCTTTTTATATTTTTGTAAGTGTGTTATATACCCAAATCTTTATTTGATAAAACCAAAGACATCCCCTGCCCTTTCTACCACCCCAGATACATTTGTGCTTCTGAAATGTCAGCCTCTGTCCATGTCAGTGCAGGCTGGTCTCACTGCACACTCATTCACTGTTCTCCAGGGCATTAAACCTGGATGCAAATGCCATGGAGTCACTAAAAGATTCTTGCATATTTGAGTGATCTTGAATCATTTCCTGACCTCAATAACTGGATAGGGAGGAAAAACAATGTTTTCTCAGTTTTTGAGGCAGTGAAAGGTCTGGAGGGAGAGGTGGTGGCATCTCAGTGTTGTATTCTGCCCAGGAGGAGATGAGTGCACTTGGTCAGCAGTGTGAAAATCAGTAATGAAGACCTCCAGAGCAGGGTTTTTTTCAGACAGGTAGATGGCTTCAGGGTCACACCTATGTCACCTTCAATTTGGACTGATTGTCCTTCCAGGGTCAGCGTCACAATGCCACTGCTAGTGTGCCTTGGTGTAAGCATCACATATGCAATGTGTGCAAAACACGAAGGTCTGCACACTCATGTCAACAGTAGTCAGGATGGCTGGGTCAGCTGAGAGCTGGAAATATCTGCTTCTGTACTTTGCCTCTGGTCTTAATTTCATTTTAGGCATTGGGCAAGTCATCTGTTTCCATACCCCCATTTCCTCGGGTTCTCAGTGAGTTTGGGATACTGACTTTCTCACGCAATCTGTCAAGAGAAGTTAATACTTATTTGTAAAGGGCTTCGAACATGAAGGGCACTACAGTAAAGAAGCCCTATACAGCACTCTTATTTACCCCAACAATTGTAATACACACAGTGTTTACAGGCTGAAGCAAAACATTTTAATTTTGCTAGTAAATGTCATCTTACAGGGATGTCAGGCTTTGTGTTGTTCCACCTTAGATCTCATTTCCACCTTGCTTTCCCTCTACTTCAGCTATGAATATTTTTAAAAACATACCGAAACCATGTGCAGTCTCTTGGTCAACTCTGAGCCATTGCCAGTCAACGCCATTCCTTTGTGCTGTGTCTCCATTACATACTACTTGTGAGCCTTGCCAAAAAATACTCCATGACTGTATCACTCTCCTACTTCTGTCTGACAAAACTTTACAGTACACTTTGTGTTGCTGAAAAAGCCCATTAGCTGTTTGTTGTTAAGTACTAGCAGCAATAAACACAGGTGCACTTGTTTTTATTGAGAGGGCAGAGGCATGCTCAACAAGGATGGTGGAGGTCCAGAGCTGACATTGCATCCAAAGGAGCTCTTTGGTCTTCCCCTCCACTGGGACATATTGGATGGAAACTGTTAGCTCAACATGTCATGTGTGACCATGGGGTATCACACATGGACTCCAGGGCCACTCTGAGAGGCAAGCCTGCCACCAGGCTGTGACAAACCTGCTGGCCCTGATCTCTGATACTCACAAACCCCAAACAGCAACAGGCACCAGTCTTGAGCCCCTGGTGGCTCATCAGTCAAGTGATGGTCCAGCCCCCATTACTGCACTGGTTAGGTCTCTCATGACTGCAAGAGAGCTTACAGAATCACAGAATGGTTGGGGTTGGAAGGGACCTCTGAAGATCATCTAGTCCAACCCACCTGCTAAAGCAGGTTCACCTAGAGCAGATTGCACAGGAATGTGTCCAGGTGGGTTTTGAGTGTCTCTAGAGAAGGAGACTCCACAACCTCTCTGGGCAGCCTGTTCCAGTGCTCTGGCACCCTCAAGGTAAAGAAGTTTCTCCTCATATTCAGATGGAACCTCTTGTGCTTCAGTCTGTGCCCATTGCCCCTCATCTTATTGTTGGGCACCACTGAAAGGAGTCTGGTCCCATCCTCTTGACACCCACCCTTTAGATATTTATAAACACTGTCCTGTAGGCACATGTAGACATCTCAAAATAGGTGTCTACACTTTGGAGGTGAATCCTTCCTGGCCTGCAGCATTGATGGACATGGTGTGCCACCTCCTAAAGATGTAGATGTCTCTCTGTGCACTGACTGCAGAGGAATCTGCAGTGGTTAACCTCCTCAATTATGTGCTTAAAATGGAGACTCACACCCTACCAGAGTGTTCCAGCTCAGTTTGTCTCACACATGACCCCTGCAAGGGAAGGTGCTGCCAAGTCAAGGACTGCTGCATGGCCTGGCACACATAAATGGGATCAGCTTGGCAGAACTGAGACACTCATGTTAAAAATAAGTACTCTCTTCCCAGGGGTTACAAAAAGCCATGTGCAAAATCCCTGTCCCTCACACACAGCAAGCAAGAGACTGCAAAAGGTGTGGGGATTGGGGGAACGCTTAGGAACGTCCTATTTCATGTGCAACAGCAGGAGCTGAGAATATTGATGAGTGGAGCAGACCAGGAGAGCACGGACTCAAGCTGTGGTGTTCTGAGAGCAGGTGCAAGGTTTGAGAGTTGAGGGAGTTCCAGCTCATTTTGAACGCAGCGGTTCTTCCACGTGACAAGTCTCGCTGGGTGAGAGGAGAAGTCAGCGGCTCCATTCCTGATTGACAGGGAGAAAATTGAGGGTTCAGGCTTGTTAAATGATCCCTAATAGTGATTTATGGGGTCCTGTACATTTTAATTTAACAAAAAAAAAAATCATCTGATTAGCTAAGTGTATAACCCTGTATATTAATTGTCTATTATCCACTTCTTAATTATAATGGAATGCTTATCAAACAACATGTGATGGCCACGTAGCACCAATTTAAGTAATTATCAGACTAGCTCATGTTTTAATAAGGATCTATTTAACTGAAATCTAACAGTTTCATTTTATTTTAAAAGCTGTAAGGAAGAGTAATTTAAGATCTTAAAAAATTAGTATCACATTAGGATTTACTAGACACTATACTATAAGCAATGGTACATGAAGAATCTTGAAAGCAACATAAAAAGTCCATTCAGATGCTAACCCAGATGATTAAATTGCAGAGTATGATGGAAACCCACCAGGGAAGAAAGACATGTCTCATTTAGAAATACTGGCAAGCTCAGGTGTTTCCTGTCTCTTGTCTGACTTCACAGCTTTACTGTTCAATTGACATGTGTTTGTGCATGTGTATTTTCTGACATTCTTAAAGACATGAACTGAGAAAATTTGATTATATACAACCACATTGATCTCCACACATGTCACCAGCAGGACTGGTATAATCTCCACAATTTGAATTAAACAGGGTATATTTGCAATAGCAATAATAAGTCATAATTTTGTACACAGAGCCACTCTATAGAGACATACGTGTTCCGCAAAGAGATAGCTGTACTGTCAACGGGTTTCACAGGTATGTGCTGACTACCAAGAAACCTGGAGACCCCAAAACACTAGGTTTGGATCTGTGGGATGGACAGGGTTTCCTAGTAGCACTTCGCCACAGCCCAGCTCCATCAGCTACTCTGTACCTCTTCTCTGCCTTTCCCAGCCATTGCTGGTCCTGGTCTCTTTCTCCTGTTCCTATAGCTCATGAAACAACATTGCATTCTAGAGGTGCCATTTCCCAAAAACCTGAGTAAAAATGACGAGTATGTAGGGTCCTGCTCTCCCTCCTATGATTTTATAAAGGTTCTTCCCTCCCTTCCTCATTATTCATGTTTCATCCTTCAAGAAATCACAGTATCACAGTATCACAGTATGTGATGAAATTATGAAATAGCTTACTTGGAGCTGCACACACACTCTAATGGGCAAACCCTGCTGTGTACAACTCTTCTGGTCTTCACAGGTTTGCAAGATTTGTTCTCCCATTTTGTTATCACTAGATCTAAGGGGTAGACTTCTAACAGGGCACAGGACGCATCTGGAAACCTTATTTAAAATCAGGTTTGGCTTTCAGAAACAATCTCTGTGTGGTATGTTTCCCTAATAGTAGCTTTGTCACCTGGATTTTACAAAGAGCTCCACATGCAGCTCCAAGGACTGTCTTCCCACAGCATTTTTGCTTGCTCTAGTTGCACCCTGATTTTGACTAGAGCTGAAGGGATTGTGCAAAACAAGCATTTTATGAAAAATGTAAATAGCTCTGATGCCTATTGCTGGACAGCGTAGGCTTGACAAATTAGATATGCAAAAAGCACAGAAGAAAAAAAAAAAGAGAATACAGGCTCAAAACGAAACTTCAAATGTGGAGCTCACTGAAACGAGACCATTTCAAGCTCTGTGAAGCCACTGGATTACCTTTTGTAGCATGTATCATGCTTTGATGGACCATGGCAAGCTTTGCTTAGAGGAACACAATTTTAATACCTGTTCATCCCCGGGTTTAAATTGTTGCCAGAGTACCTTTATAATGGTACGCCAGAAGAAAAGAGGTTTCAGTGATAAAAGAGAATAAACAGTTCAATCCCAGGTACTATTGTTAAGCGCACCTAAGAACAGTTAAATGGGCAATTTTGGAAATGTTATGCAACCCCTAGGAATGATTTTATGTCAGAGAAGCAGCCCTTTTTATCTATTTTCCTCATATTTTAATCTGCAAAGTCTGTCCTGGGGTGATTGGAGGTTACAGAAGTTACTGTTCTGATAAAACTACCTGCAAACATCTGTGCAAATTTGGGGTCGCTATCTGTCCAAGTGCTCTGTAGCAGAACTCAAAAAATAACTGGAACCAGAACACACATCCACCCAGAGAAATGCAATGAGAAAGAAATAGGTTAAACTGTCTTCATATGTGTCTGGAGGGTATAATTGACATTAATGTAGTCATAAAGCAGCACCTGCTGGCTCAATACAGCAAATCTTTGCCTACTACCAATTAACTCTTCAAAAAATAATAGAGAACAGTTCTCTCCCTTCTAGCCCCAAGTACAGTAACTTCTTTCTTGCTAAGTATTATTAATTATAATGTCCCTGCTGCTTTGCCTCACTCAAATGAACAGTCCCATCAGTGGCATAAGCTTCATAGTAAGGTGTATCCCAGCAGGAGCAAGTACGGAGTTGCAGGGCTTTATAAAACACAACACTACCTTTTTATTACTATTGTTCCTTATTTGGTGTAGCATTTTCACTCTTAACCATTCAGAAAGTAAAAAATTCGCAGATCTCAGTAAAAGTGCAGATCTCAGTAAAAGCACAGATCTCAGCTGGATGTAGGAACAAATTCCCTGGAGATGTTCATATTACTGTAACGTCAGTGATTCAGTGAGCAATGTCTGAGAAAAAGGCTTAGGCAGGGTAAGGTGTGAAATAGGGTTGGGGGGAGACACTTCTCAAACACAACTGTAACCTTGTCCCGCATTGCTAAATGTGAACTGCAGTCAGATTTCTACTGCTACTGATGGGAAGAGTATTGGATGTGACCCTACTTTCTGGGGCCAAGTGTAAGGCTCTGTGACCACGCAGTTGCACATTAGCTGTGTGCCACTAGCTTGTGCATGTCCTTGGTTCCTCTCCAGTGTTCCTTTTAAACCAGCTCTTCTCCAGTGCACCCAAGTGATGGCAACCGTCCCTTGTGCAAGGTTTTTGATATGGTGACCCTGGGTTACAGAACACCCTAATGTGCACTGTCTAACAGCTCACTTATGTATACACAAGCTTTGGACCTCTGATTTACAGTTTAAGGGACACTGTCTCTTCTGCAAGGTGTCTCCTACAACACAAACCATATTATATGGCTGAGGTGCCAGCCAGCAGAGACACCACCACGCATCACTTGTGGTCTGAGTGGGGCTGGCTGTGCAAGAAGCAAAGACAAGCCTCTTCTGCTTGGGGAAAAGACAACTCATCTCTTTCCAACTGTAAGCAGGGATGAGGTGGCAGAGATACGTGGTGCCCATTAAAATATTTCACACGGTATTTGACCTGAGCATTGTGGTAGAAACGATAATCCACCCAGACTTTCTGTACAAGATGAACATACAGTATGTAGCAGTCAGCCCATTAACTGAAACACTGTTTTGCATAATGAAAACACATCACACGTTGTACTGATGTTATTCTTCCCATCTTACCAAAGTCGTCTTCTGCATAGACAGAATATCAGGAATACGATTTACTGTTTGTACTTGCCAGTGCATTGCAGGTGTCAGAGACCAAGTACCATGGTGCTTATTGTTGAATGGACAAACACCAAGGACACTGCTTTCCCTACTCATAATAGAAAAACAATAATGGGTCGGTAGTTCCCATCTGTAGGGGAAAGGGACCTGGGGGTCCTGGTGGACAACAGGATGACCATGAGCCAGCACTGTGCCATTGTGGCCAGGAAGGCCAATGGCATCCTGGGGTGTATTAGAAGGGGGGTGGTTAGTAGATCGAGAGAGGTCCTCCTTCCCCTCTACTCCGCCCTGGTGAGGCCACATCTGGAATATTGTGTCCAGTTCTGGGCCCCCCAGTTCAAGAAGGACAGGGAACTGCTGGAGAGAGTCCAGCGTAGGGCAACAAAGATGATTAAGGGAGTGGAGCATCTCCCTTATGAAGAAAGGCTGAGGGAGCTGGGTCTCTTT
The DNA here is from genome assembly GCF_964273445.1 of Streptopelia decaocto. NCBI lineage: Eukaryota > Metazoa > Chordata > Aves > Columbiformes > Columbidae > Streptopelia > Streptopelia decaocto. The sequence continues at coordinate 181,075,199 of NC_138663.1, read as the reverse complement.
AGTTTGGAGAAGAGGAGACTAAGGGGGGACCTTATTAATGTTTATAAATATATAAAGGGTGAGTGCCATGAGGATGGAGCCAGGCTCTTCTCGGTGGCAAACAATGAGAGGACAAGGGGTAATGGGATCAAGCTGGAACACAAGAGGTTCCACTTAAATTTGAGAAGAAACTTCTTCTCAGTAAGGGTGCCAGAGCACTGGAACAGGCTGCCCAGGGAGGTTGTGGAGTCTCCTTCTCTGGAGACATTCAAAACCCGCCTGGACATGTTCCTGTGCAACCTCACCTAGGCGTTCCTGCTCCAGCAGGGGGATTGGACTAGATGATCTTCTGAGGTCCCTTCCAATCCCAAACATACTGTGATACGGTGATACTGTGATCTAAAGCCAAGTTGTCATTATCTGTATTTTGTGGAAAACTGTGCCTGCTTGCATGTTTATTCACAAGTTTGAACTACACAGAAAAGAACAGTTGCCCTGGCTGCAGAATCTCTGCAAACCCTGCAAAACCTTTCCTGAGCCATGAAATGCTTTGCATTATTTGCTGCTGTGATTGTCACATCTTCTCTATCTAACAAGGCACCTGGAGACTGTCCTCCTATTTCTAGCAAAGATTTCTACCTGACACTAATAAGGAGACAGCATCCTGGCATCACCTTTTCAAGGCAGAAAGGGGCACACCAGTGACCTGGGAAGCCTCATCTGAAATGACTGAACCAAAGCCTGCCATAAGTTTACAGACAAGGTACATGTCATCAGCCCATATCTCCCTCACTTTCCACCCCAATGCTGATTAATTTCTACAAGTCTCATTCCAAGAACTGATGAATGACAGAGAAAGATATTTCTGTGGTTCTCAGGCCAATTTTTTTCAGTGCATCTTTATCTGCTTTGCTTGATTGATCAAAGATATCTTTCTCTGTTGTACCCTACAGTCTCATTGACTAGGCTCAGCCTTGCTAACCCCAAGTATTCAACAATCATAAAACTTGTTAAAAATAAAGACAGTTAAAAATAAATAATTTTTTGAAAGTATTCTTTTTATTTGACATCTGGATTCTGAATCTTTATGGAGGTCAATTTTCCTTCTCACCCCTGGGAGACAGAAAGCTACTTTCTTTCTGTTGACAGCTGATGCTCTTTTACAAATAATGAGACATCTGCCTAATTATTTGTCTTTGTTTGTCGTATTTACTTTTGCTCCATGGTTTTCTTCCCAGAATGTGCTCTCTTGTTGCATAGAGAATAAAAAACCACACTACGAGCTTTATTTCATGAAACTCTGCTTCAGAAGAGAAAAGCAGACATGCAACTAGACAGCTAGCTACCTCCAGCTCCTCTGGCCAGAAGGATTATTATCAGCCCTTACAGTCCTATCACTCTGTTACCTGCCAGTATCTCCATTTCTTTCTCTTTGCACCAGCCACCAAACACTGAGCCCTTAGAAACCATCCCCAACAATCTCCCTTTACACACAACCCCCACATTTCCTCTTTTGAGGAAGCCCCAGGTAGTACTGTTTATAGGCCAAAATTTGCATGTAATAAACATATTTGAGCAAATGAGATCAGAAATTGCTTGCCACATTGTTCAACCATGTCATTTCTGATCCACAACTGCTGCAACAACACAGGCAATGGTTGGGTGATGGCTTGGGCTGCGCTGCACATGTCCTGGGAGGTCTGCTAATGACACTGCTTCAGGGACACAGTAGAACGTTAATATTGAGTGAAATTGTGTACTTGTGTGGGATACCTGTGTTCTTATGGAGGAAAAATACATAACACTGAAAGTACAGACACTTACAGAAATATGAAGCAGCATTTTCTCCAAATTATGTGTATAAAACATCAATACCTGAGAAGAAACATCATACAACCTTTTTTATTTCCAAATGGCAAAAACACTGAAAACTTAAGTAAAAAAAAAAAAAAAAAAGCAGATGTGGTAACAAGAGTTGAACTAAAATGTGGTCTGACCATTAAGTTTATTAAAAAGATACTTGTTTTAAATGCCTCATCTCCTGCATATACATATAAAATAAATGATAGAGATAGAGGCGCTTTATTACACTGACATCTTAGTGTGTCTGAGAAACCACAGGTACAAGTTCACACACATGTCACTGCATAAAGTGCCTGTGGTAATCATTTTCATGGGAAAAACAAGCATTTGCAGGATCATATATTTTATGTCATAACTTCAGTTAATGCCCACATCAATCAGATTGTCAAAGCTGTTTACAACCCATGCCTGGATATTGCCAGCTTTTGACATGTTATTTCATGGAGAATCAGAACCCTTGAAACATAATTTTGCTGCTCTCTCTCTCTCCTTACTGCTTTCTTCCTATCTTTGATTTCCCTGATAAATTCTTTATATCATTTGCAGCTGCTTCAGAATCCCACAGACACCAGCTCATTAGCAACATCAAGATCACATTATTCATCTTTTGGGAGACTACCCTGGGTTTCCCACAAAACTTACAAATAAAAAGATTTCCAATATTTAGGTGGGTTTAGTTGGAACACCCGTCTAACATAGGTTGCTCTGTTGCTCCTGTGCACATTACATTATAGTCTAATTCCTTTCATCCAATTCCAAGAATGTACCATTCTTCTTTCTTTCTTTTTTTTTTTTTTTTTTTGTTTGTTTGGGTTTTTTTGTTTTTTTTTTTCCTTTTGCATTTGATACCTCTATGTCTGGCAAGCTATAATTTGCTGGTTATACATTGTCTTCTGGGGTTTGGTCAGCATTTAGAGCTAGCCTATGATATAATAGTCCCAAAAGAGGAAGTGAAAAGGAAGAAGGGTTAGAACACCTATTTTTTTTCTTGTGAAAATTAAAAAGCCTGGAATTAGAAATGACCCCTTCCTCTATATTTTTGACTAGATTAAAAATGTGGAGAAATCCAAAGTCTTACCTCCATGCATACCATGTGCCATGTAACAGGGACTCTGGAGTTGGGTATTTCAGGCCATAAAGACACAGCACTCATTAACCCAGTACCAGCACAGAAAATTTCTATGAAAATCCACTGAGAAGAAACAAACCCAGATGTGCTTTACACCGTCACCAAACGAGGTTATCTCAGTCTAATGGATTGTCCATAAGACACAGGAGCTGGACTTGACAACAAGCCCATGAGAAATGAATAGGTGCAGTTTATTCAAAGGACTAAATATCTCACAGAAATGGGCGGAGGGGAGGGAGGATAATGCAGGAAGGGAGGAGAGGGGTCAAAAGCAGACCAAAACTTGTGTAGACAACTGCAGCATAAAAAAACCAAACCAGCACTACCCTGAGACCTCAGTCATAAAGTTTAATGGCTTGTTATCTTTACGAAGCCTTCAGTAACATAGAAGGAAGTGCCTGTTTCCCCTCACTTCACATCTTTACTGTTGGACATTTTCTTTTCTCTCTCCATCTCTCTCCTCGTTTTAGTCTAAACAATATATCTGGTTTGAATGCAACTATAAAGCAGGCTGCTAGCAGGGACAGAAGTGTGTGCTGACTGGAAACAGCCCCACTCCTGTCCCTTCCCAAGGACATTCCCCTTTAGCCACACATGAGGATAATGAGCTTGCAATGTTCTGAAGAGCCACAAGCATACAGCAAGGGTAGCAAAGGGGCAATGTGTCCCAGAAACTTGCCAGGGTGTGCCTGACTGCAGCAGGATCTCAAACCTTTGAGGTGTTGTCAAACATTGTCTTCCTTCAAGACATCTATTAAACACTGGATTATAGAACACACTGATCGGTTTGCATGAAGGGCATTGTGAACCTGACTGACCGATTGATGGGATTAAGACATTAGGAGAACATTCAAAGTTTAGTTTTGACAAAAGTCAAGAAAAACAACTGCAAAGCCTTCCAAATCTTGCTGCAAATAGGCTTTCCCACAGATTTAATGGGGGGAAAATGTGCAAATTCCAACAGACCCCGTATTAAGTCACATTAGCAATTTGAGATGCTTCATCATTCTCTACACTATATGAACTGCAGAATTTTTATTTCCCAGACTCTACTAATAACAAGCCCTATAATTAGGTATCTGTCCTTTGCAATCAGCACTACAGATTTCTGTTCATAGGAGAAAAATTGTAGGGCAGGAGAACCACTCAAGAGCATAGGAAAGAGCTGTCACTGGCGTAGTGTGACTGGTTAATGGCTTCAAAAAATTATTAGGAGAGAACAGTTCTTTAATTTCAATATGAAGCGTGCTAATAAAAAAGCTCTTGTTCATTTGTCTGTCTGATTCAACCCAACTCAAGTTTTAGGTTCAGACTCCTTCTTTCAGCCTGCAGTAGTTAAGTAACACGTTTCTTCTGATTTCCTCCTCCCCTGTATTTGCCTGAATGACTGGCCACAGACTGTTCTTGCTCGTTAGTGCTCGTAAAGATTTGCTTCTGAAGTTTGAGACAGCAAGGCTACGTGGAAAGACTCGATGGAGAGATGTTACCTGGGTTTCTACCCTCCTGTTTTTCCCCAGTTTAGGAGGAAAAATCAGACTGATACCCATGCAGTTTGCCCATTTCTGTTCTTTGATATGCAATGAAGAGCCCAGCTGTCGGCAGGCAAGAATGAGATATTGTTATTTGACCGTCTTGGAAAGCTTTGAGTAGCAGCAGCAGGAGGCTTCAGTATAAAATCTTGGCCCATTGAGCTCACAAAAGACATCAAGTCGGGGATTTTACATACAAAGGTAAAAGCATTTTGCCAGTCTTATTACAGCCATTAGAAGAAAAGAGCAAAAATTAATCCAATTACATTTCCTCCAGTAAGGCAAAATCTGCTCTTCACTGCTTCATACTGTCAAGCCCACAATTCCATGAGCCATTCTGGTGGAGTTCCTCTTGACCCATTTGTACATCTGGAGAAGTAAATTTCCCCACCAAGTCACCTTTGTCTACATTTTTTAAATTATTTTCATGCCAGTACAGCATCCTGTTCTTCACTCCAGCAAAACTGCCTCTGGAGGAAGGAATGACAGGTCTCAGAGATAATCTTCTGCCCAGCACTTACCCAGTAGTCTTTTCATCTCTGAGGTTTCCAAAGCCAGAAGGGTTATTTTCAGAGCCACACATATTAAAATTAATGTTAAATCAAAAGGATTGCCTGCCGTGGGGCTTGATTGGATTTGGACAAAGAATGTCGCTTTCTGAAGTCAACCCGCATGTAGATCATTTTTTTTCACCAGCTAATCATGATTGTAAGAACATAAATCATGTGAATTACAATGAGCAGGGTTGATGAATGTGCACCACAGGAACTCCAGCTTCAATCCCCTTCGAGGTCATCACTGGAGAAAGTCTTTTCCTGGGTTTCTACTGCCTGGCACAACTATCCTAAGCCACTCTCTTTTGGGGGAGATGAGAAGGATCCCACCTTTGCTTCTGTTTTGTCTGTAACCTGTCTCTCCTTTTAACTGGAAAATGAAGCCTGTTAAATGTCTTTGCTATAAAGGCTTCCTGTAATTTTTTTTTCATGCACTTACAAACATGCTCTTAATAATTGGATGTAAAACAAAAAATCCTCAGGAGCACAAGACTGAAGTCTACAAGTGTATGGGAATTCAGTCCTCTCAATATTTATGTTTAGCATTAAATACTTCATGCAAAAATAATGACTTTGACTCCTGAGGCCTTCCCTCTCTTATCTCAAAAACTGTTCATACACATGCTCTGGGATCTCTGCGCAAATATAAAAAGAGGATTAAGTTGTATGTGTAGTAAATCCTGCTTTTACATTAAATAGGTAAGAACTAACGGAGGGCCTTTGGATTAAAAATAGGTCCCTGTTTGCTCAGCAGACTAAAGCATTCTTTCCTCTGGCTGCCCTGCCATGCAGGAATTGACTTTTTCCTTGTGAGAAATTTGAGTCAATTATAAAATCTATAGTATATTAGGGGTATGTACTGTACAATACATGATTTGTTTTAAATTACTGTATATTAGGGAATGCCCCCTGCCACCACAAAAACACTCTGCAATGGGAAGCTGAGCCCCAACCTCTGTCTGACAGCACCATCATGTGAGAAACTTCCACATCTGGGTGCCCTTAGGGAAATGCTGGGGACACAAGGTGAAAATCTCAATCACAGCTGTCCAGAAGAGAGGATGAGTACTGCTCCTGGCCCCAGACACTGTCATTTTAAACATCATTTGGTGCTTTCTTCCCACCATTTGCAGCAGGAGCTGGGAGGACGAAAGTTCCTCCAGCCTTACCGGCCCTCCAGCTCTTAACTTATCAGTTGTAACTTCTTGGCCCGCATGCAAAGGTCAAACTCACTGACATTTTGGTTCAATTTTTACTACTGATTCTGCAAAAGAGGAAAACGAAACTGCAGCATAGAGCTGAAGGGCACATAAAGCAGAGAGATCTGCAGGCAGCCCAGCTGCACAGCTGCTGACCTGGTCACGTTTTGGTTTGTTTCACCTGTTGTCATTTGTTCCCTTAAAACAAACAAACAAACAAAAAACACTGAGACACCACCAAGCATAAAGCAAATTCATCTCTGTGCGTTTTGTAAAGTCATCCCCTGGGCCCACCACGAGAACAGCCACTGGTGTGGAAAATATCTCACAGAGTCTGGTGGAGGGGTTCAAAGGAACTGGTTGCAAAGGGTAAAACAAAGCTGGAGGGAGCAGAGATGGGGCCACAAACTTCCTGTTGATATCGGTACATCTCACAGCTGGACTTTAGCAAGCCTTCCCTTTACACCTGACCTTGCTTTCAAGAAATCTCTGTAAGAAATGAATAAGAAGTTTTTATCTGAGTCATTTGCCTTTGCAATTTCTCCAGGATCCCAAGTACTTTCAGCTCAGGCACTCAGCTGCCAGAGTAACAAGAAATTTTATTTCACCTCTGGATGGGGGGAGAGAAAGGCATATCTATAAAAGACCTAATACCCACCAAGCTGGAGACCCCTTTTTGAGGACAGCAGGGGTCACAAATTCACCCTGTGCCCTGGCACTGGTAGCTGGATGGGACAAGGATGATGGTGTGTGGGGATGGTGAGTACAGCTGGTGCCAGAGAGAGGGCTCAGGATGCAGCACATGGCAGAAAAACACCAGTGAGGGAGCCCTCAGGTGGAAAGGGTCCACCATGACTGAGATGGATGGGTCCAAGCATGAGTTGCCTGGGCTCTTCTGATGAAGAAACACACAAAAGCAATTCACCTGCCTCCTCTCAGGGCTTGCCTGGGGCAAGATGTCTTAGATGATGGTTGTAATGATCTCTCATTGTAATAAGCTCGCAGGTCAGCATCTCACTTCCAGACAGCTGGGCAGCCCCTCTGGACATGGTCTCACACATCCTCTACCACAGCAAGTCCCAGTCCCCTCCATCCCCTGGCCCTGTGCCAGGTTCCTGCAGCCCTGATGAAATTTTCAGGGAGGGTTGCAAGCTGGCAGGAGCCTCCATCTCCCTGCCTGCCCTGTTGCTACGGCCCTGGGAACCATGACACCAGTGGACAGACAGAATGAGGAGACAATGGGACAAGGGGACGAGGTCCATCAGCCCTCAGGACCACTGAACACCAAGAGGGTGTCCTAAGTAGTGGGGCTGGGAGGGTTAATTTCCTCCCCCACTCTCCTGGAGAGAGGTAAGCCTGTCCCGGGATGCCTGTCTGGAGTTTTATTGGTGGGGGACCATTTTTAGAAACACATTGCAGCTGTCAGATGCTGCTTTACAACTTTTTCTGTGTTTACTTGTTGCTCCCATTTTTGTTGCTCTCCTCCCCCATTTTCCCTTTCGCCTGGGAGATGAAAACTAAATGCCTGCATGTAAAACCCCAGCACTTTAAGGGGTTTATGGAGGGAAGAAGAGAAAGCTGCAGGGTGTAATGAGGGTTGTCCCCTTCACTGCAGCAGACAGGGGTGGAAACACAAGGGTGAGTGATGAGACAGGGAGAGATATGGAGTCAACACTCCCACCGCTCAGCCCTCCCTGAAGTCAGACTTCCCGGAAAGGTAGGAGTAATAGTTGGCCAGACCATATTATAGCATACCTTAACTAAGAAGCAAACAAACAAACAAAAAACCCCACACCTTTCTTTCTCCAAAATCTGTTGAGCTGATCCTGGTATGAGCTGGAGTCACTGTCCCCCTCTGCCCCTGTCCCAGGGCAGTGGGGGCAGTGAAGACCCTGGGGTTGGCAGACCCTACAAATGGCATATGGAGACAGTACAGTCTTGAAGGCGACTTCTTGATGAGTTGTCTATGGATAGCATGCAGGAGAGTGGTTTTAAGGGCATTTGGTAGGACAGCACCTCAGCAGGGTCAGTGCTGACAGCATTACCTCTTGGCTTCTTTAGTCACTCTCTGTTTTCCATTCATAAATAATGTTCGCATTTGTTTATCTCTTTTTCTTTTTAATTTTTTTTTTTTCTGATTATGCTGTCATAAATTGCTACTTCAGAACTTGGAGTTCTGATAGACATCTCCATGAATATATGTATTTTATTCTGGGATTTGCCATAATATTTTCATTTCTGGATGCATGCTTTAGAGAGAGTAGCACAGAAAAAGAGGGTCAGTTGAATAGAAGTACAGTTTATTCCTTCAGAGGAAGGAAGGGACATCGGAGAGCTTCCTAGCTCTTTCTCAGTGTGACTGCCTGTGATTCTGTGATTTATTGTGCTCTAAACCTACAGTAACAGTAGTTACTCAGTATTGCTGCAAATTTACACCGCTGGCATTTCACTGGGTGTATCAAGACAACAACCTTTAGCTCTGTGTTTAGTGGCTAATGGATTAGTTATGCACTATTTGCCACCTGTAAGAAAAGCTGTTTTGATCTCTAGGAAAATATTTGGCTTCTGCAGAGCGCAGGGTGAAAGGCAGCAGTGCCTGGGCTTCCTTCTTGCACTGCTGGGCATGAAGCAGGAGGAGGAGGGACTGTCCTGCTGAGGGACCTTTGCATGGATGAGAGGATCAGGTCCTGCATGCCGAAACGGGCACAAAGTGTTTCCACCTGCAGCTCGCTGCAGTGTCAGAAATCAAAACCGCATCCGGCAATGACTTCAGCTCTGTGTTACCCACAGCCAAACACAGTAAAGCTCCAACAGCACCATCGGATGAGTCCTTTCCACTTCCAGAGCAGGGAAGAGCCAGAACCACTGGCAGAGTTAATCAGGGATTTCTGTGTTTTCAGACAATCTAACTTCAGTTTATTTCTTGTCTCTCATGACACAAATCCCAGAACACATGCTGATAACTGTGATTTACAGCTTGAGCAGCTTTGGTTTACTGTGTCATGTAATTGCTATACTGTTGAAGAGCCAGGCTTTCTGAAGAATATTTATGGATTGTAGCTGTGAGTAGGGCATGTTTCCTGTCTGCTTCATGGCCCAGACAATGAGATCTGCTAAAACCAGGTTCATTTTAAAATCCCAGCAGTAGATGTTGATAGTTTGGTTCTGCATGTCCCTCCTAAGCATGCTTCTTATGCCAGCATATTACAAATGCAGGGGAAGAGAAGTAACTTTTCTGATTTACCAGAATAAATGTTTTTAACTCTTAATTTGCAGGTGTTAGTGGCTGCAAGCAGAGGCAGCTGGTTCTCATCCATACACCTGCAGATACAGCATAGTCTTTATAACCTTGAGGCTGAGTGAACTCATCAGGTCTTGGATCACTATATATTTGCCATATTCTTCTGTATTTCCTATATGTGTGTTAAGGGCCATAGAGAGGGAGGCAGCCACTCAGTCAGAGCTGATATTGCTGCTTTGGTGAGATCCAGGCTTTCAGATGGAGTGCTTCAAACTGGAGGGTGCTGCTGAGATGAGTATTACTGACTCTGCTGGTGTTTGTGGGACTGGTGGGATGTGATAGGCATAACGGCTGCACAGCAGGACACCACTCAAGAGTCTTCTGTGTGATTTATAGTGACCAGTTGTTCTCCAAATGTCTTTGAAAGTGCAAAGTGCAGAAACAGAGTTATTTTAGGAGATTGTTTTCTCTACAAGAGTAGTGGTTACAACTTGAAATTTGGAGACCTAGCCTGGACACAGCTGCAACGGCAGAAATAGGGGAAACATCCTGCTTGCTTTTAATGGGCTTGCTCTGCAATTAAAGCCCATAAATCTTTTATATATATATATATATAATATATTATATAATATATATAATACGTATAACATGGTAGTGCGCATAATGGTCACACTGTTAGGAAAGTAGTCAACTACTCTCCTTGGAGGTGTAAATAGATACGTATATGTATCTGCATCTAAACATGCATATAGCTGCTTCTTTAGCATTTAAGGAAAGGTAGGCTCCCACCAGCCCTTGCTGCCCTTAGTGAGTGGTATTAAGCTGTAGATCTGTGCATCACAGCACTCATGGTGTCAGTAGACCCCTCTGCTCCAACAAAACAGTGACAGGGGTGCTTCACTGGGGCCTCAGTTCCTCCTGGGCTGTGGGTCTGAAGGCTCCTGAGATCAGATATTGCATTGTAAGGTCCCACTGCAAAGTCACATCTAAACAAAGCAGAAGCACTATTAGATGCTTTTTATTGCAGTGGACTACAGAGCAGGAGATTATAAATCCCGTAGGATCATGCAAGGATTGCTTAGAGGGACAGATTCCCTCTACAAGCACAAATACTTTGAAGATAACAAAGGAAAGCAGAGGCTGACTAAACTCATGTTTACGTAGGATTCTCTCCAGACCCATTGCGGTGTGGAAATTCCCCTGCAATGTCTGTGTAGGCAAGTCTCTCTAGCTTTGTGTACATAGCACTATTCCACCTTTTGGGATATGTGCAGGGAGCTTACAGCTGGAATTAATTCAGTTGACATTTTGCAGTACGGTGTGGAGTTTAATCCTCATTTGATGCATTGCACTCTGACTTCTGCTGCTCCCTGGGAAGTTACAACTGTGCAAATATTACCATTTCTCCTGGGACAATCCCATGGGGAAGGTGTCCTCTCTGACCCTGTGTTTGCAGCACCCAGGGCAGTTGCTGGGGATGCTGGGTGCCACCAGCCACTCTCAATGAAAGAGCTTGCCCATGTTTTCCTGGCCATCCTTGCATTAAGTGGGGGACCCCAACGCAAGTGCCATGGTCATGGAAATGGTGAATTCAGCTTGATTTTTAATGGGGAATGATGGGAGAGCTCAGAGTAAGGAAAACAAGGTTTTGATGGAGAAGCAGGCAACTGTGACGGGAATACCCACATGGGTTCAGAAAGCTCAGCTCACCGGTTCCACTGATCTCAGGGCAGTGACCCAAGATGGGGACAGCAGGAGGTCCTGCCATGACCTCCCATGGACACGTCCAGCCCAGCTGTGGCTGAGAGTGGAGGAGTGGGCAGCTGAGAGATGAGCCATGACAGCAAGAGCCAAAGAAAAATAGAGGTAATGGCACCAGGGAGGCAATTCCACTGTTATTAACATGAACACAGTCATCACTCTGCCTTTGTCTCCCAGTGAATCAGAGGAAATTGCCTCTGTGAGCCCTTCGCCTTCCAGCTACTTCAGCTGTGTTTTGTTTCTCTAAGATTCAAATATTCTGACGAGATTTCAGCATATTATTATGAGAACAGAAGAGCTATAGAGAAAGTGAAGCTTCACAGAGGAAATAGCCAATAAATGTTGCTTTGATTTCACTTGCTTTTTATGGCGAACTCTGATGTCAGGGATAGATATGGCGTTGGAGAAGACATGTCGCTGTGCTGCAGATGTCTTTGAATACTTACTGGGCAATCTCCTGCAACATTATAATGGGTAGCTCACCATTGTCTATCAGATTTTTAAGCCTGTCATTTCATATGGCTGATTTTTCTGTTTAATACTTGTACTCATGATCTATGAGCTTACAAAAGCAAGAGCACTCTTCTTTGTGTGGCAACCCTATCTGGCCAGATTAGCAAAACATTTATTCACTTTTTGCTAAAAAGATTGGGCTTTGTAACAAAAATACATGTCAGGTCAAGTGAAAAATGTGATGGTTTGATATCAAAATCCTGGAATGGCTCGTGATGGGGAGGGGAAGGCAAACTTCCAAAGCAGAAATCTTTAATTTTGGCACTTTCAAAATATGGCACTTCATCCCTCTAATTTGCCATGGGCTTTTTGTTTTGAACATTTCTTTTGATGAAAGCAAGCATGCAAGCAAAAAAAAAATCCCACCCTATTTAGAATTCAATAAAACGCTTAATTTGATCCTCTTCAGTTTCCTGGAAAAGTTCAACATGAACATTCAAGTACTGTGTTTATTCAAACTGTGAGAAACTGCAGATCTGTTAGTTGTGCAGCTTTGATGTGCCAAGTGCAAGGAGAGGGTCCTCTAAAAGTCACTGTGATTCATATTACTCAGTAGGATCATCCTGATGATCATCAAAGCTCAGGCTGACAGGTACAGTACGAGCACAGAGCCAGAGGTTGTCAGTCCTGAAGGCTTTACTCTCCTCATATACGATTCCCATTAGGTCAGCTATATGGTTTTGTGTGGAGCAGCAGAAAGAGAACAGGAAAGTCCATTTGAAAATACTTTCCACCACTTGGTGTATAAGCTGATGTGTCTCTTCTGTTTTAGAGGGGAAGTCAGGAAAAGAAGGATGACAAGGCAAGATCTACATTAAGGATGAGATCCTGTCACTAAGCATTGCTGCAGCGTGGAGCCAGGCAGGTGAGCTAAGCCTGTGTGTCCATGGCTCCTGCACTTCCCCTGGGTTTGGAAAGTACTCTTTTCAGTTGTGTTTTTATTAGTTCAAATTCCCCATTTTCAAGGTTACAAGAGAAAATTTTTAGAAAACCTTGTTAAGAGCACACTATAAAATATCTTTTAAAACATTCATGAAGCAGGAAGAGTTCAAGCATGGCAGCCAGTTTTAAGAAGTGCATGGGGACATACCCAGGAGAAACGTGGCACCTGGCCAAAGGTGAAGAGAAGCAACATGCAGATATTGTGAAAATGGGACTGGCTTGCCCCAGGGTAGTCTCTGAACTTTGCAATCCAAGGCAAATGCCAGTTGTAGAGAGTGAGAGCAGGGCAAGAAAGAGACACTGGGTTGGAGGAAGCAGCAACCAAAATGGCCAAGTGAGACTGGACTTCCAAACCACGGGTGGAGGGATATGATTATTACCCTCTGCTTGGCACTGGTGAGGCACATCTGGAGTGCTGTGTCCAGTTTGGGGCTCCCCAGTACAAGAGACATGGATATATAGGAGCAAAGGGTCAACAAGACACGTAGAGTCTGGAGTTTATCTGCATAAAAGGAGGCTGAGAGAGCTGGGACTGTTCAGCCTGGAGGAAAAAAAGGTTCAGGGACAACTCATTGCTGCCGATAGATGACAAATGAGAGGGTCAAGACAAGGTAGTCAGACCCTTCTCAAAGCTGTTGCAGCTGTAAAAGGGGCAATGGACACACATTGGACACAAATGAGAAAACCCAATTAAATATTGCCAAAAAAAAAATTCAGTATCAGGGTGGTTAAATACTTGGGCCAGAAAGGCTGTAAGATCTCAGTCTTTGGAGATATTTAAAATTTGACTGGGCAAGAGCCCAAGGCCCCTGATCTAGTTCATTTGCTTTGAGGAGGGGCCTAGATGCTTTAAAATCAGATGTAGACAGCTATCCCAGACTAAACAGTAGTAAAAGAGAAACATTTGGGGTTTCTCTGGGACAATGGTATTGGTCTTCACAAGTCCTGGATCAGAAGAAAGGTTTCAAAGAACTGAAAAAAATTATCCTGGGAGAAGGATAAAGAGAGAATTAAAGATAGTCCTTAAAGTGAATCAATATAGAATTAGGGAATACAACTTTTGCCAGACCTGCTCAGTGATTTCTTTTAGTGAGATTTATAAATTAAATTGACAAAGATAAAAGTACTGATACCCTATATATGTGCTTCTCTATAGTACTTGAGTTGGTTTTGCCAGGCATTTGTATTGAGAAACTAAAGTAGATCAGCTTTGCGGATTAAAATGCACTAACCACCAGGTCTCAGACCTATGGTCTTTAGAACCCAACAAGTTGTAGTGGATGACCACTACCCGAGTACCACAGAAACAGTGCCAGCTGGGGCCTTGCCTGCTCAGTATCTACACCATGGATAGTGCTGTGCCACTCCTGCTTGGCGTTTGCCTACTCTGTTCTCAGTAATTGTCCCACCAGAGAAGTCCAACTGAGAGGCAATGATCATGTCCCACTGAGAGGTCTTCACAGACTGGCTGGGGTTGTAAGGGACCTCTGGAGATCACCTAGTCCAACCCACCTGCTAAAGCAAGTTCACCAGAGCAGATCACACAGGAATGCGTCCAGGTGGGTTTTTAATGTCTCCAGAGAAGGAGACTGCACAGCCTCTCTGGGCAGCCTGTTCCAGTACTCTGGCACCCTCAAAGTAAAGAAGTTTCTCCTCATATTCAGATGGAACCTCCTGTGCTTCTGTCTGTGCCCATTGCCACTCACCCTATCCTTGGGCACCCCTGAAAAGATTCTGGTCCCATCTTCTTGACACCAGCCCTTCAGATATTTCTAAGCATTGATAGGATCCCCTCTCAGCCTTCTCCAGGCTGAACAGACCCAGCTCTCTCAGTCTTTCCTCAAAAGAAAGATGCTCCAGACCCCTCATAATCTTTGTAGCCCTAGGTCCCCTGTGCATCTGCAGTGCCCATGTATGTTTGTGTCTGTGGGCTCCCACAACTGACAGGGACCACTCTGCCTGTGTGGACAGAGAGGACCGTGTAGTCTGGACACAATCCATGAGTGCACCCAAGCTGACACCCACGGTGGGTGTCAAGAAGATTTGGGGCCTCTTGCATCAGTAAAAACATCTGGAATCAACTATCTCATTTTGCAGTCAATCAGAGCAGAAGAGCATCATGCCCAATAGGAACTGTCAGGGTAAGAGGAGGTTGTGAAGCACTAGTTCTGCCAAACTAACCTTATTATTTTTCCCTCCTTTCTCTTTTGACATTAAACAGACTGAGTGGAGGAAGGGAAGATGCAGACGCAATTAACCAGATATTGCAAACAGGAGGGCGAGTGGTTTTTTATGGCTATTTTATGTTTCAGACACACAACTATACAGAATAATGCAATAACAAAAATCATATGGTATTTACCCTGGTTTTATTCACTGCAAGTCCTTTGAGAGCTGCTTTTGTTTGTCTTTATTTAATTGACATGGTCAGATGGCCATCAGCAGGTCCGGTTAAACAGATTCAATAGATTCCACTGTACATTTTCATTTTTTTCTTCATCAGCGTGCACCACAAACGTCCAAAATAATTTGTCTGAGTACTAGTAATGAATATAAAGTGCACTCTGTTTCAGCCTGCATATGCTAAGTTTCATCTCTACAGCGTTTTACAGCCAGAGCAAACTGGGTTAATAATGAAATCAGTGATACAATCTTTACAGCCTTAGTGAGGGTGAGAGTCCCATTGTGTGTTACTGTGCAAGGTACTTGGCTGCTCAGCTTTGGGCCTATCTGAGTGCAGATAGGCATTATGCAGGGTTTTTTAGCAGTCTTAAGCTTTGGCGTTTAAGTGTTAGGTGAAACCTATTTAAGATAATCCTACGAGTGGGACTTGGGCATATCCTTAATATCGGGTATTTGTTTAAGTGCTTTGTTGAATTGGAGCCTAGTAGATCCTCTCAAAAAGAAAGTGATTTTCAGTCTAATAAGGTTATCTTAGTGTGAACATTTTAACTACATCAATCAATATGCCCGTCAGGACTAAATGACTAATGGGATTTCTCTTTTCTTTCTTTCTTTGTTACCAGAATGATGAATTGACTTTGCCTGTTGCTGAGGATTCTCATCTCCTTAATGCATTGCAGATATGTCTAATGCACGCAAGCTGTCAGGGTCTGGCAGTAACCAGTCCCAACCAAAAATATTTCCCCTTGGGACCGGTTCATCAGATTCAAGCTCTGCTCTCACAGTGGAGAATGTGAAAAGGCTGGAAGAGGAGTACAAGACTTCTAAAGAATCTTTCAATAAGCAAAGAATAGAAGATTATATTAAGCAGACTGATCTTGCTCGCTTCAGCAAAGAGACAACCAGGAAAAACAGCACAGAGCTTGTCCAGGATGCAGAGCCTAAAGGAGCCTCCTCATCCTTTCCCACAAAGCAGAGCAAAAATACCAAAGGATTTTGCAGGAAGACCTCTGAAGAAATTTCAAGGAAAGATAAGCTAATAACAGGTATTCTTCAGCAATCGGCTAGAGAGAAGGAGGCGGAATAAGACAGCTGACTTTATCTTTTCTACGTTTCTGTTTGCATATGGTAAATACGAGTGCCGTGCATGGGCACCTAAAATGGTGATGGATTTTGAGGACCAACATGTGCCTGCCCTTCCCTGCCTGCCAGTGAGGCCTGAAGACCACTGGGCTGTTTTGTACCATGTTTGGGGCAAAGATTTTGAGCTGTGAGAGCATGGTAAGGAGAACCAGCACCCAAACCTGAATCCCAAGCGGAGAGCTCATCACAAATGCAAGGTGCTAGTCTAAGTGCCCTGGCTGGAAAAAATGGGATTTCACCAGTAATTTAAACACGAGTAGAATGAAGCCAGGACAGAGCGTGACCAGAAAACCCACACATGCATTTTAGGCAGCACTTCTGAATTTCCAAGTTGTTCAGAGTCCAAACACTGTGATTAGTTTTGTGTGGAGCAGAGTTGTTCTGTTGCATGTAAATGGTAGCAAATTAACATTAGACAATTGTCTTTCTTATTAGATATCTCAAGTTATATTTACTTTTATTTATATCTACATATATATATACCCTGCTTTTAATAATATTATACAGCTTGTTAAGCAATCCAGCCAATGTCCAGAGGCAGATAGCAGGGACAAAAATGTAGTTAATCCATGGAAAGGGAAACCTTCCAAATTACAAGGAAAAACTTTTTAAAGAATGGCAAGAACTTACCCCATTTCAGTTCTGGCTGCCTGTGGTGACACAGCCCATACCCTCTGCTTACAAGTGACTGTATGTAGGACAGCGTGACAGTATAAATAAGGGGTTTAGAGGTAAGACTGGACTTTTTCCATATTTCTTATTTGAATACGCTATGAACATGCATTCCACCTGCTATACGAGAGCCCCTAGCACAGCCTGCTTTGGCACAGCCAGAAATGCACAGCTGGCATGAGCGAGCCAGACTAATCCTTGAAGTAAAGGGTTGCCTGTTTCTTAGAGAATTCAGGCATTGGTCCTCCTTGGGGGCTGGCCACAGTAGTGTTTTGTGCTCACTTTTGCATTTTTCTCAATGCAAATTTGGCAGCTCCCAAGAATGAGAAATGTTTGCAGACATAAGGTTTATTTTTGAAGAGCTTTCCATGTGGAAATCAACTATTCTTGGCAGGCATACATGTGAGCTGCACCTTGAGGAAAAATCTGCTCCAACGAGAGGCTGAGGTTCTGAAACAGCCACAACTGACTGGAATCAAATGCATGCAGAAACCTTGCTCAGTGTTATCCTAGGCTATTGCTTGTTGGATTCCCACAGCACAATTTTAAATTCAGATGAAATATGAAGTTTCTTTCAACCTGTTTCAGTAGACTGCTAGTATTTAGGCACAAGGAAAATCAAATATGGGAATGCTTCATTAGGGACCTAGAGTGAACATTTAATATGTCTTCAAGAATTTGTACAGTACAGTGATTCATGGGGCTTCTTGGGCTTTTTTCAGTATCTTTTCACTGTTTTCTGTCTTTCATAAGCGTGGCTTATGTAATCTGAGCAGTAACCTTCATTTCAATGGTTTTTTTCTGGCTTCGTGCCACAGCTATGCCTCTCTTTCTTTTTTATGTCTCTTATTCTTCCATATTTTCTTTTCCACCACCTCCCCTGCCACCCTACTGCCCTCCCCAAATGCCTCCATCTCCGTGCTCTTTCCCCAGACCTCTGAATGCCAATGGGTGACTCTCATCTCTCCCACCACCTTCTGCATCCACCTGTCCTAAATCTCTCCCCCAGTGCCTACTGATTTCACAGTATCACACAGTATCACAGTATGTTTGGCATTGGAAGGGACCTCAAAAGATCATCTAGTCCAATCCCCCTGCTGGAGCAGGAACACCTAGGTGAGGTCGCACAGGAACATGTCCAGGCGGGTTTTGAATGTCTCCAGAGAAGGAGACTCCACAACCCCCCTGGGCAGCCTGTTCCAGTGCTCTGTCACCCTTACTGAGAAGAAGTTTCTTCTCAAATTTAAGTGGAACCTCTTGTGTTCCAGCTTGATCCCATTACCCCTTGTCCTCTCATTGTTTGCCACCGAGAAGAGCCTGGCTCCATCCTCGTGGCACTCACCCTTTATATATTTATAAACAGTAATAAGATCACCCCTCAGTCTCCTCTTCTCCAAACTAAAGAGACCCAGCTCCCTCAGCCTTTCTTCATAAGGGAGGTGCTCCACTCCCTTAATCATCTTTGTTGCCCTACGCTGGACCCTCTCCAGCAGTTCCCTGTCCTTCTGGAACTGAGGGGCCCAGAACTGGACACAATATTCCAGGTGTGGTCTCACCAGGGTGGAGTAGAGGGGAAGGAGGACCTCTCTTGATCTACTAACCACCCCCCTTCCAATGCACCCCAGGATGCCATTGGCCTTCCTGGCCACAAGGGCACAGTGCTGGCTCATGGTCATCCTGTTGTCCACCAGGACCCCCAGGTCCCTTTCCCCTACACTGCTCTCTAACATGTAATTTCCCAACCTATACTGGAACCTGGGGTTGTTCCTGCCCAGATGCAGGACTCTACACTTTCCCTTGTTAAATTTCATCAGGTTATTCCCCGCCCAACTCTCCAGCCTGTCCAGGTCCCGCTGGATGGCAGCACAGCCTTCTGGTGTGTCAGCCACTCTTCCCAGCTTAGTGTCATCAGCAAACTTGCTGATAGTACACTCAATTCCCTCGTCCAAATCATTAACGAATATATTGAATAATATTGGCCCCAGTACTGACCCCTGAGGCACTCCACTAGATACTGGCCTCCAACTAGACTCCGCACCATTGACTACCACTCTCTGGCTTCTCTCCTTAAGCCAGTTTGCAACCCACCTCACTACTCTACTGTCTAGACCATACCTCCTCAACTTAGCTGTGAGGATGCTGTGGGAGACTGTGTCAAAGGCTTTACTGAAGTCAAGGTAGACCACATCCACTGCTCTGCCATCATCCATCCACCTTGTTACAAGGCTATGAGGTTGGTCAAGTATGACTTACCCTTGGTAAAGCTATGCTGATTGCCCCTAATAACCCTCTTATCCTTGATATGCCTTGAGATGGCACCAAGGACAAGCTGTTCCATTACTTTCCCAGGGACAGAGGTGAGGCTGACCGGTCTATAATTACCGGGGTCCTCCTTCTTGCCCTTTTTGAAGACTGGAGTGACATTTGCTTTCCTCCAATCCTCGGGCACCTCTCCCGTTTCCCAAGACTTGGCAAAGATGATGGAGAGCGGTCCAGCAATGACTTCAGCCAGCTCCCTCAGCACCCGCGGATGCATCCCATCTGGACCCATGGATTTATGGATGTCCAGACTATTTAATTGCTCCCTAACCCAGTCCTCATCGACTAAAGCAAACTCCTCCATTGACCTGGCTTCATCCGGGGTCTCAGGGGTACAGGGCTCCCCAGGACAGCCTCCGGCAGAGTAGACAGAGACAAAGAAGGCATTCAGTAATTCTGCCTTCTCTGTATCTTCTGCCACCAGGGCACCCACCCCATTCATCAGTGGGCCTACATTGCCTCTGGTATTAGTTTTATCTGCTATGTATTTGAAAAAGTTCTTTTTGCTGTCCTTGACCCCTCTCACCAGCTGTAATTCTAAGGAAATTCTTGGAAATAACTCCACTTGGGATGTTTGCACTGAAGTGGGTTGTCTAAATGCTGGTTTATCTGATAGAGCATTTGAGCTGAGCTTTACCATTAACCTCGTAGCTGGGGGCTGCAACAAACCCCAGGTCTGCTGTGCTCTGCATGCAGAGGGAAACGTGCAGCCTGTGGCCACTGAAATGATGCAAATCTGGAGGAGAAAAGTGCTGCCCTGACAGAAAACCCCCAGGGCACTTCACCTCCCTGTACAAAGTGTTTGGGCCGAAATTCCCAGTTTCTTCCCCATTCTTGTAGCATCGTCACCTTCCCACAGAAGGGCAGCCCCTGTCTGCTCTGCCCCATTGTCCTTGTGCGGCCACACCAGCACGAACAGGGAAGGTAAAACACCCGAGGGAATATGCCCTTCCAAAGAGTCGGTAAAGTAAAGAGACCAAAGCTGCTCACAGCTGAAACCTGAACAGAAAGGCAAAGTAAATTGGGTTGTAACTCTTGTCTCTTCCTCTGCAAAGCCTGCCCTCTGTTTCCAGCAACTTTTTTTTACAGCTCATTTTTGGGAGCTTTTCTTCACTCTCCTGCAATTTATTATAACATTTAAACAGATGGGAGAAAATGTTCCTCATTAAGGTGGGAAGGTTTTATCTGAAATACAAAGTAATGAAATGGCAAGAAATCTCAAGGCAAGAAAAAAAAACCCTGCTGTTCTACACAAAAAGAGGAGGTTGTTTTTTTTTAAAGAAAGCTTTTTCTCTCCCCTCCAGCATCGGCGACAGATTCCCCATCAGCTCAGCCCACTGGCTCTAAGCCGAAGGAATCCAAGTAAGGAGAGTAATTGGTAACATTTTTCTATCTAATTCAGTCACGTTAGGCTGTATTTATGCCATATGGGGGTGAGCAGCAGGAACACCTAACAACAGGAGATTTACAGTATGCCTGAGACATCCACAGCCTGACAGCCACTGCTGTCCCCCTGTTATTAATAAACTGGAAGTTATGTCTGTCCAAGTGGTTTTCTCTGGGCCCCTCAGCATTTGCTGTATTAAAAGGGATGCTCGCCAGCCTCTGCAGAGGTGGGGTTTTTTTTCTTTTTTTGTTAGATAGATAAATTCTGTGCAGCATCTCTCAAAGCAGCTGCGATGTGTGATTTTTTTATTTTGCAGGCTGCTCTTCCAGCTGGGGAGGAAAGGGAGGTCTGATTCCCTAGCCACGGTAAATCAGTGTAATATCACCCTTCACACCACCGATGCTGCTGCAGCAACGTGGTTTTACATTGGCCGGGGATGTAGCTCACTCCTTTTGGCTGTCAAATATAAACGTTAGACATACCTAATCTTCCTTCCAGACAGAGAGAAGGGGAGAGAAGAGGAATTGAGTGCAGACGCTTGTCAAGAGACAAATAAAGACCAAATTCTTCTGCAGTGTACTTTAAATGACACCCAGTTCATTGATAACGTTCCTTCTATGAATATCTGAAGGATGCTTTGGCTTTTTTCCTTAGATTTTTAGAACATGCACTTGGCACAAAGGGAAATGGATACAAGGGGCTGTTTAAGGGAAGGCTGTTGTATTGCTACGTGAGCGTGCAGCAAGGTGTTATTTTTGTTATAGGGTTATAAACTCATAACTTGCAGCCCGAAAGGTTATAAATTCATAACTTGCAGGCTCTATTTCTTCCCCAGATTATGAAAATGTTATGGTCTAAGGTAAAACCTCTGTTGTTGGTATCAAGAGAAATCTGTCTTATGATTTCCAGGCTAACAGAAAGTCACTATGCAAATGCAAGAAAAATGAGATTTCCAACCCATCTGGGAGTTTTGTGTCTTCATGTGAGGTGCGGAGCTGCTGCTGTGGTAACTGGCCTGGGCTGTCCTTAAGGGACTAGCTGTGATTTGGGGTACATGCAACTCACCTGTCACCAGGGGCTGCACCCCCAGCCCTCTCGGGCAGGTTGCTCGGTCTGAGCATAACTTGCTCTCAAGCAAACACCAGCTTGACCTGTGGAACAGCACGAGTCATCCGCCAACCCCCGAGTCCCATGATATTTGAGTTCGATACTCGTTTCAGTTAACCTGCACATGGTCATTTACTGGGCTCTGCTCCTCATGTGTAAGGTAGAGATTATGACATTTCTCTGCCCCAGCAGAGCTGGGAGAGCAAACGTGACGGAAGCCCTAGACCATCACTGTTCTCCCTACTCCTTGAGTTTGCATCCACCGATGCATTAATTGGTGTGCACTGTGCCCAGAATTCTTTACAATTTGTAGGTAACTAATAAAAAAGCAGTGATGTGTAAAGGCCTTGTCAAATTACTAATGCAGATAAATTTAAAAAAAAAAAAAAAAAGAAATCAGAAGCCCTTCACTCCCTCCTTTGAATCAGATCAAGTCAGGACCCAGCCACAGTTTGGTTCAGCATCTTTTTTTTTTTCATTTGCCAAGGTCACACATTCATCTTTAAATTAGTATATCACAGAGGCAATATAAAAATTCTCCCTGTGTTACACAGATAGACGCAGCTGGACGCTTTGATAGCTCCGTGTTTTAGGCTTGGAACAATTTCATACCCTGCCAGATAACTTCAGGTGAAAGCAAAGAGTGGGGGGGGGGGTATGGAAAGCTCCATTTGATGCTGTGATAAGGGAGCCGTGGGGTACAGGGAGATGCTGTATCGCCTGGCAGAGCAGGTGGGGTCACCTAATGCCATTTGTAGAACTGTGTAAGCTGAGATAAGCAGGGAAGCGATTTTAGAATCATAGAATCATTTTGGTCGGAAAAGACCTTCAAGATCATCAAGTCGAACAATTAACCTAATTCTGGCACTAAACCATGTCCCTAAGAACCTCACGTACGCATCTTTTAAACACCTCCAGGGGTGGTGACTCCACCACTTCCCTGGGCAGCCTGTTCCAATGTCTGACTGATACAACCTTGTTTCATCCAGTGAACTGGAGGCAAGGAAAGCAGTAAGTCTACTCTGTGCACAGCAACTACTGAAATTCCTTGCCTGTTTTGGGGTGCTGGCACTTAACCCTCTCCTCTCTGCTGCCCTTGGCTTTGCAAGCATGCCTCTCACCTCCGCATGTTGCAGAGCCCTAACTTTCGCATCTTCTGAGGCAGGAATAATTTAAGGTCACTGGTGCTCCCTGCCCAGATTAATGCCACCAAGAGTCACTGGAAGCTGCTGGAAGGGCTTGCCTGCTCCTAAACCACACAGCCCTCTTCCCTGCTGGCTGGGAACCACCCATGAGCATCCCACCTGGTGTCACCTCTTTGCAGACAGTGTGTAGATGGCTGTCCTGCCTCCTGCCACAGCAGAAGACACAACATGGAGGATGAGATGACCCAGACAGAGTGGAGCTATTCAGATGAGTCCTTATCTTCCAGGGAGGATGGTAAGTTCATTTGAAGCAACCCTGTCCAATAGCCCCAGTATCTGGAATCATAGGTTTCTTTTTAAAGGGAGGTTTTTGACATCTGTTTACTAAAAAAAAAAAAAAAAATTAGTCACAAAGTAGGCTTTATTTGGCAGAGATTTTTATTTGTTTGAAGCACTTTGACAAGGATAAATGCCTCTTGTTACCAATATCCTGAGTTCTGTTCCTCTCCTATTAAGTAAGGTACTCTCTTGGTAAAGCCAGGGCAACACTGAGCACCTCACCTGATAGCACAGCAGCTGATGAGCACCAAAGGTGCTCTGAGCCTGTACAACCCCAGCCCATTATGTTGAAGAGCAGGGATGAGCTGATTTTGCAGTCCCTTGAAACTGGACTTTTTCTCCATCACCACCCTAAGCCATGACACTGGAGATGACGGGTGACACCTGCTTAGGTGGGAGGATGCCCAGAGGTGCTCAGCATCTCCAGCCATGTGTCAGTGTGGGTTGTCTCAGTCAACAGAGATGGTCATGAACCAGAATGGAGGAATATTCTAATTTTCAGCTTCTTTATTTTAATAGACCTCCTCAGGCTGATGGATCCCTCTCTTTTTGCCCTAAAAGGGGGAGTGAACTTCACCTGAAGTTCATGAGTGTTTTGATAATGCTGTCATTGTAGTCTATGGGCAAAAGCTGTTCCTCCTCCTCTTGCCTCCTGCAGTCCTGAGATGGTCCCACCTCTAGCCACCAGCAAGATGGGCCTCTACAACCATCCAGGGTCACTTTTCAATGCCAGCATCTCCTTGTAGGCTAACACAACTCCTCCATCTCCAACCATCCCAGTTCAGGAAGACATCTGAGGGCCTTCTGAACCATTCACAAGCATGATTGAAATCAATGACATTGATTTCCAGGGGCACATTAGACACCTAAATGTTTTAGGGGATCATGGCCTAAGGGTTTCTCTGTGAGAGAAGCACAGTGTTGTCACTAGGCTGCCTCAGCCCCCAAGGGTTTATGAAATGCTTAGCTAGCAAAACAAAAAGCATTAACTTCTTGGCTACAGCTTTCTGCCAAAAGATAGGCAGGTCGTGCTTCAATGCAGATGTCTTGGGGAAAAAATGTGCAGTGCATTAGAGAGCTGTGACTCATAGAATAATTATCCTCATTTCTCATAGTTTATTAATAATTTAAACCCAATCTTGGTGTTATTGATCTATCATTGAATAGGAGATTTATTTCACATCTGTAGTCACTGAAGCAGTAAATTTAATCCCCCTTCCCCTCCCACCCTTCCATCCACTAAACTCACTTTATAACTAAAACATGATGTTTAAGCTGTTTCAGTAATAGGAGAGGAGGAGAAGAGCTCAGAGGCTGTGGGTGACAGGAGTAGCTTTAAGGCCACAGAAGACCAAGGTGAGTGGCACTAAGATTCTGGGTTTAATACATCTTTTTTAACCAAATCGTCCTCTGCACATGGTCTCAGGGATGCCAAAATGACCAAATGCTACTTGCTGGCATCACAAACAGATCCTAAGTCAGTTTTACCTGTTTTCATCTGTGTTTGCTTGCCTGTTTCCACAGTTAACAATCAGTTTTGCATGAATCGCAGTTGTGGATCCCATTCCTACTCTTTGTCCTCTGGAAACACAGGCATGAGCACACCAAGGTAAAAGTGCCTGCAACAAAAAGGCTGTTGCAAGGTCCACAAGCTCTTGAGCCTGATCCTAATCTTACTTAAACTGGCAAAAACCTGAAGCAGCTGCCTGGGTGTCCCTGGAGCACCATGAGTGTAAAATCAATTAAAGTGCATGGAGAATTAAGCCTACAAAACTATAATGTGGAGACTCGTATGGCAGCGCTCACTTGGCTATACCATGTATCTGATGCATTCACTAACCTAAGCAGCAATACGTGGCCTATTAAAGGAAGACAGGAAGAGAAAACAGCATGCTTTACAGCTGTAAAGTGCCCAGAACAGTGATTTTTGTAGGCAAATGAAATACATTTTTATTAGGCCAATTGTAGTATACAGTTGGGGTGGAAAATGTGTTCTTGGCTATACCAACTCTTGCTCAGGTCTGAAAGAAAGCAGCAAATGTGCTCAAATGCTCCTCTGTTCTTTACTGTCTATATTAATGGATACATTTAAAGCTATAGCCATCCCTTGCCAGTGCATCCTCACTGCTGTGCTTAGACCCTGCAGCTGGAATCACTGCAAGTGGGGGCTCGTGGCTGCAGCTGGGGTTCCTGCAGCATGGAAATGTTAGGCAGGACCAAGCTGTCACAACCTTGCTCTAAAAAGCAAATAAAACTCAGTGTAACCAGGCAGAGCAGATGTGTTGGTGAGGCAAATCTCTGGGTGCACCCACCAGTGTACGCTCTTAGCATATCTGATGTTTCTTGCCCAAGTGGGAGACATCCTTAGAGATGAACAGCAGGAAAAGAAAGCACAACAAATTCAGTGTAGTCTAAAACTATGTTTTCCAGAGGTATCCTTACTTAAATAGTCATGGAGATGGGTTTTTCCTGGTTTGGGTTTGGGGTATTTTTGGTGTTTGGCTTAGGTTAACTAAATATGAAATAAGACCAGGGAAATGTTGCTATTTCATTGATCCTGCAGGACAAAGGAACATTCCAGCAGTAACACATCGGGTTGCAGGTGGTGGGTGTTGCAGGGCTGTTGGGACGGAAGCAGAGCCAGGCAAATCCACAGCTGGAAACACTGATGTTGGATCCCTCCTCTCCTGCTGGGACCATTGTCATCGGCCGGTCACGGCTCCTGCAAAGCCCAGGCTTGCTGCTACTAAAACTTTCCCTTTTGTGGGGCTTGAGAGATTATTTGGTGAGATTTCACCCAAAGGTGTAAATTCCTAGAAATTCAGGCTTTCTTGCAGTTGCAAAGCAGTGACTTCCCTTCCTCCTTCTCCTCATGAAGTAGGTGTAGTGAGATATTTCAGGTACAGGTACCCATCACCAGTGCAAGTGTGTTTTGAGTGCTCGCTCAAGATTTGGTGCCTCTCTGATTAAGTAGCCCTTCCTCCCACAGTTTAGTCCTGCACCAGGCAATTATTATAGGAGAGTATTTTCAGTTCTGAGCAGACAAGTAGAGAAACTCTACTCTGCCACCCTGCCTGGCACCTCTGAGAGGCTATGATGGTGCAGAAGCAGTTTTGCTCCTTTGTCCTCATGTGGGGGTGAAATTGTACTCTTCTGTCCAGCCATGGAGATGCTCTCCAGGGACACCGAGGTGAACCCTGAGCCTGGAGAGAACAAGGAAGAGGCAGCAGCCGAGGATGGAGAGGAGAATAACCAAGCAGGACTGTGTGAGCAAGGTACAGTGGGATATTTGGAATAATCATTGTCACTGTAAGATAAATCTGAGTTTTCTAGGTGTCTGCCATACTTTGAAAAACCCAGGCTAAACAAAAAACATTTGTAAGAATCACTGAAGTATTTGAAGTCCTTTTGCTGCTGTGGGTCAGAGATGAGCACTGTTTGGTGGCTGTGGAGGACAAGTCATCCTGTCTATTCATGCAGGGCCATAATAAAAATGAGGAGGGAAATGTGAATGGGAGCATTTTTGTCAGAATACTAGAGTTAGCCTTTAGGAAAAGGCCAAGCGGATGACTGGGAGTACTAGCCTTAAACTGAAGGCTCACAGCCCTCTTCCTTCCATGGTTTTTCTCCTCAATTTCAGTGGGTTTCAGTTCTACCACATCTCAGCTGGGTGGGACATGGGGTGTCAGAGACCACAGGAGCAAACAGAAATATGTGGTTTGGAGAAAGAACCATTAGGAAAGGGGATGAAAGAAGGAAAACTGGGAATCTTAGAAAGACAGCAAGGAATCTGATATTAGAGAAGGAAAATATATCAGTAGTTGTGGGGATATGAATGAAAAACTAGGGAGGACAGACCCTGGGGTGGAAAGAAAAACAAGAATAGAGATTAGAAGAGAGGCAAAGCAGGGCGGATGGTGGAAAAAAGAGAAAGTGGGATATAGAAAGGGGAGGTGGATATAAATTAGAAGCAAAAATTAGAGGAGGAGTAATTTAGCAAATTTGCAGAACGAAAACTGCAAATCAGGCTGTGAAAGAAAGACCTGGGACTGCAAAGCACTTCCTTTCTGTTTCTGGATAGAAAAGAGGAAAGGGCAGAAAAAATATATTCTTGCTTTTCTTTTGTTCTTTTTTTTCGTGTTTTTTTAGTTTTTACCTTCACAACAAGCTTTGTCACACATTTGCTATGTAGAAAGGGGTTGCCTGGAGCAGGGGACATGCTCCATGGTGAGGTCTGCTCCAGCATTTTCTGAAATACATATCCGGAAAAGGAGGGGCACAATTGCAGAGTTACTATCTCCCTTTGTGCTATCTCCCTTTGCCCACCCCAAAACTCTCAGTCTCCCTTCACTGGGGTGCAGCAGCTTGAGATCTGCAGGAGGATGAATTCGTGGAAACCCATCTCTATGCCTTCCCCCACCCTGCAGCTTGTTCCTCCATCCCTACTTTTGCTTGTCAGGCGTTTGTATAAATAGGATTAACATCTGCAGTTACACTAAGCTAGGTTGCAAATTACACAGGCTATCAAGCCTTGTGCTTCAGGGTATACACTGATTACCATCGGAGGGCCCAAAATGACTTTTTCCAATAACAGAATATTGCATGATTGACTGGGTACATTACGGGGCAGAGTGGATTAGCCTTTGCCATCAGTATCAGTTATATGTCATTACCACATCAAAGCACCAGACGTGGGTGAGCCACTTCCATTCAGGCAGCATTGGAGGTGGCTGGGTCTGGAGGAGTAGGGCTGGTTGGTAAAACCGGCACTGATTTCTAAAGCTGCTTATGAAATGTGCCTCCAGCAAGCTGTGCTTCCTGCTTCTGCTCGTTGGGCTGCATGCCTTCAGACAGTCAGAGGAGCCTGCCCTCCTCTCCTTTGTCTCCTGGTGTATCCCAATTCCAGTGGAATCAAGAGGTATCAAAGGATCTGAGACCCACTGTAACAGGAGGCTGGAAGGTACCCAACTGAAAGGTCTGCTGACCCCATCCTTACAGTGGGTCCAGGGGCTTGCAAGAGAGGCTGAGGTCCCCATTAGCTCTCTATTAGGTATGAACAACTTTGCCTACTCTCAGCTTTCAGTCCATCTCATTTCCTTCATCTTGGCAGCAAATAATTTTCTCATTTGAATGGAAGAGCCAGAATTGACAGAAAATCTAAAATAAGAAGCATAATTAGCAGCAAAACTTTTAATTCCCCTTTCTAAGCCATTTCTAAATGTGTTAGTGCTTATTTATTGGACATGGCTTGACATTTAGACAGTTCTTTTTAATGCTAATAGGGTTGATTACCAGGTTGAATCCTACTGCTTTGAGGAAATGGCTGCTCAGTATTCGGAGCTGCCAAGCTCCCCCTGCACAGAAATACCCGCCTTTCTTCACAAGAAATATGTATTATTCAGTGCAAATATATTAAAATAAGGCCATTGCAGGCATGAGGAGCCTGCACCAGCAATGCCACACCGGCAGCCCATGAATGAGGCATGTGGCCGTGGGGTGCCAGGTCTGCCTTTCTCTGTCTAAAGATTCCCTCCAGCTCCAGTGGAAGAGGAAGAGGAAAAGGAAGCCATCCCGTTTCCCCAGGTTGCAGCCAAGAGCTGGGTTTTCCCACCCTTGCCCACTTGCAGTTCATGTTCTACATTGAAGACTCTCATCTTCCTCGCTGTCCTACAGAGCCAAACACGGCAGGGACTCGATCCTAATGGACATACAGGGGCAAGAAATGTGGGTGGGGATTTTTTCCCATAACAGTCACTATCCAGTTGTTTTCTTCAGAGTGTGTAATGGAGCTTTTTGTACTCCCTCTCCTGCAGATCAATCGACTGGACAGACCTCTAACTGTCCTCCTGTTTCAACTTAGAGCATCACTGCTCCTTTGGAGCTGCTACAAAATGGCACAGGTGTCAATACAAGTAGAATTTGGCCTTACATTTCCTTTAAATTAGGCCTTATAGATGAAAAGTGTAGGTTTTCAGAAAATAAGTTTCACCCGCAGATTGCCAAGCATGTAATGTCAACACAACACTGCTTAGGGGAGGCAGCGGCCTCCAGAAATAGGGCAGGCTCTTAAGCCTGAGAGTGACAGCCTGGCTTGACAAGCTTTGCCAAGGGCTAGCCAAGTGCGAGAAGATTACCCTGATCTGGGGAACAGAGATACCTGAGCTCAGGAATTTCCCCCAGGGTGTGATTACCTTGTAATAGCCACTATTCCTCATCCTCATTTCTGGCTGGAAAGGCAGTGAAAAGCGAGGCTCCTACTTTGCGTCCACCAGCTGGAAAACAGCCAAGGCATGGCTTTTAATACAACCTTGGAAAAGTGCACAGGGACACAAATGTCCCCGTCATTAAGGTAGTGAGTTGTCAGCCAGAAGAGGCACTTAAAATCTTGTGGCACTGGAGCATCCAAGTGTCTGTTTTATATTTACTGGGGGAAAGCTTGAGTGAACAACTCAGATTTGGACTGGCTGAGCCACTGCCGCTCATTTTCTTTTTTTCAAACTCCTATCATTCACAGCCAGGCATTCTCTTTCAATGATGACTTGGAACGATAAAACCCAAGATGATCCAGCCCAGGCTGGGGAGAAGGTGAGCTGACTGCCATAAAATAACCTTGTTATGAGACACAGTCACCTCCAGATCACATTTCCACCACACAGTGAGTTGCACATCAGAGGTCTGCATGGAGCACGAGGCACATCTTTTGCTTATCAGCTGTATCTCAGAATGACTTGGCCCCCAACTGAGGACTTGTAGAGAAGACTTATCCATGCAGGAGAAGATGGACTGGACAGGCTTCCTCAGGTCCCCAACCTGGTGATGGGAGGAGATGGTGTGAGCCAGGTTTTTGCAGCGTGTGCCTTTTTGCTTTATATCAGCGTGCCTGTTGGGGACAATCAGCACTCAGGTGGCTTCGTGCTTTCCCTTGGTCACTAAGATCTGCTTCAGGGCTCCCACCAACGGCCACAGGAGTCACAGTTTTGTCTTCCACAGCAGGGGTATCCCATGAGAAGGGGTCCATGCTCTGAAAGTGGTTGGCTTATAGAGACTTTTGCTTTGGGAGCTAAACTAAAAGGGGGTACACCTGCCTGCTGGTCTTGGTGGAAGAGATTTTAAGCTGAAAATCGTGCCTGCTGTGTGCAGGCTGAAAAGCCACCAAGCTGCTGTATCTCTGTGATGCAGGGGGCTTTGTCAGAAGCGGTAACAGGCTACATTTAAGCTGCTTTGCCTTAGTGGGAGACATGACCTGGTGTGAAAAGCAGGACATAGAGATGACCACAAAGGGTCAATCCTCAAAGTACATCTGGCGCAGCATCCTGCCCTGGACGAGAGCCAGCAGATGCTCAGGAAGCAATACAAAAATAGAGCAAACACTTGTTTATTCTTCGCAGAATATTCTCCACCTCCACTCCACAGTGCTTTGTGACTCAGGAACCTCCTGAGCTGTAGACACCGCCTCTGCATTTAATAGCCCTTGATGGATTCTTCTTCTATCAATTACACCCTATTGAACCAACACAAACTTTAAACATCCACTGTACCCCATGGCAAGGGGTGCCCACAGCTAAAAATCTCTTTCGTTTATTTTGAACTTGTCACTTGATAGTTTTCTTTGATGATCACTCTCTTCCTTTGAAGAGCACTGAATAATGTGAACAGCTGTTCCCCAGTCACACCACTCATCCCATCACAAAACTCAGTCATATTTCTTCTTCAATCATTTTTTTCTTCTGAGATAAAAAGTCTTAATCTATTCAGTCACTCCCTGAATGGAGGCCTTTTTATGCTTTTGATCATCTTCAATTGCCTGCCTCTGTAACTTTTCTATTTCTTCTGTATCGTTTTTGAGATTGGTGAATCAGGACTGCACAATAGTATTCAAGAGATGGGAGCCCACAGATTTATACAGCAGCATAATGAGTTCCTCTGTTTTGCTCTCTCCTCCTTTCCTAATAATTCCTAGCTTTCTGTTTGCTTTTTTGATTGCTACTGAGTGTCGGGCTGACATTTGCATAGAGCTATCTATTATAACCTGAACATTTCACAGCCAAGTGGAAATAGGCAGCTCAGAGCCCATTATTTTGTATGTAAAGCTAAGATTGTCTTTTCCTATGCACATCACTTTACATTTATCTATATCAGATTTCATCTGTGATTTTATTACCCTTTTATTCAGTGCCACAAGGGTCTTTCTGCAACTCTTCACAGTCAGCCCTTTGCCTCAACCACCCTGAGTATCATCTGCAAACTTCTCTTCCTGCTTACTGATATTTTGAGATTATGTATTGGTATTTCAAAAGCATGGGACTGTGCTTAGGCTAATTTAGCAGCTTTCCCTCTCAAATTTGAAGTGCCAGGTCCCAAGGAGAGGGAATAAATATAGCTTCCCAAGCTCATCAGTCGGTGCTCCTGGAGATGGGTGACGTTGTGCTGAGCCAACGCGTCTCCCTCTCCCCTTGCACAAAGAGATTGGGGGGTGGGGAAGGGTAATGCCGCTTGCTGGGATGTGTGTCTGCCCTCTCCACCAGACTGGACAGGGCCAGCGAGAGGCCCTGTGGTGGCCCTTTCTCCTGCTGAAGCTGTGTGCAGAAGTACTGGGGCAGAGGGGGAGCAATGGATGGCAAAGCCTTTCTCTGAGAAAACGTCTGCACACAAAATTGTGAGAGGTCACTCTGAATGAACAGGAGCTAACTGACAATTCTTCCTTGCAAAAAGCCACAGGGGAGCCTGTCGAGCTTTCCCAAGGGAGTCCAAGGCCAGAGTCAGACAAGGAGCCACTGTCCACGGGAGAAAAGCATGAGGATGATGAGACGGCAACTGACCTGTGCCCAGATGAGGTGAGGCCCAGCCAGTCAGTTAGCAAGAGAAACCAGAAATAAGCATTGATAAGAACTTTTCCAGCGGTGTTTTTTTCATTGCACCTTGCAGCAGTGCCAGCTGGCGTTCAGTGGGGGGCAGCAACAACAAGCGACACTTCTTTCTGCGGGGGGCACCCTTGTTTGGGGGTGGGGGCTGGAGAGTTGCCACTGCTATTTATAGGCTGAGCAACGTTCCAGAGCTGAAGGTGAGCACAAAATTAATTCGAATAAAGGAAAAAGAGGTGAGAAAGTTAACAACTTTGGTGGAGGGTTCCTTATCCTTGTCTATGGTGCACCTCAGAGCTGCGGGGTCACATGGAACTTGTTTCCCTCTCCTCCGTGATCCCAGTAATTTTTTGTTGCTTCATTTAGAGCAAGGCAGTGCAGGATTTGCCAGCTCTCTGGCAAGATGCCTTCCAAAAAAGGCACATGGCTTCCAGAAAAATGCTCTGCAGAGGCAGCTTGATGGTCCTGCAGCTGCAAAAGGAGAAAGAAAGATAGTGTCTCTTCTCTGATAATGGAGCAAAAATTTGGCCAGAGGGCAGAGGCTCTCCTCTTGAAGAGACTTAAGCTTGAACACCAGAAAAACACTTGATGACACAGGAAAAGAGCAGGCACCCGTTACAAAGTGTCTCCTGAGTTTGTGTCTCCTGGATAGAAAAAAAAATGCTTGCATGTGGAAGCAAAATCCACTGGTTTCACAGATCCACAAAGCAAAACAGGAATTCAAGAGAAGACCACTAGCAGATCCACTGATATTGCAGCCATCAACTCCCACCTCATCTCAGTGAGGAAAGTGCTCCAGCCACCTCAAACACAAAGCCACCAAAATGTACGGGTGCCATTGATTGGTGGCACCAGGGTTTGTGCTTCTGGCCAGCCCACCCAACCCCTGCATCACAGATGGCTGATGGAAGAAGAAAACCTACCTGTAACGCAACCTGGTGCAAGACAGGATGGCTTTAGGTGACTTGACTGATCACAGTAGAAGGCATCAGGATGGCTATTATAACAACTACAAAGAGTGAAAAGGCATTTAAAGCTAAACCAGACTTAAGCCACTTTTGAGCTTTCATCAGGAAGGAGAGCTAATCACAAATGCTTCCATCACAAATGCTTTACAATTGCAGGGATTTTTGCTTTCCAAAATGCAAAAGTCCTCATTTCCTTGAAATTTCTCCATATCAAGATTGTCTTAAAAACAGAGTGCATTTGGTTTTAAAAGGGGATTCTCAGAAGTTTGTTTCTAAAGAAGAAACGGGAGCTTTTTTTTGCTGTTTTTTTCCACTTTCTCAGTGTTTCACAGTATGTTAAAGGAAGGACAGATCAAAATGTTGTTCACGTTTTCATATGAAAAACATCCATAACTTTCCATTGAGCTCTTAAGAAGGACGTGTAAACATGCCAACTGCATTAATTTGAGAGCACAGATAATTAAATATAAACTACATTTCCTGACATTGTATATATACACATACTGAAAAGGAGTTCTGGTGTTACACTAAATGCAGTGGGTTCGGTTGCCTTTATGGGAACAGTACAGACTTTAGCCCAATTTAGCATTTAAAAAATTAATTATGCTGATGGTGTGTTTCCTTTGTCCTCTGAGGAGGCCACCTGTATGGAAGACTCTCCAAAGTGCACCTTTTGCAACGCTCCTGAAAAGCCAATCCCAACACTGGGGGATCTGAAGAAACAACCCCATAAAAATGTGAGTCTACCCATATCATGTAAGCATGTCTGTAACTTAAGTTTCTTCCTGGCAAAAAAGGGGGGGCGACCACCCCACGGCAGAGGCAGAGAAGAAGGGGAGAGGCATGTGGGCAGAGGGAGCTGGAGGGTGAGGAGGTCCATGGTCTACTGAGGTGCCCCATGCCATCCCGACTGCTCCTAATGGGCATTGCACCCCACAGCTCTTTTGCTGCAGGAGATACAAGGAAGAATTTGAGACTGTCATTGAAGAGCTGATGAAGGAAGATGAAGTGGAGAAAGAGCTGATGAACAAAGATGAAATGGAGAAAGAGCTGATGAACGAAGATGAAATGGAGAAAGAGCTGATGAATGAAGATGAAATGGAGAAAGAGCTGATGAATGAAGATGAAGTGGAGAAAGAGCTGATGAATGAAGACAAAGTGGAGGAACAGCTGGACATCGCTCCATATGCTGACTTTTCCCAAGCTGAGCTGAGGAGCAACATCAAGGAGAAACTGCTGCAACAGTAAGGGACAGAGGGCAACCAGGCCCTGGAGGGAGGAGAAAAGCCCCATCACTAGGTTCCTTCACACTGATCCCAGGGAATTTCACTGGTTGGAACCTACTTATGGCATTGTACTGTTGCCCATGTGCACCAACAAGCACTGAGGCAACTTCATGTCAATCCTATCATGGTATCATTGGGACGAAAGATCTATCACCTGCCCTAGGTACTATGTGCTGAGCAGGCAACAGTGCTGAATGGTGCCAGAAAAAATGTTGGACCGGTGCTGCCAAGGCAACACTTGCCTGAGAGTCCACATGCAGCTCATCTTCATGATAGAGCCCTTAGGAAGGCACTGAAAGGCTGGATGAGGAGCACCTAGAACTGAGGTCTCAGCAGCCATCAGCTGCTCCATCTCTGCAATGTTGGCATTGGAGGTTTGTCATTAGCAGATTAGGAAGCTCCCTAGCAATGTGGTTGGGGCCACATGCTTTCTCAGATGGCAAAAGGTTTTCCCTGGTCAAATCTGGGGTAACTGTTCTCTCCCAAAAGACCCTGAGGTCATCTGACCCCATTCAGGGCCCCCCTCCTGCTGCACAGCCCCTTCACTCAATGATCGTAAGACCCGATGATCTTAAGGGTCTCTTCCAACCAAAATGTTTCTATAATTCTATGATTCACACCTTCCCATCGCAGCTGCTTCAGTCCCCACACCCAGCAGCCTTGGTGGACATGGATGTGCCTTCCCAGCCTCCTCCCAGGCTGTTCAGTGTCTAACTCCTCTTTTACACCCCCGGGGACCTATCTTTCCCAGGGCACACCACAGGTGGCAATGGCTGGGGCACACTAGCCCCGCAAAGGTGGGCAGAGACCAGATTGCATAAGTTGAGTTATCCATGTTTTTTTTCTGTTTCCCCTTTTTTTTGCAACGTTTTGGTCCTTTGGATTGTGACTTGTAAGTGCCATCATATCTTCATGGGAGCAACAGCCCACACTGAAATTTCCCTTGGGTACAGAGGAGCAGTGCAAGGTTTGAGTGCCACTCAGGTCTTCAGGTAGGACATGGCCTGAGCATTTTGGGTAGGGTCTGTCTTCTGTCTCTGCAGGTGTCAGCAGCATATGTGGTGCAGTGCTTGGTCCTATCGGCCACACAAGCTGAACTTTGCCCTGAGAGACTAGAGTGGCAGTCAGGTGCACAACATGTAGGTAGAGAAAGACAAGGTGCCCAGCCACATGTGTGATGAGTGATGTGGGTAGGACATCCCAAAGGCTGGGAACTCACCGCACCTGTGCAAGCACACACCCATGCCTCCCCCATCACCTTCAGCTCCCCTTGACCAAAGGGCAAGGAAAGAGGCATTTCTACAGCACAATTCGTCAGATCTGCAATGAGATGGATCTCCTGTATCTCTTCTTTAGCTACAAAAGACATCTGTGGTGTCTATCTCATACGCAGGCATCTGCGTTGCTTCAGGCGAATCCTGATATAACATCCCATGATACTTGTTTTCCCTTAGATTATATGGGTAGTGTCATTAGTCAAAAATTTGATTTTATTTCTAACTTCCCTTTTTTTGACCTTAGCTTGAATGAAGGAGGCTTTGAGAACCACAGGGAAATACTTCGGCTGTATCTGAAATTTGTTACTGGTATGTACCTTCGCTGGTGAGTTGTTGTCATTGCTGGGCCTGATCTGGGGCCAGAAGCACATGGTAGCTTCAGTGCACCTAGAGGAGCAGCAGCATTTTGTGTACTAAAAGGTGCCATAATCCTTATTTCAACTGGCCAGAGACATTCATAATTTTTCAAAACACGGATCTGCATAGCTGCCTGCCTACAAGGCCTGTCATCTCCAAGCCGTATGTCCTGTGATTGAAAGGCACAGAAGATTGTATGGAAGAGACTTGCTAGTTCATGTCTAGTCTATCCATTACTATAAGTAATTCTTAGCTATTCATTGGCGTGATGTTTCGTTGTTTTGAGCAAGGAGATCCCTTACATCTCTTAGGAAAGCCATCCTGCAGCATCACAGAGCCTACCCCATCTTAGATTGGTTAAATTTTCCCTTTCCAGTTATTTGTACTCAAAGCAAAGGACATGAAAACTCCTCAATACCTCCCATCCCCTCTCCTTTCCAAATAATCCATGATGTGAGGCTTGGAGAAACAGAGATGCATTGTCTTTTCCTCAACAACAACCTTCTAAACATTTTTAAGGGAACAGCATCTCATTCAGACTCTCAAAACAAGAGGAAGGGACTGTCAGACCAGAAACCGCCCCTTTCAAAGAGCACCGACCAACATCAGCATCTCCAGAAGACCTCCTGGAGCTGGACAGTGATTTTATTGTGGAGCACTTAAAGGTGGGGGTAGCTGGTGGGATCTCTTCTTGTTGCTTTTCAGGCAGGGACTGTAAAGAGCTGTATAGTGTTGGGTCTGTAAGACTCCCGCGATTCTAGTCAAGCACATTTTGATATCTCCTATGAGATGCAGAGAAGATCCTGATTCAGCAAAATGTTAAAATTATTATCAGTGGGTGCACTAAACTGATGGGACACACCGACTTGTGGCTGTTTGACAATGGACTTAGTTGGGTGTTCATGGCTGAGGTGGAAAGCTGAGCCTGGTGTCCCTGGGGTTTTAATGGGGAGTGTACAAAGGGTTTTACTTACGCAGCATCCTATGCAGCTTGAAGGCTGTGGTCCCCAAGTAAGTCAGTGATCCCCACCCATACTGGAGCCTCAGACCCTGCTCTACTCACTTCCATACCACTCATCTCACCCTCCAGACCAGACTGCCCTACCCAAACTGCCTGGCAGGGTCAGATCCAAGCTTCTCAGCTAGGAATCACTGGAGCAGGGCTCCTGGACCCAGGCCAAGCCCCAATCCAACAATTTAACAGCACAGGCCAAAGCTTTACAGGGTCCAGGCAGCCTTGACTTCAACAGTAGGGATGTCACCGCTGTGTCCAGCAAGGGATGGGGTGTCCCCCCCAACCCAGCTGTCATGAGCTCTCCAGGGCCTGTTGTCCCAGCCTTGGTGACCCTGGGAGGACAGACACTGGGGGTCTGCTTCATCAGCCAAGGACTGGATGGGATGTCCCTGCCAGCTCAGCCCCACACAGCATGGCTGCTCTCTTCCCTCCCCTGCCTCTCCTCTCTCTTCCCAAACCAGTCAGCACTGCAGTTTCTGCAGGTGTGCAAGAAAATTACCTGTGATTTATCACACAATCAGTGATTTTGTTGGCTTTTTTATTTTCGACATAGAAGCACATTATACTGCTCTCCCCTTCTGAAATATAAGGGTAGCAAATCCTCCTGCCTGGGACCGTCTGTCTTTTTAGCCTCATAAAAAGCCTGAAAAATGGAAGCAGGAACAGAATCATCGGTTTGTTGCTTTTTTGTTCCCCTCCATCTCTCACAGCCAGGAAGTAATTCTTAGCTATTCTGCAGAGCCAAAACCTGCATCTTCAGGTTAGAAATTAGTGCTCCAGTTACAGCTACAGTCAACCACTTCATGTGTATGAAATGTCTCCACCTGGGAGCTGCTGCAGACAAGTCCCTTTAGTCCCTGTTGGACAAAACTCAAGCACAGCCCCTTTCTGCACATGAGAATTAGCTGCTGCTTTTAATGATGATGTTAAAAAGCAACAGCAAGGTCTCCTCTCTTTCCCCACTCCCAGCTGCTCTCTGTTCTTCCCCAAGAAGCAGGTGGTAATGCTGCTTAGTCCTATTAGAAAGCATAAAACCCAGCTCCCTTGTAATGCTGGGAGCAAAGCCCATAGCAAAGAAATGTTTCTGTTTTGCATGTCAGTACATGGCAGGATAAATTGTGTGTGTGACGGAAAGAGGGTTCTTAGCAAATTATATCATCAGAGAGCAGCTAATAACATAAAATAAGAAGAGCTGAGCTTTGTACATGAAATGCAAAAACACAGAATTGAGAATGAGTTTCCCTCAGTTATTTAAAAGGGGTTTAATAAAAAAGTAAGCAAACAAACAAATGAAAACAATTCCAGGGGGAAAGCATGTGGTGGTGTGGCTTGCCGGTTCTCTGGGGTTCTTACCAATGTGGGAAGAGGGAGACCTGTGGCAGAGCATCCCTATCTCCTGTGTCTGGACAAGCATCCCCACAGTATTTCTCCAGCCCCCCGTCTGCCTCTCACCTCCTTGATCTTGCTCTTGCAGCACTGCTGTTCTTCGGAGCCCACAAGACGATGTTATCCTGATGGACAGACGTTTTTCCTCCTGTTCCCAGATGGAAGTGGTCAGGTTTAGTATCCACTAGCAATGGTGCTCAGGTGGGGGGGGCAGCCGCAGGAGCACCCTACCTCCAGGTGGGTCACTGTCACCTTCCTTCTTGGGGTAACCTGCCTCAGCCTTTTGGGTCAGCTACGCAGCTCAGGCCACTCTTAGAAAGAAATGAGTTCTACAGAGGTGGTTGGCTGTGTGAAGGGTGGTGGAGGTTTGGGTCATGTCCTCCAGACACTGTTCCTTAGAATCATAGAATCATTCCGGTTGGAAGAGACCCTCAAGATCATTGAATCCGACCATAACCTAACCACAACTGTTTTCTTTCAAAGCATGCTTTCTGTGGGCTTTCTGTTTCTTTCCTTACCTGTTTCTCAGCTACCCATCAGGCAACGTGGCCATTCTCATCATGTTCTCTGAGGAAGCCCTGTTTACCTATTACATCCTGGAGGACAGCAAATACCCAAGGATCAGGGCTGTCTTCGGAAGCCACGGCCATGGTGTCTGTTCCTACCCTGATGGCCGTCTCTGGTAAGTGCAAGCCCAGAGGTGACACCATGTCCTGGCTCAGCCCCAACCCACCCCAGTGGTACTCCAGGGCTTAAAGTCACTCTAAAAGCATCTTCAGTTTTTGGTCCAGTTTGATTTTTCCTACGTGAAAGTGCATTAAAAGGATGGAGGGCTGTGCTGCAGCCCACCAGAGCGGTGGCTTCTCATGTTGTACACCAAGGCATCAGGTGCTGGCAGCACGTATGGAGAGAGGGCACTTGGGTATCAAACCATCTCATTTGCCAGTGACACCTGTCCAGATACCCTGGCATGAGGATTGATTTTGGTGAAGGTTAACCACACAACCATGGAGACGGCTTGGTCCCATTATAGTACAGGGATGAAGGCATATCATCTTTACCTGCTTCTCATGGAGCCCCAGGTGGCCTCACTGGAGAAACATGGGCTTATCATCTGCATACAAGAGCAAACTTCAACAGCTGGAGTTGGTTAGCTTGAGGTCAACATTGCTTTTGATTTGTTTCTCCTGTCCAGTGAGTGTACCTCACTAAACAATGACTCATGTGACCAATTTCACATAATAGTTTGGATCTGAAGGGACTTTCAAAGCTCATCTTGTCCAACCACCCCGCAATGAGCAGGGACATCTTCATCTAGGTCAGATTGCTCGAAGCCCTGTCCAGCCTGGCCTTGAATGTCACCAGAGGTGGGGCACCTACCACCTGTCTGGGCAACCTGGGCCAGTGTTTTACCACCCTCATTGTAAAAGATCTCTTCTTCATGTCTAGCTCAAATCTCCCCTCTTCTAGTTTAAAACTGTTACCCCTTGTCCTGTCGCAACAGGCCCTGCTAAAAAGTCTGACCCCATCTTTCTTACAGGCCCCTTTTAAGTACTGAAAGGCCACAATAAGGTCTCCCTGGAGGCTTCTCTTCTCCAGGCTGAACAACCCCAACTATCTCAGCCTGTCCTCACAGCAGAGCTGTTCCAGCCCTCTGATCATTTTTGTGGCCTCCACTGGACCTTCTCCAACTGGTCCATCTCTTGACATCTTTAAATACTTTACCTTCTTTCTGACCGCAAAACATGGTTTCTACAGTGTAACCCCTGCAAGTACATCTGTTTAATTGTGGACAATTTTGAGGTAAGTCCTGCTACATTTTCACGCCTACAGGAAACAGATTCTGGACAGAGGTAATGGATGGCTTTCAGTAAAAACTTCTGGTGTTCAAGTGATCAAATACTAATTTCAGATACCCCACCCCCCAGCCTCCGAAGTTTTCCTTCAGAAAACTAGGAACTGTGGGAATCAGTAAATCCCATCTCTATTTTACAAGTCCTCCCTGTGTTCAGAGTAATTAATGGACATCTTAAATATCTAACTGGCTATTACAAATCATTTTAAGTAGCTTTTGCAATAATGCTTCCATCAGACTCCTGCAGTCCTACCGTTCGCCTGCAGACACACTGGTCTTTCATCCATCGCGCAGCAGCCAGGTTGCTAGAGCCTGGCACCAAAGTGATCCCGGCAGCACTAAACCATTGCCAGCCCCACTGTGGGGCTCTCCTGGCCCCGCTGGACCACACGCTCCCCATCGGCATCAGCCACACGCTGACTCCCAGCTTAGCACCAAGCTGGGCTGGGCTGCTATGACCCACGCACCCTCCCCCTGCAGCTGTAAATTGAGGGCAATGCTAAGTGACCACTCTGATATTTGTAAAAAATTATGTAATAGCTTTGATGAGAGGAAAACAGAAAACTGACAGGCTGTGGGTAGGTTGTCTGTCCCGCATATGGATGGGTTTAGGCTTGTCTGTGGCCAGCGCTGTAGCACATGACAGCTGCAAAGTTACATATTGTTTTTTCCTGTGCTCTTTTTGCTGCTTTTTGTGAGCTGCAGCACAAGGTAATGCTGAGGGAGTCTGAGCTGCTCTCACAGCCCAGTGAGAATCAACTTCTTCACACTTAGGCAGGAAAAACTCAATGTAACATACTCCATGAATGACAGAAACAACCCACATGCTACAGCTGGGGGATGATGCTACAGTACCCAGTGTCCCCTACTCAAGCAGCCGGGGGATGGGCAGTACCGATTTGTATCAGTATACCGTAAATACAGGCTGGTTCCATCCACATGCTGCATTTCTCTCTCCTTCATAGCTTTGCAAGGCCATTTCCAGAACCCAGCCACGTGCATGATCATATATGCACGCACAGAGGATATGTTTTTAGCATAAAGGCTGACAAATTGAAAGAAGTTACCATGTCCAGGGAGGTATAGATGTGCAAAAGGAAGAGCGGGACTCACACACACACACAGAGCCCACAATCCACCTGAGGGCGTTCTCTGCCCTTCAGGGGACTCCTTGCTCTCCCAGGGGTGAGGCAACTTCTGTGACATGTTTCTACTGTAGAACAAAAGCTGTTACTAAAAAACAGGCTAAACAGGCTAGACACAAGGAGAATTTGTTTACAATCAGGGTGGTAAAATACTGGCACGGGTTGCACAGAGAGGTGGTGGGTGCCTCATCCTTGACATTCCAGGCCAGGTTGGACGGTGTTCTGAGCAAACCGATCTAGTTGAAGATGCCCCTGCTCATTGCAGGGGGGTTGGACTAGATGACCTTTGAAGGTCCCTTCCAACCCAAACTATTCTGTGATCCTATGGTTCTGTGAAACAGTCCCTGACCTGATGCATCAGGTCCCAGCAGTGACTCTTGGATGGCAAAACCAAGAAGTTTGATCCAACTGCAGACAAAATATGGCATTTGGGACCAGAAAGTCATTTGCTCTGGATTCACCCAGCTTCACATTTGTCCCCAGGGCCGCCCTGAGCCCCTGCACTGGGATCTGCTTGGACCAGACAGGGACCAGCCAGAAGCACTGGAGGTGGCATGACTTCAGCCACCACACTCACAGCCCTCCTTTCCAGTCCATCACAATGAAACTGAATGACCACATCACCATCAGAATCCTGGCTCAGCATCAAATTGACTTATCATTTGCCAACCAAAGCAATTGCATTCGATTCAACGTGGGGTCCTGGTTCAAGGTGAGCACTTGCTGTGGTCGCCCTGCCCAGCTGGTTCCTGCGTACCAGCTCCTGGGAGAGCAGCAGCAGGGAAACCACCCAGTGGAGATAAGTTTGGGGTTGCTGCATGAGACTAGTCACAAATTTTCATGTGGAAAAATCACCGTTCCATTCAAAAGCAAATTTCCTGCTGTGTGAATCTTAATGAAATTCCCTTTCAGGAAAGCATTTAGATAAGATTGAAATGCTGTCTCTGAAAGTTAAGAACAGCACATCTCACAAATTCATTTTGAAACACTATTTCTTTTCAAAGCATTTATATTAAATGTCAATACAAACACAAAGCTCCTGATTTTATCTAAACAGCATTTCGCTTAACTTAAAACAAGCATCTGTGGAGAGTAGCACTAAAATCCTTTGGTATTTGTTGTTGCTCAGGTTTTCCACTTCTGACTCTTTCTTGGAGGTGGAAATGTAGTTCTGGCCAGGGCTCAGTCCTGTTTGGTGCTGGTGTGACTGTCCCAGCCAACTCTTGGGCATCCTCGTCCTCCTCTGGATGCAAACACAACTGGTCAGCTCTGAAATGCAGGTGACACGGCACCAGGAGCTCATGCTTAGTTGGGGGATGTGCTCTCAGGGTGAAGGATTTGAGTTGTCTTCTCTGGTGCCAGCACAAACCAAATGTTGACAGCCCTCATAGCAATAGTCTGTATGTGGCCAAAGATGTATTGCTAATGGAAACAGACATCTGGGGAACCTATTCAGAAAGGTGGCAACAGCTCCAAGTCAGTATGTGGAACCATAAAGCACTAGCACCTGCTCTTCCATCCCCAAAATTCAGACTTCTTCTCAGGATCCATTACTACGTTAGGTAAGGAAATCATCTTCCTCACCCACTGCTTTGGGGCAGCCCATTCCCAGCCAGGGAAGCTTGACCCATGAGTTTAGCTCCTCAGTCCCCTTGGACATGCATTGGAAGAGGATTACTTCCAAAGGGGAGTTGTAGGGTTAGCGTGCTCCATGGGCCTGGACGGAACAGGCAGCCTGGACACGCTGCATGGGTAAGCATGAAAGGTGGGGTTAAAAGGGATGGTCTCCTGCTCCACCTCGCTTCATGGGGGTTCAGCATTAATTCTCTTTGCTTTGCACGGGCTCTCTTTGCAGTTGAAAAACCCAGAGACAAGTCACCTACTTAAGTGGCCAGAAAGCAGAGAGGAGCTCTTCCTTCAGTCTAAAAAACTTCAACTCAGGAACCTGCTGTCCAAAATACAGAGAGTGTTGAAGTACATTTGGCAACCCCTCTCTCAGTGATATCACTCCTCATGTTTCATCATCTTCTATCTGCACGAATTACTGAAATGAAGATATTAAGACTCACAGCAAGCAGTTACATCAGCATTTCATATCAATGTTCTCTTCATCAGGGTGGTAAGAGTCACTTTGTGATGAAAATAAAGCTTCTTTGTTCAAGCTCACAATGCATATCTTCCTGTACATCGAGTCCTTGTAACACCAAGCCTGACTCATTTAAAAGCACTTGATGGATCATGATACGATCAGCGGGGTTATACACTGTGCAGCACTGTGAAGGAGGAGATGGTTTCCTTCCTGCAGCTGATGAACTGGACTTTGGGAGCTTGTCATACCAAGCAAGCATGACCGACGAGCCTACTCTGGCCCTCAGCCAGAGACACCTGTGCTGGTGGAGAGGTGTTGAGGAACAGCAACTTGGATACACGGACAAAACAAGAGAGAGGGAAGATGAGGCATCTCTTGAGTGTCAGCGCTCCAGTTGGTGGTGGATGGTAAGTCCCGTGGCTTAGTGGCATGGTTGGCCACCACTGAAAGGGGCCAAGTGGTATTTTTTTGTTCTATTCAGACACCTTTATTTCAAAGATCTGATTTGTTCCACAGCATTGGCTTGGTTTTAGGGTTCAGTGAGGATAAAAATGCATGAGGGTAAGAGAAAGCAGCACACCCTGTTTCCCCAAAAATAAGA
Source organism: Streptopelia decaocto (assembly GCF_964273445.1). NCBI lineage: Eukaryota > Metazoa > Chordata > Aves > Columbiformes > Columbidae > Streptopelia > Streptopelia decaocto. Next base: position 181,031,134 of record NC_138663.1, on the reverse strand, counting down.
CCTACCCTGGAAACAAGCCCTAGCACGATTTTTCAGGATTTTTGAGGGTGCTTGAAATACAAGCCCTACTCCAAAAACAAGCCCTAGTTACAGTTCATTTAAAAGTCAATTTAAATAGTGTCCAGGCAGCTATACATGTAAAAAAGTAATAAGTTTTGGAGCAAAAATTAATGCAAGACCCTGTCTTATTTTCAGGGAAACAGGGTATGTAGACACAGGGCTGGATCTACCTCCAGTAACCACATGACTTGCTTCAGCAGTACAAACATTTTCCCCTTTTTCCTACCTGCATCACTTTGTCAACATCAAACATGCAGTTTTAGGAAGGGACTATGGTTTTTGCTTGGGAAACACCCAGCACAGCATAAGCCATACTGCTGGCATTGTCGTCGTACAAATAGAAGCGGGAGTTCTGGACCAGCTGCTTTAGCATTCGCTTCATTTTCGAGAGATATAATCCAAAGGGCCGAGCCTCTTTAGGCAGCTCCAAGCACCTTGGAAGTAGTGGTCACACATTGCTGCCCCACACCAGTCAGATCGAAGCTGAATTCCACAAGAAATAACATTTTTCCTTAGGTCAGTTCATCCAAATGACATTGTCAAAACCAGAGGTGAAGGGAAGCTTCATGCTGTTACAGGGAACAAACCACAAACCTCTGCTTGATGTGCTTCTGCAATACTAAGGCCCAGAGGAACAGTATGTGCTAATGAGAAACTACAGGTAGATGAGTCTGTCAGTAACCAGGCAACAAGAACAGCTATCAAATACAATATTTGTGATTTCTGCCACCAGCTCCCAAGTTTTCTCCTAGTAAAAGCCACCTAGTTAAAATATGTTATTGGATTGATTAGTTGTGGTTTCTTTCCTCTAATAAAATTCCGATCAAAGAGACTGTTTGTCAGTAAAGAAAATACAAATTTACTTTTATTGTAACCATAAAGAGGCATTATTTTAACAATTAGCTGTACATTCAGCACTCAGGTATACATCTGTGCCAAATAAAGTCAACTCTCTTACTGCTAAAAAAAGAACACTTCTTCTCAGCAACATACTGCCTGTGCTTACAGAATGTTTATTGTCTCTGTATTACATTTATCTTGACAGACAAGCCTCAGGATACAGAATAAAGCTTTACTCTTGGACCAAAATAGGAGGCAACATTTTTATTTAAAAAAATTAAAAACAGTGAGTTTCTAGTCAGATAATATAAAGCATCTTAAATTAATCTTTTGAAAGTATTTACAGTATTTGTAAACGTAAATATCTGAAACTGTACATGTTTAAACAAATGTTCGTTTAGCAAACAGGCTGTATAAACTGATTGCTCTTCTCGTCTTTCAACCAGCTGTCCAAGAGCTGTCTGGGAACTCTAAGAGAGAAAAAGATCCCAAGCACAAGAGTGACTATTGCAACGGTTCATCCTTCACGTCTTTTCTGTACAATGTCTGCATTAAGTCAGTCATAACTCTGTACAGCGACCATGCAGCCCTCCTGTAAAACTTTATAAAAAACAAATATACATATATTACAATGCACTGGGCATTATTTTACAGCCTGTATTTCTACATAAGTAAAAAGAAAGGGCAAATTGTCTTCTTTGTTAGTTCCTTTAGTTAATTCTTAGGGAGTCATGTAAGGTCCTATGAGTACCACTTACGTACCTCAGCACCTCTGCTGCAACACTTCTTGTGGTAGTTTTAAATCCTACCATCTCAGTCTCCAACCACGTCATTTATAATGGGAAAGTTAAGAGATCAGAACACCACCGATATGCATGGAAATTTCTACGTTTCCCAAACTACAAAACAGGATTTATAAATAAGTTAAAAATCTGCTATATAAGTCACTATACTCTCCTTTTGCAGTGCTGCACAATAAAGGCTTCCAGCACTGAGACACCCTGAAGCTGCTTGTAGTGTTTCATTCCATGAATGGCCAAGTGTTCAGCATTCAGCTGTCCGAAATAATGACCAATTAATGTATCCTGAACACCCGTGCATTGTCGACCAGTTACCAAGCACCTATCCCGTTTACAATGCTGATCTGACAGGCTGGCACATTCAATTTCTGGCATCCCCCTGCACCCTTATTAGCACTTACCACCAGAGCACAAGTGCTGTGCAAGTCCCAGTCCTCACTTTAAACAGTTTGATCTTGGGTAAGGCCAAAAACCAACTCTAACCTAAAAGTAAGTACCTGAGAATCTCAATGCTAAGTTTTGCAGTAAAGCATCTGAAAATATGCAGTTCCCTCGGAAAGAAGAGAAATTATATTGCACAGCTTTCCATGGCAAATCTCAAAAAAATGAGATTTTTTTTACATGAAGGAAGGTTAAAGCATGAAACTTCAGGTCAGATCTTACAGCTCCCAGTCAGAACAGTGTAAGAAAACCAGCAAATCCAGTGTTTCAAAAAATGCTTCACATGAGGGAAACAAAGTTTTCCCAACTAAGAGTATCTGTGATGGAATACCAGGATTTTCAGGGGAGTTAAGGAAAAACTGGAGCATTGTCATACCAACATCAAATTGTCACACCAATGTGCTTATCTCCAAGCATTGCAAATACCTATTACTGCTCCCATTTGATTCCCTGTGCTTTATTTCCAGCATGACTTTGACAGTGTGGCTTTTCTCTGCATACATCAGCTTACTGAAGGAAAACAAGAAAGGTTTTCACATTAAAAAAAAAAAAAAAACAACTCTGCAAACATCTGGAGAAGGCAGTAACCGAGCTTCCATAAGAGTGATCACAAAAGGGTATTTTGTTCTGTTTTCTTTCCCTCCACTTCTCAAACTGATGAGTAGAAAGACCTTTAACAAATCCATAAAAATTGCTTTTTTTTGTTTGATTGTTTGTTTTTTTTTTTTCCTAGAAGAGGGTTAAGCAGTCTAGAGAGTTTTGCTGCAGACTGGACTGCACAGTGGGATCCCTCGTTTACTTCAAACAAATGTCTTCACATTCCCTTCACAGCCTGGCATTCAGCTGAAGCTTATTTCAAGCAGCCTCGCTGTTGGGCTATTTGGACATCGACAAAAGTAAGTTGACCTGAGAGACAAAAGGAAAGCCTACATTAGACAGAACAGCTAAGTTTCAGAACTGATGTCTTATATTTAAACCTTTAAACAGGATTCCTAGGAACCACATAAAGTCTTAGATGAGTTAGGAGAAGACAGCTACAAAACAACTGGCCAAAATTTCCAGTCAAATGCCTATTCACAGGCTTCTTAAAACATGATTTTTGACCATGCAGGCTAGTCACTTCAACCGTCACAACCTACTGCGTCCAAGTTTTTAAAATTACTTCATGCATTGTCAAGGACTTAAAAAAAGATAAGCTCACTGGCAAAAAACGTTAACATTCATCTTACATATATTAAAGACATTTGGGACCCTTTGCAATACTTATTTCCCACAGATTACAATATGGATCCCCATACACTTCAGTTTGTAGAAGTGATCCTAAGGACAAACAACTAGAGGAAGCCATCTCCTCCAGGATAACCCCACCTCCTTTCATGGCAAAACTCCCACTCTGTGCTCCAGGATGGTTATCACACATCCCTGTGACCACATTCACTGCAGGAAATGTCCTCTAATCCGCAAACTAGATTATCTGTTCATATATTGGCATCCTGGGATAATCATGATTCTATCCACATTCCCTGGGCCACTAATGTCAAAGCCAGATTTTTAAAAACCTGCTTGGTTTCTGTCACAGCATCCTAATACAGAGAACTCTTAACCCAAATCATCTCTGAGACTAAAGACCTTATTATGTAGGGTTACATTTCCATAAACATCTGCACATTTTACCAATGCAATTGCCTTCAAATGAACCCTTGTAATTCTTTTTTCATGCTTCCTAAATGTAAAAGTCGCTTCTTTTCGTATTTGTCAAAAGCAGGACTGCCTTCACACGCACAGGCTTTTAAAAAGCATATTCGCTAGCTTTGATATCTCTCTGAAAAGACAATGCCCAGAAATGGCAAAGCTCTGCCATGATGTTGTACAACTCAATCCCCAGCAACATCAATCACCACCTTCAGTTTAAAAACTCCATTGGATATTCATTAAAAAACAAAAACCAGCAAACATGTTTCATCTGAAAGCTAGAGTTCAGATAAAGCCCTGAGTTTAATCATCCAGGATTAAGGGAGGTAATAAATAAATACAGATTCTGAAAACTGAAACTACTAAAAATGAAAAATTAATGTTTAAAAGAGCCAGTCACACAAAAGAGCAACTGATAAAACAGGGAGCTTCAACATATACCTGTTCCATTGAAGGACAAGCAATGATCTGGAGATCCTCATCACTAAATTCTTCCTTTAACAAAGTATGGAGTTTCTGGAACATTTGCTGAATGTTATTCTTTTAAAGGAAAAGAAGGAAAAACTCAATATTAAACAAGACAACACTCATCTCAAACATGAACCAGAGTAGCTACTGATGTGACCAAGGAGGGAGAAGCAGTTGAGCTTTAAGAGCTTTTCTTCTAAAACAAGCCCCAAAACAGCCACAAGGAATCCAGCTGTGAGCTGAAAAAATCTGCTGAGATGTGCTAAGCTGAAACACTGAGTCCCACAGACTTAAACTGGAAGTTTAAAACTCAAGCTTGGTTCTCTCTGGTGGGTTTACAGGGGGTCTCCCGTCAAAACTGTATCATCCTCTCTGCCTCCAGTGCTTCTGTTCATGTGTAACCAACCAAGCTGTACTGGTTTTGGCTGAGACAGAGCTAATTTTCTTTTCAGTAGCTCATGAAGTGCCAAGTGGAAGATGTTCAGAATGAACAGAACCAGTCCGTTCCCCGTAATATGTGTGTGTTATGTAGGCTGAGTACAATGGAGAGCAGGACAGTTTTGGTTTTTTGGTTTCTTTTGGGGTTGCCTGGGTTTTTGTTAAGTTAAACATATCATTATAAAACATATTATTCGTTTGCTTTTTAAATTATTTTTATTTCATGGGTCTTTCCAATAAGTTTGTCAGATCAGAGACACCACAGTGATTGTAACAGTCTGTTCATTGTTACATGTGCGTGATATTTGTCACATGTTTACTGGCTGGACTGGTAGCCTAGAATAATTCTACAGATATACAGATAAATGTATGTATGTCTGTATATACACACTTAAAAATATATGCATACATACATTTATATAGATATATTATACCTATATCCATACACACACAGAAATACAAGGTGAGTGGTCCCACAAAATGTGTTTAAAGTCATTAACTAAATGAAGGCCAAACACATACAGGAAAACATGTAGAAGTACATCTAGTGATACTCACCCTGACCGGCTTAAACAAAATTAATTCTGTATCTTTATTGGACAAGTATAACGACATGCTTCGTAACGTTGATGGCAGCTTTGTTTTTATCGTCTTATAAGTGGAAGAGACCAGATCGTTGATCTTTGCTGAAAGTAAAACAAAACATGCTTACTAGGCTAAAACGGCATTCTGCTGGATGAAATCCACGCTCCAGGATTATCCCCTCGACTTTACTGGGTCTGGTCATACCCACAGGGCTGTGTAAAAGGGAAAGAGGGGGTGATCGGGCTGTGCGGCATCCACCCATCATCACAACACGCCAGACAAGGCTTTTCTTTTGGGACCCACTCGAGAAAGCAGCCCCTCTTTCCCTGAAGAAAATGCGTCCAACCCATTTCCACGAGCGACGCCTGCCTGAGGTTCCTGAAGTTGCAGCCTTCCAACAGCAATAAAGTTCTATATACGCTAGAAAACTAGCCTGGAAAGAAACTGCTGGGGAATAAACAGTTGTAGTAAAGAGAACAGTGTAGCACAAATCCTCTTTAGTGACCACAAGCCATGTCTGTAAGAAGACAGGATGCAGCCACCTGGGTTTTGAATCAACCAGATAGGAATCCTCTCTCAGACAAGACCACCTTTCTTTATTGGTAAGTATTTTAATGGTTTTACAAGATCTTTGCTTAAAGGGCAGGGGAAAAATCCATTCATAGCTTTAAATTACAGAAGTTAAAATACTATGTTAAATTTTTTTCGTCAATTTCTACTGTATCTAAATTTTCTACCTATTCCTGCTTTGCAAACAAATGACTCCAAGAAACAACAGAAGCTATGCTTTGATCTGCCTCTACACACATAATAATCTCCAAACAAACATTAAAAATACTCCTGAAGAGGCAGCAGATTTTAAGTAGAAGCTCATGTTAGCCCTTGAGAATGTCTGACCCATGGAGCAGCACTGAATTATGAATGGACGTGGCTGGGTTTGCATTTTAAGAACATGATGCAACAGAAGGTTCCAATGTATGAACCGGAATAATCAGATTTCTTGGTGTTGCCCAGAAGCACAACTTTGTAATGTGAAGAGCGAAACAACACGGGGAACATCTAAACTACTCCAAATGTTCCTAGGAAGCATTCACATTTGAATTTTTAAGAAGATGGAAACAAAGATGGATTTCATTTTTGCATAGTGACAGGAAAACCAAAAAGGAAGTAAGTACCAAATGTACAGAAAATAAAAACTTCAATGCAGATTTATTTTTCCCTACAAAAGCAAAAGCTTTATCTTAATGTAATCAAATAATTCCTTGAGCACATTCTGTATGCAGTTGCGGAAACGCTGTTTTCATGCAAGAGCGGTCACAGCTTGAGAAGTGCTCGAGTCATTCATCTACTGCACCAATTAAATGCATATTCTCAAGTTTGTCAGGTTTTGATTTAGAAGTATCTTAAGACATTTAAATTAGCACACAGGTGAAAAAGGCAGCCAGAATTTTCAAGAAAAAGGTGGACAGTTCTTAAGTACTTAGAATTTTTCCAAGTCAATCACAGTCCACCATCCAAAATTATCTGGCCAGCATTTCAGATTCCTATGTTTTATAAGTCAGGCACATAGACAAATGACATTCCAAAATACTCGAGCCCCATATGACGCAGCTCATTTTGCTTTACCAAAAATGATGAAGGAAAAGGGTCTTTTTCTCCATTTGATACGAAGTTTCCAGAAGAAGTCGCAAAGTGATACATTATTATGGCCCACAAGCATCTCAAAAGTAACATGAATACAAGACAAAGCAAATACCTGGTTGTGCCCAAGGCTGCTGTGAAAGGCTGTATTTGGGACCTCCTTGAGTGGCCATTGTTTTTAAAGCAGCCACCTAAAACAAGTACAATCAACAAAATTATATTTCTTTCAGTTGAACTGACAACAAAGTGACCAAGTAACAATTGCACAAGTCTTCTAGATACTGCAGTGTACGCAATCTCCCCTGCTCTCTCTTCTATGCATTGACTTAGTGACACACAGGGGAAGCAGCTTGACAGATATGCAGTTCAAAATTACAATTGTGATCACTTCTGAAAAGTAAAATTCAAAATGAGATTAAATTTACAAATATGCTTAGACACCTAAGGATGCAAAGAAACCTCAAAAGAGATTTATACTTAAGCAGGTCAGTTAAACTCCCCAGATTCCCAATTAATCACTGGGATCACTTGGATAATCTATCAATCTCAGTGGTTACCTACCTATATTTCAGACTTGCCACTGGCACCTCACCTCAACATGACAGCCATCAGTAAATGTAACACTGTAATCTCCTAAATTCTCAAGAGGCAGCAGCTGGGATATTTGTGATGTCCATGCAATGCCATAGCCTCAGTTTCTGAGATGTCATGCTGTAAAACCACCTATTCTCAATACACAAGGATCCACACCACACTCTTCATTTTCCAGAAGTAATAGATCCTGTTGAGTGGTTTTCTCAAGATGCCTAGAAATCCTGAGCTCTAGAGCAGGTTCCAGAAAAAAGTGCATTGTAACAAGACATCTTCTGGTTCCCATCCCCTGTGATGCCTCATCTTGCTGAGCAACTTTTATGAGGAACTTGTCACAAACGGGACATGGGAATAAAGTTCTGCTCAGCCAGCACCTCACCAGTGTAAAATGTGCTGAGGACAGAACTTCAAAACTACAGTCTAAGACATCCCCTCAAGAACACACATGACCCAAGATCGTTTTCGAAGGCTTATAAATTCAGCCATGGTAGGAGTTTTCCCACAAACAGAAAAGATCCTGCCAACTTTCACAACCTGTTTTGACTCAATGAAACATCAAAGCTTCTTCATAGAAGACCATAAGGGTTGCTTGTAAAAATAAACTATGCCATGTTCGTTTAATCCATTAATCTCAAAAATGCCTGGAAAATTGTTGCTGGAACTTAAAGGGTAGCACAACCTTATAATGGGAAATGTCATCATCTTCAGCTAATCAGACAGAACGAGCAACTGCTCTTGTACCCAATTTAAATACTAATTCCCTTGTTTTACCAGTATTTGTTACGTTAACAAACATACAACATGTTTGTACCTTTGTTGTGAACTCCTCCAGCTGTTCTATGAACTGTTTGGTTTGCTGCTGAATAAACTGCTCACAAGCCGACTTCAGATGACGATCTACATCTTTCTTAGAGTCGATATAATGTTCTCTGATTTCTGGAGTACCCTTGAACAGAAGACAGGAAATCTCTCCTTTTTATTTGCCAGAGATCACCACCCACTGAAATGACCAAATTTTTCTTTATGAAGTAAGAGCCCATATTACCTCCAGTAAGAACTGTATCAAGGCGTTGTTGCTGTTTAGTCTAAAAAATCTTGAAACTGTCTTAGGGTTCAGGATCTTAAATGCTGCATCTGCGAATCAGAAAGTCACTCATGCTGTAAGTCAATAGGATTCAGCTCCATGAATTAAGAACATTAATCACCAATTTAGCCATAAAAAATGGCCTAGCATGATTAGGAATATAACACTAATGATTCCACTGCTGTTGGGTGTAGATGCACAAGTGCACAAGCACAGAAACACGCAAGGCTTGATACACCATTTTTCAGTTGGTAAACCTGAGAGCTGCACAGTCTAAATAGATAAATACATTACATCAACCCACCAAATGAGTGATCCCAGCTGCAGTGCTATCAGCACACAAATTGTGTGAGCTCTGTTCCTTTCGTAACTGTAACTACAAATGAGAGACTTCTACATAGGCTATTTAATTAAGCAGCTAAAGAACCATGTTGCCTGGGAAAATCAAGTACATTTGAATGAAATAACTTAGAACTGTCACTCTTTTCCTCTGTGCTTAATTATTTCAGTTAGGATTAAACAACAAAACACGAAGGTTGAGATAAGCTCATGTTTATGGTCTCTGTAGAAGTCCCAAGAAGTTGTAATGATGCCTGCAATTAACACACAATACTTAAATTATTCCTATAGCATTAAGGAAATGTTGTCAACCCGAAATCTAGTCAGATTAGGGAAAAATAAAATCATCACCACAGTTTCAGTACGGCTTGTTGCCCCAATGTCATTCACTTATCATCCCACACACCCATCTGCTTTTTTTCATTTCAAAACTAATTCTGCACCCCTCTTGCTGTATAAAACAATGGAAGGGAAACAAGACGTAGGAGTTACAGAAGCGCTGTCAAAGGCATTAAACAAAGATGAAATACCAGGTTCGTGGGCATGTAAGCTTCGCACTGAACTAAGAATCTGCACTCTGTTGAAGTTAGAGGAGACTGCAGAGAAAGTTTCATTTTGTTCTCTGAATTATTTCCCAGAAACTTCACTGATTCCAAAAAGAGCCCAAGCTCTTGATGAGAAGCCTATGAGCTAGTCAGTGTGAAAGTCACTTCTTCCCACTGTATACTTCAGTTACTTAGTACTATACTACTTTAAAAAAAAAATGAGCAGAAGCATGACTTTAACATTAAGTAGTGTCCTTTTGTCTATAAATCCCAAATCAAATCTTAAATATATGTGTGATTGTCTAGAACACAGTAAAACTCATATTAACCCTGATATTTCTCTTCTGCAACTCATCCCAAATAGAAAAGCCCCACTGACCTGTGCTACACTATGTTAAGAATTAAGCAGAATGTCCACCTTTTCAACACAACCACCACCACCCAATATAAAGAAAGTGTTTTGCGTTACTTACCACTACCACCTGCAAAGCACTGGCTGGCACAAAAATTTATTCCATTAAATGAAGATGGAGAACAAAGTTGTGTGTCAGCCAGGACAAGACACCAAAAGGATGTATTTGCCCTTTAACCTCCAGTCAACTAGAAACTACTCAACAGGTAGGAGGTTTCCTTGATGTTCAAATGCAAGAGGTGAAATGGTTAGTGTAAGAACTGCTTGCTTCAGAGTTAAAACAGCAACTTATTAGATGGCAGGAAAGAAAAGTTATTTCTTCAGCTTTCTCTTCTGGAAGGGAAGAAGAGAAACTTGACATGCTTCAAATTCTTTTTTCCCGTTAACTTTATAAACTTGACAAGTGTATGACTGTTCACTTTTGTATTGAGAGGGGGTTTTCTGCATTTTTACAAAGGTACCATAGTACAATTTTAAAAACCATGACCATGGCCACTACTCTCTATTTTCCCTTCTTACAACAGACATGCCTGCCACATAAAACTACTCAACGATACTGCTATTGAACTTGCAACATAAAAAATCCTTTCCTAAATAAAATCTCACAGAAAGGTCTGGAAAATCTTAATTTGTTCTAGGCAAGTCAACTATGTATTTTCAAATTCACCTGCTAAACAGCAGTAACAGAAGATATTCCTTTAAAGGGTCAGAAAAGGGGAAAGATCTCCGTGCATCAGAAATGTAGATTACGTAGCTGTTCTTAAAAAAGGACTGGATAAATAAGTAAGGTCAGCAGCAAAAAGCAGTCAAATGCATTTCATACAGAAATAAAGAATGTGTTAAGATACATCTTGAATCGTGCTTAATAAGAGAACGGTTTGGGGTTTTTTCAGAGAAGATAAGAGCAAAGCGAAAGATTAGGACAAGCGTACAGATCATTGCAAATGAACATAAAATAAACCCAGAACTTTTGCTGGCACATTAAGGGAGGACAATCTCCTCCCATTCTGTAGCCAGCAACTGTTTAGTACCTCTAGTTTTCTTAAGGTCCAGGGAAATTTCCTTAATGGTGAAATCAGTGTGGAAAGGAGCAATTTGTTCACGAAGAATCAAAAGGTGTTTTATTAAGAAAAGCTGTCCATCAACCTGGGTCTACAGCACAAGAGAGAGAACATGCATTACATGTAAAAAAACAATTAATGGAAGAGCAAAGTTTCAATACCTCCACTTCTACTAGTTACTTCCTTTAACAAAATTAATACTATAATTAATACTATATACTATAATAATACTATAATACTAAAATAATAATATTACTAACAAGCTTTTTTTTCCGTTAGTCTGTACTGCCATTAACTACACTCTGGGATCAACAAATCCCACATCTATACTGTTCCCAACATATTGCACTACAGAAGTAGACCTTATTCACATTTCTTAGACGAATTAGATTGCACAGCTATATTACTAAATGTCCACATTAGGTACAGGTATCCATTATTTGAAAGATACAAATGCATTCTTCATAAGAGCCAGGAATCATTTAACATAATTCATATATTTTAAAGTTGAAAAACATGATGTTCTAAAGGGTTTTTTAATCATGATGATGATTAAAAAGAAGTCAAACAGACAGATAATTAAGGTTATTACAGAAACATTCGCTGTGCTATTGTGCAAAGGTCTTACGAGGCATTTTGCTCATGTCATTAAACGAAAAGTTTAGTTAATTTCTAAACAGTACAGTACAGATACAAAGAATAAAACAAGGCCAAGTTCACACTACTGAGACCATGAGTTTTGAACTGCTGCTTATTTTAGCTGTGTGCTTTATACCACATGCTGCTTTTACTCTTAGAAGTTCATGGCTCATTGAGGTAAATGGAGGAGGACTCAAGAATTCAAATTTGCTTTTGCAAGCTGGAACTTGCCTTGATATAATGTTACATAAAACAGTAAAGAAAAGATTAGACTTAAATCTGCAGTTTTAACATACAGAAATGTTTGCCCAAGATAAGTGGTGGAAGAGTTTCTTTGAGTTTGTTTCTTTTTGTTTTTTTTGTTGTGTGGTTGTTTTTTTTTTTTTTCAGACTTCTATGCATGATTTCACCAGATAGTGTTAAATTAACACGAATCAAGAACAAAGTGATACAGATCCTAGTCCAGGCCTAACCTATCTAAGGCTCGCTGCAGGATCACTTTTGTTCTCTGCAATACTTCAAGCTCAAGCTTGAAGGAAAATCAGTTTGAATTTCTTTTTAAAGATAGCACATTTAACAGATATTTTTCAAAGGACGCTCAAAATAAATACTTCAAAACAGTTCTTCATTTCCCATAGCAACTAAAACTCTTTTCATTACTATCTACTGCTTATATAAATCCAACAATTTTAGCCTGCTAAGGCTTTCCTTCTATTTTGTTTTTTAATTCACTTCCTGGCTGTTAGGAATTAGCAAATTATTACAGAATTCGTATTCACGGAACTGTGACAGGAAAAAAAATGTCTCTTCCAACTACTTAAAGTAACACTTAAGGTTAAAACAGTGATGAAACTGCATCAAATTTTGAGCATCACATCAGATCAAACCTTTTGGTTATAGACAGTTCTGAGCAGAGAATACTTAACAAATCTTCCCAGTGAATTTAATACTCAAAAAGATTTCTGAAAACTCAAACAGTGGAGGCAGAGAAAAGGAGAAAGTAACAAGAAATGAAAAATACAGGGAGCACAGGCTTCTAGCAGAATTTTCCTTTAGGTATCACTTTATTGAATTCACACGAGTTAGAGCAGCCTGTAAACACAATTGATACGATTTGTGTTCCACCTTTTCAGATAGACTAGTATGTGAATCACTATCTTTGCTTTATAACACATTAACGGTAACTAAAACTAGCAAATCCATCAGGTCTCTGGGGGCAGAGCAACATGCTTTCACTGAGAGTCCAATAGATTTCTGAACAACTGCTTCATGGCTTTAGATATACACAATAGGGGAAGGAAAAAAAGAAATCATACCCAAAGCACAGATTCTGACCTTGTTTTTGCTGATAGAATCAGCAGCTCCCAGCAGCGAGTGGATGCAGGCAGATAAAGCCTCTTGTGACAGTCCCTGAAACACGGCCCTCTGCAAGGATGAGGAAATCAGACAAAAAAAAGAGGTGTCAGCAAAGCTAAAGCAGAATTTCAGAGTTGCAGATTGTGAGGATGTGCTTACTGGCATATAAAACTGTAGATTAATTAGCTACAAACAGGTTGCCTAAGTGCAATCAGACAGGATGGAGCCTTCGTATAAGTTAGACTAGATACAGATCTACACTCAAGCACACACCATCCATCCCCAGCTCTGAATCTGCAGCCAGGTAGTGACACGGTCAGTGACACCAGATGCACCCACAGTTAATGGCACAGATGATGCTGACTGGGTAACCTGCCCAGACACTCCATGTGTCAGGGAAACCATTCCTGTGTGCAAGTCTTACTTGCAATAGATGTGAGATCATTCGAGTGAGCTTAACCTCAAGCAAACTCAAATTACCTTACATTTGTGCCAGGTTAGTTAACAACTGTGACAGCTGCCATGGCCCAGGTGACACGGAGCAACTCACCAAGCCGCAGCAACTAGCTCTGAGCTGGCTGTAAGAACACAGCTCACCTCCACCAGCGCTCCAACATAGTACCTGACAGCGCTGACGGCTCCAAGACTTGCCTGTACCACCTCATTCATTTATTTTATCTACAGGGTGCAGGCACAGCATACCAGTTCTGCTAGAATACCTCGGTGAAAAAATAAATAAATCACTGGGCAGATAACACTACAAATGAGCCTTGCAAACAACGCAAAAATGACCTCTTCTCCAAAGGTCTAGCTGAAAACAAGGGCAAATATTCATTTATCTTTAACGAGATTGATATATTAAGCAATAAAGTATTAATATTTTCCAGCTTATTTTTAAGCAAATAGCATCTTGGTAGCAGTTTCACATAACACCTATCAAACATATATTGAAATGCATTAAATGTATCTAATAAAGATACAACATGTACAGAAAAAGCAAACACACTTGCATTACGTTTCTCAGAGACTTATTAGCCTTCTGTGCTACTAGGTGACTGCCAAAAATCAGATTCTAAAGGGTAAGTCTCACAATAGTTGTGCAGTAAGCACCGCTTTTGTTTCTGTTAAACATGAAGATTCCTACTTGCATTCAACTTTGGAAATGTCTCCTCCATTTTGGAAAGTGAAAAGATGTGCCACAAAAAAGATTTTGAGAACATTTCCAAAATGTAGAAGTAGTAGAGTCACCATTTTTGAGAGCAGAAACATCACCTTGTCTAATGTAAGCAAAGCACATAGCAAGAAACACATTCACCCAGTAATTTCAACAGTGAGATCATTCTATATAACCAACCCAGGACTTCCTATTCTTTCTTATCCTATTCACTCCTCAACTTTGGTGCAATAAGTATCTTGAGCTTCAGACAATAGCAGAAGCAATAAATGTACAAACCAGTGCTTTTTTTCTAATTCTACAAATACAAAATTGTCTTGGAAAAGATGACCTAAATTTGTCAGTTCACTTGTTTTACATAACGATAGCAGCACAAAGACTAAGAGATAACAGAGGCCAGTAATTGTCCATTCCTAATTTACATTAAATATTTTGACATTGTGCTACATACTTCATAACTTCACTTTAAAAAAATTAGATAAAGAAATTTTTGCATACGTCTATACATCTGTAGAGTTTGGAGAGACACACTAGAGTCCTTCTGACCGTCGGATACCACATTCCGTGCAGGTCTGCTGGTGAAATCGTGGTCTGGTGCCTGGGATTAAGCGATTCTGCCGAACCTGTTTAAAAGTAAAATACGCTCATAACAAACGTGGCCATCTGTCCTTTCAACGGAGGAGAAGGACACTGCAATATCAACTGCACTTTACAGTGACTCCACAGTAATAAGACGTATTTTATTGCACCCAAACAGGTTAGGGTTTTGCTGGTTTGGGGTTTTGGGTTTTCCTTCTAAGCAGGTCAGTATTAGATTTCTGATGTGTATAGAGCACATGGCTGTGAAAGACATGAATTCACTTTCAGTGATGGCCCAGCTCGACCTTTTTTAATGAGTTCTTTTTAAAGGCATGTCTCCAGTGACAGCCCCACACACAGTACGCTCAACAGCCGAAATGATCAAACAATTACTGGAAAAAAGGTTAGTGATCATGGAACTACAGGAGAAGCTCAAAAAAACCCCCCAGAAAACCTCTACCCCATCAATTTTACCTCTTCAGGCTTTCCTTCCTGCAGGACATAATCCTACATGGGTTAAACAGTTGCAGAATGTGTAGGGTTTAAATATCATGTTAATAACGACAAAAATAATGGCAAAACCAATTTTGTCATGAGGGGGTTGTAAACATAAAGCTGTCCTCCTGGATAACCTTTGTAATAACCTTTGTATGCTCAAAATATATTTTCACAACACCTGGCAGACAGAAGTCCTATATTGTTTACATTTTGTGCTTAAATCCTGGGAAACAGCTGATTTAATAGCATCAGAACTCTAATTCCAATTAGCGACCATTCAAAAGAGTGAAATTTTAAAATTTGTACCTAATGATGGAATAAGCACTTGTGAAATGCTTATGTCATCAGTGTAGGAATCGTTGAAAATAATTCAGCAATATCTTTCTACCTTTTGCAACAGTAAATTTATTGTCACAGTAATTAGAAGGTCTGTAAGATCTCAGTTGTCAGTTTGAGGTTCCTGGGCTACTTGTTAGTCACTTCAGCTACTCCTGGGGCACTGAAATGGGAGAGAGGCACCTAGGAAGGGCCAATAATCCCAATTATCTCAGGCATTTATCTTCAAATTACACCATATGGATTCATTCCATCTCCTGAATGCAAGTGGGATTTACAGGACTTGTGAATGCCACACACCTGGCTTGAGGCAAGACGAACTCCACTCTCAATGGGATTTGTGGAGTCCAGCTAGAAACAGCCAGAGAGACCTTTGCAGGCCTTGCAAGTCAAAAACACAAAAGTACCAGGTAGCGAGAAAGAATGTAAGAAATAACTAACAAAGAGCTGGGAAAGGTGTCGCTGGGAAAAATAACACTGTGCCATTATGAACAATGATAAAATAAAAGGAGAAATTTTTCATGGACCTTAGACAAAAATTTGAAGGGCAAATGACTATCATCAAAAGAGTTACATTTCATAGAATTTGCTTCCAGTGCACTGCAATTTACAGGCACATGGGTCACATATTTAAAAAGTCAAGGACTATATTCTGAATTACTGTAAACAGCTTTAAATTACTAACTGGTTTCAGTAAGTGGAAACACATTCAAAGGAAGAAGTTGCTTTCTTAGGTAAAGGTAAGCACAAAGACACTCCTAGGAGCTCAGAGTATTCATTTAAGAGATGTGCCTGACACACCAAACCACGCTTCTCATCTTAGCACAGTTAACAAACACAAGTACATATCTCAATGGTAGGGCTACTTTGCAGTAGAGAATACACAAGCTCCATTTTACACAAAGTACAATAGATGCTGTCAGCTACAAAAATAGTTGCTTCGCAGAATGGATTGCACTGAAAGCACAAAGAAACGCCACAAAAAGAACAAAATCTATGTGTTTCTCATTCTAAAAAAATAAAGTTATTAAGAACTCTGAGACAAAGCTCACCTCTCAAAATCATTCTCTAGAAAAATAATCATTTCTCTAGAAAAATAATCCTTTAAGATACATGAAAGTTTCTCACCGATGGTTCAAGTTAATGCTCATTTTCCATGAACCTTATGCATCAATTGGACAACATGAGATATATTTCATACCAGATTTAACTAAGTTGCAGGACTCAGGATCTTCTAGCCGGACATCTGAAAATGAAGCTTCAGACGGCAGCTTCTTCTGTTCCTCTTTTAAACTCTGTGCAATTTGCTGCAGAGGAAGATATACCACAAATTTTTTGTTTGTTTGTTTTCCTTAATCTGAGCAGCATTATATTGTTTTGATTACAATAGAGAAAAGCATTGCAAAAGGACACAGCTACACTCAGTTGTCCAGTGTTTCAAAGATATTAAAAGAAATAAAGACAGATGTTTCCAAACCAGTAGCAGAAACATTTCAGTATCAAATTATGATGCACAAGTGTTACCCAGAACTGTGTAAAGCACTACTCTTTCCATTTTGCCTGTTTTTACTGATCTCTGAACAACAACCAGTGAAGCCACCTAGAAAGATAAGTTCAGAATAGGGGAACCGAATTCAATACTCACTTGGATTTCATACAGATAATTTTTGTGGTGGTTTTATGCCTATAAATGATATTTGAAGAGGGCCCCAAAGTCCTCTCTAGTTTATTCCCTGCAGACATTCAACAAAAAGCTTTCCCCTAACATTACTCAACATTTCAACCTTTTTCACTACTCGGTCAGCTTCAAAGCAACAAGAGGCAGCAAGAACGGGCAAAGAACTGCATTAATATTTGAGCAGAACAGCACCAGAAATATTTCTGTTCTGTGCTTTTAACATTTTAATAATTCATTTACTCAGACTGAATGTCTCTCTAACTAGCAAGGTTTTGAGCTTTAAAAGCAATAGAGTAGCAAAATGAATCCCAAACCAGGCAAAAACTAGAGTCTTACAAAGACATATGAAGAGCAGCATAATTTCTTGATTTAGAATGAGCTGTAAAACTCTCTCCTTCTTCCTAACTGAATGGCCATAGTCAAAAAAAAAAGCCTTGTACAGACTAAGTATCTGCATTGCTTGCCTATAGAAGTTATAGCTAACATTAAAAAGTTCTTACAATCAATTTTTTATCCAGTTCTATCCACACAATTTTAGCAAAAAAAAAAAAACCTCAAACTCCTAACAGTTATACTGGTAAAACTTCTGATCACTAGTTGCTCTGAATGGAGGGATCCCATTTAGCTACACGTTGTGTGGTGAGCTTCTCAATTACTATTTTTGCTTTTCCTTCAAAAACTTATTAGTCCTTAAACTTTCAGTATGAAGGACAAGTATTCTACAAAGTCACTAGCTTCAGGATTTGTAAATGCTTTCCTAAACGCCTGTGAATGTCCCTTGTAATCACCAAAGTATAAACTGTAACACAATAAAAACTTTAGACATGTATAAAGAAAAGATTATAGCAATGTGAGTTCAGTACTAAGAAGTTTCTCCTCAGTGTTTTGTCTGTTTACAGGCAAGAACTGAACACAATAAGGTACAGTTATACAATGTTAACTTCTTCCAGCCCACAGCAACATATGTATATATTTATATAGCTATAAAGCATCTGCATTTTATATAAGAAATGCTCTAATTCTGAAGTCAAACAACAGCTTCTCCACCAACTGGTCGGCTGCAAATAAGTCCTACAATTTTCTAAGCAACACCAGCTATTCCAGTAGATAGACAGAAAGCAAAATAGAACAATAAAATCTGGATCTTGCCAGTCCATGTTGGAATTTCAGTTCTTAGTCAATTCAATCCTTTGACTGCTTCAGCCTCTCATCATAAAGTGAATGGCAACAGTTATTTTGGGGGGGGTGTCTTTATTATGCTTAATCCCTTCCATGCAATGCCACCTTTCAGTTGCATATCAAATGCAGTTTGCTCTAGGAAAAAAATAATTTAAAGTCTTTAACGGGGCATTTTTTTATTCCTGTGAATATTTTCATTCTGAAATCTTTCATCAATATAGTATTAACCTTTAAAGTAAGTAGAACTAGTTTGATTCCTTTCAACAGGAACATTGACTGAAAAGGCTTGGAATGACTACAAAAACAGCTAATACTGATAAGAACTTGAAAAAGGCTACTGGAAAACATTGCCAACACATTAAATTATCCTAAAGTACAAGCAAGACTCCCCTCACACTGTCTGAGCATGGCACACATATGGGTACCAAACACTAGTTGATGGGTAATTCTGAAAACAAACTTGCAGCTAAGTGTGCCTGGCTAAAGCTTCTCTTCAACTCCAGCTCAACTAGAAAATACACTAGGTAATACCTACTACTTATGAAAGTAAATAAAAATCTATTGTTAGGAGAGAAAATTTAGAAGCTTCAAGTTGAGAAAACTTTTAACTGTGACAACTATTGCCAGTTTTACGAAGTTTGACATAAAGTGTTCTCTGACATCTAGTTTAGGGTCATAATTTGATCAGCAGATACCAATTTGATAGCGCCAGTCACACTAAATGCACCTAAGAACTGGAAAACCCCATCTGCCAAGCACTATACTGCACAATCGTATAAGCTGCATTTAAAAAGAAAAGCAATCAAGGACAATAAAAAAGCTGACACTATACCTCCATCATTTCCAACTTGTCAGGATACGCAAGATCACCCGGAGCAGGCTTGTAGCCTGTGATATCAGTCTGAATGTAAATATGCGTCCTATAGACAAGACGTTCTTGTACATCTTCTAACATCTGCTTGACACCAGCTGCAAATGCGCCCAGTTGTTCAGCTGACAAAGATTTTTAAAAAAAAAGCACAGATTTAATTATAAAACAAGCTTATAGCACAAAAGTTTGAAGGATCACATATAGAACCACCATAAAACTGGCTTGCTGCAGATGAAGTCAAACCACATTTTGGAACAGGGGCAGGCAAATTTGTGACAAACAAAGAATTACTGAACTGTGTATTGCAGTTACTTCAGCTCCCTAAATTCTCATTAGATTGTGAAAATGAGATCTTACACCGCTAACATCAAACGCTACATTAGAATTAAGCACTCTGATCATTTGAGACCTGGATAGGTCGAGTGGCGTTTCTGCCTGGACACCAAACCAATGTGCTTTGGTTCTATCACAGCCAATGCCCGCAGTAAAACTGTCAGGATCTGACAAGCTCACTCATCTACCTGCCTACCACAAGAGATGATCCAGAGCAGTTCACATCCAACTTAAGAACTCTTGTATCAGCCTGAGTTTCAGTATTAGAAAGTCACTTAAGATTAGCCAAAAAATGTTGTCACCATTTTTTTTTCCTCATTTCCAACAGTGTCAGAATTCTACTTCCAGGAAAATGAGTAATACTTCATGATGTTGGCCCAGTTTCAGAGGCAAAGAATTATGCTGTGTTATACACCAGCTACCTAGTATGACTTCTGTTTATCACATGGTGCAAAGTTAAGACTATGAAATTATTCCATTACACATTGGTCATACTAAAGAAGTGAGATACCGCATTTTCTTCCTGAGGGACAGCTCACTACTATGACACGATGAGCTCTGAACAATTCCAAAACTCAAAAATCTCTACCAGCTACATAACTCCTCTACTGAAATTATAATTTCTAGTCTGGGAAACACTATATCGAGGAGAACGAAAAAAATGATGTTTGCATTCCTTTGTTTTATCATCATGTACGCAGAAAGCTGTACATGGATGATGCACTAGGAGTGCCAAATGAAGCAATTCAATCATTCTAAAAGTTCATTTAAATCAATTCTAGCGCATGCATACACACTGTGTGGATGCCTGCTTGCATTTGTACATTCTAGAGAAAAAAGGACTATATAACATCAGTATATTAATTTAAATGAAGATATACACAGACCCATAAATACAGACCTTTCTATTATAAGTGAAAAAATATTATTTATTTAAAATAACTTTACCTCATCTTTGACATGTTTAAGACCCATTAGAAGAAAAAAAAAAAAAACACTAGGAATTTTGTCTACGCAATTTAATAACTTTACCAGTTAAGAAGACAGTTAAAAACTATCACATTCCATCCACGAGTTACCATTGTTCTGTACGTGATCTTCAAGCATCTCATTTTTGAGAATCCCGCAGAGTTCAGAAAGGGTCTCTAAGTGAATGACATGGATGATCATTGGCCTCAGGACATCATACAATGAAAGACACAGCTTCTCCAAGAGTTCACTATGAAGAAAAAAATAAAGCAAAGCAAAACACTTTCAGGATCCTGAAATGCCAAAATACACTTTCATCACAAACACAGATTATTTTACGGCAAAGATTTTTAGAAACAGAATGAGAAAATAATGCAACATGGCATCACAGAAGACTTGAGAAACAACTGTTTAAAACATGAACCCCTAATTTCCAACAGAGTCTTTTAAGAGAAGTAGGATACCAACTGCTTGAATGGTGGTACAGTTTTGAATTAAATTTTTTTAAGTACAAAAAAACCCAACCAATCAAACAACAACAACAAAAAAAAGCAGCCAACAACTCAGCCTGTCACAAAGGGAAAGTACTGCAAACTCATTTACCTGGCTTCTGTGTAAAGAAATGCTCCTGCTGAGCTCAGAATCACACCCTCAATTTCCCCTTGGGAAAAGACTCATCTGATTCCAAATACTCAATAGTTAATTAGAACCAGGAGTACACAAAGAGGCACACAGGAGGAGAAGCTTGGCAACCTTTTCTGTAACAACTTCCAATGTTGCAGGGCACACCTTCCCATCTAACTGAAGTTAAAATATCAATGCAATACGCAAAATCAGAAATGCTCCTTTGATTTATTTTTTCCATCCTGTTCAAAGTGATGCATATCTTGGTTAAGACACCAGTAGCATTAATGCCAGACATTTTTGCCATTCTTAATGCCCCCTTCACTAACCACAGATTAGATACTAACGCTGTGCCAGCAGCAGAAAAATAAAGTAATTCCCCAGTCAGACTTGGAAAAATAAACACTAAAAATATTTAAGTATTTACAGTGTGGTAGGATTGTTGAGTTTCTTGCACTGTGTATTTTTTTTCTAATTCAAGAAGAATGGCTGACAAGAGCACTTCAGCTCCTTTAAGAGTATGGACAAAAAAAGCTCACAAAAACATTTTCAATGTCTCTCTTCTGTTGTACTCTACAACTGTGCAACAACTTGATAAAACAGTAACTCTCAATGTCAGAAGCAGAAACAAAGGAAAAAGTTTCAACAGCCTTACTATTAAATACAACACTCAGCCTCAGATTTCTACTCGTTGCTAGATTTGTGGTAAACTCTTATCTGTACATAGACACCTACCTCATATCCTCAGGGCACCCCAGCACTTCAGAAAAAAATGAGGCTATTTCATTATGTACCTAATAAAGTAGTTACTATCTGAAACGGTTTCCTCAAAATATTTTATTTAGATGTAGGCAAAAAATGGGAACAAGTTCTTAAAAAAGGAGGTAACTAGTTTCCATCAAGATTCAAAAATAATCAGAAGTCTATTCTCATTCTTGGTGTAAAGAGCAATAGTGACAATATTTCTGTCTGAACAACATTTTACATTGATTTCCATCAGGATGTTTACTTCAGGATTTGCACTAAGATAGCTAAATTGGTTCTTAAACCAATTTAGCTAGGTCACCTCAAATCCTGAGCATGTCCCACATGAGACCTCAATTTCTGAGAGAAGTGGAAGACTGCTACTATTCTGGCACTATGGCTTATTTCTAGCAAGGCTTTATGTGCTTATTTCCCTTCAGCTTTAGAGGACAGGAGGGTAGTGGGCAGTATTTTTACTAGGTTACACTTACTCAACTCAAGCTGCACTTGATTTTAAGACAATACAACACTGAAAACTAGCATCTCAGTTATATTTATTGGAATACACTTTATTTATGAACTTCATAGCAAGGTAACATGACCTGCCCAAATTTCAAAATTAAATATCATTATACCAGCAACTTGGAGAATAATCTACTCAACTGCTCTAATATTGCAGGTCTGTTGTAAAAAACTCACAATACTTTAAAATGCAATTACCATGTGAAGACAACAACCTGTCCCTCTTCTAGATATGGTCACTGTCACCGCCTTCCATTCAGCCCACATACTCGCACATGGGGCAGCTCACTAAATCCATGATGAAAAATGGTTGGAGTATATCAGCTTAATTTTACACTTAAGTAAATGAAAAGCACTTCTACAACTGACTGTGCAAACTGTTGGCGTAGAGGCAGTACAAAAACAGCCGAGAGCTGTAGCAGTGTAAACCTCTACAGCTACTGCCAAAGCAACTCTGTGTCTTTATCTCTTTCAGACCATGTACAGAGCACTTATTACTCAGATTATTCATGGAGACTGTAAGCTATCAGCTTTGCTTGAAGAAAACAAAACAACCAACTCTGAGGCACAAAGTGATTAAGGGTTTTTTTCTTGCTGGTTCTTACCAACCACTTCAATATTATTTGCCATGTAACAATGTCTGCTATATCACAGTATGGAAAATACAACGTGCAGTAAAGCAAAACTAGCATGTACCACCTACTCCAGTTTTGGTGTTGGTTTTGTGAAGAACTCATTGTAAAGCTGGTGTTCATCCTGGCATACATGGACCATGAAGGCACAGCCACTTCGTACCTGTATTCACAGAAATACAAACACTAGATTATTTCCCTTGCATCAGTACCACAGGAGGTATTACAGATATCATTATATCATATACTGTATTATTATTATTGTTGTTGCTGTTATCATTACTACTATAGCTGTAATTAAATTGAAGCTTTGTGCAATTCACTATTATTGAGATCAACTATAAAACTAAGGACTGAAAAGACATTACTAGCAAATAAAAGCTCATTGTGCAACTTCCGTCCCTTTTTGTTTCTGGTGAAATTTAAGTAACCACGTTTTATGCTTTTGCAAATACCCAGTGTTTGTACAGAATAATTTTCCACAAAATATGCATTACTTAAAAATATTAGTAAAATCTTAATGATTCAAAACCACAAACAAAAGTGACAGCTCTGCATGTAAACAACTGAATTAAATAAGCACATTTTACTTGGGGAAAGAAGGATCAAAATATAACAAAAACCCCACAACACATGACTCCGTTACATACCAAAGCACAATGATCCCTGTTGTTCTGACTGGTTAATTCTGTAACAGTGCTAGCGATACTTGGACCAAGCAAAAGCTCCCTCTGGTCGAGGTAACATTGATGGATTTCGTTGAGAACTTGTTGATACCTAGCCAAGAAATTAAAAACAGTAAATGCCCCCTGAAGCTCATTTTCTTGTAAGCATAAAATTCATTCTAATACCCTCTTCAAGTATACATAATTTCAATTTTTAAAACATTTTAAATGACTAATGTGTTAAACAGTATCTAAACAAAAGTAAAGTTTATCAAAACCTTAAATTGTTGAAAATAAATTATGCAGAAGTACTCACTCTGGCATTTTTTCAGATCTTTGCTCTACTTGTTCAATAAGAGTCTACCAAATAAAAAGAAAAAAAGTATTATCAGAAGTGATTTTTTTTCTGATAACTGGAAAACAGTTTGCAGTATTTTTCCATGGACACAATGTGCAATCTTTGGACATTCACACTCGCACAAAATGCAACCCTTGCACTCACACTACTAATAAATTCAAACCCCATTTTATAGCTTCCTTTTTAACAGTTAGTTATCAGTCTACTTACTCTGACTTTGGGAGCAGCTGCTCTGAATTTTACATAAAAAAGTGTGAAGGCGTTGTCAGAATTTGGCACAGCTGAAGGATCCTGAAAGAAGAGAAGAGTAATTAGGTACAAAGGAAAATACTATATTTGGCTTCTAGTATTAAATGGCTGAGATAATTAGGCTCTAAAATTGGGCATTGATTCTGTATGTTTACACTGCCAGTGGAACAGCTCTTTGCCACTTTCCATCCAGAAAGGCACACTTGTTTCAGATCTTGGATACAAGCCAGACAGAAGAATGAAACCCAAAAGAAAAGTTTCAACCAACATTCTCTACAGTAACATTTTCAATAACCGCGGCATTCTCCAGCAGAGACAACAATTTTCTCTGGATCCACCAGAGTAGTACTGATTGCTGCTCCTTAATCTGTATTACTAATATGGAACAAAATTTCTCTTTTACCTGCCAGTCCCAGGGTGGAGAAGCCAAGTTTCAGCTCTCATTCAAACTTCAAGTGGAATGTCAAGTTTTGAGGTGGTCCCCCCCACAGCTCCCCAGCTTAGCCAGGCAGACAGCTTGAATTTAGACAAATTATAGCACTAACAAAGCAGAGTGGAGACACAATTTAGCCATCAGGCTTCCTGCCCCTTATCCCTAGTGATGACAGAGAGAAGCAGATGGCCCTCCCTTGAAACATGGTGGGGATGGGAAAACTCTTCCACCTTCCACACCTTCTACTTTCATCCCGGTGAGCAACCTGGTCATCCTACAAACACAGATCAAAATCCCCACTCACTCACACATGAGGAGTAACAAAGAACATCCAGATCTCATGAGCCCCTTTCCAGTCCTGACAAGACCTCTTGTTGTCTTCCAATAGGACATCTCAACACTCGATCACAAGACCACTGGCCCAGTACTGCACTTCTAGCAGAAGCAGACATTTTATGTTTCAGAAAAATATGCAAAACATCCATAAACCCCCCCATGTAGCTGGAAAGAAGGACGCCAGCTGACTCCGAAAAGAGGTCCCCTACCTGACTTAAAACTGCTAAGCTGCAATTCAAGTCCAGAAATGAGGTTTCACTTCTTTCTGTAGACATGTTTATCATCAGAGATGGTCAATTCTGTCTGAATTCAGCTCGGTCATGGCAGTCCATTGACATCAAACCAAGATACAATACTTTTTCAAAATAAAAAGTACTATTGTACCAAATACAAAAAATGTTCAATGATCCTTAACCAAGATTTCTTTATATCTGAAAGATGCTAGAATTGAGAACTGACAATTTCACTGGTTATCTCTCATGACACCAAGTGTGACTGTAAGCAGACTGAACACAAGGCATACAACAATTAACTGGAGAAAGAAAATGGGTAGAAAGAGACATTCCCCTCTCCTCTGCCCAAATATTGCAGCACAAGATTATTAACATTTTAATGAGATCAGAAAAACTCCCTACTCACCTTTATACCTAAATCCCACCAGAGTGAGAAGGAGTAGAAGACCTAACTCTTCCCTGTGACTCTCAAACGTCGCTGACAACACTTTGAAACTAACCAATAGATACTGCCAAAACCAGTAGGAACCTGCCACAGTTATTCTCTGCAGCTACACCAAGCAGTGCAGATTTATCAAAAAGAAATATTTAGATGAGCAAGAACACTCAAAACTACTCCCTAGAATATAATACTGAAAGAGTCACATCATGAACTCAGAGTTGTTGTGCTTTAACAGTTTTCTCCCTACGACACAAAGCTCCCGTATTCATTCTTCAAGTATTCCCTACTCTGTCAGATTCAATTGAAACTTGGACAATCTACACAAACACCACAGTACAGGACTGACCTATTTTCACACAAAACTCCTGACACCTCCCACCTTCAAAAAAGAGAAGAAAACTGCATACTGTTATAACAGACATTTCAGTACAGCTCAAGTTACCACTGATTCACCTTACCCTTTTCATTAACTGGCTTGTGAGGTTCTGTAGTGTATTCACAGTGTATGTCTTGATAAGGTGCATAGCTTTGGAAAGGCATTGTTTAAACTTAATCAAATATACAGGATAGTCTTTAAAATTTGGCTGAAAGAAATAAAAAAATCCATTTTAAATATGGACAATAAGAGAGTTGAAAATTTATCAAAACTTAAAATACTCTTTTACTAGCTAGAAATGCTAGTTAGTACAAACTAAAAGCATTCTATAAAAATTAAGCAGAATATTAAGTATATTCAGTGAGAGTTTCTTAAGTTTATAAACTCTCATCTTTGCTTTCTTACTGTATTTGGCAGAGAACATTTCATAGAAAAAAAAACACACCACAAAACCAGTATGAATACATAGTTTTGAAACTATAAAGATTTCACTAAAAACAACACAGAATTACTTACATGAGATGAAATATATGCAATACAATCATCAAGCTTAGCCAGCATGGGAATGAATCCTTCACTGTTCACAGATAGTGTTGGGGAATTCAATTTCTTTGGAAAACAAGACAAAGCATCATTGTAAGGAACCTGAGTAACTTAGCATTGGCAACAGAGTTCAAAAGATCAGTACACTTCCATTTTCTAAGACTATTCTTGAAATAATACTTACTGTATTGATGTTTTCCAGCTCGTTAAAATAAGAAAGTTTCTGCTGGATGTTTTCAGCCAGGTCAACAAGTTCTGACTGTTAAAAATCAATAAATAAAAGAAAATCAGCAACCTAGCAAGTAGTTTAAATATATATTTTTATACACACATACACACACACAAAATCATTCAGCCTCCCTTTCAGCTCTCAGCACACACCAGTGTTAACTAGCTCTAGATAACTTGCAACTAAGTACAACAAATGTGCAAAAGACACATTACTCTCAACAGTCTACTTAGAAACATATATTCTACAGATTTGTCAGCATTCCACAGATACTATTGCACACAAATAGCAGTGCTGCCATCAGTATTACAGAGAACTGTAGAAATACTG
Source organism: Streptopelia decaocto (assembly GCF_964273445.1). NCBI lineage: Eukaryota > Metazoa > Chordata > Aves > Columbiformes > Columbidae > Streptopelia > Streptopelia decaocto. The sequence goes on along the minus strand of NC_138663.1, from coordinate 181,003,809 downwards.
TATTTGGGGGTTGAAGCCTTTAACAGTTCTCCCTTATACAGTCATCCTAAAAAGTCATGTTCATTATACCACTGTTGGAACAGCTCATGAGGAGAAAGAAAGTATCTGGGAAATAATCTCATAACTTAAAAAAAAACAAAAAATCTTTCTTTTTACAATAACCAGCTCAAAATACTTCCATAAGTGATATAACTTATTAATTTCAATACAGGTTGCACTTGTCAGGCAAGCGTTCAAAAGATCCGCTCAGCTAGCTATCCTGATGAAAGTGCACATCAACACAAAATAAACATTTTACTGTGCAGAGCCTGACACCCTAACTGCAAGTGAACACACCAAAAATGAGGTCCCAAAGTAAATGGTGGGATCATCACCACAGCTCACAGGTTTTACCAGCCTAACAAAAATAAACTTTCATTTATGGTACCTTAGGAATTTCCAGTAATCCTCCTATTAAAGATTACCTGCTCTTTCAAAAGTTGTTCACAGGCCTCATGCAGCGTTCCTGTCTTCGTGGACACAAAAAGATACTGGTTTTGCAGTGACTCCAGGTGTTGAAGGGCACTATTCACATCATTCAAGATAGCATCACATTGCTCCTGAAACCCAGACAAGTAATCCCTCATCTGTCTAGAAAAAGAGAATCAACAGATAACAGAAGTAAAATTTCACTTTCCATATTTGCAAATTCGGCTACCTGCATGGACACTGCCACCACCTTTCCCTCTCCAGGAATAAAAGACCACTCGCACCAAGTAGGAGTGCACGATAAACAGATGTTTCGTGACCCGCAGAAATAACAGCTAAAGGGTTTGGAATGGTGACTGCAGTAACTCCACTTCCCTGACATTCCTCATCGCAAGCCTACCCAAAAAGCAGCAGCATGCACCACAGAGCTGGGGTGTCAAACTCATTTTCACCAGGGGCTACTCCTAACTACTAACTCCTAACTACTCCAACATTTATACAGTCCTAAAATTACATTCGGCCCTTTGAAGGCAACTGTGAGGCTGACGTGGCCAGCGGTGAAAACGAGTTTGACACCCATGGTCTAGAGCACGCTAATACTGTCTAAATGCACAACACAAACATGGCAACTACTGCAGGCTACTGCTAGCAGCCAAATTCTACCTGCCTTTATTCCAACAGAGGTGCTAATTTGGGTCACTTCCATACAATTTTCAGCTTTCATTTAGAAATTACTTTTACTCTCTTAAAATAGTTGAAATTATCCAGAGGATTCAAAACTTACTGTGAGTATTTTAAGAGGCTTAAATGCAACAGATTCAGTTTCTCTAAGGCTCAAAAATGATCACTAAACATATGTCAAGCATTCAGCTTGACTAAAACATCACTTAAAATCAATTACTCTTGGATGTCAGCTAAAACTTCTGAGCTCTGCTTTACCACATAAAAAGCAGCAAGTAAAATCATAATTCTCTGCAGTTGTGTACAACAGGCAAAGAACTTACTCGTTTTCCTCCTTCTCCTCTGGCCTCCTGCAATCAATTCCACATTGGCCACCCTACAAACCACCCTGCATCCATGGCACACTTAAGTACCTGTGTGCGCTATTATGAACATGTCAGCTGACAAAGTGCCAAGATGCTGCTCTCCTTAGGTTCTTAATGATCGGAGCATGGTCTTAGTATATGCCTAAATCTCTCCTTTTAAGAATTGTCACATCCACAAATGTGAGAGCAAGAGGGGAAGAGGCAGACCAAAGAAAAGCAGAGAAAAACAGTAGAGGGGAATACAGCAGCATCTCTCTGTGGCCAAGGGCAAGTTTGTAAAGCCTCAAGACACAGCCAGTTTCCATAAAAGCCATCAGCAGATTTGGCTAAGCCACTCAGCCGTACTTCAGACTCTTGAGGGGTAACTGGGAAAGGCAGTGGGAAGGGGTTCTCCTGGACATGATGGAGAAGTCAGACAAAAATAGATGAGAATGCCAAGTCTCAAAACTGGAGCTGAGCAAAGTGTCCCAAATGCAGGGAATGCGGATACAAAGTCACAGCTGCAGTCGCTGGTGAGCCAAATGGTGACAGCAGAAATGACCAGCAGCCACACCTGCTTGCACAGTCTCACCCTCAGAGGATGCCATTTCAATAGCAGCAGCAGTTGAAAAGGCATATAAAAACTCTCAGACTGCCTTTGTCTACACCCCTGTCTATAAGCCAAAAATTAATTCAATCTTTCTTACTATACTGTGCAGTTCAGAATGAAATCTGTGTCCCTTTTAACTGCCCTGCGACACATGCAATAGCCTTTGGGATGGGAGAGGGGCACACTGCCCCAGAAAGCTGCAGCTGTTCTGACACATCCTCCCATTCCCCAACAGCTGAATCCAAATGCACAATAACATTACAGGGACAAGATGAAGTCCTTCAAGGTTTAGCATGCTTACAGTGAAAGGAACCAAGGGAGAACACGTACCTGTACTTGGCACCTTCATCTTGATCCATCTGTGTTTGTACCTGAGCAAACCAGGAGAAGAACTACAAGAGATTTTATAGTGTGAAAAACACAGATATCACATGCAATCAATAGAAAAAAAAAGAAATCAGGTTATGAAATTAAGATGAGCTTTTATTAAAAAGAGATGTTTCAGAACTAAATTATTAATCGAGGAAACAAACTATAGCTGCTCATTGTAGGTGCCTTCCAAGTGAAATATTCCATTCCTCCACTAAATTAAAATGGGAAAGACTGAATTTCATCTGTTTTTATTTGCACAAGAACAAGGCTGTCACATTAAAAAGGAGGAGAGGAGGCATGACATTCTTCTATATTATAAGCAACGCCACCTTACTGAAGGGGTGCCTTACTCTCACATAAGACTCCACCCGAAATGAGAAAAGGATCCGTCACTTAAGAGCTAAGACTTCAATGATTTTTTTTTCCCCCAAGTTTCTTCACGCATCTGGAAAATGCCCCAAAAATTTTAACGCACTCACCAAAAGCCAGGCAAAAGACACAGAAACTCACAGAATTCTCTGAAGAATATTACTGCAACTTGGAGTTTACTCAGCGCCACTTACCTGCTGGGCTGTTTCAATTCTTTCATCCTCCATCCCCAGGGTGGCAAATCCTTTCAGGAGGACATCCTCTGTGGATTCTGGCACCGCAGCTGTCAGCATAACACTTAGTGACTGGGATGTTAGGCTGCACAGATCTTCAATTGGCAGCTGCTCAAAAAAACCCACAAAACTTTAGTTAGACAACTTAGTAACAATTAGTATATTCAAGTGAACTACAATAACACAATCCAAAGCATCAACCTGAGAAAATTACAGGCGTCTACTTTTGAAGACACAAATACAATGGACATTTTATCCATCAATATGATAACACACCAACAACTACCGCATCTATATATTAAGGAACACCTATTTTTTATTAGAATCAGAAAATATTATACAACTTTTTATATAAGTACACATTTGTGTAAGAATGGAAACTGAATGTACATGTACCTGACATACTGATGAGCTATAATTTAATTTCCAATTTAATTGGTTCTGTACTCAGAGAAATGCACTAGAAAAGTTATCTGAGAACATAAGAATTCAGAACAAATGCAGAAGCAGAAATAAATACCAGTACTGTCTACACTACATGGCAGCACCACTGCACAGAAATTGTCAGATTTTTTTGCCAGATATTTAGAGAAAACTCAAGCCTTAACACTGCCAGAATTTATTCAGGAAATAGTGTTTCATACTCTCTCGAATGCTTTTCAATGAAGAAGTCAAACTAAAAAGGAAGGCTTTTTTAGAAGAAAAGGATGGGAATTACTGGCCACATTTTTTTTAAGCAACAAAAATACAGAAAAAAGTAACTTGAGAGAAGTTGTATTCAAGTATGACTGGAGAATATTAATTAGCTTATACAAAAATTAATTCAAGAAACCAAATATTACTATATACTCTTCATTACCATAATACCCTTTTAAATTCACTTGATAAGCACAGTATATTTTCTATTGATAAGAATATCAGTACCATAAAAACAGAAAATACTACTTAAAAATAAACTGGTGTCCCTCTAGAAAATTACTCACTCAGTACAATATTCATTGCCTTGTAATATTAGTCTGGCAAAGAATGAACTGTTGGTATCTGTTCTCTCAGATATCTGAGAAAGCACAGATTGACCTTTTTTGTTCCAACTTCCACATATCTTTCCAAAACAGGCAGGGCCCTTGCTGGGGAATCAGGGTTTCCTCTCATGACTACTGAGGAAAAGATGAGTCGATCAGAGCCTCCTTTTTCAGAAGAGCTGAGACGTCATCGTCCCAATCCACGGCAGCAGGAGCCATGACCAGCTGAAGTCCTCAATGTCTCGGCAACCCCATTGTCCTGACTGGCAAATACGGTACCTGCCTTGTTGCAAAGCTGGTTTAGATCCATGGGAAGATCCTCTGATAGCAGCACTTCCTTCTACAATAATTTTGGATGCCTGCCAGTATTTACTTTAATACAGTGGCATACAGCTTACACACACACAAAAAAAGAAACCAGGAAGCATGAAATGCAACAGGTGCATTTCAGAAAGGAGTTGCTTCATCCCCTCCCCTTTGTTATTTTGACCTTTCAGATGTTTGCTGAGAGGAAGGACACTATATCTCACGCTACCATTCTGTTCAAATACAAAACCTCTCATGAAAAGCACAGTTATGGAATGCAAACTTTTTGTTCCCCTTCCTTTTGCAGACAAGGAAGCATTCATAAATAATCATCTTGTCAAGAGTTTGATATCTTATAACTGGATGGGAGACCACATCTTCCATGGTAATGACAATTTCTTAAGCTTTTTACCACTATTTCTGGCTTCATACACCTCGTTGAATGATCTATGAGTTGTACCAGGAAATAACATTGGTGCCAGCAGCTATGAGCTGACCAGGATCGAATTAAGAGGACCTAAACCGTGTAGCTCCACGACTACAACTCTCAATCTTAATAGAACAAACTCCGACGAACTGAGAGAAGTAGCAGGGACAGGCGGTGAAAGCCCAGCAGATTTTAAGAGTGCAGCAGCCTCGGCTGCCCACAAACCCCCGCCAGCCGGGACGGGCGGTACCACGGCCTGAGCCCCCTCGGGAAGGCTGGGGGACAAGCGAGGCCTCCCGGAGGAGGCGAAACGGGGCGCCGGGCTGGGCAGGCGGCTGTGAGCGCAGCCGGCCGAGCCCCCTCTGGAGCGCAAACCCTGTGAGCACCGGGAGGGCGGCGGCCCCGCAGGCCACAGCCGGCCGGGCCGGGCCGGGCCGCCACCCCCGGCGACGTGGCACCGCGGCGCCTCTCTCTCGCCCGCCCGCCCTCCCTGCGGCCCGGGCAGCGCCGCCGCCTCACCTCGGGCGGCACCGGCAGGTTCTCGGCCGCCGCTTTCAGCTCCAGCACGGAGTCGGTCTGGCGGTCGCTGAGCGGCGCGGCGGGCTGCGGGCGGCGGTCCCACAGGCTGAGGCGGTCCCGCAGCTCCCTGCCCGCCGGCTCGGCGGGCGGCGGCTCCGCCATGCTGGGGCAGCGGCGGGCGGGCGGGCGGGCCGGGCCGGGCCGGGGGGAGCGGGGCGGAACGGAACGCTGGAGAGCACGGCGGCGCTTCCGGGGGAGGCACAGCGCGAGCCGCCCCGCGTCGCGTGGCAGCAGCGTCATTGGTGGGGAGGAGAAGTGCGTCAGCGAGGAGCGGAAGCGGGGAGAGCAGGGGCTGGTTGGGATAGCGCCCCCATGCGGCGGGGAGGAGCGCAGGCGGCTGCGGCATGGCCACTGTGCGGATGCCCCGGACAGAGCCGGCCCCGCCGCCTCCCCGCTCCGCGCCCGGGGACGCCGCCGGGCAGCCTGGAGAAAAGGCGGGGCTGGCAGCGGGCTCGCCCCCTCCATTCCCCGAAGCCTCCTCTGGAGGCGGCGGAGGCAGGGACTGCAAAGACAACCGTGGTGATGGCGCCGGGCCACCTCCCGCCCCGCAGCCAGCCCTGCTCCTTCTGGGCTGCAGCTCTGTCCCAAACTCTACCACAGCAAAACATTTGTGTCAGTAACAAAATAACCGCACTTTTGCAGCAGTGTTTTTGATCTAGTTTAACCCGACGTGACACCTGACGTCCTCCTGACACGGGTAAGTGAAGTCCAGGAGCACCTGTTGCCATCACATCTGCCATGACCCTGGTGACAAAGCACCGTGAGCCCGTTGGAGGGGACCCTGGTCCCCCCTTGTCTCTGCTCCTCCCTGCTGTGTGAGCTCTGGCGCTTGGCTGACCCTGAAGCAGGGCAGGGAGCGACTGTTCCTTTTCTATGTCATCACCCAGCTTCTTCATTTGCAAACTGGTTTTAATTTTTTCTGCAGAGCTGCTTTTTCCATCATGCCTCAGAACCTGCTGCAGAATTCACTCTTTACTTTGAGAATACTCTTATAGCTTTTGTTATCTTAAATCTTTTATCCTTACATATTAAACTAAATCCTAACTATGGCATGTCTGAATTAAAGAGCTTGGAAATAGTGTGAGGTAGTCACTGCTGCAGTCACCTCAGCTGAGGTCCTGAACTCCCATGCTGCTGGTTTTGATGACTGGTGCTTAATAGGTGATTTCAGGCCATCCTGTCTATCTGTCCCTCTCCAGCTTCCCCACAGAGTAGCTGGTGCAGTGTTACTCCAAAGGGGCAGGTTCCTCATCCCCTCAGAGCTGTGTTCATCAGACTTGTGTTACTACACATGAACTCCAGAAATCCACTTTGCTTACAAGTGTAATAAACACATTTTTGCTGTTACACAAAACTAAGCTGATTGATCTGTTTCAGACATGATTTAAAAACTTTTAATAAGCTTAGAAGTGTAAAACACATTTATATTTTACATAGTGTACAAAAATCTTTACAAATATTTCTGTTAAAGCATAGAAACAAACAAACAGTGCACATATGCACACCCATATACAAAGGAAAACATTGTGCCTTAGGGAATGAAAGTGCCTTGTGCATTTAAAAATCCATTTGTGAATTCAAAATTAGTAATTTTAAGTGATTATAGTAATTTTGAAATCGCAATGAAATTTCTTCAAGTGGAATGTATGATTGAGGAAAACCATTTGAGAGATTAACACAATGCCACAAAAATCCAAAGCTCTGCATCCAGCTTTGCCCATCTGTGGACACAGCAGGACCACTGTGTGACCTGCATCTCACATGTTTCCTGTCTGGGAACTCAACAGCAACATTTGTAAGAAGAACCTTGACATAACAGTTAATGGCCATGAAGTTTTGATACACATTTAAGTCCAAGGGTAATGCTTTAAAGGAAATTGTGGTTCATTTCTACATAAAATGTTTACTCGCATGTAAGAGCGACTTGTGCCTGTTCGCTACATGAAAGTGCTCAGTAGTTCTGGGTTTGGGTATCTTTTTAAACAAGGCACGCAGTTACCTTTGGAGGGCTTTGGTTCTTTTCACAAAGGCACCTACATGACACACCTTGAACTGTAAAGTGTAAAACTTGCATCTTTCAGATGATACAAAACAGCCAGTAACCATTACCAGGAGTTCTTTTCAACAGTGGAAGCATGAAAAGCTTCTCTGCACAACAGGCAGAGGAGCATGGACTTGTTTGAATCATTTATGCTGAAAAAAAAAATCAAGAATGATACATTGAGGGGAAAAAAATATTTTAAAAAAGGCTATGCAAAACTGACAACTGTAGCAACCACACTTTCAAATGAAGCTGGATTATTTCCAGCAGATTATACAGACATCCATGGAATTAGAACACAGGAAAGCTCTAAAACCAGCAGATTTTGTATTGCAGGCTTTCAGTTCAGCAAAACAGCTGCTGCAAAGATGTCTTGTGACACTTCCCAGTTAATGAGAAGCTATAAACTATTGCAGTCGAATTGGATACACTTCTGAAAACAGGGAAAGCCCATCTCCTCAGTACTACCTGTCTTCCTTTACAGAAAGACTGTCCTTTGCCTCTTATCAAACACTGTGCATCTGAGCATGAACAGCATTAAGCTGCATTACAGATCTTAAGAACACCTAACGAGTTAACAGAGGTATTCCACTATGTTTGGTTCAGTCTAGAAAACGTTGCACATCATCCACTGAATGACACAAGCGAGCCATTGTTACAGGAGCCAGTTTGCCATGAAGTCACTTCCAGGTTGTTCTCATTCACAGTCTTGTAGTGACCTCTTCCTTTGGCCAGCATCTCAGACAATAAAGAGCAAATACTCAAGACAACTTACAAGTTGCTCTAAACTCAAACAGTATGTTAACAGAGTTCAGTACACAATTCAGCATGTCATAAGTCTAATTTCTTCAGCTGTTCATATGTCAGAAAGAACTGGAGCAGCTGATTAAGGAAAACTGTTTCCTGTTCACATGCAAAATTCTCACCTCACAACTGAAGTACAGCTGTATCTGTGTGAAACTTTGTTCCACTGTTTGTTCCCTCCTGTGTCATGCTGCTGGTTGGCCATTTTTGTTGTGCAGTACTAGGCAGAACAATTAAACTTGCTTTAAGCTGGTTATGCCAATTACATTCCCATTGCTATTCCTCAGAATCTTAAACACAAGACTGAGGAGACAGGAGAATACTGTGAAATCCCTTAGCACCTTTACTCACTTAGCTTTGATGGGCTAAAGTAGCATTTGCTCACGGTAAAAAACACTACCAACCTACTTCCCCGGGCTCTGATCAGCCATCTCTTGAAACAAAACCAAAATCATGTGAGACTAAGATAAAGATTTCATGGCTAACTGCCTATAGTTTCCCCAGTTCTGGAAATAGCTCCCAATCCTAACCCATCTGGTCAAATTTATTTAAAACAAGGCTCCAAACTACAGAAATGCATAGGTATGAAGTTGGAGGAACTGAAAAATATTTTGCAAGATCACATTCTAATATTCACTCTGTGTGAATCAATAATTCAATCTGACCAGCAGTGATTGACTAAGAAAATGGTCAACTGCATAATTTTCTATTCATAAAATGGGAATATTTGTGCTGACATGCCACTTTCCACACTGAGCATTCTGTGAAACTGAAAATACTTGCCATTGTATGGCTACCTTAGCAGATCTGCACACCTTTGAAAAGGATACAATGATATTCCAAGGACCAAGTCTTAACCAGTTTGGCCAAAACCCTTTATATAGAGCAAAAAAGCCTTCATTCTTCCATGTCTGTAGAAAAAACAAACAAACAAAATTAAATATCTGTGTTCTTGCTGTGTGGTGTGTGTGGCAGGGGGCATTTATTACGGAAAAATCTAGACAGCATCTAATCTAACAGGACTCTGTACCAGACAAGGGGATGGCTTAGTGCTGTAACCTTGACTTAAACATGATTTATGATGGGACAAGGAAACATTTCACTAGACAACGCCAAGATTAGTAATGACTGCAGCATTACCTGGCAGGTAAAGATGCAGTCATTCAGTACCCATCTCAGTTTCATCCAAATTGCATTCCTGGACTTTTTTTTTTCCCCAAAAAAACCTTGCAGAGTGCTGCATGTAAACCTGCAGCTCACATTAAGCACCACCTTGGAATTTTTCAGTTTGCTTTATGGACTTCAAAATTGCACTGGACAGTGTAACTTTGACTGTTACACAAACCGGACTGTTCAGTCAACAGTTTGGACATCGGTAGTTTCCTGTCCACTCTGTAAATGCCATTATGCTCGTACCTCATAACCCAATTTAAGGATTTAAGAAACCAGGTCAAAATAATCAAAATCAAAGACTGACACTGCCTTTGGCTGTACTAGGCTTTCTATCACACAGTAAGCAACAGAGAAAACCATCTGCCACTGAAGATGTTGTTCTTCAAGTACTGGCCTATGAAACGATCATTTCCTATCAATATCTAACATCATATAAAGTTAAGAAAGACACAGATGCCAAGAGACTTCATCTCCTCATCCAAGCACCAAAAGGAACTAGGTGCCTGCAGTGCATACTAACTTCCTGCCTGCCTTTCTGTCAAAATAGCAGACACTTTTAACATCAGGTGCATTATTGGTAGTATAGTCCTCTTAAGCATGAGGTCAAAAAGCACATTGAAGTTACTCGAATTAATTTCTGGGGAAATATAGAAAAATTTTGAGTTCTACACCAAAATTGTTGCTGGATGGCACCAGTTTCTACTAATGTTGACACATTAACTACTTACTTGTAACAAGCAATCCAAAGTACCCTTGTAGTTTGAGTGTCCCCCACGATGTTGGCCTCTTTGATTCATCATGCGTGTTCTCACAACATCAATTGGGTTGGATGCAAGGGCTCCAACTAACCCACAAGTAAAACTTGAGCTGATAAAATAAAGGTTTAATGAAAACTGACCTACCACATTTCAAGATGCACAAGAATTTCCCCTTCCCAGAAAACATGCAGTAATGAGTACTCAATTCTTTTAGTTAAAATTACATCAGTTAATAGATGTTAAACAATAGTTTTCATTTACTTTAAAGCATTATTTTCAATATTTGATATACAGCCCTTACATACAGATATTTGTGCCTCTGAGAAGAGCAAATGTTTGTTTGGAGCTCTCCTCTCAGTTTGCAAAGCTGAATGATTCAGATAATACACAAACCAAAATTCCATATTCAAAAGAAAACTGAACCCAAATCCTAAATAAAATTAGCTCCCATGCTACATGCTACCATTTTGGATGCGATTGCATTAAAACGTATAAACACATCAGAAGTATATTTACATATAGACTGATGACAGGAAAAAAAAATATATTCATCCCCCATAACAAGAACTAACCAATGATGAGCTATGCAAGCAGTTATACAAACTTACAGAAAGTGAGTATATACTGTGTCTCCCATAAACCCAGACATAATTAGATGCTTCTTGGTAAGATCATACACTGGCAGCTCCACACCAACAACAATAGCAGCTCTCTGTGCTGTCAGTGATACTCCCTGGAAAAAGAATGGATATAGTTGAAGTTTAAAATTAACTTTTGTGCACCATTAGAAAATCCTCACTTTTATAATACAAACGAATACACCATAAATGCGTTAAGAACATTGTTAATTCAAATGAGGCTACTAATCAATACAAGTTTTGAATGTATGTGCTCCAAAAATGCATATTCAAGTTAACAGATAAACCACTTTTCTACATTAAACAGCAATTCCAGTTCCTTTATGCTACTCCACCTCTGCTTAAGCTAAGAATCCTTACATCAACAGTCAGCTAAACCCTCAACAATGTGATACTGGCTCCCCTTGCTGCTAGCTGAAAAACTGACTAAGTAAAGAAGATGAACAGAAAAATAGAGAATGAATAAGCTTTGCAGAGAAAAGCACACTAACAGAAAAACATTATATTTTACAACTGTTTTAAAGCAACTGTCCATTCTTGGTTGTCATCCAGTCACCAATTGGCACAAACGACAACCAGCAAGACTGAGTACAAGAATTCCTGAGCTAGAGGAGATGTTCATTAGTACATTTACTTACAAATGTTCATTAGCATATGTTCTAAAAAGAACAGAGCATACAGACAGAGGTCTCTTGCCAAGGGTTGTTGAGTTAGTCCTAGAGCCAGCCATCCTAATTTAAGCCTCCATCTGTCTTCCCTTTTTAAATATGTGGCTAATTCTTGAACAATACCAGCAGTAACCCTTTGTCAAAATGTCCCAAGACAGCAGCAGTGAAGTAGTCATGACAAACTACATACATATTAGCTACTGATTTCTCCATATTTTGGCTGAGAATGCTCTACAAGTACATTAAATTCAGTTAATCAAGAAAGCATACTTCAAGTGTAGGATATAGTTCAAAAAACTTGCCTTCCATAATCCTTTAGTGCCTTCCTTTTGGTAGATCTGTATGAAGTTGCCCATCATTCCTCCTTGAATCACACTACCTTGGGCTTGCATTCTGATCTGAGGTTCAGTTGAAGACAAAATTAGAAAATACATACTTTTCAAACATACAATAGATAAAACTTTAATATTGTTTTAATAACATTTTAGATTACAATATTTTAAATAGTAAAGTCAATTTCTCTTTGAATATAAATTAACAGCTGACATTATCATAACCATGATGGAAGTGCCTTAACTCTCCAAATGCAGCTGCTAATTTTGAACAAGTATGTGGTATAGTTTTTAACTGCATTAAGTCACTTCTATTTCTGTACTTGTACACTACTCCATTTAGATTAGACTGACAGATGGGTTCTGCAGGATGTCCTTTGAGTTCTCACAGGAACATGTTAAAATGAAAGGTTAAAAAGATTGGTTCTCGCTAGCTGAAACCTTAATGTCTTCATGGATTTCCGAGACTATCCTTGGGAACCTGCCCTGATAACTACCAAATCTAAGTCTGCTGACAAGCAAGTTGGTACATGAACATAATTTTGGAAAACAACTAACTGAAGCCACACTTGAAATAGAAGCTATTTGAAATGCCTCTATACAACCACACTAGCCCTACAAAGGATTAAGTTTTTAGTAGTTTAAGAAGAAAAAGAGTATTTTTTTATTTTTTCATTAGAGGCAGCCATGTAAGTCACATGCTACAGTTTTGTAAGTTAAATAACATCAACTCTTTTAAGTAACTGGAAGAGAGATCATTGGCTATAATTAAGCTAACAGATTCTTAAAGACGTGATGGCTTCACCAGTTCACTTTAAATGACTGGTCCTAGAATATTATTTCCATGGAACACTGGATTACAAAGCCTTTCTACAGGATTAAAGAATCAGTACAAGTAGCACTTGCTCAACTCCTGCCTCTCAATTGATCTTCATCTATTCTGAGCTCTAGAAACATCCTAGTGTAATGCTGTTACCAAGAGGTCTAGATGAAATACAGTGTGCCTTCCACACAAACACTGTAGCAAAAATATTTCTTAAATTATTCTCTCCTTACCCTGAGAAAAAGTTACATGGATCCAATTACCTCCCCAGCCATCAGTTCCCCACTCCATATGTCCAAATAATTGTTATGGACCAGAAGGTGGTTTCAAGAATTCAGGATGTTACTGATTTTTTATTTTTTTTTTTTAAGGTTAAGAGATGAGAATAAATAGGATTACAAAACAAGAAATTACCATATTCATCAGGAGATTCTGCATTTCCTCAAAGAGAGGACAAACACTAAGGACAAACTCTACAGAACACATAATTACCTTTAAGACATCTGTAGGGTTGGCAATAGATGATGAAATTACTCCAGACAGAATGCCACAGAGAACATTTATCATCAGGGTTTCATCTATTCCATAAACAAAAAGAGTTTAGCTGCAGATTTACAAATCTTAAGATGCATCAGGGCAGGGTGATGCCACCCCTCCTTTAACCAGAGAGAATGCCAGTTACAGAAGGCTTAAACTGCTCTGACAAGTTCTCCTTGCTGACTCACTTCATTGCAATTGGCACAAGGAATGTCTTAGTAGACTTGTTCAAACCACTACAGTAAGATACCAAAGGGAAACAACCAGCTTCAAGCAAAATAGTCGTCAATTAAATTGAAAAAAAAAAAACCACTCACCTTCTGGATGCTCAACAAACATTCTTTTTAAGCTCTGGTAAGTGCCTATTTTTATAGTTCCATATGAAGCTTGGCGTAGCATTGCAGGTGCAATCCTGTAAAAACATGCAGTGATGATATTCATGCTCAAAATTGAAAAAGACTGAATAGCAAATACTTTTAAGAGCAGGAAAGACTGAACACAAGACATCTACCAGAGAAAGGTTTGTTCATTCAAATCAACAAGTTAAAATTGCTATAGAAAAGTTATTGGGTTTTTTGTTTGCTTGGGTTTGTTGGGGCTTTGGGGTTGTTTTTTTTTTGTTGCTTGTGATGTTGTGGGGTATTTTGTTTGTTGGTTGGGTATTTTTGTTGTGTTTGTTTGTGGGTTTTTTTGCGGGGGAGGTGTTGTTTGTCTCTCCTTCCCCCACCCCCCAAATAAAGCCTGAAAGAACATGAATGAACTGTTGGAGGGCTACTATCAGAGCATGCCTCAACTTGTGATCTATAAAATAGCTGGCAAGTTTGTCTGAAATTCAAGCTGCAGATTACATCTTTTCCCCACCATCTTGCATGTTTTGAAGAAAAGCATGCCCATTTATATACAGAGGTTAATTAAATTTTTCTTCTGAGAGATGCAACAACCATAGCAGCATTGCATAGAATAACTTCATGCTTTGCTTTTTTTTTTTAAGTAGGTTTGTTTGAAGTACTATTGCAGAGAGCAAAGACTGAAGCAATCTAAGGTTAAGCTTTCAAATTCCAGATGAATTGAGGCTAACCAAATAAGTCTGAAACCCAAGAACTTGCACACTACAGCCTTACACTTTCATAAACCAATACTATACTGTTCATAAACCATTACTATAAGTCAGTTAATTTTACCCAGAGTATAAGGCTTTCAATCCTTCTTCTCTGCATATTCTGACTAGTGCATGCACCATTCCACGGTAACGAATCTCTTTATATTTGGCATCATTAACTTGACCTTGAACCTGCAGACGTGTTTTGGTAAGATCAATGGGGAAAGTACCTTAAAGAAAAAAAATGAGAGAGAAAATTAATCAAGTAGTTACTAACCAAAGACAACAAAGCACAGGTATGACAAAGCAGCGAGAAAAAGTCTCTTTTACCAAGACTTTATTTTAAACAAGCAGTTCATTTTATGTCACCTTGTTGCTTTTAAAAGCTTGTCAGAGGCCCTGCGTACTTCCTATGTCTATGTATTGCATTCACTATGTTTTCAGGCAACATGGTATTGCCTGGTTGTAAACAGCCACACTTTGCTGTCACTACCAAGCAGAGTTTGCATTCTTATTCTACCAAGATCTTGGAAGATCATTTCACCAAAGGCAAAGAAATTAATTCCACACAAAAAGCTATAGAGATTCTAGCCTAGAATCCAAAAAAGCAATTGCAGCAGCACCTATTTCTGTTATTGCCTTCCTGTGGCCTACTGCTATGTCAAGTGCATATTCTCCACACTCCCTTTATGAAAGGATTTAGAAAACACATTCCTCCAGAGATTGTCTTTAGGAAAAGGATCCCCCAGCATTCAATATGCACCTAAACACTAAAAGGAGTTGGAATTAACTATATCTATTCTAACAAAGTTTACCAGACAAGCAAGGCTTTTATGAACTGCTTGTCTTACTCATGAAGCTTTTGGCATTATTTGCCACAGTCAAGTCAACTAAGAGAGGTTTCAAACTCAAGTTTGAACAAGATTCATAAGAGAAGATAGAAAAGGAAAATAAAATAGTAGTTTAACTATAATTTTATATTACAGCTCCTTAATTAGACTTCACGTGCAAGCCCACCATATGTCAGACTTCATTCTGCTACTATGAAAAGCTGCATTTTGTTTATTTTCACATACATGCATTTCAGATAAGACTTTAAAAGGATGTTAATGTTGTAGGTTTGTCCTTAGAGTTGACACTAAAATATAAGATGCACTGCCTCACTATAGCAGTTATTCTGTTGCACACTAACCAAATTTAAGTGTTCAAATCTAACCAGCCACTCACATTCAAGAAAAGGGAATGTAAACTGCAACATGGGTACTCAGAAAAGCTATGAGAAAAATTTTCCAAGTTAATAGCTTAACTTGTGCTGGTTTGGCTGAGCCAAGCTAATTCTCCATGAGGTTAGTTAACTTTCTTGTTGATAGTTAGCATAGTCCTTTGTTTTGTATGTAGTTTGAGAACATCAAGATAGCACCTTGGGACAGAATTAATGTTTTCCTCCAGTAACCCTCCAGTGTCTGGGACTTAGCATGAAAGAATGCACTGATGTTGATAATTATTGGTAAGGAAGCCAAGGTCATCCCTTAGTTTCTCATGTTTTGCAAGTGAGCAGGTATATGTGGGGAGGAGCAGATCTAGGACCACTGACTTAAGTTGGACAACAGAACTATTCTATACCATGATCATCATGTTCCATATTTAAGTGAGAAGTTGCTGGGAATGGCTTTTTTTCCCTCTTTCAAATGGCTGCCATCCCTGAGGGAGTCCTGGGGCCTGGTTCCAGCATCTTCCCTGTGCCCTGCTCTTGCTCTCCACACCTTTACTGACCTTGCTGTGCTCAAAGCATCCACCTTCTGGTGTTTATTGCTGGGAGCATGTGTTCTAGTGGCTAAGTATTTGCTTTGTATAATTTTCCTTCTACTATTATTTTATTAAATCTGTTTCAACCTGTGAGTCTTTCCTTCTCTTTCCTCTGCTTCCCTTAAGAGAAGGTAAGGTGAGCAAACAACTGTTCGGCTATTTAGACACTTAGCACTAGGCTGGCAGCTACTTTAGCAAAACAAAAGCTGTGTATACTTACGACTGCTGTCCAGGAACAGATCAAACACCAAATAATAGAATGCAAAGGTAAAGTTTGTACAAAAACAAGACTCACAGGGAACACAACTTTACAGACAGAAGTGTTCTGACATTGTAACAGTGTTCTGAGCAACTCTTCAGTTAGCATTTAAGAAAAAAAAAACACCTGTGCTGTAGACCTACCATGTATTACTGTGTCACTGATAACATGTAACCAAGCTTGTTTTAAAAGGAACTATCTGAGTAGAGGAAATAATGTAAACCGGTGAAGGAGAAGCTTACCACATTCTGCAGTGATGGATGCTAAGCCTCCATAGATAAAGGGCTTCCAGTTTAGTGCTGACATTATTGCTTCTTTCTGTGAAATAAGATAATGATGTAATGCTTCGGTAAACATCCATTATGTAAGTATATAGGCTAACATTTAATAAAACTTTGTGCCTTTTCCATTTAAGATGGACCTTCCAAATACGCTAAGGGTAAAAACATTTCATGCCTTTGATAATGAGAAGTCAGTAATACTTCACAAAGGCATTGGGGTTCAAATCAATGTCTCTGCTGTATATTTGGGCCACCACTATCCTCACCATAAAAGGTTAAAGTAGTTTGTCTCCCAGGCATGATCTTTAGGAACACTGCAATGAATAACTTCCAATGATTCTTACCAAGCTGAATTAGCTTGATTACAGTCTGCAATCAAATAGAACTTTAAGACAATCATTACTAAACTTCTGTCCCATTTCTCCTGCTATCAACATTAACATGAGCTGGTACACTTGAAAAGAAAACAGGGATGCATACAACATTTTGCTTCCATTAAGGCCTATTTCCACCACCAGTGGCCACAATATTCCTGTGAAGGTTTTATGAAACTAGTGTAATCAGGTGCATAAGGCATACTTAGAGGTCAGTTAAGTGAACTTGACAAAGTGACTGCAAATCATAATTGGCATATGCCTGCCTATTTTAGACAAGTTGTAAGAACTGCAAAACCAGACTAGTCCAGCTGATACAAGATTGCCCTTCTCGAAACCAAGTAGCTGCCTCCACAGCTTTTTCCCCCTTCCTCATAATATAAATACTTTCCCCATAATATAATATCATATATTATTATTATGCACTTTCATACTATAATACATTTCCCATTTTCTATAGTATCTTCCTAAACATCTTTTGCCAATTAACTTTGCAGAATAATTGTACTTGAAACTATTTCCTTTCACACTTCCATCCCTCATTACCTTGTTTATTCACCTGTACTGCCCCACTGGAAAAATATCGCAAATACACCATTTACTTAGCATCACCTTTTGTAAAGATGAGCCTTCTTTGGTCACTTCCTCTAGAAGTGCCAATAATCCTGTGTCCAAATGAAGTTAACAGAAGTTGCAGGCACTGAGCTTGCCTGAATAGTTACCACAGCCCTAGTTTTCATTTTATCATCTTTACTTCATGAAGAGTTACCTAGGTTACCTGACACTCAATACAATAAAAAGCATATAATTTCAAATACTCAACAACCAAGTGCACAGAAATCCATGTTACTCTTTAGGCCACTGCACAGAACATCACGGATGTAAGGAAAAAAAAACAAAAACAAAAAAAAACCAACACCAAAAAAAAAACCAAACCAACCACACACTACACACATAAAGAAGAGGCAAGCAAGGCCACCCAGTATATTGCAAAAAATGTGCCATGAAGATACCAGGAGCCACAGGCAGACTATGGCAGCTTTTCAATATAAAAGCAGCAGAGCCACATGGTTATGGCGCTGTGCCAGAGGAAGGTCACTTCCATCTCCAAGTTCCCCATATTCCTGTCCTGCCATGATTAATGGTCTATCTTTCAATTAATAGAGAAAAAGCCAAGCTCAGTTTCCCCACTATCAGCCAAACACATGATCTTCATTTTGAGAAACTTGTCAAAATTGAAAATACAGTTAACTTTCTCCCCCTCAACACATTAAAACAAATTTTAATCTATCAGAAATACTATAACAACAATAAAACTAAAATACATCTGTACTTTTGTTTGGTTTGTATTTCACTCTGCTGAGGCAATGAAAGCTACTCAGTTTTTCTATGTAATTCTGGGGCACTGACACAACGTAGAAGTATGCAAGCTCAGCCAAATGAAGTTTTCACTTTGTACACAGATTTAGTAATATTAGCTGAAGTTTTGATACATGTATAGAACACCCTAAAGCAGAAATTTTATAGCACACTGTTCCTTTGTCATAGCCCAAGGTGAAGGCCTTACATAGCGCTATCAAAGTTTGTACCTCTGAAAGGCTAACTAGTCTCCTTCCTTGCTATTTAGGCCAAACTAACCATCTGAGTCTTTCCACATGTTTCTACATTGCATCTCTTCCTTCTAGCTTTCCACACTTACAGTACGAAATTAAAGTAGAATGCCAGAGCTTATCTTAAAAAAACAAAACATAAAAAAGAAACACAAACAAAACCACACCAGCAAGCAACTTTGCCCTTTCCCCTCAGCTGTCTCATTTTCTGAATTCTTGTTTTGCTTTTTACTCCAAAACTCCTCCCTACACTTACTATTTTTATTAGTAAGCATCCCCTTAGAAGTATTCAACAGTCAAACTACTTTAAAACAGTTTATTCTTCATTGGAGAATAAACTGAGGTCTGTAATTTTACTAGAAAGAAATAATTCTCAAGTACACATTTTGTTCCCTGAACATCAGTAAGATGACAGAAGTGATACTGTCCCTCCTAAAGGACACTGAGTTACATTAATACAGCGATTCATCCACACACTCTCAGCAAAAATACTCAGAAGCAGGTTTGATTGCTTATTTGGCAGTGTGATTAAATTAAAAACACTAAAAGGTTCTATAAAAGAATGCATCACTTAAATATTTAGATATTTCCCTGTTAGAGAACAGACTTGAGTAGTCACACATCAAATTATTTAAGAGTTAACAATATTGTTAGAATACTAAGTGCACAGTATACTCTAGCCACAGCAGTCTTAACTAGTTAAAATGGACTTGACTCTTAAATGTTACAGAACGCTTGTGTTAACTGAGTTATTAGTCCTCAAAACTTATTACCTGTGATAGAAGCATGCATAAGATAGCTGTCTAAGCAGTAATTTCTAACTGCATGGATTGCACTGAAGACAAACAGCTCAGACTTGGTATTAAAGCAGGAAAACACCCGGCCGGCGAGGGGGCGGAGGGGCCGGCGAGGCCCAAAGGGCCTCGCCGGCCCCTCCGCCCCCTCGCCGGCCGGGTGTGTGATGACATCTCCCGCAATCTGAGAACCCAACACCTGCCACCTCCCCACTCACCCCCGAAGCCTCTTCGGTTCCCGCGTCCTCCCGTGCCGACCGCGGGCAGCCCGCCTCCGCCCCGCCGCTTATAAAGCCCTGCCCCGCTCCCCTCCCTCGGGCTGGTTGTTGGGCCCCGCCTCGCTTCGCCCGTTGGCCGGGCGGGCTCGTCTGAGGAGGCCGGTGTGTGGCGAGGGTGGGGATTGAAAGGGCCTCGGGGAGTCGTGGCCGTGAGGGGAGGTTTGATTTGAGAGGGTCGCCGAGCCGGCCTGTAATAAACAAGGAAAAAAATTAACCGCCGTGTCCTTCCAGTCAGAAGCCTCCCTTCCCCACTGGCCTTGGGAGACTTGGGCGGTATTTTCCATTAGCAGTCCTGCCCCAGGAGACTGGAACCGGTATGTCAGGTATTTCAGTGCTCCTCGGTTAATGAACAGGTCACTCACCCCTCGGGGTTTCTTCTCATCATTAACTATAAAGACATTGATTTGCTCCCTCGGTTTACAGCTGAACACAGCCCGTCCTGCCAGAGACGCAACAGCAGTATCTGGGTTAAGCTTCCTTAAATCGGTACAGGAACCTTAGATATCTGCTCTGTGGGGGAACAGAAAGTGGCAGGGTGGGTTTAAAAAGCTATGTTGCACTTTAAAATACCCCGCTGAATATTTTTGACTGAATAGTTCCACAAGTGATTTATTTTTATTATTATTATTATTACACAGTTTTGCACAATTCTGTGTTTATTTGCATTAGCAATGCTGAAATGATACACTCAGTATGTAAGCTTTACATTGCTTTGTAAATGTGTATCCCAAGCCCCTCCAGAAGGATCACAGGGTGCTGCACAGGACATCAGCTGTGGCCACCACAAGGCTGCCTGGCCAGAGGAGAAACACTGGGACTCTCCATGTTCCTCTGTATCCATGTATCCACTGTACAGGTGGTACTGACCAGCCCTCGAAGACCAGACAAGAATGACAACTAGTCCGTTCTCTTGGTTCAGTGCCCAGGACACCCTGTAAAATCGCTGAAATTAGCCCAAAGGCAGCCTGTTCTGACAACTCAGCACTTTCTGTGTGAAGAGCCCCCAGACGTGCCTTTAGGACCTGCCCCCATGTGCTTGTAGGATCTGCCCCTGTGGTACAGCCCTGCTGCCGCTGTCACTCCAGTGCCTTGCAAATGGACAGCATGCCTTACCCCTGAAAGGTCAAAATGTCCGGCGGCACTGCCTGCTTCACTAATCTCAGGGCAAGGCTGGCAGCTGAGAAACTTCATTTAAGCTTACCAGGTAGTGGGGGAAGGGGGTAATGCCCATTCAGTTCCCATTAAGAAGCTGGCTATGGCCTTACATGAATCTGTCAATAAAATATAACTAATTCAAAATTTGGGTCCCAGTGTGCTATAAATGCTTCATACAATGAAAACAGTTCTCTACAACCATCCAAGTCCACTGCAGACCTCCCACAAATTTTACATTTCAGTTGTTATGGCTCGGGCAGCCCACAGAGTTCATGTTCACTCACAGTGTTGCAAAGTTGTCTTTGGGTCTCTTGGAAGGTAGGTACAAACTCGCACCTTAGAATTAGCACTCATGTTCAGACTCCCTCCTGAAACTCCTAGTAACTGTCTAATACTTTCCAGGTTTTATATCTACAGTGAGAAGGAGGATCTTATTTGAGGTAAACTTTGAATGGCTCATTCCTTTCTTTTTGCACAGAGATCATTTGGACCTATTCAAATGCTGAGTCATTTTGCAGGACACCCACTTCTGTTTTCTGACTTTCCAAATTTGTCTCCTTTCAAGGAGGACTTTAGTTCCAGTTTAACCTTGAGTTATTCCTGGAGTTTGGCCAGCTCCTCCTGCAGGCAGCCGGTTTTTATTATCTGATGCAAACCAGTTCCTGCTCACACATTACAGCTTGCACCTGACCTAATTTCTTAAGTGCCTGTTAGTACTTAACAGTGGACTTCTGAATAAAGAGGAATTTAGGCTAACTTTTGTTACTTGTAGTGACTTTTGGATGGCTCCTCTGAATAACCTCTTTTCTTGCATTTTCAACCTGACTCATATGATGAGATAAGTAATGCTTTTATCAACAGCCAGCACACTATTTTTGGCGAGCTGCCTTGAGCCTGACATCAGTACCATATCAGCAGTAGACTTTGGTGCTCAGCATCTTTTCACATGTCTCTGAATGATCCATGTGCTATTGGTATGCTACCGGTTACAGTCTTATAACAGTTTTGTCTAAAAGCCAGTTCTTTCCTGCTGGCCTATGTAGGGCTGAGGTTTAATTAATTAGTTCCCAGACCCCGAACCTTACTGCTCCTGAGTTTCCTCACACATTTTTTATGTTTCTTTTTTAAACAAAAGAGGGCCACTCTCAAACAATTCTACCAGAGAACTCTGCTTTTTGTGCATTGATTCTTATTTTGACGTTTCTACTGCTACTTACTGTGGAAAATAGTTTCTCTTCTGTTCTCTGCAGTGGTGAAGACAGTTTTGCTTAGTGTCCTACTGCTTGGATGAATGATTAGTGAAATGACTCAGATGGTTATGGGCATTATTCAAACTGCCTTCTTGTTTTGTCACTAGTTATAACCACTGGAGAGTTTCCTTTGTTCCTTGGAAACTTTTGTAATTATTAGACACATAATTAGCTTTGTTCAAGTCCTATTGGCTGCATGGTGAAAGCAAGGCTGGCACATGAAGTCAGCTGCCCTGGGACAGCCACCTCTCATCCTCAGTGTTTGCACATTCTGTCTGAGGAGTTAATCTGACCCTCAGTCATACAGCAGATGACCGTAGGAAAAAATAAACACTCAACATGCTATTGGTATGTGTAAAATAGAAAACATATTAAATTGTTGTCCCATTGTGTTTGCCAGGGACAAAGCCTCAGGTGAAGCACCATGTCCAGGTATGTGTGATGCACTTCAAGAGGGCTGTAGAGAGGAGTTGGGACAATAAGGCTAGGGATACAAAACACAGTCTGCAGGGAAAGATTGAGGGAAGTAGACTTGTTTATTCAAGAAGAGACTGAGGATAACATAATCTTCAAGACTGAAGAGTGGCTGTACAGAGGAAAGGAATTATCTTTCCTCCACCACTTGTATTAGCCATTAGAACAGACTTTCTAGTGATACGGACAGCGCTAGATGAAACTGACTGAGAAGCTTGCAGTGCCTTTGGCATCACCAGCTTTTAAAAACTGTTAAGCAGCTGCTTCTCAGGAGTAGTTTCAGTCTGGATGACCCAGCCCAAGCACCAGGATGGACTCCCAAGGATCTTTCCAGACCCTTTTTTGGTAAGTATTCCATGACATTTCCTGCTCCAGCATCTAGTAGATGTCATCTAGGCATACAATGACAACACATCTTACAGTTTTCAACTTAGCAACAGACTCTGCTGTGCAGAGTACAAGGAGAAAGGAAAGTGAAAGCAGAAATAACAGTAAATGTTATTTTGTAGCCTTTTTGTTAATAAACATTTTTTTATAACCTGATTTGGGCTCTGGCATTGGCAAGAGCCAAAGGTCTTTATCATATCCTAGTTTTGTGCATATAAAAAGACTGTGTTATTTGGTTTCAAGGCATAAAGGGTAAAGGAATACAGGGCAGTTCCGGGCTTTGAGTGGACAAGAGAGTCATACAGCATGAGTTCCCAGCAAGGCAATTCTAGTAAATGTAAACCTGTAATCCAGTCAAAATTTTCTGAAAGTGTTGCAATCTTCCAACAGGTCCTGGAAATTGATTTTTCTTCATTTCTGAGACTCCCTACAGAGATAATAATTCCTATGTGTGTCACGGTGTTGGATTTGATGTTATTTGAATGAGCAAATGAAAAGCTGTTAAAGATTCTCAAATAGAAAGGCACTATAGAGGGCTTTTCACTACTATACAATACTTTCCAACCTCAACAGGCAATCTGCGAAGCAGGCTGTTGTCCTCTGACCACTTGCCAAATAGAGATAAGTCACAATTGCTTCACAGAGGCATTTGTCCAACATGGCACTGCAGCTAAACAAGTAACAGCTGGAAGAAATGATGCCAATTTGAATGCTAGTAGATGCAACAGAAAGAAAAGCAAACATGTCTCTATGCCCATCTGAAAACCAGGTAGCACATGGTGTAAGATATGGCCTAACCTTTTCCACAAGAGGACATGATTTAATGTGTTGAATGAAGGACAGAGAGGTCAGTGTGACACCAAAGAACATGGTACATACAGTACATCTTCTACCACTTTCAGTACACCCCTTACTTTGGCAGTACACAATATCCAGGGAGAGTAGAAAGCATCTGCTGGGGAAAATAAATATTTGAACTTGACTATCCTGTGAAAGCAGAGTTGCAGTTGAAGTAGTTCTACAGAAACAGAAATGTGACTCACACAAGACAAAGGACAGCGAGATGTGGTGGCAGTGACCCCGAGCTGTGTCCTTCACAGCACAGGATTTAGTTTGATCAAAACACAGAAATACCTGTGTAGGAAAATTTCAAAGTTTCATTGTTGTTACTTTTTAAAGGAGCCTCACTATTCTCTTTCCCAGTTCCCAAGTTTTGATTATTTTTCCACAGTGCCTTTGCATTAAATCATTACCCAAGTAATGCTGCTTTTATTCTGTATACCACAGTCTAGTTTTGGGTAATCCAGCTTTTCCTATCAGTGTTTGAATACCATTTCCTTCTTTTTAAATTTAAAAATGTACTTTAAAAAATTTGTAAAATTAAGCATTTAAGTAACATCAGATTTTTTTTTTTTTAATTAAAAGGTTTTAAAAAGACAGGATGCTTTCTGAAGAAGTAATTTCTTGCTTCACAGGCCTGCTGATTTCACAGCACAACAACATCAGGGTCCCAGAATTAACACCATGTTTGGCCAAGATGAGTTGATTGCTGTTAACCTTGAGCAAGACAGGTTACTCTGCACAGAAAGGGGAAAATAGCTGTAGGATTTTGTCCTTACAGTAGTCATCTGTCACAAAAAACACAACCTGGGCAAATCACTCAGGTTCTTCAATATGCAGTGGGATTCCTTGCCGATGCTGCAAAGCAGCAGCCACAGGTAGGAACTCACATGTCTACTTTCTTCCAGTAACAAAGCCTGATAGAGTGGGAAAGTGGTAGTCTTCCAGGGGCTGAACTGGCACAGGCTGCAGTGATAGACATGTTGGGCTTCTGGATGTTCATACACCTTCCTCTATTTTCCATAACTGTCCTCCCCTACACAGGGTTCTGTGGATGCTGGCAACATGGCAGCACTGATGTAGCAGCTCACTGCCAACAAAGAGGATGCTCCTTTACTTTCCTGCATTCCCCCTCCCCTTCCCAGACACAGTTCTGGCCCTTCACTCATGCTGTTGACAGTGCTTGTCTGACACACTAGCAGGTTCAACTCACTAAGTTTACAGAAAGTACCATCCAAAAGTAGTCTTTTGCCAGCTGATGGAACTGAATCGGTTTCACGTTGGCACCAGTGCCAATGTAACAGAAGTGTCAGGAGTGCATGATTTGCAGCGGGTTCAGCTTTTTGGAAGCATCAAACTATTAGAATGGCTCAGCATCTCACAGGACTCAGCCACAAGTACCTGGCACAGCAAAAATGTTTGAGGGGTTGCAGTATGCATCCTGCCTTTAAAGCCACCTCCTAATGCCTTTGACACCACCTCCTAATGCCTTTGACCTCCTGTCTGACTTGCAGTGTGAGCAGGAGGTGGCATTAACCACCAGACATCACACAGCATGCTAACAACTTTTTCTGACCTTCTTCAAGGTCAGAGAGCAGAGACTGCAAACAAGGAACAGCCATATTGCAGCCTGCAGGCTGCCAGCTGGACCGTAGGTAAAAGTTCATCTAAGGACTTCAGATGGGTTCCTAAGTACAGCTAAAAATGCAGTCTAGGTAATTCATGCAGGACATGGGCTGGCTTTGTTTCAGCTCTAAGACCATGGGGAATCCAGTCCTGCAGAATTAAAGAACGAGCTTACATATTTAATTGCTTTTCCTTTCAAATGTAAAGACACCAAGAAGACAGGGAAAAGAGAGACAAAAAAGCAATTAAGAGTGACATAGATGAACAAGAGAAGATAGTGCAACTGAAGGCTGAGACAAGAGACATGAGGAGAACAGGCATGTATAAATTGTGAAGAAGCTTCTACTGGTGCTAGACTGTTTGAAACAAGAAGAAGGGGTTTCTAAGGGAAAACAATAATGGGTCTTTTGAAAACAGATAAGCTGCCAGTTCTGTAACAGCTGACGTGAGGATTAAGGCATTTAGGTAGTTTGTTCTGGAGGAAAGTGCTACTGGTGAAAGTTACTTCTCTTGACACCTTCAGCAGGCTGAGAGCCAAAATGATCCAAAGAAAGTGGCTGGAGGTTGAGCTGAATTTCCTGGAGGTGGTCTTGAGGGACCTTGGAAGGCCACAGCACCATGCAGTCACACCTCAGGAGACCCAGCATAGCCATTCTTCAGGCTGCTTGGAGAGCGGGACATAGCAATAGATTATATACTTCCACCTGGATGGTGTTAAACATTGGGGGGTAGTAGTATTTGTAAATTTTATGGAAACTAGCCCAGCTCTTGTGGTTCTGACACATCCTGCATTTTATACAGTTCCGAAAGTCATACATCCACTACTTTTATTATTTTTATATATTAAACTACAGTCCCTACTGAAAGGCTTCTACGACGGATGCAATTGTATGTGTATGAAAACACGGTAACTATAGAGGCTACACAACGTTTTTTCAAATGCTTCTCAGCAACATGGAAAGGACAGCACTTTTTCTGATGTTGATTGTCACTGCAGAGTCCATTGTAAGACTGAATTTTGGAGATTATAAACAAGATGCTTTGTATTTCTAAAACCTTGGAGAGCAGAAGCAGTTCCAGAAGTATGGGAACCCCAGAAGATGGCTTTTGATTAATAGAAAGGAGTGGGAGAGGTGCAAAGAGTGAGCAATGAAGTGTACAGTATAGATGATCTTATTCTCTCCATACTGTCTGGCATATCGTCCAGGCATTTAAATGGTGGTTAAAGACTAGGGGGAGAAAAACCACAGTGGTCTGCAGACGCCTGCAGCTCCATCTAGTTTATCTGAACAGAGCTCATACAATTAGCTCAACA
This sequence comes from Streptopelia decaocto, assembly GCF_964273445.1. Lineage (NCBI taxonomy): Eukaryota > Metazoa > Chordata > Aves > Columbiformes > Columbidae > Streptopelia > Streptopelia decaocto. The sequence continues at coordinate 180,977,076 of NC_138663.1, read as the reverse complement.
AGTCACTAATCAGCCAAAAAAAAATCTTAGTTTAACCACTGCCTGCATCACCACTACAGAATGATACAGCTCCCAAAGTGAGCTGCCCTCTCACCTGACCATGCTAACACATAGCTGTGTGTGAGTCTTTTCGATATTAATGTTACACCCCTAAACTGAAGGATGTCAAGTATCAGATTAGTTGTGTCTGAAAAGCCCTCTAAGCTTAGCCTGACACTGGCTTATGGATACCTGCCCAGAAATGGTTCCAAGAATTTACTTCAGCCCACACAGCCTCTGCAGCAGCTCTGCGCTGTGCTGTGGTCCCCGACCAATGGCAATAGGAGACAGAGCTGCAGCAGCAGTGAGACCTTCAAAACTTCCTTTACATGTTGCAGGAAGACAGCATTAGGAATGGAATACCTGGCATGTTATCACAAGTGCAGCACTTCTTATAGTAGAAGAAACCAGAACTTGGACTCTTACAATCATAGCTATTCTCTCTGTGCCACAGAATTTTTATTTTTCTATTTCACATAAGAAACAATGAGAGCTTTTTTGCATTTTCATAAGTAACACTCTTAGTCAAAATCAGCTTACCCAGAAAGCTCAGCTGAACAGATTTTTTTTTTTTTTTCTTCTTAGTTCTTCTAAATCCAATACAAAATACATCAGTTCTCTGGAAAGCAATTGTCCAGACAGGCCACAACATTCTTCCTCTCATCCAGTGCTCTCACTCCCAACAGTTTCAGCAACCCCAGAGTACATTTGCCAGGTTTGGAGTATTTGCTATTTGCTGACCAGTGGCGATGGGATCAGGCCCTAGAGCTTCTCATTGACATTTGCTCCCTTCTCCTTTACTTTCCCCATTCCATTTACTTCAAATGCACGGGAACAACTGGAAATGTAAATGTTAATGAATGATAGGCTCATTAAATGGACCTAGGTTTGCCTCCAGGTTTTAGCTGATTGCTCTTAGCCTTGTGAGGAGTGTCCTGTGAAAATGCTTGGAAAGACAGAGCTTTGATTATATCGGAGAGCAGTGGTAGGAAGACTGATTATTATTTTGCAAAGTTCTCAGGGCATATGTTTTGGAGGCAAAAACAGGGAAAAAAAAGTCTTGAATGAAAATCGACCAAAATATGCCCCCTGGATTTTTGTCAGGATGCTGACAACTGCTCATCCTAAACCAAAGGTCTAACCTCACATCTTCAAATATTAGTCTGGAAATGCTGATGTTAAAATATTTCACTAGTGCTTAAGGTGCTGTTGCAAAAGGTGCAGCTGAATTTATAGAGCAGATGATCCTCTTTAGTGTACGTTAAGCCTAAAGACATGTTGTTAAGTATTGCACTGCAAATACAGAGATGTATATTCAAACATTGCTCTGAGCTCATACAGGCTTTGCTCTGTTGATTCTAGTTGATTGTGGCCGCTGGGGTGAGGAGTCAAAGGTGGCAAGATGCAATAGCAGTCACTTTGAAATGTTGATGACAGAGACTGGCTGGTTTTATTCATAGCACCACGCTGGTCCATCTTGGCTCCAACATGTCTCAATTTTAAAATCCTCTCAAGCCTAGACTGAAATGTTTGCCATCAATGAACACCATGCACCCAGATACAGACACTCACCACCCCCACCTAACCTTACTTCGTACTTGAAGAGGTGCTTGCAAACATGAACTTTAAAAGGTACAGTCAACAGGGCAGTCAGGAGCTCTGTGGGACAGGTAAAAATATTTAATAAATCTCCTTTCTCAGAACTGCAGCTCAGCTCTGACTGCCTGTGTTTTGAGACCAAATTTGAATATCTGAACTTTTCCCTATGTAACACATGATACAGTGAGTTTGTGCCAGGTTCCAAATCCAGCTCCAAGAGACCTCTCCTGACCAGACAGGAGCCAGTGCAAGCAGTGTGACCTTACTGTGGGGTCGCTCTGCACTGGTGTGTTAAAAATAAGTCCCTTGCTTTCTGCTTTATGCTTCTGTAGTTGCACTAATGGATTAATGTCTGAGTTACTGCAAGCAATACAAAGAGAAAAAATACAGTACTTACAAAATAAATGCGTGATCATGAGAAAACTAGGAAGAGTAGTGCACATGGAAGCTGTTTATATATTTGTAAAGAATGCATAAGATCCTGTAGCAAATGCATCATGTCTTTTGGTAATATAGTGCTGTATTTTATGTCAACAGTAAATTAATCACAAGCATTTGTTAACATAAGCCTTGTCTACAGAATACAAATTACTATGCCTTCATACGTTCAAGACATTCAACATGTTCATTAATAACAGTGGCAATAATGATGATGCATCAGCTAAAATATTATGCCAACTGTGTCCATACACAGTAATAATTCAGACTATCCTCTTTCTTAGTTTAAACATGCTCAAATGCACTTCCTTGCAGAGCAAGCACTGAAAAACAAGTGGGAAACCATAAAAGAATTGTACCTAAAATTTTGCAAATCTTCATTGTTTGGCTTAATTTGCTCTTACAATACACTATTAACATAAGAATTTGTGTTTTAATTATGTCGAAATAAAGCCATGGTGTCACTTGACAGAGCATGGAAAATAAAACATTGCATTGTAAATCACAGCTCTTGCCTTGAAAACTACAAGATTAAAAACTGTAACAACTACAGTCATCTTATTATTACTACTGTATCACACACCACACAAAACCTGAACACACATATATTCAACAGTCTTTACCTCTCAGATCTCTACTGGACATTTGCATTAAAAGACTAAATTATCTGATCACCTGTACATTCTCAATGAGTTATATATACAAGTCCATGTGTGCAGTATATGCAGTCTGTAGCTTTCCTAGTTTTCATATTTAAAAAAATATGAGCTAACAGCAGTTAACATTACATGTATGTTAATACAACTTCTAATTCATTGAAGTAGATATATGAATAACAACAGTATTGTTGAAATATTGGGAGAATAGCATGTCTGCCTTTCTCTTCTTCGTCCCTTCTGATAAACCCATAGCTATTTCTAGTACAGTTTTTAAGTTTGTAGGTCTTTCATATTAGTGGTATAAAAGGGCAAATAGAAGCCAAACAAATTCTGAATACAACTGAAATCGCACTGATAGTGAAAAGAGGCAAGGGAGTGCAATTTTTACATGATTTGTAATACACACCCTTGTTCCTCAAGGCTTTAAAAGGTCCTCATCCAATACACTGCACTTCTGAGCTGCTAGTAATGAGTCTTTGGGGTACTTTTGTGGGTTCCGTTACTGTGCATATGCACATTTTATGATCAAAGAGACTGAAATCAAAAGGTGGAAGCCCAAGTCGAGTGCCAAGAGCAAGACCTGAACATCAACAGGAAGCTGCTACCTCCCCTGAGAATCAGAAGAAAATTACTTTGATTCCTAAATACAGACTTACAAGCTTATCCTTGAATACCCTAGAAAGCAGCACCACTAGAGCAGGGCTGGGACATGGGATTTTCCATCTGTCAGTCCAAAACTCATCCCTTTTTTGTATTTCTCTTTCCACATTAACATTTTCTAAGACCAAATGCCACTCTGTGAAAACAAACTGTGCAGCTCTCTGAAGACCAAACTCCTGCAGCAGCACCACTGAAATATTTTATTGTGTCAGTATCTCAGGTTCTTACTATCCTTCTTGAATATCCATGGTCTCTATAGTTTTGTTTCCCTGCATATAGAAATACATAATAATTTGTCACAACTGCATTAAATCAAAACAGAAGCGATTAATGAATAAACACATTTGGTCAGTACAGCTACCAGCCGTCATGGTTGTTTTCAGGAATAGAGAATATCAGTAGAAATCAAGGAAATTAATCAGGATTTTTCTGGCCCTTTCAGTGGCCCACAACAATCAGAAGATCCAGTCTTTGTGGTTCTGTTTTTCTCGTGAAGTCCTCAAAAAAAGAGTTGCAAGTAAAAATCACTGCCCTGAGCCTCTGTCTGCCCAGAGGAAACTCCAACTAGGACAGACATGTTGCACCTACAAGTGGTCAGGTTGCTCCTCTGGCAAAGCTGACTCCCAGAAGCAGCTTGCTTATAAGGTGGAACTGCATGGAGAAACTGAAATGGTGCCTTCTGTGTTCAGCAGCAGCAGAACTGTTAAATGAACTAGTGGAGAATTTCCTTTTTTTTTTTTCCTGTCTCTATTTCTTATACGAAGCATGTGAGTGCAGGCTTTGGATAAAAGCCAAGTCTTTAAATAGCACTGGTTGCCAGCAGAAATCCAAAGCAGTAGATAATAAACTCAGAATAACAGAAAGAAAGAAAAACTGTCCCAATTTCCATGGTGTCGCTCTTAAGTGTCTGGCTGGGGCTTGCCGCTTTTGCTTTGCCACAGAAGGGTTTGAAAGCAGAAGCCGGGGTCTCTCCCGCTCCTTAAGGGCTGACCATGTCACCACACCCTGCATGCACTCACCATGTGTCTGCAACAACCATAACACAAGTCAACTCCACAGCTTCTCTCACTTCTGTTCAGCACCAAACCATTGGAGAATGGTGAGGAAATGCACCAAAAAGACAAGCAAAATAATTTACATATATTTGTTGTTCAGCATAGTGCATCTGTTGCATGGTTTCCATATTCATGCTGTTCTCAGTGGAGAATCATTTGCTTTGTGCTATAAGAGCATACACCCCCGAGCTGCCTTCTTTTCTCTGCATTCACTTGCTCCTGTATATATTAATTATTTCAATGGGATTTCTTCCTCGTTTTCTATCCCCATAGAGTAATAATGATTTGTTCTATCAGCCCTCACAGTAGGCAGATAAACATAACTAGCATAATTTCACGCCTAGAGAATCTGAGACAGGAGGGTTATACACTCACTGCTGCCACAACGAAGAGTGGCTGTAAACACCACTTCTGGCACACAGGATTTTCTTTGTTGCCTTCCAGGTGCAGACTATGCTCCTACCCACGCTGTTGAGCTTTTCAAAAGTAAAGGGACAGCATAACCTCTTAGGAAAAAAAAACAACAAAACCAAATCTAACAGGCACTGTGCACATCATGGCCACAGTGGTTTTCATTTACAACACAAAAATACGTATGCTCAATTTTGGCTGTGCGTATGTGTCCTTCCTATCTCCCGATACATGTTTCTTGCTTGTATACATGTAAATGCTCATGGATTGAGGTGTGCATATATGTCAGGATGTCCAAGATAGGAAATTTGCTATCATTTAATGTCTGATGAGCCACACGTAGAGGAATGTAGGTCTAGACCACATTGCAGAACAACTCAGAAATAACACAAACAGAGGGAGCCTGCGGCTGCCCCCAAGACTGTGGCGAGTGGATGTGATCTCCTGGCACGGCTGAAACAAAGCAGCCTGACCTCACAGCACCTCCGTAATCCTTTGCTTACACAGGGATATCCAACACCGCCTTGGCTGGGCACTTGGGCACAGTCATTAAACAGTAAAGAAGATGATGGCAGCTAAACCACTTGACACATGTGAGGGTTTTACTTGCTCTTTCAAATGTCAAAACCAGGTCAGAACTATGAGGCAGCAAAATTAAACCAGGAAGAATCCTCAGGGTGGCAGCTAATGCAATTAGCATAGCTGGGAGCTAGTGAGGCAGAGTGGGCAGCGGTCCTGCCTCACCTCAGCACGGCCCCGCCACTCACCAAGGGTTATTTCAGGACAGAGAAAACGCCAGAGATTATTCCCTATCCTCCACGTGGCCATATCGCTTGCTCTTCCTTTCTAGAAATGTCCCTCCCTGAGGCTGCACATGATTGATAAGTTAATAAAGGGGATTCAAGAATACAGGAGATTTCTTCCAAACCCTTTGTCCTGCAAAACCTACAAATCTATGCAGAGGAAGGTAACATTTCAATGTTACACTTCCTGGCCTGCAGCAGTTCTTGGCTGAAGGGCTCCTTCCTGAGCCAGAAGTGCTTAACAGACCTTTCTGCATCTTTTTTCCATGACTCTCCAATTGTTTTTACAATAATCTAAACTTTTGGCATCCACAGCATCCTGCAGCAATAAGTTCCACAATATAACTATGCACAGAATGTTAAAAGCCACCTTGTTTTGTCTCTTCTGAACCTGTCTTGATGTTCCCACATTCACTGACTGACAGCAAATACTTGACCTTTTCAACTTTCTCAGTGCCCCTGCTAATTTCAAAGACCCTCTTCATACTCACCACCCCAGATATCTGCTTTTAAAGGTGATGTGTCCTATTCCATTTTCTTATTTCACTCCTTGCCTCTCTTCTTAGTACCTTTACTACTTTCATCATACCCTTTTGACATGGAAAGACCAGAGCTGCACATGGCTTTTGACATTTGGGCATACAATGGTTATATACAAAATGTGTATGTATATATATGTAGATATGTGTGTGGGTGTGTGCGTACAGACCTATATACGGCAGAGATGTTTCTGGTTTTAGTCTCTATTTCTTTCTTAAAATTTTGTTAGCAGTTTAGTTTTCTTATCAGCACTCAGAACTGCTCTTATGTTTTCACGGAAGTATTTATTATCACTTCAGGCAACTCTGCCCTGAATTGTATTCATTAGCTAAACTGCTTTTTATATGTAAAGCTTCCTGGTAGAAATACATGGGCTGGTTCTCCCATATCTCCTCTCTACCTACAGTATCACAGCCCTGCAGATAGACTTCCATGTGCCCACTGGCCCAGTAAAGGAACGAAACAGTGAGGAACATCCTGGTTTATCCAGTGTGAAAGTACTGACAACTAATACAGCAATTTTTCAGATAAATATGGAAAATGTGCAGCCAGATGTCGATGTAGAATGAGTCACACTGAGCTCCATAAGGATCTGAGCATCAGACAGATCCCTAAATCCACCTTAACACAGGTTGTGATCCATCCTATGTTTACAACACTCACAGCGAAATGGAAGGACCCAGCCCTCAGCCCCCTTTTCAGTAAATATTTGTTCTGTAGAGAAGGCTGGAAATCTCCATCATCAGATCTGAAAAACAAGGTAGACAAACACCTCCCCAGAGTAATGCACATCTAACTAATCCTTCTGATGCAAGAAGACTGGCTGATTGACCTCTCAAGGTCCTTTCCTTCCCTAATCTTAAAGTGTCTAAGATTATGAGCCATTTCATAGATAGGTAAACAGATCAGACCTTATTTTCTCAGAGCACATTTGGGTGTGACAATTTGCAAAGAGCTTCCTCTACCATTCTTCCATTAAAATTCCCCATTTCATAATGGTTTCTGCAGTACTACTGTACCTTTCTAAACCAATATAAACCCGAAGAGAAGCTGGGTGATACCTGCTAACCCTCTGACCTATTCTTTGTTGCTCAGGTCCCTTTTTGATTTTTACAGAAGGAGGGAATAGAGTAGACACAAAATTCTTATCAGAAAGTAATAACAAATCTATCTTGGGATCTTTGAAAATAATAGCAGGTTTGTATTTGTAGCTGACAAGTGTTACGAACCCAAGTTACTGGATTGCCATTTAGGAGCTGTTTTCCAAAATGCAGTCATTTATCCCTGCTGCCTGCTTTCCTCTGCAGTATTTTAAAACCAAAAGTTTGATCTACCCATTTCTCTATAATGCCACCTTTATTCCTGCCATTGCCCTGCAGCATCTGCAGCAAGGCTTGCTTTACAAATGTGGCTGATTATGTTCTTTATTTATCACCTGCTGGCAAATCCAGTGCCAGAATTTCAGGAATAACACCATTAACATGCTGCGTGCTCTGTTGATTATTTCTCTATTGACAAAACTGAGAGCTCGCACTGCATAACAGTGAACTAAAAAGCATGCAGCGATGAATTAAAATGGCAGAACTCAATTTCAGGCTTCAAAACATTTGCCAAGCAAATGCTATTTCAAAAAATGACAACCAAGTGAGTTTAGCACAGCAGGATTAGCCTCTCTAATGGTTAAAAACTCAGCAGACTCAAGCTCATCACATGGAGTTGCTAATTATCTGGAGAGAATGTTATTTGTGTGCAGCATGCAAATGGCCAGCAGCCCAGAAAGGTTGTATCAGTTACAGGCCCATGATCAAATTCTTCATGCACTGGCCCTGGGGCATTCCAGGTGACATGGGAGTGACACCCACACCAATGGTGAAAGCTCTGGCCTGCTATTATGGTTAGCAGAGCCTTCCCTGCCATTCACGGGCTCCTGCCCCGCCATCTAGTGGGGTGTCGCTGTATGTCATGGGCACCCGAATAAGAATTCTAGAAACTCTTGCATCTGAAGGGCAAAGACAGAGATCCAGTGGGGGAAAGCCTTCTTAGAGTCTTCTTTATACGGCTCACTAAGTTAACTGAAGACACAGCTCAGTGTCTTCGGGAGAAAAGTAAGCAGAGGGATGAGGTGGCCTCAAAATAAAGCTGTTCAACTTGAGAGGGGTGTCTGTAGATGCAAGTTGTAACCCTGGCTTAAGATGCAGGAAAAACAGCTGCGGTGTGGGACAGAGCCATGAGAGGCCTCGCTGAGACCCTGTGCCCCCATGGCTCAGCAGCTGCATCCACACTCAGGCCCTTCCCTTGCTCCCTGCCTGTGTTACAGATTGCAGCTATGCTGGGCCTGGCCCTGCATCTTTCTGGTCATAGCCCTGGCTGGACTTTGAACCTTAGTTCAACTCCAATGGCTTCACTGGGGCACTGTGGGGAACTGTTCCCTTGACGGGAAGGACACTACCCCTGCCTTGCTCATCACCACCCACCTTCCCAGCTCCCCCTCCCTTTTGTAGCAGGTCCTGCTCCCCCACAAGAAGTCAGATTCAGCTCACTTAACAACGTGATCTAGTGGTGAGCCAGCTCTACTGTGGAGGTTAAACAGGATGAATTCCACCCTCATTCTCTGAAAAGCAATTGAACCAGTCACACGTGCATTGGTTTTGTTTTTGTGGATGAATTTATAAATCTTCCACTCTGCTGTAAGAGGAACCAAAGAGATCCAGGCTCACTGTTCACAGATTAAGCAGAGTCCAATCACTGCGAGCACAAGTAGTTAAATCTCTGCTCCTCTTTTCCTTAAGTTTGGAATGGAAGGAGCCCTTTCTGCATATCTCTGAGTCAAAGGACTATACAACTTTGTATTTCAACAGGACTAAAGTAAGGACTCCTACCAGAACTAAAGCTCCGGGCACTGCAGAATCTGAATGCTTCTCCTTCTGTGCACATGTGATTTCCACACAGACTCATCTTGACATGCAGGGCAACAAACACATTCTTCTCTGAACAACATCCCTTTTCCAAGCCCTCTTGTCCATTCTGCATAGGGATATAAGGATGCTGTTTTTAAGCCAATTGTGTAACCAGTCTAAACAGGTATGAATGACAGCACATAGTTCATCTAAGCATCACTGGGTGACAGAGAATAGGGCTAGAAAGGACCTAGAGGCACTCTGTCCCTCTGTTGTGGGGCAGCATCAGCTATTATCTATCTGTATCATTCGTGTTAGATCCAACATGCTTTCTGATCTCACCTGAGCAGGTTTCTAGCCTATTGTCAAAAACTTGCAGGGACTGAGAACTAGGTAGACAGCCTATTCCTTGCTTCCCTATTGACAGTACTGGAAAGCATTTCCAATGCCTAATCTAAAACACCCTTGCAGCAAAATAAACTACTCGTGTTCTTCCTAGCATAAATTGACCATGGTGGACAGACTACTCCTCTCCTCTGAAAGAAATTAAAATCTCTGGTGACATATTATTTCCGGGTGGAACAAAATCATTATTTCTGTTTCTACTCAGAGGCTGTGTTTTTCAGACCCTTCCTTATTCCCACTGCTCTTCTGAACCCTTGCTGATTAGTCCATACCTTTTCCAAGTGTGCTGCCAAAGCTGGAGTTGGTGCTCCAGGAGAAGTATTAGCAGCAATGAGCAGAGCCTAACCCCCCACATTTTTAAGACAGTAGGATTTTCTTACATATAACATCACTACTTATATATTCCAGAATGGTGTGGGCTTTTCCTAAAACAAGTAAGACAGAGGATTTTGGTTCAGCTTTGGATCCACCAGTACCTCAGATCTTTTTCCGTAGAACTGCTGCCCAGTTCTCTGTCCTGAGTCTGACCTTTTTTGCTTTGCGCTCAAGAGCACGACATCAGAGCAGCCATATGGAGTGCAGCATCAGCTCAGCGTCCCCTGGCATTTGCCAGCAGCAGAAGCCTCAGGAAGAACAGAGGACCAGGGCCAGTGGAAGGCAGCACTTCCTGCACATACCCTCTCAGCTTCCAGCAGCGTGTGGCTCAGAGCTTGCCTGAACCTTGTGTTGCATCTTTGTGTTTAAAAGCCCTGGATGGATTTTCCTTTAGTAAATTTGTTTGGCTGCTTATTGACCCACTGGCCTTATCCAAGTGCCTTCTGATGATTCAGGCCATTTGTCCAATGTGTCAAGATAATTTTTTAATTCCAAGTTTGTCCAAAATGTCAAGATCATTTTTAAATTCTAAATTCAATCTCCAATACATTTGTGGTCCTTCCCAACTAAATTCTGTTTGCAGCTGTAGTGAATGCATCCTCAACTCCAGCATTCAGCACATTAGTGAAACACTGAACAGTAGCAGACCCAAGACGGGAGCAGGCCTTTCTACTGTAGTTGTTTTAGTCAAATGGGTCACTAAATCTAAAATAGGGCTGCAGTTTTGGGCAGCACCTTGCTTCAAAGTTCTCATCTTGGCAATTCCAGTTCTCTTTTCACCTGAAAACACACTAGTTGCATTGCAGCCTGACACCCTCACACATCCCCATTAGTGGGGTTTTAGGTGAGCTGAACCAGTGCATGTGAAGTCACAGATAAAAAGGCTCTTTGTTGCTGTGCAGCGACCTCTCTGTCTGTTTGAAGAAGTGCAGCCAGACGTCAAGCAAAAGAGCTGTGGGTGTACAGCCAAGGAAGCAGAGGATTTTCAGGGACCCAGCCACAACGGGAAGAATTTTAAATACTGTAAACGCCTAGGTAACAACACCTATGTTTCTTCTGAGTGCAGCAGGGGTTGTTGCTAAACTGAAGAACTTTCTTGCAGTCTCAAAAGTGATTCCTGTGTCTCTGATATCCTCATCTATTTAATCCAGTCTAACGTCTTCTATTATTTGTGAGTAGATCACATCTGAACAGCTACACTGATGATCAAAGCTTGACTCTTTCAAGTGCCAATCTTGGGATCTGAGATATTGGCTTAGTACACTGCCAATGTAGATATCTAAATGACAAATTTTGGCTTGAGATGCAGAAGTCTCCAAGGACTGCCAGGGACTGAAAGGCTGGCTGTATTGCATAACCTAAACACCTGAAAGAGTCAAATTGATGGCCTGGTTTCCTGAGGTCACTTCCTAAAGAGTAAAAAGGTTTAGCATCTAGAGATCAAATCTTTACAGTCCTGAAACTCCCTGGAAAAGGAGCTTGAACAAAACCAGTTAGAGGTACAGTTTCCATCTGGGTAGGTGGCATGAGGGGCTACGAAGTCACAGCTCCCATTTCAGTCCTAAATTCCAGGCAGGTTTATGAAGACACAAGCAGATCACATGCTTGTCACACATCCTCTCTCTCAATGCAGCAGCCTCCATGCCAGGAGATGCGCTGGGGAAGGGGGCACAGGGCACCGACTGCCTTGCTAAGCTTCTGGTGTCAGGTCTTGCTCAGTCATTTAATCTTCAATTTTTCAGTTTCTCTTTACCAGGAGAGAAGTATATAGTTAGGACTCTCTCCACCACATCCAGTAAATTATGTAAAACATCATCACCATGTGACTTTCACAGCCTCCTTAAAGGTTAGGAGAACACACTGGTCCCATCCCTTACTTCACAGCCCAACCTCAACTCACCTCACCTCTCTTCCTCCAGCCCCACCTCTCCTTTATTTCCACTGACTGCACTTGGCAGAAGACTTTGCTGGGGGCAGGATCTCCTCCCTTTTCACAGCTCAATGGGAGTTGCCACAATGGGCTGAAAATGTACTGTTTACTTAGAAAAAGAATAGCAAAGTATCTGCCATTTTATCCCAAGACACAATTAGTTGACCACAGTTATATCAAATTACATTAAAAGCATCATCTATAAAAATACAGGATTTACATCAGTCCTTGGAGACTTACACATCTTCAAAGATGAGGTGCATTGTCAGAAAAACATGTCACATCATTTTAGATGTCAGTCAGCACCTAAAAAGACCCTGCTGTGGAGGGGCCACCTTTGTAACCTACCACTCTGGAATGTATTAACCCTGGCTGGATGTGAGAAATGCTTGAAGGGGCTGCCTGCATGGAAAGCAAGTGAGGACCACCAAGGTTTTCTTTAAACTATGCTGTTTTCTTAAAAAAAAAAAAAAAAAAAAGAAAGCAAAGCATTTTCTGATCTAGTTCATCACATAGTATCAGCACACGACATAATACAATATTTATATGGCATCACAGGGAATTTTCAGCACTGGTTCCTTGGTGACGTGCTTCTTGCAAAGCCTACACCAACTAAAACATCACTAACTTAATCCTGGGGCTTATTCAGGGTTTTCTGAGTTTAAATTAGTCTTAAAAGCAACTAAGGATGCTAAAAGGATGCAAAACCTTGTCATGCCAACATTCCTAGACTCATTTAAAGCTTTTAAGACTTGTTATTGATTTAGCTTAACTCTACATCAAATTGGTGTTCACACAGAAGCCTTGACCTATTTAACCAACACATTTTAAAATAATATTTCCCATTTCACAGCTGCCATTCTACGGCAATACTACCTGAAGGTCCATCTCCCTCAGCAGTTGTGCCTAAGGGTTTCTACCCTGATTCCAGTAAATTAAGGCAACCATTGAATTTCTAAGAGGTTTCAATACTACTACAGAAATATTCCTTTTTCTAGAACAATCTCTTCAAAATAAAACCAAATGGAAGCACACCTACTAGCCTGATGTTTTTAGCTGCGTATTACACTATGGAGAAGGAGCCAAATGTTCCCCTGTCACTCAACTCACTGCTAAAGATGTAAGTTGCTCTTTTTCCACTGTGGTCTGTAAAAGGAGGGGGTATCTTTTATCAGGCCAGATGCCACTAAGAAAAAACAGATAAGCTCCCTTTTTGGGAGCCCCCTTTTCAGGCCTGAAATACCAGCAGTACTCTTGAAAGAGAAAACCAGCAGAAAACAACTTATACATTTAATTAGATTACATAAGCGGCTAGACGATCTGAAAAAAAAAATTTAAAAGGGAGCACTGATAACTGGAGCAAAGGATGGGATAGCAGGGGAGGAGATAAAATGTGACCTCCTCTAGCACACATAAAGAAAGCAACGAGTAATTTACTGCCTGGGGAGGGTGAGGGACAGCGAATTGTATCATGTGCCCTAGTGTCTCTGTGAAGTCCAGGATCATTAACAGCATTAAGCTTTTTAGGTCCCATGATGTCTTTTGAAGGTATTTTGCCAGTGCCCCCTAAGAATCAGGGTTCATGGGAGGTCTACATTTATTTCAACTGTGACAGGCTGCTACAGAAATGTTATGTGCCAGGGGGAAAAAAAGAGGCCTACGTGTTACTGTTCTCACTGTCCTTCTGCTTTTCATCTTGACCCTGACTGCTGGGCTTTATCTCACTTAACTGTGGAAAAATATACCTGAAAAAATGAAAAACATGTACCTGCTTCAGTCAGTCCTTCTGCATGCACAGAAGTGGTGTTTGTGAGCATACCCAACTCAGTTTATCTGAGGCAGTAATAACAGGAAGAGTCTGTCAGCTTCTTAATTGTTTGCCCATTTAAAAAAAAATATCACTTATTTGGAGAAAGCACAGCACTGAGTACAGTTCAACACATGTCAGGGCCCTGACAAGGTGTCAGGAGCTCCTCAGCGGTAAGCACAGCCAGCATTGCAGCAGTCATTACAGATGATGGAGATCATAGCGAGACACCCTGCAGGTGAGAAGGCAGCAGCTGGAAGCAGTCAGGACAGCCCATACACACGTTATCAGGCAGTTAATAGTGTGAGCACAGCAGATGACACGGTGGCACCCCCAACCGTGGTGTGAGACGAGCAGCAGCACTTCCTAGACATGCTTGGGAAAGGTTTGGAGCATTTCTCCTTGAAAACTGAGCTTGTGCCAGAGCTGAGGCGTGAGATTCATGCCCAAGTCAGTGAAAAAAAAAAAAACAACAACCAAAAAAAACCAAACAGCAAGAGGAAGGCTCCAGCTGCTGGGCAGATTTCTAAATAAAAGTGAAAGTCTTTTATCCATTTCAGGGTTGGGGGAGCATTTTTTTCATACTTTATATAGAACTACAGAATCATAGAATGTCCTGAGTTGGAAGGGACCCACAAGGATCATCGAGTCCAACTCCCAACCCTGCCCAAGACAACCCCACAGTTCACACCATGTGTCTGAGGGCGCTGTCCAGTCTCTTCTTGAATACTGAAAGGCTTCAGGTTTGGGGCCTGTCAGTCGATCTGCCACTCTAGAACATAGTGAGGCTCATCACAGTGACAGACCTTCCTAACGCCCGGCTGAGGGAGGACTGGCCTTAGACCGCAGCGTCTCCGGCCTCGTCAGCACGCCACCCTCCCGCCGACAGAACCCTTCTGGCGTCTGCGGGGAGCCGGTTTCGCTGCAGAATCCTCCCCGACTTCACAAACGCCGCCATAACGGCCTCGGAAGTGTCGCCCCCCCGGTCACCAACCGCCTCCCGCCCGACGGCCGCGCGGGGGCGCCGCGCGGGGCGTGGTGGGCGGGGGGAGGAGGGCGCGCGTGCGCGATGACGCGCCGGGACGTGCCCGCTATATGAGCTCGGGCCGGCGCTGACTCGGCCCTTTCCGCCTCGCTCCCGCCCGCTCTCGGGTCGCTGCGCAGAGACCCGCGCCGCCGCCGCGCGCCCCCCGCCGCCGCCATGATCATCTACCGGGACTGCATCAGCCGTAAGGGCGCGCGGCGCGGGGGAGGGGAGGGGGCCGCGCTGGGGAGGGACGCGGGGAACCGGTTGCTGGGTCGAAGGAAGCAGCTGGTGCGGCCTGGGCCCGGGCGCGGGGCCTGGCGGCGCCGCGCATGCGCAGTGCCGGCGGGGGGGGGGCATGGTCCGCCCGGACAGAGGCTGCGGGGACTGGGCCGGAGCGCCGGGCCCGAGGGTGGCGGTGATGGGAACCCGGAGCGGAGCGCGGCCCGCAAGGGCGGCCGGGGAATGGTGGCTGCGGGCCGGGCGCGGGGAGGCGGAAGGCGGAGGCTGAGGCGGCGGCGCCCGCCTGTGCGTGTCTGTTCCCCTGCAGAGGACGAGATGTTCTCGGACATCTACAAGATCCGGGAGGTGGCGAACGGCTTGTGCCTGGAAGTGGAGGGGAAGGTGAGTGGCCTGCCCGCCCCGGGGAGGGTGGGGGGAGGCAGGCGGGCCTCGCCGCGGTAACGCAGGGCCGGGCCGCTGGCGGGGGCAGGGTTTGGGGAGAGGGGGTTGGCAGCCCTGCGAGGGGTCCTGGAGGAGGGGGGACCCACCATGGTCTGGTGCCTGTGGCCGGGGCAGGGCCGAGTGACGCTGCAGGTGGTGTGTGAGAGGGCCTGGGGTAGCCAAGCCGGAACGCGGTGCTGGTGTAATGAAGCTTTGGTCAGGTGTTGGGAGAAAAGCCTGGCTTAAATCTGTGCTTGGGCTGCAGCCTGATTCGTTGCACTGAACTGTGGCTCTGAAATCATGCCCTGCTGTCAGGTCATAGATGTGTGAGAGCGGTAGTGATTAAATTTTTGCAGAGCAGTTAAGTTTTTTGATGTCTCTAAATCTAGATGGTCACCAGGACAGAGGGTCAAATTGATGACTCTCTAATTGGTGGCAATGCCTCTGCTGAAGGTCCTGAGGGAGATGGAACAGAAGCCACGGTCATAACTGGTGTTGATATAGTAATAAACCACCATCTTCAGGAAACCAGCTTTACAAAAGAATCCTACAAGAAGTACATCAAGGACTACATGAAAGCGTAAGTGTTGGTTGGCTTTTTCTTTAAATGAGATGGGAGGATTGTTAGGTCATTGAGATTTTAAAAACAATGTTGAACTTTATTCCTAGTAGGTGTTAGTTCTGATACAGGTGCCAAACTGGTGGTGAACTTCAATACCATCTTAATACTTGGCAGACCTGGAGCTCTAAAGAATTGATATTGGAGTATCTAAGTTTATCTTGGCTGTGGTGGAGGACCTGATCACGTGCTTTGGATATTTGTAACCTTGTTGTTTTCTTTTGTATTCCTGTATGCCAGACCTTATAGGGAAGGGGGTGGTGTGGTGAAGAAAGCTTCAGGAAGCTTTTCTGATGTGATAGTTTAAATATCCAAATATAATGTATGTGAGTGTAGCTTTCTGTCAATTCAAGGTATAATTTGTGTTGCTCGGTGCTTAGTGGGTTGGCATTAAAGATGAAAAAATCAATTATAAAGTGCTGATGCTCTTGGTGCCATGGAAGTGGCTTGCCTAGGAGTAAAATGAGTTTGATATGAATGGCAGACACTATTCTGCTAACTCGCTAGCAAAATAAAGTTAAAATTTGGGGTCTTTGCATGGGAGAGAGGGAAAAACAGCGAAGTCAAACAGTTTGACTGCCTGTAACTCTTTCTGCTATGATTTGGAGCTTCATGGTAAAGTTATTAGGCTAGAATGTGTTTTCAGAGCTTTTTTTTTTTCCTTCCAGAATTAAAGCCAGACTTGAGGAACACAAGCCAGAGAGAGTAAAGCCTTTCATGACAGGGGCTGCAGAACAAATCAAACACATCCTTGCCAACTTCAAAAACTACCAGGTAATTAAACTTAAGTATTCATATAGCAGTATTGCAGTGATACAAACTGCAGTTGGTTCATCTGCTGAACTAGCCTGTTTAGAGTTTTGGAGGTTCCTGTTGTGAGGACATTTAAGTTATCCTTCTCAGAGAGTATTAGGGGCTTTGAAAGTCAGGGAGGAGAAACAAAGACTCCTAAACGTTTGGGGATGTCATTTCAGCTTACAACATTTGTTGTTAACTACATTTGCAGTTATTGCTGCTTAGAAACTGTGGAGTTAAAAACCTGAAAGGTGGATCGTTTTGGCCCCTGCTGTGTCTTGCTCTGCTGTTTGTAGCAGTGTGGTAAAATTATGGGGCACTAAAACAGAGAAGATGCACAAAGCAAAATCCTTGCAGCTGGTCATGGGGACCTTTAAACTGAACTAGTAGAGGTTATAGCTTGCTTGTATAAAAAGCACTTTCCCCTTGTTGTAGCTCATTAAATGTCTCAAACATGTTTCTCTGAAGTTCTTTGTAGGAGAGAACATGAATCCAGATGGTATGGTGGCTCTCCTGGATTTCCGTGAGGATGGTGTGACCCCATATATGATTTTCTTTAAGGACGGCTTAGAAATTGAGAAATGTGTAAGTATTGACCTGAATAGGATGAACACATTTAACTTGCATTATCAACTCTTTAAGTGCATTGCTTGTTCTGTCATCTCCCTGTTGAAGTTGAGCGGTAACTGCCAGTTTAAAAACTTGAAATTCATTTAAGTATAGCCTGATTGCTGCTTTGTATTACATAAAGTGTGTGAAACTTCCTTTGTGTACTATTGAATCATACTCAAAGGGGGCGTAGCTTCACTGCAATGACTCATTGGTGACTTAATGGCTAAGAAATGCAGTAGGAATTGCTTTGGTCAGATGTGTATAATTGGTAATGGTTTTAAACTAAGAGATTAAAGATGATGTCCTCTGCAGTGGAGCATTTCTATTTTGCATCCCTCGTGTGGGGGTTAATTGTGAAGTACCTTACATGGTCATGTTCCATCTTTCACTTAATCTGATGCCCTTATTTTGTTATGCAAGAATCATCTGTTGTATTGCCCTAAATTTGGGAACGTGGTAATACTTGACTGAGTACTTAACCTTGTTCTGGCTGGAATCTCACAACTGCCTGAGCTCAGGCAGCTGCTGTGATCTGCTTTCTTGGTACTTAGGCTGAGTTGAAATGTGGCTGCAACAAAACAGTCTTTGGATCCCAACACTTGCATTTTTTGGCTTATTCTGAGTGCTGTGGAATTCACTGCAGACTAGTAGTGTGGGATCACCAATTGCTTTGCTCAGTCATTTTAGACTTAGGAAGCGTATTTATAGCCAGCTAAATTTATCTGTAGAGCCTTTTACATGCTTTCTGGTATGTAAGTCATCTAAATATGCAACAGCTTCTAATGTGGAGCAGCAGCCCAGCTAGAAGAACACTCTTATTGGCCCAGACACACCACCTCCTGCAGCTTGATGGGAGGGCGATGTCTGTCTTGGACCCTAGAAGAGATCTGGAAGGTACCTCTTCTGAGCAGAAGCTGGTGTGCATCTCCCCTACTTGGGGCAAACCTTTGGGTGTGTAATGTAGATAACCCCACCTACTTAGAGATGGGGTAAAATAATAGGAAGGTAAAAGAATACCACTGAGTAAGAAAACTTTGAGCTTCTTGGCACAGCTCTTCTAAGAGACAGCATGTACATTGTAAGCTTTAGTACTTGCTTAGGTCATGCTCTTATTTGAGAGGACATCTGAAACTTGGTGTGTCAGTCAGAAAGGGTGTGAATGAGTGGCTTCTCTGGCTTGCTCAGCAGCTGTTGCCTATTGCTCTGATTGTAGAAATGCTCAGCATCCTCTGATAGACCATGAGCACTTGTCCTGTTGCTCTCTGGTTTGCACTAAGATGCAAAAATAACTTCCTTGCGCTTTCTGCCTGCCTGACTGTGGCAGCTCAGATTGAATTAGGGAATACACAAATAGGTTGCAGAAACTTACCCTGACTGTTATGACCTTGAACTAACACTTGTTACTCTTGTTTCAGTAACAAACAGTATGATTTTGGATCACCTGTCTTCATAGCTGGCTGCTGTTTCTTCTTCATTGGCACAACACCAGGAATTGGCAATGTCTAACAACTGGACTGATGTCATCTTGAGCTTTATTCACTTATTTTGACCCTGATTTGGAGTGGAGGCATTGTTTAAAAAAAAAAAAATCCAACCATCTGTCATGTAGATTGTCTAAAATAAAACTCATTTGAACCCGTTCTAGGTGATGCCTTTTGATCCAGTGTGTTTCTTAGGGTGACTTGCAGGAGAGGTTGCAGCAAGATGTTTGTCCAAGGTTTTTGTAGTGTCAGTAGTATAGCTTGGTCCTAGTGCACGACAACTGACTTTCTCCAGACAGACCTTGCACGGTTTCTACTGGTGGCATTGGAGTACAAGAGCAGACTGAGGGAATAAGGCAAAGCTCAAGAAATGTCATCGTAGTGGAGTGGACCTTCATCCTTTGTGATTGCACAGAGGCTTCTATCTCTGGAAGATACCAAAATTAATAAAAATGAAACAGAATGGAATATGTGCTAATCAAGATTTTGTCAGATGCAGATACTCGAGTCTGTCTTCACTTTTAGTAGGACTTCAAGATTAAGGTAGGAGGATGGAAGAGTGCTGGTGTTAGACTGAAGCTCCAGTCTGAACCCAGGTAGTGGGAATATTATGGGGTGGGGGTATAAGCACCAGGTTTTCCAGCACAGCCTGGCTGTGGTATGAGCTCTGACAGCTATTCAGGAGCAGATTAACTAGAATTCAGTCAAGTTACAGGTGTTTGTGCTTTTCTGTACTTGCCTTGTGCTTGGGGTGTGAACTGTCAGCATGGCCCTGCCCTGTCCTGGGCTTATTATGAAGTAGGTGCATCTCTGGGCTTGAGACTTACCTGAGCATTTGTAACTTCTGTTGCTGCTGTGTCCCTCCTTAGGAAATGCATCTGTTTGACAGACCTGGAGCAAATGGCCATTGCTTCTCTGGTTCTTGCTGAGATGCCACAGTAACAGGTTCCTTGCGCTTTCTACCTGCCTGACCTTGTGGCAGTCTGGATTGAATACAGGAACACAAACACCTTCACAGAGCTCCAGCTAGGGGAAGGGGGTTCTTGTTGCTGCTGACACCATGATTGGGCCTGCCCAGGGATGTTGCCTTGATCTGCAAATCATTGTTACAGGCACAGAAGTTGAGGTGCTTGAAAATGGGGAGGGCGTTCCCTGCTCACCAGCTGTTGATCTGTGAGGCCTCTGGCCCACACTTCAGCAGAGTCTTGGCATCTTTGTCTTGTGTTGGGGTTTGGCCTGTGGTGCCAGCAGGCTGAGGAGAAGGCAGGTTTCTGCAGGGGTAAGATAGGAGCAGCAGTAGGCTTGGGAGGAGTGAGATACCGTTTGTGGAGGTGGGAGTAGAGCATGCTCTAGTTATCTTGGGGGTACTTGTCTGGTTTAAACACACACAGTTTTAGTTCTGTGGGAGCTTCATTTACAGTTTTTTTTGTAGCTTTCCCAATAAAGGGTCCCAGGCCAGCTGTGCGTCTGGCTGAGGTTCAATTTTGGTGTAACCTGAGCAATGTAAATTACTGCTTCTCTGCCTTCACCCAAGGGTGCTGAAAGGTGAAGAGGCAGGTTCAAAGTCTCAACAAAATCAGTGTGAGGCAGCTCTTGCTTTCCTTATAGAGGATTTGTTTATTGGGGCCAGGTGAGGATGTTCTCTCACCCTTCCTGTGGCATCTTTGTTAAAAACTAGGAGCCTTAAAGGAAGGGGCAAATAGGCACTTAGTTAGAGACTTTTGTGCTTCTTGGTGGAATATGTCTAGTGTGGACAGGATAGTGCTTATGTGGTGGTGTAGCCCCCGGTGCCTCCAGCTCCTGCTTCCAGTGAGTCAAAGTGTTTAAAATTGAGTGGAGCTGGGATGTGGGAATGAATAAAAGCAGCTGTTCCCCCACCTGGCTAGTTATGCTGGGGCTGGAACCCTGGCACAGGCCTGGAGCAAATTGCTGTGTGGCAGCTGGGTACAGATGATGAGGTGCTGCTTTGAAAAGCAGGTGCTTAAAAGCATGGTGAGCATAGCCTTGCTGCTGGGTTGAATGACTTAGGGCAAATGTGTGTGCCTTCCTGTCTGTACTCCAGGCTAACTGGGATATTTAATTAGTGCAAGCATGCCTAACCGGTGGGTTACATGCTCCTGTGAATCTTATATAGTTTTCTGTGTGGCAAAGCCTCTGATGGGAAATCTCCCTTGAGCCCGTTGTGGGAAAGTATCAGTTCAACAGCCCCCGAGATGCAGGATTTTGTTCTGTTTGTCTATCCAGTGAGCTGCAAGAGAAGTGGTTTTGCTGCTGGCTGCACTGCGCTTCCCAGAAAGGCATTGCTGCCTGCAGCTTCTCAGGGAAAAGGGCAAGTCTTGTCGCTCTGCAGTGTCCACCCTGCCAGGCACCAGGGTGGAGAGGTTAAACCACACTTGGTGGCAGGGAAGGACCATGGTGGTTGCAGGGAGCACTCACAGCCATGCTGCTGGCGTAGCTGCCTGCAGAGGAGGCAGGGCAAGGGGAAGCCGGGATCCACCTCCTTGCGCTGGGAGTTGCTACGTGTTGTGAAGTGGGAGGCCCGTGGCTGGTAAATGGGCTTGTCAACAGTTTGTGATGCAACTCTGAGCTGGAAATGAAGTCAGCATATTTGTGTAACCCAATTCCTCTTCTGCCCCCTCTGCATTTCAAGCAGCTGTTTTCTGGGACTGAGAAGCTGAAGTGATTTGAGAAGGCAAAGCTTCATGCTGCTGTAACGCTACAGCTCTGCAGTTAATAAATTGATAAAGTCCTCATCATAATAAGTTACCCTGGTGCTGTGTAATCACAGCCCTAACTGAAGGACAGCTTTAAAACCTACACCCCTTGTTTTAAAAAGTGTGCTTATCAGGCTTGTATCTCATGTTTCTGGGAAGAAATTATCTGTGGCTAGAGGGGCTGTGGAGCTGGGAAGGATCCAAATAGCTTTTTTTGTGGAGCCTCCCAGAGTGGGTGAAGCGGCTGGGTAGAAACCTTTTCTCTGTCCCAGCCTCAGGAGGCTGCTACTGCACCCTCCATGAGCCCAGCTGGCTGCTGGCAGGAGAAGGATGGCTGATTGCTCACAAAGAGGAGAAAAAAAACCCTCCCTTCCTAGTTTCCTACTTCTATGGTTAAGGGAGTGATGTCTTGCGGCTGGAGGAAGCAGCTACTGTGCTGGCTATGTGTCCCATGGTCCTCTTGGCCTTTCAGTGTCCTGCCCCACTCCCCCTCAATGCTCCCTCTTTGTCTGACAGTTTTGCTGCCCCAGCTGGGCCTTGGCCCATCTACAAATCCCCTTTTTCCCCCCCCATCTCAAAGCACCCCCACAGCATCTCCAGCTCGTGGCCTGTGTGGAGGGGTTCAACCAAGCACTGGCAAAAAATCCCACCTCCCGCAGGGCGGTGACCATGTTGTTAACATGGAACCACTGCTGCAGCAGCTTGTTGCTCCTTGCTGCCTGCTTTGAGAAGGGCTGCAGGCTCAGAGGAAACATGGAAACATCTGGTGTGCTGGGAGAGGTGCTGGTGGGGCCATGGAAGCTGGAAACCCCTTTGGACCCCTCTTAGGTACCTAGGAGAGCCATTCCTTGGCTTTGTCCTCAGTGTGGGCAGAGGGTGGGTGCTGGAGCCTGGGTGGGTAATGGTCCTGGAACGTGCAGCCCTCAACTTCGGCACAAGGAGGGAGAAGCTGTGAAGGGAAAACTTAAAATGGATGTAGGGAAGAGAGTTAGGTTTGTTTTGTTTGTGGTCGGTTGGTTGTGTTTTTTTGTTTTGTTTGGTTGGGGTTTTTTTTGATGTGGTTTAGCTCAGTGCCAGAAGGGACTTTTTGTAAGCTTATGACATGCTTGTTGTCAGGAATAATTTTTTTTTTTTTAAATAAAATCTATAGAAAACTTAAAAGCTGCAACTTGCTTCTTTCCCTTAGCAAGTCTCTGACTGTTGAGCTGCCTCAGGCCAGCCAGCTGCAGTCCTGGTGGTGTTTTCAGCCACAGCCACCTAGGGAGGATGTTTTTATTAAACAGTAGTATCTGCATCAAGATATCTCTACTTTTTCACACACTGCTGCTGCCTTGGAGCAGGCGAGGTGCCTCCCTCTGCTCCTGTAGACCCACAGCTGCACTTCACCTCTGCAGACACTTCCCTGGAATGCAGCTGCTGTTCTAAACTGGGACATTTCACTCTGCACCAGCCAGTGAAGAAATCTGTGTCATCACCAGCCCAGAGCAGAAGAGCAGCCATTAACACTGTGTTCATATAGCTTGGAGATGAATGTCTCAGTAGGAGGAAAAAAGACCTCACCAAGCCTGGAGGTATTTACCATAAACAGCCCCAAATGCATTGCCTGGAGCACAGCTGTGCTGGTTTGTGGTCCCTGCACCTTGGCTCCCTTTTGGTTGAAGCTGCAGCTGGAAGCTGTTGTGTGAACATCACAGTAAAGTGGCTCTGGCCAGGGCTGGGGGCCTGGGGGAGCTTTTTTTGGCTGCCAGCAGATGCTGGTGATCTTGGAAGTGCGTCCTGCAGGAGTGTGGTAGGATGTTGATGTGTGTAGCTGCTGCGTGTTTTGAGCCATTAGAGTTGCATTCATCTCCTACTTGTGGCAAAAAGAAGCATGACACCCTTCTGTGCCTATTTAGACTACTTTGGTGCGTGATGCTAATGTCACCAGTGAGGCAGTGGCTGAGCATGGTGAGAAAAATGCAAAGCAATCATTTTTCTGTAGTCCTGTTGCCCTGGGAGCTGACAACTGGGATTCACCTCCCCATCTGTGACCAGCAGCAGCAGGTGGGAGCACTCAGGGCATTTCAGAGAGCAGCCCCCTTTCCTCCCATTGTATGCAAGGTATGGGCATGCTGGCAGCCCTGCCAAAGCATTGCAGCTGTTTGATTTTTATAGGGCATGTCCAAAAAATTAAATGCCCAGAAGGGCTTTAAGGATGAGCTTCCTAAATTCTTTGTGATAGAGTAGTTGAGGAAAGGCCATGTAAAGCTGGTTGCTCCCTCCCTGCTCACTGTGGATGCTCAGCCAGCGAAGCCCCACTGCTGCTACTGGATTAGTCTGGTTTAAGGGCTGAGCTCCATCTCCTCTACCTACAGCTCTTTCTGTGCCAGCACCCTTGGACCCTCTGGTTGAGGTAGGGAGGGATGAGTTCTCTGCAGGTGTGTGGTGGCTGCAGCCGTGGAAGTGCCTGCAGCTGATGGTGCTTGGGCACGGTGCCCACAAAAATGTGTTTAAGGGGGTTGGTGGGGCTAAGAGTGCTTTGACCCCCATAAACTCACCTGATTTTTAATCCGAATGGGCAAGATGGCAACTGCCCACAAGTAGAAGGGGTTTGTGTTCATCACTGCCACGCTTACTGCAGGCCAGGCAGCTTTGGGAAGGACATGCAGGAGGAAAATCTCATGTCTGGGGGTGAGACAGATGCAGCACTTGGTGCTTGCAGCCTCTCCAGTCACTGGAGTATAAACAGCCTCTTCCCAAGGCTGGGCTTGCCTGCGTGGTGGAGTGAGGCTCTTCAGGAATCCTCACTGGCTTTTATGTGAGGCTTTGGAAATTAAAAAACAAACAAAAACAAAACTAACACACCAAAAAAACCCACCACCATCCTAACTTAAATTAGATGTGTGAAGCCCAGAGCAGGTGGGTCTCATTTTGCTCCCCTAGTGCTATCAGCCCTCCCAATACAGACCAGTGGGGCAGCTGGATGAGTGCAGGCATGGGCCCGGATTGCTGAGGAAGGATTTTCCATAATCTCCTTCACTGCTTTTTATCAGGCCTTTGACCTGGCCTGTTCCTCTCGTGCTCAATACTTACTCATCTTCGAGCTGCCGAAAGCCTTCCCTGCCTCCTGGAGATGCTCAGGACTCTGTGGAAATCCCACTCTCAAGAGTGAGCTCCAGAGGCAAAGTTAGTTAATGGAACAGAGCAGAAAAAGCAGTCGTTCTCTTCCTTTCAAGACTGAAATCCAACTACTGCAGCTTCTCCCTTATTTATTTGCCTGTAGTTGCAGACATACTGGCTACAAAAGCCCAAACCCCTTTACAAGGCCATCAGGAGCAGAAATCCCCTCTTGGATGGCTGTCCTCCAAGGAACGCCTTTTGGCTGAGGTGCTGCTGAGACCAGCACCGTGCAGCTCCTTGTGCTGAGGCTTGTTGAGCGGGCAAGAGGACTGGGTTACTCTCAGTTCAGCTGCTGGTTCTTGAATCTCACTCATTACACAAGCCCTTAGTGTGGTTTGCAAAAGCCATGCTCAATGGCACCTGTGTTTGCTGATCCCTTTGGCTTACAGGTGCCCCGTGTTTCCCAGCCGAAGGTATTTATCAATTCCTTATTCCAAAATTAAATTTGTGTGTGTGTGTTTTATGAGAACTAAAGGTGGAGGAGTTTGACCCTCTTAAGCCAGAAGAGAGATGTGAACTTTAAGACACCTGCTGCAGCACAGGCTGCTGAGCTCTAGTGGAAAGGGCCTTTTTTTGATCTTTCCTGTTTGTCATCCCTGTGCAAATAATTAAGCACTCCATGAGGAAGGCTGACCCTGCAGCCTGGTAGCTACACATGGTCTCACTTAGGAGAGCCAAGAAGGAGTCTTCCAATCCTGCTACCAGTATGAGAAACAGGCCAGGTTGTACCCAGCCGCAGCTCTTTGAAAAGCTGAAGCAGCAGAGCTATCTTCTAGGTGAACCTGGAGTAATGGTTCAGCCCTGATACTGCGTTAGTGAGAACAATGATTCGTTAGGAGTCAATAAATGCAGTGACTAATGAAAATGCCGTCCTCACTATGGGGATATGTGAACGTGGGTGGGCACAGCTGAGACATGCAGGAGGTACATTCAGCTAGAGCCAACTCCAAGCAGCTGGTGGAGACAATGCGTAGCTGACTGAAAGCATGGATGACTTGGGGAGCATCTACTGGGACTGCAGCAGCTAGCGAGCTCCCATCCCACCCCAAGCTCTGTGTTGAAGACATGGTGTCAGCAGCAGAGGTCTCATAGCCACATCATGTTCTGCCAGCCAGCAGCTCATGTTCGCACTTTGTGCTTCCTGCTCCTGTTCCTCACGCTGCCCTGTCTGTTCCACCAGCAAGCAGCCTCTGGACTGGCTGCAGCCAGGCTGGTGGAGGATGGGTGGAGCTGTGAGCTGGTGCAGAGGGAGCAGGGCAGCACTGGGACCAGCCTGTCCCATGCCTGGTTCAAATCCACGGCCCTTCCCCAGGCAGCAGTGGCAGGTGTTGGGCATGCACCTTCTCACCTGCTGCTTATCTGATGGAACTGGGGCTGTTCAGCCTGGAGAAAAGGAGGCTGAGGGGAGACCTGATTGCTGTCTGCAACTACCTGAAAGGAGGTTGTAGCATGGAGGGTGTTGGTCTGTTCTCCAAAGTAGCAAGTGATAGGACGAGAGGAAACATCCTCAAATTGCACCAGGGGAGGTTTAGATTGGATATCAGGAAAAAGTTCTTCACAGTTGTCAGGCATTGAAACAGGCTGCCCAGGGAAGTGGTTGAGTCACCATCCCTGGAGGTGTTTAAAAGAGGTTCTTAGGGATGTGGTTTAGTGCTGGAGTTAGGCTAGGTTATGGTTGGACTTGATCCTGAGGGTCTCTTCCAAACAAAACTTTCCAGCCCACTGGAATGGAGATTTCTCTACTGGGGCAGCTACATCAGCTCAGATCCATGCTAGTACCACATGGGCTTACTATGACAATTCTCATGTCTCAACTGGTCATTCAGAAGGAGTAATGCTAGACAGGCTTTTAATCTCATTTAATGGCATTTAGCACATGGATATTTCTGCTTGTGCCTGTGGGACCTGCTCATGGACCAATGTTTCAGCCACTAATATGCAAAAACATCTGCATGAGCAGAGTTCAGCAGCGAGCAGAGGCAGCAGCACATGGGAAGACCAGCGGGGAGTTGGTGTTCAGCACTGCTGTGAGTTCAGAGCTTAAATTAATCCAAATGTGGGAGCTGGGGAATCAGATTTGAACACCTACAAGCCTCCTCCTCTCCTTCGACAGATGGCAATCCTGCTAACAGCACTTCTGTAAGGTCCCTCTACAGCATATGCTGAGGGAATGGCAGGAAGATGTGCCAGGGGAGGTTCAGGCTGGACATTAGGAAAAGGTTCTTCACCCAGTGGGTGGTGGAGCACTGGAACAGGCTCCCCAGGGAGGTGTCACGGCCCCAAGCCTGACAGTGTTCAAGAAGAGACTGGACAACACCCTCAGACACATGGTGTGAACTGTGGGGTTGCCCTGTGCAGGGACAGGAGTTGGACTCGATGATCCTTGTGGGTCCCTTCCAACTCAGGACATTCTATGTTCTATGAACAAGTGAAGCAGAGCTGGAGATTTTTTGCTGGTTGTTATGTGCTGGATCCAAATGACAACGCCTCAAATACTGAATCATTATCACAGCCTCACGTGAAGTTAGACTGGTCCCACAGTACCTTGAGTTACTGCAGAAGGGAGAACGTGGAGCCTGTAGCAGCATGTCTACCCCAGATGTTTCTGCCTCTGGGGTGGGGGTTTGCTGCATAACCCCCATGGCTTGGCTGCAGGCTGGATGATGACCTGCCAGCAGCACCTAACAACTCCACCTTCATCTTCCCCATGTGCTGCCAGCAGGCAGGAGCCAGCAGAGCCCCTGAATACCTGGCACAGGTCCTGGTGCTGGCACAGGTGAGCATCTCTCATCCTCTTGGTCATCACCTCTGTGGGCTCATTGTTCTTGTCTCTCAGGCTGCATGCATTTTGTGGCTGATCTTGGGGTTAAAATCTGAGTTGCACCCTAACAAGCCAGAAAGCCTTCAAAATCATGCAGGAAGCAGGTAAAATGATTAACAAGCTGCCTGGGTTCTGGACTGTCCACTGGGTATATTTTCTTATTTGATCCTGGTGTAATGTTTCCTAGTTCTTTTTTTGAAATGGAGTTTCCTCACTGTCCTGTTCCCTATTGTACCTTGAAAACTGGCGCTGCTTCAAAGGCTGCAAGTGAACCAGGGCACCTTGGCTTTCCTCAACCTTGTTGTTGCTTGTTGATTGAAAACTCCACTGCTTGTTTATTTATGGCATTCTCCATGTTTTTAATGATCCACATAAAGATCAGTTTTTTTGCAAAAAACAAAACCCATTAAAAAACGGTGTGCTTGGTACACTTTCCTTCACTCCTAAGTAGAACCTATTTACCCTGTCCAAAGACACTCTGCAGATCAATAAAATACCCACTTTATTTAGATCTTCTGGCATTCCATGCTGGCTGATTAGGTCCCTCTCAATTGAAGACAAATTGTGAAGCAGTATACTGACACAAAACCGAAAATACAGGCAGATCCAAAATACCTTCCTGCCAAGCTAATCCTGCTGGGGCTCCCACTGAAGGTAACATTATCCCTCTGAAATGGCACAGTCATTTTTACTTGTGGCACTGAATACAACACTCCTAAATGCATGGCATTCTCCTGCATGGTTTTAGAAGACCACGTGAGGACAAACACAAGGGAGAAGCTGACCTAGACTTTCTAGGTGCCTTCGCTGCTCAAACAGGATGCGAATGTAGCAAAGGAGCCCAGCTCATGCAAAAACTGGAGTTCTCGTCCTACACGCTTGCAAATGGAAGTCTCTGGAGGACTCAAACAGGAAGAGGACGACAGTGTGTGCAGGCTCTGGCTATTGCTGGGGAGCACATCATGTTCCATGGCAAGACACAAAGGCTGACATCCTGGGTTCCTCTCAGCATCCTCAGATATCTCCGGTGGCCATCAGCAAGCTGCGTGTTGCTCGCAGAGCCTGAGAAAACGCGAGTAAATGGCGATATTTATGAAAGCACACACACACATCCCTGGAATGTGATCTGTTTTTAAAAACGTCTCAGCAGTCCATCTAGGAACTGGATGCTTCATGCCACGGAAAGCTGAGCACCAGCAGGAGGCGCATCTGTAGAGAGATACTTTCACAAACAATTACAGAAAAAAATTAATTGAGCAAAATTTAAATGTGTGATTTACACACAGGGGGTCAGAGTTGTTTTACAAACTTCCGAAGGCATCTGACCCCCATCCGAACCTTTCATTGCTTCCAACTGGACCAATAATGGAATGTTTGCTTTTCACACAGATCCATTATTTTATTACTATGTGGAGAAGTGATGCACACATCTGAAGGGCCTGAGGGAATGTGAAAGTTGTGCTATAAAATCTCACCTTCTGGTTCATTTACAGGTATACTACTGATTTTTTTCCCCACTCTGTTTTCTTTGCTGTTTTTTAACATAAAAACTTTGAGAATATATTTAAATAGTCCTGTTCCATCTCCCTTCCTGCTCCCCACAAAAAGGATGCTGAATAGACGACCATTGCAATATGCATTTCAAAAATAGGGGAACAGAGACACATATATTAAGCAATCAACTCCAAACACAAGGATACCCAGTAGCAAAGACGGCAATAAAAACACAGTTTGAAAAAAACCTTGCTATCTTAATGACAACACGTGTTCAGTCAATAATGTAGAATGTTGCATGGTAAAAATTAAAATAATGTTTTTATTGGTACACTTAAACAGAAAACATAGGTAATATCATTTTAAAAAAACCCAAAACAGAACAAGCGAAAGATAAATCTATTCCTTGATGTACCTAATAGACAGACATTTCATTTTTTTTTCTCAGTAACCACCTGGAGGGGATTGTCATCTTTCCACTGACCTGTGTGTCAAACTGCCTTCGATTTAGGGCTTTTTAACTGTGATGATTTGTTCCCATGGAGCCTAAGGACTGTGATGAGCACCGCGGTTGTGGCTGTTTCTCCTAAAACCTGATCCTAAAGGGAGCATCATGTCTGTTCCACCCAACCACTGTACATTTGTGCATCTTTTCAGCCCTCCAGGTGAAGCCCTGGCAGATCCCAGCAGGAGTGGGGGAATTAACCCGGTTCTACTGGAATATGAAACCACAAAGTTACGGGTTTCTCTAGGACAAGTTTTCCTTCAAAGTCATCGAGAAAAAGCAAGATCAGAACTCAACAGAATTCTAATAAAGATAAATCTAATAAAAGTTTATTCTATAAATATTTTTCCTGTCAAAAGACAAAACACTTAGAGAAATGTACAAGAAATATTAATTGGAAAAAAAAAAAAATGAAGCCACAGAAAGTTACAAAGTATCAACTCCTTTAATTTAGCTTTAATCTTCCAGAATTGCGCTACGCTCGGTCCTGTCTGTAAACCCACCACGGTCCCCTCAGTGCAGTCACTAATTCGCTCTTCGTAAAGACTTTTGTTAATCACTCTTTTCTTCTCCCTGGTAGTGTCTGTATTCTGGCTTCAGCTCCCATGTGTTTTTGTGAGTCCCCTTCACGTTGTAGATGCCTATTTCTCTTAAAATTTCTTTCAAGTATATCTGAAAGGAAACAAAAATTAAAATTATATAGGCAAGTGATTTCCACACAATGTCACACGATCTGCTCAATCACATCCACTTGGTTCATAAAAACAACTCGCTGGACAGCAGCGTTGGCTGATCGGCACTCATTTGTGTGATAGCAACTCTCTGATAGACTCCGAGCCCAGGCACCAAGAGGGATTAGAGCAGCCTGGGTGTGATGCCCAGTGCAAGCCCCAGGGATTACAGAACCATAGAATGTCCTGAGTTGGAAGGGACCCACAAGCATCATTGAGTCCAACTCCTGTCCCTGCACAGGACAACCCCACAGTTCACACCATGTGTCTGAGGGCGTTGTCCAGTCTCTTCTTGAACACTGTCAGGCCTGGGGCTGTGACACCTCCCTGGGGAGCCTGTTCCAGTGCTCCACCACCCTCTGGGGGAAGAACCTTTTCCTAATGTCCAACCTGAACATCTTCCTGCCATTCCCTCCTGGGCAGTCCCTGTGCAGCCCTGCTGGGGTGCAGAGAGGCAGGTTCCAGCTAGACGGGTGCTCCATACTGAAATGAAGCTCCCAATGCCTCCGAGAAGCGATGCTGAGGTTACAGCAGACCTGCAGCAGCAGCACCCACAAACACGTGAGCTCACAGAGATGCTCCCCAGCTCCGGTCTCGAGAGGAGGGGCTTGCAAAATCCAAAGGCAGAGACATGGCTGAGGTACCTCAAGTGTCAGACATGCAGCTGGTCTGAAAGTTTGTGCATTCCTACATTTCTCACACAACTGTGGAGGAGTGCGGGTACAGGCAGGCTTATCATAGAATCATAGAATAGTTTGGGTTGTAAGGGACCTTCAAAGGTCATCTAGTCCAACCCCCTGCAATGAGCAGGGACATCTGCAACTAGATCACATTGCTCAGAGCCCCGTCCAGCCTGGCCTGGAATGTCTCCAGGGAGGGGGCATCTACCACCTCTCTGGGCAACCTGGGCCAGTGTTTCACCACCCTCAGTATAAAAAATTTCTTCCTTGTGTTCCTCATTGCTTGCACATTTCTTTCTGCCCTGGCAGTTCCCCAGGGTGGTAGGACACAGCTGCTCTGCAGGTCTGGACATTGTTGCCATCTCACATGTCTTCCTCCTGCTGGACTTTCTCCACCTGAGCTAAAAGCTCTTGGCTTTTCAGCTTCCTTGGGCTGGGATTATTTCAAAGCTCTCTGCCCTATTCAGAGTGCACTGAAGCCCCAAGCTTTTGGTTTTCATGCTGTTCCACAGAGCTTTAAGCATTTTATTATGGCCTCGTTTTTAGAGGAGAGCTGAGTAGGTGCCAGAGAATTTTCTAATATATTGCAATATTAAGGCTAGGAAGATAAATAAAAAAAAAAAAACAACAAACCAACAAGTCAAGCTATGATAATCAGTAGTATAACCTTCGACACAAGATAGCTCACTAATATCATCCTCCTTTACTCTTTATAATAAACACCAGTAATTTGTTTCATTTTTTAAAGAGCCGTTTGCCTGCTTGTTTGTTTAAATATTAATCGACTGACTCGAATAGATTGCCATGGCAACCACAGACCACAGTTTAAGAATCCCCACATTAAATTCATAATGGCTTTAGTTTGAGCAATTTAATCCTCTTTGAGTGTGTATATTGAACTGGAGTTACTGGAACCCTTGTATTTTCTGTATCTACAGTTCCACCAAGTGAAAATATCAACATAATCCAAATCATGAAAAAAAGCAAATATTTGTTGATGACATAGGAAAAAAGAAAAGCCAATTGCCTGGTCTCTTCCCATTTTTGCCAGAAGTCGGGAAATAAGTAAAAAGTATGTTCTCAAGTCAGTAAATAAAGTCTCTTTCAGAGAAACGGATGGTTTCTCTCCAGGTACACATCAAAAACGTACAAAGCAGAAAAAATTCAGATCCTCCACTAACAACGATACTTTGTTTGGACTCATGTAGCAAAGTAATTCTTAAAAACCTATCTCGAAGCAACAAGGGGTGTTTAAAAGATGACTGTGTGCAACAAGTACACAGACTGTGTATACAAGCCAGTTTCTTAGGGTCTTGCCTTTGAGCAGGACCCGTGCACGGGGCACAAGGGGTTCATTCTGCACTGTGGGGATGGCTCCTCTGTCCCAGGTTCCCAGCACACACCCCAGCAGGTGGCAGCAGGAGATCAATACACGTCTCCTAACACACCTTTCCACATCTCTGTTGCAGGAATGCTGTCATTATTTGAGAGTCAGGAGTCCAAGAGAAAAGGCACTTGATACTACAGCGATTGGTGCGCAAACGGTTTGGACGGTGACGCTGTTGTTGCACAGTGCTTTTTTTAAAAGCTGATCAAAGCAGGTGTAAAAGCGGTTTCTATATGAGTATGTATAGATGTGTACACCTGCGTATCCACTGCTTTGTCTGCAGTCCCTGTGCATGCACACAAAGCAGCTTTCAGGAGCGTCACTACGAGGCACTTCAAAAGATGGCAGAGTGGGTGGAAGAAACACACTCAGAGTCAAGGTTAAATTCCACTCTAGACCACACAGACGGATTAATGAAAACTCGAAGAAAAATCATAATTGCACCTCGTCCTGTGAAGCGCATCTATATGCAGCTCCTGGGCTGAGAGACCAAGTCTGCACCTGGGAAGCCGGGTCACGAGGGTGACGATGCCCAAGGGCTCAGGCAGAACGAAACCGCTATGGCCGTGTGGTCCGTGGCTCCCAGCAGCTCACTGCGGTTTGGCGGCAGCGTCTTTGGGTGACATTTTGCATGATGCAATTCTCATCTCTCAATACATGCTTACGCCTCCAAACCACCCACCCAGTTAAATGAAGGCTACTTTTAATTTCAACTCGTTTTCAGACCCGGTTCCCCAGGCTGTTCTGATTTTCTCTGGGCAAAACTTCCATGAGTTTCGATACAACAGCATAACAAAATTGAACAAAACCAACCCATACTGAACAGTGACTTAACGTCTCTGCCACAAGTATGGGCACTTCAAGCTGGGACCGTGAACTGCAGCAAGTGAGGACTTCCAACATATCCCATGTGCCATCTCCACTGTGGAGACGCAAGTGGTTTTGGGGAGGGTAGCTGAGAGCATCAACCCAAAAAATCACTCTGCATGGACAGATAACGCTGAAATATAGGGGCTTTTAGATAATTACAGATCAGCGATAATCCTGCTGTACTGTACCATACTTGAGAACAAGTGCCTTGATGAGTGCAGGGGATGTTATGAATTTTCCTGCAGGATGACTTTTCCTTCCAGAAAACAGGACCCTTCACCTGGGTCATCAAAAGAAAACTCTCACTCCATTTCTCTCCAGTGATGCCAAATACTGAATTTTAGAGCCTGGTGAGCGCTAATCAGGAGCCCACAATTTCTTCTCAGAAAGGGATTGAATATGTTTAGATACATATAATTCTAACACAGAAGCTAATCTGTAAGTAATCTGTGCATTGTTCCTGCTCCGGCAGGGGGATTGGACTAGATGATCTTTTGAGGTCCCTTCCAATCCCTGACGTTCTGTGTTTCTGTTCATTTATGGCAACCTCTGCTCTGTTATACCTTCCCTCATGTTTTTTTTGCATAAGAAGTGATATGTTATTATAGAATTACAGGATTAAAAACTTAACTTCCAAGCTCTGACAACCCTTCTGAAACTTTGAGGGGAAAAAAACCCCAGTATATTTAGGATAACCATTACTTAAAGCTGAAATAAAAGAATAAAGTACAAATAATCTACTTTATTTTGAAAAAAATACAGTTCATATCAGACCACTGGTTCCATACTGGCTCCATTCTTCATTGGTCACTCACATAAAAAGCATATTATATTCTCAGCCATTAAGTCCAAATCTAGAATTACTGCAATATTTCCAGGGAGCACTTGGTATTTATACTTGGGTAGGTGGTAGCAGGTCTGCCTACTATGGCAAGTTGTTATTTTTCATTAAAAAGGAAAACAAATAAAACGAAGTTTCCCTAATACAACGGTATTTTGCATTCAGAAAAGACTTGCTTTGTGATTTCATGACTGCAAAATAAAGATGGCAGCAACCTCCTGTGTAACATGCAACATATTCTGCTACACGGATTTAATTTACTATTTACATTTAACACTGTGTAAGAAAAATGCCCTGATTTATTTGTTGCTTCACTACCAAAGATGGTGATTCCCTTAGACAAATGCGTTTTAAATATTATTAGCCAGTGATGTAAGCACGTAGAACTTCATTTTAACAGAAGCTGAGGAGACAGCAGCAGCATTTTTTCCCTTATGACTGAAAATAACCTCAACATTTAGAAACTCAGAGGAGAAATTACATACCCAGACAATCTTAGACACTATGACAGAAAATAAAGCAGTAGAACACTCAGCAGAGATTAATTAGCAGCCAACCTCTGTACAGCACAGGGAAAGCATGCCTATTCACCTGTTGGCATTTTACATTTTTTTTGTCAGGTATAGCTGCTCTGTGAACAATAAAGTCACAGTGGGCATTAGGAATAGATACTTTATTTGCAGGAAAAAAACCCTAAGTTGCATACCAGAGGTTGAAGTCCACAGCAACAGGGATGCTCGCGCAGGAAGGAACCAAGAGATGGTATTTTTAAATGGAAATGGATGCTGTTAGCAACTCCCTACAGAAGTTTTCAACAGGAACCCAGATGGGAAATGACGATAGCTTTGGATGACGGGTAGATGACGTACTGAAAGATGGTTTTGAATTTATCACCATACTGGCTACCCAGTGAACAAAGGAAGGCAGAGGATTTTGGTCAGTTATTTTCTCAGGATATTTGGGTGCAAGGAAGCTGAATGGGAACTGACACTGATGGCAAAACCCCAGCTGGGAATGAACACGAAACCTCTCGCTTTCGCACACAGCTCAGAACTGAGACCGCACAGGCCACTCGAGAGAAGAGGGTTTAACAGTTTGACTGATCTCAGGAGCCCTGTGGGACTTTTAACTGTCAATAAAGACTCAAATAAGAAACACAGGTGCAATGATACAGCCCAAATAACAGATGATGTTGGGTAAAATTAATTTACAATTTCCTTTTAATGTATCTGCATTACTACAGTAGTTAAACAAAAGGGCTAGATTTGCTGAGATGAAAGTACGCAGCACAGATCCACTGTGCCATGAGCAGAATATATTCAGGAGCATAGTTTAAGAAGGACAACGATGGGCTACGAAGATGTATGTCTAATCCAAAGACAAAAACTGGAGTAATCTCGCACAACTTTTGGTGCTTAATGAAGAAATTCATGTCAGAAGCGCAGTTTTCCAGGCTCCTTTGAGCTGATGCAGAGAAGCCGGTACATTCAAGAGGCAAATCACATCAGAGAAGGAAGAACACTTTTGTTCTCCCAAGGCTTAAGTGGGAGTTGCGGGTGACTATTTCTAGCTGAAGTCGTGTTAGATGGGCTAAATCTGCATCTACTTACATTCAAAGTGATCAAGATAGTGGCTGTCACACCTATCTCTTAAAAAAATGAAAAAAATCCTTCAGATTTTCTTGCCAGTCCCTCCATATCTTCTTCCTATTCCTTCCTCCTCAGCTCTCACGATCCACACATCTCTGCCACACAGATAAGGAGTTGACTCATTACATAAATGAATGGAATAGAAGACATGAATACATTATCCAACTGGTTTCTTCTGAGGTACTAGAATACCGTGAACCTACATGTATTTGAATTGAGTAGTACCTTTGTGCAGCTTCTTAACCGAACAGATTGCGCACCTCATTTATACAAATTCTGATACAGATCCGCTTAATTCTAAACATACAAAGTGAGTAAAACTAGTAAGCATCTCCATTTTTCCCTCTCTTTTACAGAGGAATAATAGTTTAATTTTTCAAATTTTTTAATCCAGATGTCACTATTCCTTCTTCTGTCTCAGCTCAAACAACTTTTGAAATCGTTGTTATGTTTAGATTCAAACATAATTAAGTCCCTTTAAGTCTTCTGAAAACTGCAGCTAGGTTGAGGATATATATCAAAGTCAGCAGTGACAAGCATCAAATCATCAAAGATATTTAATGTACCATTGTCTTCGCCTGCCCCTGCCTGGTCTGCTCAAGGAAAGCTGGAACAAGGGAAGAAGGGAAAGAACTGGAAAGTTCGGGTTCATAGATGAAGGGGCTGGCAGACACTGCAGGATAACACGATCATCATTTGAGCACACATCTTCATGTTTTTCTTGCTTGTATATCAAAACAGTGTTCAAAAAATAAAAACAACAAACCACATATCAAACCCATAAACTATAGTCTAAAAATTATTATAATTGTAAAGGAAATTAAGTGATTTTAGGGGTGTTGACATGATGCCTGAGCTCCTAACATGGATAATGCATACATTTAATACTAATATAATGAAACGCAATTTTCTAGACCCACGGAAAAAGAGTAACCCTCACTGCTGTTCCAAGATAAAGTTCAGAAGCTGAAGGAAGGGCTGACCACTCACACCAGCTCTATAATGCCAACAACAACAGAACTAGGCCATCGCTTCAGTGAGGACAGGAGTGTAACATGGGAGACATCAGAGCATTATAGAACTTGGTTTCTAGTATTAAAGAGAACCTAAATAAGAAAGAGACTGTTTAGGTTACTTAAACCACCTCTGTCAAGAGAAAGCATACGCTCTGCAATGCTTAGTATCCTACACAGTGCTACGATAGCAAGTTTAAAACTTGATGATTTCCGTTTGTTGTAAAAGACATTTAGAGAGCTCTTTCAAAGGTATATGGTATATATTAAACTGTTTTCTGGGTATGGAAAATATACACAACAGTAACTACTGAACGTGGTTATATTGCAAGACTACTAGTACGTACCACCGGCTGTTTTGTTATGTCCACCAGGTCTTTAATGTTGTAATACTGATGTTTCTCAAAGGCTGAAAAAAGCATGTCCAACACTTGTTGTTTATCAGCTCGAGCCCGTTTTCCATCTTCTTTCTTCTTCTTCTCATATTCAATCTATCAGATACAAAACACATTTTAAAGACATTCATCTGTAATGCTGTATAACTCTCAGTGCTGAACATTAAGACATAAAAAAACCTCTTGTATTTAATAAAACACTGTTCAATGACTCAGTTCTTTTCATCTGGAAATTTTTCTTTTGAGCACTCAAATGTTCTTTTATGAACATAAAGTAAGCATTTTGTCCTCAGCACAATAAGCTTTTCAGATATATATCTCTACTTTATCCAGTAAAAAACCCCAGAAACAGAGACTTCATGATGTACCCAAACATGGAGAGAGAATTAACATTAGTACAGGATTCCAAACTGAGATGGTATTTTCACTCCACTTCTGTTGATATCAGCTTCTGAAGTATAATGACAAATATCAAACAACCTACAGATTACTATATTTGGGAAAATCCACAGACCAACACGTCTACATCCCCTATCATAACAACCACCTGCCCAAAGGATGCTCAAATGGCCCTTGGGTGCTGCCTCATCTGTTCCAGAAGCAGCACTCAAGGCAACCACTCCACCAACACAAAACCAATCTTCACTGAGTGAAGACACACTTCAAGGATGTGTTGGGTGGTATCTCTTCAGGAGAAACCTGAGTGGCACACACAAAGTTACACTAGTCCAAAAAACCCCACTCAAGCAAGTAGAGGCCCCTTGCTGCCGCACACCATCCTATTTCAGAATGCATATTAGAAAGTATTTAGCTATTATAATCTGCACAATATTGCAGAAACTTTTATCTCTGCCAACCTCCAAAACTACTTCCTGCGTTTCCTCACATTCATCCTCGGAAGCAAGACTTACACAGACCGGCACATCCCAAACATGCCCCAGTCACTGCGGAGCACCAACCGCAACACCTGCCAGCACGTCACCCACCCCCAATACCACCCACCCTCGATAGCGAAAAACCACCAAGCTCCTAGGAACCAATAAAAGTGACCCAGAAAGTAACAGATTTCCTGCAATCATCACGTGCTTTCAGGCAAACTGCACAGGTGGATCCCAAGAAGCACAACACCCAGCAGAAGAGAAGCCCATGAGCAATATGGGACACACACCTGGCTCCCAGTGGGATAATTTTGTATGGGAGTTGTTCCACCTCTGATGTCTCAAGCCTGATCCTCAAAATGAAGACCTTCAGAGAAGCAGCTTAGAAATGAAAATTCACAGTTCTACTGGATACCAAAAATCTTATTTTTTAGGAGAGATTGGTTTTATGGCACAATTAATTTTTTCCTACATTTCCTTGCCAGCTAACCCCCTCCTACTCTCTGGGAGAAAATAGCCTGTCTCTTGGTCTCTGTCCCAATGTGGCTAAAGACTATTACCACCTTTGCCGTTGCTCACAGGTCTCTGGCCAGCCAACTCTCTCCTTCAAATCCCGAAACAGATGGACGTTGTTAAACTGGATGCAGAGCAATTTTTCCCAACGTGTACCTTGAAATCTGTTGCTTCCGCTTAAAACCTAAGATGGGCTTGGGCAACCAAATACTTGTCTGCTTTTCCAACTGTATGTTAGTCTTACAGAAGATACAACCTTTTCACACAAACCCACACAATTGATTTCTATCCGTTAATACACGTTAGTGTAATTATTTAACTCTTTAACCTCTTGTCCTGGTTTTGTTAAAAACAAGTTTCTCTTTTAGTGAATTTGCCTGTCAGCTAAAGCTTTCATATTGGCTGCATTTTCCTGGAAAACCAGATACATGTTTTGGTAAACATAGCAATGGAATGCGAGGTTATTGATAACAAATTGATGCACATCTTGCGAGAGGGGCAGAGAAACAGGTGACCAAGAAACTGACCAACTGAGTATAACATCCCATTCACGTGATACTTCATATAAAAGTGAGAGATCACAAGGATCTTGTCCCTTTTTCTTATGGCCGACATTAGGAGAGGACCTTATGAGTCGTCCCTGCGAACTGAGGCCTAGTGACAGACTGAATCCAGCTCCAGTTGGCTGCACCAAGTAAAACAGCTTCACAGAACATCATCTTGGCTGCCATGATCTACAGCAGAACTGCTACGCCAGGAAAACTACAGTAGCAACAAAAATCTAGGACATTGGCCTTGCTATAAACAATAGTAATAGAAACATTTATTCTGAAAGTCCAACAGACAATTTATTAGGAACCTCTGCTGACCCTGAGAAGGTTTTACTTGTAAGTTTTGGAAGCCCGACTGTGGATTCAATCTCTGTTTGTCTGCCAGGATAGTTTCACTACACAGGATAATGCCAGTAGACTGCATCTAGTCGTAAATACATGAACTAGAACTGCAATGGCATTGAAATATTTATGAACACGTCTACTCAGGTGACACTCTTTAAAACTACAAATCCAAAATACAGTCAGGAAACATAACAGAATATCAGTACACAGCTAAAGAGCATAATATGACACCTTTCCCGTGGCTGCAAGCTGAACTCTTTACCAAGTGTCATGGCCAGGCTGCACTCAGGGTTCCCTGCAACTCCACCAACAAAGCAGTCTCTACTGCATATATTAATGTAGTCATATAGGTATTGGAGAAGCAGGGAAATTCTCATTCACCCAATAGTCTACTGTGACCTACAGCACCACCCATGGCCTGATGGGTTAGCACGGGTTTCCGTATGAAGCGTCAAAATAAATGATACAAAGAGTGGGATGTGGGATGGCCCTTTACTGCATGAAATATAAGATGAAATCAGAGATGTGTGAAAGTGTTGTCTCTTCTGCTACCTGCAAGTAAGGAATACACTCAATCAACTACCTGACTGCCAAAAAAGTTCTCTGTGCTGTATTT
Organism: Streptopelia decaocto; assembly: GCF_964273445.1. NCBI lineage: Eukaryota > Metazoa > Chordata > Aves > Columbiformes > Columbidae > Streptopelia > Streptopelia decaocto. Next base: position 180,937,102 of record NC_138663.1, on the reverse strand, counting down.
TCATCTGATCTGACAATAGGCAGTCTGAGGCATTAAAAATGCTTTTAATTTACACCTTGCTTAAGTCAGAATTTACTAAGATACATGATGAACATTTACATTTTTCCTGCCAGAGAAACCATCTCTCCAGAGCAATGATTTACTACCACTGTCATGTTCTAACTCAGTGCAAAGCTGTAGGGACTTGCTCCAAGGACAGGGGTGCATTCTGAGGACAATGAAGTATGCAGGGTTTTAGACATGCATTTTGAATTTATTTTAGCATGATAGCTGTCCCTTTGGTATTAAAAATACATGGATCTGTCACATCTCAGGCTACAGTGTAAAGCTGATACTTCATGCTAGCATTGAAAGCACCTGTTATGATCAGAACCCCATTACACTGCGTATTTTGGAAGTTGCATTTCCACTTACAATAACAAATTTGGTTTCTATTTTCTAGTATTATTTGAAAATGGCTTATTTGCCTTTTAAGCTGGAGAGAGTCAAAGAGCAAATCCACCAGCCCATAAGCAGTGAGACTGAAAGTGCTTCAAATAAACAGATGAGTAAGATCATCACAAAGTATGGCAGTATCATCACATGGAATGAGACCAAGGTAGAGAGAATACCTGGCATGCACAAAGTTGCAGACAGCAGCATGTTACATTATGTTTTCAGAAGAAACTTAGTCATCAGAAGCAACACACACATTAAAAAAAATCTAATCTAGTTGAGTAAAACAATTTTTTTTTTGTCTGGTCTGAATACTGCTCCAGATTTTTTCTCTTTTGGTATTCCATAGTCAAACACAGGAATTACCGTCCCATAGGATATACTGTACATTTCTTTCCACATAAGAAGGAAAGCAGGAACTACAACTTTATGGGATCCTCTTCAAAAACCAAGACACTGACAGTATGTTCTTCTGGAAGCAGAATTTTCTAGTTAGCCACTGCAATTTACAGTAGTAGGTCTTTCTTGAGCCTGAGTTTTCAGCCTTTTTTGACTCAGGGATTCAAAGAGTTTTCCCATTTCTCTGTGCAGCTGCTGATCAGGTCATGGCTGATACTGGTTAACACCACCTTACTGGATTTCCATAGAGCCCTACTGCATTTGAGGCACTGCCTTATGGGAGACTAGGACCAGCGACTTAATGTTTTGAATATATGCACATGTTAACATTTCACAAGAGGAGGAGATGAATTAACCTGCCTTAATTTGCTGCCAGAAAAGCTTCTGGTACTTTAGAGGTCAAGTCCAGAAGACAGTAGGTGAGACAAAGGCATATCTCTTTACAAAGATTGTCCGAGTTCTGGGTTCCTGTGTACATTTGAGGTCACTTCTCAGTAAAGACCATGTATTTGTTTTTAAGGTTAGTAATTTTTCCCTGACTCAAAGCAATTCAAGTTGAAGGATGCGGTGTGAAAGATAAAGACAGCCAGTTACAGGCTGCATCACTGCCCTAACAGCAGCTGTTACGCCTGCTCTTACCAACCCTTCTGCAATTTTCTACCCTTCAAACAACACAAACAAAATGAACAAGAAGAAAACCAGAAACAAACTGCAACATCCTCAGGCAGAAGGTCAAACTGAAGTGATGGAAGAAACCAATCTTCTCCTTTCACCTGGGGTGCACTGGGAAAACTGTGACCAGCAGGAGGAGGTAGGTTCTCCTCCTCTGCCACGATGAGGCCGCATCTGGAGTACTGCCTCCAGTTCTGGGCTCCCCAGTTTAAGATGGTCCAGAAATTACTGGAGAGAGTCCAGCAGCAGGCTACGAAGGTGATCAGGGGCCTGGACCATCTTTCTTATGAGGAAAGACTGAGAGAGCTGGGTCTGTTCAGCCTGGAGAAGAGAAGGCTGAGAGGGGATCTTATCAGTGTTTATAAACATCTCAAGCGTGGGTGTCAAGAGGATGGGACCAGACTCCTTTCAGTGGTGCCCAACAACAGGCTGAGGGTCAACGGGCACAGACTGAAGCACAGGAGGTTCCATCTGAATATGAGCAGAAACTTCTTTACTTTGAGGGTGCCAGAGCACTGGAACAGGCTGCCCAGAGAGGCTGTGGAGTCTCCTTCTCTGGAGACATTCAAAACCTGCCTGGACACATCCCTGTGTGATCTGCTCTGGTGAACCTGCTTTAGCTTGTGGGTTGGACTAGGTGATTTTTAGAGGTCCCTTCCTTCTAACCCCAACCATTCTGTGATTCTGTGGGTTTTGTTTGGTTTTGTTGTTGTTGGTTTTTTCTTTTTTTTTTTTTTAAGGAGCAAGAACAAGAGTGAAGCACTGAAGTTGTTATTCCTTCTGTGCGTGGCAAAGCTGTGGGAACAACGGGTAAGTAACACGGTGTAATGGGAAAAGCTACTGGGACTCTCAAGCCAGTCTCTGAGAACAACAATGAAAAATCCATGGTACTGTTTGTACCTCTTCAAATGACATATAGCAAAAATGTGCTTAGCTAGCAACTAGCTTCGAGCTACAACTCTCTCCATGTGAAGAAAAAAATGACTCGCTTTAAAATTGATGCTTCCTACACAAAGGAACAAAGTAACAATAAGGAAATTCAACATTATCTTCACTGATCTTAGGTCTCTGACAGGACTATTTCACAAATGGGTATAAAACAGTCTCCTGGAAATAACATGAACTAGACTTTTTAACCAAAGCACAATCTTTTTTTTTGCTATAATAGTAAATTGTAATGCTCAGCATTCTTCTTTTTCTATTGTTTTAGTGCACACTCTCCCCAACAGGAGCATCTATTTTAAATTCTTTGGATGATCTGAAGTAAATCAAGGATGAGTATTTGTATTCCATTTACAAATGCAACGTGAATATGCTAAAATTCTTAATTCATTAATGTATAAAAACAACTTGCACAGAAAACTGAATATCAAACCCTCCCTTTGTTGAAAAGTTATTTGCAGCTGGCGCCCCAGTTGCCCACGTTTTAATTAGCAACATTCCGGCATCTCCCTCCAACTTCAGCAACAGCTCCCGCTGTTGTCTGAAAACACGGAGCGCATTGTCAAGTGATATTAAAAAAAAAGTGTGGTATCTGTTGCTGTTTTCTTCTTTTTGTCTTGTGAGTACACTGCTCACAGCAAGCTACAATGCAGCCTTTCATTTTTTTCCTTCCTGTTTTCTTTGCAAACAGGATTTTTTATGCAGTAAGCGTAAAGCACTTGTTGAGAGCCATATTACAGAATGCATGTACACGGTAAACTAATTGGATTTCTTTAAAACCGTGTGTTTTTTAAATTTAAAAAGCATTAAAACATTATTTGATTTAATGGAAGGACCACTTTAGAACAAGCTGTCTGGAGTGGAAGGTGTTTTTCCCTGCAAGACTTCATACAGAAATCAATTTCTCTTTGTTTACCTTCTCAGGATGTTGCTAAGTTTGCTGAAAAGCTGCCAGAATTTCCCTCTTGAAGGAATCATTAATACTGAAACTGATGTATTACACTGCTTCGGTAGACAGCTAATATGAAGGTGATAAAGAAGTGAGACTAAATCTAAAGTTTCATTTAAAGATGTTTGAAAAAAGTCTTAAAGGTTTTTGCATCCCCTGAAGCACGGGTACCCATCTCTTTATTACGGGAGACTGGGAAGAGGGGAGACCACAAAGAAGCCTCTGAAGGGGTAACCAGGACCACTAGAGAACTCTCCTGCTGTATTACAAAAAATAATTAAGTCACAGAAAGATCCCAACTGCAAGAACATTTACTGCAACCTTTTAAAGATGCGTATCACATACAGATATACGGAAAATGAAGGTCCCTTTCTCAGAGACAAAAAGCTAAATTATAATCCTGGCATATATCGTAATGGAAATGCAATTTCTTCTAATAAAAAGGCAGGCTTAATGTAATGTCTTGGGAAAAAAAAATCACTTTCCCCATCCTTGTATTCAAACAAGCTATTACTATTTCCCTTCTACATGTAATTTCTTACTCTCCTCCTTCCTGCTGTATGTTCATTTATGGGTACACACTTAAGCCCCATTTAATATTCTACCACCTCTTAATTCAGGAAATGTTACTCCTTACTTTCTTATTTAGTAGATATTCCTTCTTTCTTCAGAAACTCCTCAGTAGATGACTGAATGTATCAGCATTTATGGTAGATTGTACATTTTTTGTTCCTTCTTGTGAAAAGTCTTGTCCCCAACAGGTCTGTCATGTTCTATGATTCTATAATTCTATGATTCTACATGACTATAAGCAATACAGCAAGTTTTAAGAAAGCAGCTACTGCTTGAAAACATCAGAAAACTTCAACCAAGAGGTTTTAAAAGATCATAGACGTATTCTCCCAGACGTACATCCTTTCAGCCATCTAACCCGAACCTTAATAAAAGACTTAATGAAAAGAAAGGTATTGTAGAAAGTAGCCACGCCAGGGCCTTTAGAGGCAATGCCAAGAGTGACTCAAGTATAAATAGGTATGTCCTACTAGATTTTTTTCATCAGAACAACTTCAAGACAGACAGGAGAAGTAAACACATTGCCAATGGATTTCCATAAGCATGGACTGCTATGTAACCTCTAAAATCATTACAATTAGGACACAAGAACGTCGTAACTTGTAAGAAGGCTGATTACATCTTGGTTATACCCCCTGAATCTCATATAAGATTTAAATTTCTATAATGATATGACAATTGGCAACTGGAATAAAGATTCAAAGGTTGTCTCCAGGTTCAAGTCCTATTGTTGTAATGATGCTAGTGTCAAGGAAATGGCACAGAATCCAGGTAAAAAGAGAAGCTGTACATCACTGTACCTTATGCCAGAATTAAAGAAGAAGAATAACAGTATCATCATAAAACAATATACTCATATAAAATTGCATTTGCATAGCAGGATATACCAGTGTGACTATTTTGGTTAAATGTCATTCCCTTAGCTGAAATAGTTATATTGGTATGATTATCTATGTATAGATCAGACTTTGAATAGTAACTACTACAAAACAGTCCCATGAGAGATAAACTATTATTTTTGGTTCTGTGGAGAGACTGCCTTTCAGAATAATGCTTAAATATCACCCAGTATATTGTCATTTGTTTTATGTAAATAAAATGTTAATAAAAAGTGTAGAAGTTTAAATGACTAACACAGTGATTCATTTTCAGTATGACTTACCATTTCGCACATTCAACAGTAACAGTGATTATATATGCATACATACAAATTACTCAAAGAGGATCTTTAAGAAAAAGTACATTATAGTTTGTATGTACATCAACTGATTTGAAACAGCAGTGTGGGTGTAATATTGACAAAGATAATGATGCAAATAACATGTACTAGGAAGGTATGAAACTGGGAAAAATTATCACCTGTTATTCTCTTCTACTTGTTGTCATCTCCTGCAAAGAACTGGAAACTAATGATTCTTTTCAAGTCTTTCACCCACCTCCATATGATATTTTATTTGGCTCAAAGGAGTGCTTCCACACCTCATAGCACAAAGCCAGAACAGCCTTTTATCCCCAAATTTCAAAATTACATTTCAAAAAGAGTCCAAAGGAAGAATGTAATAAAGACACCAGAAAAGGCTTAGGTAAAGGTGGTCTGCCCTCATCAGGTAACACAGGAGAGTTCAAATTGGCAGACCTCAGCCCCAAGGGTGACATTGGTCCTTGAGACAGAAAGGACATCCCCAAAAGACAAAATCAGGGAGAAATGAGATAACATGGAACATTTCCAAAGACAGTGGCTAACTGTGACCCAAAGGGCTGCAGGACAGCAGCAGAATGATTCTGGTGTCCTGAGTCAGATTCTGGCTAGGAGAATAAGGGAAAATACTGAAAGGTACTTACATTATATTGATGATTAGCCACTGGTTTGTAGTTTGTGGTTACGGCTTTGTCCAGCTGCTGTGATAGCCTTACAGGTTTAGAAGATTCTTCTATCTGTAATCTGCAAAATAAAATAAGAGAATTAATAAAAAGTTCAGACAAGCACACACTCAAAATGAATTCTAAAAATCTGCAAGTATGAACCAGCCCTTATCAAAGGTCAGCTGAAAACAAATCATGAGGCAAAACAGCTACGCTCTTCTGAATTAAGTTCTTCCTACTCTATTTTTGCTTGAGGACATCATGGATTATTATGACATTACATGCTACAGGAGATACTGAAATACTAAAAACCAAGCAACTGTGAAAGGAAGATGCTAAAAATCATGTCTGAAGACAAATTTTATTCTAAAAGCCTGACACACAGGTGGAAGAAAAGCCCGTGCGCTTTCAGATGAAACCCAACACAAATGAACCCAGAATCTCCCAGCTAACTCAGCTGAGGCCTGAAAAAGCATTTGATCCACCCCTGCCCAGAGCACAGCAACGATCAGGCTCTACGACCTTCTCTTAGATACTTTAATGTAAAAATATAGATTTCCGTGACCTTTTTTTCAGCGTTATAGTACAGTAACAGAGCACAAATAACTGTTTTTAAAAACATGAAGATAAAGAAATCCAGCCAGGTCCAAACCATCATACAATCAAGTCTCAGTCATACAGCTAACAATAGGTGACCTTCAGTTCTCCTTGGGAAAGGCTCTCAGAAGGTCAGAGGTTGAATACATTTTGTCAAGCACATCTCTATATAATTTAAAGCTTATGCGTGATGGTGTAGAAGAAGTGCTCCGTTAACTTCAGGTTTAACACTCCTTGAAACGAAAACGCACAAACCCAAGCTTTAGAAAAATGCAGGACAACATCCCTTCAGAGAAAATAGCCCAATGGCACATACAATTAATTAATCAATATTGAGATAAAACTAGGTTATCATCAGTGACATTATTTTGTTTCCAAAGGCTTATCTTATAGGCAGAAGAGTCAGTTTTCACTAGACACAATGTAAGACTTATAGCCCAATAAATGTACAATGATGTTTGCTTCTTTCCAAAGGAAAATTAATATGGTGTCATTAATGCAAATAATAACTACAAGTTTACTAAAGTAAAATACAATAGTGACAAAAGAGACTGTACTTTAAAAAACACTGTGTTTCAGATCACTGACTTCTTTTCATAAAAATATAACATACATCCAAAAAGCTACATTTAAATTCAGCATGCATCTGATTTAACACCTGAAAAACCTAAATAAATTACATTTAAAGTAAGCATTAAATTAAGAAAAAATTTCTCTAGTTGTAGCAACTGGAAATGAAGCAAATCATCCTTCATATTGCCAGACAGTAGTTGCAGGCAGTTTGGTCTCGTATGTAGACAGAAAGTTGCTTCCTCTTGCATCTTTGTAGACTTGTCATTTGTTCTATAGTTTTAACTACCCTTAAGGGACCGTTGCCTTGTATTCTACATTGCTAAATCAGGAAAAGGTACGTCAATGTCTTCTTCTGTCCAAATGTAGCACATTTTTTCTTAGCTTGAAAGAAAATCAATGGGAAGGTAGATGAGCGGTGAACACTTTTTACCCCATTCTGGCAAATAAAGGCAGAAGTTTTTATCACAAGAGTTTATCTTTTGGCCTTCAATCTAAGTAAATGATTTTAAAGATTTTATTGATCTCGCTGCCAAAGGTCTTCTAAGTTCACATTTCATAAAAAGGCACAGGCTAAAGATAAATCAATATATTTTTTCCAAATCTGCCTTTTTTTTCCACTTCCTCATTGCTTATTATTTTTTTTCTTTTTGGTCTCAGTGACTTTTTTATTTTAATAGTTTGGCTTTAATTTTTTTTTTTTCTTAGCCATTTTTCCTATTGTTTTGACGTGGGAAGTTTTCCAGTCCCCACTGTAGCTATTTTTCACCTCATTTCTCCCTTCTCACATTTTTCCTTCCCGTAAAGGAGGTTTCCTGCTCAATCTTTTTACTGATATTGCTCTGGTTCATGAGACAGGGGTTCCTGGAGATGGACTAGGAATTTCCATCTCTGTTTTCCACTCCAAGGACACTGTACCACCTTCATGTGGACCAGAGTTAGCTATTTGATTTGTGATGATGTTCCAGAGTCCTTCTCATTACAGCTGCAGCACAGGTAAGTGACAGACAAGGTTCCTAACAATATTGAAATATATCAGATGGTGTCATGTTTTCTGGGAGCGCTAGGCTTTCAATGGTGGCATTTCTCCGTGATTAAATCCTCCTTGCATCAAGCTTTATATTCATTATTCTTTACAACGTAAATTTACAATATCCTCCATTTCTTTAGGAAAACAGCTAAAGAACATCAGCCCTTCAATGATGAAATGCCAGAACACGGAAAATACAGACTGAACACCTCAGACTGCCCTCAGAAGGAAAAGCTTTAGAATGGTGATGTCAAACCCCCTCCAGCTCCTGAATCAGTTAGATACTGAAGCATGCAAACAATTGATAACTTCAGCCTAGAGCCTGTCATCACCCTTGGACCCCACTCAGCGTTGAAGGTCTTCACCTCTTCTGGCATTTTAAATTTACAATACAGGAAATTTCAGTCCCCATTTCACCACATCTTCCATAAATCAATCCTTCTTTGCACAAAAGAACACCAGCGATTTATTTCTTAACATTTTTCACTTGCCATGCAGGATATACATATCAGCTTTTTTATTTTAACCTGCTAATCTCCAAACCAGTAGAAAAACAAATGCGTAAGAGAGTACAGGGGCCTCCAAATGTTGATGGCAGTGAAGTTACATTTAACATGTGAAGTTCCCCAACACGCAGTCTTCAAAGCAAACAAAAACTTCTTGCTTGCTTGGGATGGAATGGAAATGGACACATTAAGTTTGTTTGTGAAATGGCAAAAGATCTCAGAAAGATCCACGTGTACCAACTAAGAAATAGATCAGCTACAAATGTATGTGGCTCTGAAAGAAATTTCAGAGATAATCATGTTGGACTTCAAGATTTCTTGCCAATGGTTGCCAAATTGTGACCCACAGATCTCAGATGGCTAATAGTACAATGTTAACTTCTTTTTCTTTTTCCAGTTGATAAATTGCTGTAGTGCAAACTAAAAGTACATACATTCCCGGTACTACTTTTTAATGCAAGCAATTACAGCAAGTGCCACATGTCAATGTGGAAATCTAAATGGGAAGCACAGTGACTCAGAAGGCAAACCTTTTTATTAATATGCATTTATTCTACACATGCATCTTGCTCTTCTCCCTAATGGCTGCCCTTCTCATTTCTTTTTCTGCAGCTTTCAAGATCTCCTGGAGAACGACGGAGCCTCAGGTTGTCTTCCTTCCACTCAGCTTCCCTGTGGAATATGGTCACACAACCCTATCTGGAACAACAGCTGCTGCACATCTGCAGTTAGCCTCTCCAGAATGCACAAATACAGGTAAAAGGTCTGACAAATGTGCTATAAACCCCAAATTAGCAAATGCTTCCTGTGTGGATGAAGCAGTGAAATTTGCTTAGTGCATTACAAAGGGTAAGACAAATAGCCTGTAATCATTTTGTCCAGATGATTTGTTGGTACACGCACTATTTGCAGGGAAAATATGGTGCATGTTTTGTTTTATTTTTTTTTCAAAACCATGCCATTAATTCTCCAGTATTCAGAAAGCAATACGTCTAGGTGAATATAATTGACTTTTAAAATGTGTATAGCATTGCTGAAAAAAAGTTGATTAAATATACATTCTCATAATTATACACTCAAAACTGTATAACAAAAGCTATGAATTGGGCATTACACTAGCCTTTTAGATTAATGTTTTAATGTGTTACAGGTATAATTACTTTAAAATGCTTATTGCTTAAACAGAATTTAGAAAGCAGCATTAAACCAAAATATTATGAAGCGTTTTATACAGGTTTTTCTCAGAGTGGATCTGCTGAATGTTAATTGAAACTGTTGGCAGGAATAAAGAAAAAAAAAAATCAATAGATATTCTGAGTCACTGGTGACACTGATTTAAAGGAGCAGTGGCTTTTTACCTATTACTCTTTATTATGATTTGCAGTGGTATGACAGCTGAAAGCCTCAGTTATGGCTCACACCTACACACAACTCTCCAAGGAGTTAAATTTTCCACTTGACTCTTTTTGAAATAGCTCGTGCCATAATTCATGCTAAAATCTGGGCTAAAAAAGAAAAAGAGAATGAAGATTTTTTTTCCCCCCCCCAAACTGCCAATAAATTAGCGACAGAGCAGCCACCAGCCGGCACACTGTGGTTTTCTCTTCCACCCCCAAGATCAAATATAGCTCTTCTGCCTTGAAATACAACAACTAACCAGCACGGCATCAAATTCACCACGGTCATTTCCCAGCAAAATACATTTTATACTGCAAGTCTGATTTGCCATTGTGCCTACAGTTGAAAAAGGGAAAAAACATTCAAACAGGCTGGAAATAATTCTATAGGACTTGTCAACATGCAGCAGGCTCATAAAGGGAGACAGATGAAGGCAATATGTACCCTCCTAGGAGGAGATGCTCATTGGCTTTTAAATATATGTATCTTCCAGCAATAAAAAATAAACCAAAGACCTTTGGAATAGATAATTTCCTGTGATTAATCTTCTGCCACAAAACAAATGTTTCAAAGATTAGAAGCAGGTATTAATCAGAAATGCTGCTAGGGCTTGAATTCTTGACATTTCTAAAGAAATTATTGTACAGACAGGACTGAAAAGTTTTAATACCTTTTTGTGTTTGGCTGTATTTACACAGGGCACTAGTAAGTAAGGTGCCAACCTTACTGTCGCAAAAAAAGAAAAGTTGGTTTGCTTCTCGCTCTGCAATATCATTCAACAGAGATGCACGGGAAAAGAGCAAGCCCACTGCCCAAAGCCTGGGAAGGGATGAAACACAAACTCTCCACTTCTGCAGTTTTGCAGCTTTATCTTTTCTGAACTCACAGAATCACAGAATGTCAGAGATTGGAAGGGAACTCAAAAGAACATCTAGTCCAATCCCCCTGCTGGAGCAGAAACACCCAGATGAGGTTACACAGGAAGGCATCGAGGCAGGTTTTGAATGTCTCGAGAGAAGGAGACTCCACGACCTCCCTGGGCAGTTCCAGTGCTCTGGCACCCTCACTGAGAAGTTTCTTCTCATATTTAAGTGGAACCTCCTGTGTTCCAGTTTGAACCCATTGCCCCATGTCCTATCATTGGTTGTCACCGAGAAGAGCCTGGCTCCATCCTCGTGACACTCACCCTCTATATGTTTATAAACATTAATGAGGTCACCCCTCAGGCTCCTCCAAGCTAAAGAGATCTAGCTCCCTCTGCCTTTATTCATAAAGGAGATGCTCCACTCCCTTAATCATCTTCGTTGCCCTGTGCTGGACTCTCTCCAGCAGTTCCCTGTCCTTCTGGAACTGAGGGGCCCAGAAATGGACACAATATTCCAGGTGGGGTCTCACCAGGGCAGAGTAGAGGGGGAGGAGAACCTCTCTGAACCTACTAACCACCCCCCTTCTAATACACCCCAGGATGCCATTGGCCTTCCTTGCCACAAGGGCACAGTGCTGGCTCATGGTCATCCTGCTGTCCACCAGAACCCCCAGGTCCCTTTCCCCTACACTGCTCTCTAATGGATCATTCCCCAACTTATACAGGAACCTGGGGTTGTTCCCGCCCAGATGCAAGACTCTACACTTGCCCTTGTTATATTTCATTATTTTTTTCCCCACCCAACTCTCCAGCCTGTCCAGGTCTCTGGATGGCAGCACAGCCTTCTGGCGTGTCAGCCACTCCTCCCAGCTTGGTGTCATCAGCAAAGTTGCTGACAGTGCACTCTAGTCCCTCATCCAAGCCAGTGATGAATATATTGAATAGTACTTGCAGAAGTTCTCAGCCTGGTACCAGGGGAGTGAAAGCCAAGGACTGCTCCGGCAGGGGGACTGGACTAGATGATCTTTTGAGGTCCCTTCCAATCCCTAACATTCTGTGATTCTGTGTGTGACTAACTCTCTTAGTCCTTTACCGAGCAATTCTCTACTTGAACCAGACACTTCCATGAAGTTTCACAATATCTCATATGGGCAAAAAATTTTTTTATTTGCTTCTCTCTTTTGCAAAGCATCCCAAACATGACGGAGCTAGGTCCTGCAAAATCTCATCCAAAACAAGTTAATAAAACAAATGCAACAATATAGCTTCACAATTACTTCTCATGTTCCTTTGGACTACTGCACCTTGCTGAGGTTCAGGTAGTACCTTTTCTGATTTTCTTCCAAGCAAGAATGTTAGTAATATAAGAAGTGAGCAGATGATGGGCAAGAGGTGAATACTCCTACAAGATGCTGAAACTTAAAGTTTTTGTAATTCTGTGAGACCTAAGGGAACTCAGCACCCTGTGGGGCACATCCTCCTAAAACAAACCCATGTCAGTGCTCAACCACAAACATCATAGGAAATTATCAGAATGACCACATTGGTAAAAATAACCATTATCTAATAATAATAATGACGACAATTTGTAGCTACGCAAAACAATCTGTCATATATTCTGAAAGATAAGAACTAGCAACATGCAAATTCAACATGTTGTATTAGATTTTGTCGTAAAAAGTCCTACTGTTTCACATAAAACGGAGGCGGATGACTGCAGCCCATCGCATGGATGAATCTACTATTCTCCTTCAGACATCGAGTGTTACTCCAGCACACACAGCCAGCCAAAGCAAAGTGAGCCTGTCCTCATTTATAAAGACAGGCAGACAGAGAAGAGGATTAGCTGAATGGAAATAGCACTAAGAAGTGCATTTGCCAGCACTAAATAACAAAATGTTTCAGATCATTAATATAGAATATGATTTATAACTGATTTAAAGTCCTGAAATCCTGGCATTTCAAGAAAGGTGCTGCAATTATTACATGTTCAGGAAACCTATTAGGTTCTTCCGAAGCTGACATCTTCAAATATATATGTTGAAGGCTGAGCAATGAATCATATGAATATAAGATAATTTCATGTCTAATATTGAGACAGGCACCACTTCATAACTGAAGTCTCAAATTCTACAGATCTTTCCCCAGTACAGAAAACGAGATGATATGAATAGCAATTCAACAATAAGTAACAATTTCTTATGCATTTTATTTTCTGGTTTGAGAAAATTGGAATACTTGATTAAAACTACTAAACTGCCATTTTTCTTCTCTGCGTTTAGTATTGCAAATGATTAAGAACCTTCTGGACCAAGGCTGTGAGGATAAATAATGTGAAGATAAAAAAAGACTTTAGCATTCTAGGAGTGATGTAACTGAATAACTTTATTATTTGATGCCCAACTTTTAAACATTTTAAGCGATGCCCTAATCGCAGAATCACAGAATGTCAGGGATTGGAAGTGACCTTGAAAGATCACCCAGTCCAATCCCCCCGCTGGAGCAGGAACACCCAGATGAGGTTACACAGGAAGGCGTCCAGAGTAGGAGACTCCACAACCTCCCTGGGCAGCCTGTTCCAGTGCTCTGTTACTCTTGCTTGGGGGAAGCACCAGGAATTTCACAAGCCCATTACTAAAGCTACAGAAGGCAAAGAGAGATCTAGGAAAAGTGATTCATTAGTTAACATAAGCAGAATAGAAAATGCCCAGCCCTTTAATTTTAACATGAAGATTATCCTCTCAAATGAAAGTATTCTTTTCGAAAGGATCACACACAATTTTAACTATGCATGCACATATATTTCAGTCATTCCTGTGAAAAAAAATCCTTTAGGAAATGACTGTACAATATCACTTCTTCCTCTTTTATGCTACTAGATGGCTTAGAAGGTAAAAGCTAGAAAAGAAAATAAAGACAGCATGGTTTTGGAGAGCAGTCAGACTTCCTGAAAAAGTGTGAGCTAAAATACATGCAAAAACACACTCAAAAGTGCACTTATTTTCTTTAAAGCAAAAGTGTAAGAAATAGTTTTGTCTACCTTGTTGCTGGCTCAAGACTTTTTATTACTTCACAGCCAGTTGTTTGAAAATTATCTTCTCTTAATAAAACGCAAGTTTATTCTAAATTGTCAACAAATGAAAACAACCAACCAACTGAGAAAGAAAGGATTTGAAACACCATTGACAAAATGCAGACTGGCAAAAACAACAGCGTGGGTGAAAGGGTTAAACCCTGAAAGTGCTGAGGACTTTGAGTTCTGATCTAGGTGACAAATGATGCTCATGTCCCTATGACTTTTGAACAGAACCTGGGAGAAGACACGTTTAAAGTCAAGCACTATTCCCAGCTCTGCACCCTGTTACGCCAAGTACACCTTTCTAAAGAATTATGTAGTTTGGCATCCTGTTCTTAGCCTGACTCTGGAGACCATCAAGTTCTATATCTTAGGTCTGTCATGCCTATCCTGGGTTGCCCACTCTCCCGCCAATACCATTAAGCAACATGTCTGTATGTGCACCTGTACTTGGGAGCTTGCAGCTACAAACTGATTCCTGTTTAAGAAAAGCTTCAACATTAATATTTGCTTTGATATCATAAACCAATTAGTGCAAATAGTCTACTTGGATGCCTGAGGAGATAAGAGGAAAGAAAAGATCTGACATCCTAATGTAAAACCAAGACAAAACAGATCTTTAAAAATGAAGTTACTTTCAGTTACCTACATATTTTAAAGACAGAAATGATCATTAGCAACATGAAATGATAATCTAAATTTTTTCCCGTGTACTACTGACTGAAGAGTATTCAGTGATACCTCAGGCTCATAATTTCAATGTCACTACGCTACATCACTTACAGTAACACATCTTGTCGTGATTAAAAAAAGAATCACCATGTCCATGCCCTTTATCATGCTTTTAAAGTCTCCTTTCCCACTTCCATTTTCAAAGATGCAGTTTCCTTCCCTGCTCCCATTTTCCTCAGTCCCCAAATTTCTCCATAACAAATGGACTTATTCGTTAGATGTTATTTCAATTTAGATTTTAGAAGAGGAATTTTAAATTCTCAACTAGTAATTATTTCTAAAAGTAAAATAAATAGACTTGTCTCAAAGTCACATAATCTTAGTTTTCCTGCCACAACTAATCTGCAGTGTTTGTTGCTGCTTTTAAAACAATGGTATAAACAATGGGGACTTGTAAGTTGAAACAACACAAAGCCAAACACTTCTTGCTGGTGTTTGCAGATCCAGAAATGGTGT
The DNA here is from genome assembly GCF_964273445.1 of Streptopelia decaocto. Taxonomy (NCBI): domain Eukaryota; kingdom Metazoa; phylum Chordata; class Aves; order Columbiformes; family Columbidae; genus Streptopelia; species Streptopelia decaocto. Next base: position 180,922,039 of record NC_138663.1, on the reverse strand, counting down.
AACATTTTGCTAATGGGAACAAGAAACGAGAATTTTAGCAAGAAGTCTGTTACACAGAGAATCTACAACTTCACTGTACCCTTCAAGGCCTAGGTCTTGAATTACTGGTAAAAAGGTGGATGATTTACAAGGTCAGTTCACTCTGCAGTGAAACTGCTCGCAGCTAAAGAGAAGCTGGAAAGAAAGAGGCAGACTGTTGGCTACAAGTCTTCAAATGAAAAAAAAGTCCCCACAGCATCTCAGCTAACTCTCCTCCGTCTGAACCTCTCCTCCCCTCCTCCTGCAAAACGTCTTCAGGGAGTTACAGCTGCCAGCGCTCTGCCTCCAATGACGCGCTCCCACCCCTACAACTCTGCTTCCCAGCTACCTCTACCTCTCCCCCCACAGCTCTGCAAACAGCCACGGCATCTGGCTCCATTGGGGATCTTCCAGTTAAAATTTACTGTAAACAACTTAACAGTTTGTGGCAATCTGGGAAACATTTGGATTGCTTCCCTAGGAAACCTAGCTGGCTCAAATTCTCAAGGTTTTTCTCTGCCTCTTCCTTCCCCAGCGTGCAGAGCTAAAATGCCAGATAGTGGAATGCTTTTTTGAGGACATTCACCTCCCTTCTATTAAAATAAACTTGGACATAATTAGTGAGGGACTGCTGCAAAGGGCACCAAAAAGAAACTGCTGGGAAAAAGCACTGTGCATGCCTATGTGTTTATGTGTCGATGACTACGTACTGCGGTCGATAGCTTAAAAGGTAATCTTGCACAGTTCAGCTACCCTTAAATACCTTAACCGTATGCTTGCACTGAACTGCTGAATTAGCTCACACTAAATGCTGAATTAATCCATCTAGCACTCTTTCCTACAAGCAAAGAGAAACAAATTGTTGTTAACTGAACACTGAAAATACTTCTTCTCTAGAATCACGGAATGGTTTGCATTGGAAAGGACCTTAAAGATGATCTATTAATAGCTGTAGCCCCCCTGCCATGGGCAGGGACACCTTTTACTAGACCAGGTTGCTCAAAGCTTTGTCCAACCCAGCCTTCAACACTGCCAGGGATGGGGCATCCACAGCTTCTCTGGGCAGCCTGTGCCAGTGACTCACCACCCTCATAGTGAAGAATTTCTTCCTTACATCTAATCTAAATCTACCATCTTTCAGTTTAAAAACATTGTCACTACAGACCCTGGGAAAAAGTCTGTCTTAAGCTTTTTAATAAGCCCACTTTAAGTACTGAGAGCCCGCAATAAGGTCTTCCCGGAGCCTTCCCTTCCCCAAACTGAACAACTCTGGAGTGTCTCAGCCTGTCCCCACAGGAGAGGCGTTCCTGCTCTCTGTTCACTTTTGTGTCCCCTCCTCTGGCCCCTCTCCAACAGGTCCATGTTTTTCCTGTACTGAGGCTCCAGAGCTGGACACAGGACTCCAGGTGGGGGTCTCACCAGAGCAGAGGGGCAGAATCACCTCCCTTGACCTGCTGTCCACGCTCCTTTTGATACAGCCCAGGATATGGTTGGCTTTCTGGGCTGCAAGCGCACATCACCAAATCATGTTAAGCTTCTCATCAACCAGCACCCCCAAGTCCTTCTCTACCAGGCCAATCTCAATCCATTCTGTGCCCCGCCTGTATTTGTGCTTGGAACTGCCCCAACTCATGTGCACGACCTTGCACTTGGCCTTATTGAACTTCATGAGTTCATGTGGGCACATGTCTCAAGCCTGTCAATATCTCTCTGTATGGCATCCCTTCCCTCTGGTATGTTGATTGCACCACACAGCTTGGTGTTGTCCGCAAAGTTGTTGAGGATGCCCTCAATCCCACTGTCCATGTTGCTGACAAAGATGTTAACCAGCACCAGTCCCAATACTGACTCCTGAGGAATGCCACCCATCACTGGTCTCCACTTGGACATTGAAACGTTGACCACAATTCTGAATGCGACCATCCAGCCAAATCCTTATCCACCAAGTGTTCCATCCATCAAATCTGTGTCCGTCCAATTTAGAGACAAGGATGTTATGTGGAACAGTGTCAAATGTTTTGCACAAGTCCAGGTTGATGACAACAGTTGTTCTTCCCTTATCCACCAATGCTGTACCCCGTCACAGAAGGCCTCCAAATTTGTTCAGGCAGGATTTACAATTAGTGTGGCTATGGTGACTGTCACCAATCACCTCCTTATATTCCACGTGCCTTAGCGTAGTTTCCGGGAGGATCTGCTCCACGATCTTGCTGGGCACAGAGGTGAGACTGACTGGCCTGTAGTTTACAAGGTCTTTTTTGTCCCTTTACAAAAAGGTGGGTTATGTTTCCCCTTTTTCAGTCATTGGCAACTTCACGAGACTGCCACGACTTCTCAAATATGATGAAATGTGGCTTAGCAACTTCATCTGCTGGTTCCCTCAGGACCCACGGATGTATCTCATCAGGTCCCATGGACTTCTGTACCTTTAGGTTCCTTAGATGGCCTCAAAGCTGATCTTTTGCTACAGAGGGCAGTTCCTCATTCTCCTAGTCCCTGCCTTCTCCTTTTCCAACTTGGGCAGTGTGGCTAAAGCACTTGCTGGTGAAGACTGAGGCAAAAAAGTCATTGAGTACCTCAGCCTTCTCTATATCCTGTGTAACCAGGTCTCCTATTTCCTTCTGCAGAGGGTCCACATTTTCCCTAGTCTTCCTTTTATCACTGACATAGCTATAGAAACTTTTCTTGTTGCCCCTGACATCCCTGGCCAGATTTAATTCTATCAGGACTTTAGCTTTCCTAACCTGACCCCTGGCTACTCAGACAATTTCTCTGTATTCGTCCCAGGATACCTGTCCTTGCTTCCACCCTCTGTAGACCTCCTTTTTGTGTTTAAGTTTAATCGAAACAAATTCAGCATTAAGTTAAAAAGGAAAGCTTTGTAGGCTAGGCAACCCTAGGAACCCTAAGCAATGAACAAGAGAAAACACAGGAAAGGAAAGTAACCTATCTTTCTCCTTGGTCCATGCAAAAAGGTAGTCTTGTTTATCCTCCAGTTGGAAAACTCACCAGTTTTTCCTGCAAGCTGCAGAAAGAAAAATGTAATACACCAAACTGAAGAGCAGACTGAAAGATGTATCAGTTAAAGCAGAAAACAGATTTTTTTTTGAAAGTTTGATCGTCATTCTGTCATCCAACTGTATTTCCTTTGCCAACTGTACAACACTGCTGTTCTGCTGTATTCATTCAAATAGTTTAACTACATTTTACCTCCTCCTATTTTGGAAAACAAGAGCTTCCCCAGCTCCCTCTCCTGATACATTACATACCTGCCTACCTCTGCTCGAAAATCCCTGCTATGACATCTCTCGGCTGTTGTTAAAGTGGGGACTGTGCTCCCACAGCAGAGCAAGGGGGCACACAGCTGTGGCAAACCCAGAAGCAGAAACCAGCCAAGGAGGGAGCCTGGCGAGTGGGAATAGGGGTGGGAGCTGCCAGGCTGCTCTGTGGTGGGGAGGTGATGGACACAGGGAGAGAAGAGCCACCCTGAAGCCACCCACCACAGATCTCTGCTCCCAGCCTGGCATCATTCAGCCTGGCTCAAGTCGCCTTCCCCTGGGTCTGGTCTTCAAAATCCTGCTCCAGAGGGCAAACGTGAGTGTCGTTTTCTGATAAAGCCTGACTTTGGTTCTGTGCATCGTCTCCAGGGCTTAAGGTGCCACTCACAGCCACAGGTGCATCACCATTAGGTACTGGTAATATCTCTCAGTATTTTGAAAATACCCTCAGGATCTGGAGGCGGTGGCTTGGCTTCAAGCACTGCTACAATTTTAAGCCAACAATTGTCAAATTTATTTAAAAAAAAATCTTTCCAATACTTTCTTTTAAAAACACACTAATGACCACAAGGCACAACAAGGGACACGACTAGGTTTTGTGGCAAGTGAGCCCAGAAAGCATAAGCTTTAATTTTGCATTTAAAAAATATGATTTAAAAACTAACTTTGCCTTTGTTTTGGAGAAAAAAACAACAACACAAGCCTGGTAGCTCAGAAAGTTATTTTTTGAACCCTCCCTAGGGAGATTATTTATTAAGAAATAAACTTAGCTCCATGCACTTCTGAGCTCTGCTACATTAGTATTCTCCTCTTAATGAGAGATTTTCAGAGGAGTGCCTGTTATTTGTGAACACAAAGAAACTCACTCAGACTTTGTGAAGCCGTACCTATTCTGTTATTAAATAAAAAAACCCTCCAAGATTTGATTATAGATTCATCTGGCATGACAAATTCCAAAACCAGTTAATGGCTGAAGAACAAACATTGTCTAGCTTCTCTAATAGAAAGCTGGATAATTGGGTTTGTCTGTAAGATCTGTGTGAAAGCAGACTCCATGCATGTGTAATTTGGCTTAGTATGTCCTCCACGGAAAAAAAAATATTGAAAGAAGCTTCAGGACCATTGTATTTTAAAGCCTGCTCTGCATAGTTTTTCTTAATTATACCTATGTCTGCAATTTAAAAAAATAATATATATAAAAGAAGAAATGCTTCACACTAGTTTCACTGGTTTGTCATAAACCTGAACAGAACCAAACTGGCTAGTCAGTTATCCTATCGAGAAAAGAGTATGGTTTTCCAAAAACTTCTACAGGTTTTAATTCAGTGTGCATATATGTATCAAATGGCGGTGTGAAACAGCCTATCTTAGTGTACTGGGTCTGTCTGGGATGGGGTTAACTTCCCCTATAGCAGCCCATATAGGGGTTAGGGTGGTGTGGACCTACCCATGCACTGGCCATTGCTGAGCAGCTGGAGCACAGCACCAAGGCTGTCTCTCCAACACCCTACCCAAGGGGCAAGAGGTTGGGAGGGGACAATGCGGGGACAGCTGACCCCAAATGACCAAGGGGATATTCCATACCAAAGGGGATATTCCATACCAATGGGCATCAAGATCAGCAATAAAAGCTAAGAGAAATGAGTGAGGGGCACTTGTTATTAAGGCACTCGTCTTCCAAAGCAGCTGTTGCACGTACTGGGGTCCTGCTTCCCAAAAAAGTGGCTAGACATCACCTGCTGATGGGAAGTCAAGCACACATCTCCTTTGCTTTGCTTTGCTTTGCTTCCACACGCAGCCTTTGCCCCTTTTCATGTAACTGCCTTTATCTTGACCCATGAGCTTTAAATTTTATTTTCTCCTCTGTGATGCTGAGGAGGGGGAGTGAGAGAGCAGCTGGATGGGAGCCTGGTGGCCAGCCAACATCAGCCCACCAACATCAGCTCATGAATTTGTAATTTTATAAAAAGTTATCTTGGTATTAGAGATTTTGAAAGCTGTAATTTTTTAAAAAAACTTTAACATCGATGTGGGAAGAATTCTGTACTAAAAAATATGCATACTGCTGTCTGCAGAGGATAAACAGCAGTAAATATAGGTCATCTCAGAAGGATGTGAAAGGCTGGACCTTTCTTCAGTGGCATACATGGTATATTTCCAGGAACAATCATGGTATATCACATATACTTACTACTTTACAAAAAGACAGATTTTATTTTCCCCACTCATATGTCTCCTATTAAATTCCTTCCTTTTTACACAATATTATCATCTTGAAGTACATGTATTAATTCTTCTTGTATATTAATTACTGGCTTTGTACAAAAGTAAAGATACATGCCTCTCTGGGTAAAATGGAAAACAAACCATCTTTTGTGAAAGTCATGACATTCAACAGCTTTGGAGCTTGTAGATAACGTTTCAATTGTGTAGGAGATCGATTTTTAAATTCTAGCCCTAACTTCAGAGGAGCTGAGGACACTCTAGAGAGAAAAAGTGGGAAACAGAATCCCTTAAAAGAAAGAAACAGCTGTAGCAAATATTTAATTCTCAAAATGCAGAGAACAGTCAAGCAATTACTCAGAAATGTGAGAAGCCTACAGGTTTCTTCCAAACAGAAGCTTTTGTATCATGTTATTTCTGCAGTATTTTTCAGACTACTTGCTCTACCACACCCTTTCATTTTATTAACTCCACAGGATATTTGAGGATTCCCACATCCTTCAGGGCAGAAGGAAATGGAATATAAATCACTTATCACTTTCCCATCTTTACTGCTTTCAACATCTGTATCAAGAGATGCAAACATTTTGTGTTTGTGCTAGGTAGGGAGAAGAAGCTGTGTCTTCTAGCATGTTTCTTCAGCTACATAGAACCTCAAGAATTCTACAGCAGTTCATCATCTCAGCCTAAGTAGTTCCTGCTTTAGAGGTTACAGGATCTGTCTGAGCTGAAGAAGACAGATACTATGCACTGTGTTTTTTTCTGCATTTGGCTTTGCAGAAAAAGAACACAGCTTTTCTGGCCTTGATAATTTTGGAAAATCCTCCATTCTGAAGAAATGAGGAAACTTCTTTTTCACAATGGGAAAATTGCCAATTTACACAAAACATTGTTATAATTAATTTGAAATTCCTCTCCACTCCACAAATCAAGAAGATAGTTTGCCATCATTTCTTCTCGAGTGCAAAATCTATTAATGGCTGCGTGAAAACCAGGTTTGCAACAGTACACAGATTTACATTAAAAAAGAATAATGAAAAATAATAATATATAAGAACAGCAGATTATAAAGAATATAGTCTTGTAGATTTAAACAACATGCCTTTACAATAGGTGTTCTGGTATGTGACACCCAGGCTAACACATGAAATAAACACCTTAGTGCAATAAAATGCAAACAACCTGAAATGAGACTTCTCCCTTTGCAAATGTTCCATGACAGACGGTACCGGAGTGGTGTTTGCTGCAAACCAGATTAAATCAGTTTTAGAAACTGAATTCCATCGATGAACAGATTGCACCATCTGCTTCCACTAATATACATTAGCGAATGTGTATTTTCCATAGCTGCATATTTACCTTGTAATCAGAAGACTACAAGACAAATAGGTATATCTTAGCTACAGAATGACTGAAAAGCATCATCATTTGTGGATGTCAAGGGTGTAAACAGAAAAGCAGTTACGTTATTTGAAGGCTGTGCAACGAAGCAATGAAATGAAATGAGGCAAAAGAAAATGTAAGCAGCATATTGGGACACTAGCAGTCATTGCAGCAATGAGAGAAACACAAATGCAAAAAGCATAGATGTAATAAAGTTTCTTACATGTAGAAAAAAAAGAGAAATAGTCTTCCAATCAAGGCATTAGTAGAGCTGGCTGAAAATCTGAATTTTTATTACATTGTGTTTTCAAGAAAAAAAAAAGAAAAAAACTTGGATCGGGGGGTAAGCCAAAACTTAAGGTTTTCATGGAACAGAAATCCTTCAAAATTTTGTTTTGGAAACCCAAACATGATGTTCCCAAAACAAAATATGCTTTCCCAGTATCCTCAGCAGCTGCTGACTGAAATTCATGCAATTCTTGTCATTCCACAACTGCCATTTCCATGGCTTGCTGCGAGGATAAAACTGCCACAAACTACCTTAGGCTCCAGTGCAGGGGCTGCCAGAGCATCCGCGGTGCCTCATCCCTGCCAGCCCAGCCCTGTGAGCTGCCTGGGAATGCCAGAGCCCGGCACCCCCCGGCCAGCCGGCTCCTGGTGCCACCCACCGCCACAGCACATGGCCCGTCGACTTCAGAAATCCTGAGATGTCACACACAAGATCCTTTCTTATATGCACCTGAAAATCAGGCTGGCACACTGGTTTGATGCTCATCTGAGGTGCTGGCATTGAAAAATGAACCTGAGCTAAATGCTGTGATGCCAGGGGAGGGTGCTGGTCTCTTCTCCCAAGTAACAAGCAACAGGACAAGGGGAAATGGCCTCAGGTTGCACCAGGGGAGGTTTAGATTGGATATTAGGAAAAATTTCTTCACTGAAAGGGTCATAAAGCACTGGAACAGGCTGCCCAGGGAAGTGGTTGAGTCACCATCCCTGGAGGTGTCTAAAAGACACGCAGATGTTGTTCTTAAGGACATGGTTTAGTGGTGGACTTGGTAGTGGTAGGTTAATGGTTGGATTTGATGATCTTAAAGGTCAATGAATCCATGATTCTATGATTATTATTCTATGTATCTGCAGTAGTGAGGATGATTATTTCCAGGCCAGTAAGATATTGCAATTAATGAAATATTATTTTATTTAAAATGGCAGTCTATTCTGAAAGGAGAGTAGAAGAAAGCAGAACTATTGGTGCAGTATTACACCTCAACATAAAATCACAGCGGTGTGGGAGAAGTTATGTTGTAAGAGAAAACAAAGAGTAGAACTCCTTAGGGCTGGAAAAGAGAAAAATGAGAGACGAAGACATGACTGAGTACAATAAAATCATCTGGTCCACTAAGACAACAGAGAACAATTGTGTTGTCTGAATACCAGAAGTAGCAGGCATTAAATCTATAGGACAGGAAAATTCAAAGCAAACATAGGAAAGCAGCTCTTCATGCAACTTGTAAATAAATGATGGAACTTCATTCTGCAGGATATTATGGATGCTAAGAGTGCATATGGGTTCAAAAGGATAAATTTGCAAAAGATAACTGTATTGATGGCTGTTAAACACCAGGACAACCCAATAGTCCTTGAGGTATGAGCTGCTGGAGACTCAAGGATTGTGCTGAGGAAGTATCAGCAGGTGCTTGCCCTGTTCCAACAGTCTTCTCGAAGCCACCCATTACTGATAACTCTTTGTGACATTTGGTGAGACCCAACAGAGACAGTTTTAAATTCAGGCATAAAACACGTCATATGCATCAAATATGACATTATATGTATCACAGGTCAATAACAATGTGCTGGATTTGGCAGGAAAACTGAAGAGTCCCTGTTCTCCTCCCTTCCCTTGAGCGGTTCAAGGCATGAGGGGCTCCAAGGCATTCAAAAAATGAGCAGCCGCAGAGTTTCTTTTGTAACTACCGTATAGCTGCATGTCAGTCTGTAAGAAATATATGAAGATTTGGATGTGCTAAACACTTGCTCCAGACAATAAAACTGACAATCCAGAAAGAGAAAACATATCAGACGTTGTTGTGATTTCTCCTCACTCACTTAAAATGACAGTCCTGAGAAATGTTAATTACTAGGCCAACAATCAAATGTCATAAATAGTTACAGTAGACGAGGAAAAAAAATAATTTAAATGTCATTCCAAATGTGTGGTAGATTTAATTAGCTTCTGCTCAAAGGTACCTCTTCACAGAAGGATGGGATCCAATACAAGGACAGAGAGGCATGTATTGTTACAATCCTATTGTTGAAAATAAGCCTAAGAGAAGAAAAATTGAAAGGAAGGCTTTCTGAGTCAAGTAAGTATTATTTCAAAAGAAAGGCTTTTGACTTCAGAGTCTTGAGGGGAGAAGCATCTCATACGACCCATACAGGCAAAGGAAAATAAGATGAACCTGGCTTTTGCCTGAAGCTGGGAAGTGTCCATGGCACAGAATTTCTGGCAGGACATGCAGAAGAACACCATCAGTTCACCCACCAAATCCAGGCTGGTCAGCTTCTTCATTCATCTACTTCCCTGCTTGAAAACATGGCATAAATTCGACCATCTAAAATGCAATTCCTTTCATGACCCTTGGATACAGTACATTACACGGAGTATTAACAAACCCCACTGCGCCATGCCCTGAACACGCGAATAAACACAAAGGCTCCACTTTGGAATACCCTGCAAGCCAAATAGTTAACCCAAAAATAGGCAGAAGAGGAAAACAGTGAAACATTTATTCCTTCTGGCCAATGAAACTGCAGAGAAATTGAATTACTTGTTCCAGATGGACATCCATGACAAATCTTGGTGTTTACACCCCTGATAGAAAAGAACCAAAAGAACTTAAGATGAAGTAAAAAAAAAAAAATAATAATTGGGAGTTACTACATTTAGGTAGGATAAAGTCACATAGTCGCTGACGTGTAACATAGACCTGATGAGGACAGTCCCAGGCAGGGAACCCTATGCATCCATACAGACATTCAGATAGGCCCATCTCTTAAAGCTAGAGAAAAGGAAGAATGAAAATGTAGACAGAAACACCTTACAGAAAATAAGGAGGTTTCTTTGCAAGAGTTGTTTAAATAAACAAGAAGCCACAACTATATAAATAAAAGAGGATTTCTTCAAAAAGGAGCAAAGGCACAATATACTGGCAAAAAGCTCACCAACAAACAGAAAAGAGCACTTCACATCAAAGATTAGAGACATCAGACAGAGATTTTCTTCATATACTAGGGGTTCTTAGGAAAAACACATAAATTTGTAGGTGGAGATAGTGAAGTTGTGATTGCACTTTAATCTCCATCCAGAAGTCAAAATAGGGCATCCTCGATGCTACTTCAATGAAGAACAGAAACTGTTGATGGAGTTAAGTATTCCTTTCTTGTAATCTTGTTTATTAAAAAAAAAAAAGTCTACAATCATTTTCAGATGAAGCTGCTTGTTTCGAGTCATTTACTTTGACAGAATTGTTTCAAAAAACCTCCTATCTACTGCAGCCAGAGGCTATATCTGAACAAGACAGTTCTCTTGTTAGTTGGCTTTTATATACCTAAATCCTCTAAACCTACCTTTCCTTCCCTTCTTTATTAATACTGGAATGAACTGGAAGTACTTCTGCATCTTGCCAAACCTTCAATATTTCTTTTTCTTTAACTTAAGAAACAGTCTGATCAAAACCAAAGCAAAACATTATTTTTGTTAACATAAGGAAGATGCTTGTACCTTGAATGAAAACTACTGATATATCTTAAGAGAAGCCAAAAAAGAGGTGTGTGCGAATTGCCTGGTCCCTGAGAGCTCAGAGCTGACAACCCGTTTCAGTCTCAATTCCTTTCACAAGGGACTTACAATTCACACTCAAAACCAAAGACAAAGCCAGATTTAATTTATTTTATTCACACAGTAACTGAGTCCAGGACACTTCCTTGTGTTCATAGTGATTAATGAAGAAAAGAGATGCAACTGTCAAGCCAATGTGAGAAGCCAAATTATCCGAAGAGCACTTGGGGTGACAAAGCAACGCTTAATCATTCTGAAAGACAGTGTTACAGAATGGTTGGCCTTCATTTTGCTTTTTGTTCCAGGAAACAAACCCCACCATTACACATCACAGCAGTATCTTCTTTGCTTACACAGTAGAGGCAGACCAGTGAGAAAAGCAAAAAAAAACCACAAAACAAAACCAACCAAACAAAACCAAACAAAAACAACAACAACAACAAAAAAAAACCAACCCAAACCAAACAAAACAAACAAACAAACAAAAAACCACACAAAAAAAACCCACCACAAACCCAACAAAAACCCACTACAGAACCAAGTATTATATGACCACAAAATATAGCTAAGATTCTGCACCACCATTAAAGGGATGGATTTAATACCCGCTGCACCTGATGGAAGTCTTCCTCCTTGAATTGATAGGATTTCGGAATCAGGCCCTAAGAGCTCTTAATAACCACTTGTTTGGTGTAGCGTGTAATGAATTCAAGACATTATTTGAATTTTGCCAAATAAATCTCTTGTACACCACTTACTTTTTATATAGACACACACAAATACATCAAAAGGCCCATACAAACGTCAAAGATGACCCTGTAACGAGTTGATTCCCTTGCTTCCAAAGAAGACATAGGTCTTTCTGAACTTAGCAAGAGCACTTGCTTTCTAGCAAGTTTTAGACATCTACTCACCAGGTTTCCTAAATCCCAGACTTGAACTTTATGTTTATTCTTCTATTAAAATAATGGTATATGCAACATTTGGCAAATATGCTTATAAATCCTCCTCATCTTCTCTGGATGATACATAGGAAGGACACTTGTGCTTCACTCATTAGTTTCTGAAATTGATCTGCCCATAATCTATGTAACTCCAAATTACTTCATGCAAAATTAGGCACTTCCCCATTTTCATTACTCATGTTTATCTCTGTAATATTTACGCAGCACCAATCATACAGCTGCCCATGTACTGGTTGGAACACATCACTAATTACATACGTTTAATTTGGTTGTATTCCTCTACAAGACAGGATATTGTTTTCAAGGGCCTTGTTCCAGCCTCATCATCCAGATGTTCAGGGACCAAGAAGTCCCTGAGGTGTATAAACTCATTTGAATTTACTGACCCTTTCAGAGAAATAAAACCACAAGTAAAATATGTACGCCATTTTATTTCGTAACTTGTATATCTATAGCTAAAAAATAAAAGCTTGGATTCACTAAAGTTTGAAACACTTTAGCTGTGACTCCCTACATACTGTTTTACAATAATTTTTAAATTATATTAAAAGAAACGCATATTTTATCTGTTTGAAGTTTGAAATCTTTGTTGAAAAATAGTATCAGTAGATCAGTTTATGACTTGTCTGTTTTTCTCTCATGAATTTAGAGGAATGACTGCACCCTGTTTAGGCCAAGCAGCTGCTTTTCAAGTGGCCTTCACAAATCTTACTTTCCTTCATACAGCTGAAGGCCCAGTATATACACAGAAGATAAAAATACAACCCTATTTATTTCCCCAAACTTTATCCTATCCTTCATTTTGCCAGTGTCTACACTTACACAAATGATGTACTTAGGTAACTAAGTGAAACTTCGCTTTCAGTTGTACTATGCACATTTATAAACGTGAAGTAGAGTGCAATAGAAAATAATTTATTCAGTTATAAAAGCCTATGAAGTAATTAAACCAAATAATGCCCATATTCCAGTCTAAGTTGTGACAAATTTGATCACATAAGCACAGGCTATGTAGCAACTGATATACTTCATTGAATATATAAAACCGCAGCTCACCTTCCACAAGCACTGGTTCTTCCGTGTGCCCGAGAACAAAAATCAGCACATGCATGCTACAGCTAATTTATTATTTACTAGCCTAGCATTTCACTTACATACAGCTTAATGAAATAATAATTAAAAATAAAATCTAAATACTATATAATAAACATCCTCCAGCAAAGTACAATCTAATATCCAAGTGGCTTTCAAAGTTACTTTTTTTAAAAAACAACAAAAGGATATACGACTTGATAATTCTTCCTGTGCTGCACAAAGCAAGTCTAAGAGTTCAGGATAGAGAAGGGGGAAAAATATCTGTGCATGATTCTAACAAAATGGCTCAAATATGGAAGAACTATTTGCTGGCTTTCTCCTTGTTAGGGTACCACAAAGTGGTACAGTTTGTGGGAAGCATTTCCCCCCCCTAGAGTGGCTATTACATTCGATATTTGTCTACAAATACAGAAGAGAGCTAAAGAGTTAAAAAAAATAGCAACAAACCCAGTTTTAATAATCTACTCAGATCAGGTGATTTATGTGTCAATTTATAAAACCTACATGATTACTCCTACTCCATTATGCGGCAGTGTAACTATGATGTAGGTGTTTCTCTCCAAGTTACCCCATCAGTCCTGGTCAATATTGCAGTAATAAAGTGTATTTCATTCTACCGTACAGTTGTGGTAGAAAGAGAAAAAGGGTTTAGGTGCATGCAGTTAGAAATTAAAACAGACACTTTAATTCTGCTACAGTTTAATAGGAAATATCTGCATGATTCAGTTTCACAGCATGCATTAATATAGATCCTCCAGGGATTTAATTTGCTGTATTTTATCATAAATTCCATTCCCATAGACAGATGCTGCTCCTGCATCATGCTGATAATAACAAAGACCAACTGACACTTAAGAGCACATCTGAAATATGTTTTTCTGACGACATTAGGTGCAGTAAGAGAATTACTAGCTAGTACTGAATAAAAGTATCAATGGTTTTCCCAGTTGGCTTACCATACTGACTTAAAGGCCACTTTGGTTTATACGGTATAAACAAATTAACCTCATGAAGTTACACATTTTGTCAGCCTACAAAATGTGTCTTTTCCTTCTGATATCAAAAAGACTGTGTATGAAAATTCTCAGTTTGCTGTACAAAAGGCTACAAAAACAGCCACTTGTTTTGAAAATGATGATTTTGATCAATTAACCTCTTGCCAGCTGAAAGGTCATTTCTGCACGATAGCTATTTCTTAGTGCTCTAAGCATTTTGAACATAGTTTCAGACTTCTAGGATGTATCACTTATTTCCTGCATTTTACTTCAGAGAAAGAATACCTAGGTTTCAAGGACAATGCTGAAAGGTCTTTTTAACATGTGCCAACAATTGCAAAGTAGTTAAATGATCTTGAATTATTTAAGCAGTTCCCAAAGTTAGGAACCAATGTCTAAGTCAAAATTAAAATTCAAAATAAAGCAATTATTTGAAATATAATTTGAAAATGTATTTTTTTTCATTTTGAAAAGTATTATGTAAATACAGACCTAACGCATATTTCTCTCAGATATTATCACGTAATATCTCCAAGTACGCATCCACATATCAGTGTTGATTTCCATGCAGTCTGCTATTTTTATCACACGTTTTTATACTCCCGCCTACACTCAGATACACTAAAATTTCTCTTTCAAGATGACTTCTTAATTCAAAATATATTCCAGAAAGCTGGGATTTTCTTCCTCTTTTTTTTTTTTTTTTACATAAAGAAATCTGGCCATGGATATTTTTGTGCTCCTGCTTCTCCTATCTGTTTTCCAGTTAGAAAAAAAAAAAGAGTGAACTACAATACAGATAATGTTCAGCCTTGTAACAGGTTTTGAACACAGGGCTTGCTTTAACCTCAGAAACAGCTATAGTTAACACTGTTGGAAAGCTAGGATCCTTTCTTTTCCTTCTTTCAGACGCAACACAGGAACTTTAAAAAATGAGCTTAGGAGCCAGAATGTGTCTCGTTGCTTCTAGCCCCAACTAAAGGTTTTTTTGATTTTGCAAGTGATTTTTTTCACCTCCCTCTGCTTTTAGATCTGAAGTGGTTGCATTGTCATGGTCATGATGGTCTGAGGATTAACAGGAGCCTGGGTTTGTGAGAAGTTAAGCACGTGTGTTAGCCTGTTTTTTTTACATTTAGATTCTTCATCTTAAAGCTGTTGTCACATTCCTAACTTATTCTAACCTGAGTTAACATGGTTCAACCAATTCTGCAGATGGACAGAAAGAAGCCCATGTGTCTCTACCGTCTGCAGACTGGAATCACAAAGCCAAAGCCCTATGTTATTCACTGAAATGAACCCTGTAAAATCCCAGATTCCCTATGCCTGTTAATGGGAGTGCTGCACAAAGCCTCAGAATTGAATAGAGTCCAAGAGCAGAAGGAGCAGAGGAAAGCTCTTTGGTGAGCTGTTTCTTTTCCTAATTCATTACTATTTCTTCTTTATCTTCCTCCTTGGCAAGGTCTCAGTCAGCACTTAAGCACATACACACAATCTGAGGGAACAGCAGGACAGTAATTCAAATCTGTATTACAAGTGGCAGGGTACAGTTCCTCCTGATTCTGCCACTAGCATTAAAAAAGGGAGTAGCCAGATAATCCTGCAAAAATTCAAAGACCTAACATAGACACTTCATTGGCATTAACTCTGGTTAGGACCCAGTGTGTTCACACTTCTCTCAGTTACCCTTTCAGTGTGTCCAGGACCTATAAGACCTGTACCTGTTAATTTCTGGCAGTTCTTTTTGGACTTGCAGCAGAATGAATTCTATGACACAATTGCCAGGATGGATTAATATGTTAATAAAGTTGGAAGTTGGCTGTCTCTGGCATTAGTTAGTTGTAAAATAAAATGTAAATTGTCAGTAGAATACATTGTATGAGTTGAGCACAGGGTTATAATAAATTGCTTTATATTTTTAAACTGCTGATGAAGATGACCCCTGGATAAACTCACTTGCAATTTCATCCAAGTTAGAAAGGGCCACCCTGAGCTCCTGTCAGCAAATCTTTGATGGTGCTTGGCAACACTAGGAGCATCTGGCACACTTGAAGTTTAAGTGAGATAAGTACGCTGGATGAGAGGAGGGAAGGAACAGTGGGGATGGAAATGACACACACAGAGGGTGAGCAATTGAAAAAAAATCAGTCTGTCCTCCAAAACGTCCCAACTCCAGTCAGCCTGCTGCTGGCAGGTTTCACTATTGCCCTCTGGCACCTTCCAAGTGTTAGTTCTGGTCTGTGCACACAGTGGTTTCTAAATTGTTCTGAAATGGCCAAACCAGAAATGGTTTTAGATAGCTGTGTTACAACAACTTAGTAAAGACAATGGATCCTAAAGAGAAAAACACGAAAGAATTTTGGTAGGGTGGGTGACTGATATGATATACATGGATATCAATAGGATATTAATTCAGTTGTGCAGAATTGCTTTTAGTGCAGAACATTATCAACATTCAGGTGTGTCAGAAACTTTGGTGAAGGCGAGCACAGTTCTCTTTTTTTAATTATTACTTCTATTAAGTGGTTTGCTATTATTAATCACACTCTATTTGAAACTTTAATTTTGAATACCAGCGTTTAATCTCTCTTGGGTTCACTGTATGATGCACCTTGCTTCCAAACTCATGGCTTGAAAGCACCTGAAACAGGAGGAGCTGACAACTCTCAGGTGCCACAGTGCACATTTTAACTTTGTATTTGGACACTTCAGGCTTTTTGTGAAGTGCTGGGAAAGCACAGAGCAGTCACCAGGAACTGTCACCTCTAAGGCAAAACAGATCTTCACAACTCCTGTGCAACATGGCATTTCTGCCTTCACTGCATGGGCAGGAGTCAGTTCCTTGCCTTAGGCATCAAACTGACTGTTCAGTCTTACATCCATGTGTTACTTTCATAGTATCATGGAATGGTTTGAGTCAGAAGGGACTTTTAAAGACCATCTAGTCCAACCCCCCTGTCACTGGCAGGGATATCTGTCACCCCATCCAACCTGGCCTTGAACACTTCCAATGACGGGCTACTCACAACTTCTCTCCTGGGCAACTCATTCCCGTGTCTCACCACCCTCATTGTAAAACATTTCTTCCTTATGTCCAATCTAAACCCATCCTATTTCAGTTTAAAATTGTTGCCCTTTGTCCTGTCACTATAGGACCTGGTGAAAACTCTTTCTCTGTCTTTCTTATAAGCCCCCTTTATATTCATATAGTGAAAGGCTGCAATAAGGTCTCCCCAGAGCCTTCTCTTCTCCAGGCTGAACAACCCCAACTCTCTCAGCCTGTCCTCACGGCAGAGCTGTTCCAGCCCTCTTAACCATTTTCATGGCTCTCCTCTGGACCTGCTCTAACAGGTCCATGTCTTTCTTATGCTGGGGACCCCAGAGCTGGACACAGGACTCCAGGTGGAGTCTCACCAGAGCAGAGGGGCAGAATCACCTCCCTCGACCTGCTGGCCACGCTGCTTTTGATGCAGCCCAGGATACAAATGGCCTTTCTGGGCTGCAAGTGCACACTGTTGGGTCACATCCAGCTTTTCATCCACCAATATCCTCAAGTCCTTCTCTACAGGGCTTGTCTCAACCAATTCATCACTCAGTCTGTACTGACATTGGGCATTGCCCTGACACAGGTGCAGGACCTTACATATTATCATATATATGTGCATGCCACAGAAGACAACCGTATTATACAAGAACAAACTCAAAAAAGATTGTAAACTAAAGTAACACTGATCCTAAACCTTAATGACTGCGGGTACTTGTCAGAAAACTCCTCAGTTCCAGCCTTCTGCCGTGGGCAGCAGGGAGGGATGGAACTGAGGGGCAGCGTGTCCGCAGCACCCTCACATCTCCCTGTCAGGGTACATCACAGCTTTCAAGGTACAAGGTTAGCTCAGAAAAACCTTTGCATTCAGGTACAGATAAAGCACATCAGCCCTGCAATGGATTCACATGGACACTGTACTATTCAACAAACACGATTATGGCCAGACTTGTAATGCTCTTCCTGCCAGTGCAGATGCATTTGTGTTGTGTCCCACTGACGGCGCTGGCTTAGTGTACAGTGCAAATTCTCAGCAAAGCACCACGGATACTGAAATGACAATGATTAAATCCCAGCCAAAACCACTGACTTCAAACAAAGGAGGTTAACACCTTAGCAGAAACATCATAATAGATCATAACCAGAAACCCTAGGAATTGTATGATTATTGTCTATGAAGTTCACCTAAGAAATGTATTTCATTAAAAAGCACAAAGCAGCTTGCAAATTTAAACTCGATGTAGACTCCAAAGGAAGGAATAATTTCATGAGTCGCACATCACTAGCAGTGACATTTAAGTCACATTCTGTTGATAAAATACCATTTAACAGAAACTATCTCATTCTCCCACAGCCGTGTTGGTCTTGTGATGGTAACAGAATTAAAATAGTAGAATATATTTCTCTTAAGGCCATAAGCAGATGTGCCTATATTTAAATGCAGGCATGGAAAATACAAAGAATTTGAAAACTATTATTTTTATAGTATTGTTAAATTTGTGCATGTACATGAATGTACTTAAGAAATATTCTAGGCAGTGGTACTTTGTTTTCATTTCTGCTTCTTTCAGGCTGTGGAAAGTAACATTCTGCAGAAGAGCTTCTGTGTGAAAAATACTACTGAAAATTATCTGCACTTGATTTGAAATGTAAATAAAACCCCTGTGATTTTAAAGTCTCTTCCCTATATTTGCAACTTAAACATAATTTGTTGGCCTCTGATACTGGCAGTCTCATTTTCTCTACCCAGATGATTCAAGGGGAAAAAAGTTTAAGTATTCTACATGACTGAAATTCAAATGATTTTACATTATCTCTCTCTTGATTAAAAAAAAAAAAAGTAAAAAAAAAGAAACTTACTGTTCTTTTTCATTTTATGGTGTTCATTTGAATTCAACTCCCAAGCCATTTCGAGAACGTCCCAGACTCAAGCACTGGCAGGTGACTGCACAATATTATCTCTTTTGGAAAACATTTCAGGACTGTGCGCAAGTAATAACTGATGGTTGCAGTGCTTCAGTATCTTGTATGGATATCTGAGGTATTTAGAGAGGGAAAGCTTCTCCCGTAAAATGTAATGCTGTGATTAATTTCTAAAGCTATGACCTTTTCCACCCACAGAGCCTTTGAGGAGCACAGGAGATACCTCTGTTTGCTTCCTCCGTGGTATAACGGGTCCTATGGCACTCTAAGACTTAAGTTCCCACTGGAATTTTGCTGTGTCTTCAGGAATTAAATCACTTGCTGATCACAGGGAACCCCAGTTTGAAAAGCATCAGAGCCTGAAAAACAGACGCTCCCTCAAAAAAGAACCAGAAATAGAGGATGGAGGCTGTGTCACCGACGAACTTGTGTGAACTTGGTGACGTCCCAAGTAACAAACGATATTCTGATGGACACATTACCTACCCTGTAGCCCTCCAGGTCATTGTTTTAGTGCCTTCCTACAGTTCCATGAATTTCAGAAATATTTTAATAAGCCAGGAAATCGATACATCACCAACAGAGCTTGCCACCTGGCATTTCTAATGTTTTATTTTTGCACATGGATAACTTTTAGTACTAAGATATCATAGAATTTTTGGAGCTCCTTGGCAGCAGGGTGACTGTTGGATAATAGTAATCTACTGATCTCTCACAAATTGCAAATACAATCAGTAGTATGTGAACAAAGTTGCTTAAAAATAGAAGATGTGCTGTGGTGCTGACGTTCTACATATTGTGTAAATTTGAGCTCATCAGCCTGGTAGTTGCCAAAGCAGTTTTGCAGAACCCAGAACACTGGTAGCACTCGGCATGACTACAGCATCTGGCGTGGTGGCTCAGAAGGGATTCATGAGCTCACTGAGCTCTGCTCTGCAACAGAGAAAATGAAGATTTACATCTGAACTCTGACACCAGTGTAGAAATGGCCTTTTTTCATATCAGCCAGCTATCCCACCTTTCCCTGACAGGGTCAAGCATGATCGTAAACAAAAAGAACAGAAGGTTGTTGCGTCTCGTAACACAGGATAAGTCATGAGAGTTAAAACTGTACTCTCTTTCAGAGATTTTCACCCCTTAGAGTGTGACTTCTATACTACAGATGGAAAAGAAGATGCAAAGAAGGAACTGATGCTGCCCTGGGAATAGTACTAAACAAGTCCCTCTGAAATCTGGAAAGTACCTTTGCAGCAGAGTATCTTTTTAATTATTGTAGCCCCGGTAACAGTAAGGTAAAAAGACCTCCAGCACTGTATGACACCAAAGAGAAGGAATCTCTGCCACTTGACGTTTAGGTTTACTGGAAATACATGTACCCAGAACTTGTGGTGCTGAGCACTGGTACTGAATAAGGCTTTTTTTCAGCCTGAAGCAGCTGGCTACAACTGAAGCCTGAACATATTCCGGGGGGATTATTTTTAGCCTCGCCCCTTTCAGAGCAGATAAAAAGGAACTGAATGCTTTTTGGCTAATTACCACAAAGGCAAACCAGATATGTTTTGAAATGCAACGCCTCTGATAGCAGAGGAAAAGGAGGAGTGTGCAGCAGAAGACGAATACTGTTTCATGAACACTGTGTTAAAGAAACAGGACAATGAGAACTCTCCAATCACTACTACTGATTTCCTTCCCCAGGATATAAGGAAAAATGCATACAATATTTGCCATAAACGCTTCTTAAATATTCATCCCTAAGCATCTCTCTTCTTTCTGAAAACTACATTCATGCTGGGCTCAACACCATGCCTTTCTAAAAGGCACAGAAGACATTCAGTATGCCACTATTAAGAAACATGAGAGCATCCCACCACTATCTTATCACACGATTTCAATTCCAAAGAGATGCAGAGGTGCCTGGACAGAATCTTGGGCCACCAGCTCCAGGTGGCCCTGCTCAAGCAGGGGGGTTGGACCAGGTGACCTCCAGAGGTCCCTTCCCACCTCAACCATTCTGCAATTCTGTCATCTGCAAATGATCATATTTAAAAGAAGGAAAGAAGGTAAATTTCATTCCACACTGTAACAAAGCCATTTTAAGATAAAACAAAAGGAGAAGTAAAACAAAAGGAGTCAACCGGCCAGGATGCCTGCACCTTTTTAATCCTTTGTCTCCAGGCTTTTTTGTAAACAGAAGGGAAGTGAGATCCAATGATCAGATCAATGGTCTAATGCCTCCCTTCCCTTCCCTTCCCTTCCCTTCCCTTCCCTTCCCTTCCCTTCCCTTCCCTTCCCTTCCCTTCCCTTCCCTTCCCTTCCCTTCCCTTCCCTTCCCTTCCCTTCCCTTCCCTTCCCTTCCCTTCCCTTCCCTTCCCCTTCCCTTCCCCTTCCCTTCCCCTTCCCTTCCCCTTCCCTTCCCCTTCCCCTCCCCTTCCCTTCCCCTTCCCTTCCCCCCTTTTTTTTGTTTTTTCCCTACCCTGCCTCCCCCAACCCCAAATTAGCCCATATACACCTGGCTACTAGAAACCGAACATAATAATAGGGTAAAAAGGACATGGTAACCTTCTGCATCCAGCTGCAGGTTTGAGAGAAACATGATAAAGTATCTGCTGCATTATGAACAGCAGGTTATTCCTTATTTGTTAGCATTATTATAATGGCTGGAAGCAGCGACCAAAATCAGGGCCTTTTCATATCCTTGAACAAAAAAGCACGATAATATAAAAGACCTATTAAAATCCAGTCTCAGAACTGCACTTGTAAGAGCAGTAAAAGAGAATAGATAAAATGGAAAGGACAAGAGACAGAGAATAGAGCCTAAGATCACACAGAAATACATAACAAACCAACAAAAGCAACTCTCCCAACCTCTGAAATGGAGAATAACCACTTCTCTGTGCTGTTCAACTCACCTCGCTTTAACTTTATTTTTCTTACTTCCTCTTCTCTATTACTCTATTCAAAAAATGTGAAAAATGGACCAAAAATGGACAAAGAAACTTGAGTACTAGTGTGCCTGCTACTTTGCAGTACAATTGTTCGCAAGGAGAATGGTACTCACTTGATTTGTAAAAATTGGTGGGTACCCAAGAACACAAGTGAAATGTAAAATCCATCTCTAAACAGCACAGCTTAACCCTTATGAACAAGATTACTAGATCATTTTCTAAAAAACTGACATTATTCTCCAGGAAAAATTGGGATTGGAAATATTTTAACACAGGGAAAACAATATTTTTGTACTTAATGATGAGTTACTCAAAACATCCTGGGGAATGACTTTTTGTATGATATTGAATCTTACTCCAAGACAAACAAATTGATCTTCGATACCTGAAAAATCAAAGTTGCATTGACTGATAGGCAGATGCAATCTCAGCTTTGGGTAAAAATGGCCTCCCACTTCAAACAAACAGAACAGCATCTGTGTAGTGTGGTAAATTTTTGTGAAAAACACATGAATGTATTCATACATTTTTATTTTGAAAGGGAACTGTGGCAGAATGCAAACCCCCCTCTCTCCCCCTCCCTCCTTCGATATGGAAGGAGTAGGCACATCTCCCTCTCTCTCTGCTGCTTGAGGCTGACAGCTTCTTTTGTTTGGCCCCAAGAAGCCGCTGGCCAGGGTCGTTAATAGAGAGGAGAAGGGAGCGCTGAGGCACCAAGGAGCCGCTGGTGGCCAGTGTGGGGGATGTTTGGAAGCTTCAGGGGCACCCCACAGCCAGTGTGGAGGTGCAGAGAAGCTTCTGGAATGCCTACAGTCAGATCTGACCAGGCTATAAAAAATGGGATTCTCGTCGAGACTCCGCCTCTTGTGCGGATCTCTTGGAGCACGAGCCAAATGCTGCCACCGAGAGCCCCCCCGGGATAGAGACTCCGCTTGCCTTGCCGCCACGGGTGTGAGTAAATTTCTCCTCACAGGACTGTTTCTACTTTCCATGCACATTTGCACGTGTACTTTCTGTGCTCAATACGAGCATGTGTATAAATTATTTCCTCGCATAATCGCGGGTGTATTTTCCTCCCATGCTTCCACATAAGCACGTGTAATATTCTGTGCACATTTGCATATGTATTTCTCCTCGGAGGATTGCGAGTGTATTATAAATATACCCCCGCAGGATTGCGAGTGTACACTTTCCGTACTCAATACGAGTACGTGTATCCCTTTAAAAATAATTCCACACCGTGTTCAGGCAAGTGTGTACTCTTCCCCGACTCCAGGACGGCTCGGGCATTGTTTTGGTGAAGCCATGTGCATGCACGCTGTGGACCGCCTGTTGTATTAGTTGCTGCCCCTTAATAATTTACCTCAACTGATATCTGAACCTGTATTTAAGTCACTTTTGGAGTGCTAAAACCCTGTTTCTCACCGGTTCAATAAAACGTGTTTTGGACCCTGTTGTCCCTTAAACTAACCTTGGGGTGCCCCTGTGACAGGAACTCATAGCCAACTAAGCATAACTACAAGAACATACATGAAGTGGCATGCCAGTCAAATTATTCATTTTCTCTTGCTAGTCGGGGGTGTTTGGGAAAAAAAAAACCTCACATAATGCTCATTTTCAGCAATATTCTGAACTGTCAGTCAGTCAACACTCAGTATTTTAGAGAAGATGAGCAACTTGTGTGCTCTAACTAAATGTCACTTGCTTGGCCTAGACCACCAAGTGTCAGGACTTGTAGTGGCCCCTGGAATATGGTTGTAAAGAAATGTGAGTTTTCAATCATAGAAGTTCATTAATTATTCCAGAATGTTTTGCAACCCATTTCTCATAAAAGTTTATCGTGCATGTTTCTTCTAGTAGCTTTTTCTAAGGACTTTCATCACACTCTCTGTAGAGAGCTCTTAAGAGAAAAAGCAAGAAGATACACAAAATTCTTGCAGCCTTGTTACAAGCTGCCATGCTGGCAACTACCATTTTCACTAACGATATTTCAGAATGTATTTTTAAGTTACTTAAGAAAATTATAGGGATTACCAGCCTCACTGCAGTGTTAAATGTCAGCTCTTCTAGGCTTTCTGTAATCCTGGGACTTTTTTTTTTTTTCAGTGTACAGTTTGGGAGAGTTCAGTAATTCAGATTATGTATAGTTGAATCAGAGTCTCCCAAATCCATTCTGAAAGGTGACCAGCATTTTACATTTGAGAAAGAAACCCCAGTTTTTGCCTGCCATCTGCTACTGTTGGGGAAGCGCTACCAAACACTACATTCAACCCCTGCTTGAGCTGTACTTTGCATGTGCCTTCAAAACCTCCTCCGATATCTGCGAACCTGGTGCCCGGTCACCCACTGCAAAGGACCTGAGCAGTCCTGGAGACCTTGTTGTAGCTACTCAACTCGACAGTCAGTCTGAATCAGAGCTTCGCAGAAGTCGCTCCCAGAGATTATTTTTTTCTTCTTCTTCTTCCTAACGTTTCCTCAAACCAAAACATAGTTTGAGTGTATATGATACCTATGTGTTCAAATTATTTTTGAAAATAAAATTACTTCTGTGAGGAAATGGAGAAACAGAAGTAAACAGAAATGGGAAACAGGGGCTGAGAAAGAACTGGAGAAGAAGAGGGCTCGCTATGGTCAGAGGGACAAACAAAATGGACATGAGGACCAGTGCAAGGATTGAAACAGGTAATTTGGCAGAGAGAATCTGAGACGCGGTGCATGCCAGTCCCCCATTTTCTCTCTTTTGTGCACAGCAAAAGCCCCTTGGGAGTATTAAAATCTTATTCTCATCTCCTCTCAAGTCATCTGGGGCCTGAGGGGACCCTGAATGTTTGGGGGACTCCTCTGTCCCTGTGCCCTGTCCTTCCCCATGCAGACAAGCCTCTCGGAGGACCCCTCTTTTTGGGGAGTCATTTACCCCAAGGCAGTTAAACACTAGGATAATGGAATAAAGGTAACGGAAACAAAAATCTCTGAAGCCTCAGGAAAACAAAATTAAGGGACAGATAATGCCTCCTCATGGTGGAAAGCTGACTACAGTGACATGAAGAAAACAGTCTAGTTTGGGTGGGATGTAAAGCCTGCCCAGGGCAGCCTGGCAGAGGGGGAAGGCAGCCTGCCTAAGGTGACATGGATGGTGGGGGCACAAAGCTGGTGCAATTGCAGTGTGTGATGTACAATCATAGAATGGTTTGTGTTGGAAGGGACCTTAGAGCCATGGGCAGGGACACCTTCCACTAGAGCAGGTTGCTCAAAGACCCATCCAACCTGACCTTGAACACTTCCAGAGCTGGGGCATCCACAACTTCTCTGGGCAACATGTCCCAGTGCCTCACCACCCTGTGAGGGTGGTGAAGAATTTCTTCCTTATATTTAATCTAAACCTTTCCTCTTTCAGTTTAAAGCCATTACCACTTGCCCTATCACTACAGGCCCTGGGAAAAAGTCCCTCTGGCTATAAGGTCTCACTGGCATCTTCTCTTCTCAAGGCTGAACAACCCCAACTCTTTCAGCCTGTCTTCACAGGAGAGGTCCTCAAGCCCTCTGATTATCTTCATGGCCTCCTCTGGACTCACTCTAACAGGTCCATGTCCTTCTTATGTTGGGGGTCGCAGAGCTGAATGCAGTACAATGAACAATGAGACGTGTGTAATGCCATCTGTGGTACATACCCTCTGGTACAACAGCTTACACGTCACAATCTTCCTTCGTCCAAAAGGCTTGATGGGGCAAGAGGGGAAGTATCAACCAGAAAGGGTGGCACAGGGGTAGTGTTATCTGTGACCACCACACAGTAAAACCATCTGCAGTTGGAAACAGACTGCCCATATTTTTCACCACACAGTCCAAATATTTTTAAAGTGGGATCATGAGATCCACTCCCACAAGACAGAAACTAGGACAGGTGCTTCAAAACCACATATTATTTTCCAGCTAGCTGCAATAGCATCACCAGCAGCAACTGCAAATGTATAACTAATCATTAAGGTGTTACAAAGAACAAATGCACTGTTAATAAAAAAATTCTAGGAAATTCAATAGCATGAAGCTTTACTAGTGCAGGACAGGAGGTGTTACACGGTATTTGTTCCCCTTCTAGAACTTGAAGTTCTGGAAAATGGAAAAAAAATAAATAAACCTGCCAACAGCCTAACTTCCAAAATGGAAAATACCAGTTGAAGGTCACACCACCTTTGTTTCACCTTTCTGACTAGTCATCCCTAGACACACATTTGTACCTTGTATTCAAAGTGTTCCAAACATCTACAGCCTGCCTGTAATCAAACCAAAAGCTGCTCCTTCGGAAAAAACCCTCCTTTCTGCTACACTTGATAATGCTTTCACCAAATTCTGTCCTTTCATTACCCATCCTTAAACCCATGGGCCACACATATCTCCCATCGAACTGCTGGCAGCCCCACCACAAAGCCATCTTCTTGTCCTCTCGCTGAAACTCTTCAGAGCAACATGGAAATCAAATGCCACACCACGTACCCAGCAGCCAATTTCCCTGACCCAGAAACAGATGGTAAAATAGACAGGATCCATATCTGCATTTAATACCAGGGAGGTATATTATCCTTGATCAC
This sequence comes from Streptopelia decaocto, assembly GCF_964273445.1. Taxonomy (NCBI): domain Eukaryota; kingdom Metazoa; phylum Chordata; class Aves; order Columbiformes; family Columbidae; genus Streptopelia; species Streptopelia decaocto. Next base: position 180,895,750 of record NC_138663.1, on the reverse strand, counting down.
TGTCAGCTGTCAGAAAACAAATGATTACAGTTATTGGAGATGCAGCTTAATTTCATTTTCTGTGCCTTCAAAGTTTGAAGGAACTGCGTTTATCTTTTAATTGTATTTCCTTCCCAACTCAACTTACTATTGTAGCACTTAAAGCCTACACAACAGACTTGCTGTTTTATCAATATTATCAATTCCACCTTTGGAGAGTGTCTCTCATGTAAAGCACAATAGTAAATAGAAAAGTGAATAAAAATGGGTTTAATATAACACAGTTGTATAACTTACATGGTTTATCTTTAATTCTGTCAGTTCTCTTAACCACAAACACAGCCTGCAGCATGTTGAGGGTGGGAGAGAGTAAAAGGAGTGAAAAGTTAGATCCTACTTCTCAAATACCAGAGACGGTATTTGGACATAAACCAATTCATTCTGAAGCTGTGACTGCTAGATCTGCTAAATCTCATGCTGATTCCCACCAGAAAAGGATTTTAAAAAAAACTTTGTGGTAGAAAGCGAGAAATCTTTAACAAGATGGAAAGTTAAGAAACTAGGCATACGCAGCCTGACAATTTTCCCACAAAAATAAAAAACAACAGTAATATTGGTTTTCAGCTGTCAGTGCTTCCCAACACACAACCTGCCTTCATGTTTGTATCTTTGTTGTTCCCATAGGAGTTGGATACAACAAAATCACAGACCAGAAGGGGCTGGATGCATGTGTGCATGACAGAAAGCAGAATGCTGAAAAATTCAAAGTTTGGGTAGCATGTCATTAAAACTATGTCTTGTTTTGGTCTCCTGCTGTGGCCTTTACCAGAAGAAGTTTATCTGATTGACTAATAGAAAACTCTGAACAAAATGTAAAAAAGCACTTGGATCAGGCAACCTGTGATTAAACCAATTACGAAGCAAATACATCCCACAGACTATATTCGTATATATTTAAAATTGCCAGATTGAAATGAGTCCTTTTCTAGGAACATCACATTTGCTTCATACTCCATTTTACATTGATGACGAAAATCATTATAGCAATCATAGAATACACTCTGAAATGAAGTAGCTTGCTGTACATGAGCAAACTTATGGCACTGATTTGCCAACAGCTAGAACCTAAGTCTCAGAAATGAATGGACACAATAAGGACATAGAGCAGTTTAGATGACAGAAGGTTAATAAAACATAAGATACTGTAAAAGTCATACATGACACACAGAAAACAGAACATGAATTGGGCAAAAACATCACTTTGTCTTTTCTGAATTTCTTCTGACAATTCTATAACTAAGCATGGATGATCCTCTTCCTGCAATTTCCTGCTTTGCATTTCTCTATTTAGAAACTCACAATATAAAAGGGTAATTTAATTAAAATTCACATGCTTAAAATATATAAATACATATTTAATATAATGCACAATTCAATTCCAAATTGGATTTATTACTAAAGAACATCATCAAGTTAATTATCCATATGATATATGAATCACATGGCAAATTCTAGATGTGTTGGATTAAATTTTCAGAAGTCACTAAGTGATTCTGTTAAATGTATGTCTGTGGTTTCCATGCCACTTCTGAAATTTCCAGCCATTATCTTCTCTATCAAGCATGCCAGTTACAGTCTAGTACTTCTCCCTGAACTTTTTCCTATTTTGGGCATTTTAAATATCTTTTCAGAGGTGATCTTCATCTAGCATGGCACAGTATTGATTGGAACTGAATCTGGACGATCAACACAGAAACTTGTACTCAAGAAGCGTGTCCTAAGCAGACCAATGTAAACCTTTAAGTACTCAGGAAATTCAGCTTTAATCATATTTGAATATAGCAATACATTGAATATAGCCATACATTCATATGTTCGGGTGTGAAGAGGCACAACGTGTGCTCTTGTAAGAGCTTTGCACATGACGGAACGCAGAAATCTGCATCATCCCACCAGACGACACCAGAGGGAGGCACAAGCCCCCACACCAGGTTTCATTCCCTCCTGTCCTGGTTTTGTTAAAAACAAGTTTCTCTTTTAGTGAATTTGCCTGTCAGCTAAGCCTTCATATTAACTGCATTTTCCTGGAGAACCAGACACATGTTTTGGTAAACATAGCAATGGAATGCAAACTTATTGATAAGCACAAATGGACATCTCGATAGAGGGGCAATGAGAAACCAGTGACCAAGAAACTGACCAACTGTGTATAACATTCCATTCACGTGAATACTTCATATAGAAGTGGGAGATCACGAGGATCTCGTCCCTTTTGCCTTTGCTTTTTTCCCTTCTGCTTATGGCCGACATTAGGAGAGGACCTTGTTAGTCGTCCCTGTGAACTGAGGCCTAGTGACAGACCGAATCCAGCTCCGCTTGGCTGCAGAGTCTAATCCAGGACTTTGGTTGCCGGCTCTGCAGTCGCTGAGACTTTCAAGATTGGTTTTGTATATTTTGTATTATTTTCTCTATTCTTATTAGTAGCATTAGTAAAACATTGTTAATTTTTCCAACTCTCTTCTCTCTGTCCTTCTTTCCCTCCCGATTGCCTGTGCTGAGTGGGAAGGGGGGAGAGGGAGGGGCAAAAGGGGGAAGTGGCGGGGGGAGAGGGGGTTAACAATACATCTGCCAGGGTTTTATTGTCACCCCGCAATCTTAACCCTCGACACCTCCCTACAGTAAATCCACCCAAACAGCAAGAACTGTTCTGATCCTGTATAAATCCTACTTAAGACCATGATACTGAAGTCATCCATCCCTAGTAAGGCAATAATAAAAGCATCAAAGTCAGATATCACATATCCATTTGTAATAGAGCATTCCTACCTTTTCAGTTTCATATAATTTTCACTAGCTGCAGGTCTGCATTCAGCACGTTGCACCACTATCCCTTCCAAGGCGAGTTTATCTAGAATGAAAAAAAAAAAGGCAACACTGGACATTAACATAAAATTCACCAACAATTTCAATTATTTTTCACTAAAGAGCACTTAGTAAATACAATGTAATTATAAATTCTCAAATCTCAAATTAAGTTCTAAAATCACTGTTATTTAGACACCAAACAGATAAGCAAGAAAAACATGCTTACACAGCTGGTATACCCTAGACTACCTTATTTTGCCATCAGATCTTTTACATATCAAGAATGAATCACAAAGACCAAATTTTAAATAAGACATAGTAACCATGTAGTCCACTTTTCTCTACGTTTTTGCACTCAGATTATCTAGGAAATGTTCTCCTGGAAACGCGCATTGAATACACTCAGTGACCATGAAAATAAATTAATCTACAAAGAGAATCTGATCATTAAAGTATCCAAAATTAGTGGACGTTAAAATGAGAGCTGATTTTATTCCTATCCTCAGAAAAAAAAAGAAAGAGCAACCTATTTTCATCTTATTACAATAAAAAAAAAAAAGTTCTGTAAAGGAACATGGAACATAATGTAATAAAGTAATAATCCTACATATGCTAACAGTCAGGGAAAACAAAAACTTGCAGCTAGTAATCTAGGAGATCACATACAAAGTTTTGGTTAATACTACATTCACCTCTGTAACACAGTCCTTTGTAACCCGAGGGGAACACCTTTTTGCCTAAAACAATGACGACTAACAGAGCAACCCAAAAATATCAGCCTACTCTGTCAAAGTGGAAAAGCCTAAAAATTAAAAGCGACTTGAAGTGGTAGGGAGAAGGGATGGTGGCCAAACACCTGCTTTCCTACTATGATGCTCTAGTGCATGGTGGGTGCGTGGAGCTGTGTCGCAACTTAACCATCTCTTTTGGGCACAGCCAGTGCAATATCACAGAATCTATAAAACATACGCTTCTGCAAACAGCTTTGTGTAACAGGAAAGAATGAGTTTCTTAGCTTTAATGGCTCTTGCTACTTAAAATGTCCTTCCAACAGAGTCTCATCTTGCTATTGATGTAGGGTTCTACACTGTCACCATCACCTTCAGCTGGCAATGCCACCGAAGATAACAGGAACGCTTAGAAGTACTGATGCCAAGTAACACCAGGCACTGAGATGCCTGTAACTTCTCTATTGCTTTACAGACTGAAATATCATTGCATCAAGAAATCTAAGTCTGCTGTCCCTGAATAATGCAGAGAGCAATTATTACTTTGACACCAAGTATTTTAAAATGATTTAATTTCAAATTCCTTGGTTTGATTTAGTCTAAATCCTTGAGAAGAATAAGAATGCCATACTATTCCAGGTAGTTTTGAATGAAACAAAGCAAATTTCTAAGAAAACACTTCTGGTTTTATAGATTCCTAAGGTTTACATTCAGGAGAGACAACCTGGCCAATTTGCCTGACCTTTTGTGTAACACAGACAGATTTTATGCTCTTTCTTCAGTACAGAACCTAGCAATTCATGTGTGGCTAAAGTGGTACTAATATTGCTGCTTAATTTCTAATTTCTGACTACTGTTGTAAAAGGTAATAAAAATATGACTTTATAGATACATAAGCAACAAAGGGAGGGCTACAGAAAATCTCCATCCTTGGAACAAGTGGTGGTTCTTATGTCTTTCTATACTATGTTAAGAGCCTTTTAGTAGCTGGTGGTTTATCCCTGGGAAAGTACTTACACACTGTAATTGAGTCACTTCTCAATCATCTTTTCAATAAATGAAGTAATTCAAACTCATGCATTATTCAGCAGAATCTCTGAATTGAGCTGAGAGGAAGGAAGTGAGACTTTAAGAAAACTGGTCCCATCTCTTTTAGGATTCAATTATCTGCCCTGCGCTGGTGGGTTTTGTGTGTGGTGGTTTGTTTGTTTATTTGTTTTGGTTTGGGTTTTTTTTGTTTGTTTGGTTGGTTTTGTGCAGAGGGGAGAGGTGTCTGTGTCTATGCCCCATGACTGTGCTTCATATTTAGATGGCTAAAACTAGATCATTTTGTCTCTAAAAACCAAGCTCTGGGGGTTGACGGAACTGACTGGCTATTTTGTCACTAATATATCTATTTTGAGTCTTTTCTAAGTCTCACATTCTACCTATGTCCTCCACAGTCCCTGTTCCTAGGTATATAATGCCTCCAGCTTGGTTAAAATGCATTCTTTAAACAGATTCTGTGAATTAAGTGATCCCAGTCACACCATGACAGTCCTGTCATAGTTATTCACTGTCTGACCAGCATTTGTGTCAACCATGACACATTTTATAAGTACTGATTCTCACTCGCTACTGTCCCTCTTGCTAATCCTGGAGGAAGCCCTTCAAGCTACAACCCGAGTGGTTTCCTTCTGATAATTACTTTCTGATAGCTGTCAGCCAGTTTTTAATCTTGTTCTGTGCTTGCTGGTGTTGTTTTTGTTTGGTTTGGGTTGGGTTTTTTTGATATAAATCAGTATGTCACAAGATTCTAAATTATGTACAATACAAAATGCTAAGCGTGCTGCAAACATGCTGTTACTTTATCAAACTCACAATCTCCTAAATAAACAAAATTAGGTTGGTTTGACCGTAAAACCTTTACACAAAGCCATGTTTTGCCAGCATTCATTACATTTCTGATCTTTTCTACCTCTTGAACTTCATGATAATTTTTCCACTCGTTTCTATGGTGCAGGTTCAAGGCTAACTAGTCTCTCCTCATCAGAGCCATCCAGCCCAGCTGTCTGAACACTGATATGTCGCTATAAATCTCTCTGTGCCTTGCACAATTTCCAAATCATTATTAAGTTTTAAGAATCAGGCTCAGTTAACCTGGTAGCTTCCTCTCACTAACTATTTAGGAAATGAACCTGCCAATTAAAACAAGCTTACCCTTAGTAACATCTCATTTTTGATGTCTCAATACCCTCTTTTAATTACCACTGATCCAGATTTGGCTTTTAATGTTCTGGTCACTTCACAGTACAAGGCTGTCTGCAGTCTCCAAGATCCCCACCTTGCAGCTAAGATAGTTTGCTGTCAAAGCTCATCCACTGCCCAAAAGCCAAGGTTTATGTCCCACTTTCTTTGGACCCTCTTGGAGATTTTAACACATCCAGAGAGTCTTGCAGAATAAACGTGCAAAGATGGATGCAAACCTCCAGATGCCTCTAGTGGGGGGACAGTTTTTACCTCCTTCGAAGCCTAACTAGCCCCCATTCACCAAACTCAAGTTCAGAGACTTGCACCAGAGCTTCAAGGGAAAGACACTCAAATTAGTACGTCTGCCTTGATATTTCCATAGTCCAATCAGCCAAGAAGCCCACGGATGAACAGGGCATGAAAGCTGCAATTCCCTGATAAAAATACCTATTCAAAATAAAGCAGATAATTCAAGATAAACAAATAGGTCTGGAAGACTAGTTAAGAACAGTGATTAGAACAGTTGCCCCATGTGGGGTGACAGGTACAAGTACGCTGCAGGTGCAGCTCCACACAGGCTGGTCTACATAACCCATAGCTTCATGGCAGCTGCCAAACACATGCTCCCCCTGACCTCCCTGCCTGAATGCCCCAGTACCAATTCATAAAGGAATTTCAACCTTTGACTGTTTCAGTGAGGTAATAGGGAGATATGCTGGGGAGATGCTGATTCCAGCTTCAAATTCTGCTAACGATCACCATCAAACAAAAAGAATGTGGTTAGAATGCTTAAGGCAATCTTAATAAACAGGCACTGGGGAAATTTACTGGAATTGTGCAGAAGATGGTCTGAAAGTGGTGGGTTTTTTTGGTTAGTTAGTTGTTTGGTGTGGGGGTTTATTGTTCGTTTTTGAGAGAGAGATGAACTGGCTTGGAGATTGTAACATGTTAGTTTTCTACTCTGACAGCACCCACTTCCAACTTCCAGCTGCTAGGTCTTGTTAGCCCATTGAACATCTTGTTATGAAAGGATTTCTGCCTGTCCAAGCACTTATGTAGTCTCCACCTTTATAAAACCTAATAAAAATAAATCATGGTTTCTCAAATCTTCCATTAAACCTACTGTTCAGCTTTTTAATCATTCTTATTGGTCTGAGAAAGTTTAGTCCATTAATTTCTCTCCAAGCTGTGGGTCTCACGGCCAGGCTTGGCAGGGTGTGGGACAGGATCTAGGGTTTACCAGCTCCTGCTCTTTACCAGAGGTGCTGGTGATGGAGGAGATGAAGACCTGCCACAGGACACACGATTCCCAGATGGCAGGAAAAAGCGGAAGGAAGCACAGTAAGGACAGGCTACGGGCACGTCTGCGCCCGCTCCTCAGCAGGCAGAAGTTGAGCTGCTGCTTCCCAGCGTCCAAGTCAGAAGCCCCAGTTCCCCCTGCCAACTTACACCTCTGTGCAGCTTCCCAGGCTGTTGCACACGATGGCTGGACAAGGAGCAGCCCTGTCCTACACTTGACCTCAGCTCTGCTCTTCCAGACCAGAGGCAGTTTGTGGCACCTCTTGCCCATTCGAAGGGCAATCTCAAAGCTGGTGCCCTTCTCAGATCAGCCTTCCCTGGAAGCTACGCAGCTAGAGGACAGGTTCACCCAGTCTTCACTTGGTACTCCCTTATTTAGGAATCCAAAAACATATAGCACACTTGTTTTACTGACCACAGCACGGAACAGTGACCTCACATTCAGTTCTCAATATGCAGGCAGAGCCTCTGTCTCAACTCTCCTGCAAACATATATACACAAGCCCCATCTACAGTGTATTTCTGCAAATAAAAACTTAATATTTGGTTGTATTAAAATATTATCCTAACAAACTATCCAAATGGTTCTGTAACAGCAGTGTATCTCCTTATTGATTACATTCTCAGTCTGTATCATCTCCAAACTTCATCAGTAACTGCCTCCTTGATCACCGACTATAAATAAATAGGATCAAGAACCAAATCACAGCAACATTTTAGTGATAATTTTCTGCTTAACATTTGCCAGTTAGAAGCCTGCAGATAATTTTTGTATAGTTAAATGGAAAACTAATACAGTATATATTCTAATTCAAAATGACAAACAAGACATACTCAAAAATTTAACAGAAAAAAGCATCACCTGCTTTGCTGAACAAATTGTAATAAAAAGGGGAAAAAAAATTGGCACAATCAATTTTCCTTCTACCCACACTGATTGATATGATACTAATCTTCATTAATTTTTTGACTGATTGACTTCTGAATCAGATGTTTTACTATTTTTCATAGAGTTCCTTTTTGTTTTTAAATATTTGGGCCATCCAATTCACCCTTTAAATACTGGCATAGCATTCGCTTTTTCAGTATTGTAGAACTGCAGTGCTCAAAAATTATTTAAAATATCAACAGCAATCGTTGATAGAGTTTCTTAGACAGCTCTTTAAAAAGTTCTGAATGCAAATTGTTCAGACTTGCTGATTTGAAAATCTTCAGTTTTAATGAGTGTGTAGAGCTTGTCTTCAATAGCTGTTAATCAACATCCTGGAGTTATTGGAATGAGAATGTCTATGCCACCAACACTGCGAGACAGTAGCTACTGAATGGTTTAATTGTCCAACAACCTGGCCAGTTTTCTGTGTTATGACATTAAGCAAATAGTAAATTGCCTCAATAACCCAAACAGATTTCATTAGCACGGCTTCCTAATACACTTCAAGAATTCTTTGCCTCTTATAGCTGAGATTTGTCCTCATATCCTTTTGTACTGTAAAATATAAAAGTAGCTGGTTTTGGTAACCCAGGTCATTTCTACTGACAACAGACTCTCAGTGAAACTGCTGCTGCTGTTCGGACACATAAGTAAACTGAACCACAGGTAAAGTACCAAGTTCCCTGAGGTGTGCTCCAGTCCTGAATCCTCAGCTCCATGACATGCTCAAGTTTCCACACCAGGAGGTTCAGGAGGAGGATGGAAGTTGAGGAGGAGTGAGGTTATTTTCCAAAAGGAAACAGGCAGGACAGAATGAGGGCGGGTGCCCAGTCCCCTCCTTTTTGGATTTGTTTTCCTGTGTAGCTGACAAACATCAGTGCTGCATTTTCACTGTGTCCGGGATGGCTTGTCTGACAATGAAGAAACTGAAAAGCTCTGTGGATTGTCCTCCTGGTGCAGCCCAAAGGGTAAGTTGGAAATGGAGTACTACTACCGCTACAGCCACTCTCTGAAGTGTGTGCAAGAACGCTTAGTATATTTTCTGACTTAATTGGGAACCAAAACAATATCCATTCAATTGCTGGATTCCCATGCTATTCCTCCTACCTGAACGGCAAACCCCGCTAATGATTTGTCAAGCAGCTGTGACTTCAGGATTGAGAGCTACCAACATCGGCAAGCAGGACAGTGCAGAAACAAAACAGTTCACTCAGGGCGCAGGAGGGCACACAGAAGCAAGATGCTCCATCTCAGTGCCAGTGGGAAGCAAGAAGATCTGGGATGCACTGGGCACATCTCAACTATCGCGCACCGGGTGCACAACACAAAGACACTAAGAGCATAAGAATGGTCAAAGCCCTAACTTGATTGTGAGAAATACTTGCATACCTTCACCAAAATGAACTTTTGCATGGACAAAAGGGCAAAAAAAGGAAATACAGTTCCTCTAGGAATAGTTACACTGTCAGAAAACAGTGAACGATATGAAACCACCCCACTAAAATTACACTTGCTGCAATACCATATGTATCACCAAGTGCACAGGAAGAATGAGGGCTCTTCAGAAAAGTTGTAGTATGGCACAGAAAGTGGAAAATTTTCATAAAGATATGCCAGGCTTTCATTTTGTCTTGCAGATGACTGTCAGCTGTAGAGAAGTAAAGTTACATGGGTTTGTGGTGGTGAAAATTTTACAGCAGCTCTACATTTTTCAAGTCTCAAAGGTTTAAATGTAAATATTCATGATCTCCACAGAGTATATTTTCCACATCAAATCGATTTTGAATATTTTATCCTACAAAACGCTAAAATGATTTTGCATGATCTTTCAAAGAACAGTTACTGGTTCACAAAAGTGGAAAATTTCAACTGCAAGTGTTAGAACATGGAGAGGAAGATGAGCACGAAAAACTAAGTGAGCAGATACTGTTCTGTAACTTCTGCCTCTTAAAATACAGACAGCTTAGCTGGTTGTGAAAGATTTCATATCTTCTACAAATCCCAGCTCTCCTTGGAAATCCTCACTTACTTGTGCCAGGACATCCCTAGTTCAGCTTCAAAGCATTTCGAGATCACTGTGTAAGGTCAAAGCACCACAGGAATAGTTCTCTTAGGGTTTAACAGCCACTGACATGGTTCAACACTGTAGCTATGTGCAACCTAAGCACATTAACTGAATTTGCCATCACTTGACAACAAATTAAATTTGAATGGACGTCTCCTGTAATGGAAAAAAAAAACCCACACAAAACCACCACATACTTGAAACTAACTGGATCTTTTATTTTCTCAATTCTTCACTCAATAATTGTGAAAGGCGTTAATTTTGAAAAAAAAAGTCCAAATTTTAAAAAATAGAAACAGGTGGAAACCTCTTCAACTGAAGTTATGCTGAATGTATCAATGGCATCAAAGAGTTAAAGTTAAAACCATGACTAATTCCTGATAAATTAAATCTAATGAATAATGTCTGCTTAATGTATCACACGGCAGCAGAAAAATTTAGCATATCAGTGCTAGGGATACCCTGGCAAGGAGTAGAGTAGGTAAAAAAAGTGCATTTATTTCTACTAGATGCAGTTATCAACTAATAAAATATTATAGTGATGACTCTACAGTATCAAAAAGCAGCCTTAGAGACAGCGGGAGCAGTAGGAATGAAATAATTAGAAACAGAGCAGAAGAATTTACAGAGGAATAATCTGACTTTTCATTGTTAATCAGGCAAAGCAGGAGAGATCGACCTGTGAAGTGAAAAATACATCTTGAAAAAGACGGGACGTGTTCTCTGGGTTCAGCCCAAGGTAAGCGCTGGCTCCCGCCCGTGCGGGGAACGCGATGCTGCAGCTCCTCTCCGCTGTGCCGAGAGCTTCCCCTTTCCCGCTCCGGGCTGCAAATGTTTAAAGGGGAAACCTTTCTCTAAGAAGCGACTAAGAGAGAGCCTCAAAGCACAGATTCAAGGAGACAAGACAGCCATTTGATTCATGTGTGCTCTGCCGATGTTTCCCCTCTCCCCGTAGCCAATGTTGCTAAGCTATAATGTTATGTGGCGTTCACAGCTATCTGTAGGCACACTAACCCTTTGTTCCACAGGGCAGCTGAGTTGTTTCTGTCGAGAGAGAACAAACTGATGCTAGATAGCCTCAGTGACTTAAAAAACACCACTGATATAAAATAGTAAATCCCCTTTCTCAAATAGTTTTTACCTATGGCACAGAGAAAGGCAAAAATCAAAGCCTAATCAGGCTGCACTTGTGTTGGTGTGGATACTCCCACCGACTCCTAATGGAACCTGTCACCACAAACTCCAAACAGTCAGACTAGCAAGTCCTCAGCATTGCTTCCAGAGTATCTTCTGTGAAAACATCTCATCACTGCTCAGCTGTCCGATAAACGAGGAATATGTATGTGCACACACTCCACAGACGACCCCCTCCTTGTACAGACGGGGACACCTTTCCTTTCAGTGTCGTCCTGCTGAACGTACCACGTATTGTAATCAGTACCAAAAAAAAACCAGGGGAAAAATGCTTTGTGAAAATTAAAATCCTTGAAACACAAACAAAGCTATCTGTTTAACACCATAAGTGCTAAGCACAATTTGGCCAGCTGATACTACAAATACATCTTAAAGTATTACAAATAAGGTGTCCTTTAGAACAGTAGTATGCATTTCTGTGAACAACCCCCAAAACTATGTAAACTTCTCAGACTTAAAGGAAAGAGACACACAGTTGTTATACCCTTCTTCCCTTATACAGTTAAATGCAAATTCTCCTTCACAGTCATACTCCTGATATCTCCCTGCATACACAGCTGATACGCCACCTACTGCAAACCCGAGCTGACAGTCGGAGCAATGCTAGCAGCATTTCCATTCCAACATCGTGCCGGAGCTGAATAAAGGTGCTTTAAAACAGAAAAAAAGGAGAAACCTCTTTGCCAGCTGACAAGAACCAAGCAAGAGAGCTGGCTTTTTGTCCTCGCTTCGATAATGGAGAGAAAAATAAGCAGAAGAGAAAAGGAATGTGAAGAAAAACACAGCAACTCCGAGGGCTCTGAGCAAGACAAGGACTATAAAACGTCTCTGATTACTCTGAACGTTGGTGGCTATCTATATATCACACAAAAACAGACATTAACCAAGTATCCCGACTCTTTTCTGGAAGGGATCATAAACGGAAAAATAATGTGCCCGTTCGATGCAGACGGTCACTACTTCATAGACAGAGACGGACTCCTTTTCAGACACATTCTCAACTTCCTACGAAATGGAGAACTTCTGCTACCAGAAGGATTTCGAGAAAATCAACTTTTGGCACAAGAAGCAGAATTTTTCCAGCTTAAAGTACTCTCGGATGCAGTGAAATCAAGGTGGGAGAAGGAACAGCTAGCATCTCGAGAGACCACTTTCCTGGAAATAACTGACAGCCACGACCGTTCACAAGGACTTAGAATCTTTTGTAATGCTCCTGATTTCATTGCAAAAATAAAATCCAGAATTGTACTGGTGTCCAAAAGCCGGCTGGATGGATTTCCAGAGGAGTTTTCAGTATCTTCAAATATTATCCAATTCAAGTACTTCATAAAGTCTGAAAATGGTACACGACTGGTACTGAAGGAGGACAACACCTTTGTCTGCACCCTGGAAACTCTTAAGTTTGAGGCTATAATGATGGCTTTAAAATGTGGATTTAGACTGCTGACCAGTCTGGATTGTTCAAAAGGGTCGATTGTTCACAGTGATGCACTTCATTTTATCAAGTAATCACAAAGGCAAAGGAAAGGAGCATGCAGCCAGTAAACCTCCTCGACCTGCAGCCTCCCGGCATCACAAATAATGTATCTAACTAGCCTTGTACCACTGAGCTCGGCTGCTAATCAATTGATGTGAGCTAATGGTATGTAAATCTCATAATGACATCCATCTCTGGCTTACTTAAGCTGAATGAAAATTTGATGCCTGAATTTAATAAAAATTCTCTGCTAAATGTTGTAAACACAGATTGAATGCTTTATGCTATTTGTAAAATGTTTTCTCAATTCTGTCCTTCAACCAGCGAGTCTAGCTGAATTTTTGTGTACTTGTATGACTAACGTGCACACACCTAACTGCTCTGCTGAACAGCAGGGAGAATATTTTCATATAATAAGCAGGCTTAAAATATGTTTTGCTTATAATGAATTCCGAATGGCTTTTAACTGGAATAAATGATTTTTGAATGTTCATTAGTGTTTACGCTAATCTATTGTACTGAGTTTACAAAAACGAGATTGCAAGAGGATTTAAAATTAATCAACTTGATTTTAAAGTTAAATGATTTGTCAACCCACTTAAAACCAAATTTATAGCTGTGTTACTACATTAATAACAATCACCAAAAACATGTAAGCCAACCAATGTTATGGGGATTAGTTCTATTATGGAAAATGAATCTGCACAGAATGTTAAATTTTCCAAATATATATACCTATCAAATGCTAACTAAAAATACTTGACTTAAAGTTTCATGTAACAGGTTTCCAGTAATGACATCCTACAATGCTTAAGTCACTATCTCCTACTAATCATTTGTGCTCATAAGGACAGGGAATTAACAGAGCCCTTGCTTTGCACAATGGCTTACTAAAAGCAACTAGTACTATTAGTTTGGAACAGACCACCTGCTGGCATTTAAGTTGCATCACTCTAAGAAACAGAATACATAGCTTCTTTTGTCTTATCTCCGCTATTTAGCAAATCTCTTCATTTATACTTTAAACAAAGTTCTAATAGCTTCTGTGGAACAACTGTAACTAATTTAACCACAAGCATTACAAGCCAGTCACTCCGCAAAAGCAGACTGGAACATCATCACAAAAGGCAAGAGGAAGCTGCACTAACTCTATGTTCAAGATTTGTCCATCAGTGAACCAAACCATCATTCACAGCTCATACCAACCCAAAATTCAAGAAAAAGTGCTATTAAAGAAAGAAAAAACAACCAAGTAGTTTCTTAACCTTCCCGAAACGACAATTTTGTACAGAAAAAAATACTAAGAACATCAACAATATTCAGTACAACCCATACTAGAGGTGACAACCAAGGAAAAGAGCTAACACAAGACGGGCTGTGAACAGTTTTCTTCTGGATTTTAGAGGGAACAAATCCATCCTTAGCTGTAGTGACTAGGAATACAAAACCAAGCTTCACTTATCCCTCGACATGAAACTCTATTTCATTCGTTACATACAATAGGTGTTCTTAACTTGGTCCCTTGCCAGAGTTGAATTAAGAGAGGGACTCTACATCTCCAGACCAGGCAGTAGTGACTGAAAGATATTCCAATAAGGTTTAATCAAATGGGTAAATCCAGCCCCTCCAGAATACTCCAACAGAATGAACCCACTGTCTAGAAACAATGAACTTTTCTATCCAGTGCCTATGTTATGGATTTAGAGACCATAAAATATGTGGCTCTAAGTGGAATTTTTCCAAACTGAACTCTTTAAAAATCAGATCACTCTACATTTCTGGCATACATACTTAAGAACTGTTAATGTATCCCAAAACTTCTCTGAGCTCGTCCAAATTCATTAACTATCTACAAAAAAAGGATATATAGTAAAAGACAATTCTTTATGTACACCATCACTGTCTCATCCTCCCTTTCCCTCCCCGAATGATTTTCAAATTGGTATCTTCAAAAAAATCCTCATTAACTACTAACCCTGTACATACGCAAATCTATAGGACTTCTGTGAAAGTTGCCCTAAAAGAAATCCAAAATCCTACTAATCTTCTAGGACAAGAGCTAAAACCACCATCACACAGAACAATGACATGAAAAGCCCCTTATGGACACAATTCTTTACGTGAACAAGGGACAAGACAATCTAAAAAAAGCTCCATAACTAGTTTACAACTTTTAAAGAAGCTTGCTCTCTGTGCTGTCAGATACACAGCCAGCATAAGCACAGAATCTGGAGGAGGTTGTTGCTCCTAGGATGTCAAATCATCCATTTTCACTTAAATGCTTTTGGTCATATCCTTCGCTCGTAATGGATCCTTGATTGAGATTTGAAGTGTCATTGCAATTGAAAAGAAAAAAAATAACAAAAGTAAATTTTTATTTCAAACAATTAATATACCTACACGTTAACTAAAATATTTTGTGGTTGTTTGCCTTTCAGTTGGGCTCTTATGGCACCAAACATCAAGGAATCATTAGCACCTCACTATCAGAAAGCAGTAGCAGTTTTTCATCATAGCATGACTTCACTCATGAAAATGCAGTAGGGAATTTGACCGGTCTGCATTTGTTGTAGAAAATACTTTTGTAACATAAGCTGCTCACAAGCTGGTAATCATAGGTAAAATTTAAGCCATCTGAAAAATCTCCTAAGAATATTCTATAGCTCTTCTTAAAAGATTTACTGCAACGCTTTTATTTGCCAGGCTTTTGGTTCTAAGTACTTACCTTCCCTAATAACCTATGAAAGAGAACTTGAACCCCCTATTTTTTTTAAAAGTGAAAAACTTACATCCTTAATCATTAGTAAAAATAAATCCCTGTGTTGTTTTATTTTTGTTATTTAGAATTCAATGATTCATTACCTTAAATACTATTCACTGCATTTTTAAAACATATTTCTATGTAAGTAACATGACATCTACGGCATATATGTAAAGCCATCTGCTATAACACTAACTTCAATCTTGTCTTCTTTTCCCATTTTCATGAGCGCTCATGCATTTCTACAAGTGGCAGGGTTTTAAATTTTTACATGCCATCTCTGATTGAAGACACCTCACTCAGCTGTTTGACTCACACAGAGGAAACAGAAGGAAGATGAGGGTAAAAAATTCATTCTCTTCCCTGTTCACATTGAATCACGCCGTTATCAGCCACAATCGAGCACTTCAAACTGGTTATAAAGTTAAATAATTTTTCAAACCAGGGTGTGGGGCGGGTGTCTTGCTTTGGTATATGAACAAAATGACCACATAAAAACTCCATACTGTGACTAATGTTTCCTTTTTACTCCATAAATATACTAAATATAACAAATATATTTTGCATATGTTCAGCCCCGCAGGTGGATACTTGTGTTTCACCACTGTAGGGTGTGCCAGAAAAGGTACCCAGTTATACATAAGTTACCTTTTCTGTCTTTCTTTAAGGTTGGAAATGTAATACTTAATACTACTACGACAACAAGAAAACTGCAAAACCAAGTGTTTAAGTCAGAAATACAGTTGTTCTAACAACATTACTTAGAATATGATGTGCATGCAAGGTATTTTTATTCCTCTTTCTCTAAGACTTGGGCCACCATGAACTTATCAGAACAGTCCTACAAGTATGAGGAAAGAACAACAGCTTCCATAATTTCTCTGATGATCTCCAGTTGCTCAGGTAGGAGTAAAAAGGATCTCCCCCCCTTCCCCAAGGAGGCACTAAGCCTGTTCCCAGGCTTGGGCAGCTCCACCTGCCTCCCTGCCTGTGTTTTTTGGGTGGAGAAAGGGGCCACTGAGCAGAAAGGACAGAGGGAGTTGAAGGCAGGACAGACCCCCATACACTACAAGAAGAATATCCTTGTCCTTATGAATTCCTTGAATGACTGCTCGTGAAACTATATAGCTGCCAAACTGACCCAAATACACACACTTTGACGCCCATCTTTTCTATCGATGGAGGAAGAGCCAAGGGCTCTTTTATCCCACTTGGTAGTACACTGGCATAGGTACCAACAATTTGGTTTATTTCTATATAAGGACAAAACCTAAAAGTGGCTGCACTACGTCAGACTAAGGTCTGTCTAGCCCAGTGTCCCTGGTGACTGTGAACTGTTTCCATCCCCTGATCCTTCACATCTCTGGACAGAATCCCCATTTTTGATGCTTTGACCCTCATCTCCTTTCCCTTCTCTTGTTCCTCCCCCTCATCATACTGCTACTTTTCATTTTTCTCTCCCTGTACTCTTCTTTTTTCACCAGGTGTGCTGTGGGGCTTTGTTAGGGATGCCTTAGAAAGAATATAAAACCAGAAAAAACATATTTGATGCTCCCTTCAAGTTATTTCCTCCATCTCCAGCCCCTTACTGCTTAATGATTTCTAGAGCCAGACGTGGTTTCTGGAGGTAGCCTTGATGCTGTGACACACACGGGTTGCACAACAAGCTCACATTACAGCTCCAACTCCACATCTCCAGTACCTGCTCACCCACTGAACAGTGTTTCACAGCACCACAATAGCACTGTTGACATTTTTAAATACCCACGTCTTATTTTTAATTGCCTTTTTGCATTTGTACCTGTTACAACTGTGTAAGTGACAACTGGTCACTTCTGCAGCAGGTAATATTTGTCTAGATCTTAAAGGGGGAAAAAATTACATCATCATTTGCAACCATCAGTGGTACTGCTATTTTCATCTCTTATTTAAAAGCATTACAAGGTTCCCGTTCAATAAAATGTGAACTGCTTAAGAAAATTATCTTCCTCCTTTTCTCCCTATTAGTACACAAGCAGAATAAGGGCAAGCAACAAATACTATAATTTCATAACGGCAGTGCCTCGTCCATGAATTTATTTGAGTAGAGGGTCATGTTGCCCTAATTCTGTTAACTAATGAATCAGGATTGGGGATGAAGAGGATGAGTTAACTTGGGTCTATGACAAAAATAAATATTATTTTCTTAGGCTACAATTATTTCATCTTTGCTAAATAACTACTGGCTAACCCTAATTTTGTCTCCTGTCCTGCAACAAATGGCAGAAATTTTTAGATTGACAGGAAAGTGACTCCTAGTAACAAACCTGAAGGTATTTTCATATGAAGAGATAGGCTTCCATAATTTACTAGGTTGAAAGAAAAACAATTGATAAGGCATGAGAAATTTAAGATCAGAAAATTAACATTATGCTTTTCAATTACTTTTGAAATACATAGGACTTACAGAATGTCTATCACAGAAAACACTGTCTCAAAACACTGCCTCTATAAATCATCATCATTTACAATAAAATGCCAGAAAACAAGAAGTGAGGCAAGGGCTGGGGAAGGCAGGAGGGAGATGTACGATGACACCTGAAGAACACGGATGAGCAAGCACTAGGAAAAAGAAAATACAGTTGCCTTTCTTTCTGAAATAAATTGCATAATATCCTGTAGAATTAGAAAACCGATTTCTTTTCCTAAAAGAGTGTGTAGTAGGAGTACCATACACAGCTAAAGCAACCATCTCCCAAAAAGCTGTTTCTATTTGCACTGGTTTAACATCATTGCCATTATCGTTTAACACTACATTTGTTCATTTTAAGCTTCAGAAAATAATACTGCTCTGCCACTTCAGAAAAAAAACTGTTCACAAAGCTGGTACAATAATTATAGCTGTAAACAGCAGCTACTCATTTAAAACACTGTTAGAACATGATGACATGCAAGTTCAACATATTAACATTTCAAAACTAAGTAGTTAGAAGATGACTTACAAATTGAGCTATTCTGAAGGTTTGTAAACTTCTCCTGATAACACAAAAATGACTAGAGTATTGCCTTGTTTACTGGTGGTGTGACTTTGGGGGAGATAAGCTTGATTTACAGAGTTCATGAAACCCATCATCCTTCTGGACATTAAAGGTGGATTCCACTAGTTCCACCTCAAGTATCTCTAAGCTTTTCCAGGATACAACTTTTCTTTTTTGCCTTTGACACAACCCCACTCCAAGCTTTCAACAGCAGCTGTTCCCCAGGTATGGAAAGCCTGGCCAAGAGGAGGTAGCAGCTTTTCTTGCTCACATATCCCGAAGGGAGATTCGGTGTACCATGTACGGGGCTGGCACTTCACCAGCTGCAGGAGTGCACCAAGAAGATGAGAATTCAGATTTTAAAGCCCAAGGTTGCTTGCTAGGGAAATGCCCCAGGAAGATGAGGATCCAAAGAGCTTGTTAGAGCCATGGGTCTGATGCTCAGGGATGCTGGAAGTGCTGGAATCTCTGAGGGAACAGAGTGGTGAGAGAGACCACAACACCTGGGCAGTGGGAGATGAAGAGGAGGGACAAGGGACTCTGTGTCAGTGATCATCACCTGGGGGCCTTGGGTTTATGGAGAAGGCACAGATGCCAACACAGAGGTCATATAACACAAGTAATGCCTAATTATCCTGAAACCACTATATTTTTTTTTTATTAGGAAAAAAAAATCCCTTTGGCTTTTCATATGTGTCGTTTCAGAAAGGCAATTTTCTTTTTTGCAGCAGAAGTCAGAGAAATTCACTTTAAAAAAAATTGTTAACAGAAAGCCTCAAGCTACAAATCTCCTGCTGCAGCCCCACAGAAAGCTGCTTGTTATCTCAAAGGAGGTTCTTGATTTTGTACCATAGCAAACAGATGAAGGAAAAAAAAAGAACAAGTCAGAGGTGGACACAGACTCTCTCAATTAGGAAGAAAAAATTAAGCAAACAAACTAGCAATGAACAGGCTAGGCATCAAAAAACCATAAACAGAATAAGCAGCTGTAACACCAAACCCAGTCATTTATTGCCTCGCTACTACTTAAATAAAGCCTTTGGCAAGTATTAGGGATAAAGCAATACATTTTCTCAATGCTGAAACTGGTAGTCTCAAAGGAGACAAATTAAAGGTCCTGCAAGACAGGCTGATAAGAATCAGCTAAAGAGAGAAAAAGCTATTCTCAGGTTAAGAGTCTTATCAATACTTCATCTAAGGCCTGCAGCATTGCCAGGGCTTGTGATATTTCCAACACATTTTCTAAAATGAACAGCAAATAATGTTCTTTCCCGACAGGGCAGAAATCTAACATGTAGGCTATCTTATGCCTTCTCATATGATAATAAAAGTCCACCACTGTAAGGCTTTTTTTTGCCAGGCACAGATGATGGTTTTAGGGTTTGCCCACAGAGTACTGTGCAGAAATCCCTAAGACAACCTGCATGAGTAAGACAATTTGCTGTAGCACAGCTCCTCTATTGCCGCAAGATGCTGGGGCTGGAATAGCCTTAGAGCTCAGGAAGAGCATGAAATAAGCTCTGCTAGACTGTTTCCAGCCTCAAGTATCCAAAAAGCCCAGGTCATACTGTGCTGCAGCCTACAGTGCTCTCGCAGCTGCAGTTAGCAAAGGCAACACACAACCTTAGAAAAGCCGCTCTTGCTTTTGCCTTCACTGCCTTCCCCCTCAAAAGTTCCTTCTGTGGTTAAAGGGAAGAAACTTCAACTATTCCCAATGCAAGCTGCGTAGCAACAGTACAGAACTGGGGAAAAAAAAGATAGGGGAAAAAAATAAAAAGCAGAGCCTGAGAGTAACAGTACTGGATCAAGCCAAAGGTTGCTTTGCTCAGCATTGTGACTCTAGCAAAGTGGCCAAAAGCAGATAGATATCCATGAAGAAGCCTAAGGGCAGAAAAGACATATAATTCTTGCAGGTGTGCATCCCAGTGTCCACCAGACTTTTGTGGCTTGAGGTCTCTTAAATCAGATGTCCTCCCAACCTCAGTACTCTTGGTGGATTTTCTTTCACATACCTCTTTGGTCTCCTCTAAGGTCATGTAAGTCTTCAGCAAATAGCACCTTCACATCTACATCTTCTGGCAAGGAATTCAACAGCTCTGAGTACAGAACCACCTCTTTTTATTTACTTTGAAACTGCCTCCTGCTAGCTTTACATCTGCCACACACCAGTCTTGTACCAGCCAAGGCAGCAAGCATTTGATCTCCCTCTGCCCTTTGATCCATCATTCAAGGCTCTAATTTGTGATACTGCAAAGGTCTGAACCCATCAAATGTGATCGTGCTGGTAGGTGGATGAACTGTAATAATCAGCAAAATCCCTCACGTAAGACAAACACGATTTGTGGGGTCACAATCTGTGACGCCAGGCAAGGCTGAAATTCCTGGAATGTCTCAAGAGTCAGAAGGGAAGACCAAGAACTCAGATACGAGCCAAAATCATCCTTCTGCTCAGTGCAACGCTTCGACGAGATGGATGCGGACATCGCTGATAGACAGAATAGGCTCGTGTGATTAACTCCCGCTGTTTTATATCAGGTTCTGTTCTCAGGATGGTGACTGCATGACAACAAACACATCAGTGTTGCCCAGACAAACATAAATATTAGAATATTCATACGGTATACTAAAATAAACAGCCAGACCCTAAAGACACTAAGGCCAGCTATACAAGTTCTTAAAAAATTTAACTCTAGTTAGCATTGACGTACATTAAATCCATGTCCTTTTTGCTGATCTACCAGTGCACCTTCCCTAATTCTCCACAATATTTATTATAACCAGGATGATAGACTTGATTATATACTACATATGCCTTAAGGCAGGAATTGCTGCTTCTTTGTGCTTTTTAACAGCTACAAAAGGAGTCTCGATACTGATTATGGCTCCTGGAATACTACTGGGAAGTTCATATTTTAAGTTTTGTTGCATTTATCTGCCAAGAAAAAGAGTTATATTTTCCAGACAAAAACAGTTTATGTGGCTTGCAAATGACAGATTACATAGCTAAATTATCTTTAGCACAGAGTTTTGAGCTAAGAATTTTGATTAAGAATTACTGTTTTATTCCTCCTGATGATAATTTTACAGTTCAAACTCCAGTTTTGAAGTAGAATTAATATATGTTAACTGCTCTAAAGTGGCTGAAATCAAATGTGCACTTAGCAGCTTCATGCAGTTCTGTCTCATAACGTAAGAACTCTGTGCCTTTAACAAAAAGTTGCTGATTTTAACACATTGGAGTTCAGTGTTTATCAAAGTGCTTACACTGAATTTCCAATATTCCAACACACATATAATCAACATCTGATTTTTTTTTTTTTTGCAACGTCAAAAAACGAAGCAAATGAGAACTACAGACAATTCAAATGTTGTGTATTTATGTCTGCAGTAAAACATGTACGTTCACAATTGGCAAAATTTTAATACTAGGTTCACACTATACTGTCTGCAGCAGCTCAGACAATTTATTCCTTTTAGCAAAAGTCAAATCAGAAATGGTCCCAATGGTGTCTCTCCCTCCACTAGGATGTATTTGTATTACTCACTGGCAGGTTTAGGGAAAAGAGATGACTAACACCTTGTCCTAAAGCATGTTAAGTACTGAAGGCTGCTATTTGCTATAAACTTACGTCAAAGACTTTAAGACATGAAATTTGGATACAACAGGAGTTCAACTGGCTTGAAGTACGTTCAAGAATTTCAATGAGTAGGTTGCACATGAACACTCCTGGATATAACCATTCTTCAAGAAAAAGGTGCATCTGTCGTTTGTGTACAGAGCTGATACGCACCTCTCCCCCTCCCAAAAGCAACACTGTGCTTTGAAAACTACCTTCTCAAAGCTTAGGCAACATTATAATAAATTGCTGCCCGTGCAACTTTCATTTAATGCAATTCCACAAGGACAGTACCTAATTACATTTGTTCTTACATGAGAATACATTGCTTTACCATATCATTCTCAACAGACTACTCAGGCTCAGGGCAGAAGTTTCTGGGCATTTTCACTGGGCGGGGGGAGGGGGGTGGTGAAGTCACATCTTAACTGGCAGAAATGTTCATTCCTCACAGCTTCTGTAACCACAACAGCACTTCCAAGTAGATGCAAGCAAAGCCATAGGCAAACAGGAGCAACATACACATATTTGGGTTTAAATCACTTGCTCAGCATCATATGGGTACAAGAAGAGCCAATTCTAATTTCTCTTTTCCTTTAGCTGAGCATCTAATTTGCTACAACCCTTTCACATTTAACTGAAACCAGCCTTCAGGCACTAAACAACATCCCTGAGCACTGTTTATCACATGCACTAATCAAACAGGATTTTTGTATGGAACAAGGGATCTAAAATTATCAAGCTGTGTATGCAAAAGGAGCTCAAATTTAGTTAAGGTAAACTTGTTTCAGGTGTGCCTTAATTCCTGAATATTTTGACTGTAACCAAAGCATCATTCAAGATATTATGAACGCTAAAAGTTTACATGGGCTCAAAAACCAACAGGGATACTTCATTGAAGGAAAATCCCCAAGGGCCTGTTAAATAAAACACCATCACCCCTGGCTTTGGATCTCTCTGAGCTGTGAGTCATTAAAGGCTGGAAGAAGTATTTTGGGGAGGTATCACTATGCTTCTGTGTTGTTCTTACACTCTTCTCAAGGCATCTGCAATTGGCCATCATGGAGGACAGAACACCAGACATGAAAGATACCATCTTTGCCTCAAAAGTACTTGTTGTAGGCCAAGATAAAGTAGATTAACAGCAAAATGGAACACTCAATAACCTGAATTACTTGAAAGGTACTTTGGAAATGGTTATCCGTGTTCAATGATTATTTTGAGAGAAAAAGTGAACAAGTGAATAAGCAAATAAGCACAATTGATGACTGAGAGTTCTCCTTTAAATGCCCCAGTATAACCAACTACCATCTCTCAGAAACTGAATCCACAACCAGCTTGTTTCCATTAATGGGTTTAGCACTTCATCTTGTCAGCGTATTTAAATAGCCCCCAGCATCCAGTAACTCATTCTTCTGACCGAAGCAAAAATACAAACAACTGAACATGACCATCTTACACAATATTCACAGAATAAGGAGGAGACACCAGGAGTGAACAACAGGCAATTAATTCAATCATTCAAATGCAAACTGAAACTGAATTAAAAACCTAAAAGCCAAGCAAAACCAAGTGTGCACCTGTACAACCAAGGAGCATCAGAGAAATCTAATGTAATACCAAAATTCTGTTTCATTTCAGCAGTTAAACTGTCAAGATCTGCTTTACGTGCAACATCCCACAGCAGTGAGTCTCAGTTTTCAAGTGGTATAAAATACCAGTCTCTAAAAAGTAGCCCTTCATAACCTTAAAGCCACACCACAATTAACATATAATCAAAGTGAACAGGTTTTAACAAGTAATTGAGAAAAATTGTAAGTTATAAGACACCTTGGATTCAGTATAAGTCTACAGACATTTCTAACACATGCCATAAATCTTTGGACATGCTTAAGCCACTATAATAAAAAGCATCTTAATATTAAAGAGCTTCCTCCTACAAAAAAAACAAAACCCAAACCCTGCACCTAGCCAGACACAAAGTACATACTTTTGACAACATTTATTTGAATTGTGTTTCAGTATCAAAAGTCAAATATTAGAAAAAAAACACACATCTGCATGTTAAAGTGTCCGAAAAATTTCATTCAATAAGACATTTTGAAAACCCGTTAGCATTAGGCTTACATTTAGGAACTGTGTTTAAGACAAGCAGGAGACTCTTTCCAAGTCCATCTCTGCTATTACCACTTGTGAGCTCCAGCCCAGTCCCAGCTCTATTTAATCTGTGTGCATCACAGGTAATCCTTCTACTAACAGGCCTGAGATTTGTCTATATATTTTGTATTAGCTGTGCCTAGTTTCACAGGCTCTTGCTAACATCGGCACTTATTTGCACTAGTATGTTAATTATATTTTTGAAACATCTCTTTAATAAAAGCAG
Source organism: Streptopelia decaocto (assembly GCF_964273445.1). Taxonomy (NCBI): domain Eukaryota; kingdom Metazoa; phylum Chordata; class Aves; order Columbiformes; family Columbidae; genus Streptopelia; species Streptopelia decaocto. Next base: position 180,871,205 of record NC_138663.1, on the reverse strand, counting down.
AAAAGGGGATCTTTATTAAACGCTACCTGCACTTGTAAACCCCTATGTTAGAATAAGACTTTCTGTAACTGTCTCCTTCAGCGGCTGTAAAGGGAAGTCTATACAGACCAGCTCAGACCTGAAATAAAATCTATAGATTCCTAAGGCTACCTGATATCCTATCTGATAGAAGCACGCTGCCCATTTCACAAAAACAACAACAAAAAACACAAGCAAAAAGCAAACAAACACAAAACCTACAGCAAATAATTGAAGGGAAATACTTTTATTTACTATTCTGAATCATGTAAAATCCCAATATTTACTATAGCAATTGCAGTTTGAGAAGCTCCCTTAGAATTTTTAACTGTGCTTACGACATCATTGGACTGACTAGTATGTAACTGGTAGGTAATATCAGTGCACTAACAATTTTTTACTCTTTCCACAGAATTTATAAATCTTCCACAAGAAATATTTTTTCACCAGAAAGCCAGAATAAAGTACAATACTAGAGCACTATTTTTCTGACTGGTTAGTCTATGCAATTAAAATCAAATAATGCAGGACTGGGAAATTTGCTACAAACTTTCCAGTCAAGAGGAAAGAATTCAAACTAAAAAATACTGACAATGAACCTAAAAAAGAGTTGAGAAATAATTTTTTTTTTTAAATCCAAAGGAACATTTAAATGAACACTTCATTTCCAAACCTCTCCCTCATCATTTCCCCCCTTCATTTAAATAAAAAATAGTAATAATTTAAGATTCTGGTCACAGCAATCGGTTTATTAAGTCATTTTTCAATTTTATGAAATTCTACCCTAGAGATATAAAAAGAATACTTTTTTTAAAAAAAAAATCTACTGATTTATTGAAAAAATAAAACTGAAAAGGTACAGTCATAAGTACTAAGTGTTTCAAAGAAAGCGTCCACACTCACCACTGCTGCTGCTTTCGGATTTTTCATCTGGTTGGCCTTCTGGAAAAATAAAATGAACAAAAAAGGAAATGTAATGTTTCTGTGTTGATTATTTGAAATTACATCTAAAAAGCGGGTTGCAAAATAAAGAATTATAAGTAATTATAAAAATCACAAACACTGGGTTTTATTAACATTTATAAATTCACTTTCTGGAGAATAATTTGCCAGAGGGAGCAACAAAAAAAAATCCCCCTTAGTGCACAAACTCCCAACTTCCATGAGAGAACTCCATTAGACCTCTGACTGAGCTCTGCTGGAATGAAGTTTACACAATAGTTTATACATTTAGACAAAATCAATAGTAGGACTATACTTGAATAGCATCCATGTATCTCAGTGGTCACTCTAGACAAATGAATATTGGTTTTGTATATTTAAAAAACCAGAAGGTTCTGCAGAAGAAACTTTTAATTGGCATTAGTTAAATTTTTGGACATGATCAACCTCTCCTCCACCCTTTCTGCAGATCACACAAGGATTTATTTCTTCAGTCTTTTCTCTTTCTGGTCATTAGCCTTCAAATGGTAGTGTAGCCCACCTTGTTAGGTACAAAAACCAGGTGTAATCAGAAACGTCTCCTGCTCCAGAGAATCAAAGTAAGTATGAAGGAAAAGCCTAGACACAAATGTTACAAAGTGACTTGTCAAAAAATCATCACTTCAGTGATTGGTAGAGTCAGATTCAGAAACAGCTTTCTGCATTAAATTCCAACCCAGCATTTCAAGAGACGGCAGCGGGTGCATGTATTTTGGTAAACTGAGTTCTAACACTTACCAAGTCCTATGAAATTAAACCCCTACATACATTTGTCAACCTGAAATTTCACTGCTCCTCCTATACTTCTCCTTTTTATACATCTTATAAGGTAGAGAATAAAAAGAACATTTTCACTTATCTGAAATTCACTTAAAAATGGTAAAATATACTTGCCCTTAGCTTTCACCTCAGCAATGTCACAGATATCATTACCGACTATTTATTTACAGGCCACAGTGAATTACTGATTTAACTCTGAGAGTAATTTTTTAGTTCAGTTAGTTTGATCATTTCTGCCATTTACAGGCTGGCTATTAACAGAACTGAAAACATGAAATATTTTACAAAAACTTTTCCTTGCTACTGATTCTTGCTGGTTTTCATGGCTGATGGCCCTGTTTATTCACTGAGATGGCTGACAGCCTGAGGACTAATGCAAATGGAAAACCGGTATCTCACAGATCCTTCTTTCCTTACAGGTGCCATCGTTAGTCTTAGCAGCTGAAGGCGTGTGCTTTCTCACTGAGAAATCATTATACAGCCTCTTCTTACCCGTAAGCATTCACAAAGCAAGTTAAAATCCCTGCTAACTTTCAAATACACATGCAGGATAGCCTGTTTGCAGAAAAATACGTATTTTCTCATTGACTTTTTAATGTGTATATTTAACACATTTACAACATCATGTTATTACCCAACCAACAGCCCAACTCAGTCGTAACTTTATTAAGGAAATATTCAGTACACAGACAAGAAGCAAAGAGGACGTAACAAAGAACGTGCAAACATACTAAGGTATCAACCCCTGTGACAATTGAGCAGCTGGATTTAAACTCTTACTTTTTAACTCAGTTTCAATGAAGACCAGCTACCCAGCCAAAATGACTGTGTAAGACACCACACTTAAAAATTCTTGCATCTCTGATTTAAAAAAAAATTGCTCCTCTGATTCAAATAACAATACATGCGTATCATGTCTACAGGAGTGTTTTTGCTTATGTGTAGCAACAAGATCTGCCCTCAACAGCAGAGACAAAAAAAAAGACAAAATTCAAGCCTTGCTAAAGAGTGGGTGTTTTGTTGTTTCGTTTTGGTTTTCCTCATCATTAGACATTTCCTTACAAACAGGTCACCAGTCTCTGCTTGAAAAAAATCTTCTCGGTACTATCATCATGAAGAAGGTAAAGGAAATCATACTGTATCTACTCAATATATTTTATCAATGCAGGTTACAGCTGCTCAGCCTCCTCCACAACGTGCAAGATTCACGAATAAATGTCAACAGGTTGGGGCTGTTTGGTTGGTTATTGTGTTGTTGGTTTTTGTTTTTTTTGGGGGGAGGGGCATTACACATACATCAGTGAGACTGATAAAAACAAAGAAAAGTCAAGTCACAGAAGTGGGCAGGAAGCCAATTCTACTCCAAATATGTGCAGCCCATTCTATATATTTTGTGCATTTTATCCTCAATTATTTAAATTTGTACAGGAATTAACAGTCTATAGTTTTAATAACAAAAACAAAAAGAAAATTAGGAGCTTACCCCTGCCAGCCAGCTGAACCCACTTTACAGGAATTTGTTAATCCTCACAACACTCATATGAAGTAAATAAATATAATTTCCATTTTTTAGAGATGGAGAAGAGAGATGATGTAAAGAGTCACAGTTGTTGTCTAAAGGAACCGTATGTCACAACAATACATATGAGATCTTAACCCATCAAGATGCTGTCTGTAATTAGACTAGCTTGAGTCACACATTCTGCTTTTATGATCATGGGTTGCATCTTCTTTATGATTCTCACAAATATTTGGAAATTTGCATAAATGCAGAGATCTGAGAGGCTGTTGCTGCTTCTGTTTCTTTTGATCATGAGGCTGCTGATAGGTTTTCCTCTCGCGCCAGCAGCAGTCCTTAAAAGACTGAAGAACATAAAGGAACGACAAAGCATTAAGTAAGACCCCAAAGCATTTTGGAGACTGGAACGTGTGGTTAAATGACAGCCTGAACAAAGACAATTGGAAAATACTGTTGAAGTAGACAGGTGTGCGTCAAAACTCCTCAGCAGGCTGAGCTGAGATGGCAGAACAATGAGGGATGGCGTTTATTTCCTAAATAAGAGCTTGATTAAAAATTTGAGAAGTCAAACATCCATCTAGTAAGATTAGAAGCAGTATCACAAGGCACCAAGATTCTGAGCACTATGTATTTTACTGGAAATAATTAAACGTAACGATAGGAGTAACTGCTTTAATGGAAGAAAGAAACATCTTTCCAGGATTTTTAGTAGTGTTTCCTCCCTTCACATTTCTTTAAATGACTGGATATATCTGATGTTTCAAAATACAAATATACAAAATACAGAGTACAAACCTCTGAATCTCCGTTTTCTCCAGAATACAATCACGCATTGTAAGTTATATAGTAGGCGTGATTAATGTACAAACTCAGAAAAGGTTCTTTCACACATAAAAAGCTGTATAAAGCGGGAAAAAAAAACACTAACCCAAAACAAGGGGAGAATATTCAAGGGGTGTGGGAGTAAAGAAGCTGTTTTAAGGTATATAGGCAGTGTTATATGTGTTATTGAAAAAGAACAAAAAAAAAAAAACAACAAACAGATCTGAAAGAAGACTTAAAACTGGAGATGAATGCGATGTCAAGAGCCAGCAATCTTCTGTGAAGCATGAAATGGTGAAACAATCCATGCATGAATGATGCTCAGAAACAAAGGTCTGGTAGTCATTCTGTCAATGGAATTCTCTAAACACTTTTTACTGTCAGTAAGATGGAGCAAGCATGACGGAATTTAAAGTCACTAAAATAAGCATGAGGGCAATCCCACTTATAAAGGGGGAGTTGCGAAGAGATATTCCAAATTTCAATAAAATTAGTCATCTCACCCAACTTTACAGAAATATCTTACACTTTATTTGTGCCTACAGTGTAAAATCTTCCTCTCCATCCATCAGTCCTTCACACTTAGGGATGCAATTGCCTGCCAAATTCTGTGTTTCCCAAGTAACATTAGTAAAACGTTTCAGTAAGAACTAGCTCAGTAATAAACTTTTAACATTATCTATAACATAAGTGCTTTTTTCATTTCTATTTAGAGCCAGCAATCCTAAACTACCTGCTGGCAGAAAAATTAAGCAACAGGCAATTAAATCAGTAAGGAAATTAATTTATAATAACAATCAGAAAAGTCTGCTGTTATATGTTTAACAAAAGCACGTTCCTATTACTTTAACCAAGAAACAAACTGTCAAATAATAACACTTCCTTATGCCAGGGTGTCTACCAGTAGGAAGCTCAGAAAAAACACACCTTATATCAAACCCATGCCTTGCCCCTAGACAGTTCTTAGCTACACACATATAAGAAAAATTCACTTTGTTCAATACAACACATTGAAATATATGCAAAATCCTTTCATTTCCTTCTGCCCAAAAAATTACAGCTATGATAGCTGATGACAAAGATAAGATAAAGTGACTGGAAGCACAAATAGCATTGTTGCATAGCAACTGTTGATGTACATATGGTGATGTTTATGGAACAGAATGTAGTTCATATTTAACGCAGAAATAATACTGAAACCAGCTTAGACAGCAAGACCTAGACAGCAAGGGACAAGTGTGCTTTGGATCCCCCTGCAGTCATCACAGAAGCCATGATTCCCGCCAGCTTTGCTAAATCAATGTTCAGGAACACCAGCACAGGTCTCAGTGATCTGCCCAGCAATGAAGACGACGCAATGTCGCACATGTGCAAACAGCCTTGCAAAGGAAGGAAGGAGATAGCTTGCAACTACTACTTTCGAAGTGCGCTGTAGTACTCTGTTATTCATTAGAGCTATTTCAAAACACAGAATCACAGAACGTTAGGGATTGGAAGGGACCTCAAAAGATCATCTAGTCCAATCCACCCCGCTGGAGCAGGAACACCCAGATGAGGTTACACAGGAAGGTGTCCAGGCGGGATTTGAATGTCTCCAGAGAAGGAGACTCCACAACCCCCTTGGGCAGCCTGTTCCAGTGCTCTGGCACCCTCACTGAGAAGAAGTTTCTTCTCAAATTTAAGTGGAACCTCTTGTGCTCCAGTTTGAATCCATTACCCCTTGTCTTATCATTGGTTGTCACCAAGAAAAGCCTGGCTCCATCCTCATGACACTCACCCTTTACATATTTATAAACATTAATGAGATCACCCCTCAGTCTCCTCCAAGCTAAAGAGACCCAGCTCCCTCAGCCTTTTGAAGAAACAGGAGGAACCCCAGAGTTAGTCTACAAAGAAAGTGCACCATGTGTAAAAGCCAGCACAGACTACATTTTTAATAGGATCCACTTTATCCAGCTTTATATTAGCTCAGATCTAATCCAGACACTGCAGAAGATAAGCAATTTGCAATTCATTAGGATTTAGACATAACAAATGGCACCTCAGAAGACCAAGAAACTGCAAGTTATTAGACTTTGGACATCACAAATGGTACCTTAGAAGAACCTACTACTGCCCATTAACCAACAGGGAACCCCAGAGACGCAAAGGTCTACAATGTAAGAAGTAAAAGATTTCCTCCAACTGCACCATGAATTAGAAGTTCAGTTAAAACACATAGAAAATCGATTCAGAAGTCTAGAAATTACATCATGCAGAAAATATTTAATTAACTCGTCAAATCTTTTGCTTGCTCTAAGTGACCTGATTAGTCAACGTGAAGTGCTGAATTATCAGGAATATGTAAACTCCCTGCAGCATCTTCCAGGATTTCAGAGGAAGCTTTGTCATCCCTCATTCATTTTCTGAAAGACCATCAAAAAGATGGTCACTACAACATAAGGATCCCAGGTTTAGAGGACAGCACACAGAATAGATCTCAGGACTTTCCATGTGCTCCAAAAGAGTGGAAACAACAACAACAAAAAAACCAAAACCAACCAACCAACCAAAAACTCCACCCTTTACAAAAGAGACTGAACTAGTTTATGCCATTTGCTCAATTTTAGGTAAGTTCAGCCCTCAAGAAGGGTATTGACTGAGAGCAACAGTGCATGAAGCACATTTTATCCATATTTCATTTGCATAATTCCTCCAGATGCAACATTAGCAATGCCATCTGCAGTTCCACACCAGCTTAATCTTTGGCCCACGGTTCAAACTGGCCTACTGATTCTGTTGCGTGGTGAACTTCGCAAAAGAAAAAGGAACAAGATTACCAGTGCTTTTCACAAAAATAAGCTAATCATAATTTTAAGACAAATACTGGTCAATCAACATGAGAATGAATTAATTTCATTTTCCTATGACTGTGTCTTACTGCGGACTGACTGATATGCAAAGATGTGTTAAGTTTTTATGGAGCCTTTTTCCATGGTTGATAAAATTATAGTGTTTTTTTCCATGTGGACGTTCTGGCATTGTATAGGGTAGCAGCCGTTCTTTCAGTTGGGATATCCATATAGTTTCGTTCCGCTCTTCAAACACCTGTTTTCACAGTAGCCATAATTCACTACGAAATTTACTGAAATTGGCTATGGAGCTCAAAACATATTGGCAATGCACATTTGAACACAAGAGTGTGGCTGCAGGAACATGGTGTCTGTAAGAGATCTGACTAGAATTTGGAGTATTTGTGTAAAATTCATCTTTACAACCAAAAAAAGTCATGCAAGAAAAGCACATTAAAGTTTATTTTTGATTGTATTGCCAACACCAGCTTTAACACAACAGCAACACATTTTAGCCATTTTGCGTTTAAGCAAGTTTCACGGAAACTCACTGACTGCATGTTATGCTTGCTTATCTCAAGCAAAAACAATTTTGACAGGGTCTATGCTTACTCAGTGCTTCATTCCAAACATTTCTCATTTCAGTAACTACCCTTTGCTCCCGATTAATATAATAACTTCTACTCAAGAGATCCATGGTCCTTGAATAACATTTTCTAATTGCTAAGAAATGTAAAAATTTTAATTGATTAAATAAAAATTGGACGGCTTCTAAGTACCTAAAGGTTTCGAGACACTGGTATTACAGATGGTAAAACAGAAATAAATGGGCATCTTTTAGCTACCACACTCTAATGACTTTCACTCTAACTGATGACAAATATTCCACATTCAAGCTAAGCATCTGCACTCACTGCAGCTTACGTTACAAGGTTTTTAAAGCAATATTCTCTACCAAAAGTCATTTTGGGAAGAAAAATCCCATGAGATTTGCAGCAATCATGCAAAAGTCACTAAATGTATACTCTAACACATCTTCACACCTGAACACTCTCTTTCATGAAGTATTCTGAGGTTGGGGCACAGAGGAATGAAAAAGGATGAGGAACTACTAGAATGCTTGCAACATTCTTGAAAACTTCCTCCCTATCTCTTTCCACCTTTGTAGTCTGCGAATTATAAAACCCATTATTTTTAAAGTGTTGCAATTCACAAGCATGAAAATACCTTTTTTTTTTTTTAACGTGAAAAACCAGTAACACGTTAGTTTCAAAGAGAGGGATTAGAAAAGTGCCCAAGTTGCACTGTAAGAGTGTATTTCTAAACACAACTGACACAATCAGCTACTTGTACCTTAATACCTCAGTGCTCAGCCATTACATGTTTAAAAGAGATTTTAAAAAGGAGGTGGTGAACTTACTAAGCATTCTAACTCTTAGATATTCTAACTCTGTCCTGTGAGCTACAATTCTCCCTCCCTCATTTATTTGATAAAGCATGCTGTAGTTTTCTGCCCCACAAAAGGCAGAGATATCAAAAAATATTACTATGATTTGTCTTCTGGGGACACCAAAACCTAAGTGCCTGAAATTAAGATACCTTTTGCAGACAATGAGACATGCTCTGAAGACACCTTCCTTCTCTCTCTAACACCCAGGACAGGAGGATGTAATTACAGCAGAAAACCTTACAGGACACAGGAGTTACATGCAAGGTAGTCTGCTGAACTTATTGTCTAACATGCAATTTCAGACATATGATCTTGAATATCCTAATCAACCATACAGCTACTGAGCTGAAATTAAGACAGGCCAAACTGCTGAAATTCAGTGAGAAAAACTATAATCTTAGCGCTGCACTCTTTGGTATTATGACTTTACTAAGCTTTAATACACTTAAACCATATACACGCTTCAAGAAAACGTGGTGAACAGTTGTGTTTATTGCTAAAATGGGTGTGTTCAACTGGACAGAAGAAGAATCGGCATTCTTATAAAACTATATTCACAGCAGAGACCAATTCAAGGAGAAGAAAAAAAAAATAATTGATCCAAAAACTACATGGGAACACAAAAACATTTTTCTAGTGAAAACCCTACAGGTTTCACCATGTACTGCACTCCATGTGCTCTGTTCTCTTCAGCAGACCCACAGCTGAAACGTACAGGATAACCCCATGTGGAGAACTTAAACTAGTTGTTGAATCACATGAAAAAAAGAGACAGACACAAAAAAAGTACAACAGGGTTATGTATGCAAATAACAACAAAACAGAGCAAAAATCAGACCTCTGTGTCTTCTGGCCTTTACAGCATTCAGTTTATTGAAAACACATATACTGGAATTGTAACAAATAACTTTAATTCTGACTTACCTACTGAACTTTCTGTGAACACTGTTAAGGTCTGTCCTCCCACACTTTGCAAAATAAATGGGTGTTCCCTTGGTGCACTGACTGAAGTGGGTTTTCCTCCAATATCACTGATGTTTGCGAGCTCTTCATTCAAAGTAAATGACACCTAGCAGTCACAGTTACCACAGTGTTACTAAACAGACTCAATTACAGTTTTACAAGTTATGGGGAAACAAAAAAGAGAAAACACAAGTAGTATAACACATTTCCATTTCAAAGACATAAAGAGTGGGATAAGAACCTTACTGTATTGATCTCTTGTTGAAATACAGAATTCAGAGCTTTTATGTACTTAGTAAAATATACTTATCTTCAAAAAAAATGTAAATTACTTCCTCCTGAAGTCAGAGAACAATTTGATTTTACTAAAATGTAATGCATGATAGGTTTTTAGACGTTGTTCAGTCTGAGTGCTTTTAAAATGCTTCACACAGCTGGTGGAGTTCCAGAGAGAAGTGCTAACATACCACAGCAAATGTTATTAGCCCAGGGACTCCTGAATTGTGTGCAGCCCAGGAGAGGTTAAAATATGGCTCCTTTGCTATGCTTGCATTGTATGCCAAATACAGAAGCTGAGGAGGTACTGGGGGGGCTGGGTAACCAGAATCCCTACCCTCAAGACACAGCAAGAAACGTGAAGAGGGACATTTCAAACCAGCACTGTGTGCTCTACCTGTACGTCCTGCCATGCAGGGTCCCTGGGAAGCCACCCATTCTCATGGGGTTCCTCACCACTTGGCTCCACACAGACTGCAAAATAAGCTTTGTGCTTCTAGTCAGTATCAAGATTTTGGTGTGGGGCTTACAAAATTAGGGAGGTTCATTCATATTTCAGCCTAGAAGAGTTCAATCAAACATTCAAACCTCCAGTATAACTTTCTCCACTTATCCTAAAAGGAGTTTAGCTGGGTTATCAAATGGCAAATACAACATGCTTCCCTGGCATTTTTCTGTCCACAGTTTCTTCCAGTTCAGTGACAGACACCTACATGGTACATGAAGTAATTTTAACTAATCCAACTTGCCTTACCTCCTATAAAAGATAGAGGAAGTTAGTGTTATTCACTGAGGCTGCTAATAAAAGCAGTTACCTTTGCAGGAAAACCTTCAAACTGTTCTATATTTAGTAGGACCAAATTCTAACTACAAAACTGAATACTTCTGAAATTGTAACCTTCCAACTTCATTTGCTTATCATCCTTCTTAGTTCTCAGACAGCCTTTTTTGCACTAACTCATCTGAAAATGTTTAGAGAGAAGGTCCCTACTACGCTGCTTACAGATGGGTAAATAAACTTAGGGAACAAAGAGACTTGACAGAAGTCTCACAGTAAATTGATGGGCAGAGCTACAGACAGAATTCTCTCTTCCTGATTCTGTGGTACAATGCTTCATTACAGGTGTAAAAAAAACAGGTGACATTAGAAACCAGCACATTCTAAACAATTTTCAGAATTCAAAATATAACACATTCACAGCTTTTGTATGTAGTAATTACTTACTTCTGTTCTTCCTTGATTTCTGCAAAAGAAAATATTTAATATTTTAGTTTCCATAATCTAATTCCACAAGTTTAGCTTCCCTGAAAAAAAGCAAATTCAAATTCTAGTTTTGTTACTCATCTTTACTCCCAAGATTCTCAAATTTTTTTGTTAGACTGATGCCCAAGAAAAAATAGGAAAAGTTGGCAGGTGAGAACAGAAGTAGCAAAATAGCACACGTAAGTTAAAGAACATACTCCAATTAGATGTGCATATTTCATGGATTTAAGAAAACAAACTTAATGTAATGGGATACAGCCACTCCTCAGTATAATTTCATATAATGTCTATTCATAATCACTACACAAGCAAGTACCATTCAGGTACCAAAGAAATATGTACAGCATTTGCAAGAAACAGGATTATGTACTATAAGAGGTGTGATAAAATCAATTTTACTGCAGGTAATTTCTTCCAAGAATTGCAACCAATAAAGGTATGGTAAAGGCTTACTTGGTAATCCTTAGTTTTCCCACTTCACCTCTTCCTGAAGCTTTATTCCACTGCTGTGACAAGTACTTGGGGACCTAAGAAGACAGGTTTTGAGAAAAGCAGATTTTAAAATTCTGTATAAATCATGTATGTGTAAATACTTCGAATGTTTTCACCCCCTGCAATGAGCAGGGACATCTTCAATTCAGTCACATTGCTCAGAGCCCCGTCCAACCTGGCCTTGAATGTCTCCAGGGATGGGGCATCTACCACCCCTCTGGGAACCCTGGGCCAGTGTTTAACTACCCTCAGTGTAATAAATTTCCTCCTTGTATCTAGCCTGAATCTCCCCTTTTAGTTTAAAACCGTTACCCCTTGTCCTGTCACAACAGGCCCTGCTAAAAAGTCTGTCCCCATCTTTCTTATAGGCCCTTTTAAAGTACTGAAAGGCCGCAATAAGGTCTCCCTGGAGCCTTCTCTTCTCCAGGCTGAACAACCTCAACTGTTCCAGCCCTCTCATCATCTTGGTGGCCTCCTCTCCCCCCTCTCCAACAGGTCCATGTTTTTCCTGTACTGAGGCTCCAGAGCTGGACACAGGACTCCAGGTGGGGTCTCACCTGAGCAGAGCAGAGGGGCAAAATCACCTCTCTTGACCTGCTGCCCACACTCCTTTTGATGCAGCCCAGGGTATGACTGGCCTTCTGCACTGCAAGCACACAGTTGGGTCACGTCCAGCTTTTCACCCACCAGTACCCCCAAGTCCTTCTCACAGGGCTGCTCTCAGTCTCTTCATCCCCCAGCCTGTACTTATACTGGGGGTTGCCCCAACCCATGTGCAAGACCTTGCACATGGCCTTCTTGAACCTCATGAGGTTCACATGGGCCCACTTCTCAAGCTGTTATATAATATATATATATATTTTGTTAGGGAAAACAAAAAGAATAATGTAGCACAAAAATAAGGCTGTTGTAGAGTTCCAGATTTCCCAAATGAAGGAAAAATCTTGAATCTCAAATACTATTATCCAATCATGAAAGGCAAAAAAAAAAAAAAAGTCAGCATCATATTCTTAAACTAAGAAGTCCCAATAATTTTATCAGGTAAAACTGTATTTTTTAAATATTCATTAGAAATTATCATCTCTCTAGGGGAAAAAAAAAGGCAACAAGAAACCCACAATGATGAGAAGACAGGCAATTACAACTCTGAGACCAAAATGTTCTGTAAAGGGAAAGTTTAGAGTTGAGGAATCTCAGCCAAATTGAGCAGCAAACCACAGCCCTACTCCTACCTGATGTCTACTTCTCCAACAGCAGAACCACCTCAGGGAGATCTGCCTCCCATCACTCATTCTCACCCCTCATCGGATTGGTAAAACTCTTTGTGCAGCTGGTCAGTACATAGAAAGAGCAGACTGACCTGGCTGGGAGGTGTCAGGGACTTCTGTGTTTTAGCTGTGCCGATTTTGTATTTAGCAGGTGGAACAACCAAACCAGTGCTCCAACTCATTTCCCCAAAGGGCTACACAAAGCAGAGGTCAGTGCAGGGACAGGAACAAGCTTAACCTGATACATCCAAGGAATAAAAGCTGCTCCAGTGATGCTGACTGACCTACACACAAATTCCTACAGGTTTTGGTATCTGAGCCTCAGGTGACCTGGGCTTATGAGGGACAGTAAAGGCACTGTCCTAGTTTTGTTAAAAACAAGTTTATCTTTTAGTGAATTTGCCTGTCAGCTAAAGCCTTCTTATTAGCTGCATTTTCCTGAAAAGCCAGGTACATGTTTTGGTAGACATAGCAATGGAATGTGAGCTGACTGGTAAGAATGGATGTACATCTCATGAGAGGGGCAATGAGAAACAGGTGACCAAAAACTGACCAACTGAGTATAACATCCCATTCATGTGAATACTTCATATAAAAGTGGGAGACCATGAGGATCCCATCCCTTTTCCTTATGGCCGACATTAGGAGAGGACCTTGCTAGTTGTCCCTGTGAACTGAGGCCTAGTGACAGACTGAATCCAGTCCAGAGTCCAGTCCAGAACTTCAGGTGCCAGTCCTTCATCTGCCAGAGCAGTTGCCAGGACTTTTAAGATTGGTTTTGTATATTTTGTATTATTTTCTCTATTTTTATCAGTAGCATTAGTAAAACATTTTTAATTTTTTCCAACTCTCTTCTCTCTGTCCTTCTTTCCCTCCCCATTGCCTGTCCTTAGTGGGAAGTGGGAGAGGGAGGACCTCAAAGGGGAAAGGGGGGTAGAGGCGGCTAACAATACATTTGCCACGGTTTTATTGTCACCCCGCAATCAAACCTCGACAGGCACCTACATAAGCAGCCAACAAGCTGGGAGCTGGCTTTCTAGGCAGACACTTTTTTCTCTTTTCCCATCAATTAGCCAAAATCACAGCCTACCTCTCCACTCTCTGGCCAAAAAGCTACCAGCTAACTACTGCCAGGAGAACTAGACCCCAACAGCTGGAGCTTCCATGGCCAGCCTCAATGCCTTGCTGCTGCCGCTGTGCCATACACCCATGCTCCTCGGACTCCCAGATGTGACAACACATGCACACCTGTGAGCAGCAGCAACAGCACTTCTTTTTTCCGGAGACTGTAGTGCCAGGCCAATGTGTCCATTGCTCAGAGTTACCATAGTTCTCCTTAAAGACCAGGCAAGCTTAAAGATGACAAAGAACATTTATTCCATGAAATCAAAAGTTAGTTTTGATATCTGGTGCTATCGCTGATGAACACCTATATATCTGCACAGTACGCCAGGACTTCAAAAAGTGTCCTGTGCTGGTGGCTGCCATTGCCCTGCCCCAGACAGGAGGTGCCAGGTCACCCCATGTGTCAGTGTGTCCAGGCCTGCTGAGGTGCTTCAGGCTTCTCAGTTTAAGCCTAGAGGAACAAGGAACTTCTCTACCTTCTCTGCTCTACCACATGGCATCAATTCCAGTCATGTCTGCCTTTCCTTGCAAGAAGCCAGCTCCACCAGTTACAAGTACAGAGTGCAATGTTTTGCAGATCACAGGTTTTTCCCCCACCATTCAGCAATTACAGCTGTCTTTTCTATGATGGCTTTTTGTAAAAACCGAACACGACACATTAGTACAACAAATGGGAGACTGGAACAACTTCCCCCCTACACACAAGCTATTAGATGTTAAAGTACTTTGGCACATAAAGAGATGGGATACAGACCTGAGGCAATAAGGGCAATCTCACATCTGACTATTTAAAACTAATTGTAAGATCTTCAAGTGATAGGGAAATTACAGACTTTTTTCAAGAGGAAATAGCTGAAAGCAGTCTATTAGAAGCTACTACTTCCTATAAACCCTTTTCTTTCTAGTAAGGATGCAGCACTTTCTGGGAGAACATCATTTTAAAGACTTAGAGTAGTCTCAGTGTCTATCAAAACAGTGACTTGTTAAAGGAAAAATCATTACTGTTCCAATGCCATGTACTAAAGAAGTACTTTGATAGAGGAATTTTATATCTTTTTTCCTTCATGTGCTCATGACACATCACGACAAATCTACATTCTTTAATTTTGCAGCAATGTTCTTTAGTGGTACAGCAAAGTTTATTCTGGCTCACACAGTCCACAGCTACTGAAAACATCTGTGCCCATGTAGGAAAACAGTGTGAGACACAGCCAGTGAGAAAGAGAAACATAGTAAGCTCTGCTGTTCCAAGCAGTGAAGACTACTCCATACTCTGACTTTTGTCTTGCACGGAATAAAACTAAGCCAAGTTTGACTGCACAGCTGAGAAGGCAAAGAGCCTGTTCCAGGAACTTGCTGACAAACAATAACCTGCTAACTTCCTAAAGCTCAAATGAATTTAACAATAACCTTGCATTTACCTGTTCTTCAAAAAAACCCCAGAAAACACCTTGGTGCTGGTGCTTAGCACTTCCATTTATTCTCACAGCACCCCATGAAGTACTGTGGAATAGCTAGAAAATCCAGATGTCCTCCAAATGCTCAGCCAAACTAAATGGCAGTCCAGGTTTCCAGAAAGTCCTGGATCGCTGGGTCCAAAATGCCACAAATGCACAACAGAAAGCCACGAACTGGCACAATCTATTGATTTTTTTTTCCCACAGCTTCCAAAGTGGTAATTTTCTACAGCAGATTTCATGTCAGATCAGATATAATTTTCTTTCTAAGGCTGAGATAAATGCTATGATGTGCCCCAGCTGACTCAATAGAAATATTACTATGTGCTCTCACCTAATCTGTATCTAATTTATATTGCCAGGTAATAAGGTAGACACACATCCAGTATGAGTGGACAAGAAGTGAAGGATTCTCATGCTGTTAAAATCACTGACTTGCTATTTAATATAATCAGACAGGGAATTTATTCAGATTAAGAGGTTGCAGATCAATCACACTTCTTTCAGCTGCATGGGGAAACAGTCTCAAAGAGTGCAATTAATCATCTTTCTGCTGGCCTGTCTGCAATCAAGAGCTATGCAGAGAGAGAAAAAAGGTTATGAAGGACTGTGATCAAAGGATTACTTTTAGCTGTATGGAGTTACTTCAGTTAAAACCAGATGGTATTCTCAAAACCACATGCTGAACTCTGTAGCTCCATGCTAACAGCATAAACAGTCACAGGAAAGATTAAATAAAGCTTTACATTCTGCAGACATCTTCATTTGCCATTTTCTTTTAATTGTAGCATAATAAAAATTTAACTTACAGGGAACAGTTAGTTTTCAAACACTTAACACTCCTTGAAATAAAGTCCAGGAAAGAAGAATGACCTACTTTTACAGAGCAGAAAAAAATTTCAACGATCCCACAGCAGGATTTTGAAAAATATACACCCACAGAAAGCGTGACTTGTGGACAGAGTACCTGCCATACTGAAAGGCTACTGCATGTTTCCAAGACAAGTGGCCTTTATCCTGGGATTCGTAGGTAAGAAAACCCTTCTCTTCAAAAACCGTAGCATTTAATTACGAGAAGAAACCTTACGCACTAAGGAGCATTGTGTCAAGGCCCCTTCAGGCTGCTGTTTCCTTCCTACTACTCACATCACATGTCCACCCAGGCTCCAGTACACAAGGGACACTGCAGGTAGCGTGTGACACAAGGGGCCCTGCTCCATGCATCTTTCAACTTATTCACAGCTTCCTATCTGCCTTTAGAACAAAAGCAGCCCACCTGTAATAAACTACTTCCAATTTTCTATATGAAATAAAATCAGCTCTTTCTCTGTATGCAGTAAGTACATCAGAAACTAAGGCTGATGTCAGGTTCTATGCTTTCGTTTTCCTTTTAACATACAAAAAAAAAATTATATAAAGATACCATTTTTCTAAACATAGATCAATACAGCAGATTAAATTTAAAAAAAATCACACAAGGAACAAGAAATTAACAATTCTAACAGCTAATGCTAAATGGTCTTCCCTTTACCACAAGTACATAACCAACAGTTTTTATAGTATTTCTCTATCTTAGCTTTCACTGAAAACAGAGAAAAAATATTCCAGTTGCTTCCTGGGTTTGTAATAAAGGTACTCACTCAATTCCTCATACCTCCTCTTACTGCTTATGCTTCTAAAGTACTCATTACTACATTTTTAAATTGCCTGTTAAGTAGTCTCTCTGGAATCCTTCCTGTGCTATCATAATACATGCTAAAAGGAAATTAAATAAGACAAGTTTTTTATTCCAGCAGAACTGATTGCTCTTTCCCTCAAAGGAAGGATAAATTCGGCCTCATTATCCTAGCTAGTGAAGATAAGAAGTACAGGTGCTACATACTGTCATGCCTCTGAGTGTGTTGAAGGTCTTAGTAAGAAGGATGGTTGTTTCCAAGATCACATCTGAAGATATTCAAAGGATAAAATCCTGTACATCCTTTGCTGTGGTATACCAACTTGAGGAACTTCGTAATTCCTTTTATTTCTATTATACTAGAAGATGGCCAAATAATAAAATCAGACCATGTGCATGAAGGATTACATTAACACTTACCCAGAAGAGCAATATTTCCATGTTCCTTTCAGTTTAGTTTTCTCATTAAGCCAGGCAGCACCCTGTGATCAGAGTGGCATCAACTAGAAGCACAGATGTGCTGAAAATTCCTGGCTTGCTTCAAGAACCACCAAACCATATCAGACTAGAGGACAAGTAAGTTCAGTGTACTGCCTCCAAATGCCAGCAACAGCAGTGATTATAGCAGAACAGGAGAACCTAAGACAAAAAGATAGTTCCCCAGCATGCTCTTCTAATTACAGTGATCTTTGACTCAGAAGCCTTGAGGTATGCGATAATATTCATTTTTAATATCTCAGTTCGATTTTCTTGCCTAAATTTATCTAATGCCTTTTTGAGCTTCTGTAAAGTTTTGACATCCACAACTTCCTATCGCAACAAATTCCAATATTCAACTACATATTGTGCAAAATAATAGTATCTCCTTTGTTTGCTCTGAGCCCCACCAGATGAATTAATCTGATACACCCTTAATTCTTGTGTTACAACTGACTCTTCCCTACTCATTTCTTCCTTATCCACCTGTGACATTACTCTACAGACCTCTGTAAGATATCCAAATCAATCTTTTTGCCAGCCTGAAAGGTAACAACATATTTATGAGTTTCGTTCACAGCCACCATTCCTTGCTCCCTAAATCATCCCTGCTGCTCTTTTCTGTGGTGTTTTTAGGTCTACTGTGTACTTTCCACAACAGAGGATGAGACCAGAACTACACACAGTTATTCACGCTACAGGCAGTATGTATAAAATAACAACGCATAGTAAGGCGCATAGTATTTTCTGCTTTGTTTTCTGTATCTTTTGTAATCATGCCCAAGGTTGAATCTACTCTTTTGACACAATATTCTCAGTTACCCATATCTACTGTGAAAATAAACCTCCTTTCTAATGACAACAACCAGCAGAGACCAAATCACTGTGTAACTATTAGGACAGTTTTTCCCTATGCATATCAGATTAGATTTTTAAGCTCTGTATTTTATCTGCCATTTTATCATCCTGTCACTCAGTATCATTACATACTTCCAGAGCTTTTTATTGTCAGTTTTCATTTTTACTGACCTGGATAAGTTATTACACTCAGAGCACGACGCAGTGTTCACTGCGGTTTCACAAAACCAGATGTTGAAGTGCCAATACAAAAGAGGAAGCCAGATGGAGCGACCTACTCACCACCAGAATTTCTGCAGAGCAACGCAAGTCTGAAATTCCCCACCATTTTCAAGGACCACAATAAGGTGTTTGGCTAGTTGACATATGATGGTGTCACACCCCCTCGCCCCCTAGGACTGGTATTTGGGTACTGCCCTGTCCCCATGGGTTCTTTTAAGTGTAAGGTCTGAGCCTTTTCCCTCCCTCCCCAAAGGAAAAAGAGGAGTAAGCTACAGTTTCTCCCCAGACAGACCAAATACACATCAGGAAAAATGGGGGCACATCCACAGGGGACTAGAAAGGGGCCAAGGCACATACTCCCCAAAACTACTGTGAGTCTCCTCTTCCCTGAGCCAACATTTCCTGTTGCCAGCAGAAGCAGCCAAACCACCTTGACTGAAAGATGTTCCACAGCACAGAGCTCAGGAAGAGACAGTGGTGGCCGAGTCAGCAACAGCAGATGTGAGCACGGCCTGGCACCAGACAGGTGCTTGGGTTTAACATGCTGAGCTGTTTATCCTTTCATAGCACCTTTGCGACAGCTGTACTTCTCTAGCACCAATGTAAGCTGTAGTGACAAGACACAGGCCATTTATTTTCCCTGTAGGTTTGGGTTATTTTGTTTGTTTGCTTATTTTTGCTTCTTGTTTTTGTTTTTGTTTGGGTTTTTTGTTTGGTTGGTTTTGTTGTTTTTTTGGTGGTTGGGATTTTTTTGTTTGGTTTTGTTATTTGGTTTGGTTTGCATTTTTTGTTGTTTGATTTGGTTTTGTTGTTGTTGTTTTGCTGTGTTTTGTGGTGGGTTTTTTTTTCTTTGTGTGTGTGTGTGGTTTTTTTTTTGGTTGGTTGGTTTGGATTTTGATCAGGATGTGAATTTGGGAGCAAACTTTCTGCGATTCTCAGAGTTTTGGGAAAACAGAAGTTACGCTAACACGTTTGTTACCCCCAATAAAGCACAAGCCGAGGAGAACTCTCAGACAACTCAATTTTACCTGCATTTGTGCAATCCGCCCCAGCAGCTCCCCGGGCAGACGCCGCGCGTCGCTGCTCGCCCACCCTCGTCCCCACGGAAAGGGAAACGGGGCCACCGGCCAACCCCAGCCCCCCGCCGCAGGCCGGCTCCCCCCCGCGCCCCAGGCACGGCCCCGCACCCCGCGGCCGCCGCCACCACGCCGGGCACGGGAGGGGAGGCCCGGCCGCCACAGGCCGCGCCGGGCCTAGGGGAGCGCCGGCAGCCTCTCACCTTCACCAGCCACATGCCCGTGTTCTGCTTGGCCCCGGTGAGGTCAAGCTCGCCCTTCTCGCTCATGGTGGGGCAGGTGGCCCGGCTGAGGTGGAGGACGAAGCAGGCGGACGATGCTTCCTGCTGCCGCGGCCACTGTACCAGTCCGGACCCGCAGAGCAGCGCACTCCCGGAGGACGGTGGCCCGCGGTGGCCAAACCTTCTCCGCTCGCGGAGCACAGCTGGGCAAGAGCGGGACGACGAGCCCTTGCTGCGGCGGGCCTGCGGGTTCGAGTCCCCGCCCCGGTGCGGCCGCGGGCAGGGCGGGGCCTCGGCATGGCGGCCACAGAAAGTTAGTTTCTCCCTGCACGCGAAAGGTTATCCTGGCATGCTGGAAAACGGCAGCAGCATGCAAAATGATATAGAGAAACTGGAAAAGCAGTGTGTAGAGAGTAGACCCTGCCATGACAGTGCTCTCTGGTGTGGGCGGGAAATGGCAGGCTGGGGAGCAGCTCCATGGAAAGGAGTCAAAGCATCACCGTGTGCCCAAATTCACTCAGGTGAGGAAAAAAGAGCAAGCGAATCGTTTACCGTGGATAAAAAGTGTCTTATTAGGCTTAACTTTCTGCAAAGAGCACTCATGCGAAGCATTGGAACAGACTATCTAAAGATGGGAGAGCTGCTCAGGCACTGAAAATATGTTAAGTCAGGAGAGAGCAAGTGTCTGACAGTTCAGCGTTGAGATGGGGGTATTTGGCTTAGGTGACCTCTCTACGTCCCTGTTTTATGGCTTTTTCCCTATCATTGGGGGAGGTTTCCTAATGCCTAGACTGTTTCCCTTGTGGCAGTTTAAGCTCATTATTTCTCTTCTATCCATTGTGCACACAGAAAGCATTTTATTACCTTCCTCTCTGCAGTGTTACTTTATTCCTTCACTGAGATGTATCCCTTTGGTTTGTCTCCACTTATATTAAACAACCTTAGTTATTCCAATTTTGTCTCATAGGTCATATTTTCTAGACCTCTGGTCACGCCTGTTGCTCTCTGAATCCTCCTGGGTACAGGTTTACATCCTCCTTGAAGTCTGGTTACACACAGTAAAGGTCATACTCCATCTGAGACTGCACCAGCAGCAAGCAGGGAATATTTCTGGTACAATATGCAAGACATTGCTCATCTGGCTTGCAGAAAGCTATCTCAGTATTACATCTCAGACATGATAGTCTGTCTTTCTAATTATAGGCAAGCATCTAGGTAACCAAGGAGCTCAATACTCTTATGTACGTCTGAAGCAACAACAGCTAACATTGAACTATTCTGATTAGGATTAGTTAAATTTAAAAATTACTTTTGTTTTTACTTTGAAACTGTACATGTCTGCAGAACTCAGCTGGGTGGATGAAACTTGTGCTGTTAGTCAGCTTCCGCTCAAAATTCAGATGTCATTAAAACAACCTTTCACAAACATGACAGAGGCATCTCCTCGAATGCTAACAAAAATGGAAGCAGGTGCATCTCAACAGCAGTAAAAACAGCCACTATCTGTGGGATGGTGCAACCTCCAAATATCATAGATCTTAGGTTCTGTTCACCTGGAAAAAGGGTGGATCTGCACAAACACCATCACTTTACAATTTGTGTTTGGGTCCTACTCCACTGATTCTCTGTGCTGTACACAGGACAGTTTGTTCCTGGGGTCTCTTTGAGAAAAAAAACAGTGAGTGCCTCTAAGAGAAACCCAGAGGCACATCTGGGTATCCAAGAACGTATGGATGCAGCCGTACCCTACCTCACTCTTTGTTACCCAGCACAGTATTCCAGCATAACTCCAAGAAACCCTTCACACTCAACTGCAATCAAAAGCTCTCAGACCATTTTTCAGGATCCTCACCCTGCTATAAAACAACTTGGTGATGGGTCTGGCAGAAATGAGGGGCTCAGTGAAATGATTTTTCTAGAATCACAGAATGGTTGGGTTGACCTTTAAAGATCACCTAGTTCCAACCCCGCTTGCCATGAGCAATTCGCTAGACCAGGTTGCTCAAAGTCCCGTCCAGCCTGGCCTTGAACACTTCCAGGGATGGGGCATCCACAGCTTCTCTGAGCAGCCTGCACCTCACCACCCTCATTGTAAAACATTTATTCCTTATGTCCAGTCTAAACCTACTTGCTTACAGTTTAAAACCATTGCCCCTTGTCCTGTCACTACTGGCCCTGGGAAAATGTCCCTTAGTCCTTCTTATAAGCCCCATTTATATATTGAAAGGCCGCAATAAGGTCTCCCCAGAGCCTTCTGTTCTCCAGGCTGAAGAACCCCAGCTCTCTCAGCCAGTCCTCACAGCAGAGATGCTCCATCTCTCTGATAGTTTTTGTGGCCTCCTCTGGACCTTCTCCAACACATCCATGTTTTTCCTGTGCTGGGAGCCCCAGAGCTGCAGGCAGGACTCCAGGTGGGGTCTCAGATTGTCCCCTAGGATAAACAGTGAATTAACAACAAAGTGGTCCTCCTGCCACAGCTTCCACCTCTGTACTCAGATCACACCTGCCACCACAAGAAAGAAAAAAAGGAAGGAAGGAAGGAAGGAAGGAAGGAAGGAAGGAAGGAAGGAAGGAAGGAAGGAAGGAAGGAAGGAAGGAAGGAAGGAAGGAAGGAAAAGATATTTCTAACAGGAGTTACATTTTCAGTGAGGTGGCCTCATGGCGGGTTCAGACAAGCCTGCACTCTGCCTGATGGGAGATGGAAGGAGAGGAGCTCAGCTTGCAGGCAACAGCAGCATGGCTGACCACCTTGGGACTACTCAGAGAAGGAACCCGTGAGGAGCCATTGCTCCTATTCCAGGCATAAATGACAATAGCAAAAACCTCTGCAAAATCCTGGCAGTTGGGGTGGCTCAGCTGGCAACCCGGAGGGGAAGACGGCCAGGCAGAGATCTCTCCTGGCTCCCTCCAGGCAGCCTCTCCAGACCTGTTCCCATGGAAACTGAATTTAAAGGGGCAACAAGCAGGAAAAGAGCGCATTGTCATTAATTCCTCATTTAAAATCCCAACCTTCTGTTTGCCAGGGACACATTTAGTGCCACAGAGGAGGATCTGAGGGCCAGCTGCCGAGCAGCGGAGCTGTGTGTTAGTCACACAGCTTGCACAGAAACCCGTGTTGTGTCTGAGGATATAGGTGGCCAAATTAAAACTTGCACTACCTTTCTCCCTTCTTTTTTCCCTCCATCCAACCAGGTGAGATGAGGAGGCTGCACTGCTGTCAGCAGCTGCACCTGGCTTCACTTCATCAGTTTTAGGAATGGGCTAATCACTGCAGCCTGATGCTGCTGGTTCTTCTGCACAGCAGAAGATACAAAAGGCCTGATGCTGTCCTGTTGAAGCTGACAGGAGTTTTGCTATCAGGAACTCATGTGCTACCCTCAATGCCCAGTCAGGAAGAGGGGAACGGTGCTCCTGGGAGTTGGTGGTGGTCCCACCCAAGATGTCAGTGATAGACACCATCAGACAAGTTTCACTGAAAACACTTCTCAAGAATCAAATGGAGTTTTTAAAGGGAAAAGACCTACTGGTGAGTTGAATTGCACATGAGAGTTCGTGAACCACTCAGCTGTATCCTCTGTGGGGAAAATCTGCTTTATTGTTTTGTAGCATTAAAGCGTGACACCTGGGAAGGCTCTTCAGCTCCTGACATGGTGTGCACATCTCGCCGAGGGTGCCCCTGGGGACAGCACTCACACGTGTACTGGTCACTGCTTTGTGACTCACTGGTTCCCACTGGAGGGAAGGAGACCTGGACACGCAGTCAGAGAGCTGGCCGGTGAGCCTGGGGGCCATGTGTTGCTTTCCTGAGCCCCACTAACCGCAGCAAATGGAAGAAAACCCACAAGACAGCTCTTGAAGATGTTAGGATTCCCAGCCTCACAGCTTTTAGTTGCAAGATGATTCAACATAGTTCTTATTCCCTACCTGGCAGCAAGAAATCATGGGATGACATTGTTTTAGAAACATCAAAGGTCTTGATGAAAACTACATTTTTTCCGTATTTTTCCTGAAGCAGAGAAACCCCTGGGGAAGTGAAACAAGCTGTGTAGAAAGGAAATAAAATAGAGCACATGATAATTGGTGTATTATGAGCTAATACAACACAGAGATCTATATTGCTCTCTGCGCAGATGCCCCCAAACCTACCATATCAGGTAAAGTAGCAGATGATAATTTTAATACACTGTATCAAAGAAATCAGCAATAATCACACTACACTGCAAACACTGGATTATGTTAAGCAGGTGGATCCCTACTTGTGTTTCAGTTTGTAAGCAATGCAGAGCATGTGCATGGAATTCTAACAAGAGAAACAAAATTTCCCTACTCCAGAGGCATGATAACAAAGAAGATCATTGTTTTGAGTGACAGAAAAGGGAGTCACAACCATCTCTGTCTCCTTTTGATTGCGTGTAGACCTCTATCTTTTATTACTGGTGAAGGGGGAGCAGGAGTGTGTATCTGGCACAAGGCAAGGAGGAGAGGGACTGCAGCTCCCAGCTGTGCTCCTGTGAAATCACATTAACCACAGGAAAGCCTTTTCCTACCTGAACTGCTGTAGTGACTTTGCTTCTCTGGGACTGACTCTTCAGATATGCCACAGTGGTCCAGCCATGGGCTCTCCCTGCAAGATAAACCACGCCACTGGGCCACAGGCTCCCCTTCCTGAGAAAGGCACTGGGACACTCATCCCATCACAATTTTCCTGTGGCTGGGGACATGTAGAGCTGGGAAGTGTCTGGGAGAGGCCACGAGGCTTCCCAGGTTGTGCGGGCCACCTGGCTGGCCTGAGAGTGGGGCAGCCCTAAGAGCCAGAGGCCATGACCTCCTTCCTGTGGTCACCTCACAGCCCAGAGGCTTGGGTGTATCAGACCAAAATGTTCACTTGGATTCATGCAGCTAGCAGACCTCGTTTTGGTGATTTCTCACTCTTTCTCATGGTGGGTCTCCTTTTCTGGCTTCTGGTACTCAGCATGTTGCAGGATCACCGCCTGCTTGAGTCACACTTCACATTCGCTGGGCACCCTTGGCATCTGCAAGTGATTCCTGGTAGGTTTGGGATTTTTCCTCACCTCTTGGTTCCCAGAAGGCATTTTATCAATAAATGGTGATGCCCCAGAACCTTCTTTCACTTCTCCTCTGTGGATGGGGTGACATCTCCAGTCTCTTTTCTAGCATTGCCATGTGCTGAAAGAGCTGAGTGCTGCCCACATCTGGATGGTTGATCTGCTGCCAGGCAGGAAGGGAAGCTCTTGCAGAAGCTGACTTTCACTTGGGAGCATTGAGCCAGGAAGGAGACTATTCCACCAACAGCTAATGCTCTGACTTCGTTCATTCATTCATTCATTCATTCATTCATTCATTCATTCATTCATTCTTGTCAGCCAACCACCTCATTAACAAATTAAGGTGAGCAGGGCAACTTATTTTGGAGGAGGAGAACTAATGGAGTGAGATCATTGCAGAGCTGCTTGTCTTACTCCCTTACAGGTACCGCACAGCATCAGTAAGACCCTGCTAGCTGGTGAGGAACTCTCCTATAGCCTGAGTATCTGCTTTTGCAGCTAGCAGAGAACCCACAGCTTCACAAGGGTGCAATAATTAAACCTCAAAACTACCATTAATGCTTGAACTGCCAAGGCAAGCAGATGGCAAACTGCCCTTTGCCATCTTCAACGGTGATGCGCCATTCATTTTCCAGAACTGCAGCTGGTCTATGTAACCTGGGAAAAAAAGAGAGGAAATAATTTGCAAATTGGCAAAAAATGTCTGAGCAGAGCCTGATCATTTATTTTGGAATAAGAGAAGTGAAAGTCTATAGATCTTATTCCCAAAACAGACCATAGGCCATTAAGCTGTAGATCTGTTTCCTCTGGCAGCAAAGGATTCTCAGTGTGTCTCTTTAAGGCCAAAATATGTGTTGCAAAATATTGTGTTTTCAGACTGCTTTTGAGCAATATATTAATGAGAGACTTGCTCACCCCAAGCTGTTCAGTGTCAGAGAGTGCAAAAGCATCAAGCTCATGGCTGAGCTCCCATTTAAGTACAATGCTAGGCAGTAAAAACCATAAAACATCACACTTTTCTGTCTAAAAATACAACTCAAAACCCCAGTTCTGATCAGAAGACAATCTTCATTCATTGATTAATCCTTGTTAATTCTTTCTATACGTTTAGAACCACACATTTTTATGTATGCTATGCATTGAAAACACCTAGTTTTGAGGTTAGTGAAATTGCAGCTCTGCTTACAGTTTCACCCATACTGTGTCTTTCATCACATTAACAATGTGCAGTGAGTTTTACTGGAGGCAGCTTGGCCTCTCATTTGTTTGGATTTTCACCATATCAAGGAAGGAGAAAAAAAAAAAGAGAGAATTGAAAGATGCAGCTGCAATTTTTTTTAGAAAAGGAAGACACTTGTCAGAGAATTTCAGAGATACTTGATCTGAACCTTATTTAAAATAATTTCTTTAAAAGTGACCGTAAAACTGACAGTATCTCTTTAACTCAGGGTTCCTTTTGCCTCTATTTTTCACCAGCATCTCTCAAGAAGGGTGTTTAAGCATGCAATATTTTTAAGCCAGTAATGGTACAAAGGTAATGTGAGCTCTGAGCAGCCTGTTTCTTTCTAAAGTGTCTTTTCATTGTAGGTAAGTAAATGATGTTACAGGGAACTGAGTGCTACCTGTTCTCCAGTCCTCCACTCTTTTACTTTTTGTTTGATCCTTGAGTTTTCTCTAGCAATGTACTACCTTGGCACAAAAAGTCAGTGGTACCTGCAGTCACTCATCTCCTGGATTTTCCATCAATGATGTGGTAAAGACCAAGGCATTTTCTCTTCAGCTACCAAAAAAACCCCTTTCAATGGATTTATTTCCCTTGTGTTATAATTAAACAAATGTGATTACATGCCAGTGATATTGCCATAATTATGTAGGTATAGACAATGCACAGTTGCCAAGGTATGTTATTGATACCTAAATTATCTCCTAATGGACTATTATTTTGCAGAGGGAGCTTTCCAGTGACCCTGGGAGAAGACTGTGTGACAAAGCTGAGCTAAAAGAACATTAGTGACCTGAAGGACAAATCTAGAACAAAAAAAGGACACTTCTGTTAGGAAGCCAGCTAGCCTGTTGTGTAAGAGTTGTGCTGTTTGAACAGGTATAGGACTGGCTGATGACCTCCCGCTGCTGCCCATGATTGACAGCATAGGCAGGTATATAAAATTTTAAGGTTTTGTGTATATATATATAAACGTAATAAAGGCATCTAGTTTGTGGGTGCCAGTGCTTTGGAAGTCATCACTATGGTATCCTGCAATAGCACATATTTAAGTACTATTGCTAAAGGAAATGATCCACATGTATTTGCATCCAGCCTCATATGCCACCTTTGCACCTGGTTGTAGCTCAGCTGCAGCAGCGCCTCCCAACAAGCTCTCAATGACATAATTAACTGGAGACGTCAGATGCTTGTGCTTCATTACTGCTGGAACTGCCTGCAGGTTCCCTCCAAAGCCTTTCCACCTAATGGCCTTTGCTGCTAGCTCGCTTTTCTCCCTAAGTGCTGATTGTTGACTCTTCTCTAAAGCAGCACTAATAAGCTAATAAATATGATTATACAAAAGTGGTTTGTCTCCTCACTGCATAAGCTAACAGTGCTTCTATGGACCAGAGCAAAATACCTTCTCTTTGCCACAAAGAAGGGCTTTCCAGCTAAATTGAAATGAATAAACTGGAATGAGTAGATACTGTTACAGACCTACAATTGGATCACATTTTACTGGATTTCTGTTGATGGATGAGGTTAAATAAGGTCTGAAATTTTGCCTTCTAGTTAATTACTATGAGTTAAAAATGAAAGAACAGAAATGACATTTCAGTCAGTGGGAGGAAAATAAGCAGAAGAGGAACAGAGGGAAACAGCAAATAAAAGCAGTGAGGACAAGAAGACCTGATGAGAGCCTGGGTACCGAAGGGTGGTGAGAGGTCCAGAGACAACAGCTAACCCTGATGGCCTCACGTTGCTTCATTTTATCTTCTGGCAAATGGTACATGGGGCTGGCAGAAAGAAATCTGATTATTCTGGGATTATTTATCATCAGAGGCTACTTCCTCATAGTGTGCTTCTTGCTGAGAGCTGCAGGCTTGTCAATGAGAATGATTTCTCCTGGACACCAAGCACTTGGCAGGAATAGGCCCCAACTGGCCCTTGCAGCTTGCAGGATATGTCCACCTCCCTCCAGAAGCTCACACCCTGTTTCACATAGGCTGTTAATTTCTGGAGACTCAATGTGACCAGGAGTTTAACTCTTCATTACTTGCACTCTTAAGGATGAATCACTGAAGCTTTATGTTAATTTCTTTCTGAAATAGCTGAATGTTAATTTCTTTCCTAAAGTTACCAGAAGAAAAAAACAAACAAACACAAAAAAACCCAAACCCCAAACGTATATAACAAAAGGCCATTTCTGTCTGCAATGAGATTTCCCTTCAGAGTCTGCAATATTTTCACTAGCTTTGCAAACATCATCTCATCACTTCTCCCTGCCCCAAGGGTCAGAGGACCTTTCCTCCTTTCACCGTCTGGCTTACGGTGGCTCTTATTGCTGTTCTGTGAATTCCAGCTCTTGGCCCTCATTTAATCACATTATTTAATTACACTCCTTTTTAACATGTATAGTTGTCCTCAGTGAGGTAACCTTCCTCGTTCTTGCAGCTTTTTCTAGGCATTACCATTATGCAACATAAGAAGGACATGGACCTGTTGAAGAGGGTCCAGAGGAGGCCACAAAGATGATCAGGGGGCTGGAGCACCTCCTTATGAATACAGGCTGAGAGAGTTGGGGTTGTTCAGCCTGGAGAAGAGAAGGTTCCAGGCAGACCTTATTGTAGCCTTTCAGTACTTAAAAGGGGACCCACAAGAAGCTGGAGATGGACTTTCTACAAGGGCATGTGGTGACAGGACAATGGGTAATGGCTTTCACTGAAAGAGGGTAGATTTACATTAGATATAAGGAAAAAAATTTTCACCACAAGGGTGGTGAGACACTGGAACAGGCTGCCCAGAGAAGTTGTGGATGCCTCATCCACAGGAGTGATCAAGGCCAGGTTGAATGGGGTTTTGAACCACCTGATCTAGTGGAAGGTGTCCCTGCCCATGGCAGGGGAATTGGAACTAGGAGGTCTTTAAGGTCCCTTTCAACCCAAACCATGCTATGATTCTATGATTCTATTCTAATTCTCCTGCATACACCTTAAAACCCCCGTCTCTCGTGCAGCACCAGTGCTACATCTATCACATAAAACGTTATCCTTTCAGTTTTCTTCTTAGCAGAGCATTCGTCTAATCTGTCCTTCCTCAGTCTGGGACTCAGAGCCTCTCAGCAAATTATCAGCATTTTGCTTTTCTACACTGTTCTTCCAGAAAGAGTATTCCCCCTCTGCTGCCTTGCCTTGCCCTGCAGATCTGGTTCATGCTTGCACGGCACATTAGCTAGTTATTTCTTAGTGAACAAATGGAACATAATCCTTTTACGAACACCCTGATATGAGCCACAACGTGTCTCCTGCCTTCACCATCTCTGCCCCTAATTTACTGATTTGCTATTAAAGATTTGCTATCGTTGCTGACTCTGACTCAGCTGTCTCACAAATAAACACCATAGAACTACGCTGACCCCAGCTGAGCTTCTCACCCATCTCGCCATCCCTGCTGTGCACCATCAGCACCTCCAATGGCCCCTGGCTACTGCTGAAGATCCTGACACTTTTGATCAGGGGTTGAAGCAGCAATGACTTGAAGCCAGCCATAGGCTTTATCCTCATTTGCTGGCATGTTACGCTCAGCAATAACATCTTCCTAACATGACGACAGTTAAATTACCTGAACTTACTTTGTTTGTGAGGAGATCTTCTGGACTGAGAAGTGCAGTGCAGTGCTATGAATAACGAGGCCTGATTTCTCATCCACCTGTGTTTCTTGCTTGACTGATTTTGAGTCCTTCCTTTGGCTCAGGCAGGCTTTTGCCCGTCATTAAATCTTAAATATTAACACTACGTTAACAGCTATATGTTGCTTTGTAACATGTAAAGGGTTAAAATTGAAAAATTGACAGATTTAAGGACTTTCTCACCATGTGGAGAGGTGAGTGGCAGAGCTGAGATTAAATTTCTGGGACTTGCCTTCCTTGCCCTTTTGTTCAGATCTCAGTGACATACAACTGTGCTTCTGCTGAAGAAAACCCAGACAAAGGGAGCCCCTTGTGTCTGCCAGCCCATCGTGGGCTTTCTAGGTATATGGAGTGTGTTACAGAGAGGAGCCCACTGCTGTACTGGAAATGGGGACAACATGAAACCATCCAGATGGCTGCTCAATAAACCTCAGCTTTTGAAAATCAAGGCAGGTCATGCTAAGTGTCCTCACACCTCAATGAGTTGTAGGTTTGGCATGACCCCAATTTTGAGCTCACTTGGATCAAGGCACTTTCCCTCTTGTAAAACGTTATTGATTGAACTGCAATTACAGTTTTGATGAGGGACTTTAAAGTGGCTGATGTAGTAGCAGGCGAATTCACACAGAGAGAAGCACATGTAAGAAGAATAGGTAGCAATTTCCTTTGGGCCAGATATATACTTATCTGACATGTCTGTGCATAACAAAAGGCACGGATATTAAACTATCCATTCCGTCTGCTGAGTGATGGTGCAAATTATTCCTGACTGCCATTCAGAGGTGCTTCAGTTAAGCACTCAAAATTGTGCAGCTCTTCACTAGAAAATTTGCTGGTATTTTGAAAACATTGTCATACTTCACCAGTCTAAAATATCATTGGCAATCTGTCAAAGATAAGAGTCAGTGTCTAAGTATCCGCACTAATAATTACTCCTCTAATCTGCTAGAGAAAGTGCCAGATATTCACCTTCCTCTTAGGAAATGTGAAATCTCTGTCAGCTAACAACATATTTTTAATATATTTATAGCAACTGTCCATTCTGACCCTCACCAGAAATGTAGCTTCTGTAATATGCTTTGGAGAGTGCCAGGAGAGCTCTGGCTGGTAGCAGATTCCCGTTCTTTCACTGTTGTTAGTCTGCACTTGTAAACAGTGACCCAAAATAGAAATATGAGTGTTGTTTGAATGGCTAATATTTGCTACAAAGAAAGCAGCTCCACAACTAGGGGCAGATCCCACAACCTCAGCTCTCCGTGACTCATCTCTCTGCACACAAGTGGTGCTGTCAAGTTCAACAAGCTGGTCTGCACAAGGCTTGAGGACCAGACTCATCGGCCTCCCGTCATCTGTGACATGGGGACAAAGACATGGATGGCTTTTGCATTGCTGATCCTCTGCGTACTTGTGCAAGTGTTTGTGTATCTGCCCTTAGTGGGGGAGGGTTTGTGTGGGAAGAATGTAAAAAAAAAGAAGTGAAAATCAACACAAAATGAAAAGGCATCTTCCTCCACCTAAACACACTCTGTGGAAGTTAACATTGTACCAGTGCACAAAGTACTCTATTGCGTATAAAAATGCTGTCTTGAAAAAGTAATGAAAATTGCAAAGTCAAGTGGCCAAAGGTTAAGAGAGGCCAAAATTCAGGCTGCCTACACAGCATGATTTCTGTACATCTATGTTTCTGTGTTATAACAGAGCCTTGAATGTCATGATTGCACAGCTTGTTTTCCTATGGGAGGGAGGCCCGTGTGGTCATGCTGTCTGAGTAGGTGTATGGCTGCTTGACAGTTGTCCCCTCCCAGCATTGGAAACCATCCACTAGTTTCAACCAAATCTCAGAGATACTATACTGCCATAAATACATGGAAGTTGGAGGTCCAGTTGAGGAAAGAGATCCTGCTAGAGACTCCATGAGAGAAAGCAGTGTAACCCAAGTGCTAGACACTTGGAGAAGCAACCTGAGGAAGGAGGTGCTAAAAATACTCCAGGTTTGAGAAAAGCCTCAGCTGGCCTCCATGTTTTATTAAACATTTGGCCACAATCAAGGTTCACCTCCTCTGTTGGTCCTCTGAATGGGCTAAATACACACTGTGGTGATGGTCCTTCTGTAGGTCACCCTGCAGGTTGGGTACCCACTGGTCACAGAGCTCCTTGCTCTTCTGTCCAGCCCAGACCCATGTGGTCAGTGCTTCCTGTGGGGGCATTGCTGCAGTGTTAGCTTAGCCCACACTGTGGGGAGTCCCACACCCTCTGCCCCACACGCTGCCTTCCACCAGCCTTCCACCTGCCTTCCACTCTTCTCCATGGGATCTTCTGTGATAGCTGCTGCCATAGCATGTGAAGGCTTCCAGACACTGGGTAAGTGACTTTCAGAAGCTCCCAGTGAGGACAGCTGGCTTCAAGGAGAAGAAAAAGAGGTTCAGGTCCTACTGTTGAGACACACAATAGAGATATTATGCAGGTGCCCCAGGAGGCATTGGTAGGACACACTGTCTGCTCATGCAGTAATTTGACAGTCAGAAGCTGTACAAACCACTGGAGGAGAGCAGTGCTGGTGGCTCCCTGCAGAAAGACTGGCCATGGTCAGGAGCAAACACCGACAGCGATGGATAAGCAGTAGCAGTGGGGGTGACAGCAGGCTGAAGTGGCTAAACCTTAACCTGTCTTCCTAGGGCTGAGGGAGACAATTACCCCCTTATTATACAGATGGGAAACTGAGACTCAGTGAAAGGGCTGCTTCACGTCCAGAGAGGAGTCTCCGAAAGAAAGAGGTGAAGAGGTGTTTCCTCCAGACAGGGTCTGAAGGAGGGAGGCAGAGGATGAGCTGCACTGGGGCTTCTAGCCATGGATCAACATGTCTAGTCAAAGATGAACACTGAATTTAAACTAGTGTCATATGAAACAGGTTTTAAGATCTACTGTGAGTCATGTCATAGTGCTAATACCTCATTTGTTTATAAATCAGACCCAATTGCATGCTGCTCCTCCTCTTTCCACTGTATGCAGCCTTTTGGCGTGGCAGTATTGTTAGAGCCAAAGGTTTAAAGATAAAGATTTTTAGGTATGTGTAATAGCTTTTATGAAGGCAGCTAATATAGCTGGAGAAAGCAGATAAGCTTTGGGGCACACACGCTCCTCAGGAAAGACACAGTGAATTTCAAACCTAACTGCACATGGGGAACAATGGTTCTGGGTTTAATTAGACCTGTGTCTGAGCTAGACATCTGACAGCACCTGTGGAATATAAAGAGGGTATTGCTGGTTATCTCCTAAGAGGAAGAGAGAGGCAAGTAATTTGTGGAATAATAGAAGCACAATGTAGAGCACTGAGAGATTAGTGGGAATGGTGAAAAGAGGAGAATGGTAACATGCTCTAAAACGTTAATATTCAGAAAAGTGATGAGATACCTTTTCCAGATTTACCTAGGGAATGTTTTGTAGATTTTCTTTGAGAATCAAGACTGGGAGATCTGAGGTGGAATGACTGCCCTGTAAGACATGCTGCCTGTTGGGAGCACTCCAGCTGACTTTTATGAAGAGCTGAAGATTGTATCTTTTGACAGGCTGAGAAAAAAGCTTTCTTTTGCCTTTGCAAAGTTGTGCCTATTGCATTTCAAACTCCCAAGCATTTGGCAGATCTTCACTGTCTCAGCTTAGCTGCTAAACCAAGAATTCCTCCCTGTGAAGAGTTTTTAATGTTACTTTGCAATGAAAAAATGATCTGCTGCTAATTTAGGGGTGTGCAGCAGTCAAAATAGGATGATGCCTCAGCTGCCTGCATCGTGACTAGTCTCACTCACTGTTGATATCTGGATGCTGGTGGGGGTCCCTGTCTTTTCTGTGTACCTAAATCCCATCAAGGGATTCCAGGTCCACTGTCGAGCAGTGTTTCCTCCTTAGGACAGCAGGGATACAGGAGGAGTCAAAGGAGGAAGCCTCAGGTCCAGGTTTTAGGAGGCATCAGTCTGTTGGGCTATGCCCATCTCCCAGTGCTAGTGAAGAATCACCACCAACTGGTGGCCAGACATCTCTTTCCACCCTTGATAAGCAGGATTCAACACTGTTTGCCTCACCTGATGATAAGACATTGTTTCATCCCAGAAATGGGCAAGGTGAAGCACATCTCTCCACGTCCTCGCAGAGAACAGGCCATGAGGCTCCTGCAGGCCAGCCCAGCCACAGACAGGGCAAAGACTAGTCCCATGGGGTGGACAGGCTCCAGGTTCACCAGTATGCTCAGCCTGGCATTACTGCAGCTCCTGCCTGCCTGGGGGGTAGATCTCAGCCAGCCCCCTTGCCTGGGGGGTACAGCATTGCCAGAGTAGGGAGCTGCTCTTCAAGCTCCAATTAGTCTCTCCTCAGCATATGGGACCTGAGAGGGTCCAAGGCTTACAGAACAGAGTAGATTCGTTAAAAAATAAAATCTTCCTGGCACTAATGGGACTCCCAAATGTGCTTCTCCAGAGCTTCTCAGCAACAGAGCTAGAAACTCTTCAATATTGACAGTGCTATCAGAGTTTATGCTTTGAAATACTTGAAAAAGAAAAGTGATATGAAGTCTTGTGAGTGGATCAGAGCACACACCTGAGGTAGGTAATGCCAGCTGGTAGAATATTGGAAGCAAGTGGACGATGCCCTCAGACACATGGTGTGAATTTTGGGGCTGTCCTATGCAGGGACTGGAGTTGGACTCAATGATGTTTGTGGGTCCCTTCCAACTCAGGACATTCTATGATTCTGTGATTCTAATATTTCAGAAAAGCTGCTAATACCTGAAAAGGTGGGCCTCTTAATGCCAAGTTTTTCAGACTTTTCCAGGAGGTGTCATTGCCAGGTCCCCTTACGGTTCCTGGCCATGCACTGGTTCCTGCCAGAGCATCAGTACTGTGCGGAAGCCTCCTCAAGAACATCACCCGTAACCCTGAGCACTGCAGTGGTGGTCTTGCACTGGCTTGTGCCTGAACAGGCTCAGCCTGGCGCTTGAGTCTCTCTCCCTGCCTGGGCAGCTGTTGTTGTGTGAAGGTAATGGAGAGAAGACACTGGACAAGGGGCAGCTGAAGTGCCGTGACTCGATTGGGCATCTGTGAGCTCTGTGGGAAGGTGGTGGTTTTGTGGTGTGCTCCCTGCCTGTGCACGGCACAACAGTGAGGGGAAGAACCCTATGAAGTCCTTGGCAATGGCCTTGGTTTCTTTGCTCTTGGAAACCCTTTCCTTTTGTAGGCAATAACGTGTACATCAAAGAACTGAAGTATTCATTCAGTATGTGACTATGAGTGCATCCTCTCACTGCTCGTTTTCCTCTCTTGTGCTGATTTTGATGAGGCAATTAAAGCCCAGTGGCTTTTGCAGAGATGAACAGCACCTGACTTGTGTGACCTGGTGCATGAATAGCTGCCCAGTTCTCTTGTGACAGCAGCCCAGCTCCCCCATGGTTGCCATGGAGATGAAGTTTGGGAAGCCTGGACTCCTTTCTTTCTTCAGAAGACCAGAGGAAAGCCTTGAGGCAGCAGCTGAGCCCAGATGGTGCCAATGTCAGGCTCATGGACTCATGGATGCTCTCAGGTGAGCATGCAGGGAAGGCCAGAGCCAAACTGTGCTGCACTGTGTGGCGTGGGCACCAAGGAGCTGTGCATTAACAGGATCTCTGGGCTCTCGACTCATGACCCCAGCTGGAAAGCCACCTGACTTCCTTCTGGCAGTGAGTCATGAAGGTTTAGCTGTGGTGGCCGAATTCCTCATTCCTGGCATTTTGCCTTGGTGGGCAGATGTGGAAGACGAGCAGCTGGTAGCAGAGCAGCTGGGGTAACAGGTGGCATCTCGTGTGCATTTCGTTTTCCAGCTCAGACCCACTATCTGTATTCTGCCCATATGCTCATAAAGGCTGAGCCTCACCTGGGTCTCAGAAGATGGAAGTTACCTTGGAAACTGCAGCAAGGCCTTGATGGTTTAGACAGCTCCCCCCAGGCTGTGGGCTTTGTGCATGCCACGAGCTGGCCTGTCTCCTTTTTCTAAAGTTGCTGGTTTTCCATCATGCCTTTTCTCTGCAGATGGGAACTGACCACTTTGACTTACCGTCTCCTGGTGGTCTGGGGGCACTGGACACAGAGGGGTGGCTGTACTGGGAAGCTGTGGTGGGAGGTGGGTTTGCTTGCTTTCACACAGCACAGATATCCCTTTAGATAAGGCAAAACCTTCATCGACCTTACAGGAGAGGTACAAAGCCGCTGAATAGAAAAAATCAAACCCCAAGTAGTGGAGAGAGTTGTTAGTCTTCCACAGCCTCAGTTCTAAATGCCCTCCAGGCCTCCTGCATTTGGCATGGTCAGATGAGCCTGTGCCAGGTGGAGTGGATCCAGTGGCCCTTGCCAAGTTCAGAAGAATCAACTGTCAGCACAGCAGGACAGATATGAAGCTTTGCAGAAATCCCCAACAACCTTTAAATTTGTCAGAGCTCTATAGATGAGATTTCTTTCCTTTCAAAGGTCTTAAACTTTTCTTGCTCTGGGATCTTGAGTGCCCAATGAAGGACAGAGATTTGACACAAAATACCTGGATTACAGGTCTCCAGATTTCAAACAGAGACCCAAGAAGGCCATGCTTTTTCCCTCATAAAGATGAGCCATCAGTAGGAGGCAATATTAACGGAAGGAGTGAACCAGGAGGGGATGTTACCACATGGGACTTCCACAAGGCTCAGGAGCAAAGAGTCTACTAGGCTGCCAGGAGCTCTGCTGCTGAGGAACAGAGGGGTGGCCACCCTTCATTCTCTATTTCCTTCTGCTTTGTGTGTAATGAACAATTGCACAGTAGTTCAGGACACAGGACATTCTTCATATATCATCTTCCCGTTTTAGGAACAATATGATAGTTTTAGTTGCTGCAGAATACCACCCAAAGAAATTCTACCTACCTTCCATACTCTACCACTGGAGATGATGTTGAAAGTGCATTGCGAAGTTCTACAAGAAGTTGTACGAAAGACAGGCTTAGCGAGACATTACAAAACAGTCTTAGAGACTCATGTAAAATAAGTTTCAGACCAAATTTCAGAGAAGGGAAAACAAGGAAATTATTTACTTATTTAGAGCAACCTTTTATGGAAGTTTTAAATTTTGTGGGGTATTAGGGCTGTGTATATTCCATGGAATATACCATATATGTTATAGTGAAACAGAAAATGTTGGCCATCATTATTTAGTATTGTGAATAGCAGCAGGTGTGGAGCAGCTGCAGCCCAAATGTGGTCCTGAAGGCTGTCACTTCATTTAGAGGCTGGTCTGAGGAGAATTACAATCACAATTTTTATGTTCTGCAACAGCCTTTTTAGCTTTAGCTGAGGCCTGGCACCGCAGCCCACGCTGTCATACTGGGAGTCGTGTCAAACCCTCACAAGCATTTTCTTGCCAAAAGGGAGCAAGTAGGTTACAGAAGCTTTTAAATATGTATATATGTATGTGTGTAGAAAAAAGAAAACCTCTTCATTTTCCAAGGGTGTGCTTCTTAATAACAAATAAATGCCGCTTCCAGGGCTGCAGCTCCGTGGCTGTTAGGCAGTGCTGAGTTCAGCCATGCCCAGCCTCCCTGAGGTCTATAAACATGGACTCAGAATCATTTTGCTTGGAAGAGACCCTTAAGATCATTGAGTTCAACCATAACCTAAATCTAGCACTAAACCATGTCCATAAGAGCCTCATCTATGTGTCGTTTGAACACCTCCAGGACCAGAGGTTAATTGAGGGAGGGACATGGCTAATGCAGAGATGGGTCCTGCAGAGCAACAGTGCTGCTGCTCAGGCTAAGGAAGGTGGACAAGTACCTGTGGGGCTCTCCTGCTCACGGATTTCTTGTATTTGAACCAAAGGTTGGCTTGAGAGACTTAACCAGGCCAGCTGCTAGGTTCAGGGTGGTGTCACAGCTCTGCTGCTCTACCATAAACCCCGCTGTCAAGGTCCAGCGAGCAGAGGGTCTTATCTTCCATGAGCCAAGGCCAATGTAATAACTCAACACTTGTCCACTCCCTGTCATGGCTGGACTCAGGCAAATTCCTTCCAGATAGTGATGGGTGGCAACCCAACAAGACCTAAGGACGGATCCTGGGAAACAAAAGAGTAGCCACAAAACTCTGCTGTTGGCTGGTTCTTAGAGTCAGGCCACCAGGAGGAGTGATGGGGAGAGCTGCAGCAGCTCTTCCAGGGCTCACACAAATTAAGACTTATAAAAAAATGATTTGTTGATGGACATCAAGCGTTTAGTAGCAGCTCAGGTATTTACATATGAAGGGAAACAAGGCTCCTCAAGAGAGACAGTTGGGAAAAGACAGAAGAAAGATATAATTTGCCCGAAGACTGGGAAGCTGTCAAACTCCTGGTCAGGCAGGCATACATGTGCAAGCACAAGTGGTTACAACCCCATGAAGGGGAGCAAGCCATGGCAATGTTAGACAGCTGAGAGCCTGGGCCACCCACTTCTTTTAATTTTTTTTTTCCCCTCTGAAGTCTGCTTATGAGAATTGCTTTTGAATATTTATGTTTGGATTGCTTATTTGGAAGAAGTCACAGCTGCAGCTGTTCCTGCTGAAGTGACAAACAGCCTGAGCTGCTGTCTCCTAGAGACCTTAAAGTTCCCATTCTAAAATATCTTTTTTTATTTACTTTTTTTTTCCCCCCAAAAAGGCTTAATTTGCCACGGTGATTCAAAATGTGTAGAATTATGAAGAACAATGGGATTTATTACCCACAAGTGGCTGCTGCACGAGTAATACCTCAGTCTTCACGTCATCACAGAATCACAGAATGTCAGGGATTGGAAGGGACCTCGAAAGATCATCTAGTCCAATCCCCCTGCTGGAGCAGGAACACCCAGATGAGGTTACATGATTGAAAAGAACAGAAATGCCACATTACGGTGGGTTATGGTTGAGGATCACCACTTCCCATTAGGCTGCCAGAGCGAAGATGCATTTCGCATAACAACGGGGGCCTGCACTTGCGTTCCTCACTGACCTCAGGTAACGAGACACCATCTTCATTAGTGAGTGCATGAGAAAAATATAAAGCTGCTGGCTGAAAGACATTGCATAACTACTTTTTTTTTTTTTTTTTAAATCCCACCATATAAAACACTGCACACAATTCATAAGGATAAAAAATCACAATGCATTTTATTTGAGAATTAGGCAATCCTGCAATTAGAAACTCTATGCGCTCTATGCAGGTGGCGTGGATAAAGTTAAGGATGCACATACAGATAGTTTTCACAGATTCTGATTTTTAATTTTTTAATGCTATATTACTCTTAAATCAACATACAAATTACAATTGGCAGGACAGAAATAATGTTTACATTTCAGAAACAAGTCCCCAAGCAGGAGTAGCCCCTGGACTCCTGAAGCCCTCTGGAGCATTTTGAAACTTACGTGGAAAAAAACCCCTTTCCTACTGGACAGAAACATATCAATGTTTCATCTCAATGTTTCTTTTGAGAAGAAAGCTATTTCAGCAATGCTACTTCTATGCTATCAATATGACACCACCAAAGCCCTAAATAAAATGCATTTCTATTGCTGTTCATTTTTGGGAAACGCACTTCATCCAGAAAAGCCAACATGCCCAGTGCATCCACTGGCTGTAATAGCGTAAGTGAAAAGTAATTCTCCATAAATAGGTGTTAAAATCAGAAGAGCAGAGATTCTCCTCAGGTGACAGTATTGCTATCCAGTATTCTGACAAAATTTTGCAGATCAAACACCATGGTAGCTCAGTATTCTGTCCTGAAGATATATGCATAGAAATCAGCAAGTTTTCTTGAAATGTCTTTATTGCTTTTAATGGTTACTTGGCAACAGCAGACTCAACGGGGTTTTTAATTTTTTTTTTGTTATTAACTTTTAATACTCCTTAAAATACATCTTAAATATCCAATTTATCATATGCCCAACACGAAAGCCTTGATTGACTCCACTATGAATTCCACACCTATTTGACATTTTAGAAGGAGGGGACCCTACTCTTGTGCAGAAATTTTTAACATCAGTATTAATAAAGGATGTCTACGCCAGCACAAAACAAAGGCAAGCACTTAAAAATCTAGGCTGATAGGCTTTCCACATCCAGGACATTTTTTTACAAGACAGAGTTTCCTGATATGCCTCACGTTGATACGTTGCGATGCAGGCTGGCAATGCAGAGCAGCAATAGAATCCATTAAATCTGCACTGGGAACCGGTTACCAGAAACGTTACATAGTAATTACGGCAAGGATTTTCTGTGAAATAAATTCTGGTTTTTCAAATGAGATTCTGAAAAAAATCACTCGCTAGCATTTCTGCAGAAATGCTTTACAGCTTGTCCAAATTGTAGAGGACAGCTCATCTTTTCCCACAAAAGCTTACGGAGCTTATATTATAATTTACTGAGTTACTGCTTGTTGTAATGGCTGTTCGAGGGAACAGTTTGCCATTGGTAAGAGATTGGTTTGTGTATTAATGCAATTCAAAAGTTCACTCCGTTTTCACAAAGCAATGGAAAGTTTAATTTGAACTCTCAGCAATTCCCCTTTCCTCCCATCTCAAGTTCATAACATGGATTACATTGAGTCTTTGAGAAGCTGCTTCAGAGTGGAAAAAAAATATTAAGCAGATGAGAGAAAACACTTTCCCAACTCCCATCAAGGCTTTGCTAATTAGGCCCACATGTCCCACTTGCAGAGGTGTAACATACCGCTGCGGGACCACAAAGCGGCTGCCCATGCTCCCTTTACAAGACCTTTCCTCTTGGGCAACTCCATGGATCCTCGTTCAAACACGTCCTTGGGAGGGCAGGAGACTGGGATGGGGCCAGAGAGGGTGGCAAGCAAACAGCAGGGATACAGCTGGATGGCAACATCTGGCCATCTGCCACATCTTGTGACCGGTCTTCAGGTTAGAGGAGGAGGGATCGAAAGACAAAAATGAAAACAAAGTGCATAATAACGATAAAATCTTAATAGAAGCAGCCCTTGTCCCTGCTACAGACACGTCTGCATGAGTGGGGACTACACGACGCGCTCACAAGAACAGCTCCTACAGCACAAGGCAACACCTGATAATAAACTGATTTCTCAAGGCAGCAGGGTTTCCAAAAAGTGGACATGAGGTTCATTTTTTGTCAACCATGGCGATTTAGCTACTCACGCGATGCTTGCACTGTCATTGCTATAGTTGCCTAAAAAAAACCCAAAACACCCAAACATTCCTAATAGTGCCTTTCCCCAGTAAGAAATCAACATCTCTCTAGCAATTCAGAAAATGTAATTTAACACGCAGCTGCAGAGGAGCTCCTCAAAAAAGGGAAAGGAGACAACTCAAAAGGTAGAAACCTGGCGAGGCCTCGCTCGCTGAGGCAAAAAGAGCACCAGGCACTAGAAGTCTGTGCTAGGGAAGGAAAAATAAATGGACCTTGTTTATCTTGCCTCAAAACAAAAAGACTCAGAAACTCAAAACTGATTAAAGAAAACCCAAACACAACATAAAACTAGTCCCTCTTGCTCCTGAAGGTAACAGATTTTTCAGAAGGCAAAATGAATTGTCTATTAAAAGAAAAAAAGCAGTACCTAAATTTATTGTACGCCAGCATTTCATTTGCAACACTTAGATTTCTCCAGGACTTCTTAGTGCGTGGAGGCTGTGCCTTGGCCTCACGCACACGTGCAATGAAACAAGACCAAGTTTTTAGCCGTTTGTTTCTGGGGCTTGTTGGGTCATGGCTCCTTTAACATGAACCAACCCAGAGACCGTCTGTCACAGAAGCTTTTTTCAAATTACAGTGAATGCCATGGTATTTAATATACAAAATGTTTCACACTTCAAATAAGTTGCCAGCGTCTCATGTATAAAGTTGTTTTCATATATAGGTTCTTTCGGTAACTCCTTAAAAAGGATCCCAAACATTACTTGAGAGAAAAAGGATGAAAGTACAAGGCTAATTTTAAATAAGTAACACAACTCTCCCTTCAGCTTCTCTGCACACAGACAGAAGAGCGAAAGAACTCTAAGCATGGATGTAGATTTTTTTTAAGTGTCAGATTTATTTCCTTTTTGATACCAACGAGCTGTTTTGCTCTGCAAATTAACTGACAAAATAAGCTTTACTTTGCTTTGGTTTTCACACTGTATTGGCTTAAAGAAGATGGATTTTCTGATGATAAGCCCTGCAAATTGAAACTCAAAATTAGATTTTCCCTTCTTGTATGCTACCATTTTATAATTAAATCTGCAAATCTTGAGGTTTTATTACTTCTGCTACCACTAGTTCTTCCTGCTATCATACAGAAATTATACTGCATACATATAAACCTGTATTTATGTACAGACACAGAATCATAGAAATAAAAGCACTGGGCAGACATAAAAAGCTGCCATTTGAGTTTATACTCCCCAGCAGGAACTGCAGTCAAGCAACATCCTGCCCAGGAGCCCAAAGGGGATTTTTCCTTGGCCCTCAGGTCAGGCTCAGCAAGAGAACCTTAAGGATGGGGGAGAAAGGGGGAAACTACCAACTCCATTGCAAGACCAAATCCAGAGCTCCTTAAAATAATACCTATTTTAATTAATTATTCATGTGCTAACAAAAATCCCACAACGTTTTAGAGTCGCAAATTTACAACATTATCTTTTTTTAAATCAGGACTTTCCTTTACCAGTTTAGTTTTAGCACAGAGGATTGTTCCTAACACTATTTACAGACAAGGAAAAATAGTTAAACATCAGGATATTTATTTTGCATACAAATATTTACAGAAAAATACTTAAAAAATTAAGTATTCAAAAAAGCTTCATGCTTTTATGTTATAAAAACATGTTGCCTTTACTGTGCTCAAATTTAGTATTCAGATCTCTGGATTTTCTTAAGAGAGCTTTCTTTTGTGCTTCGTCAAACCGATTGACTTTGAGATCCTGGTCTCGATCAAACGGCCTTCTTTCTTGAGGTTTGTTCTTTTCTTCAGATGTTTTGCTCTTTAGCTTTTTCTGATGGATGTCCATGAGAGATTCTGACCTCCTTGACTCCTGGAAAAATGGGAAGAAGGAAGAGGAAATAAAGTATTACAAAATATCAACAAAGTACAGAAAATCCAAATGGGGAGATTGGAATTAGGAAGGCTAAAAATTCCAGAAAAGCAAGATGTGTTAATAACTGGAAAGCAGAATCACAATTTCACATATGCAGGGCAGAAAGCATGTGTAATATTGTTCATAATAAATAAAACATTAATATCTCACTGATATTAAAGATACCTATAATGTTGTTGGATCTCCACAGACAGTGGAGATAAATTTAAAGAATAATGCAAAACAAATACAAAAGTTGCTGTGCCATTATTAGCAGAGACAAATGAAGACAACATGTCAGTATTCCAAAGTACAGGCCCAGTTTCTTACACACTTCTCCTAAGCATCTGGTTTTGGTCACTGCTAGGGACAGGAACAAGCTATTATTAATATCTATTATTAATAGATACCCTTTCAATCTTACCCTCAGGCACTATTGTGTTTTTAATGTGCGCTCTTAACTTTTCAGTATTTGAATCATCCACCGCAAGCCCATAGGACAAAGTCACAGGTTTGAGCTACAGCACGTGTTTTGCCAAGTTCAGGGCTTTAGTTTTATTTATTAAGGAGCATGATCCATTCTAAATACAACATAAAACTTTTTCAGATTTCACCCAGGAGCAGGATTAGTTCTCACAAGACTATGTGGTTCCTCCTTTAATCAGGTAAAGTGTATTTGTACCCCTAAGCAGTCAATTTTTCAGACTCTCAAAACATTACAAACCAGCCAAGAGATCAGTCCAAACCAATTCTCTCATCAGAAAGAGCAAAAGATGAGCAGCTTTATTTTTTCATGTCTAGGAACACAAAATCTTTATTCTAAAGGTTCATTTCCCTTCACTCCCTGTGCAAACACTTACTTCTTCACACATACAAATAATTATTCATACATGGCATAAGAAATTATTATCATGGAAAACAGAAAATGGGCAATACTTATTCATGGCATAACTGCATCAGCATTGATAGAATTGCACCAGAGAATGTATATGGTATCAGCACTGAAATAATTAACTGTAAGAAACAAGCTTAAGAATTAAAGCTTGTGTTCTATGAAAGTAGCCTTGATACAGGTCAATGGAGAAAAAAATAGGAAAGAATAGAGGAAAAAAAACTTTAAAAGGAAAACACCAACCACCTAAAAATCAGAAAAGAGTTGATCTTAAAGACCCCAACAAAACAATACAAGAAACACTGTTCTTAAGCAAGATGCTGCCTTCAATTTTTTTTGACAGAACGCTATTAACCTTTGAAACAGTAAAAGCCTGTTGTATTCTGGCAACGGTCCAGACCAAACCCCATTGTTTTACCTGAAAATTATTCTACTATATTCATAATGACAGTAGAAACAGACAATGCGGAAGAAATTTAAGACAGCATGCTAATAGCTCTGGATTTGCAAGCCT
This sequence comes from Streptopelia decaocto, assembly GCF_964273445.1. Lineage (NCBI taxonomy): Eukaryota > Metazoa > Chordata > Aves > Columbiformes > Columbidae > Streptopelia > Streptopelia decaocto. The sequence continues at coordinate 180,826,979 of NC_138663.1, read as the reverse complement.
CTAAGTCAAGATGGACATGTGATTTAATGAAGTACCAATAAATTATTAAAAGTGCCAGATAAACTTCAATCATGTAATATAAGCCAAGACTGCAATTCTTAAGTTAATTATACTCTCTCGAGACCAAATTGCCTTCCATAAGACTTCAGACCATAAATCAGGGATGAACGGGAATGAACAACTCTAAGGCAGGTGACAGCCCGTGTGCTCTGGTGGACAGGGTTGGCAGACAAAAAAAAGTGAGAAGGAATTCGACCTGGAGTTCAGATTTCTAGGAATCAACATCTGTCTGTGAAAATTATCTGCTTCTGCAGAGACTGAGGAAAACTTCAAGTACTAACGCTGTTGTAATGAGCAGCTAACATAACTAATTACATACCGTAATTAATGCACTGATCTGCCTAGCCCATCAAACTTCTTTTGGGTTAATACATATTTTGTACTAAAAGTTAAGCTTTTACTACTGTTTCATTCTTGGGATGTTGGTAATTCAGGGAAGCAAACTAATACTTGAATTAAGGGTGCCTACTTCCAGCACCCATACCCTGACCTGAGGATGATTTAAGGAAAACACCACCTAAAACCAAGACAATGCACAAAAATCCCAATTATGTCACATTGTTTTCAGTTTGAGGACCCAATCCCACTTTTGCTGAAGTCAGTGGCAAATGTTCTAATGACTTAAACAGCAGTAGGACTGCAGTGGGCACTAAAAGGGAAGACTGTGGTGGCATCACCATGGAAACCAGCTGCACTAGAAATCAAAACCAGAAGAGTATGGAATTAAAGGAAATGCAGGAGAAGGAAGTAGTTTGCTATTACACTTACATTGTATGAAGTCACCTGCTCAACAAATCTCTTGTCTCTCCCAGATAATACAGTTTCTTCATTGTCCTTACTCGTTGACTTTCTTGCCTCTTCTCTTTCCTAATGAGTAGAAGCAAATCACACGCTATAGTAATCAGAAAGTCTGAAGTGAAAAGCAAGGAAATCAATATTGACTTTAATTAAATCTGAAGGGTAGAGGCCACAATAGAGGCCACCAGATATTTTTTGCTCAACCTAATGACAGAAAAAAATGGACATACACTGGAACTGGAAATTCAGTGAGCTGAAAAAAAAGTACCTGAGTAATGCAGAAGGGAGAAGGAATAAGTGAATATTAATGTTACTTAAAATCATTATTTCTTTGCCTTAGCCCGAATTAGTAAGTGTTGAAAACAAAGAAAAATCTGGGGAAAAAATTTCATTGAACAGCTCAGAGTATCTTTGTTTTCACAGAACATCAACAACATACATACTGCTTGCAGGTATATATGAATGAATAAATGCTCACCTTGGCTTTTCTATCCCTGTCAGCTGGAGTATCTGTCCAAATAGATCTATCACCTGATTTGTCATCAGCTCTTCTCTTGAATGTTCTTGGGCCAAATCCAAAGCTTTTCAATTCAGGTGGAAGTTCTGTCATCCATGATTCCCTGGTAACTTGCTTGGGTTCATTCTTTAAAAAAGAATGGGAAGAGTAAAAAAAGCATAATCAAAAATTGCTGTCTCAATCTCTTAGCTTCCAGCAGAAATCACGGATTTTTCTTTGTCTTAATAGTTGCAAACACTCAGCATCATGAGCAGAATGGCAATTGGGTTCACACAGAAACAGGCAAAGAAAAACACAAATACACTCCAACAGTAAAGTACCAGAAATTTAAAAATTCAGCTTACACTGTCTGCTGAAGTAAGTTTTTCCTTCATTTTCTGAGCTCTTCGTTCAAATTCTTTAGCCACATCAGACTCCACTGGTCCTTTTGCAGGCATTGGGCCTATAAGATTGTCTTCTTCCTCACTACTATCTGTTACCTTCCAAAAAAAAAAAAAAACAAAACACATTTGACTCTACCACAGTGCTAAGACCATCAAGAAACACTTGAGCTTCATAGGATTAAGATGGTTTTGTCTAGAAGAGCACATAAACCTAACACAACACATCTGCCAGTCAGACAACAAAAACCTGAATTAATACTCCAGATTAGACCTTTCTTGCACTTTAACATGGATACTTAAATCAACATGTTTCCAAAAGCACAACCTCTTGTCTGAGGCAAAACTGCTGGTAAACACAGTGGAAATAAGCGGAGTCCTGCTACTTTACATTGCTCTGCATGCAGCCACATCGCTTCTGTGGCCAGAGGTAAATCTGAAACACACAAGTGCACATCTTCGATACTTTGGGCTTTGCCATCACCAGCAACATTTAGATGCATTTCCCTAACAAGGATTGCAATTTTCCATTGCAAGGAGAACTGTCTTGAGCTCGGATTCTGTAAGGATGCTAGAAGGATTAACATGCAAGCTCAAGTACAGTGGCACACATGGTACTACACCCCTGGGTGTCCAGTATCTGCCAGTCACATCTCTTGGTTCTGTCATTTGCTTCTTCAATCCCTTTTGACATCACATTCCAAGCAGTTATTTGGACAATGGTTCAAAAAACTGAATTTGAAAAGGATTAGATGTTAACAAGAATCTTTGTGGATGCCAGGGGTTATACAGAAAGCTCACAGGTCACTCCAAGTTAAAACAGCACCGATGCAAATGGAGGCAGAACTAGACAGAAAATGGTGACACCACAGTGCCCTGGAAGCAAGTTAAGGTGCCCAATATCTATGAAAATATTTAAGTACAGCCCAAGTATGTGTGATAAAGCAATGGGAGTAGGATGATGACAAGACTGGATACTCAGGAAGCACAGAGCATTACCTGAGAATATAAGGTGGTGGCAAAGAAGTTTCAAATGAAGGATAAAGAGGGTGGGGGGGAGTGGCTTGTTTTTGCCATGCCAAACTTCAGTTACCAGGTGGACATCCTAGAACCAAGATATGACATGCCCAGAGAAGATAAGGGCTCAAAAGTGATGAGCAGTAGAAAACCTGTATTGTGGAGGGGTTTTGATAGATAAGGATCTGTTGCTGAATTAGTCAGGCTCAAGGCCGCTTCGAGAAGCTGAGAACAGAATCTGCTGAAAGAGGGGCGTTCCACAATCACCGGGGTCCTGGCGTGGCGTGAATCATCGGACGTATCATCAGTGAGACTCCAGCGCACGGACAGCCCACGATACTCATTTAGCGAATCCATGTTTGGAGCGTGGACGTGTGATTAGAATATAGTTGCATATATAAGGAGGCTTGTTTCTGTAATAAATGGCTTTAGCGTGATTCACATTGAATTGACTTGTTTTGCTGAGTCCTTCTAGGTAAAATAAGGCGCCCGAGGCAGAGGTGACCCACTGAAGAATAAAAGATGGAAGTAGAGAGCCTCACCAGAAGAATCACCTAATGTGAGCATGGGGAGCAGAGAATGAGTGAAAGGAGGAGAGCAGGAAAAGTGTCCTGCTACACTGAGTTCAAGCCTAATACTTCATGCTGCTCATAGCTAGCAACCTGCTGCTGTAGAGGGATTTGGGCTAGGGAATGCAGCTGGTGTGAAATAAGTCGCTTTATTCCTCTGTGTGCCATTTGATACAGAAACTGGTGTGCTTTAATGACACTGCTCCAAGCTGACCAAGCCAGTTGGCCCCATCTGCCTTCAGGAGTCAGAAAAGGTAAGAACAGCAGCGAAGCCAAGCTTCAGGCAGCAAGAGACATGGCTACGTATGGCTTTGGGACACAAGGTACAAGATGAGGCTCAGCAAATTCAACGGCTGTATGACCCGTTGCATGAAACTGATCTGAAGGGTGGGTGTCAAGAGGATGGGACCAGACTCTTTTCAGTGGTGCCCAACGACAGGACGAGGGGCAGTGGGCACAGACTGAAGCACAGGAGGTTCCACCAGAATATGAGGAGAAACTTCTGTACTTGGAGGGTGCCAGAGCACTGGAACAGGCTGCCAAGAGAGGCTGTGGAGTCTCCTTCTCTGGAGACATTCAAAACCCGCCTGGACGCCTTCCTGTGTGATCTGCTCTGGTGAACCTGCTTTAGCAGGTGGCTTGGACTGGATGATCTCCAGAGGTCCCTTCCAACCCCAGCTATTCTGTGATTCTGTGATCTGGAAGACTGAGGAGGGTTAGAAATAGCTGCTCATTTAAAAACACCATCCATGTAAGGTGGCAACACCAATTTGTCTCAAAAACAGTTACATAGTCAAGCTTTCATTAATTATCTGTTACTGTGATATTGCTTCGACATTCAGAGAATGGGGTAGCTGCATTCTCTCTGTTTTTTTAAAGGAGCTGGTGGGGAAGAGGAATAACCATCCTGAGAAACCAAGGTGGTAAAACACTTCTCTCTTTCTGTGTACAAACAAATAAAAAAGATATAAGATAAATATATATATATTTATGTAAGATAGAAAAAGATATGACTGTCACAATTAAGTGTATTGTAAAGTAGGTGAGGATGTAAGAAAAAGTCCACACTGAGTTTTAATTAAAGAAGAGCATCTCATTTCCTTTCTCATTAAGTCTTAAGCTCAATCCACTCCATTACCACCTGCCTCAAACAAGATGAAATTAAATAAACATTAAAACATACTGCCTTCAGGTTTGAAGGGAAAATCAATATAAAGTGATGAGTTGGCAAGGAACAAGAACAAATGTACTAAAACACAAAATAAATAAATTAAAACAAAATAAACAAAAAAATTACATGTCATATTCAAAGGGAAAAAAACAGAGTATTATTAGGAAGAGAAAAAATAAAATAAGCTAAGTTCTGTAATAGCTGTAACAAAGCTGACGCTAGAAGATCTATTTAGGAGAAAAGAGATGTTTTTGTTTGTAAAATATACAAGCAGACCAGTTTTGACATCCATGCCTCAAGAGATCTGTCATTATGATAAATTGCTTAATCGTTATTTGGAGTTTTAAGATGATGACTATCTTAAAATGTCAGACAATCATTCTTCATGAAGGATTATGACAACACTCACTGTAGGAGGCTGGAGAATTATATACTTCACAACTACTAATAAAAAAGTGCAGTTCCAGAGCAGCTTTTCCCTCCCTTCCTAGCATAGAGGCTCCCACAGAGTCTCAGAGTTAAACTTAAAAAAATCTAAGTACCTTAGAAACAAACAGAACAACTCACAAGAAATTAATATTTAGTTTATCATAACAGGAGAGAGATTCAGTCGCTTAATCACTGGTATCCAGCACCATTTTTGATGTCTTAGGGTATCCTGCCTGGCTTAAGAAGTGCCACTCAAGAAGGATGCAGCTTCTCGGAGGTGCTGCTCCCCGTCTGCCAGCCCACTGCCGGCAATTCAAATCCCTCAGAACGGTACTAGAGGCCCATGTTCAGGGAGCTGAATCTTCCCTGTACTGCTGGCTTATTCCTAAATTTTCTTTACTAGTACTTGCATTATTTTGCAGCTAGGGATTAGACTATAGGACTTCTACCTAGTTCTTACTTAACCTGAGAAGAACAGTCCAAAAACACAAACCAAAAAACTGTGTCAGTGTCACTGTCCTGCTCTGCCTTACTCCCAGTTAAAGGTATCATCTTGCTGTCCATTAAAAACAATCAGTGACACTGTAGCATCGTTCTTGATTGCATTCTTTTGGATAAACATATTTAACACATCCACTAATAAAGGAGGTGAAGATATGTGAAATATTCTGCCATTTTGCTCCCCCATCAGCAAAGGAACAAAAGCTTGAATTATGGGTAAGTATTTTCATTCCAGCAGGTTGCATTACTTCTTTAATGTCTAAAATGTTCACCTTGCCAAGATGTTCACTTGTGAAGGATGTCACACCAAAGGAAAGAATGGAAAAACAATAGTAAGAATTACTGTGACTGCAGTTTAAGACACCTAGATCTCATGTGTTCAGTGAGTGCATCATCCGTCTAACAGCAAAATCACAACCCTCCAGACCAGCCTTTTTCTTTTTTAAGGCTTATTTATGCTTCAGTTTTTGAATCAGGCAAAAATATGCCAGACACTTTCTGGTCTTAAATTAAACTGTTATGCTGAAAAGTAAATCTAGTAGACGTTTTCAGGCTCCTACTTCTTTAAGCATTTCAGATAGCTTGTACTAAAACAAAAGGCTTCTGTTTTCACAAACCTGGGTATGGAATTCCGATGAAGCAGATGGTCCTATGGAACACCTACTGTTGCCAGTGTCCTGAGAAGATTTCCTAAAGCCAGGTGGTAATGCAGGACCTATAATGGGCCTTGAGGGGGAAAAAAGAATGAATAAAAAAAGATAAAATATTGGGTTTTAGTTGGGGGGCAAAAGCCAAGGTAACATAACCAACACAGACAGCACATTAAATGATAACCTTCCACTATTTGCTCCAGGAACAAAATCTAATAGATTAATATAAAAATAAAAATCTTAGGTTGATGAGAAGTGTGATCATCCTTCCTCCCCATGCTATGTGTGCCCCCTATGCACACACCATAGAAATAATTGAATAAGAAGAGTCTTTCTCTGTTTTCTAGGGGGACCTCTGCAGACAGCTGGGATGCAAGAAAACTGGGAAAGCTGCAGCATGTGGTCAAGAAAACACACTTTTTCCCTCTCTAGCTTCAAGAGCAATGAAAGGTAGGTGATCACATACATACTACTCTTTCTCTAACAATAGAACCAATTTTGTTCATTTTTGCCTTGCACCACAGTTTCACTGCCCTTCAATAAAGAGAACGAGTGAACTGCTCTGATTTTAATTTTTCCCTTGGAGTGGGCATGAGAGGAGAAGAAAAGTTTGGTGATCCCAGGTAACTTCACTGATTTTTTTATACATAGCAGCTCTGCAAGCAGCATAATTCAATTGTCTCCAGGAACACAGAAAGGCAAGATTCTCTTTTTAATGGTGAAAACAGTTTGAAGCATACTACAAACTGTGCTTGCAGTACCAAAAATACTTTCGTATACAAGTTCCTCTTAATAATCCACTGTCATATTCTTTAAAGCTAATAAAAGCTAATTAAAAACCCAAACAATTACCACCTGAAGAAATATCCAAGTGACAGTATCCTCACAATGTATCACCAGAGACTTTGTTTATTATGATCTTCAGTTTCTGAGCTTTAGGGCAATCAAATGTAACACAACATTAATTGAATTATGCTAATTATGGTTGTCTTCTACATCCCACATAATCTAATCAGTACAGCTCTGCTGTAGTGATATTATTGTCAGAATCTGAAGAGGGGAAATAACAAGCAGAAAGTCCTGCCAGAAAGCCAACCACAGACAGACAGACACAAGCAATAAACATGAGCTCAGGCCAGGACAGAGGTACTAGTGAGGCTTCTAACCCATGCAAGAGGTCTGGGTTAAATCTGAAGTTCCACTCCCACCTAGCTGCTGCTGCAAAAAAAGTGATTTTTATTTCCCTTTGTTCCCTTCTGACTGTTTTCTTGTTAAAATCATACTTTAACTTCCCAATATAACTTAAATTGAACTTAAACCCATACAGATACAGCCAAAATAATATTTTATTTTGGTATATAAATACCTTTATTTTGCATGGAAAGAGAGTTAAACCGAACTATTAAAAAAGCTTGCTACTAAAATACATATGAACATCTATTTTGTAGGCTGTATCTGTGCAACTTGTGAAAAATAACAGATCTCTAATACTCTGCCTTGCTTCTGTCACAGCTCAAAGGCTCTTCCAAGGTACAGAAAAATGGTTCATATATTCATCTCTCCCATTATTTCCATTTCTATGCCTTTTTTCCCCCCTGTTGCTTGTGTCTCTCCTCAGCAGTGCACAGCAAATATGATTCTTGACAGTTTCCTGGGTGTCCAAAGGGTCTCTGAACAGATGAAGTGAATCTAAATGAAACTCTGTTAAACACATTTTGCTGCTGTTGGCAACTTCGGTACCTATCTATATGCATTCAAAGTAACACCCCAAACATACTGCAAATTAATTAAGTTTCATTTAACATATATTGGATTTTATATATGGCAAAGAATGCTTTCCAGTTGTTGGACTTGGAGTCCTTGCCAACGCATGTTTGCAGGTGGGCATTTCAGCATTTTTCTGCTGTTTAACTTAAAATTTTCTAAGATAACCTCTGCTCTTTACCTCTATGCATGAACACTTTGGCGATATTTACAAGTGCTGCACTTCTGTCTAACATTGATAAACAGCAATATCCTCTCCAAAGCCGAAGAAAATCAGCTCATATACATATTTTATGCTGCAATGATTCAAGCGAGTGTTAACAAACTACAAATTGCCACATGAGCTGCTCCTAATAATGAATATTATACTTGGACAATTCTGGAAAAGGTGCAACACAACAAAAGCTTTTATAAAAGAATGAGTGTACCACACAGAGCTAACAAACAGTACGTCCATATGTTGAAACAAACAGCTTGCATTTGTTTCCATTGGTCATGGCGAGATCGTCAGCTGGCGGATAGCTGGAGGCAACACAGCAGGGAGAGAGTTAACAGCCTCATGTGTGCACCCTGCACAGCTCCATATCCGCACGACGAGACCGCCGGGTGCATGGGGGTGGCAGACAGACAAGGCTCTTCCCACACATTGCACCTTTCCTACCTTTTCAGAGAGTCACGCTCAGCTCAATCTGCTTTCTGTGTGTGTGCCAGGAGCAGTTGTATGGTAAGCTAGAACAAAAAAACCCAAACAACCTAGCAAAGGCCTTTTGCTGCTTTAATCTCTCCAACTCACAGACACTGGGCAGACTCTTGCCCTCAGTGTCAGGGCAAATTATCCACAACTTTGGAAACAAAGTGCTAAGTAGAAATAAAAGTTGGGTGAACATAAAGAAATAAAAGTTGGGTGAACATAAAGAAATAAAAGTTGGGTGAACATAAAGACTAACATTATCAGATGCATAATGACCTGTGTTACTATTCATCTCTCTAACCTTCAAACTATAAGTTGCCATTTCTTCCTCTTTTCCTTTGTACACTTTGACGTAACTCTTTACCACAGGAGCATTCACGTCAAACATAAGGAAAACAAGAAAGCTACATCTGCTGATATTAAAAGCTACAAGCATTTTTTTTCTTCATTAGAGATCACATTATTTTTAGTGGCTTTCTAAATTTTATAATTAAAATAACAGATTGTGCATATGAAATGTAAGAAAAAAATATATATTAGTTACTCTTTGGACCATCAAAGCACCAAATGACCCCACTGAGCATAACACCCACAATAGTTCGTCGATTCCAGTTAAGCATAAACAAAGAGATGAAAAAGATACTTCCAAATAACCTTAGTTACATAAATTCTTGTTTTCCTAACAACTGCCAAGCACCATAAAAATTGATACAAACAAAAAAAAAGAAAAAAAACAACAACCCAAAAACTTTGAAATTTCCTTCGAGATGGTATACTACACACAGAGCTCAACAACAGATTGAGTCACTTTCCTAGTACTGAAAACTCATATCTGACAGGTAGGCATTGATTTATTTTATCTACCAGCTCCATATGGCTCTAAGGAAAATAATAGTGATCAAGGGACAATCTTGTACCTTTCATCAATAAGTATCCCCTTGGAAGTACCAATTTCACTATGGATTATCATTTCAAATTACAGTAGGAAATGCAAAGATTGATGTAAAGACTAGAAGGCTGTGAGACATGGCTAAGTTCTGCATAGAAAATCCATAAATAGCTTTTTTCGGGAAGTAATTTATAATTGCATGCAATCAAATGGAAAGCTTCCTAATAGAGGCTATAAATAAAGCTTATTTCCCTAAACATGACAGCTTGCTTTCTAGAAACCTAGGCTGGAAACACTAAAAAGTAATCCTTGATGCATCAGCAAGGGACAGCTACAATAATCCGCATTGTATTGCACCATGCAAAAGCTAAGTGCCATATTCCCTCACAAACCAGAATGAACTACAGAACTATGAGTCCTTGTACCTGTAATCTGTTTTTTCTGCACTGATCTGAGACCTATCATAAGCAATGGAAGAAATTTGACATTCAAAATACAACTCAGACAATGCACATTTTTCCTTTTTCCTTTCGAACCTTCCAACCAGGACCAGGAGGGCCGTGTGATCTGTTTCAAGGGGATGCTGTTCCTGTTCTCAGAATGTGCAGGAAGCAATTCTAATAATCTGAATCTGAAGTGCAGAATTGAACTGTTCTATAATAGTGCCACAAAATATTTTACCTAAAATAATTGTGTTTTAAGGAAAAGTGTCTGAATATAATTCCATTTTAATTACCTCCCTGGAGAATCATCCTGTTTTTTAAAGCCAGGAGGAAGAGCAGGCCCAAAAAAGCCATCATCATCATCATCGTCTTCCTGAACATTTTTTGGCTTTCTGCAAATACAAAGATTTCACTTAATAATTAGTTTGACATGCATAGCAATTATCTACATTTTAAAGAGGAAAAAAATACATAAAATTATTTCAGACGGTCTTATGTACTAAATATCCTGCTGTTACCATGGAAATGGTGCAAAAGGATCCAAAACAATTTGAAGCGATTAAAAAATTTGGATCATAAGCTTCACTCCAAAAATGCTCTGACATTTAAAAAAAACATTAAGAATGCTTTTGCTGTAGAAAGAAGAATAGTATAATGTTGAAACACCATTTTCTAGTCACAAAGTGATTTTAAATTCGGCACACTTCTTTCTCCATTTTTATACACTGTCTGCATTTTGACTAGTGTTTTTCCTAGTTCAGTTCTACTGAGCTGAAAAACTGTTAAACAAGACAAGAAAAAAAGTGAGTAATAATCACCCTAACACTAATTAAGATGACATAATGCCCTTCAAGTCCCATACAAGAGTCATAGCACGAACACACAAGTTTTTAACATTGCAATTGTGAGTACTCAACCCGATCAAATGAGACTATGTACAGACTCCTGTTATTTCCTGAACAATCTGGGTTTTTTTCATTAGGGTTGACTCAATTGAATGCATAAATTCATGCCCATAAACAGTTCTTATAACCTCTCAATGAGAGGTCATATACCAGAAATGGGGCAAAACTCAAATACCAAATAGTTACATACATGGCACGTGGTGCCTGTCTTTAATATAAACAAGCAAAACATTAAGGATTTCATTACTTCAATTGCAGTAATTTAACTAAATCTAAAGTAAATAAAGCAAAACATGGAAATACAGAGATCTGATTGTCCTAAGTAACTTAATTCTACCATAGGGTGTCAAACAGGTCAGCTGAACATTCTTGACCACAAAGAACATGCAGAACAGGTCAAGTTTTACACACAGTGTTTACCTTTTTATTTATATAATACTGTCTCTTTCTCATCATTTATGCAAATGCATGTCATTTCCAATAAAATGTAGATATACAAGTAATGGAAGAACATACTCACTTGGGTGCTGGATCTCCTCCTGTCTCCTCTTCAGAATCTCCATTTGTGTCTCTGGGTAAAGGAAGAGATTCCAAGTTGTCATCACTATCAGAAGTTTCTGAGCTACAGCTGCTTTTATAGCCTGGAGGCAATGCTGGTCCTGCAACTGAACATCCAGAGTTATCTGAGATACTTATTAAACACTTCAAATGAGTATGATCTACCTTGGTATTCCCAAAACATATATCTACCTGGAATTAAGTTTGTTCAGTCTTTGCACTGTCTGGCATTTAGAGAAGGTGTTTAAATAAACTTCTAGGAGTTACTTTCTTAGCACCATATTTCAGTGAACAAACCTCCTAAATTAATCCATTACTACATGAGTGTCTTCTGGAGCAGGACTAGAAAGCCCTGTTTTACCTAACAACTCATTTACAATGCATATGGTATAAAGTGGTATATTTAAAATAAACTACCACCTAAATAAAGCATTTGAAGTTACTAGTGTAGAACCACATCATTTGTATATACTCAGAGACCACAGATAAGTGGAACTTAATTGCCAGCCTGCTTTAGGAATGGTTTAACAATTAGTTATTCCCAGTTCAGCTAAGCGTGAACAGCAGGCACAGACTTCAGTACTCTGCTGAAAAAGGGATGATTTAGGCATTCAGACTTCAAAGAATCATTACTCTCAGAAGGCTGGGGCAGTAGTTGCAGCTCTCATGCTCCAGTCAACGCTTTACCCTCTGGAGCAAAGAGGAGTGGGGGGATATCCCAGCAAAGCAAAAATCCAGACACTAACCCTGCTAACAAACAGGCTGGAGCTATTTCTGGCACTGTCCTCACAAGCACGTACAGTTCTTTATAGACTTCTTTGGATACAGAACCATATGCACTGGGTCCAGAAGCAGCTTAGCTACTGATCCTAACAGCAAATGCCCCCAAGAGAGACACTTAACACCGAGACCCTCACAAGCTCAAGCAACATGGAGCCAGCTGGAGTAAGCAAAGACCAGCAATGGTCCCAAGATGAGAGGCCTTCCCAGATCCTGGGCGGTGCATGTTTTGGTGGGGAAAAAAGCAGATGTTTTGGTGAGGAAAAGACATGGTTAGCTTTATGAGTAGTCAGAAAAGTTAAATGAAAAGATGAGGTACAATAAAATGACGTAAATGGAGGGTATGAGGAAATTACATCTCCAGTTAAAGAACTATGACTTTCAAAGGTGCAAAATAAACCCTGGTACAGAATATGGTTCCATTGTTAGTTGACACAGGTCAGGCAGAAATTGAGTCCTTCCAGTGAGCTTTACAAAGCTTTTACTTGTCTTTAGCACAAGACAGAGAACAAGGACAGTCTACCAGTTACAAAGCATCCAGGCAGATCTGCCACTTATTTTGCTTTCCTTTTTAATGGGAAAGACTTTAACCAAGACTTAGAAATCCATTTCAGCACTAAGGAGGAAAAGAAACCCAACACAACAGCCCAGCCTATAAAGGTAAAAAAAGCTCAAGATGAGAAGGAACCTACAGATGAATGATAAATAGGAATAAAGACTGCTATCAAGAAGTCTCCATTTTGATATGAGAAACACCACTGGATAAAAAGCACTTACAGACCAGACAAAACCCACACAACAGCTTTCTCCAGACACCTGGTACCCCAGTATCATGAAAGCTGAGCTTTATTTGCTCTGAATGCAGATGGGTAAGAGAAAGGACTTGGAGTGAAAGGAGCAAACTGAGGTGCAGTTTGATGAGTCTGATACTGCAGAGGAGGAGAGAAATTGGGAGCAGCTTTGTAACCTGGAAAGCACGAGTGAAAACAAAAATATTTAAGGAAGGAGACTGGTCCCAGTGACGTGTTGTCCAACATCAGGGCTAACATACATGCTTCCTATTGCAATTCCTCTCCATTATGTTGGCACAACTGTTTGCGTGGGCCATTCAATAAACTGGATCAGAGAACTTAAAAGGCGTAAAAACAACATTGCAAACCCAGTATCACCCTGAAAAAACTGTTTTTTCATGGTACTGCAGGCTAAGCAGGACAACTAGAAAAAAAAGAGAGACAGAGACTGGTTCATGAAGGGAAAATGACATTTAAAGCCTGGGGATGGAAAAGTCATGGAACGTGGTGAAAGAAGTGGAGGAGAAAGAGACTTGGGAGAATGGTGATTAAAAACTAACTTAGTGAGTATGGTCATGGTACTGACTGAGATTAATGATCAGCACAGGTGAGGTATACAGCTATGGATCAGGAGCCACAGGCAAGAGCAGAGAGGGAGGAATGGGAATTGCTAAGCCTAGATTGTGGGAGCAAAGAAAAGAAAGGGTAAGGAGGGAGGCCAAGACCTAAGAAGAAGTCTGTGTATGAAATTCCCCCAAAGCCACGTAAAAGCCCAAAGATCTAAGGAAGAACAGAGGAAAGCTCAGAGTGTCAGGAAACTAAAACTAACGAGGTGAGGAAGAGAAACAGATTTAGCAATGGTAGAGCAACAGGAAAGCAAGGAATTTGCCAGAACAACTCAGAGCAGAACAGGGGGATAAGAACATAGGGGCAGAAAATTTGGGGGATGGAGAAGAGAGAAACAGAGCCAAAGACGGGTCTCAAGTCAGACCACAGCTGCTAGAAGTCATCATTCTACTACTGCTGCTCTGACTTGCCCTCTCCATTGAGCTGGCTCTGGTGATTATCTGCCTAAAAATTAAGTCAATTCAATTCAGAAACCAAATGAAAACCTACTTTTTTTTTTTGTTTTGGCTTTCCTAGGTTAACTTCTGCTGCCTTTGGCAATTCTAAGCAATCTACCATGCCATGACCCAGGCACTAGGAACCTCTCTAGGACAGACAGAAGTAAGGCCTTTCACCTTCAGCAACAGTGATAGATCAACTCAGACATTTCACATCAACGTGCCTGTACTTTAACAAATGGGGCCTCAATGCTGAAACAGAGAAAATCCCCCTCTGCATCCCTGGTTATTTTTAGCCATTCCCCAGCATTTCTCTGCTGCTGGTACAAGGACAGCACAGAGGCAGGGACAAACTGGCCAAAGGAAGTATGCTTCTTCTGGCAGGAGGACATTTAAACCAGCCTCAAAGAATCATCATCAGATGAAGAATCAGAAGATGAGTGTGTCCCATGGGTTGGACAGTGACAGGCTGCAGAAGGAGAGGTAAAGGTTTTACCAGGGATGAGCTTTTGACTCAGTCCAACTACCATTTGCTCCCATTCTGGTCCTGATAAAGGGTCACAGGGTTTGAGCAGTGTCAGTTCTCTGACACCAATGGACATGGTATCCCTTGGTAAAGTCAATTTCAGCTCCCCTGGTGCTGACCTACAGGCAGAGCAGCAACCAGCACTTCACCTCAGCACCTGAAAGGATGGTCAAAGCCTGGAACAGGCTTCCTGGAGAGGTGGCTGATGCCCCAAGCCTGTCAATGTTTAAGAGGCATTTGGACAATGCCCTTAACAACATGCATTAACTTTTGGTCAACTCTGAATTGCTCAGGCAGTTGGACCAGATGATCATCATAGGTCCCTTCCAACTGAACCGGTCTATTTGATTCTCTTACATTGTACTTCTGAATGAAACCTTTTTGACAGAATTCTCAAAATGGCTGCTCAAAGTCCTACTTTGTTGATGTTGGGAAAATACTCAGGTGTTCTTAAAGAAAAGAAAGGGCAGCTCAAATATCAGTGAGACAACAAGGAAAGAAAACATACTGGAAAAGCCACTCAGTTTTAAAAGATGAAGTATCTCTTAAAACAGCTAGAACACAGTTACAGAACAGCTTCTAGTCCCATTCTGCCACAAGACCCAGCAAGTGTTACAGTGCAGAAGCCACGTGTGGAAGGCCCACCACATGATTTTGCCACTCAGAACCTCCAGGTGCAGGGCTCCAGCTGGAGCTGCAGTTCTGCACAACAAAGTGTGTTACGACAAAATACTTGCTCTCTCTTCCTCCTGTGCACTGCAGTAGTTTGCCTCACGTGTTGGGCAGGTACACTTCGTTGTTGTGCCAAGCTGTTATAAGCCAGGAAAAGTTTATAGAAGTTATAAAAACAAATAAACAACCCACCAGTAGTTTTTTTTTTTTTTTTAAGGTAAATAAATTCCTTAATCCACCTCACACAGAAATCCCCAAGCAGGTCTGCCAGTGTAACTGTACTACTATGGAGCTGATGTACACTGGGACAAAAAGGGGACAAACTAGGCTGAGCAAGCTAGACCACATACTGCTGAAATACTTGGTATCACGAAACCACAGCCTAATGATAATTTTAACTTATTTTGTTCAGTGGATTCATACACAATACATATTTGCAATATATACCAGTATGCCGATAAAAGAAAGTGAATACGCCATCAACACAGAATGTGAGTAGAAAAGGCTGCATCAACTCAAACAAGCATGTAGTCAGGACTTCAGTACAAAGCCAAGCTATAGACCTGAAGCTTGATGTTGCTCTGGTGCCAGCAGCTTTGTTCTGTCTTCCTATTGCTCCCTCTTCTGGATTAAAAATGAGAAGAGTAGACAAGCACAGCAAACCTTTCCCATCAGAGCTGCTTTCTTTGTAACAACCAAGCGATCATGGAAACACTGCCAGAAATCGAAGATATATATGTATCTACACTAGTGATCTGAACCGGGGTTCAGGACAGACAGCATTAATGAATCATAGAATGTCCTGAGTTGGAAGGGACCCACAAGGATCATCGAGTCCAACCCCTGTGCCTGCACAGAACAACCCCACAGTTCACACCATGTGTCTGAGGGTGTTGTCCAGTCTCTTCTTGAACACTGTCAGGCTTGAGGCCGTGACACCTCCCTGAGGAGCCTGTTCCAGTGTCCACCACCCTCTGGGGGGAGAACCTTTTCCTAATGTCCAGCCTGAACCTCCCCTGGCACATCTTCCTGCCATTTCCTCGGGTTCTGTTATTGGTCACCAGAGAGAAGAGATCAGCGCCTCCTCCCCTTGTGAGGAAGCTGTAGCTGCCATGAGGTCTCCTCTCAGTCTCCTCCAGCTTGAACAAACCAAGTGACTTTAGCCACTCCTGATACAGCTTCCCCTCCAAACCCTTCAACAACTTTGTAGCCTCTTCTGGACACCCTCCAGTAGCTCAAACTGCTACCTTTGGAGATATTATTGATACAGCATATGAACAGTTTAAGTGGGGAAAACTGAGGTCTGCTGCAGAAGAGCCAGCCGGGCAGCCAGCTGGTCCTCAGAGAGATCCCAGCTGATGTGACTGCTCTCAACATGAGGCCATGGCAACTGAGGCACTTCAGCCTCACCGATTGTAAGCCAGTTCTGCATCCCGAGGAATGCTGACTGAAAAACGGTGTTTTCATGAAGTGTTTTGGTTTGACAAAGGAAAACATGTTGCAAAGAACTACCCATCGCCTTTTTTTTCTGCCCACCAATTTCATGCTCAGAGCTACTGTAAGGAATGTTTAACGAAAGAATGTTGTTTTTACAAAACTAAGGAGCTGGTGCCTGACCCAGCTGGGGCTGGGGGGAACGACTGACACATCAGACTATGAATCCTTAATGTAAAACAAAGTCTCTTCAAACTAATCCCGGAATGCATACTGATACCTGTATTTATAAGTTAATCTAGGGGGAAGGGTAGCCAAAGAGCAAGGAATCCATATTTTAAATAGATTGGTAAGAGGAAGGGTATTGTTCAAATTAGATGAATGAAATATGTAAACTGAGGCAGGCGTCGGGATAGTCTGTAAACCCTGAAGTACCCAACCAAGGGGGAAGAGGGGAGGGAAACTGCAGCCAGGATTTGGGGGGATATAAGCAGGGGCTTTTTCCCCTATTATGTATACCTACCTTTAGGCAGAACACCCGATCTTGTAAAATCGTTATTAAAATATGCTTTGCTGAGAGATCCTGCCTGGGTCTATTATATTTGCAAGGTAATTGTTTCCTGCAGCTACTAGGAGATGCAGGCCTAAAAACGCATACAGGACGTGAGCAGGAAAATAGCAAACAAATCAATACTGGTTTTTTTTTTTAAAAAAAAAAAAAAACTTTTGGACTGTTTCATAACCACAGTACCCCATTACATGAGATTTTGTTGTTGTTGTTGTTGTTCCTGAAAAAGGCTCTATACAAGCCACCCGTGCAGTTCAGCTCCACCGAGGTGCCACAGCCCGAGCTGCAACACACGCCCCACAAAGCCGCCCGGCCACCCGCCCCTTCGGGCTCGAACGCACCCCGGGGCCAGGAGACACGGGGGAGGGAGATCCGGGGGCGGGGGGTAGAGACACAGGGGGCGGGGGAAGGAAGACCCGGGAGGGAGGGTCCGGGGGTGCGTTGGGTGTCCCGGAGCCCCCAGCGCCTCACCCTGGCCGCAGTCCTCATCCGGGTCCGGCGGGGCGCAGCGCGGGAAGCCGGGCGGCAGCGCGGGGCCGATGAGCTGGCGGGACATGGCGGGGCGGGCCCCGCGCCGGGCTCCGGAGCACAGCTCAGACCCCGCTCCCTCAGTGCCTCACTTCCGGCGCTCCTGGATGACGCAACGCCACCCGCCTTTGAAAGGTTTAACCCGCGGGTGAGCGGCTAAGCTCCGGAAGTGACGCATTTTGTAGGGGTCGCCGGTGTGGCCCCACGCGGTGGCGGCAGCAGCACAAGGCGGAGCGGGGGTCGCACCCGGGCGGCAGCTCCGGGCCCGACATGAACCCGTTCGCCTGGTACCCGCCGCCCCCGCCGGGGCTGCCCCCGCCCGGGGTCCCCCCGCCCTTCTTCTGCCCGCCGCCCCCCTGGGAGCCCGGCTTCTGGGCTCCCCCCGGGCCCTACCCGCCGCCCAGCAGCTACCAGCCCGCCGACAACGCGCAGCCCGCCGACAGCTACCCGCCCGCTGACGGCTACTCGCAGCCCGACAGCTACGCGCCGCCCGCCGCCTGGTACCCGCCGCCCTACGGAGAGCGACCGCAGGGCCCACACGCTGGTGAGGGGCGCGGGGGTGGCCGTTTGTGGGGCCCGTGGGCTTTTTCCCTCGCCACTGGGGACCCCGGGGCTGCCCCTGTCTCTTTTGGAGTGGAGGACTCCTCCTTTCTCCAAGTGTTTTAGGAGAAATTATTCACGGCAAGGCTTGTGAAGCACTGGAACAGGCTGCCCCGGGGAAATAGTGGAGTCACCATCCCTGGAGGTGTTTAAAAGATGCATAGATGAGGTGCTTAGGGATGTGCTTTAGTGCCAGGTGTATGGTTGGACTCGATGATCCTGAGGGTCTCTTCCAACCTAAATGATTCTATGTGTGCTCTGCTTTTCATATTGGTCTTGCATCCCTGGCTCATCTTTCTCTTAGCCCCTTTCCCATTACAGCAGGCCCACTGAGGTAGCAAGTGATGAGTTTTACAAGCTGTATGTGTAACTCTCTCTTCTTTTTTTTTTTTTTTTTTTTCTTTTTTGAAGGTGGTAATGGCAATTTCTCCCAGAAATGGCAAGGGGAGCAAGCACCTGGGTTTAGTAAACGTTTTCCAGAAGAAAATAACAAACCAAAGGTAATGGACTGGGGTCCACGGTGCAAGAAAGGCATGGCTGTATTGGAGCGGGTCCAGAGAGGAGACATGAAAATGGTCAAAGGGCTGGAGCATCTCTCATATGAGGACAGGCTGAGAGAGTTGGGTTTGTTCAGCATGGAGAAGAGAAGGCTCCAGGAAGACATTATAGCAGCCTTCCAGTATGTAAAGGGGACCTACAGGAAACCTGGAAGGGGACTAAGAGACTGTAGTGACAGAACAAGGGGCAATGGCTTTAAACTGAAAGAGGATAGGTTTAGATTGGACATAAGAAAGAAATTCTTCCCCATGAGGGTGATGAGACACTGGAACAGGCTGCCCAGAGAAGTTGTGGCTGCCCCGTCCCTGAAAATGTTCAGGGCTGGGCTGAGCAACCTCTTCGGAGCTTTGAGCAACCTGGTCTAGTGGAAGGTGTCCCTGCGCAAGGCAGAGGGGTTGGAATTAGATGATCTCTAAGGTCCCTTCCAACCCAAACTGTTCTCTCATTCTGTGTGCACATCAGTACTCTGTTATTTTATCAGGGCCAGAAAGCCCCATCACCCTGATGTGTGCAGTGGGAGAAGGAAGGATCTCTGCTGCACTGTGAGCTCTTGCATGTAGTGTTAGAACAGGCGTGGTCTGACTTGGTAGGAAAGATGACTGGGGCTGTAGCCTTGCTCTCCTCCCAGCCTTCAATAAACCTGCCACAGCTTTGCAGAAGTGATAGTTGATGGAAAGGTGGGAGGGCAAAGAGCTAAGCACAGGGTGCTTTGTTTAGAAGATGAGTAATTTGAACTTCACTTCCATGTTATGTTAGCTTATCTTTGAAACATGTTTTAGTTGTTGGCTTTATTAACAAAAGTACTCATGAAAGTGTTTCACACCTAACTACAAATAAGAATATTTTGTAATCTTGTAACCGCAATCTTGAGATGATTTCTTATTTTTTTTTTTTTCAGAACAAAAAGAAAAAAGAGCCAGTTTTTTCTCATTATTGTGATACCTGTGACCGTGGCTATAAAAACCAGGAGAAGTATGATGAACATATTTCACAACATAAACAGGTTGATGCGTTTGGCTTGTTTTATTTAAACTTTATTTTTTTTTGTGGGTGATAAGTAGTTAGTTGTAGTCACTCTTTGAATGGAAGACTTAGCAAAGAGATTCCAGAGTGACAAAAAGTGGTAGTAGGGATTTTTTTCTGAATGCTGTGTGTAGGGACCTCTTTGTTGTATTTTCAGTTTTATTGCTGAAGTCATTTTAATGTCTTTCTTCTGAAGTGTTGCTAAGTCACCCCAGTGGTAGGAATTAATTCATCTACGTTATATCATGTAATATTTTTTTGTTTGAGAAGTCTTTATGTGGAATACATATTTTTAAAAACCCACTCCTTTATTGCAAGGATGTATCAAAATTAGAAATCATAGACTCTTGCAAATCTTTTTCTTAAGTTAACTTCACATTATCACCAATTGTCAGATACTTTGGCTTCACTGATCATTCTAAAATCAGATGAAATTTAGAAGTACATTGTCTCTTCTTGCTGTTTTTACAATCATGTTTGGTTTGAAACCGAGAAGCATAAAGGTTCTGTATAACTAAATGTATGGGCATTTTGCGCTGAGTTTGTTTGAGGTGTACTCAAATGCTTTTTTATAATTTGTTTGTGTAACTTGATGTGTCTTCTGTTCACCCCCTTATCTTGCAGTGCATGGAAGAAGGCTGCAATTTCAGTGCACATGAGAAGATAGTTCAGATACACTGGAAGAACGTAGGTATCCCCCTGGGCCCAAAGTATGAGTCTGTGCAATCTTTACTGTAGTCCCTTTTCTCATTCTTTAGAGCAGGGGTGTCAAAATAATTTTTCACCAGGGGCCACATCAGACTCACGGTTGCCTTCAAAGGGCCGAACATAATTTTAGGACTGTGTAAGTGTAACTATTACATTTGACACCCGTGGTTAGAGGCTTGCTTTCATTCTTTGGAAGGAAAAGTATTACCTCTGAGTAAAATCTGTTGTAAGACAATGTTTTGGATGAAAATGTGTTGAATACTATGTTTTTTTTAATCGGCTAGTTTTATAATCACTCTGTGCAGTCTTACCACTTTTGGAGCTGAAAACAGTGTGATACTACTATAGTTGACAGAATGCTTTTGTTTTTCCTTGTGGGTTTTTTCCTTTTCCTTTTAAACACCTATGAAATACTTTTTCCTTAGGCACATGCACCTGGTGCTAAAAGAATAAAATTAGACAGTCCAGAAGAGATCGCTAGGTGGAGAGAAGAAAGAAAAAAGTGAGTAAGACTTGTGACCTGGGAATTTGTTTTACTGTGTTTTCCCTGTGTGATCATTAGCTGACAGGCAGCACAGGCTTCCTGCTGCGGTTCCTTTGCCGCATGAGTTTTGCAGGGTCAGTGGTCTGGGTCAGAATGGCCAAGCAAGGAGGATGTGAGCTGCGGAGACTACAGTCATTTGGATTATTGTAAATGAAGGCAAGATACCAACTGAGACAGGTTAGGTCAGAAATGTGTGTGTGTTTGGTGGTTTTTTGATTGCTAAGAAATCTGGAACTCTTGTGCTGATGACAATTGTAACACATCCTGCTGTGTTCAGATATCCGTAGCTTAAGTTGTCCCAGTACACCCCAACACGGAATTCTCCTAATTTTTAAGAACTTTCTGAATTGCTTGACACTTTTCTACTGAAAAAGAATAGAATCCATGAATGGTATTGTCTCCAGTAGTCTTAACTCTAATTGTACCTAGCATACAAGTTAAAGTTCACATATAAGCAGTATTTCTCGTTCTGTGATGTGAAGTGGTACAAATTCTTTCCATTTACCAGGATTGAAGTATTTAGAAGTTCTCATTGGACTTCTATAGATCTTATCGCACTGATGTTTGGCTTTTTTTTTCATCCCACACTAGACTGAGCAGATTAAAATCTGCCCTTTTGGAGCAGCTGAAAGATTCTGTATGCTTTCCTCACTTCTGTTGTGGACTTGGAATATAATCTTGCGAGTGATCAGTATGTGGGCTTTCTTTCTGTGAGCAAGAGTTGTATATGCAGAGCGGGAAGTGACACAAATTTAATTTCAAGATCACTGATGATGAGCTTGGGCAGCGTACTAGTCACCTGTTGTTTTTAAGTTAAAATAAATGAAGTTGTCTGATGCGATCTTACTGATGAATTCAGCTTGCATTTATGCTAGAAAGCATGGTAATGCATTCTTGTTTTGAACCTGACTTCCTTTAATAGGTTTTTACACAATGTCTTTGTAAAAAAAAAAAAAAAAAAAAAATTAGTGGAATGCATGTTGAGATTTTTTTTTTTTATTGCCTTCTATCACTTTTTGCTGTATTAAGAAGCAAAATTTCTCCCCATGTAATAGGAAGGAGCAAGTTTAGTGTTCCTTTTGGACATGGTTTCAGCTTTCTGTGAAAATTTCAGAAATGCAAAGTGAAGTGTTTATGTCAGCACATCACAGCAGTCAGCTGTTGCACCTGTTGTTCATTTTTTACAAATGAAGGTAATCTGTAGCTCCTAGTATGTGTGGTGTTTTGTTTTTTTTTAAATCAAAGAACAAACCCAGCGTTTTGGTGGGGGTATTAACACAATAAAAACTTTATTTCATCCTTTGTTTAAAATGCCATAGTTAAATAGACAAAAATTGTCTGTTATCTGTGGAAATACAAATTTGGTGTTAGCTTAGTTTTGGTTCCAAAGTTTCATTTTATTCCAAAGATACTTAAGGGTTTATTTTTTTACTTGCTTTCACTTTTTTCCCCCAACAGTGATACTTATCAAGTCTATATTACTTATAGTACAAAGTGTTTGAAGAGATTTCACGAAACTCAAAATGTCCCTAGATTTGTCTGCCTTGTGGCCCACACATAATTTTCTAATAGTAGCTCCAAGGAAAAGTATTGAGACTTGTGTGCAGAGTCTTCGCTATTCATTTGCAACTTAGCACACACTTTTCTGTTTTGCGAGATGTTTAGGACAGTTCCCATCTAGTGGCTGATGTGAAGGGATGTATGTCAGTACATGCTTTGCTGTATACACCAGAACATAAGGCAAGCAGGAATTGTATGTACATTGTTGTTCAGGTACTGTTTGCTTGGGGTGCTGTTAGTAAAAGATATATGTATATATCTTTACAGTTAATTGTAAGGATGATCCTTTGCCTGAGATAATTTTACTTGATTTTCTAGAGAATCTCATGGCACATACTGTTGTTTTTTACAGATGAATATAATTTGGCTGTGGTAAAACATTGCTGAAGGCCTTTGTTCACTGTGACACAGTAAAATAAATGGAAATAAAGTCTTGTAGTCACGACCACCAACCAAAAGAAGCAATATGGGATTAAGACCTTCTAAGCCAAGGCCACTAGATGGAGTAGTGCTACGGTTTCTTTTGGTACTTTGGTCCTGTCGGCATCTTATTTAGCTATAATGGATGGGTGTAAAATGACTACCTGGGTGGCTTTTATTACTCTTTGTACAGCAAGAAAGCTGTACTGATATGCTTTTTTTTAAAAAAAAATAATAAATAAATAAATTTTAAAAAGGAGTAAAAGAGAGAAATCTAGCTGAAACTTTTGTGAAGCAATAATTGGGAATCCAGCAAAGCATCAGTTTAGTACTGAAGATTTGTTGTTGACTCACAGTAAACAGTACATTGTACACAAATTAAAGGACACCAGAGGGAGTCTGAGCTATTAGACAATTTTGGCTTATAGTGAGCCTTTATGGTGGCCTTTTTCTTTCCAGAAGCCCCAGTTAGAGCTAAGAATGAATCTTTTTTGGACCATTAGTAGTTTGTTTCTAATTAGGATGCAGTGATTTAATGTCTGTGCTCTCATGCTCCATCCATAACATTCCTGTCTTGTGTGTTCTTTCAGTCATTATAAATACTTACAGAGTCCAGATTTTTCTTAATTCACTGCAATGTTGCTCAGTTGTGTATCCTGCTCAAATATGTTTGAAAGAGCCTGTCTTTAATGTGTAGCCTTGTTCACACAGTGGGGAAAAAAGTGGGAGAGCTGGTAAGGAGCAAGTGTCTCTAGGGGAAGTGTGCTGGGTCAGAATGCTGTTCTCCTGTCTCGGATTCTATACAGTGCCCTGCTCATCACTGCAGCCTTCACGTCTCTGCTTACCTAAAAGGCACTTTAATGGTTTGTGGCCGTGAAACCTCCTGAGCCAGGCAATCTGTAGTGAAGCGGAGTGTGATAGAGATGAAGTTCTGGAGGATCTCAGGGTTTCCCTGTGTTTTGCAGACAGCTGGTTGTGAAGTCTGACATCAACTTTGGTGATTACAATGACTACACTTGTTTTGTTTTGTCCCATCCCTTCCAAGTATTGAGAAATATGCTTCATTCAGCATATTTATTTTCTTAAGCACATGTTTAAAAGGAGTTGTCTACAGTGCATTTCCTTAATGTGTCAGAGTGAGGTATTGCTGTCTTCCCGTGTTTCCAAGTGAAATCTGGGTCCTGCAAGCCCATCTGTTTCTAATGAGCAATTCTTGAGCGAAGGTTATTAGAAAGAATGTGGCAAGGCTGCTCTGGTGCTAAAGCACGTAATTAAACTTACTTTGCCTTGTGTCCTAATATAACAGTGGAGAATTTTCTTGATCTTGTGTGTTGCCTGTAAGTTGTTCCCCTCCTTCTTCCCCCCTTTCTTTAATCTGTTGGGTTTTTTTGGTTCAGTTGTGAATTGGCTGCTGTATTTCCTCGAAATACATCTCATAGGCTGAGCAGGTACTTACTGAATGAAGGGTAATACTGTCAGCCACACCACTTTTAATTAATTTGTGGTTCTCTAGTTTAGTAATGACAGTCCTTGAGTAGCTTGGAGTCCTCCCTGAT
The DNA here is from genome assembly GCF_964273445.1 of Streptopelia decaocto. Lineage (NCBI taxonomy): Eukaryota > Metazoa > Chordata > Aves > Columbiformes > Columbidae > Streptopelia > Streptopelia decaocto. The sequence continues at coordinate 180,802,305 of NC_138663.1, read as the reverse complement.
ATTGCATTCATACTAGTTAAATACACAATAGAGAAAATAATTTCTTGGCACCTGGTGAAAGTAGAGAGTACAGAGCAAAGTGGATGGAATGTGTTGGTAGATCAAGGCAGACATCAGTGCAATACAGTTTATGCTGAACTGCAGGGATGGACTAGCAATAACACTGCTTCAGCTAACACATGGTAAAATCACACTTGAGATGCAATGCTTGATAAAAATGCCTGTCAGTCTTAGACCAAGATTTAATCAGCTCTGTTTGGCCATCTTTGTTCCCTTTGGGCTATCCATGTCCCCTTTGTTGATTGTGTGTATGTAATCAAGACCAGCTCTAGAAATTATTGAGGCAATTTGATCACAAGTGCTCTTGCTATAAAGATGATAAACTTGTATAGCTCTGGGCTCAGAAATTCATTGTGTGAACTGCTACAGAAACAGGTCTCTCTTCTGTTTGACATTTGAAAAGCTCTGTTATTCCACCGCTTGTGAAGAGCTGGTTTATTCTGATGTTTATGTGAGCACGATAGAGTACATCTGCCTATAAAATATGTATGACTTTGGCTAGTGCACTCATTCTGAAAAAAGCATGTTTTCACTAAGGCAACACGGTAGTGTTAACACTCAGCATCACCATTTGCTGTCTCTGGAAGCTCAGAGTGTCTTTTACCTGTACATTGTTTTGTTGGTGTACATGTAATATACTCAGCCTGAAAACCTTCCAGTTTGGACTATAAAAGTGTTTTGATTCGGAACTGCAGCCACTATGAAATGCGGCTGCCTTCTTGGGCAGCGCTGGCTGCTTCATGGCATCTACTGTGCTGGACCATCATGTCCTCCTTTAACTCCCTCTTTTACAAGAAGTTGTTTAGGTTTGTAAAGGCTTTGTGGTGACTGATGAAGCTGTCTGTATTCAAGCTCTGACAAGCTGTTTACCTAGGTGCTGGGCTACTTCAGTGGTTTTTGCAGGTAACATTTTAAGAACCTCATTTTATTGGAGGAGGAGGGCACATTTTCCAAGAACGATGGGAACCCAAGGCAGCTCATTGAATGTCTACACGTGGCCTTTTAGGTGGACAGATTCAGTATAGGCTTCTCCTTCTGCATCATCACACCTCTGTTGAGGCGCAGTCTTCCTGAATTTAGCCTTTCTGAGTAAGATTTCTCTGTATTAAAAAACCCAAACAAACAAACAACAAACAAAAAACCAAACCAAACAAACAAAAACAAAACCCCCAACCTCTCTTTTGACCTCTCGTGAGTACTTTGCGGCCATACTTAGATGTTGAAGTTTGCAAAGTGTTTGCCATAAACTTTTACCTCACGACCTTAATGTTTCATCTGTAGACATCTGCCTCCTCTTAGGGTCCAGGTGAATTTTGCTGCCTCCATGGGTAGATCTAGCAGATGCCAGGAGGTGTTTACAGACCTCTGTGTGGTGGGGCTGTGGTACCTGATGAGTTGTGGACTTGCACTGGGGCTGGTATGTTGAAGCAGGTGGGTAACTTTGGTCCATACCTCTTCAGTCCACTTGCTCCTTGCAGGGATAGCTGGGGTTGACTTGGCCAGATCCCACCAAGACCCACTGGTGGGCTTAACCCAGCCTTGTCATTGTACAGCAGAGCCCCTGGGGAAGAGTGAACCCAGTCTAACCTGCTACAGAGACTGGTGACCTGCAGACTTGAACATTGAGAGCTTGCTGCCCACCAAGTCCTTAGGTGGAAGAATAAACTAACAGATGCTCACTTGCTCATTATGAATCAAACAAAACACCCTTGTGCATGTCTGGTGACAAAATGGGTGTGTCTTCTGCACAAGGTGAAAGCAGTGAGTAAAATTCTGTTTAATATTTGAGGAGAACTGGAGAAACACAGCCACTGCAGATGCCTTCAAATGTGTTCTTGCAGGCATACTTGAACTTACAGCTAAAGAGAGCTCGAATTGTTAGTTACTTCCTGTGTCAACTCTAGAGGTGGTTTAGGAGATATCTGTCTTGGCAATGAATGGAACTGAAGGCGTTCATGGAGTCCATTAGGGTGGCTTGGTGGAGGGAGTGGTAACTCATAGGAATGAAAGTGGGAGGCATCACATCTCAAGTCATGTTGTGAGAGCGTGTCTGAGTATGTCCTTAATCAGCATAACTACAGGAGCACTTTGAAGGCTCCTTTGCTCCAGGATTAAGGGTATATCTTCTATTAGGGGCTCTTTTGAACATAAGTGTTTATTTTATCGTTCTCTCTCCTCCTGTGAGCTTTACTGGTGTGAAGTAAAGCACTGTATCCTAAAACTGGGGAGAGGTGCCGAGCACAGGGGTCTTTGTCAGTGTGACGCGATTGAGATTAAATAATTAATTGCACACTTGCTGTATGCTGGGAGTGTTACAACATGGATGAACAAATGTAGCCAATGGGGAAGAGTGGAGATGAAACATCACATCCTGATGCTTACTTGAGCTGTATGGTGGGTTTCTGGGAGAAATCCAATGAAAATAGACTTGACAGCTCATATTCAAATCCTTTTAAAGGAGACAAGTTCTGCAGTATGTTTAGGTATGTCTCATAGGAAATGCTTCTTGTCTTTTTCCCTTGGTATGTGGTTGAAGCTGTCTTGCCTCAATGTGATGCTTAACATTCATGTTGTAAAACAGAAAAGATGCATGTGATAAGATTAAATATTTAAAGAAAGATATCTGTCCTTTTTTATAGCTATATATAGTGAGTAGCTGTTCTAAGTTTCTTGTTACTTCATTTTAATAGACTTATTAAATATTTATACTTTGTGTTTCTGTCCAGAAGCTGGTGGGGGTGCATGTGTGTTTCCCATTTATCACCTTTATCTCAAAGCACTGGGATTTAGCTAACTAATGTTTACAGAGCAACCAGCGCAGCCATTTTTGGGCTTTGACAGTAATTTGCAGCAGGTCTTGCACGTTGGAACCAGCACAGCGTTTGTCTGCAGGAAGGGAGGTGGGGAATGGAAGAGAGGGATGGTTTGGGAGATGGTTATAACAGTAGATGTGTTTTGATCTGCATGACTTAGTAATTTTTCTTGGAAGCTGGAAGAAAAAAGGGCAATAATTTTGGTGAAGTAGAGGTCAGTGTGCAAGAACAATACTGAGTATTGCTCGAGAGGAAACGTGTGTGCTTTTTCTTAACTATCACATTAAATGAATCTTGTGCACCCAGAAGCTGCTCTTATAACCTTTTATTATTTTTTTTGATAATTCAAGAACTCAGCAGTTGGTTTGCTAAAAGCATATTGTGCCTTTTAAGATCATTCAAGTAGTCCAATTGAAGCACCACAAAAACAAAATTGCAGGACTAAATTGTGCTGTTACATCCTGTAAGCATGACTGAACTGTGTGTAGCTTTTTGGTAGTTTGGTAAATCTAATCATGACAATTTGGTAGATTTTTTTAAAATCTGAGTATGTAAGCATTAATGCACTCACGTTTCTTGCCTTTTTAAAAAAGGAAACAGTCCGTTAAACTTCCATGAAACATTTAAAAATCTATTATTTTTTTTAAAATCTGTTATGTTTATAAAGGATGCTGATTTCGTAAAGGGTGAACTGACAAAAGTACAGTGAAACGTTTAAGATCCGGTGAATTATTATTTTTTTTTTCTTCTAGAAATTTTCCTACGTTGGCAAACATTGAAAGGAAGAAGACGGTGCAGATGCAGAAGGAAGAAAGGGGAGAAGTACTGACTACCCAACAGTTTGGGTAAGCGTTTAGAAACAAGCTTGTTACTTTTCTCCTAATGAGTTCAGAAGGATGCACTCTTACTGTGGTCTCTCAGAACTTGCTGCTTCCACTGTACACATGATCTGGCCGCCCCTTAGCAGAGGGCAGGTCATTTGACAAACTGGATATGTAATGTTCCTTTGTTACAGTTCTTCATAGTCCACTTCAGTTAAATTAAACAATAATTGTATTAGAAACCTGATGGTCTTGCGGAATTTGGCTCTTTGGCTTATTAGAGAAAACCACGTTCTAGTGGCCATTCATTAGATCAGTGTAACCTTCGTCTGAAGAAGAAATAACGGAGTCAGAAGTCGTGCAACATAATGAATCCACATGGTGTGATCCTCTAGTACATAAAAATGGCCAAGAGAGATTTTATGAGTGGATTTGGCTTCTTACCTTCTCCTTTCAGATCATAAATCAATAATCAAGTGAAGAGGGGAGGAAAATTTAACTTTATTTTCATTGCCTAAATAGTGCCCTTTCTTTTGTCTACCCTACATCATCTTTATCTATCGACTACATTTGTTCTGCGCCTGATACTTAATCCTCTTGGATTGTTATGAGTTCTCTCCCTTATGTTGTAAATAATTTTCCATTATGATCTTTGTTCTTTTCACCTCCTCATGGTGTCAGTGAAATGTGGAACCAGCTGACTTCGTTAAGTCTACTTTAAGGCCTGTGGGAAGGCTTTTTAAAAAATGTTTCATGATCCATGGCTCTAGAGTATGCATTGTTTAAATGAGAATGAATGAGCTGGAAGGCACCACACAGGCCCACTTCTAGGGGACTCTTGCTAAATCCCATTTACTGCTGCATGGAAGTGAAGCTGGAGCTTGACACCAAACTATAAAAATTGCACCATGGTGAAGTGGTTTAATTAGTGCAGAATAAAGTTTGTGCCAGGGTAGTATAATTTGTTAAATAGTGATAGTGGAAATTACCTTGGTGCAGCATGTGCTTCAGAAGGCCCAACAGTTACCCACCCCCTTCAACCAGTTGCTTTTCATGACTTTGGAAGGAAAGGATTTTACAAAATTGAAGTAGAAACTTCCTTTGAAAGATACAAAGTTGCAAAACTGCTTCAGACCAAAGACCTAGGCATTCAGACTAAAGTTGCGAAGCTGTGTTACATGGGGAGATATTTATGAGCAAAGATGAGTTTTCCTTGTCACAGTAACAAACTGTTGGGTATCTACAGGTTTATTTCACAGAATCACAGAATCGACTGGGTTGGAAAAGACCTCAGAGATCATCGAGTCCAACCCTTGGTCCAGCTCTAGTCCATTTATTAGATCATGGCACTAAATGCCATGTCCAATCTGAGTTTAAAAACCTCCAGGGACGGCGAGTCCACCACCTCCCTGGGCAGGCCATTCCAATGCCTGACCACTCTCTCTGTAAAGAATTTCTTTCTAGTATCCAGCCTAAATTTCCCCTGGCAGAGTTTAAGCCCATGCCCCCTTGTCCTATTGCTAACTGCCTGGGGGAAGAGACCAATCCCCACCTGGCTATAACTTCCCTTCAGGTAGTTGTAGAGAGTGATGAGGTCACCTCTAAGCCTCCTCTTCTCCAGACTAAACAACCCCAGCTCCCTCAGCCTCTCCCCATAGGTCTTATGTTCAAGTCCCTTCACCAGTCGTGTTGCTCTTCTCTGGACCCGCTCCAGCACTTCAATGTCTTTTCTGAACTGAGGGGTCCAGAACTGAACACAATACTCCAGGTGTGGCCTCACCAATGCAGAGTACGGGGGAAGGATCACTTCCCTTGTCCTGCTGACCACGCTATTTTTGATACAGGACAGGATACCTTTGGCCTTCTTGGCCACCTGGGCACACTGATGGCTCATGTTGAGCTTCCTGTCAGTTAGTACCTTGGTAACTCATGTAGCTGTTCTAGTGAACTGTGAGGCAGATGCAGCATTTAGTTTTAAATGTACGTCAGCAATTCCATACTTGTGTATCACGTTGTTAATAACTTTGTATCTGGAAAATTGTTTGGGAGGGGGAAACACTCTCAAAACTATTGTTTGATTTCACTTAGTGACCTTTAACTCTGGTTGATTCTTGCAATCTCTTCTTTTGTTCCCTCCCTCCCTGAACTGCTAGGACTGTAGATTTGATGAACTGCCCAAAAAGCTGTTGTTTGTGCTTGCATATCAACAGTAAAGATTCTGGAACTGGTGCTTATCTGGCAAATTTACTGATGCATGAGGCAAAAATAGAATACACCTTATTCTCTGCAAGCTACACTATTAAAGAAAATAGCTAAGTAAGATTTAGAAAGGATTAGATACTTAACACTTCTCTAGCACTTTCCATTTGTGGTTCTCTGAAGTGCTTTACAACTGCTAATTCTCAGCATCCCCACGTGTGAGATTAGAGATGCAGAAGGACCACTTTGGCAGTCTGTCTGGTGTCTTGCAACAGCTGATTAATAGCCTGTGGCTCTTCATCCCCTCTGCATGGGAAGTGAAGAGTACATCTTTCACGAGAGGAGGAGGGCAGATGCCAGGCTGACGTTTGTTGGGATGTGTTTGTGACCTTAGGGTTTATTTCTTGGTGTTTGAGGCCCCAGGGAAATCAGAACGTTGTTTTTAACCCTTGGTCAAGAACATAATCTCTAATTGAGCTTATATGTGCTCAGTATCCTCTAGGTACAGAGGTACAGAAAACATCCTGAATTTAGAAGCCACTTGTACAAACTTAGAAATACAGTTCTGCATCTAGCTGGAGGTGAATTATGGGAGGTAATATTAACCACCTTTTTGATGCACAGGAAGGTGGTGGGTTGCCTCTCATGCCTCAGGAACACTATGGTGGATGGTGCTATAAGGGCTCAGCAATCCGTGTGAGTCACTGGCTGGAGAATGAAATTAAATATGTTTTATTATGATATAAATCCATTTTGAATGCTATGGCAGGCCCTTTTCTCAAGAAGGACTGAAGTCTGCAAAGGTATGGAAAAGAGGAGTGTTAGAAATGGGACACTTCTGTACAATCAAAGAGGTGGGTGGCTTGGATATGGTGGCTGTATGATAGAGGTCTGGAAAAATTGCATAGGTGCGAAGGGGAGAATAGAACTCTTTATTGTAACTAGAGAAGGATGAGGGTAGCAAATGACCATTTTAGACATCAGAATGAAGACAAACCAAAGTAAGTCCTTTTTCCACAAAATATTAACACCTTGTTGCAAGATTTCAGGGATGCCATATGTTCACACAGCATCCCACAGTATGAGATGCAAAACCATTGGTGTCCTGGGAGCATCTCTTGTCAGACAGGGTCACTAACTGGTACACCATGGAAAAAATAGATGAAGGGTAACCATCCACCCTGCTTTTATGCTGGTTTTTATTTTCCTCACGTGTTCCACTGGCTGCTTATCAGTGACGAGGTACCAGTTTAGAAATACACCTATGAGACTCTGCTTGCAGATGCATGATTCTAAACTCAGGTAGAAGTTTCAGGAAGAAGCTCTTGCCCAAGTATTATATGGGTGACCTGGGATAACAGAGACCTCTGCCATGCTGTGAGGCTGAGGGAGAGAGTATGAATGAACCACAGGGCTCATTCAGGATGGTAGATCTTGTATTTTTTTGTGGTTATAATGTGCTGATGATTAGTTACGGTCTTGTTTTGCTGAATTAAGTTTCTGTTCCTTGAAAATAAATATTTTCAGGAAGCTTGGGTTGTCCCTTCGGTATTTGCTTTTCTGTCCAAGTTGTACCTGTTCTTGTCTCTATAGACTTTGACAAGTGTTTTAAGTTCTCCAGTTACCTTCCTATGAACACGTTTTGTGTTTATAGGATAACCTGGAAGATTATGGAACCATGGAAGATAAGTGGAACCACTATGCTGTGCTCTTCCCATACTTTAGGACTTGTTATTTTGTTTCAGGTTTATAAAAATCCATTGTCCTGATAGAAGTTTCTTTTATTCCTTTTCCTTTTACTTAATTGATCAAGTGAAGGGAACATTTGTTAGCTTCATAGTGTGAAATGAAGACATCATATCCTCACACTGTAGATGATCAAAGAATTTGTTTAGCCCATGTACCCTTTGCCTTGTTAAAGGTAAGTCATGAACTTCAAACTCTTCATTTAGGTTCTGGTTTGTCACATTGCCCTGCCAGTGAGATGAGCTGTGACTGCCTGTCTGGTCTGTCACTGTGTTTTTGCTGAGCTGGAGTAAGTCCTGGCATCATGCTGTGTTACTGAACCTTAAATATGGGCCTGAGCCATTTGGTTACATAAATTGATTTTTATCCTCATAGTTTGTCATTTGTATGAGCTTTACTTTTCTATTCTTCAGCAAAATGAAGGGGATGTGGAAACCTCCAGAAAATGAAGAGAGGCTTGGGCAGCAAGGAAGACAGAGGAGAAGACAAAAGCGCCCGTTCTGGAAGAAATTTAGGAAAAATGGTGGTGATAATAATGTACATAGAACTCAAAATGGAACTAATGGATCAGAAAACAGCATGTGTGAAAAGGAACATGAAAAACAGTGTGATTTGGCAGCTCAGCCATACGTGAAGGACGTGGACCCCCTCAGTCTTCTGGCAAACAGTGATGTTGGTAAGATTAAGGAACTTGGACAACTTTTATTTTAAGTAGTTCTGCTGAACTGACCTGTTGCATAACTAGCAGCTTCTGGGGAGAGCTGGGGATTTCCTAAAACATGTAAACTCTGTCCTTGATTGAAAGAGGGCTAAAACTGTGCGTGTTTAAAATGGGAAAACTCTCCCTTACTAGAAGATTAATGCATTGATGCAAGGCTTTACAGTATTCTTGGGCAGCCTGTTATACTTCTCATTGTTACTAAAAAAAGTCCAGGTTTCCTGTGTTGTGGCTGGAATAGTGCCAGGGCCTAGAGTATCATAAGCTGTAATCCAGCATCCCTGTGCCTAAAACTTGCACTTAGAACTTCCTTTTAAATGGAAATTTCCAAAGAGAAAGACCTTGATTCAGGATGTGACCTTCTAAGAAATTTCCTGGTGTGATTATTGTGGGAGAGTGGCTCAGTACTTTATCTAAAGGAAATGCATTAAATCTTGCATTTTGGGGAGCTTCTGCTCTAACAGGCCTGTCCTGTTATGGAGGAAACTACCTCAGTAATCTAGCGGTTTTTGAGATACGTCTGTGTGTCTGAGTGAATTCATGTCCATGTGTCCTGGTAGGAGGAGCTAAAACTAGTGGGCTTGGCTGAGATATGGTCTGGAAAGAAGCTGAAATAGAAAGTCATTGAAGAGGAAGAAAAAATCTGATTTGGAAAGGCTGACACAAGAACGTTTAAGATGCTACCAGTGTTAAGCACTTCTGCATAAACTTAATTGTAAGCCAAGTTCATCGTGTTATGAACATATAGGGAAAATCTAGCACACTACTCTTATGTCTTTCTGATTTTTCTATGAGAATTAGAAGGCATTACATTTTATTCTGTATCATCCAAAATGCTTAATCTGAAGACACAAAGATGCTGAGAGACAGGATTAGATGTGTCTTGAATTAGAAAAATAGCCATGCTGGATACTTATTTATCATAGCTTTGTAGGTTTTAAAATGCATTACTAGCTTTAAATCAATATTTAGCTAACAAACTGGAGAGGGTTTCTGGGCTCTTAATGCAGAATCTCAATTATATATTTGTTTTAACAAGTACTTTACCATAATAATCTTATTTTATCTGTAATCTATTGATTAAGAATGCTTTTTTTCTTTTGGTCCAAAGCACTTAGCTGGGAGAGGCACCACAGGGAAAGGGGATTGGGCCATAGGGAAGTGATGTTGTAGTAACTTTAGGAAGGAGAGGGGAAAAAAAATAGCATCTGAGCTGGTTTAAGTGCTGAAACTTTTGCTTGCTAGTCAGGGTTGCTAAACTAACATTTAAAATATGAAAATCTTTATAAAGGCAGAAGAAGAATAAAGTGCTGTGACAATCAAATTATTTTTTAATGACTGTTAAATATCCCTTTGTGGTTTTGAAAATAACAGTATTTAGACTGCAAAGACAAATAGATTTCCTTGTATGAGTCAAGTAAATTACTTAAAATGTCAGCGTTTTTCTTTTAATTCTGTTTTTTTGCTGTGTTATCTATTTTACTCTTGATACTCTCCATATGTGTGTGTTCTCTGAAGTATCGCTACTTAGTTTTTATTGGTGAGCATGTCTTGTTTCCACATGCTGGCAGCAATATAAACTCTCCAGATATAACTATTTATAATATAGTCAGCAGTGATGCAGTACTCTTAGAATATGGCATGTAAGCTGACTTACACTCCAGCTATTTTTAGCAGAAAGGCTAGAATGCTTCTCCTGGAAAGATGTTTGATGTTGAGTTTTTCCTCTTGGAAACATAATCTTCAATTAGTGGGAACAAGAGCTCAGCATCCCCATGCAATTTATTTATTCCAATAATCTCTCCATGTTGGGAAATCTAAGTATGCTTAAATATAACTGTATTTCCCTGCAGCATCTGTGTTTTACTTAATGATAAAAAGTCTAATTATACCAAAGTACAGTGATTAGGGTAACTTCTGCTGTAATAGGTAGAAAAGGAATGTGGTACTTATTACACATTATTAAAGCCAGTTGTAGTTTTTTATACTGTTGAGAAATAGTCATAACAAATAATAACAAACACAATCTAACTAAGTAGAATTAAAAAATATACAGTGAAGTCCATGGTTTTACTGTATAGGTGCGTTTTGTTGGAGCGTTTAAACCTTTCTAACAGCAGCAGCCCTTTGTCTAGAGGAGATGTAATTTTTGCAGAATGCCTCCACTGAAGTTCTGTTTAGTGGCTGGTTCCTTCAAAGCTGAGAAATTGAATGGGAGATGAGAAAACAGAATTTTACTCTTGATTTATAACCAGAGACAAGGTGAGATGATGAGCCTGTCAGGTGGAAAAAACAAAGGCAGAAACAGTTGTATTCTGTAGTGCATGATGCTTCCTCCAAACATGTTACTCTCAAAGAGAAAATATGTTCCAGTAAATGTGTTTTCCTAATTTGCCAAAAAGCAAATTAAAAGTAATTCTTTAAAATTTAAATAAGATAAAAGGAAAAGGCACCCAACCACAGTATGCGCTCAACATTTTGCTTGAGATAGGAGAAAGCAGCAATGGATGAAAATAACTTGAAGTAAATGCTATTTTTGGAACTGCTTAAGTATTTGCAGGTGCTATGTGTTATCCGTCAGAAAAATGCACCGTGTTTAGCATGAGCTTCCAATGTAGTTGCAAATGGGCATGATTACTAAACCAGCAAAAATCAGCCTTTCTCCAAAAGGAGCTCAAAGTAAAAAGAGGCAGGTAAGTAGTTTAGATAAATACCTGCATATATATTTAAAAGTTTTTTTACTGACCGGCATGAGCTCCAATGAATCAAATTGCTCATCGTATATTAGAAGAGAATGAAGAAACTTTGGTGATTTCAAAATAAAAATCTCAAAAGTGTTTAAAAATCTTCTTAAGAAGTGTGAGGCAGCTTTCTTGCGTGACAGGCTTAAAGAGACAGGGAGCGGGAGAGGGCACAACTGTTTTTCTTTGTGAAAATAAGATTACAACCAGTCTTTTTCTAGAAGACTCAACAGACTAGTTTTTCATAATGTTTCTATAGCGGTGTGTGTGTATATGTATGAAATTTTTGTGCAGGTTTATTACTGAAAATCCTTTCCTAGTTTTCCTGCAGACTCTCGCATTGTTCACCTGAGAGTCTTTCCAGGATTTTAGCGCATATAGATCCTTTGTTTCAAACTATAATAAAGCCATTGCAGTTTTGCATGTTTATTTTTAAGAATTGTTTTCTGCTATGGCTCTGTTTTCTGGTATCCTCAATTTCAGAATTTTTGATCTGCTTTTCTGCTGTCTTCCTGGTATTCTCTTTTGGGGCCGTTTGAGTCTGTAATAACTCACTCGTGTATGTCTGTGATGCTCTGTGGGGATTTAAGTATCAAACCGTCTGAAGTACTGCTGAAAACTGATTGTCTAAATTGTAGCCTTGGTTCTCAATGTCCCTTATGAACTTTTTTTACTATCCAAAACCTTCTTTGCTCTTAAATTCTCACTTTGAATAAGCCTAATTCTCTTCCCCTCCTCAACTCCCTGACTGGCTTTTGAATCCTTCTCCCCCACCCCCTGCCTCCGCAGGACTAAATCCAGCAACACTTCAAAACATATTATGAAATCTTCTCTCTCTCTTTACCTACATTTGATAATAAAACCTCTAATTATGTTTGGTATGTGAAAAAAGAGCTCTTGTTCAGGCAACTTTTTGCTTCTGTAGGACTTTTTGCTTCTGGCAGGGCTGTAAATTGGTGGTGAGATGACTTTGGCACCAAATGCCTGTATAGGGTAGGCAAATGTGTTTTTTTGGCTTTTTCTTTTCTATCAGTCCACAGTGTTGAGCAATGGTTGGGTGCCTTTTCCTTTTATCTTATTTAAATTTTAAAGAGTTACTTTTAATTGGGCTTGTGCAGTGGTGCAGTGGGGATTTAGCTGCAAGGCTGGCTGTTGGCATGCAGGAGTATTGGGAAAAACCCCTCTTGCCTTTTCTCTCCCCGCAGAATCTGACAAGGACGAAGCCTCAGGTGAAGATGAGAGGCTGGGACTGACTGTCGTTCCCAAGCAGGTCACCTCTGCCCTGAGTTCATTGTCAGCCAACTACGGCAGTGCATCTGACAGCGAGCCTGAAGGTGTGTAGGAGCATGTCCTCTGCCCTTCTCCTCTCCCTCCTCCCTCACTGTGTTGGTGTGGACTGCAAGCAATGCTAAAACATGATGCCAAATTACATTTCTTTGGGAAGGGTGGGGGGCTTCACCTCTTCTGTATCGGGTGCTTTGCCATCTCCCATCCCATTGTCTGGCCCCTCTGTATTTATAAACACAGCATTAATGTGTGCTGTAGCCCAGTGGTAGCTCTTTACAGCTGTGTCCCCAACTGCTGAAAGCTGCGGATTATCTGTCAGAACCTATATAGTAATCAAAATTTCTTGAGAAAAAACTTTTAAGAGAAATCAAAAGTGCTGCAAAAGAAAATACAACATGTAATCTGTGGCTTGCATTTAGCAAGGATGTTAAAGTAATGGCAGTTCAGTGGCATGTCTCCAAAACACTTGGCTATGGAACTACCTTTTGATTTCTGGCCTGTCCACCAGTGCTCCAATTCAGAGCTGTCTTATATGTGTTGATTTTTAGGCTTATACAAGTAAAGAGAGAAGTTTGTTAAAGGTCATGCACAGGGATGTTTTCGTGGTCTGTGTACAGATCCTTTCCAGTTTGCTTTCAGTGACAGTGCATGGTACCACTGGTGTAAGCCATGCATAAAGGCAAGCTGGGAGGAGTAAAAGGATGTGCCATTGTTCTGCTCCTCTTCCTTCCCCATTCCTCTCTCCTCCTAGTTTTGAGCACTAACTGGGGTTACTGGGTGAGCCATTACTTGTTCCAAGTATGGCGATAGCTCCCAGTCTCAGAGAAGTACCCGGGCACAACACAGCATTTGTGCAGACAGCTGGGATGGCCTTGTCTGCCTGCCCTTTTAAATTTTTTATTCCCCTTACCCCTCCAGCATACTTTAGAAAGCCTCAAACAGAATTTCCTGAAAGACTGGATGGGTATTTCCCCCCTTTCCTTGCCTTTTCTCAGCAGCATGTCCTGGGTTGAAGGGGAGCCATGAAATGTCTTTGATTTGGGTGTGTGTCATTGAATTTCCCAAGCCTTTTTCCCCTTAGTTGTGGGAAAAAAAAAAAAAAAGCAGCCTGTCTTCAGTCTTTCTTCAAATCACGTTTTAGTAGTGTCAGGAAAAAGTTGTTATGCTCACGCTCTAAACTGATTTCCGTGTCTTTAAGGGCTTTTTCCATCGAAGGCTGCTGGGTGTTGCAGTAAGACTTGAACTCTCTAGTACTTGGATTTTGTGCTTCTCTTGAGTGCTTGCGTCAGTCTATGGTAGAGAACTGCTGCTACCACTTGTTTTTGCAGAGAGTTACTATGCTTTACTTGCTGTAGATGGCCTGCCCAAAGTTACGCTGAGCATCTAACAGGCAGGGAATGGAACTCGGGTGTCCTCTGCCTTAACTATCATTATTTTCTCAACAGCCAAATTTGTAGCAAGCTATATTGTGAAGCAGAAGCAATGTACTTTCTAAGTGATAACAAGGCAGAGGTTTGAAAATCTTGTTCAGCTCTTACTACTTTTATTTTTCTTTTGTGTATTGCAGAATTTAAAACTTTTTCTTTCTGTGAATGTTTAGAGTTTATTCTTTGTATGTTAAAAGAAACCCCAAACCAAACAAAACCCTCCCTTTCTCCAAGTAAACCTTGAGCATCTTCATGTCAGGCTATGTGAGTGAGAACAGTACTAACAAACTGCCAGTGCATGGGGATATAAGCATGTTAAAGAGGCTTTTAAGTTTGAGATGAAAGTATGCGCTTTTTCTTTAAGAAATCCCTGTCAAGACTGCAACAAAAGCTGAAGAAAACCAGACTGCGCTCAGAAATACGCCTCAAACTATCGACGTTCCTCAGAGTCAAAACCCAAATCAAAAACGTCCAAAATATACAGGAACGACGTTAAGAAGCTCAAATTCAAATGCACGTCCACACAGAGGGCCTGATAACTGGGGCAAGAAAACATTACCTCTCCTTCCGAAGCGCCGTCCAACTCTGCTGGAAATGGTAACAGTCTGAGTGCTAAAATAATGCCTATTTGTAGCACTATTTGTGAGCGGTTCTCCTCTTCCCTGTGGGAAGTCTATTAGCAAAGGCCCTGCCTTAAAATAGTGAAGTGAATGTTTCACTCGGACAAAGTGTAGATACTTAAATAGACAAATAGAAATACCCCGTTGTGCATTCAGGTAATAACTGACTTTGTTGAGCAGATGACAACTTAATTATATGCCTAAAATGAGCTGCACAAAGGACAAAACCTTTATTCCTCCCCCTCCCCTTCCTATGATAGTATCTGGTAGGTTTTGTGTGTGATCCCACCAGTCTGATTCTGATCTTACTCCCTTGTCTCCCGGCTTTCCTATTCAGTTCCATTTCCCCTGACTGAGGAGCACACTTTTTTTCAGATGTGGTCAAAGAACTTGGTGATAAGGGTGTTGGTGACTTAAATTGTAGAGTCGTGTTGGACTGCAGCCTGCACATGCATGGGTTTCTTCTCTGTGGGCACTTTCAGACCAATCTGAGGAAGTGACAGCACTGGGACCTTGAAGAGGAGGTTGGTGTCTCAGAGGCTAAAAAGAGTTTTGTAGGGATGAGTCCAAGATGTTATGATTCTGTTTGGAGTGACAGTGTGAAGCATCCTCTTAAGAAGCCTGGTATCTTTCCCTGGTACAGACAAAACTTCGAAGCTCTTATTGTGTTTAGTAGTCAAAAGCTAACTTAGCTGGGTAGACTACCCTTGTCATTCTCTAATTAGTCAGCATAACACTCTCCTGTAAAAGGAAAAGTGCTGTGGGCAGAGCACAGGAGAAAGCAGGGTGCCACTGACATCAGGTCTCTGAAACAGGATGTTCAGGCAAGACATAACCTGATAAGCCACATCCCAAGCTGCAGATGTGGGAGAAATCCCTTGATAGCCCTTTTAGCACATACTACTGTTGCTGCCAAGAATTAAAACTCCTAGTGACTGAAAAGGAAGTGTTTGCCCTTTGTGTAGCTCCGTAAGCATGCAGTCATCTATATCTCTAGCTCTTCAAAGTTGTTGGTGATCAAAGCAGTGAAGACTATGGAAAAAAGTCCTGTGAAGTCCCACATGCTGAGAAAAGCTGGCAGAGCACTGAAAGACTGAATTGCAGCTTGCCAGTAGAGTCCATTTTTAACATTGCATTTTGGTGGGGTTTTTATGCCTTTTAATGTTGCTCAAAACTGTTGTTCAGTGATATGTACTGTGGCTGTGAATCACAGAGGAGCACCTGAGATTTGCAGGTAGGCTTCTGCTGTCAGAAATGGTCAGTCTATAAAAACCTTGAAGAAGCAAAGGTGAAATTTCAGTTACTGTGGAGACTTCTTCCAAAAAGTAAAAAAATGGGATTGCTAAGAAAAGGGTGTTGTATCAGTGAAATAATGTTTTAAAAAAAATTAAAGGGAGGTAGGAGAATAGCTGCGGGTGCCTATTGACTCTCAACAGTGAGCTTTGGCACTACTAAAACATGTATTGTAGCCATGCAAACAGTAATGGGTGTTTAGCCATCCTGTGTGCTGACAAAATGAAAAGCCTGTGTAGCATCACTCCCTGCATTAAAAAAAATACAGTACAAAGGTACAGTCTTTGAGAAGGTGATGTTGTATCCTTTCTGTGCCTTTATTTCGCTGTTTATGAATCCAGCAGTTTCTCCCAGTCTGGCAAAGAGAACATCACTGTGCTGTCCCTTCTCTGCCCTAATATGCATCTCTTAGTTCAGATGGAAGGTTTCTAAACGCCTGTTTTAGGTGGCAGCTGCCACCTCATAATCCAGATAAAAATAATCTCATTTTAAAGAGGCTGGCTAAATTGTTGTTGAAACTTAGAACAACAACAGAGTTTCTCTGTGACATGAAAAGCCAAATTAGCTAGGATGTGTAATACAGATCTCCTGCAAGTGATCAGGTCATTACAGATTTGGCCGCTTGCTTTAAACTTGTTGTTTGTTCAGAGTACTGGTTTGACTGACACTTGAAATGACAAAAGGTCCTTCAGTGTTTTGGCTGATTTTTTTGTTTGTTTGTTTGTTTTTAATACCAAAATGAACTTTAGTGAGGTTAAAGGAGGTGAGGGAGGCCTCTAGCACTTTGATTAAGCTATTAGACTTAGGTTTGTGGATTATAGCTCAAACCATTTATTGCTGTTTAAATCCATAGTCTGGTACCTTAGGAAACATGCCCTTTACTTGTATTTTTTGTCTTTTACTTATGGGGTTTTCTAACAAAAAATGCATGGCGTATCAAATTACAGATACAGTATAACCTGGAAAGTCCAAAAGATGTTAATAGACTTGCAATCCTGATGTACTGGAGTATGTGGCCTGGAATACGCTCTTTGTTTCAGGCGTTAATTATGGTCTGTGATATGAGAACATTGTCGTCTGGGTCTATAGTCAGATAATTGGGGGGAGAAATTCCTGGTATTTGGGTATATTCGGTGATGTTCTCTACCACCTGAGCAAACTGAGGCTGACAGCTTAATCCAAAAGGCACCATCATATTTGTCCGCATGTTCTACCTGCCTTAGTGCATTAATGGCGCTAAACGAGCAGTGCATAAATGTGTGCACTTTAGGCCTGTCAGCATCTTTCATCCTTTTCAGTGATACAGTGATGTGCCTGTACCATACTGAATCGTGGCCATCATGAGCCTCTGTCACTAGAAATGGTGTTTGGCCACCAACCTGTGCTGCTCTAGCAGCTCTACCCTGCTGCTTCTTTTCCAGATGCCTGGTCCCACCTCTTCTTCTCTGCTATGGTTCTGCCAAAGCTCCAGTTAGTTGGTAGGAAAGCAAGGAATGTGGGAATATGTGGCTTTTTGTGCTGTCTGTGTTAAGGTGGTCTCCTACTCCATATGCTCAGGACTCATGTGGGAGAAGCAACTATTTAAATTTAGAGATATTCAAAATTACTGATTGGAGTCGTACATCTTCCAACGCTGGTATCAGCTCCAGAGCAATAGAGGGGAATGTGCATCACCTTCTCTCCTTTCTTTCCAGCTACTGGCCCAGGACATCCGACACGAAAGGAATGTGGTTTTGCAGTGCGTTCGATACCTCATCCGAAACAACGTGTTTGGACTTAATTTTAGAACAGAACCGCAAGCTGAAACAGAGACTGAACAGTCCTCTACAACTACAGCAGAGTCTTTGGACAAACTCAATGCATCTAATTGTGTTTCTAGCTCTGACCTTCAGTTAGCAGGAGGAGAAGATGCGTTATTAATAGCCCAGGGTGAGAAAGCACCCGTGGATCAGACTTCACAGATGGTTCACTTGGCAGATGAGGACACATGGGAAACCCCATCAATTCAGTGTGAAGAAGCACTGTAGAGGACATCTGTTGTGGACAATAAAGCAAAGGCTCACCTTTTCTACTTGACTGATGCATTTTTAAAAGACATCAGTATAACAAAATAGTCATTCAAGTGTATACTGGGAGCTGTTAAAACCACTTTTCTGATCTTTTCTGCCTGACATGGCCATTTTCTTGTGAAAGCGTCATCTGCATAGTGTAACTGCCTTTCCCCATGGCAGAAGGGCAGCAGTGGCACAGAGTATGACTTTCCCTGAAGTAGGTGCAGATCTCCACTGTTGAGATCTGCAACAGTGAGAGCCCCTTCAGAGCTCTGAATGTTTTGCCTTGTCATCAAATGTGTGTTGGTCCATTACAAGCACCAAGTAGTGTTGTGGTAGGATGGATCTTAGTGATGGTAAATCATGGTGTGACATTTCTGGGAATCTCTGAGTGTCCAGAAGTATTTCAGTCTACTTTTGAAATGGCAACTGAATGCCCTTTTTGCCCCCCAGCTATTATTGATGTAACATATCCAGTATAAATTGAAGAAGTGAAATGGAAGATAAAACTGACCTGTCTCTAAAAGTACTGCTTGCACCAGGAGTCTCCTTCTCTCTGAAGCAATTTGTTAATTAAGCAGATAAATGGAAATGAGGGTGCAGAATGCTGCAAGAAGCCTTTTTAAAGAAATAAATAAAAATACAATAACTGCTAACTGCTTGCATCAGTGCTAGGTTGCTGGTTGACCTCAGGTACCCAATATTAGGCCTTAACTGCTGTTTCAGTTCATTGCCTGACAAACCTAATTCTTGATGCAGACTTGGTATTAAGAATATTATCAAAGTTTAGAAGGCTTACCAAGAGTTACTGGTTTGTCCCTTTTTAATAAGCATTGGGAATTTATTAGTTGGCCTTCTGGAAGAATGTCTTCCTTGGTACATTTTTATGATGCTCCTACAGCGTACAGCGACTTTTTTTTTACATAATTTGTGCATACATCCATAGTATTATGAGCACTATAAAAGCATTAGCCAAGGTTTAGAAGCAAGTTTAGTCTTTTGATTACATTGCGCATTTGTTTGTGAGAATCCTTCTTGTCAAGAGCAGATGTTAATTTGTCACATTGACACTGAAAACCTGCTGTGAAAACAATCTAATATCAGAACCTTCACTTCAGAATATTTCTTGATTCTTTGTCTTTCAGTCACGGTTAAATGTTGTAGTTAAATCTTTAGGACAGATTTTAATTTTTGGTTCTTTGGTAGAAGTCTAACCTTCCATTCCACCAGCTAAAATACGGAGACTCACATGGGGTTTTTTGTTGCCTAATAATTGTATTTTCTTTCCTCTAGTTCCTTTAGTTGTGCCATACATCTCATTTGCGGTGCACAGAAAACAAGAAATATTTGAAAATTCTGTCCCACTGCTGTGTTATTTATAGCTACAACTGCATATTGTGTTTGTAATGCACCATCTAAATTTACGGAATTATATAAATATCAACATCCTTGTAAATGTTGCATGTCTCAAGAATATATGTGCAGAATAGAAACAGTGATCGTAAACATTTATATTTCCAAGGCAGATGATTCATTCTTCCCGTGATGGTCCCACGAGCCATCTCCATCTCACTGGCTTACTTGTGGCTCTTTCAGTATTACTGTGATGAAAATACCAGCACAGGACTCTCAGCCACGGAGATCTGGCACTTGGGCAGAACCTGATTTTGGAGTGGAGTGGTACTAGTGCTGGTAAAAGCATGGGTAACAGCTGCAGAACAGAAATTGATGTCTTAGGATTGCTACTAAATGGCACTTTAATCAACCCTTAACGTGCTTCTCTCCCTGTTGAGTTGTTGGCAGAGCTTTGTTTGACTGTACACTCTGACCTTGTCTTGAAAAAAAAAGAACAAACCCAAACAAAAAAAACCCTTTAATCTGAATTCTTTATACTGTTATCATTATGGACTTAAGAATATTAAAATTTCACATAAAACCAAAATATTTGTTGAAAAAAAATCTTTTTAAAGTCTATTTCTTGTAGACAGGAGGAGGTGGGTTTCTTTTGGGGCAGATCTGTATGAGGCCAGCATGGCATGAGCCAGGAGTTCTAACCTAGGCCTTGTTGCGTACATGCAGAATTGCTGCTGTTGTTCTTGTAGCAAACCATTTTTGTTAGCTCAGGCAGCAGACACACAGAGTTGTCCACTGCAGAGATGTTAAACCCTGAATTGCAGTCTTGGCCAACAAGTGGAAGGTCTCAGTCTTTTCTTCTCCCCCGCTTTGATTTTCCTGCTCTTCCAGGCTGTGTTCAGACTTCAGATACCTGTTCCTGCTAATGAAGGATGTGCTTCCTTAGTACTTTGGATTCAGCCTTTGGGTAGGAAAGCTGCCAAAATGACCTTTTCTGGTACCGTTAAATGCCTATAGGCTTCTCCAGTCCTTGCAACTTTACTGTCATGGGTTAAAATGGGCGGGTTTTGCTTATTGCTTTCTAGTAAGGCACCTCTCGGTGCCTGTGTTGCTTTTGACACGCTGGAGGAACCAGTGCCTTGATTAAGTTTTGTGTAGCTGTTAACTTTCTTATTGTTTTGGTGTGGGGTGTTTTTTTTTAAGTTTTTTTGCTGTGTTATGAGGAAAAAAAATCCTATTTCTCAGGATTTGTGACTCACTTTAGATAAAAATATTCCAGTGACAACCTTCATGCTTCAGAAATTTTATTTTTATCTTCTTTTATAACTTAGCTACTGAAAATGTAATTGTGGGTGTCTAGTTTAATTTCGGTACTTTGGTGTTTTTTGTTTTAAATCCACCTCAACTACTGAGCTAGAACAGTTGTGCAGCGTGGGAGGGAGATCAGACTGTGGTGGTGCAGCTTAGGCCATCTCGGCTTTGCTGTGAACAAAATCTCTTACGCTACAGCACAGCTGCTTCAGAGATGAGTGTGAGGGCCACAAGTATTGTATATTTCTAATCTATACATTCTTAGTCAGTGAGGTATTTTGCAACTGGTTTTACATATTGCTGTTGCAATCCTTGCCTTGAGAGCTCAGTGAAGGATCTGAGGATCTACAGGCTTATCAGCTTCACCTTGATCTCAGGGAAGGTGGTGGTGCAGATGAGCCTGGAAACCATTTCCAGATTTATTAAGATGATGTTTAGGTTTAGTCAGCATGGATTTATGAAGAAGAAATGCTTAATCCACTGGATGGTCTTCTGCAGTGGGATTACTGACTTGGTGGCTGAGGGGAGGGCAGTGGATATTGCTGCTTGTAGCTTTAGCAAGACCTTTGATGGTATCTTCCTGTAAAATCCTCATTGGTGAAGTATGGGCTAGATAAGTTGGATGGTGAGGTGGACTGAACACTAGTTGGCTCCAAGGGTTGTGATCGGTCACCAGTAGGCTGGGGGAAGTGGTCCTTCTTTCAGCACTGGTGAGATGCATCTGGAGAGCTGGGTCCAGTGCTGGGCTGCCCAGTACAGCAGAGACACGGACATACTGAAGCAAGTCCAGTGCAAGGCCACAAAGATGATGAAGTGACTGGAACATCTTTGATACAGGAAGAGGCTGAGAGAGCCCAGAGAAGAGGAGGTTCAGGGGGATCTTATCCACATGGGTGGATACCTGATCGGGAAAGAATACTGAGACAGGCTTTTCTCAGTGCTCCCCAGGGACAAGGCTTGAGGCAAGGGACACTAACCAAAATACAAGAAATGTAAATATAGGGAGAAATGTTTTTACTGTGAGGGAGGTCAAACTGGCACAGGTTGCCCAAAGAGGCTGAGGCATCTCCATCCTTGGGGATATTCAGAACCCGACAGGACACAGCCCTGGCTGACCCTGCTGTGGGCGAGAGCTGGGCTGGATGATCTCCAGAGGTACCCACCGGCCTCAGCAGCCCTGGGACTCTGTGGGCTGAAGTAGGTGTGCTGTTCAAAATTACTTCTTGGTGTAAGGCCTCTGCTTTGCAAGCTCTGCCCCTACTGAAATGACGGAGCAGGCAAACCCCTCAGGCTGCCCTGCCTGCACGCAACTTCAAGGGTTGAAGAAAAGGTCTAAACTCAGCATCCGCAAGAACAGACATGACTCTGTGGCCTACATTCATCCCTAGTGTCTGCCTTTGCACAACCTTGGACTTCAGCTCCATGCATCAATTTGCAGAGAGGGCTGCTAAATCCAATGCTTTAACTTTCCTTGCGATGCGATTTGAGATGCATGAATGAAAAATGCTGCATAAGTGTTGGGTTTTGCGGTTACTTGGTGAGGTGAGAAAGAGTTGTGTCGGTCTGGGTGTTCATTGATGCTGTCTGGGAGTGCTCAATACCTAAAAAGAAACTCCCACTCTCCTTACTTTTCAGTGCTCTTCTGGCTTATGTTATGTGCCTTGCTTCCTAAATTGTCCTCTAATTTCTAAATATACCCTGCAGGCAGCACCTCTTGTTTGGTAAGACAGCTTTCTTGGCATGGTATAATTTTTCCATCTTTTCTTTATTGTGTATGTAAAGGAAGATGTATAGACTCTGTATGAGTATGGGCTCTTACACAAAAGCAGTACTAGCTCAGTAAAGTAAATCTTATGTTGAGGAATACCTGAGGCACTGAAACCCCTATGTGGTCACAGGAGCAGCTGTTTTTTGGGGTGAGGGGAAACCCAGTACTGATTTCAGCTGAACATGTTCTTTCAGGTTAACTGACATAACCATGAAGACACTGATCTGGGTACTTTTTGCAGGAAATGAGATAAGAAATTAGATCAAATGCAATATGTAGTTGGAGAAAAACAGTGAATTCATGTTCTATTGATCACAGCCAGGTACTGAGTTGTCAAACCTGCTTCCCTGACTCCAGTCTTACCAGTTTACTTTCTAAGCATGGGGTGATCTGCCTGAACAGTGGAAGTGTAACCCTGGCTTTGGGGAGGCTGAAAGAAAATTGCCAGCACCAATATTTGTCTGTGCTGATCTGCTGCTGTTGTGACCAGCAGGCATCTGTTCAAACCCAGGTGCCTTTTAACCTCTGCTGCCTTGGCAAGCGATTGGGGCAAAATAACTGGATTTCCCAATGGATTGACTTATGGGCAAGCAGGATATTTTTTAAATTCCAGAGATGGTCTGAAAAACCTCTAAGTATGCCAGTTTGTAATAATTTCAGAGGAAATTTATTTGTAATATCTGCCCAGAGCATAACATCTTTGAGACAAGGGTTTCAGGTTGGTGAAATCTTTCTTTCCACTTTGACAAAGGCTTTTTGTTTCCATTTTAATGGAAGCAAGGAAGCCAGAGCAGCTCCTCCTGGGCATGGGGGAAGGTGAACCCCATCCCCAGGCTCCTAGGACAGGGGTGCTTGGAGTGGTGCCTTTGGGGCGTGCAGGGCTGGCTGGCTCCTTCTGACTCCCTGTGATTCCACTTGCCCCAAGGTGCTTCCCTCCCAGTGCAGGAAGAGCCAGGCTGCTTTGCCAAGGGGCTGCATCTCCCACCTGGGAGGCCGAACCTCCTCAAACTGGAATTTAAAAAAAAAAAGAGGATGCTGGAGAGGCAGCGTGATGCTTGGAGACATGGAGATCTGCATCCTCGGGATGGTCCCCTCCTGAGCAGGTGCTTTCGCTGGCTTGCTTTCTAATTAAAGCTGTCTGCTTCCTCCTCTGCTTGAGCTGGGGAGTCTGGTCCACGCTCTCTCATTTGCTGGAGATATTAAGTAAATTCAACCTGAATTTAAAAATAGCAGTGGGATTACTTAAACCACATTTCTCAGTGAATTCACTGTTGCTAAAACTCTTCATCCTGCTGTACTTAAATCTAAACCCTCATCCATATTTTCATCTGGTCTCTTAGCCAAGAGATTTTGACTTTCCAGGGCAAGATGTCAGTATTGTACCAGGCAACATTGGAGGCAATGTGATTGCATCATATGGTGACAAAATGTTATTGCAGCTTTCTAAAAGTGAAGGCTGTTTCCCAACCTTTTTGCCAGGCACCAAAATTCAGAATGACTTTGTTTTATCTTGTCTTTTGTGCTATTAGGTGACACTGTTGATACAGATGTTTTCACAAGAGATAATGAAACTTGTCTGCCCTTGCACCATGGAGAGAAAATACCAACAACACAGGAAAAATATTCCTTTTCATTGCCCTTTGGTTTCATGGACAGGAGCATGATTTCCTTCTCAGTTTCAGATGACCCTTTGTGAGAACCTGGTGTCTATTAGCCCAGGACCATTCACACACACAAGCTCATGCTGGTGTCTGAGCTCCTGTGACGGCCTCTGAGAAAACCCCGAGACAATCAGAAGCAACACATCTGGCGCTTTCCAAGGAATGAGGGTGTTGTGCAAGGAGCAGCATTTCACTTCATGTATGCATTTATTTTTCAAGTGGATTTAAAAAATGCTTGGACATGATATTTGAACATAGATACTGGTAAAAATACTGTAAATATCCAATATTTATGAGATTAATAGTCTCGTCTTGGTGGTTCTGGGGCCATGCCAGGCAGATACCCCATCCCCTTTGCTTATGGAAGGGCTACCCACCTTCTGGCATGGCAAGTATCCAGGGGACCCCTGGTGTGAGCCTGTTGCTGCAGGCTCTGCTACACAGTCAGACATAGCGTAAGAAAAGCAGTAATGTGAAAGGTGGTTCTTCTCTTCTGGAAACAACTGAATTGTTGTTGTCGAAGTTAAAGGTGGCTTGGAGCACAGGCTGTTCTCAGTGGAGGATTACGAGATTCAGTCGGGATTTAGGGATGGAAATGCAGGCAGGATTTCCTTTTAAAAACCCCATGCTTAAGTAGCTGTTTTGTTCCTATGCTAAAAACAAAAAAGCCCTCAGGCTGGTGGGCTGCTTTCTGAATTTTTGGGGCATTTTGGCTCACCCTGTGGCATGCCACCAGCAGCGTGACATACTGGTGTGCTGTGCCATGTGCTAGAAATGCTGCTCTCTAGTGGAGTTTATTGTTGAGGTTGCTGCAATGATCTCCTCAACTGAAATATCAAGAGTATGCACAAAGAAAGAGGTGGGGGCAAGTCACTTGTGGAGGATAATGCTGTGTGCCAGTACCTGCCTCCCACCCCTATAGCCCAAGGGGAGGGTACCAGGCTGGGCGCAGGCAGCTTGAGGTTTTGGTGTGAACACAGACAATGATGCTCCATCCTGTTAAGTCAAGGAGGCCAAGACATCAGCCCACTGAGACCCAAGGCCAAAGCGACATCCCTGTGACCCACTTTGAATTTACCACTTAATTCATCTTCTCTGGCACTATAAATAATTCAGCCTGAGGCAGTTCAACAGTGATAAATAGGACAATAAACCTCGTACTGCAGCGAAGGCTACAAAGAGAGCAGCGCTTTTTAATTGACTGTTGCATGGTTACTAGGAAAAGCAGAGAAAACTCACTCAAAGCGCTGCACACAAACATCACCGAGCACAACTTCTTTGATGGCTTTGAAGTTTCCTAGAGAAATTCAGCCCTTATCAAAGGGCCATGTTTCACAGAGTGTTGCAGGTTTAAACCAGGAGATTATTTGTGATCCTAAAGACTTTGCATGAACTAATGTAACCTCAAGGGACCTCTGTGAAGGTTCTGGTTTAGATCTGGTAGGGCCTCTCTGAGTATTCTTTGAGTCCTGTGTCCAGCTCTGGAGCCTCAGTGCAGGAAAGACATGGACCTGTTGGAGGGGGTCCAGAGGAGGGACATGAAAATGATCAGAGGGCTGGAACAGCTCTGCTGTGAGGACAGGCTGAGAGAGTTGGGGTTGTTCAGCCTGGAGAAGAGAACGCTCCAGGGAGACCTTATTGCGGCCTTTCAGTACTTGAAAGGGACCAAGAAGAAAGATGGGGACAGACTTTTTAGCAGGGCCTGTTGCGACAGGACAAGGGGTAGTGGTTTTAACAAAAGGAGGGAAGATTTGAGCTAGACATGAGGATGAAATTTTTTACACTGAGCGTGGTACAACACTGGCCCACGTTGCCCGGAGATGTGGTAGATGGCTCATCCCTCAAGACATTCCAGGCCAGGCTGGATGGGGCTCTGAGCAACGTGACTGAATTGAAGATGTCCCTGCTCATTGCAGGGGTGTTGGACTAGATGACATTTGAACGTCCCTTCCAACCCAAACTATTCTGTGATTCTCTCATCAGTCTCCTTCATTAATCCTGCCTGCACAAGAGCCTGGTAAAACCTGACAGCTGTTGGTGGGGAAGTCTGTAGCTCTTGTCACCAAGCCTCATACTCAGACTGCTGCGCAACACCCATCTCTAAGTTAAAAGTTGTTTTCTTGGCACTTGACACCCAGCACTGTCAGTCAGGTGTCCTAACTGCCCAGGTCTGAGCCAAAATCATAGAATTGTAGAATGCCCTGAGTTGGAAGGGGCCCACAAGGATCATTGAATAGCAGTGGGCTACGAAGATGATTAGGGGCCTAGAACACCTTTCTTTAGAGCATCTTTATGAGGAGAGAGCGAGCGAGCTGGGTCTGTTCAGCCTGGAGAAGAGAAACTGAGAGGGGATCTCATCAGTGTTTATAAATATCTCAAGGGTGGGTGTCAAGAGCATGGGACCAAACTCCTTCCAGTGGTGCCCAACGATAGGGGCAACAGGCACAGACTGAAGCACAGGAGGTTCCATCTGAATATGAGGGGAAACTTCTGTATGTTGAGGGTGCCAGAGCACTGGAACAGGCTGCCCGGAGAGGTTGTGGAGTCTCCTTCTCTGGAGACATTCCTGTGCAATCTACCCTAGGTGTACCTGCTTTAGCAGGTGGGTTGGACTAGATGATCTCCAGAGGTCCCTTCCAACCATTCTGTGATTCTGTGAGTCCAAGTCCTGTCTCTGCATTGGACAATCCCAAAATTCACATCATGTGTCTAAGGACGTTGTCCAATTGCTTCTTGAACACTGTCAAGCTTGGGGTCATGACTGCCTCTCTGGGGAGCCTTTTCAGTGTTCCACCACCCTCTGGACGAAGAACCTTTTCCTAATATCTGACCTGAACCTCCCCTGGCACATCTTCCTGACATTTTCTCAGGCCTTAAGCTGGACTGGCAGCAGTGGCCTTGCAGGGTTGGACCAGGAAGTTGTCCCATTGACATCAGCTGTTTAATATCTGTCCCCAGCTGCTGGTCCTGATCACAACCAATTGCTACCTCCACCCCTGGTGTCAAGGAAAAGATGAGCTGTGTTGTCCTCTGGGCTAGCAATTGAGCCTTGAAAGCAGGAGTGAGCTGCAGGAGGCTGGAAGGGGCAGCACATCCCTGGGTTACCATGTGAGCTCGTTCATGTCTGAGCATGGAAAATAACCAGGCATGCAGAAGGCTGGGTTTTTGGCAGTGGAGCAGAGGCACAGCATTCCTCCCTGTGGTTCTGGGAAGATCTGGTTAAAGCTTTCTGGCTCACTAGAGCTGCAGTCGCATCGTCTGAAGAACCATCCCATGTGTTAAGATTTTCTGCTCCCTGATGAATTAGGCTCAGAGTTTCAGAATTACGTCGTCTTAACTTTTCTTTAATGTGTGTCTATATTTAGCATAATTTTTAATGGTCTGCTAGACTTCTCTGTAGTTAGCTAATGAGATCTGGTTCAATAGGTTACTGTGCTACATTTGCGTCCGGTTTGACTTGTAGCTACGCGAAAAGCAGGGCTGGGGAATCTCGGAGCCTGCATTTGTACACTGCTTGTTCTGCACTGCAGATGTGCCTCTGCTCTTTCCCCTGGTCCCATCCAAGCATGGAGTCCCAGGGTGGCTTGTGGGAATGGCCTGTTTAATTTTATAGGCCTGGGATTTCTACTTAGGGTCATGGGTGGTGGGGATGTAACTGGAGAGGAGCTTGAGATCCAGCAAAATCATTTATTGGCTGTCAATAGCTCCAGGGAATAATGATATAAAAGGCTTCTCCAGTCTGCATCTCATGCTCCCCTGGGAGCTGGCATTGCTGAGTAGCCTGAAATTTGTTCTGCTTCAGCAGGATCGTGGCCAATACCAAGGGAGGTGTTACGGGGCATGGTGTGGGAGAGGAGGGGAAGGAGGATAAGGAGATAGCTCAGTCTCTGTAGTCATCCCAGAACTGATAAATGGCTTTGGGAATGCATTACCCTATTAAGGGCAAGGAAATGAGAGGGTGTTGACTTATAAATACCCACAATTTCTTGGGAAAAAAAGACCCAAGATACAGATGGGCAGCCAGCCACTGGTTTCTGGACTCAAGAAGGTGCTGTTTATACCAGCAGCCAATGATAGTATCTAAATATCTGTCTAAATCCATAAATCCAGCAGTAAGCATCAAAAGGGTTAACCATAGTAAAAACCTAGCTTGGCATTGTGTCTTTTCACTGAGAATCACTGAAGTAGAGATTTTCACTCTGACCCACGTAGCTGAGCTTCCATCTCTTGAAGGTCTCTCTAAATTCAGGCCAGCATTCCCCTGAGACAGCGCTCATGTTTTCTTATAGCTCTTTCAAATACATATTAAAAATGGCATACCTGAAGCTATTTTGATCAACTGATATTTGCTGTGTTCCAAATGGGAGAGTAAGGTTGCATCCTACCTGATCTCAGTAATGTGAGACAGTTTTGCTTCTGGGATTTTTTTTTTTTTTTTCACTTGGTGGTTTTAACTGCACCACCAGGAAAAACTTCATCATTGCCTTCAGCTTCATGTAGCAATACATCAAAGAAAGAACATAAATTCAGCAGGCTAACGGGGACAAAGGGTCATGGGAGTAGACCTTGGCAGATAAGCTGATGTGTGGAGCCTGGTCAGTACCTGGCTGGGTAATATATCACTGCTGCTGCAGAGCGAGAGGCCACCCTCTGTTGCAGCTGAAATGGAAACCCCTGCAGTAACGGAGGTGGGGTTTCTCAGATGGTGGTGGGGTGAGGTAGATACGGGAGAGGGAGTTGTGGGCACTTGCAAGTGCATGGCGGGGGAAATGCAATGCCTCTGATTTGTCTTTTTTTTGGGGGAAGGGGGGAGTCTAATCCCTAAAATCACCTCCTGATCTCAACTAGAGAATGCTAAATTCAGCATTATTCTTCAAACAATTTGCTCTCCTCAATGGATATGCTGTAGCCTCCAGAAGCAGGACCTGTTCCTCTTTGGGACAGGAAGCCCCAGTATAAGACATCAACCCCCTGAAAGAAAGCACTACCCTGGTCTTTCTCCTGGACAAAACAAATATCTTGCACTTTGTGTTTCCCGTGGGAGGTGTGCTCACCTTGGATACATCTTTAGGGGACAGTGTGTGCTCCTTTGAGTACCTTGATCTCAAGTTCCTAATAGAGGTGCTCTGGCTTTCAGAACAAGGATCCCTTCTTTCACCTGCAAGGGTGATGACTTCATAGCTCTTGCATTTATTGGTTCTCAGAAATTAAGCTGATGAGCGCTCTGTCAGCACCACTGTAGGCAAGAAGGTCCAATGAGGTGGAGTTGACATGATTTGTAATCAATTGTATAATTTACAAGTGGCTGTGTAGCGTTTAGACAGGTTATGGCACAAAAACACTGCTGGAAAAATTTAGCCTTGGGTCTCTTGTGTTCCCTCTGCAGCAATGTCTGTCTGTAGACCCTGTACACACCTGCCACAGATCTTCAGGGCTAAAAGTGAGTCCTGGGTCTGGTTTGCAAGTAGAAGGATCCCAACAGCTCAGGAAATTGTCTTGGAGGCCTTGAGCAATGCCATGGGGAGCTTTTCGTCTCAACGGAGTGGAGCCCAGAGCACGGAGGTTGGAGAGCAGAGCAAATGTTAGCAGGCAGCCAGGTCTAGAGGGGAAGGAGATTCATCTCAAGGTAAGACACTCCTGGGTTAAAATGCACTGAATTTGCAAAAAAGTTCTCTAGCTCCAATGAGACCACGGTGAGACATACTCTGTGACAGTACCTTCCTCTAACAGGTCCTGAGAAGGCTGGAACAGCTCTACTGTGAGGACAGGCTGAGAGAGTGGGGTTGTTCAGCCTGGAGAAGGCTTCATGCAGACCTTATTGTGACCTTTCAGTATTTAAAGGGACTGAGAAGAAAGATGGGAACAGACTTTTTAGCAGGGCCTGTTGTGATAGGACAAAGGATAATGGTTTTAACTAAAGGAGGGGAGATTCAGGCTAGACATGAGGAAGAAATTTTTTACAATGAGACTGGTACAACACGGGCGCAGGTTGTCCGGAGAGGTGGTAGATCCCCCATTCCTGGAGATATTCAAGGCCAGGCTGGACAGGGCTCTGAGCAACATGACTGAGTCGAAGATATCCCTGCTCATTGCAGGGGGTTGTACTAGATGACCTTTGAAGGTCTCTTCCAATGCAAACTGTTCTGTGGCTCTCTGAGAGCAGGGCTGGTTCAAGCTATTCCTGAAAGCTCTGAAAAACTCCCCCTTCGCAACCTGAATCAAGGTTGGTTTTATAAGTGGAAAGGAGTCTTGGGACTCCTGGAGGGGCTGTGGCTTTCTCCTCCTTTCCCTCTGTTAACACTGCCCAGCCCAGCAAGCATTCATGCAAGAGCTGCTGCCCAAGATCTTCCTCCCCCCCTTCCCCCATCAGCACTGGGGGGAGCAGCAGCTGCATCCAGCATCTTTGCTTCCCGTAATAGAAGCTATAACCAACCCTGTAAATCAGGCTCTGTAATTATGGGACCCAATGTGGAATAACAGGATGAACATATCGGTCAGCAGCCACTTTGAGGAAAACACGCAAATATAAGGAGGGGCCCCAGTAGGTGCTGAAGACAGTCCATACTGAAATCCTGATCATCCTAACAGCTTCTTTTAGTGGTGATTTGTGCTTTTGCTGTCTCCAGACGTAGCTGAGAATCAGCTCCTTCCTGCTCACCCTCCTCTGTTACCTTCTCAAAGGGCAACTGCAACCACACAGGGAGCCACTTCACTTTGCAAAAGTTTGGAAATGAAAACAGTGAGCAAGGCTTCAATTTCCCTCTCTGTCCTCTACAGCGTATACTTGCAAAAGTGTCCTGATAAAAGACCCTGGTATTCTGCAGAGCACTAGTGTCGCGTCTGAGAGCTCAAACTTTACGTTTTCAGGCTTTTAGTCATCAATAAACAGAGCGATTACACGCTCTTTCTGGATGTGCTCTCTCTTCTGCACTGAATTTGTTTGTTGCCATGGATATCGCTTTGTCTTGAGAGACTGAAATGGATTTAAACAGACCCTTGTGGGTCAATATTTCCATAGAGGCAAATGTACATCTTGAGGCTTCCTGGAATTATTTCACTTGTCCATGACACAAGGAGCATGAAGCACCCAGAGCTTCAGCTGGAGAGGTAATGGATGCCCCTTCACTGTAGGGAAAGATGGAATAAATTTTGTACATTACTTTGCCCAAACCCACAAAGGCAAAGGAACCTCTCTGATCTCAGTGGCCAGAAAGATCAGGTACAAGTTTCTCTATTGTTTATTCTTGACAATTTGAAACTACTTTTTCTTGCCAGTCCTAATTCTTTTTTTTTTGAGAAGTGCCTTTCAGTCTGGGATTTCCAAGATGTGTCGTATTGCAGCTCATAAATGGACTTGTGTTCTGGGCAAACAATAGTTGTTACTGTTTAACACAGAGATTTGATAAAATTTGCTAATGACTCTTGCAGAAAATGGGCAGATCAAGTGAAGAGAAGTTTTCAGTTTCTACCCAGGAGCAAAACTCCCACTCCCTGGCTTATGAATTTCATTAGGTGGAACTAATTAAAGGGATGTTTCTTATTACCAAGATGAGAAGCAGTCCAAGAGGAGTCCAGGGAGGTTTGTACGCTGCAGCACAATTGCTCTGCTTTTAAATGCTGCGAAAGCGTTGTGTCCTATTTAATTTGACATTCCTTGTGTTTGTTTCTCTTCGTGACTCATAGCACAACACTGGCAGCAGGCCTAGGAAGTAGGTTATGGGATCTGGCGTGGGGACACTGGTGGATTGTATTCCAAGTGTTGTGCTTACATTGCACCACCAGCCATGAGAGCACCCAGCAAACTGTGTTCGTACTGCCCAGCAAGCTGGTGGCTTCAAAAATCAGATTAACAGCTGCAGCAGTGGGCCAAGGTGGGCCTGACTTAGCATTTAATTTGCCACATCTCTTAGCCTAGCTCATTTAATACAAGACAATTTCAGCAAGTCAATAAAAAAGATCTGGAAACCATGCACTTGTAGCTGTTGCATTCTGGTTTTAAGCAATAGTTTGATCCCTTCCAGCCTCTCAGTGTCCCCTGATTGAGACACTGCACAGCAATCATCAGACCTGCACAAAACCAGGGTGATCAAGTAATTGTTGACAGGAATTGCATGAGGGCTCTGATTTCACCTGCTGAAGGGAGGTAAACACATTCATTTTCACGCTGATGGGGACTTGATGGTGAGGGGGGGTTATGGTGAGTGGCAGCAGCTCTGCCTCAGCTCTTCAGCTCTTGGTCTCTCTGGTACAGCCCAGGAGCTCAGATCTTTGCTCCCTCTGGCTTAAGTTAATTAAAAGGCAAGGACATCATGCTGCTCTTGTGGACTCTGAAGCTGAAAATGCTAGTGGCATGTCTTGGGAAAGACTGGGTATTTTATCTAGCATTGGTTTTAGTTTGGTCTTCTGCAGGATAAAGAACTCATGGCAAAGCAAATAAAATCTTTAGGAGGGTTCTTTGGCTTTGCATGGGTGTTTCATAACTGATAAAGCCAGCAGGGTGTCAAATACAGCTGGACAGTAGGCTATGTCAAATCCTGCTTTCTTAACCCAATTCCTCTCTGTAGCAGGACTGGAGTCAAGATTTAGGTTGTCTGTCTTTCTTTGCTGATCTCTTCTGAAGGAAGACAGATGATTTCTTGCAGCTTGGTGACAGAAAATGAGGAATATTTGGTGAAAGCACCATGAGAGGTGATCATTTGAAAGCAGAAGAAATACAAACATCATTAAAAGGTATTTGCCTGTGGTGCCTACCATAATCATGTTAGTGGCTTCTTGTGTCACTTAAAATGGTGTGTGCATTTTGCAACGCAGATACTGAATGGGTTTGTGTGTGCTTGTATGTGTTGTGTTAGAACTCAACCAAGCTAAATTTATCTTAGTTTTGTAAATTTATGGAGAATTTACAAAGTGGCAGGTCAAGGGCAAGACGCAACATTTGTGGTGGCTTATGAAGACCTGAATAGCAACATTAATTTTGAGTGATTCAGGACTGATTTTTTAAAAATATTAATCCAAATTCAGCTAAGCAAGGAAGCAAACCTAAAACTATTTCCTATCGCCTTTCTTGGGATTTGCTTTCTTAAGAAAAGAGTTTCTAAAAAGCAGACCTGGCCTTCAGGATGACCATCCTGAGGTCAGTAGGAGCAGTACAAATCCAGCTCTTGTCCCATTTTGCAGCATCCAGCACTGTGGAGGAACAGGACTTTCCTTTGGAATCCAAGGCAGCATGTACCCATCTTCTCAGGTATTCCTGGAAATGTTTGCATTTTATCATGCTCCCAGGCACTCAGGGAGCATTTCAGAGTGCACTTAATTCTTTCTGAACTTAAATGTCTCTATTTTTTTTTCTTTTTGCAAGTCGTAGGTGTGAAAGAGCAGAGTGTTATTTACTATTGGTGAACTTGCACCAGTTCTTCTCTCCTTTCCCACAGTCAGAGACTGCCTGGTGGGCCACTCCGCCTCCTTTATTTGTAGATGCACAGTGAAACATCTCTGTGGCTGCACAAGTACCAGAATATACGGAAAAAGTGAAATTAAGCAAGTCATTAATACTTTACTTAGGTTTTTGTTTTTATGGTTATTTTTCAGCTTGGAAACAAAGAAGAAATCCAGCGCCGTGCTGTCAGCCAGCTGGAGACGGGCCAAAACCTGGAGACATGCACACGCTCTCACACTGTCTCATTCTTCTTTCAAATTCTTGACAGGATTTTTCTCAAAGCTTCTTAAGACATCTGTCTGGCTTCCCTTTTGGAGAAGAGGGAATGGAAGACGGGAGCCATGGCCGAGGCCATCGGCAGCGGTTGCAGACCAGCCGCTCCACGCACTTGCCATCACCGTGGGCTTTCTGCCCGGGCAATGCTGGAAAACAGGTCCCAGGAACGGCTTCAGCCAGTGTCAGAGCAGCAGATCCTTCTTCTACTGTGGGGGAAAATGATGGAAAACACATGATGGCTGGAGGCTTTTTGCAAGTTTGTGTTTTTTTAGAATATATTACATGTTTTGATGATAAGTGCAGTGAAAGGGCAGTCTTCATTGCACTGCTGTGTGTCCTAGAGCAGATGAAGCTCCATAAATGTTGTTACTTTGATTGTCATATGGGCCAAATCAGTTTAGAGCATATAAAACATCACGTTTTCTGTGAAAAGCAACCTCTGTCTCCAGCCAGTGCTGTCAACTCTTCAGTGCTCACCTTGACTTTCTCTGCAATAATGTGTTCTTCTCCAAAGCTGTAATTTTCTATGAAGAGAAACATTAGATAGAGGTCTGATTTGTCAATTACCCTGATAAAAATTATGTGGCTTCCTGTGGTAGGTTGATACTATTTTTAGAAATGACATTTTGCCACACACTGAAATAATAAGCACAATACAATGGTGCCTTTTAAAAAAAAAAAAACCCACAGCCTTTTGCACATGAAATCAGTGAGTTTATTCAACTGAGAGGAATTACTTATCTTCTTTCTTACTCTCCCCCCCTCAAACACTGCTTCTCCCACAGGGAAAGGTGGTGTGTCAGCAGGATGCGCATTAAAAATGTAAGTGCATTTTCTTCTTGAAATTTTAGCACAAGGTCAGAAATATCCAAATGGAATAACCTGACTGCCGGGTTGACAACTACAGCCTGTCAAAACATCAATGCAAATCCAACGTTGGTTACTTGACCATAAGAAACACATCTTGATAATAACTTTTGCTCTTCTGCTGAATAGTGTGTTTTAAAAGTGTATCTGGAAGATCAAATAATGCCCCATACATCACTTTCCACACCTCATCTTGGATGGCTACATGGGAAGAACAATAATTAGCATTCCTACTTTCCTGTGCTAGAAGATCCATCCTTCTGCAGTCTTGCTGCTCCATCTTAAATAATGCACACATCCATATGTGCAAGTAATTCCTGCATGAGAACAGGACCTATAATAGCTAAGCAGTGGGCTCATAAGAAGCTTTGCCTCACCCAAAGGTATAATCCTTTATTTGTGACATCCCCACTAGTTGCCACTGGAAAGGATCATGGTTTCATGTGAGAAAGGTACAGGACCAATGGAACCTAAGAGGTTTTTTCCACACATTGAAATGTCTCTAACACATATTTATAAAAAAAACCCAACACATATATAAAAAAAGGAGGCACTTGGGTTAAGTTTTGCCCACGGGAATGCTCCTGAGTAGGTTTGCTCCTGTTATGCTTTGCTGCTGTCTGCCTCTGTCTTACTTGGACCTTATTATCAAGGAGAAGTGTATAAGCTATACAAATTTTAATGTAAAGAGAAATCTAAACTAGCAAAAGGCACCCATGCTTTAATCCTACAGAAGTAAAAATGACAAATGCTACCTGACATGCTTTTACCATTCTTTCCACTAGAAATCAAACCAGGGGAAACACCAGAGACTCAAGATTTGGCCTGCATTTTGCCCACCCCCTGTCAAGCCCTCCCGAGAGGTGCTGGCTTGCTCAGGGCAGGGGCGAGGTGTGTTTGGTGGCAGCAAGGTGATGCATCTCCCCATCCATCTCTTCTGTGTGGTGCAAACCTGCAGACCCAACCCTGACAACCATGAGGACCCTTGGAGGGTCTTGTAGTTTTTCAGGGAAGTGCAGCCTGCTCCAGTGATCCAGCCCCTCTCACATCTTGTATTATAAATACAGGCTTGACCTCATGGCCTGACTCTGTCCTCAAATGTTTGTGCCTGAAGAGTTGGAGCGTAATGCTATACCTCCCCATAGAAACAGGATAGGGGGAGGTTTCTTGGAAACTACAGAGACAGGCACCAAAAATAAAAGGCATCTGAGGAACAAGTGGAACCACATGGACACAGCGCTGCTCTTCTCTGTTTGCTTTTCTGGTTGTCACTTTTATGTTATCTTTTCCTCTTCAGGACATTTGTGGGAGGCTATAAATATATATGGTCTGTGCAATTGTTACTGTGGAAATGAATCTCTCTGGTGTCCCTGTGCTTGGGGCTGAACACCAAGGTATGCCTGGAGTTGGTGCTGTGATGGGGGTCTGTGCTGCTGGGCTGCTCTGGGAAGCCTCTCCCAGTGGTTTAGGGAAGGGAAAAGAGAAGCTTGATGTTTTGAGGTTGAGATTGCTTATATAGCACAAGTGAAGGCAGTATGGAAGGGCTGGGGACATTTGTCCTAATTCGAAATTGTAATACACAGATATTCTGTCTCTCTTCATCCCTTCCTCATCGCAGCTTCCACGCAAGTCCCAGTGTTCCTGCGGCAATGAGTGTCTGGGGAAGAGACTTGGCTTGTTCTAAAACGTGCATATCATTATAAGGCCTGAATTACCCCAAAATACTCAAGCTGCCTAGAGACCCTCCCACATGGGTGCACAATAAGCACACAAAAATTTGCCTGCATCTGTTTTACTAGGAATGCTACATGTAGCTGTGGGTGAAACCACAAGATTAGTGATGAAGTGCAACCTCTTCTGCTTTTCGCGGCAGCGCATTGCAGTGTTAATGGTTTCAACTACAGCACTGGGACCTGGATGTCCTGTGCAGGTGTGCTGGGGATGTGCTTCCCCATTAACACCATGGGGCAAGTGGGAAAACAGATCAGGCTCTTTCCCTCCAAACACCAAGGTCCCCATTCTGTTTGAGGCTGGTACACGCTTGTGAAATGGATTTTACCGCTCCGAGCTGACTCAAAAATATCCGCTCTGCTTAGTTTCTGGTTACTGAGTCCAGGGAGAAGCAAACCAAGCCAGAAGGGTGGCCCAGCTCTCTGGCTGCGAACTCGGAACCTGGAAGCTGGTACTACTGAGCGGTAGCTGTGCACGGGATGTTGTGACTTTGTGCAACACCTGTAAAGTTCTCTGAAGCCTGGGAGCAAGGAGAGGCAGGTTTAGCTCCTCAGCTCAGTGAAACAGACCAGGCAGTAAAATAAGGCTAAATGAAAAATTATAGGGTGAATTTGGCCTCATAATGACACACAGATAATTTGTTGCTTGAACAGAGTCAAATGAATATAAACAAGTCTAAAATTTGCAGCATTAATTGGAGCTATTTTTCTAGGAAGCCCCATGGAAATATGAAGTGGCTTTGCTCTGCAATTTGTGATATAGTTTGCTATTAAACACATTCAGTTTAATTGTAGTAATGCTTCTCATTTTGGAAGCTTTCACAGCCACCGTGTAAAAATAGGAGAAGATGGCAGGAACCAATTCCCCAGCACAGATGTCCTCCTCCATTTGCTGCCTGCTGCTGGAGCAGACAGGTGTGCCAGGTGAACCTAAGCTGTGAAGCACAATAACACTGAGGACAGTGAGAGACATTTTGGGAGAAGTGGGTTTACTCTATGGGTAGCACCACGTGGGATAGGCTGTCACAAGTTTTGACTGCTTGGATAGTCACAGTGCCCTATCTGACCTTCATCCAACTTTGGCTTTCCATCTGTAGTCACAGCAATAGACCCATACATCTCTGCACGATATAGTGCCTAACATTAATACATCTGCCCGTTTTATACACTAATCCTGTGACCTCCCAAAGATGACATCGTGCTGGGCTGCCATATATCAAACACTTGCATCAGCTTCTTGTTGACTTTGGCCATATGGTGTCAGAACAATGAAGCAAAAACATTTTTAACCTTGACAAGCTGGGGCTTAAGATGGTAACTTAAAACATTTTTCCATATTTGGGAGTACAAAGCCTTCTCTTTAAATGTACAGTTTATTTTAATCTGTGTGCTTTAGAGTGGACAGAAACCTATGAGTGGGCAAAGGCCAAAGCTGATTAGGAGCCAGGTGAGCTTGCCCAGCACAGAGATCTTTGTTTTGATGACAGAATATGACTGCTGCATCCCGAGACATAAATCTCTATTACTTGGCACAACAGAAATAAACCTGGGCAACATTTGAGTGACTGGGTTTGTTGATCATGCTGCATGGATCTGGGCTTTTAGCACTCTGAATATGACTGAAAAGGCATCATCCAGTCTTTTCAAAGATCTCTGGTCTCCGTGTGGGCAGGTGGCATGTGGCCAAAAGGCGTGAACAAGAATGTGGGTTAGAGAGAATGAAAATAATTGTAAAATATTTATCCAGCCTCTCGGTTTTGCCCTTAAGGCAGTTGCTAATGGCGCACAGGAGGAGCTGAGAGGAGCACACCTGAGGTAGCTACTGCATGTTAAGGGACCTGTGATAGACAATGAAGTTGTGGCTTTACACAGCGCAGTGAGCAGACAGGTCTCATTCACAGGAGAAGCAGCAGCGCAGAGATATCCGAGGAAGAAGGTGACCAGAGGTATTATCTGCACCAGCCAAATGCACGCACGGTTCGGTGATGATCTGTGAACCTGGTGACATTCAGCAGCAGAGATCTTCCCCAATAGTCCAGCTTTGCCGCAGTGGGACAGACAAGTATTCTCTTGACTGAGACCTTCCGACCGCTTTCTCTGCACACGCGAGCAGCATGTCCTGGAGAACGTCAGTGCAATCTCACAGCGCATATTTTTCAAGGGCACGTACTGCGATGACACGTGTCATCCAGTGTCATCTGTGCCTAAAAAATATGGCATTCAAGAGCAAACACTTGGCAGAAACAACAGTACGGGCTCAAATTTAGACAGGAATAATTTATGCTGCGCATAAATGCTGGAAAGGGGCACGCTCCCTGGAAGGCAGGGAGTGAAATGTGTTGCTAATTTTGCTAGACAACTTCTGCCCTCCCTTCCTTTTCATTTTGTAGTTGCCAGCCTCCCTGGTTGCTCTTAAAATAGAAACATCCAATGCCTTGTTTAACTTACTCTGGGTGCCTGTGGGGAGGAGGAGTAGGAGAGGAATCCCCTCTCTGCAGTGTGTTGCTCAGTCTTTTCCAGGAAGCCCTGCTGGGAATTAAATCCCGGTTTTCCACCTGCCTCCAGCTTCACAACCCCCTCCCTGCTCTCCTTTTCCTGCCCCAGCTTTGTGCTGGGTTGAGGACTTCCCTGCCATCATCCCACTGTCTCACATCACTCTCCGACCCTGCCAGGGCATGCTGCTGTCAGAGGTGTGGAGCTGGTGGCAACCACCACGGAAAGGGGGGGCTTCTCCATGCCATACAGGCAGGGCACCCACACCAGCAGCGGGAAATGGAGAAGGGGTATTTTGACGTGGTCAAAGCAGATCTCCCCTTGCATTTCAATAAGCCTGTTATTGTTACTTGCTTGTTTGCAGTTAATCTCCCCATGCAGTATTAGCCTCAAGAAGGATGGCTCAGTCATGTTGCCATGCTACTGAACACACTCAGTTAGCTGTGAGGGGGCTAGATTGTGCCTCCAAACAGTTTGAGTGCTTCGCAATCCCCATACAATGACCCATGTAATGCTTGAGGTACTTCTTATTCCTCCCTCCTGCAGGGGATCTCCTTTCCCCTTCATATGGATGAGAAAACAGCTTGATTTTTGCTTTTCTAAGGGAAATACATAGAGAAAGCTTGCAGGAAGATCCATGAGACACCCTTATGGAGTGGGGTTTTTTGATATTTTCTCTGGAGAAGATGCAGCCAGTTGTCAGAGCTGTGGAGCCCTCAGTGGTGAAGCTCTTGCATGCTCTTTCAGAGCCCGAAGTGTCAGCACATCCCTCCCCAGAGGAGACACGTGCGCAGTTGAGCACAGTGGAGGAGCTCCAGCTCATGGGACCATAGTTAGGTACATGCCCACCTCCCCTGTAGTCACATTGCAGCTGCATCTGCCCCATCCCGTTTCTCCCAGGGACAACCGTGGGACAGTTCTCTAGAGAGGATGCCCTGCTCTGTGTGTGATCAGGAGGCTGCTGTCTTTTCAGAAGGGGTTGTAACGCGGCCATGATGTCATTGGGCTAAATACCGTCCAAGCCACGTCCTGTATAATTTTCTAGATCTTGTTACCCTGCCAGCTCAAAATTTGTTCTGTCTTCTAAAATCCTCAGTTACAAAGCAATGGGGAATGTAATGGAGCATGGACAATGCAAGTGAAGAAATACATACAGATGAATAAAAGAAAAAAACTTTCCTGGCAGAAATCCCCTGAACTCTGAGTATAAAGGAAATTTCTCTCCTCAATTTCTCTCTTTTTATTGTTTAACAAGCTGCTCCCAACCTCATGTTCAGTCTCAAGCTGAGAAGCCTGGCTGGCCTTGGGAATGTGGTCTCTTTGTGCACGCTGCTCCTCGGTTTGTTTTCTCATGGTTTCACGATGAGGGCAGAGGAACAAGAGATAAATATTAAGGTCCAGACCCAGTTGTATCCCCACTGTTTGGCTAAGGATGACCTCCGTTTTGCAAGAATTAAACAAGATCTCTACAGTTGCGGGAATGTTTGTGCATCGTGACAGACACCTGTAAAGCACTTAGGTGTGTTGAAGTGCTGGAGCAGGTCCAGAGAAGAGCAACACGACTGGTGAAGGGACTTGAACGTAAGACCTATGGGGAGAGGCTGAGGGAGCTGGGGTTGTTTAGTCTGGAGAAGAGGAGGCTTAGAGGTGACCTCATCACTCTCTAGAACTACCTGAAGGGAAGTTATAGCCAGGTGGGGATTGGTCTCTTCCCCCAGGCAGTTAGCAATAGGACAAGGGGGCATGGGCTTAAACTCTGCCAGGGGAAATTTAGGCTGGATATTAGAAAGATATTAGAAAAAAATTCTTTACAGAGAGAGTGGTCAGGCATTGGAATGGCCTGCCCGGGGAGGTGGTGGACTCGCCATCCCTGGAGGTTTTTAAACTCAGGTTGGACATGGCACTTAGTGCCATGATCTAATAAATGGACTAGAGTTGGACCAAGGGTTGGACTCGATGATCTCTGAGGTCTTTTCCAACCCAGTCAATTCTGTGATTCTGTGTTAGACCTGAAGCGATCAACAGGTTTCCAACTACTTAAAAACCAAAGTGACATTAGAAATTTCTATTTAGACAGGTGTGACAATGGCAGAAGCATGTGACAAGCCCATCCTAGTGATGCTCCAGGACTGCAAACATAGTTTGGCCATCTGGTACCTGAGAGTAGGAAGTTTAAATTGGATTTTAATAATACATTGCACCATCTGATACCGTGACGACTCAAAGGAAACCCACTTTGCTTACACCTTGAAGACTGCAGCCTGCACTGAATCCCAAAGTGCGGAGGAAATCTGCTATTTCTTTTCAAAAGTGTGTCAAGTACTTTGCTATTAAGGAAAAAAAAAAAAAAAGAAAGAAAGAAAGAAAAAAAAAGACAATAAAAGCAAATGACTTGGGTTTGTCATTTCTGTTTTACAAAAGAAGCGGCAATTAGGTGACAGGTGTGTAAATTCCCCAGCAATACTGCTGAACACAAAACACACATTCATTTGAGTCTGTTCTTGGAAATCCTTCACCAACTCATCTCCTAGAAGGAAATGATCACAACCCATCATTTCCTCCTGAGCTCTTCGAAGTTTTTTTTTTCCCTCATTTGTTTCTCCAGAGAAACTGAAAGGCTTGGAGATTGAAAGCATAATGATGGCTCTTAAAAAAAAAAAAAGTGACATTTAAAATTAGAGACTAAGGCAAGAGACAGGAGAGATGAATGATGGTCGCTGGTGAGGTTTGCCACTCCCTCCAAGCTTTGTGGTATTCCAGCTTGAAACAGCTGTAAATCATTTCCACCTCTGACCTATTCAAAGTGTCATCTCTGGGTCCCAGTGCAGCACGCATGGATTGCACAGCTCCCTTTCACTCCTTCCTGGTATCACCTACGGCTTCAAGTCCTAAATAGCTGGGGTAAATTATTAATCACATGTGCCATTTAATTAGGTACCACATGGTTTTCACCTTCCAAACTGGAGCCGGCTTGATTTTTTTCTTCAGGATGAAAAATACATCTGGATGCAGTCATGTGGGTTTCTCTGCAGATTTTACTATGTGTTTGTTAAAAAAGGCTAAAATATAAAACAAAAGGCCTCTGTCTATCTCTTTCCTTTGTACCTGTTACAGCTTGAATTGCGAAGACCACAATGGTGCGTGTTATTTAGAGGAGGTTTCACTGGGACTCCCTGCAGGGGCAGGAGCAGTGCCTGGGCACCACCACCTCATGTGAACTGCAATCCCCAAACCATGTTTTGGGGTGTGATGGACCTGGTCTGAAGTAGGAGCCATCAAATGTCT
The DNA here is from genome assembly GCF_964273445.1 of Streptopelia decaocto. NCBI lineage: Eukaryota > Metazoa > Chordata > Aves > Columbiformes > Columbidae > Streptopelia > Streptopelia decaocto. Next base: position 180,760,349 of record NC_138663.1, on the reverse strand, counting down.
CTGCCTAACAGGACAGATGGAGGCAGATGGGCTGTGAACATGAACCATGTTGTCTGAGCGTAGAGGGAGCTGCAGGTGACCATGCCCAGTGCAAATGTACGGCCAGTCCCGTCTTCACTGGCTGGCAGGTCTTGCCACTGGATATGGGGTGAGCAGTTGTGAAGTGCAGTGATTAACTTGCAGGGTTAAGACCTTCTTGTGGTGAAAACTGCCATCCAAAAGGTCTGTAGCTGGGCTGGAGAGACATATTGCCCCTTGTTCCCTCCCTCTCTGGTCACCTCAACTCTAGTCTGCAGTGTCAGATTTGGCATTGCCAAAATCTTTATCCATTTGATCTGTAAGTGCACCAGCCAGGCTCCCAGCTGCTGGGCTGGTGTTCTTCCTGAGCAATGAAATTCAAAAGGAAACAAAATTGGAGCTACTATTTGATGTTCCTTGACTGGTTGTGCATCGGCTGCACTGGCATAAGCTGTAACGTAGACAGTGCACAGGAATGGACCGAGAAGAGCAAAAATGAAGTTTCCCTTGCTGCTCTTCATGTCACCTTTCAAAGTCCTCTCAATAGCTGCCTGAGAACACTGGGTGATGGAGGATATAGGACACCTAAAATATGCCTTGTTCATGGCTTGGTTTTGACAGTTGTGTGGTGGTTTTGGTTTTGCTTTCTTTTGGGGAGGAGAAATATTTTCCTCCTTTTAGAAACTTCCTGATGGTTCTCCACTCTTTTCAGCTCTTAACCTTAGCAATGATTGATATACATATATTTAAAGTTCATCAATTGTAATTTCAATCAGCTGAGCATGAAGACTGAGATGACAGTTCTCTGCGATGGCTGATATGTGGAATTTGAGTCTGATTTGGCTTTTATTTTTGTCTGACAATGAAGAGGTGAAATAACTGATTGTATATTTAACTTTAAGAGAGCTCAAAGGCTACATCACTGTGACTGCGTGGTACCCTGGCTGTACACTGGCCTTATTTTTGTCAGGTTATGGAAAGGGACAAAAGGGAGAACTACATTTAGGAATGATCAAGTTGGTAAAGACAGTATCATTATGATTTCTCAAAAAAAAGAGAATCAATAATGTATTAAGTATGTAAACAAGAGTGTCTTGTTGTCGAGGGTTAAGATTGCGGGGTGACAATAAAACCCTGGCAGATGTATTGTTAACCTCCTCTCCCCCCCACTTCCCCCTTTTTGCCCCTCCCTCTCCCCCCTTCCCACTCAGGACAGGCGATCGGGAGGGAAAGAAGGACAGAGAGAAGAGAGTTGGAAAAATTAAAGGTATTTTACTAATGCTACTAATAAGAATAGAGAAAATAATACAAAATATACAAAACCAATCTTGAAAGTCTCAGCAACTGCAGAGCCGGCCACCAAAGTCCAGGATTAGACTCTGCAGCCAAGTGGAGCTGGATTCAGTCTCTCACTAGGCCTCAGTTCTCAGGGACAACCAGCGAGATCCTCTCCTAAGGTCGGCCATAAGCAGAAGGGAAAAGGGAAGAGATCCTCGTGATCTCCCACTTTTATATGAAGTATTCACGTGAATGGAATGTTATACACAGTTGGTCAGTTTCTTAGTCACTTGTTTCTCGTCGCCCCTCTCGCGAGATGTCCATCCGTGCTTATCAATATGTTTGCATTCCATTGCTAGGTTTACCAAAACATGGGTCTGGTTCTCCAGGAAAATGCAGTTAATATGAAGGCTTTAGCTGACAGGCAAAATTCACTGAAAGAGAAACTTGTTTTTAACAAAACCAGGACATTCCACCCCTTATAATATGCCATTCGCTGAATACTTAAACCTTATCAATACAATCTATCAACACAATCTAATTAATCACTACTACTATATATATATATACATATGTACATATATACACAGGAGTAATTAATCAGTGGACCATCCTTTAAAAAGTTCATTAAGTTCATTTTGTCACAACAGTCTCCCAGGGCAGGAAAAAATGGTACAAGTGCATCTCATGACCACTGTTTGTGGGTTAAAGACATCAACTTCGAGGAATTGTCAGGCGCCACTCGAAGAAGCTAGCTCTGGTTTCATCATCACTGTCTTGATCTGAAAGACACTTATTAAATACTGTTAGTACGGCAATTCACATCATGCAGTTCAGTATTGAATATTTTCACCTAAACTCAAGTCCCCTTGAGGTACACACCGAACTTCTCCATCCTTAAGCATCACCCACCAGGTGCTGCCAGGTCCCTGGGCAAAAACAATCCCACGAATGGGCTTGCCTTTGCCTGAGGCAGGAGTAACCCAGACTGCCTTTCCTAACATATTTTTCATGTGTACTACAGGGACTTTATCTCCTTCTACAGTCCGTAGAATTTCTGATTGGGTAGGGCCCGGCTCGATTGGTTGATCCCCTGGTGTTGACCAACCAAGTGGCTTTTGCTAAATGTGAATCCCAGTTTTTAAAGGTTCCACCACCAAGTGCCTTTAGTGTAGTTTTTAGCAAACCATTGTACCTTTCAATTTTCCCAGAGGCTGGTGCATGATATGGAATATGATATACCCACTCAATACCATGTTCTTTGGCCCAATTGTCTACAATACTGTTTTTGAAATGAGTACCATTGTCTGATTCAATTCTTTCTGGCGTACCGTGTCGCCAAAGGACTTGCTTTTCAAGGCCCAAGATAGTATTTCGGGCTGTAGCATGAGGTACAGCATATGTTTCCAACCATCCAGTGGTTGCTTCCACCATTGTAAGTACATAACGCTTACCTTGACGTGTTTGTGGAAGTGTAATATAATCAATCTGCCAAGCTTCTCCATACTTATACTTTAACCATCGCCCCCCATACCATACAGGTTTTAACCGTTTCGCTTGTTTGATTTCGGCGCAAGTTTCACATTCATGAATAACCTGTGAAATAGTGTCCATAGTTAAGTCCACCCCTCGATCGCGAGCCCATTTATATGTTGCATCTCTACCTTGATGCCCTGAAGCATCATGGGCCCACCGAGCTAGGAAAAGTTCACCTTTATGTTGCCAGTCCAAGTCCACCTCAGCTACTTTAATCTTAGCAGCTTGATCTGCTTGTTGGTTGTTTAGATGTTCCTCGGTGGCTCGACTTTTAGGCACATGAGCATCTACATGCCGAACTTTCACAGGCAGGCTCTCTAGCCGAGCAGCAATATCTTGCCACAGTGTGGCAGCCCAAATGGGTTTACCTCTACGCTGCCAGTTGCTTTTCTTCCATTGCTGTAGCCACCCCCACAAGGCATTTGCTACCATCCATGAGTCAGTATAGAGATAAAGTATTGGCCACTTCTCTCGTTCAGCAATGTCCAAAGCCAGCTGGATGGCTTTCACTTCTGCAAACTGACTCGATTCACCTTGTCCTTCAGTGGCTTCTGTAACTTGTCGTGTGGGACTCCACACAGCAGCTTTCCACCTTCGATGTTTTCCTACAAGACGACAGGATCCATCTGTGAACAGTGCATACTGCTTATCAGTCTCTGAAAGTGTATTATACGGTGGTGCTTCTTCAGCACGTTTTACTTCCTCCTCATCTGGAGACATCCCAAAGTCTTTACTTTCTGGCCAGTCTGTAATCACTTCTAGGATCCCTGGGCGATTGGGACTTCCAATTCGAGCTCGTTGCGTGATCAATGCAATCCATTTACTCCACGTAACTTCGGTTGCATGATGTGGAGAGGGAACCGTCCCTTTGAACATCCAGCTCAGCACTGGCAGTCGAGGTGCCAGGAGGAGCTGTGCTTCAGTACCGATCACTTCTGAAGCAGCTCGAACTCCTTCATATGCTGCTAGTATCTCTTTTTCAGTTGGAGTATAGTTGGCCTCAGATCCTTTGTATCCTCGACTCCAAAAACCTAAGGGTCGACCTCGGGTTTCTCCTGGTGCTTTCTGCCAGAGGCTCCAGGTAAGTCCATTATCTCCGGCTGCGGTGTAGAGCACATTTTTAACATCTAGTCCAGTCCGAACTGGTCCAAGGGCCACCGCATGAGTTATCTCACGCTTAATTTGTTCAAAGGCTTGTCGTTGTTCAGGGCCCCACTCAAACTGATTCTTTTTACGAGTCACTCGATACAGAGGGCTCACAATGTGGCTGTAGTCAGGAATATGCATTCTCCAAAAACCTACAACACCCAAGAAAGTCTGTGTCTCCTTTTTATTAGTAGGTGGAGACATTGCTGCAATTTTGTTGATCACATCCATTGGGATCTGCCGACGGCCATCTTGCCATTTTATTCCTAAAAACTGGATCTCTCGTGCAGGTCCCTTGACCTTGCTTCTTTTTATGGCAAAACCAGCATCCAAAAGAATCTGAATTATTCTCTCACCTTTCTCGAAGACTTCTTTCGCTGTGTCGCCCCATACAATGATGTCATCAATATATTGCAGGTGTTCTGGCGCTTTACCTTGCTCCAGCGTGGTCTGGATCAGTCCATGGCAGATGGTAGGACTGTGTTTCCACCCCTGGGGCAAGCGATTCCACGTGTACTGGATGCCTCTCCAGGTGAAAGCAAACTGCGGCCTGCACTCTGCTGCTACAGGAATAGAGAAAAATGCATTAGCAATGTCAATTGTAGCATACCACTTAGCTGCCTTTGACTCCAGTTCAAATTGCAGTTCTAGCATGTCAGGCACAGCAGCACTCAGTGGTGGCGTAACTTCATTCAGGCCACGATAGTCTACAGTTAGTCTCCACTCATCACTAGACTTACGCACTGGCCAGATTGGGCTGTTAAAAGGTGAGCGAGTCTTACTGATCACACCCTGGCTTTCCAATTGACGGATCAACTTCTGGATAGGAATCAAAGAGTCTCGATTGGTGCGATATTGCCGGCGATGCACCGTCGTGGTAGCAATTGGCACCTGCTGATCGTCAACCATCAGCAGTCCTACAACAGAAGGATCATCTGAAAGACCAGGCAAATCAGACAGCTGTTCAATTTTCTCAGTGTCCACAGCTGCTATACCAAATGCCCACCTATACCCTTTTGGGTCCTTAAAATACCCTCTCCTGAGGTAGTCTATGCCAAGGATGCACGGAGCATCTGGACCAGTCACAATAGGATGCTTTTGCCAGTTTTTTCCAGTTAGGCTCATTTCAGCCTCTACAACAGTCAGTTCCTGGGATCCCCCAGTCACTCCAAAAATATTGATGGATTGCGTTCCTTTATAATTAGAAGGAATTATCGTGCACTGTGCACCAGTGTCCACTAAAGCTTTGTACTCCTGGGGGTGTGTTGTACCAGGCCATCGTATTTGTACAGTCCAATAAACTCTATTATCCCTTTCCTCCACCTGGTTGGAGGCAGGGCACCTCTAATTTCTGTTTTGCACAGTCTCTGGGTGTGAATTAGAGGTTCCTTCAAGAGCATCAGAATCTCTTCTGCTCCTTTTGTAAACTGGAGCAGCCACCTTCCTAGGAGTTTTTCCTTTTATCTCACGTACTCGTTCTTGAAGTTCTGAGGTAGGTCTTCCATGCCACTTATTCATGTTTTCTCCCTGCTCATGTAGGAAGAACCACAGTGAACCTCTTTTTGTGGGCTGCCTCTGTCCTCTCTCTCGAGATTGGAAACGCCTTTTCCTAACAGCTGAAACATAGGTTTGTGCAGGTCGTGAATGGTATGTGTCTTCTCTGAGTTCTTTGATTTCTTGCAATAGCTTTTCAAACCGGTCATCAGATTTTTCACACAGTTTCTCTACAGCAGAGACACAAGCCCGTAGAGAACCAGCAAGGCTGTCCTCAAAGTTCCGGAGCTGCTCAATCACTTCAGTAATATCTTGTATACCTCGTGATGACCAGACCATTCCTGCCAATGACTTAGCATATGCAGGTGGTGCACTTTGTACAAATCTGCGCCACAGGGGTCGTGTACAATTGATTCTATCTGGGTCTGTCCCCTCTTGGCTGTTTGGTTCAAAATAGATGATCTCTCGCACAGCTAATTCTCTCAGGAGCTGAATACCTCTCTCCATAGTATTCCAGTTCCCTAACTTGGATATACAATCTTCCTTGTAGGGAAATCTTACTTTCATAGCTGCCAGGAGTCGGGCCCAGAGAGTAGTGGCATTAGACTCTCTTGAAATTGCCCTATCAATGGTGGAGTCTCTTGACAGAGATCCCAGCTGCCTGGCTTCACCACCTTCCAATTCAATTGTTCCTGCCCCATTGTCCCAGCATCGGAGCAGCCAGGTTAAAATATTCTCGCCTTCACGACGACTAAAGTCTTTTCGCAGATCTCTCAGCTCACCTGGAGAGAAGGACCGAGTGGTGGTCACTTCATCTCCTCCCTGTCCTGATGATGATGGCCCTTGGGTTGATGTTGGCCCTGTGCCATCATCTGCTGCACGGGTAGTCTTTCTAGTGACTTTCTTACAACCGGCAACTGATGCTGATATGGGTTTACCATCATTTGATTCACTTCCAGAGTCTGAATGACTGTCACAGTGGTTACTGTGGTTACAGCAGCAACAGTGCCCAGTGTGTGAAGAAAGGGGGGCTGCCTTAGCCTGTGAGGCTGGAGAAGTAACGTTATCAGCAATGTCCTTGGGCTGCGTAGGAGCCGTACCTTCAGCCTGCGAAGCCGCGGTTGGCGGGGGGGCAGTGGCAGCAGCTGCAGCCTTTGCTGCTTTGCTCTTTCTCGAGCGGCCAGGAGAGCTTTTTGCTAAAGCTTCCGAAGACGCATCGCAAATCTCAGGACAACAAAGAGACGCAAACCTCCTGTTGAACGCCATTTCTCTTAACAGAAGCACAAACTGACACACATTCAGCAAACCAGATAACACCATCACAGTTCTATCAAAACTCCAAGGATATTCAAAATTCTCTAAAACATTTGCGAACTCTCCTAGCGAAAAAACGAAAGTATTGTTAGTCAGCCTTTCTAAAGATTCGCTTGACCAATTAGCAAACACAGAGCCGTTCTGCTCTTTAATCTCTCCTGGAGGCTTTTCAAGGTAAAGCAGAAGCGAGTAGAAATTAATTAGCGGCTGCAGTACAATGAAATAAACCAGTGACAAACCACACAGTATCATCATAATCATTGTCCAGTTCCTTGTTGTTATATAATGAATACTTCGATTAAGAAAGAAAGCCCAACACAGATATGGAATCAGTGAGCACAAGGTAGAAAACAACTGATACAACTTATGCCATAACATCTTTAAATCAACGTAATTCACTTTGCCTTAATACCACTAAATAATGTCCGAAGCAAACAGACGCGCGAGTATCACAACTCTATGAGTTGGCACCGTGCCAAGAAAACTGAAAGGTACGTTAGAGCAGCAGAAAAGCCAAAAATCTCCAAATTTACCCCTTTCTCTTGCCCCACGTTGGGCGCCAATTATCTGTCGAGGGTTAAGATTGCGGGGTGACAATAAAACCCTGGCAGATGTATTGTTAACCTCCTCTCCCCCCCACTTCCCCCTTTTGCCCCTCCCTCTCCCCCCTTCCCACTCAGGACAGGCGATCGGGAGGGAAAGAAGGACAGAGAGAAGAGAGTTGGAAAAATTAAAGGTATTTTACTAATGCTACTAATAAGAATAGAGAAAATAATACAAAATATACAAAACCAATCTTGAAAGTCTCAGCAACTGCAGAGCCGGCCACCAAAGTCCAGGATTAGACTCTGCAGCCAAGTGGAGCTGGATTCAGTCTCTCACTAGGCCTCAGTTCTCAGGGACAACCAGCGAGATCCTCTCCTAAGGTCGGCCATAAGCAGAAGGGAAAAGGGAAGAGATCCTCGTGATCTCCCACTTTTATATGAAGTATTCACGTGAATGGAATGTTATACACAGTTGGTCAGTTTCTTAGTCACTTGTTTCTCGTCGCCCCTCTCGCGAGATGTCCATCCGTGCTTATCAATATGTTTGCATTCCATTGCTAGGTTTACCAAAACATGGGTCTGGTTCTCCAGGAAAATGCAGTTAATATGAAGGCTTTAGCTGACAGGCAAAATTCACTGAAAGAGAAACTTGTTTTTAACAAAACCAGGACACTTGTGTAAAGCACGTAATGGCCTTAATTTCCCTACATCAGTGGAATATGGGTTAGGTGTTAGGAAATGCTGTCGGCAGCAAAGGATAACAAAGCATCTGAACAGACTGCCTAGGACATGTGCAGGATCTCCATTGCTGCAGATTTTTCGAGATCATTTGAAAAGGGAATTCAGCAAAAATGAGATAAATGTGTTTAATCCTTCCATGGACAAAAGGACACTTCCAGCCCATTTTCCGTAATTCCCTCCATTATCGCATAAAACAGAGACACTTCCGTTATCCGAGGCAAGATGGCAAGGTGATGGTGAGATACAGATAGCACCTTTAATAAGACTAATTGGTTTATCTTCGAAAAAGTATAAAAAGCTCAGGCTCAGAAATCCTTCTACAGGCTTGAAATAGAGGCAGCTTTCTTCAGAGCTGGGAGACTTAAATACATCCACAAACTTAAACATGCAGCTTTGCTGGATAGCATGAGCTACAGACTTGTTGATACAATTTTATGGTACATTACAATCCTCCCCAACTTTATGTTCCAGGAGGGGTAATTAATTATTTGCTTCATTGGAGATTACCTATTGCTTTTCTTTCTCCTGCCAGCATGTTTTCTCCTACATCAGTGTCAGCTACATTACCTTTCAGAGGTGGTCCCTATGCTATGTATGTAGCACATTGCTGCAACAACATACATGCAGATCTGAAGTCAGGGAAGGATGACCCCTGCTATGTTTTTTAGGACAGCGTTCTGGTCCTTTCAAGTCTGAGGGTGTTGTCCAGTCTCTTCTTGAACACTGTCAGGTTTGGGGCTGTGACACCTCCCTGGGGAGCCTGTTCCAGTGCTCCACCACCCTCTGGGTGAAGAACCTTTTCCTAATGTCCAACCTAAACTTCCCCTGGCACATCTTCCTGCCATTTCCTCGGGTTCTGTCACTATGTACCAAGTCTGGCTTCATGGCTTGATGTCTCCCAAGTGCTGTCTGCAGTCCCAGGACATACCTCTGCTCTGCAGGGGCGCAATTTCTCATCCATCTTCTTCCCCAGCTCAATGTCATTCCTGACAGATATCTGCCCACCTGTCAGTAGTGGATACCTGCAGTGATGGAGAAACCACAGCTTTTTCAGTCTTCTCCAGCACTTCCTTATCTTCAATTTTAGAAAGCCTTCCATGCCACAATGCTTAACTTTTTACTTTTACCATTGAATCATTTTGTTTTAGACCTTGCTGCCCCCCTCTGACCTGTCTCTGCTTGGCCCACCCATCATACAGATTGTGTTTGAAGCACTGTTGCCCAAGCTGGGCACTGAGGCCTTTGAGGGAAGATCATCAAGCAGAGCAGAGCAGAACTATCTTGTGTTTTCACGTTGGGACACTTGTGTTTATATATCCCCTACAAGACTTACCTTTTTTACAGCAACAAGATATTATTGAGTTATGCTCAGCCTGTAGCTCACTTCTCCAAAATTGCTCCTCACCTGGTAATTCCCTGGTGTGATTTTGAGAAGTTGTGTTTGCTGTTTAATGCAGAACTTCATATTTGACTACTCAAAACTGAGTCAAACTGTTTTGCAGGGGATTTCTTAATTTATTTTATTTTTTAGTTCTTAATCTGTGTACTAAGTTGCATGCAACCTCTTCCAGCTTCATGTCACTAGCAAATGTCCCTTTTTTTCTATTCCTAGGTTGTTACTGAAAATGTGGAGTGACATCAGACTTGGGACAGACCGCACAGACCACTGCCTGAATGTCCTTTCAGTCTTATTGTGAGGTGAGACTAGGGCACCAAGAAGAACTCTCTATGATTTTCCAGCCACTCTTATAACCATCTCAAATAATTTAATCTGGACCATACTTCTTCAGCTTCGAAAAGTCAAGATATGTGACATTTACTGATTCTTCCACTATCTTGTTATGAAAACAAATTTAGATTGGCCTGACATAACCCAATACAATTAGGTCAGTTTGATGCATGCTGGCTGTTAATAATCTCCTTGTTTTCTCCCAAACACTTACAAAATTGTTTGTGATTTGTTCCAGGAGAGTTCATGGAAGTGAAGTTGAGCAACGTGAGCTACTGGAGTTAATCCTGAAGTCCATGGAACCGACACAACCCCTGCCAGGAGTACCATGTGCTTTAGGTCAGTGTCAAAATAAGGGGATCTTTGATATTTAATTAAATCAATTATCTTTCCTATCCATGTGGAAATGTGCCATTAAGTATTTTGCAGGTAGAATAGGAGGATTCAGTGGGAAACTGCTGGAGCAGCTCTGGAAGCTGGTGGAAAACTGAACTTGCCTCCCCCTTTTCTCAGGCAAAACTAACCCTCAATTTACTTGCTGGGGGACTTCTCAGGATCACTTGCAGGAGGGGGATGCCAGGCTTCTTGGAAGTGCTGCAGGGGTTAGCCAGCAACTGAAGCTTTTGGTTTGGTCTAGTCAGGGTTGGGTTCCTAGTGCCACAGTTCTGCGTTCAGGCTCAGACCTTTGCTCCCCTACCTTGCACACAGTTGTTGTGTGTTTCCAAGGGACTGCAGTTGTTCATCAAGAAGGAGAGCAGATCTGGGTCTTGACACTGAAAAAAACCCCAAATGTCTGACTAAGTATTGTAAATGAGGGATCCATGCATGTTTTTGGGTGTGTGGGCAAGGAGGAATCTTGTGGCTGCCTCCAGTACAGATGTGATGTGTGGAGGGGCTCTTAATCCCAGTAGTTTGGTCTGGAAAAAAAAATGAGTCCTCCCACAGGTACTGCTTTCACTGATCTGGGCTTCAGGTCCTTATATATGATAGTAACTACTCTCGATGAGTAAATTGCCCCTCACCTCTGATGTGCATATTGCTCCTTTTACAGTGCTCACAAACACCCAGTGTTTTTGCTTTTCATTCCCGATGTTTTCCCACACCAAGGCTATGCGCTCTGAGGGTTTTTTAAAATTTCATTCTATGACACAATGTGTTCATTCCTATACAGTTCCCTCTGAAGATCCCTGCAACAATACCATGAGAGGATCTGTGCGACTCCAGCCACGACAGGTGCGTTCAGCTGCTGCTGAAATTACGTAAGGCATCTAAAAATAAGCAAAACCTCCAAGTTTTCAGGGTGAATCCAGTTTCTTGGGATCTACTGCAGCGAGGAAGGAGGAGGGGGCTGGCTGGAGCTGAATCCCCACCCCAGACCCCTGCCTTGCGCTCAGCTCTACCCCTTCCCATGCAAAGGGAACTGACTCCTGAAGTGGAAACCCTGTGGCTGGGCTGGTGTTTTTCAGAGGAAGGTCTGGTTTTTGCTGTGCCAAACACTGGGTTTTGACAAGCCAGGCAACATCCTCTTGGTATGTTTGCATCTGCGTAAGGCTTCTGGTTAAAGTCTGGGGGAAGTGTAGAGATCACGCCTTAACTATGAAAACAGTTCTGTTCTCATGTCATAGGTTCCAGCACATCAGCACGTAGGAGCACTCGTTTCCTTTGAGCGGCACTGGTTTGTATCAAAAAAGAAAAAAGGAAAAAAAATATATTAAAAAGCAAGCAAGACACAGTTTTGCTCCTGTTGTTGCTTAAGCCGCTCAGTCTAATGTCAAGAAGAGGATAGAATTGAATTTCCAGACACCCTTTCTGGGTAATTACCCTTCCTCTTCTCACATCCTCAAGAAAAGGCTGATTTTTATAACCACTGTATTTGTGGGTTTTCTTACTCTAATTTTTTTTTTTTTGTTTTTAACTGTGTCAAATATATTAGATCAGGCATATGCAAAAGGCTATGGAATATGACTGTATTCAGCCAAAAGTGATTATTCTTAAGGGATAATTTGACTAATGAAAGTTTAATTGTATTTCAGGGAACCGTATGCCATTGTGGTGCATTATTTTTGTACCTCATGGCTTGTGCTATTAAAAGATTGCAGCTGATACAGAGTGATATGGGAGGATGCCAACTGGATTCAGAGAATTTAATCAGATTACTTTGGCTTTGAAATCTCTTCATTGGTTAGTTACAAAATTTCCTATTAATTTTAGGGCATTTCTCCTCAGTTTTGAGGTCTCTAATAGCATTAGCTTGAAACCTCAGGAATGATTTGGGAAGGAAGAGATATTTCATGTTATTCTATTTTCCTCTAGTCATTTTTTTCTGAAGTTTCAGCTTGTGTAACTTTGGGATGCGTGTTGAATACCTTTTGAAAGCATGCGAGAGCAGATAGTTTTAAAGGTTGTTGTCCACATATCTGAAATCATCTGCCTTCACAGATTCAAAAGGCTTGTCTCCATTTTCATTTGTAGCCCTTTGTACAGCTTTTAAATTTTGAAGCTTCTTGTTTGAATAAAAAGCATGCACGTGCAAAAGGCTTAAAAATATCAGTTACAAATTCAGTATTTCCCCCCACACTGATACACTGGGGTGGAAGAAAACAGCTACTGGGTGGATAACAATTATGTGGAAGAAAAAAGCATCTACTAATGCTGGGTACCACAAGCAGAAAGAGGAATAAATGACTGGTGCTTAGGAGAAGCCCAACTGAGTTCACATTGCTGGAACAAAATGCCCACCAGAAAGGACATCAGATAACAGGATACTTTGCCTAGTGGGGTAATTACGATTCAAATAGTAGATGTATTCAAGGCAACGTAAGATAAATTCTCCAAAAATATGGTGTAGGCTGCATAGCGGTGTCAGGGGAAGATGAGGGCCTGGTTCACCCGCTCTCCTTCCCCATTACTTCTCAATTGCCCTCAGCCCCCTCTGTTGGTCGGGGGATGTGGGCAGGAGGGGGCAGTGGGTCCCACTGTATTTCACAGAAAGAAGCCAGGGCCAAGATAATCACCTAATAAAAACAAAATTAACGAAATTTTGGACACGGAACAAAGGGATGCACCAAATAAGGATGGCCAGAGCCAGGCTCCCAAAGGTATGAGCTTTGTCTGAGCCTGTTTGGAGGGTGTTGGTCTCTTCTCCCAAGCAGCAAATGATAGGACAAGAGGAAAAGTCACCAAGCTGTGGTAGTGGTGGCTTAGATGGGATATTAGGATTTTTTTGCCTGGAAAGTGTTGCCAGGCACTGGAACAGGCTGCCCAGGGAAGTGGTTGAGTCACCATCCCTGAAGTGTCTAAAATATGCATAGATGAGGTTCTTAGGGACATGGTTTAGTGACAGAGTTCAGTTAATGATTGGACTTGATGATCTTGAGGATCTCTTCCAACCAAAATGATTCTATCATTCTATGTCTGCTTGTTTCTTATCAAGTAGGGGTGTATCTGGTGCCTGAGACAGTGCCAGTCCAGGCTGGGATTTTTTTTCAGCTTCACATTACAGAGAAATAGGAACTTCTGGTTATGTTTAAAGAGCAAGGGTGGGAAGAAAATCCCACTGACAGCATATGCCTTATGACAGCACTAGCACATTCTTTGTGAAAGTGATGGGCAGCTAATGAAATCAATGCAGGAAAGAACCCAAACTGGGGGGGCTTTTTGTTTGTTTGTTTTTGTTTGCTTGTTTGTTTGTGTTTGTTTTTTTTTTTCCCCTTCTCAAAAGCTCTGGCCTGAGAAGGGGCTGCAGAAACAATCACAGCCTGTGAAATCAGGACAGTATTCAAAAAAAAAAAAACAACAGAGGGGCAGGGGAAAGTAGGATATATAATTAGTGCCAGCTGGATGTGAAATCACTCTGGCATTTCAGAATAATAAAAATATTTTTTGGCCATTCATTTGGTCTGGCATGTAACATCAACACTGCTGCCACATCAGCATTCAGAGTTAGAGTGCCGGAAAGGAGACACCAGCAGAGACCAAAAGGCTGCTCAGCTTCCCAGAGCAGGACATTGTTGTAGGATCACAGAATCACAGAATGTAAGGGATTGGAAGGGACCTTGAAAGATCCTCTAATCCAATCCCCCCACTGGAGCAGGAACACCCAGATGAGGTTACACAGGAATGTGTCCAGGTGGGTTTTGAATGTCTCCAGAGAAGGAGACTCCACAACCTCCCTGGGCAGCCTGTTCCAGTGCTCTGTAACCCTCCCTGTGCAGGTTTCTTCTCATATTTAAGTAGAACCTCCTGTGTTCCAGTTTGTACCCATTGACCCTTGTCTTATCATTGGTTGTCACTGAGAAGAGCCTGGCTCCATCCTCATGACACTCACCCTTTACATATTTATAAACATTAATGAGATCACCCCTCAGTCTCCTCTTCTCCAGGCTAAAGAGACCCAGCTCCCTCAGCCTGATCACAGATACAGCATCACTGGGAAGGATGCTCCAGGCAACAAGTATGCAAGCAGGAGCACTCCCTGGATCCAGGGTAGCCAATGGATGGAGATTGTCAGGAAAAAAAAAGCGCAATTTGCTGGACCAACTGCTGAAAAAGGGAGGAGTAGCTGTAGCTGAGATAAAAGGGGGCTGGTGGCAATGGCACAGCTTTTCCTATGTAAAATTTTTCATTATTTGACTTGCTCATTGCTCAATCTAACCTCCATTTTGACGTAGGCATTTTAAGTTTGACCTTCCCATAAACATAAGATGAGAAAAATCTTTCCAAAACATATGGCACAGCTTTGGATGATCTGAGCATCACAATTTGCAATAGGAGGAGTGAATTTCTTCAGTCTTCTTTAGCTTGACCCTTGTTTACAGCCACCTCTCTCTTTCAGCGTTATGCTACCCCGGGTGAGTGCTGTCAATGCAACGAGGAAAAGCAGCTTTCACTTCTCTGTGCTTTGGACACACACACTTGCCCCCTGTTCTTCACCCAAAGCTGAGAACTGTGGGGATGAGGAGCCATTGTAATGAATAAGGCACCTTGTTGAACAAGCAAACGTCAGACAGGGAAGTGTTGAACTGGGAGATATATTTCCTATTTTATTCTAATGCCTGGTCCAGGGCTGATCTGTGACTAAGATAAGACAGAGATGATGGAGAGCCAGAAAAGCACATCAGGTGGAGCACAGCAGCATGGAGGTGGCTCCTGTGCAGCGATGGGTGTCACAGAGGTGTTTGCGAGGAGGTGGCACCTCCCCAGCCAGGGAAGTGCCATGTGCTTGGCCACTGGGACATTCCCTCATCCCAAATCCAGGTTTGACACTGCTCTTCCTGAAGCAAGAGACACCAAATGCAGGGTTTCACTGCATGGACTTCACAAGGGAAGGCTTCAGACCTACTTGGACAAGTGACAGAGGGACACTGGGTAGGAGGAGGGACCAAAGAAAAATTGGGAGAAGCAAAGGGGTCTCCATGGGTTGACATATAAAGGAAGCTGCTGTAAATCAAGCTGAGTTGGACCCAGCAAGGACAGCAAGCAGTAAAGTCCTTTCTGAGGCATAAACAGAAAGCAGACGAGAAGTGAGTAAGGAAGCAGTAAGGGAAGAGGCAAGTGCAAGAGATATTCAGATAGTGAATCAAGCTAAAAAAAGCACCATAATTCAGTTTTTTAATAAACAGATGTTAAATACTTTGGGTAAAACCAATAACGCTGTCAGGAATTAGGGCATGAAGATTCAAGGGATCACACCACAGGTGAAAAACAAAGCAGTATGATCAGTGCTTACCACACCTTATACACCTATATATGTACCTTACCTTACCACATAGACAAGATCATCTCCATCCAAGGACCCTAAAGACTCATTCATCAGACCACAGGGAATTGTTAATCCAACAGTAACTACTTTTTCCATAAAGTACTCAGTCAGAGGTGCTAACCCAGATTTAGAAAACGGGAAATTATTCCTAGCTTGTTGATCACTGTAGTCTTGATATTAGAAAAGGCCTAGAACAAAATTTGAATGACAAATGAAAAATAATAGAGTATTCAGGAGAAAAAAAAAAACCCCACCTGTTAAATTTAGGCTGAGTTTAGCAGGGGTAGCTCGAGGCAGCCTCATCTGATAGACAACTGAAAGACCAGCAGATGACTGATAGAAAATTGATTTTCTAGGTATGTAATATAGCTGAATTTCAACAGATTATTTTGATATAGAGATACCTGGAAAATTTTCAGAAAAGCTAACGAAGATGGACATTAGTGTAAGAATGATGGGTGGGGTAAAAGTTTGACTCACAGTGAGAAACAGCTTTTGTACTTTAGGGGAGCATCAAGTCAGAGGGAACCTGCCAGTGGCATTCCTTACAGACAGGTCTTAGCTTTGGTTTTCTTAAATACTTGCATGACTGGTTTTGGCACAGACAAATGGGAGTGTACTTATGAACACTGCTTTAATGTGCTGTCATTAGGGAGTAGGATATGGGCAGGTTTTGGAAGGAACTGGTTAAGTTTGAGGAGTGGGGTAAAATGTGTCAGATGAGATGGAGTAACACAGAACAGCAAAGTGATGCACAAAGGAAATTTTGTACTATGCTCTGGGAAATTTGTCCATTGAAAGTCATCTGGCCTGGAGAGATCTGAGCACTGGACTCAACTATGGGTGACTATGGAGAACAAATGTGAGGTGACTATGAAAAATTAAAACCAGCCCAAATAGGTATGAAAGCTAGTGTGGAAGAAGGATATGGTGAGCCCTAATGAAGATGCTGGCAAGCTCTGACTTACTCAACTCCAATTATTCACTTTTAAGAGAGAGAAATTTTACTGAAATCAAATCAGGTAAGGACATAAAACTGAGCTAAGGGAAAAAAAAAATCTAATTGCTAAAAGGTGAATAAAAAGCTTTGGCTTGTGTTCCTTAGTGAAAATGAAGCTGAGAGTTGGTTGATGTCTATCAAAATAATGTAGGTAACCCGAAAGGAAGGATACAAACTATTTAAGCTGGGGAGATGATCGGCACGAAAGTCAATGGGTCTGGACTGTTTGCTGTTACCTAAGGCTGGAAACTAGAGGATGTCTCCTCTGGCTTGAAAGCAGTAAGGTGCTGGGACAGCCTTCAAATAGAGGCAAGTGCCCAGCTGGCATGAAGATGGAGTCTCAGGAGGGTGAGAAAGAGCTGCAAGCAAGGGGGCAAGACTTGAGGTTATATGAATTTAATTCCCACCCTGTCTTCTTCTGTTTGAGTAGCCAGTAATCCCTTGATGAGCCTCACAGTGGGCTCTGTTTGCTCTGCACTGTATCAATGTTTATCTCATTTGCAGCAGAGAAAGCAAACCCGGGAAATGGGAATTTCACTCCGAGGAGAAACGCGACGGTGCCCTCGCTTGTGAGCTGTGAAGGGCAGATCTGCCTCCGCGTTTCAGCAGACTATTCTTCAGCCATCTTTCATTCATCGTCGGGAATGAGAGCTAATTAACTCCTAGCCTGTTTCATAACGGAGAGACTAGCCTCTCTAAGAGGTAAGACACTTCCTTTCTTTGCTTGAAACGTCATGAACTTTCAAACTTGGCAAGGCTCTTTTGAGTTCAATCTAATAGTAAACCCAAACTTCCCATCGCACAAAAGCAATGAGCCTGAACTTGCCTGAACTTGCCTCAGGGAGCTGAGATCCAAAGCTCTGTCATTCGCTCAAAAGCCATTCTCCTCTTTGCAAGGGCAGGATGTTGTTGTAACAGAGCATCCTTGCTGTTTGCTCAGCCTCCCTTCCTCGTGATGAAATCCCTGTATAGCGACTCTGGAGGTCCTCCTTCAGCTCCATTTTTGGGCATACAATGTGCTGCCCAACTAATCCCCACTCTTTTCTATGAGTGATTTATGGAGACTCGAAGGACATTGAGAATCAGCACATTCTCTGTTTTCCAAACGTTGGTGCAACGAGAGCGGTACTTTTTCTGCCAGTGGGAACCTGAAAGACCTGATGGGCTTTTCTGGCAGGACTCGATGTCAATGAAAGGGGCGCCAAGCTGCCCGCGGAGCAAGAGGAAGTACCAATGTGTGTTTGCTTTGACTTCCACTGGGAACCACGGAAAAAATATTTTGACTTGATTTTACAGTTCAGTTTCTTGTTAGCACAATGCAAGCGCTCGGCCAGTGATCAGAAATGCTCTTGCTTAATTTGCATCGGTTCCCATTCAGTTATTAGGCACAACTGACATTATAAGAACAAAAAAAACAACCACCACATTGAAGGGTGAAATGCTTCTTTTCTCATATTTTTTTTTTCTTGCAATACCAGTTCTTTTTTTAAAAGAGAATGGTTTTATGTCATCATGAAGTGTTTATTCTGGGAGGGAGGAGGGGAGTCTGTGATGTTTGTTCTAGGCATCTAAATTTAAATGACTAAGTTAAGCACATAAACTCTCTAGACTGCGTGTAGAAACCTATGGAGAGGGAAGGGCTCCTCTAGTCAGTAGTTCAAGGGCTCTTGCTTAAATGAGCAGTATTTTATTACTATGTCATGCAATAAACCAGGTGTTTAGGGTTATATTTTCTTTTACCTTCTTGCTGCTCTTGTGCTCCCGGATGATGAGAAAAGCACAGAAAGTTTTCTGTATATCTAGGTTTGTTAACTGACATCTTCCTGTATTTCATTAAGCAGATCACAAAATTACTAGAGCACAAGGGAATGAACTTCCTTCCCCTTATATAAATACAAACAGCCCACTCTGATGTTTAGTTCAAAGCTCAGCAATTTTACCTATGCAAGAGTGGAGATTGGTGGTGGAAACATATCCCTTATATTTGAAGTTGGAAAGAGAATTTGGACTCATATAGGCCTGTCATGGAAGTTGGGAAGCCTGCAATTTAGGAACTGTTACACTATACTGTTCCCAAATCTGTTTTGCCCATCCTCCTTTTTGCAGTGGGGACCACCAGAAGATGCTTTTGATGAGTCCTGAAATGGGTTTGAAATAGGCAGGCCGTGACATTTGGTCACATCCTAATCCTCCACAGACAGAAGCTGGCTGAAGTCAGGTCTGACATATGGATGTTAGTTTCCCTTCTACATCTTATCTTAGCATTAAATATTAAATACAGGTTTTCTTGCTGCCCACGTAACAGGGAGAAGGTGCAGCTACAATATATCACCTTTAGAGAAGCAGTTTTCTTGTAAGAAAATCAAGGGGAAAATGTTTAAATGAAATTACTGTGAGTACTCAGAGAGCAGGTGAGCACTGTCAAACTGGAAAGATTTATTGAGCTGAATCCCCAGGGGTATGGCCTGGGTTCAGGACTATTCAGTATTTTCATCAATAATTTGGATGAAGGAGTGGAGAGTCCCTTTGTTAAAGTTTTAGCCAACAGCAAGAGACACTAGGGAGGAGAGGATTAGCACTCAGGAGATCTCAGTAATTAGAGGGATGGTCTGGAAATAAACAGAATGTGACTTCGTGAAGACAAGTGCAAATCTGCGCCTACATTGAAATAATCAGCTCCGCAGGCACACGGTGGGAGAGAGCAGCCAGGTAGCAGCTCTGCCACGAGGGAGCTGGAGGTCGTGATGGAGCAATGACTCAGCCGTGGAAGGAAGGAGCATCAGGCTGGGTTGGACAGATGGGGATGTCGCCTGTGAGACACAGACGGATAATCCCTTCGGCGGGATCAGTGAGATTGGTTTCTGGCATCATAACTTGGGAAAGATGTGGCCACAGTCCCGAGGAGAGAAAGGCATCAGGGAGGAAGCCTACAAAACATCTATGGAGCTGTGCCAACGAGGAGAGAGGCAAAGCATTTGTATTTAGCCTGGGGAAGGCAAGGCTGAATGGAGACAGGATAACAATCTTCAAGCACAGTTAGTCTCCAAAAAGAGGAAGGTGGTGAGCTATTCTGTGTTCAGAAATTATCCTTTGTGGTTTAACCACTATTTTCTGTGGTTAGACAAAAAAAAAAAAAAAAGAAAGAGAGAGGGAGAGAGAAATGGAGATGGCAGCAGATAACCTGACTTTACTGCTTTACTTATGAAGTGCCTTGGGGCATAAAGCACATGATCAAACATAGTCGAGTTACTGCAGCTTAATGAGTTATTGCCTGTTGGCTGAACCATACTAATTAACCATGTGTATGCCCTTAGCCTGCCTCCCTTGCCAAATTAAATGGGCTCCCTTAAATTCTTGTGTTTTACTCTGCAGATGAGGCAGGCTGAAAGCTTGTGTAAGATCGGTGATTATAGCTCAGCTGATGGAGGGTGACTTCTCAGGGACAGAAACTTGTTCTTAGCACTCAATGGTAACATGGGCACTGTTATACCTGGAAGTAATAAAAGGGATTTGACAAGGGAAGAGGAGCAGAAAAGAGACCTAAATATATGTTAATTCACAGGTGTATGTCAACAGGAAAGTGGCTCTACACAATTGTGTTGGAAGTGTAGTAACACCGAGTTTTATAAGAGATCTCAGTAGTTTTTGTCTGGGAAGGCTTCTAACACAGTAATTAAAAAAACGTAGCATGGAGAACACTACAGAGCACTGCACGCATTTCTCTCACAACTGCACACATGCTTGCTT
Organism: Streptopelia decaocto; assembly: GCF_964273445.1. NCBI lineage: Eukaryota > Metazoa > Chordata > Aves > Columbiformes > Columbidae > Streptopelia > Streptopelia decaocto. The sequence goes on along the minus strand of NC_138663.1, from coordinate 180,740,040 downwards.
TAAGTCTCTCCTGTTTTTTTAGTGTTTTTCAGTAAATTATTCTTTTTGACTCATATCCTCATGCTGCCCTCCAATTGTTGCTCTCAGCCATCAGCAATGGCTGCTGTAGTTTCTCCTTTCAATGAGGATTTTCAGTGAGAGTTTTCCCTCTTCCTTTTACCGTGACAGTTAGGAGTTGTTGGAGTGGAGCTTTCCTGGTGTGCTGGTACATGTGGAGTATACAGTGTTTCTCCTTCCTTCCTTCCTTCCTTCCTTCCTTCCTTCCTTCCTTCCTTCCTTCCTTCCTTCCTTCCTTCCTTCCTTCCTTCCTTCCTTCCTTCCTTCCTTCCTTCCTTCCTTCCTTCCTTCCTTCCTTCCTTCCTTCCTTCCTTCCTTCCTTCCTTCCTTCCTTCCTTCCTTCCTTCCTTCCTTCCTTCCTTCCTTCCTTCCTTCCTTCCTTCCTTCCTTCCTTCCTTCCTTCCTTCCTTCCTTCCTTCCCTCCCTCCCTCCCTCCCTCCCTCCCTCCTTCTCTCTCCCACCCCATTCCCCCCCTTGCCATTGATTGTTTTTCCACTGTTATAGTCAGTTTGAAGTATGTTGCTGAGGATGAACATTTGGATGTCACAATCTTAGAGAAGATTTTTGTTTACAGTCTTATTTCTGTCCGGTGTCGTATGTTGTCCCTTTTGAAGCAGTTTATTCTTTTGCTAATAGCATATAATTCAGAGAGGCAGCAAACTTGGCAAATTTGCTCAGCAGACAAGTTTGGGAAGTGCTATGTGAAATGAAAACAGAGACTTTGACTTTGTTAGTTTATTGCTGTTTTATAGAATCACATCAATCAGCCTGGAAAGGACCTCAGGAAGTTATCTTGTTCCGTTCTGTGCTCAGAGCAGGATCAAGTTTATCACTGTCTTTTCTGACTGCTGTTTGTCTAACCTGTTTTTGAAGCAAACCCCCTGGACAACCTTTCCCTGTACTTTCCTATCTTCAGCCACTTCATCTGATCCAAAATAACATAGCTGATGACAAGTTACACACAGTTCAGCCTAAACCAGCCAAACTACATTCATTTGCTGCTGCAATCCTTCCAATTTTTGGTAGGAAACAGAAATGCTAGAAATCTTCACAGAGATTGTTTGATAACGTAAAAGTTTTGTAATCTAATTTCGTCTAAAGTTGATTGTTTTCCCTTCAGGACATAGATTTTTGCACTGGGAGAGAAACTACAACATACTATGAGCTATAATGCTACAGTAGTAATATATACACTTCATTTTGTAACTGCCTGCAATCTGGAAACAAGTTTTCATGGCTGTGTCTTATATATGTGGAAGGAGGTGCTATTACCTACTATTTGGTGTTAGGCTTCCTGGCTTTCACAGATACATGCTCTAGACTGAGGATTTGTGATTTAGTTGGAGCTGAAATTTAGTCTGGGTCTGGGGAGTCTGTCCACTGCAGCACAGAAATAATTAACATCTGCATTAAGTTAATATCCAGATGTGGATCTACAGCAGGGGAAAGTCTGTGGCTGATTGGAGCTAGGGTTTGTCTTATCTCTAGTTTTACAGTGAAGAAATTTTATCTTAAAACAGTACTCTCGTAGGGTCCTTCCAGTACTGCTAACCCCCTCTGGTATTACCCAGGAAATATCAGACAATAACTGCTCCACTGAGACCCAAAGTGAAACCATCATACAAGAAGAACGTGAGAACTGCTGAACAGACTGTATTTCCAGTTATCTGAGAACAACTGTACATCTACAAGTAGCTGAGAATTGTGATGCTAGTATGATTCTGTCACGTCCTTCAGCAGATACATTTTGTACAGACAGACCCTAGTACACACAGATTAAAGAACAAACAAACCATTTTCTCCCCCTGCATGCAGAAGGAACTGTATGCAGCTTGAAAGTGAGGGGTGATGCTGGAAAAATGATGATCAAACTAGGAGGTTCTCTTAAAAAAGATGAAAGAAAGCCTATTTATTTTACAATGAGCAGCGAACTTCTGGGATTTATTCTTGCAGAAGGCTGTGGGTACAGGTACTACCAGCTAATTCAAGAAGTGGTTGGGTAAATTCATAGACAACAGGTTCATAAAGAGATACTTAGGGGAAGAAGCAGGGTTGTACTCACTAAACTCCCTAGGCAGCATGTCCTATCATCATTAACAGAGACATGGGGTGAGGTGGGCTTTCGGGGTCTCGCCCCAGTAGCACAAATCTGATCTTTTTATGAACTGCATCTCCTCCCCATCCCATCTGCCCTGCCCGTGGCTGCAGAGCCGAACCTACCTATCACAGGGCTAAAAAGGTTCTTTGCTGGGCTTGCAGTAATCTACAAAACTGGAGGTGGCCCATGGAGAAATGAATAATTGGGGTCATTAGCGTAAGGCATACTAGATCTGGATCTGGGTTAAGGGTGCTTAGACCTACCAGTATCATTGTCCAAAAATTCCTATTCGCCGCTATAGAAGAGAAGAGGAGAGACAGACTGTCAGACATACAGTTTGTCTATTTTTGCGTTCACTACATTTCATGAAAGCTGGAAATGTCGTGTATTTTCCAGAGCTCACACCATCAAATAATTCTCAGTAGTGTCACAAATAACATTGTTTCAGGTCTGTCAGGGATTTATGGACTAGAGCCAAAGACCCTTGAAATCGATATCAATAATTCTGCTGCTGAAGCTGAAGGCAAAGCTCCAACAGCTGTCAGGGGCTGTGGTTTTTTATACCCCCTCTAGCCGCAAGGAGGCAAGACCATCATAATTAGCTGCTAATTGAGAAGCCTGCATCTGAAAAGCACAATTTCAGAGAACAAAGAGCCAGAGAGGCTCATTTCCAGGGCTAATTAGAATTAATTCATAGCTATAAGTAGAAGGGCTCCCATAGTTCTGGGACTCTCTCTTGCCCTCTCCTGAAATTCTAGTCTAAACATATGTACGACAATCACAGAAGGCTCAGCATGACTTGTGCGGCTCTTGTGCAATACAGAAATAGCACCGCTTGTTAGAAATCAGCCTGTTTTGTTTTGTTTTGTTTTGTTTTGCAGCCCTGGGCTATGTCTCCCTTTTGCTGCCTCTCGTACCTGCGCTTGGGTAATGAAACCTTCTGCCTTCACTGCCCCTGGGGGTTGTCATGGTGTTTGCATGGGGACTCCGGTGCCACAGTCCTCACCCAAGCTTGCAGCAAGTGCCCAAGTGGCTCTGTTGCCTGCCCTTCCTCCCTTTAGTGATCTGTGTACTAACAAGCAAAGTGACAACCCCAGCACTTTTTCTGCTAGTGCAGGAACAGGGCTTTTAGGAAGGAAAAAAGAAAAGGTCTGCAAAACTGTCTGTTGCACCCTCTTGAAGATGCCTCAGGCAGGACTAACTTGAGGCACCTCCATGAGCTGCGGGAGGCCATTTGTTTTTCCCCCAACAGGTCCACAGGAGCTGTGTTCCTACCTGAACTGGAGCCCCACCAGAGTCCCTGGTAGCTCTTCAGGTGGTGAGGACAGAGGCTGCAGCTTCTAGTCTTCCTGTGGTTTCTTAGAATTCTTCAAGAGCTGATTTTATTCTTTAAGGCCTGAAGTTAAAAAAAAATAAAATAATCCTGTACAGTAAACATCTCTCAAGTCACAGAATCACAGAATCACAGAATGTCAGGGATTGGAAGGGACCTCGAAAGATCATCCAGTCCAATCCCCCTGCCGGAGCAGGAACACCCAGATGAGGTTACACAGGAAGGCGTCCAGGCAGGTCTTGAATGTCTCCAGAGTAGGAGACTCCACAACCTCCCTGGGCAGCCTGTTCCAGTGTCTGTTACCCTCACTGAGAAGAAGTTTCTTCTCAAATTTAAGTGGAACCTTTTGTGTTCCAGTTTGTACCCATTACCCTACAATATTCATGTCTTACTTGAGATCATCGTGTCTCTCTTGTTCATGTTTAGGCTACCACTTGCCAGTCCCAGCAGCTCTCATAACTTGAGGATTGAGTCAATGCAAGGGCACTCCAGTGAGAAAATGAACCAGATCGTTCTCTTATGAGAGCCAAAATTTTCAAAATGCCTCTATTTGTGTTGCTTCTATTTTTAGTTGTCCAATAGAAGGTGCTTTTAAAATGAGCTTAATTTTTTTTCAGAAGGTGTTAAACAACTATCTGTGGAAGACTGCAATTACTTCAATTTGCTTCAAGCTAGAGACCAGAAAAAGTGCAAGGTGATAATTGATCTGGAAAAATGCAGGATAACACGTTCTCATTAGTGATGATCTTGTTATAGAGGAGGTGGCTTGCTGAATTCTGTTGTGCTGGCCTTCCTGTGTAAGGATGTCTAACAAACCTCAGAAACTTCACAGTTTAACTGTGGGTGTTGGAAGCTGATGCTCCTGAAGCAGAAAAGTGGCTTAAATTGCAGGAAAGGAGTGTGTACTGCTCAGTAGCTGTGAGGTGCCTCAATTATGGCTCCAAATATAGATTAACTGCTGTAGCTTTCATTACCCAAAACTGAAAATCTGGAGTGTGATACCTCTGCGAGTGTGTGCTGGGGCATATGTGAACAACACGTTGCTGAGCGCCTTGAGTACCTTTTAGATTTCCTGTTAAAGGAAACTGATTTTCTGAAAAAAGATTTTCCAAAGGATTTTCTGCCCACAGGTGGCCATCTGGGTTAGCAAATTGCAAGAATAATCTTTCAATTCTTTTCTACGTGGCTTAAGCAAATCCTCCTTTCTGTGCAGTGTATCTTGTATGTTATTACACAATTCCCTTAGGTTCATTTTGGTGAGTGACAGCATCTACTGCTGTCACGAGACCAGCCTGCCTTACCTTGTCTTCGCAGCCCATTGTGGAGAGGGGATCCAGCTGCCACAGTCTGTGCATGTGTTAAGGCTTCAGCTGGAACCAAACCCCACCATAACCGCTCTGCTCACCTTCCACTGCCTCCAGGGCCCCAACTCCTGGGGACATGAGCCAGCAATGTCCTCTTGCAGTCCAGAAGAACAACTGTATCCTGGGCTGCATCAAAAGCAGCATGGCCAGCAGGTTGAGGGGGGTGATTCTGCCCCTCTGCTTTGCTCTGGTGAGACCCCACATGGAGTCCTCAGTACAGGAAAGGCATGGACTTGTCGGAGAGGGCCCAGAACAGGCCACCAAGATGATCAGAGGGCTGGAACACCTCTCCTATGAGGACAGGCTGAGAGCTGTGGTTGGTTGGCTTGGAGAAGGCTCTGGGAAGACCTTATTGTGGCCTTTTGCACTTAAAAGGGGCTTATAAGAAAGATGGGACAGACTTTTTAGCAGGGCCTGTAGTGATAGGACAAGGGGTAATGGTTTTATACTAAAGGAGGGGGATTCAGGCTAGACATGAGGAAGAAATTTTTTACACTGAGGGTGGTGAAACACTGGAACAGGTTGTCCAGAGAGGTGGTAGGTGCCCCATCCCTGGAGACATTAAAGGCCAGGCTGGACGGGGCTTTGAGCAACCTGACCTAGTTGAAGATGTCCCTCCTCATTGCAGGGGATTGGACTAGATGACCTTTGAATGTCCCTTCCAAACCAAACAGCATAGCAGCTTCAGCCTGAGAGGTGGGACTTCACATTTCCATCTGACCCAGATGACCACACCTGCTTCCTCAAACTTCCCCATTGCACAGTTTTGTCACTGAAGGTTTACAGATAGCTTGATTCTTCAGGTGCTGCATGCTAGGTAAAAGCAACTTGGCAGGCAGAGCTGGTTGTAGAGGGTTGCCCGACACAGTAATGCTCCTCGTTTATAAGGCAAAAGGACAGCCTCACCTTCCCCTTCATACAGCCATTGCTCCTGCCCTGCCACCCCACACTGGTGCGGGCAGCCTGCAACCCACTGCTTCTGACCTGGCTTGTGCTGCTACAAACCCACATGCTTCTCACCACAAGAGCCTCCCATTACTTTCTGGGAGGTTTCCATCATTTTCCTTTGCCTAACATCTGGGTTCCCTGTGCGGTCTTCAGTAACTTTACACTGCTTCAGTCCTGCAGGCGAATGGTGGTGCAATGGTTTGACAAGGTCCCAAGTAGTTCAGTCTGGCTCAACACCATAATTTCCTTCCCCTTTACACGTTGGATTCCTGCTGCATTGCCTGCTGTCCTACCTTCAGCTGCTGCTTGAAACACTGAGAAGAAGTCACAGTGGGACTTGGCATTTTCCATTGGGTCCCAGTGGCTCATGTTTACTGGATTTGTTTGCATCTGCAGTGGCTCGTGTTTCTTATGTTAGGTCAGCAAAGCTCAATAAGGTTGTAGAGAAGTCTAATTTTAAAGACTTTAAAGCTATTTTTATTTAACATCTCACTGACCTGGCCTGTAGTAGAGCAATCAGATGATTATAGAGCCAACTGCTTGTTGGGCATTGTTCTCCTCTTGACCTTAGGTCTCTTCCTCATGAAGACACGAAGCATGGTATCAAATGAAAACTCTTTCCTTGGATTGTAAAAGTCTCTTTAACACCTTCTTTTCCTCTACACTTTATGCACAAATTAACTGACTGACTGGGATTAGAAGTGGAACCAGAGATACTGAAATACCATTACAATGGTGCTGGGACTGCTTTGTACCTAAGTGATACCATATGTTGGCCTGCTTCTAGCAGTGTTTACTGTGTGACTACATCAGCTCAGTAGGGATCTGTCTGGAAAAACAGTCAGGATGGAAATGAATAGCTGAAGAGAGCTGCTCTGAGCAAGTGCTGAAAGAGCTGCTAAGGGGCAATGCCAGAACCACCGTCTTTGATGACTCTGTTTCCAAACCAGGCAACCTGCAGAATTGGTTATGACCAAGAAAGGAAGAAGATTGTTCCAAAAAGCACTCAGGAGATGTCTTTGCTCCTCATTACTCAGTCTGTATGCAACGATGATCATCAACCCTGGAGATGGCACCCAGCCAGAATACCCAAATACTGCTTAGCATGATACTGTACGGCAGGAGACTGCAACCTGTAACAGGATAGAAACTGAAAGCTGGCAAGTGGCTTCGAGCTTCATATCTAACCCTCATCTGTCATATCAAGAAGTATCCATAGATTTCAATGCTTGCATGATCCTGCTTTCTGTAGTACAGTCAGTCAAACTCTCTCTACTCAGTCTGAAAACCAAAGGTGTCAACGACACATTTCTCATTGCTAGCTTCAGATGTAGGCTTAACAACCAGCATTGGACTGTTGTGAAGCAGAATAAATCCCAAGAAGTCCATATAGCCACACACATGTGGAGGATGGCTGATACATCATTTATATCTCATATTACTGCAATTATAACATTTCTATCTTTAAGCAGTACTTTCCTTGCAGTGTTCTCTAAATATTTCTTTTTGAAGTCTTACATTTACTCCCATTATAAGGCTCAAAATGTCCCAGAATCTGAAAGATATTTGATCCAATCCCACAGCCGCTATCCCAACAAACATGTAAATAAAACAAAGATTCTGTGACTGAAGATCTCAAGCAGTTGCGGGGAGGATTAGGGATTAGGGAAAGATGATTCTGCCATTGTTCTCCTAACTGATAAAAGACAGACCACTATTGTTTTGAATAATGCTGTTACCACACAAGCCTCAAGCAACTTAACAGAAGATCCTATGTAATCAAGAAGAACCGCTTCTGGATGTTGGCAGTCTTCCTGTGAAGTGACTCCATTCCAAGTGCTCAAAAATTAGGAGCAGAGTGAGGGAGGCAGTATCTCTGCTTCTTCTTTTTAATTGAAAAAAATGCTTTCAGATTAATCCATTTATTTTTTTCTCTGAAAATTGCCTTTCTTGCACTGCATCTCTTCTGCGTCTGAGCTCCTTCCCAGCCCTGACACAGCCCCATGGTGTGCTGTGATGCTACATTGCTCCTGTCTGGTCAGTCACTCCTCCCCTCCCAAACCCAAAAGAGCTGGAGAAATTATAAAAGCAGCTCTGCATGAACCCCCTCCCACCATGGCTTTCCATCCTACTCCTGTTCATCACCTGAACATGGCATCAGGCAGATTCATGTTTATAACAGTGAAAGCAGCCAACCAGATTGGGTGAGATTACAAAGAACTCGAGGCAGTTTCATGAGGTGTACTTAGAAATACACACCTATATTTACTCTGAACATCAGCTCTTCTGTTGAATATTGCTGCATATTTAGAAGGAATTAAAACAAACAAACAAATAAACAAGCAAACATATGAAAGGGAGAATCATACTTGTACAATGTATGAGTGTCATCCTAATGCAGATGTCATATATTAGAGGACAAAATGAAGGTGCCTGGCAACCCAAAACAGTCATCTGTATATTCAAAGGAGATTTAAACATGGGATTTAAAAGCAGCTCATCTCTGCAGGGTATCTGGATGAATCTTAACAGAAACTTTACTAATTTGGCCTTTCAGGAGCTCCCAAGACAAACCAATTGCTGAGCCCCAAAGCCTCTCATGGGATTGTGGTGGGATCACATGTGCAACACACTTCAAATATGACTGGCCCCATATGAGATTTGACTAAATGCTGTTGTGCAAGCCTCTGGGGTGAATGTGCAGAGTGAGAACCAGTCCATACCTTTGAAGCTGAAGTGGTGGCTGTTGGTTTAGAGCTGTAGTAGCACGTGGCTGGTTGGTGGGCATTGGTCTCAGGTGGGGGAAAAGTAGAAACCATCTACTCAGTGAAGCTGGAGCAATGAAGGGTGAGAGCCACCAGAGGGTTTAGGAGGTTGTGCTGCTCCATGTCCAATACCATTGCAAATTAAACACTGCACTGAGCGAGCTCCCATGAAGCATGCCTCATCTTCTTCCCAGCTCCACCACGTAACTATCCATGTCCTCCCAGGGCTGCTACAGACACCAAATTTGCCTTTAATAGAATTGTGTGGATCCAAGACCCTTGTCACACACAGTTTAGGTTGCCTTTTGGGGAAAGGCTCCAGGGAAGTTTTAGGTCCATGCATGTCAAATGAAAAATGGCCATCTTTGGACATAAATTATTCTCCTTTTCTCCCTCTCAGAAAGCAAGTGTGTAAGCAAACCAGCTGCAGGCAAAGGCTGTGATCTTCCTTGCACTTTTCTAGCTAGCACCTCCTGTCCTTTCCCTCTGTCATTTAATGAACAAAAAAAAGTGCCCTGCTTCTAGTTGTTTGGCAGCTGCCCACAAGCCTGTGTGAGAAGTGAAGAGTGATGTGCTGGGGAAATCTGACTCCCAGTGCGACAAGGACCTGCAAGCAAAAAAAAAGAAAGAACTGCTGAATATATACAGAGGAGCTAAAGAGTCGCCAATGGACCCCTAAAAATAAAAAAAACCCACATTTGATATCCTTTAAGTGAGCAGCATGAGTAGTTGCATGAAATTAAGAAAGGGAAGTTATAGACCTTGAAATCAGGGAGCTTTTATTAAGATATACTTTCTAATAGCACCCCAGGAGAAGAGCAAAAGCTGTGTGACTTGATAAATTTAAAACTGGACAAGACAAAGCACTAGTGAATAAACCAGAGTCAGTAAGTGAAACAGAGTCAATAATCCTGCTTGGGCATGGGGTGAACTGTTGGCCTCATGTCATGTGTCTTTTGCATTCCCCACTTCTGTGATACTAAAAAAAGTCTGATCCAATCCAGGGATTACACAAAGAATGCACTCCAACAAAGGGAAATGCATGGCCTTTCTACTCACCCTCCAGTGGCATTCAGGACCAGAAGAGGGGTTGGTCTGACTAGGCAGGATTACATTCCTGGCTGTGTCTAGCAAATACTATGTGGGTTAAGAGGAAAAATATATGTACCCTCTCATTAGAATATTTTCTTTGTGTTTTCCTGTCAGCCAGGTGTCAAATGGAGGCAGTGATGGCCATTGAAGCCATTCCTGCTTAACAGCATGTCTGAGACATTATTTCTTCCTGTGGCTGCACGAGAATGGGCTAGTCCCAAGCGCAGATCAGCAATTAGGATATTAATAGTCTTATTACTTTGCACAGTCTGGTTTGCTTTAAAATTCATGGTGCAGTTAGACAAGGTTCGTTCATAACAGGAAAAGCACAGAGATGCAGGAAGACTGAGTCAGAACAGAGCTTTGAAATGCATCAAGCAACCATTTAATTAAAGAAGGGTACTCCAATATTGTGTTCCAAATGATTACTTATTTATGTACTCCTCAAATAGTGCTATTTTTAAACTCGGTTTTGAAGAGAAGACAATTTGTATTTTTACATGCAGACAGTCTTAAAGTTAAATGAGCTGCCAGCATAGCACTGCCCAAGAGGAGAAGGAAAAGAAAAACCCCTGTGTCAGTCCTGGTTCTTCTGCTCCCTCACAGCACCACAAGTGCTAGAGATCAAAAAAAAGTGCCTCAACTTACACAGGCTTGCCAGCTTCTCCCCATGGTCCTCCTGCGGCAGCTCATTGCCCGATGCTGTCAGGACATGGGTTTGGAGGTGCCTGGAGACCGGTGCTCAGAAGCCTGGGGAGATGGACAGGAAGAAATGCAGACATTTGAGGGGTGCCTCCTGGTGAGAAAGAAGGGTTTTGAACTTCTAAATTGTGGATATCCATGGGGTGTGATGCAGACAGGAATTTTCTCTTATGGTGCTGATATTAAATCAAAGGCAAACCCGGTGTTCAAGTGAGGAGCTTCATCCTTCACTCCTCTGATATTTCTGAATGCACTGGAGTGGAGTGTGAAGTTCATCAGGGCACCGTTTTATGCCCATTTTTTACTGATCTGAGTAAGTTGCGAGGAAACAAAATTTTGGCTCCAATAGATGTTTGAAAACTTCATTTTTTCTTAGGAGTGGAGCTGAGAAAGGCCTGTGTGGGAAGGAATGAATGTTTGCTGAGTTCACAAATAAATCTGAGCCCAGTGGCTTCTTCCATTTCCTTCCCTAACAAAAGGCTGGACCCAAGTGCACTAAAGTCAAAGAGAGAGACTCTCATTGACATCAAAGGACATTGAATTGGTCCCAATGAAGGACAGCCTCAGCCAGGAACCAGCAGAAATAATAGCATGTGATGTACGTGACCAACTGCCACTAACCAGCCGCTCAGATTCCAAGCATTAAATACTGCAAACTGCGAACTTGCAAACAATTAATGAAAATGTGCCAAAATAATTCAAAGAAAAATATGTAAGGAAACTGCAATGTGTTTGTGGGTATTCTGTGAGCAGAAAAATATGTTATATTTGTGGAATAAATTAGTCCCTGAGAAGTGTTCTCTCAGCTCAGAGTTGTGTGCACTCAAGTCAGCTAATCGAACCAAAGCTTTTTTTCTCTTGCCAAAGGAAGCGGGTAAGTTCAGAGACATAGATTAAATGAGTTTGGTTCTGCTTTTAAAATGTGAGGCGCCAATTATATCTCATCTCAACAGTTCTCATCATTTTACTGCTATCTAAATGTTTCGGTTTATTCTCTCACGAATGCTGACAAGCTTTGGTCTGGTGTTTATCCATATCAGACACTGCAAAGCTCATCCAGTCTCTTATCTCTTTCTGATTAGATTACCGTAATGCCCTGCCGCAAGGTTCGCTGGGCTGCTTCCTCTGGCAGGGAATGCCACCACTGTGAGAGCATCGCGCGCGGGAAGAAATCCAGCCATTTTATTCCGGCCACATCATGCCCTTCACTGGTTATAAACAAAAAGGATTAACTAAAAATGAGACTATCTGCAGCTGGGTTCTGGATCAATTAGGAAATGGGGTAACAGCAAGAGCAGGCATCTCTCCAATGTGGTGAGGAATATCTGTGAAGAAGCAGCGCAGTAAAGGAATGAGCGTCAGGCTTAAACCTGCAATTCACACTTGGTCCTTTCTAGACAAATGTGTTAGGGCTGTGTGCGGACCGGCCTGTGCCTCATTTATGGGCTGTCTCAGTGAATTAAAAGGATCCATTTAACTCTTCCCTGGGAGGATCTGCACTTGGTGGCAAGCAGTGGAGTGGAGGCGGGCTTGTCTATGTCTACGACATGGGATGGTGGCTTCTGATGCTGGTTGAAAAGAGTCTGTCAGGAGAATGCTTATCTGCATTCAAGCAGCCCACACCTCCAACAAGCCATGCAGAATCAGAGGTGAAGGAATGAAAGGGTTTTGGGGTGCAAACAAGCCAGCTCCAGACAAAGCCTCAGAGGTTTTCAGATAGGACCCCTAGAGGCAGGGAGCATGGAGAAAGATAGACCTATAGAATAAACTTCTCATTTACCTGCACATGGTGGCAACCACCACACCTGCTCAGCTGCAGGTTTGGGTATGAGGGTCACAGCTCTACTCACTAACACCTGGATTTTAGTTCAGCTTCTAAGGTGGGATAGCAGCAAGAGCCACACTGCTCCTGGGGCTGTCCCACTGCTGGCCCAGCTGCTGAAAGTTCCAGCTCTCTTTACAGGTGGGTGGTTATAAACAGGGGTGGTTATGAATGCTTTCAGATGCCAACCAGTTCTCGATCCTGACAAGCAAGCACCTCTTCCTATCCGAGCATTACACAGTGCTCTAAAAACCTTCAAAGACACTCTCCTAAAGACTGTTTTACATCAGGACACTGAAGCACACTGGATGACTTCTTCAAGGTCACACACAAAACCAGCGTGGCACAGACTGCAGGTTGCTTAAATCCCCAAAGATAACATCTCCTTGCTTCCCTGGTGAGTCCCTGTCACTGAGCATCAGTCTTTGGCCCTCTTTGCCTTTCAGCTGTTCAACTGACTGCTGCTGCTTTCTGCACAATTGAAGTCCTGTTTTATATGGTTCTCTTGGTAGTGGTGTTATATATAACTGCTCTTACCTTCAACTGGAGTGTTGTTTTTTCTTTTTTCTTTTTTCTTTTTTTTTTTTTTTTTTATTTTTTATTTTTTTTTCTTTTTTTTTTTTTGTTTGGTTTGGTTTTTGCTTTGTTTTGTGTGTGTGTATTTTTAAAGAATGTTCAGCTCATGATTTTGCTTCAAGTGCTGTGAGCATCTTTTGTGCAGCAGGTGCTGCTCAAAATTAATTGTTTGCCTCAAAATTATACTCTCATCTAGTGATTTTCAGGTGCATCAGTTGTTCCGTTAGGGCTGCCACTTCCTACACCCTTTTGGTGAGCACCACTTCTCTCACAGCCAGTGTTTCTTCACTCTTTTCTCCCCATAATACAAACTATTTTCCGATTGCCAAGCCTTGCAGACCAATACCTCCCCTTTTTTGTCTGTCACAGACAAAAGGCTACTGAGCACAGCTCTAAAGCTCATTAAAGTCCACAGCATTGCTTGTTTAAATGCATTTTTTTTAAGTTACCATGTCAAATGTGCTTAGCCTGCAGTATTGGCTTGCTGCAGCAGTGTGTGTCTGCAAGCTCTGCCATGCTTTTGCTGATGGTGGGCGGGGAGATGCCTGGAGGGGCCTCTGGAAGGAAATCCCTTGGCCTGACTGCAGTGCTGGGGGTTTTCGCATCTCTGGGGGTGGCCTCTGCTCTGCCAGGCAGGCACCTTCTTTCTCACCTCTCTGAAGATGCTGTGGAGAAGAGCAGGCCAGTCTGGGCAGTAAGCCCACTGATGGACTTTCTGCACAAGGCAGAACTGCTGCAGCAAACACTTGGCCTGAGACCTTGACCTGGCAACATTAGAGGAGCATATTTAGTGGTGGGGATTAAGTGGGGCTTTGCCATTCCTCTCCATTAGCACCATCCAGCACATGGGTGGGGTCACAAGACAACATGGGAAGATCTGCAGCTGCCCCCTTTGTAGCTGTATCTGGCTTTTACATCCAGCTCATGTACTTCTCCAGAAGCCATGCTGGCCACTCAGTTGTGAATCTAAGTTCTTCAGTCCGAGGAAGGAGTAAATACAAATAGAAAAAAATGCATATTGTCTCAAAACAGCTCTAAACATGATGAAGGTTGGGTTAGTCTGCCCGGCAAGAACTGTTCTGCCCATCATGGTCTCCCGCTTTTCAGCTAATGCATTGTATGGTGTGGTCTCAACTTCTCTCCCTCAGGATCCTGAACTTCTAGTGCAACTTTTGGCCTTGCACTGGTGATAAGATCTGCCTCATACACTTGCTTTCAGCTTCTGGGAACTATCCAGATTATTCTGCAAAAGGCACCCCATAGTAGACTTGCTAGTCACTGAGTCTTGGCTCTGCTCTGGGACTTGCATTACAAGCTAGCCAAAGGTAGAGAGGAAAAGTGGGATTTTTTTTTACATAATAAAACAAGTTAAATCAGATCTAACAAGGTAAGGGCTAAAGTACATGAGAATGGCATAACATAGTGGTTCTGTCCCTCTTTTTGCTTTCACTGTTCAGCATCTATTTGGCTTCTTTCTTGCATCCTGAGCTGATGCATGTACCTAACATTGGCTGGGTGAAGTCTTCCTTAGCTTCTGTGTTTGTCTTGTAGTACAAGGTGCTGGTTCTGAGTCCCTTTGGCTCTACTTACAGAGAAATACGAAGCAACAATAATTTTTCCCTTGCGTCTTCATGCTACAAAGGAAATGCTGCTTGCCACTTCTACTAGGAATCCACTAAATTGACTTTTAATGATGAACAGAGCTTTTACTGACAATAATAATTCCTCACTTAGCCTTTAGCATCTGGGTCCTCAGAGCCCAAGGAAGAGTCCATTTCCCAGAGCATCAAACCATGCGCCTAGATGAGATGGTGGGAGTCAGCCATGGAGGTGCGCAGGCCTTGGATATTTTAAATTTTCTTTTATTTTTTCAGGGATTTGGTTGGTTCTTGGTTCTTTGTATGGCTACAAGTCAGCTGCTCTTTCTACTCTACTCTCCACTTTCAAAAGCTTTGCTACGCTTCTCCTCACAGTCATCACTCATAGCAGTCATTGCTGCATTGTCAGCATCTGCCTGTGGCTGAGGTGGCTTCCAGGGGTTTTCCTGAGGCTTTCTTTTGCCTTTAGCAAGGACAAAGTTGGGCAGAAGGCTGTGTTCAGTGGCTTCAAGGACCTGATATGCAATTCTTTCATTGCAAATTAAATTTTCTTGTTTTTCCTTTGCTAAGAAAGAATATCTTCCATTCTCAGACACTGCTGGCTGCCAAAGGTAGATTATCTAATTCAGCAGTGCTATTACAATTTTCTTCCTACTTCTGCTTTGCTTTACCTGAGGGAAAATGACTCGTTAGCTTTGTAAGAGCTCAAACAAGACAGGTCTCACTCACTGGGAGCAGGTCAGAAGCTATTCGGTGAGCTTGATCACTGCTACAGCTCATGCGGGCAGGCTCCCTCAGTTGTGCTGCCATCTTCGGCTTATCACAGAATCAGGAAAAAAAGAGAAATAACTCAGTGCCAGTGACAGAGAGCAGCAAATATTGCATGTCAAAGACCATCTCTGCCCCTAATGCTGTTGTTTTGGAGTGCAGCCAGCTCTTCCCCCGCAACCAACCCTCCTCCAGCTGTCATCTGCATAGGTGAGCTGGTAACCAAGAGGGCTGCGACCCTGCTCAGCAGCAGCAGCAGTTGTATAGGGTTGTAATTGTGCTGACTAGGAATGATTTCTGGTTTCTAGCTCTGTGGATGGAGAATCTGGTCTACAGTAGGTGTGGGAGCTTTTTGGGGGGGGAAGGATTTTTGTAGGTTTGGGGGTTTTGTTTGTTGTTGTTGTTGTTGTTTAAATTGTTTCTGGTTTTTTTTGGTGTTTTGTTTTTTTTTATTATTATTATTTTTTTATTTTTATTAAATCCAGAGGCTTTTGGAAATCTTTTGTCACTACAGGCCACAAAGTTGCATTTTCTTCACATTACTGAAGCAAGTAAGAAATCCAAAGGTGGCAAGTATGGTGCATACACTGTAGCTGATGGCACACAGGCAAAGAAGATGTTCTGGTGGAAGGTGAGCACAAGACAATGAGGGGAAGAGAAAAACTTAAATGAATGAGATGCCAGCACAAACCCAAAATCTGAAAATGAGAACTTCTCTCTTTTTGTTAGGTTTTGGTGCTAAGGATTTTTTAAGTGCTGAGATAACCACACCATATAAAGTATATTCGTCGTATATACAGTACATATGCATATAAAGTATATACCATTGAATTTTGTGTGGATTTCTTCTAATAACATTCTCATTTCATGGTTTTATAGTGTTTTAGTGGTGGGAAGCTGAGCTTAATGAAAGTAAGGCTCAAACTTACTCAGGTCACATCAGAAGTCAGAGAGGAGGGATTTCTCATGCCCTACACTAGTTTAATTCTCTCTCTGTTGCAGAGCTCCTAATTTCAGAAATACAGACAGAGAGTTTTCACTTGGGTTTTTACATAGGAAGCCACGTAGGCCAATTGCAAGTGCTCTGGGAGATCCTGAACCCTAGGTGAGCTCTTATGTCAGTGCCTTTGGAGGAGAGAGGCCAGATGGCCAAATAGCAAGTAGGGCATTAGGAAGCCTTAGGTTTAGTCTCAGACTCTGCCACAAACTTGCCCTGAGCTTTCAGACAAACCTCTTCACTTTTTGGTTTAGTGTTTCTCATCTGCTGAAACACATAAGGCAGCTTACCATTTTTACTGGAGTGTTGGGAAAATTGATCTGTTCCTATTTTAAGTGTGCTTGAAACAGTTGATGCTAAGCTTTGTTAAAAAGCTATCAAAGATGAAAAATTGAGATACAAATCACATGAACTATAGCCACCTATTTGTATTATTATTGATTTCATTTTGCATTTATAGTGCAATTTATTCTAGAAGCCCTTGGAATAGAAACAACAAACCTTTACATGATTCTGTCCCAGGAGATGGCAGACCAGAGATCCTGTATCTGGCTGCACAATGCAGTTATATAGAGAGATTGCACAATATTATCTCTCCCTGTACCCTTGCCTGGCTCACGTCTTAAGACAGTCAGTGTTACAACCGAATCGCTGCTGTTATTGCCTTTGTGCAAAGCCAATTGCCTGCCATCATCCTGTCAGGCACTTATACCTAGTTCTCCTAAAGTAATTTATATTAAGCCAATTTATATTACACAATGAGTGTCTGACAGAGAAGGTACCCACAGGAGGTTTACATGCTGTTTTACCTCCATGGTATTTAGCTGATCTACTGACTGGTATTACCTTTCCCCTTAGGCTTTGCCTCATTTACATACTTAGACCTTCAAACCTGCAACAACACAGTTACTCCAAAAACAACCCCTGTTTTCCAGGAATCACTTTGCTGTCCTCTCTGTGGGATACAGGATAAGTACCTATCACCTGACTCTTCAGGAGCCCCAGGCTGTGCACTCTGGTTTTCTCATTCTGTCTCTGATCAGTTCCTGTCCAGGTATGTTTGTGTTTCTATTTACTTCAGTTCTAGTTGTGTTTGCTCCTCTTTCTCGACTGAAAGTTTCTCTGGGAAACATGCAATTTGCTCAGCTTCTGAAGGTGCCAGCTTTTCACCATCTTCCAGTGATGGACCCAACTCCAATTGGGATTTTTGTCTAGTGAGTTAGCTGCTGTTTATATCTGTGAACTTATACTGGTGGAAGACTGACCTGATGACAGCTCCACCAAATCCTGTTAAGTTTCTGTTTCTGTAATTCAGCTTCCTTGACTATTTTTCTTACATCTTTTTGTCTTTTAGATCTGTATAGTGCTCTGCTTGCTGGGTGCTATGAGAGTGCTGAGGAATGGGCTGGCAGACAACCCCAAAATAGGTGAAAGCAGCTTCAAGTCATCTGAATGGGTTGGGAGGGAGTATACAACATGGCCATTACTTGAGAGAGGAACAGGGGTAGGTGTTGATATCTGGTAGCTAATATAGGGAGGGGTGCAGAGGAGGCATTAACTCCTTCTTTCTCCTTTTGTCCCTGATTAAGTCTGTGCCAGGTTGTGATGCAAACTTGCATTTACAGACACAATTCTGCCATGTAAACCTACAAAATTCCTTATAGAGCAAACATGATGAGTCATCCTTCCCTCGTTGCTGTTGTGTAGGAGCTGAACACGCTCCTCTTCTTCTACCTTGCCCCTCTGCAGGGGGAGCAGTCAAAATGCCCACTGAAATGCCCATCAAACTGGCTGTGAGAAGTTTGACAGCCAAAGACATCTGGATGTGATGTCCTCACATGCTGCAGGTTGCAGCACAGGTCAGTCAGCTCAGGGAAAAGGCTTAGCTGTCTCTTTCTCTTTTGACCTATTTGTGAGTAACATTTTATGCTTTCCCGTATTGTCCTCCACCTGATCTTGCAGCATGGCAGCCTCAGGGCAGGGGGCTCTCAGCTCCCACAGGTGAGCCCAAGCCCACGGGTGCTGGACTCCCTGCCTGATCCCACGGCACTTCACTGATTTCCACAGCAGTCAAGATTAAATCCTCCCATTTGCAAATCCGCTTTCCAGAAGACAGCTTGCATTGCACAGCAGGGGTTGAGAATACCCTATAAAGTCCAGGCCAGCACTTAAGCCAGAGATGTACCCTTTATTTTTTTTTTTTTTTCAGTGGCTTTTATTTTTTGCTCTGCAGAGTTTTCCAGGCTTTGGCTGACAATCTCACTAAAATAATTATGCGACTTTGAAAAAACAATTCATTTTTCACCACTTCCCCAGCACAGCCAGCTTTTTGTGGCTTTACAGAGAATCTCATGCTATTTGATGTTTTGCCTAAAGTTACATGCAATTAACCAAAGAAGCTCAGCCTTCACTTCACTCCCCGATTCCGTCTCTGAGTCCAAAGCTTTGAGCTGGCCATGTTGCACATGGTGCGCTTTCGGCACCTCTCACCAGCTCCTTCCATGCAAGGTGAAGCCCACCAACACGATCCAAGCCCTGGACACAGCCTGAGCACTGGTACTACACAACAATTTTCATTGTAGTTGTCTGCAGGGCTCCTGTGAATTAACACAATGAGGCATTTACCAGTACAATGCGACATTTACTGGAGGGGCCCGTGGGGTGTTCGTCGTCCCCCCTCCATGCACGTTAGCTCCAGCTGGCGTGGCACGTGCTCCCCGTATCACAAAATGCAGTCTTGTAACTGCACATGCCCCCCCATTCAGATCAGGGCCACCTCTGTCCTTGCTCACCCCTGCCTAGGAGTGAAAAAAAACCCCAGCAACCAACCAACAAAAAACCAAAACCAAAACAACAACAACAAAATACATCCCAAAAAACCTACAGCAAAGATTAAGCCTTTCAAAAGGAAGTAAATTATTTGAATGAAAGTAGTTCAAGGAAATGATTTTATCGCTCTGAAATTTTATCCATCCTTTAAAAAATAAACAATCTCGGTAACTACTTTTTCAGGCTACATTTTGCTGGTGGTTTTTATCTGCAGAAAGGATTAGCTTATCCGTGGATGGAACGTGCTGCACACACCCTGTTCCCATGCAGATTCACGCGGTGGGGAGCTGTGTTTCCAGCTCAGCGCTAGGACATTTTTCTGCACCTAAATCAGATGACTGCAAAGACCATTAGAGCAGTTTATCGTCAGAATCTGC
This sequence comes from Streptopelia decaocto, assembly GCF_964273445.1. Classification (NCBI taxonomy): domain Eukaryota; kingdom Metazoa; phylum Chordata; class Aves; order Columbiformes; family Columbidae; genus Streptopelia; species Streptopelia decaocto. Next base: position 180,720,714 of record NC_138663.1, on the reverse strand, counting down.
AGGAACATACTGTACCCAAAAGGAAAATGTTCATTGATAGGGGAAGTGCAAGATCTGTGATCCTTGTAATTATGCAGATGATCCTCTCCAGAGGTCTGTGGTATGTGAGCAGGTCCACAACGATGGCTTTTGGCTGCAGCACTTTAATAGTCCACTGACATCCAGCTGTTCCTGCTCTCAAGTCCACTTGGCTGCAGCCCTGACTGGCACATCAGCACGAATGGTTTTGTTTCTCACTGGGGACACGCACAATGCTGACATCCAAAAGGCTCTTCGAAATTAGGCTGCTGCTTTTTCTGGGCAGTTTGTGTTGTGGCTCTCTTGAGACCTAAGAGAAGTTTTCACCTAGCAGGTGAGCACTGGTGGAGACACCAGACACATGGAGGAGACCAATTTTCGGAGTGACATGTCAGTATGCAGGTCAGTTGCTTCCTCTGAAAATATCCAGTCTAAACCTGGTCCAAGGAAGGATCGCTTGACATAAACACTTAGGTAAAAAGAAAACCTCCTCCCACAGCAATGTTTCTGGTTGATGTGCAACTTGTGCGAGAGCTGCGTGTTTTCCAGCATGAAAACAACCTCACTCATGTGCTGAGACCTTGCAGTGCTCCACACAAGAAAGTCACCTGGTAGTATTTACATTATAATTTATTGAAGGGCATTGCTGTAGTAAAAAATAGTTGGGAACCAAAAGAGGTTCTCCTCAAAGGTTTGAAAGCCATAGCACTGACAGGCACAATAGATGGTGCAAAAATGTGTAAGTTTCACTGCTGGTTCCTCGCCTTGCCAGGTGAAAGCCATCCTCTCCCCATAAACACTTGATTCCCATAAACACTTGATTCCCATAAAACCATGTCCTCACCAGAGAAGCCAAAGCATCTCAAGATTCCAGGGCTGTAAACTTCTGGTGACCCCAGAGCAGCTTTTTGTTGGGGAATATGATCCATGTTGATCTTGAGGAAACTGTAGCTGTTTCCTGATGGTTTATCAAGGAGTTTAAAAAAGCATCCAGCTGAGTTATGCCTCTCTACATTCAGAAGATGATCCTGCCAGCCCCCAGTCCTCCACATCAGGACCTGTTTGGGCTGTACTTGTTTGTAGCAAGGCTCAGATCCTTCCCCTTAAAACTTACCCTCTGGTGGGCAGGACTGGTTGATAGTAAGGAAATGTTCCAGTTTTCCTGATAAGGACCCAGGGGAAGTGGAGAAAAAAGTGATTTTTGCACAAGGCCATAAAGGATGACTGTTTCAAATATGGGAAACAAGCCTGGATCTCTTGACTCTTAGTTCTCTCTCCTTTTTGGCAGTAACCTAACACACTTTTTTGGTCTCAGGGAGGCCTGTCTCCAGGCAGGGGACAGCCAGGCTGACAGAGAAGGAAGCTTTGGTGGCTGCCTCTTGGAAGAGCTCATCAGGATTTTTTTATATGACTTAACACAGCTGGTTCCAGCACGGACACTGCAATGACTTTAGGCCTGCGGTTTTGATAGTGGAAATGGCCTGGACTAGCTTTTCGTAAAATTTTTACCCAAAAAGTTGTGTAACCAAAACCTGTACTACTTCCAGTACAGGTTGTCTGGGCCTGATGTGAGTTTACCTGTGCAGTTCTTTCTGGAAAAAAGGTTATAGGATGTGAAAATGAGAATTTAAATAGACAAGCAGACACAAGGGGTAACACATTAAATGCTATTTGCCTGCTGTCAGGTAGAATCATAGAATGTCCTGCGTTGGAAGGGACCCACAAGGATCATCAAGTCCAACTTCTGTTCCTGCACAGGTTAATTTCAAAATTCACACCATGTGTCTGAGGACATTATCCAGTCTCTTCTTGGGGCCGTGACACCTCCCTGGGGAGCCTGTTCCAGTGCTCCACCACCCTCTGGGGGAAGAATCTTTTCCTAATGTCCAACCTGAACCTCCCCTGGCACATCTTCCTGCCATTCGCTTGGGTTCTGTCATCGGTCACTAAAGAGAAGAGATCAGTGCCTGCCCCTCCTCCTCCCCTTGTGAGGAAGCTGTAGCCGCCATGAGGTCTCCCCTCAGTCTCCTCTTCTCCAGGCTGAACAAACCAAGTGACTTTAGCAGCTCCTCGTGTGGCTTCCCCTCCAAACCCTTCACCAACTTCGTGACGCTTCTCTGGACACTCTCTAGTAGCTCTCTCGGTGGCATTAAAAGGAGCCAGAAAATAGAGAGCAGAGGCTTTCTGCAATGCCAGATCCCAGAAGAAGAGCTAGATATATCCTATTCCTACAGCATAAATTATAAAATTGCAATATGCAGCTTCAAGTCAAGAATGAAGGTTGTTGTGCAAAAGCACGGTTAGAAGATAAATTGCTGAAGGGCTAGTTGGATGTATGGAGCAGAAACCAGGATTTATTGGCAGGACATAGCCCATGCATGTGTTTCATCTTCTAGCAGTTATTTATATAGGGAAAGGCTTAGCTGAGCTAAACCTGTTGTTGGCAGCCTACGGCATGAAGAGCTGCCCATCCAAAAGTGCCCTAGAGAGGTGTAGTCCTATGGAAATGCATTCAATGGAGTTGATACATTTTCTTATATCTAGAAGGGTTGTGTGTTTCTGCAAAGAAACCATGGGTGAGCCATAGAGCAGAGGAAGGTGCAATGGCACGGGGGAGCCTGGGTGAATGGGCAGCACCCACCATTCTCTGCTCACCCCACCTGATGGCAAAGGTGTGGGGCTGGGAAGAGGGTTGGGGCAGTGCCCGGGGGAACTCTGTGTGCTGGAGGGCACTGCCGGACAGGGGGTCACCTCAGATGAAGGAGAGGAGGGTTTTCAGCATTGTCGCTGTGCTGTGAGGAAGGAGGAGCAGGTTGTTGTGTATGAGCATCAGAAAAGCAGCTTCACTCCCCTTGCCCGGTTGCCAGCTTTAACAGGAAAACAGCGCTGGCTAGTAATAAATGTTTCGTGTTCATGAATCAGCTTTTCATGGCTGCTCTAAACTTCTTTCTAAGCCCCGTGATGGCTGGTCATCTGCCCTTCAAGCTTTCTCAGTTGGGGGTCAGGGCACTCCCTAAATTTCTCTCCTTCCTGCACAATGTCTACATTTGCTTTGCAGCCGTGGGACCCTGGCTTGCTCAGAGTGACACTTTCCTGATGGATCAGCAGTCCCTTGCCAACATAGGGGCTCTACTTTGCCTGTGCTGCAGATCACAGTGCTCCAAGCATTGAAACATATATATTTCTGTACGCATGTATATATGCATGAATGTATATGAAGTCAAACAAAGAGTTATAAATGTGCAGTGAAGAAATAACAATCTGGCTTCTTTGATTAAACAGCTTGATTTATTGGGCTAAACAATAGGCTTACTACTCTGTGCTACGTAATTGTTATTGGAGGACACATCTGGTCTCTGAGCAGAAATGCACTTTTGTGATACCAAAATATTCCAACATGTGAGGAAGAAACAATTGTCAAACTGGATCTGTATATAAAAAAATCCATCCAGAAAGGTCAAATCAATTTTGAATGATATATACCTAAAAAAGGCTGTCAGAGAGTGTGGCTCTTCAATATTATTGTGGCCAACCTATGACATTTATAGCTCTTCTCCTGACTGGCCACTGGAGGCTTCTCCATTTCTGCCTAGTACAGGCAGCTGCTGCAACATGATGTTGAAATAATTTGCTCTTTTTTCCTAAGTTTAGATATGGAGTCACAGCTACTTGAGATGCAGACCATGCTGGAGATTGCATGGAAATACAAAGAATTTGGCTAAGTACCTGGATAAACGCATGGGGCAGAAAGTCAGTTTCCATCCCAGTGAACATGGAGGGAGGCAGAGCTCCAGCTCCTCAGCCCTTACTGCTGAATGTGGAGCTGGGGACTCAGAAAGGTTGTCTCATGGCTGTCAGTGCTTATCACCATCACAAATGGGGGGAAAAAACTCAAACAAACCCACGACAAAGTTAAGAAGATTAGAGGGACTGAGCAGTGAGACCTCCCTCAAGTCTCTCTCAGTTTTTTAATGAGGCACAAAAGGGCCTTTGAAAGTAGGTGCTTTTTTTCCTGCTTGTTTTGCTACATTAGAAATTTAGATTGCCATTGTTTTCCCAGGAAGGCTCAACTCATGGAGGACTTTCAGAAGCACAGGAGCACTGCACTTCCAGCAACCCCGAGCAACCTCCTTCCTCTGGCCATCGTTGGCCACAGCCTTCATCTTGCTGCCCTTCTAGCCATCCTCATGCGCAAACAATGCCAAAGGGCCATGTTTTCAAAAGTGACCAGCAATTTCCATCTCTTGGCCTGCAACATCCTAAAAGGAGGTGAGGTTTCTGAAAGCAATGAGTATGCACACTATGGAAGAAGCCAAATCTTCTAGAGGTTCTCCAGCATGGTAGGCAAGAAGTGAGGCTTTCCACTCAAATAACCTAAACAAAATTCAGACTGGGTACAGAATTCACCTTTCCCTTTGGAAGAATTTACTTGTAACATGCTATTAGCCTGGGAGGAACATTGGACCTCCTAGATCTGTAGGGCAGTGTATGTGTAAGCTGCGTTTAAGGGAAGTGTTTGATTAATGGACATTGGGAGAAGTTTGTGTCATCTTTAAAAATATACACTCATGTGTCCAGATAACTTACACGGCAGATGACCACATCACAGAGGAAGTAAGCAGCTGTTAAGACTCGTTTATTTTTCACATGAACTGGGGTTTTCAAGCTGCTGCACTCGTGTCTGTGTGCTACCAAGCAGCACTGTCACATCCAAGCATGCAAGAAAGCATGAGTCACGTCCCTTCGAAATTAGAAAATGAGCTTTAAAAGTACACATTATCTTAAAAAACCCATGCTGGTATTTTTTATTTTTCTCTCTGTATACATATATATCAGAGTCACAGTTTAGAAGGCAAATTTAAATTTTTACAAGAAAATCACACATGAGATTTTTGTGTAATATTGTGATTCTAGACAATGATGCCTTATGGGATCCATCATGCTGTGATACTTGCACTTGATTTGTGAGACTTAGAGACTGGAAACTGGATAAAAGATTGTCTTACAAAAACGCAAACAAATCACAAAGATCCTCTGCTTTTCTTCACAGCAACAAAGAGCTTAATAAAGAAAACATGTTAATCCTGAAACTGCTGTATTTTTTTCTTGCTCTGCTTCTTATACCAACCTCCATAACCTTCTAGTTTCCTCTAATGAAATGAAAAAAGCATGAAGGACACTTTTTCTTTTTTTTTTCCCGATTCTTCCTCAAGTCCTTCTTTTTTGTATAAAGGAAGCTAACAAAACAACAACAACAAACTAGTTGCAGAAGGAAACCTGGTTTCCCTGTTGCATGAGGTGTGGCCCTATTTTGGGCTCTGCTTACCAGATCAGCAGTTCTTGGTGGTGTAGGAGAGGTGGCATCTCATGGGCAAGGGGCTGAACAGTGCAAGCAAAGAAGCTGGGATGCTTCATGCCTCATTATCACAAAGGTACCAAATACAGGAGCTGAAGTTTTTAACCTCCATGTTAGTAAATGGGTGTTTCTGGGCATTTTTGTGTGCAGGTGCCTCCGTTCAAAAAGACTGACACACACCTGCTCATAATTTATTTCTAGCAGACAGTTGATATGAAGGAAAAACATGATAGTTTTCATTTCCAGTGTGTTAGGGCTTATCACTCATTACCTTTGGAATTAAAAATGTGTGTTTTCACCTAGGGTAAAAATTTGGATGGAGAAACACACTGAAATACTTCAAGATATGCAAAATAAAGGAAAAGTAAACATTGAAGCCTTTCTGAGGCTAACAGAGCTGCTTACTGCCTGCTGCTGCATTCAACATGGTCAAACTGCTCCCCTAAAACCTGAAAAAAACATGAAATCAGAATATGTGGAAACCACTGGGTGGAAACGTAAGGACCAATCCTGCAAAATTCACTTGCGAAATTGCTTAACTTGGAGCATGAGAAAAGCTCATAGGAGCTGAGTAGATCACACAGGAGTCCCCATGTGAAGCCCAAGGTGCAGCTCCATGCCATTTCGGTCCCTGCTGCATTGACAGCGTGGGGGTGGAATGAGCCACTAAGACACATCAGCACAAAACAACCCCCCCAGCTATTTGCAGGGATGTTTCTTGTTGGTGGAAGAGCTGAAGGTGCACACCATGGTGCCAGGCACACATCAGTGCTGGCCCATGGAGGAGATGGGAGCATGGGGATGGAGAGGGTAGCAGGACAGTGGCAGCCCTGGCTCAGACTGGCAGAAGACGCACCCATGGAGAGCAAGAAGCTTGAGGCTGGATCTGTATCTCCACCTCATGCAATGGGTTGCCCTGGGCACTGCGCTAAATATGTCAAGCAATGATGAATATACATAGTATAAGATTAAATCTACTTCCTAATGGAACTTTTCACTGGCAACCTTTTCTTCTTGTGCCTTTGAACTCTGTGTAGCTGAACAACTGCTTTTGGGTGGAACAGCTTCGCCATTAAAATATTTAGGGTAGTGTCAAAAAAAGGTTAAAGAACATTCGCACCACCCAGAAAAGAGCTTTTGTGGATAAAACTAGTGAAATTAGCTTCCATAAAGCTCCCTTGGGTTTATGTCTTGATCTGGGAATTTGGTTTAAAACAGCTGGATTTTCTTCCTGAGAATCTTGTTACAGGTGGTTGGACTTCATGCAGGGGACGATATCCACAGTACAAGACTATCCCCTTTTTCTCGATGTTAAAAAAGGCTTCTGAAATCTATTCCCAGGCTGAATGAAGACCTTGAAAGAACTGGGCTCTAACTGCAGGTGCCAAATCCAGTGCTTTTTCCCCAGCCTACCTTATCTTGAAGGTGGAATAAGTGCCATTGCATTCTTTTGGTGAGAAGCAGCAGCTTCATGATGTGGCATTACGGGGATATTTCTCCACCCAAAAATCTGACAGCATGTTGAGGTCTCCATCTGAAGACATCCTTCCAGTACCATCTTGCAGTGCAGCAGTGCAGTGGCACCAAAGCAAGCTTGGTCATACAGGCTGCAGCTCCCTGATTCCCCTGGGGATGTGGTGCAGCACCTTGACTTCTCCCTAGCCCTAGGTAGGGCCAGAAGCTGGTGGTGGGTCCTTGGAGAAACCAGGATGGCAGCCTGGGTCTTCTTTCCAGTAGAGGGCATTGAGGCCCTCTACTCCGCCCTGGTGGGACCCCATCTAGAATATTGTGTCCAGTTCTGGGGCCCTCAGTTCAAGAAGGACAGGGAACTGCTGGAGAGGGTCCAGCGTAGGGCAACAAAGATGATTAAGGGAGTGGAGCATCTCCCTTACGAGGAAAGGCTGAGGGAGCTGGGTCTCTTTAGTTTGGAGGAGACTGAGGGGTGACCTTATTAATGTTTATAAATATATAAAGGGTGAGTACCACGAGGATGGAGCCAGGCTCTTCTTGGTGGCAAACAATGAGAGGACAAGGGGTAATGGGATCAAGCTGGAACACAAGAGGTTCCACTTGAATTTGAGAAAAAACTTCTCAGTGAGGGTAACGGAGCACTGGAACAGGCTGCCCAGTGGGCTTGTGGAGTCTCCTTTGCTGGAGACATTCAAGACTCGCCTGGACATGTTCCTGTGCGACCTCACCTAGGTGTTCCTGCTCCAGCAGGGGGATTGGACTAGATGATCTTTTGAGGTCCCTTCCAATCCCAAACATACTGTGATACTGTGATACTGTACGGTGAAAGGTGGTGACGATAATGACAGTGTGGTTTTGTTGATGCAGGGTGGCTACACTGGCCTCCTGCCCATGCTGTGATGTAAAGGAGGAGGAAAATGGGGGAATTACACAAGGGCTGAGATGGGAGGTGTAAAGGCTGGAAAACCAGGCCTCCCACTTGACAGCCTCACTGTGCGCCCAGTGGCTGGGTCCATCTCTGTGTGGAGAGGAGAATGTACTGCCACAACCACCTCTAAGGATTTTATCATGAAGTTTGGGAAAACCATCAATCCAAACACCTCCTTTGCCAGCTCCTCATCCATCTGGCCTTTGGCTTTTCCCCTGGAGCAGGGCCAGCTGAAGGGGACAGTCCCACAGCTTTTCCCAGGCCATTTCAGGGAGCACTGGCTGCATCCAGCTGGACCTGCTAACCGAGGAAGAATCTATGGGTTTTCTGCAGTTCCTCCTCGGACAAAATTTCTGCTGGAGACAGTGGCAGTTTTGCTGCGGAAAGCTGGAAGCAAGGACAACAGAACAGGATTTTTTTCAGATGCAGTAATACTTAAAAAAAAAAAAAAAAAGACAGTAAATAGAAGAATTGTGGGGTTTTAAAAGCAGGAAGATGACAGGCAGAGTCAGACAGAGTTGCTGACCACAGCTCTGCCTGTGAAATGGGAAATGCAAAGAAAATAATTTCTGCACTATAGAAATGTCTAATTGTTATCTACCACCTCAAATGCCTCCAAAGGGAAACTCCTGCAGAGACCTTTGAAGCTCTTTTAATACAGAAAGTAGGAAAATACTCTGTCAGACTGAACCAAGATGCAGAATGTGATCATATAAATCCCGTGTCTTGGAAAACAGCCCAGGCCTTTCTGACTTTGTTGTTTTTTGCTGCAGTTTAGCAATTCAGCAGAATCACGTTTGCAGTCCTAGATCTGCTGGTTTTGGTAGTGACGGTACTTGAACTAATCGCTTATGTAAATAAACATTTTAATACCTAGAGGAGGACTAAGACGGCTGAAAAAAAAAATACAATTAACTTCCAGCAATATTTGGGGGTTAAAAATTACCATCATTCTTTGAATTCACAGAAGCTTTATTTTTAGAGAGGATAAGACCTGCTAAGCCTTCAGTTCCTGCCACATCTCTGTGGAGCAAGGCGAGAGCGACAGCAATTAACGGGGATGTCTCCAGCAGTGCCGATGGGCAGGGGCTTGTCTGTGCATTTTAATCTTTCGGCTCCCTAAGTGAGAAGAACTTGTGAGGTAGGCAGTGCACAGCCATACAAAGATAATTATGGGTAACGAACACAGAAAAGTAACATCATTGCTTCAGCAAAATGGTCCTGGCCAGAACAGGTGTATTTGGGCTCATTAGAGACCTTCCAGAAGCCCTTGTTGAGGTTCTTCGGAAGCAGGTTGATGTGATTCCCATGTGACTGGTGCTGTCACCCATCCCACTGGTAGTGGCACTGGGGAGAGCTGCGAAAGAGCCGTAGGTGCAGATCAACCTTTGGTGGACCAGACCTTTATTTTTCCCCCTTGGAATATCTTTTAAATCAAGCATCTCTAGTGAAAAGAAGAGGGCAGGCAAGAATTCAGAACTCTTTATTGAATAAAACAAGGTTTTAAAAGCCATATTATTGTTCCAGGACACAATGGTCGTTACTGTTTTTGTTAGTAAGTACCCGTGTGATTTAAAGCTGCTGACAGCATCAGATGCTTACAATGAAATCATCTCTTCCCTCCCCTCCCCACAGCTCGGGCAGACACTCATTTGTATGTATGGGTTCAGCCTGTCTGCTGCGGCCGGCCAAAGCGACAGATACTAATGGCATATGTTAATTACAACCCAACAACTTCCTTTCATTTGGGTGTTTATTAACATTCTCACTTCTGGCCATGGAGGCAGCTGGCGGGAGATGCGGAGGCTGCCGGGGGGTCACATGCGATCTTCAATCTGGGACCGCGATGTGCAGCAGATTCTGCCTGTCGGCTGGCGAATCCAGCGTCCCAGCGGAGACCTTTTTCCCCCTCTGCTCATAAGGCTGCAGACAGGTTGGAAAGGAGATGAGAGCTCAGGAGCAAATTCCCAGGCACAGCTGCTGGTCTCTCGACCGCTCCAGGTGTGGCTCTGCTCTGAAACCAGGATTTCCCTGGGAACGCTGTTGTGTTCCAGTCCAAATAGCTGGAAAACAGCTCAACAATTTGGAATTTTGAGGGATCATAAAGTATCTGGTGTAATTGGTGAATGCAGCCAAACAGGCTTTGCTGGGAGCAAGAGGAATTGTCATCTCACATAGAGCCAGAATCCCTCTGCCCTCCTGTCTGATTTCTGAGTGCAATTGGAGATAAATATTGTATTTCAAAGGGAAGCCCAACAAATATTTAAAGGGACAATTAGAGAGTAATATTAGAGGTGACATTTCACAGAATCTTCACAACTGGTTTGTGACATTGGAAAAATGAGACAAAAAGTTATTTTGTGAGAAAGAATTGGATTCTTATTTTTAAACACCTCCTCCTCATTGAGGGCCAACTATCTCAATGATCTCTTGCGGCATGGTTGTCCAAGGTGGTCAGTTAATTCTACATCATATTTTTAAAAAATCCTCAAATCCCTTTTCAAGTTGTTCTGCTTCAATTTAATGCAATTTTATTCACATCACTGTGTTGGCCAAGAGTCGTGGCCAATGGAGCAGGGTGTCTCACAGCTGGGTTCTGCAGACACATAGAGCAAAGCCCACCAAGCTCAAGGTACAAAACAGGCAAAATCAGACACAGGACCACAAAGGAGAGCAGCATGAGGAGATTATTTTCTGCCATCTTTCAAAAAAATTGTTTCAATTAAAGGCCATTTTCAGGACCAGTTTGTAGGAGGCAGCTCTGTGACTGATGGGAAGCTGTGAGGCAGCGTGAAAGAAGAAGAGGAGAGTTCTTTTGGTTTTGGGCGGGTTTTGATGCATGTCAAGCCCTGTGTGAGGTATGCCTGAGTACTCGTGACATTCCTCTCAACGCGCATCAGGCTGCTTTTGGCATCTGGGGACTTCACGTAGTATTGTGCTGCTCTGGTGACTGTGAGTCGTTAAGTCCCTGCATAATTCCCTACAGCTTTCACTCATCTGGAAGTAAAGCATAATTAGCAATTTTTGCTGCCTCATTATTTAATCCTTTTTTTTTTTTTTGTGCTATTTGGTCACAAACATCCAAGCCAAAACGGTACACCAGCTTTTATTTGTTGAGTTGTGGAAAGAATTACCGTAGATTAGTAAGATACAATTGTCCTTTGCATTTGGCTGGTTTATCTTCTTCTTTATGTATCCTGTTTACCTTCTTGAGGTTAATTATTTTAGCTACTGGTTTGACCAATTTTGTAGCGCATCATTTTTAGAATAGAATAGAATAGAATAGAATAGAATAGAATAGAATAGAATAGAATAGAATAGAATAGAATAGAATAGAATAGAATAGACGGTTTGATAGCATGTAGGTCAGAATATAAATGGCCAACTGAAGAAGAGTTTTTATTTCTGTGCATAGTTTATTCTCAGATTCCAGCATGTCATTTGAGGTATCACATTTGGCCCTGCTCTTGTGCAATTCAGTGTTGCTCAGTGGAGGATCTATAGGGTGAAGCCAGACCAGGGGCTGTTTGTCCGTGGCCTATAGCACCTTTTTCCCCAGAGGAGACAGCAAATGGCTTCTCTCCTCCTGTGGGACACAGGATGAGGTTACACTCCTGCCTATGCAGAGATGCCTGTATATTGTTTTTTCCTTTGTGCTGAGCCAGGGCAGAGCTGAATGGGGTTACACATGGTCTCTAAGGCTCTCAACAGGACTGGAAAAGTCATATCTGGGATGAGTAAGCCAGAACTGCAAAATAAACAAGGGTTTTTTTTTTTCAGTGTTTGCATCCAGCAAAATCCCCACATAATCACTTGTCACAGAATACCAAACACAGCCCTGCAAGCATGTCAGATGAGCAAGGGCATCTGGTTTAGCAGCCTCTATTGAAAATGACTTTGTGTCTTGTTTAAAGACAAGACATTTAATTATCTGGTCATACATTGTTCTCACTCCCCATGCTACTGAACTGATGGAACATTTTAGCTATTTATTAGGATGCAGTAAAGCCAAACCCTTTGAATGTTAGAGCAACAAGGAGTTTGCATGCATTGTACCCGTCCTCTGTGTCTAACTTAGAGAGGCTGTCCACAAGACAGAGGAAAACCCATTTCTTTCTTAATGAGAAAAACACGATCCTACACTACCACAACCATATAACCAGGAGGTGCACATGGGGCTAGGTTTTAATGAGAGCTTACAAAAGAAAAGGTTAAATACTCTGTCATTACCCCAGCACAAGGGCAATCACACCATCTGCATACACCCATGGGCAGTTGCACAGTGAAGGGATTGTTCCAGTGCTCCGTGGCTCTGCCTCTACTTTTATATTAATAGAAATGATAAAGTTAGAGCGGGGACGTCCTCGGATGGCTTCTGCTGTGTTCTGTGGGAATGTGCCCTGTCCTAAAGTGTTTCACAGGACAAACCATCCTGTGAGAGAGTCTCTGGTTGATAAAATCCCAGCTATCCCACAGATTTTCTTGCTTTTGCGCCTTGTCCCTACGTGCACAATCACAAACCACACTAAATAATCCCTTCCCCCCACCAAAGTTATATCCTTTGTGAGCATCCACTGAGAAACCATGAAGCAGGGTTTTTCCAGCCATGGGCAGTGTTGCAGATACATCCCTCACTCAGTTCAATATGTGCAAATTTGTGAAGGAGGAACAGATAAAACTGGTAAGTTGAAAGAAGCATCACAAGAGGAATCTGTAAGATTTTGTCATTGACCATAGCAGAGTGAATGCATTGGGTGAAGCAAATGTGGCCCCTCTTTCCAGCAAAGCCTGGTGATGCTTGTCAGTCCTTTGCTCACCTCTGTGTTGGCCAGCATATTTGTTGGTCCTAGGTGGAGCCAAACACTCCCATCACCAGGAGGTGTTTCTGCAGAAGCCCTCTGGGCAACTGCTTCTCCCACCAGAAGCACTCTCCAGCATGACCCCAAGTTCCCTGGAGATGACCTTTGAGGCAGGACCTTAGATACTGTTTCCCAACCTGAACGCCTGAATGCTTTGGAGGGTCTTTACTCTTTTCTTTCCTCCTTCCTGCACTGTATATCAAATAACCAAGGACTGGAACGATATGAGACTGAGTTGCCAGTAAAAACATCCCTCCTAAGTCCTAAAGGAATTTGAGATATTTTTCTCTGGACTGCTAAGACCCTCCAAAGCACCAATCTTGAAAAAAAAAAACAACAAAAAAAAGCCTTGGACCAGGAAGTCTTGAATCAGGAGCAGGAAGTCCTGGCTGAACTGATAACTGAAACGCTACTTTAAAACAACCTGGTGAATATAGTAGGACAGCAGCAGACCAGAGTGGCTTCTGCAAGGACAGGCGGTGTCTCTCCCATCATCTATTAACTCATCTGCAGTAAACAGAAAAACCAATTAAAAAAAAAACTTTCTCAGTAGCATTTTTAAGATGCTCCTCAGAAAACTGAACAGGCATGTGGGTAAAATTCGGTCATGGATAAAAATCACTGACAAGAGTATAAAGCAAGAGTTCGGTTGCAATATGGCCAAGGCAGCGCACAGCTACAGGTGTCCCAGTGGGCAGAGCAGGAGGGAAGGAGGAGGAAATATGCTGAAGACATCAATTTGCCGAGGTTAATTGAAAGTAGAAAAACCTGTGAGGCACTTCAGACATGAGGTCAAAATAGTCTGAAGGAGTATAGAAAGAGCAATAAAAAGATTTGAGGAGCAGAAGAGACTGAAAGATGAAAAGGGTTAGGTGAGAGTGATGGTAAATAGGAAGGAACCTGACAGAATGACTTGAGATAGTATAAAACTTGTCAGCTGAAGCAACACAGAGAATTTCAGCTGAATACATTATTTCATTTTTTTTAAGTGAGAGCAAAGTGACATCAGACAGAAATGAAAGACAACTGGTATAAATAGCCCAAAAAGAAATGCTGCTTTTTCAGAGTGAAGCAGACCTCGATTGCCATAACTGAGTAGTTTTTTTTTAAATGCTGCCTGTATACAGGGCCATATCCATAGGTGAGTGACTTCTTGTTTCTCTCATTACACTGACAACAAATGCTTGATGCACAAGAATAATTTTCATAAGGTAATGTTGGAAGTGATAATTCAGATGGATGCTAGAAATAGCTGGCATTTCCATGACTAATAGGCCCAGCAGGTACTATATTTCAAGAGAAAAAAATGGTCTAGGAGACATCCCACTTCAAGGTGTGATCCAATCAGTAATTGCCTAGGATTAGCGGAAAGAAAATACATCCCAGGAAGGATGTATTCCAAATGTACCTGATTCTGGGATCCTTTCACTTTCTTCTACAGTTAGACATATTTGGAAGCAAACAACTCAACTGATTTAACTAGTGGGATGACACTTATGTCCTTAGCAAATGGCTGTAGTCAGGTGGAGATGCAGCGCACGTGAAGGCAAATAAATTCCCAATTTAAAAAGCTTCTCTTTAGACAGTGAAAATACATGCAAACCTGATGGATGACACTGCAGCAAAAATACCACCCTGTGCATCCCCCTGGGGCCCCTGAAATTCCCACAGTCAAAAGGGCCCAAATCAAGGGGAGCTTCAGTGCTACCAGGTGAAGAGAGAAGCCCAGTGGCTTCTTGAATAGCATTGCATGCAGAAAAGTTGGTGGTTGCAATAACATGTGCAAGCACAGGTCAGCCAGATCTTTTAGAGGGAGCCTGGGAGGAGTGGCTCCCACACCCCAGCCCTACAGCTCTCAGCATCTGAGCTGCAAAGGGAAGACGCTGTAGCGTGTTTGCAGGAGCAGCCAGCAGCAAGGGGCAGAGAGCAGAGCATGGACTCACAGCTGTGTAAGTCCTTGCTATCCTGCAAGACCAATTCTGAAACCACCACTGAAGGTTACACAGGGGCGGGAAAGCTGCCAAGCAGCTGTATCCCAAAGGAAGAGAAAGTGAAAGTGTTACAGTTTTGGCATTTGTTATTACAATGCTGTTTCCCTGCCTCTTTCAAATTTCCTTTTTTTCCTCTTTAATAAGTGCATTTGTCATTACCTATCTGACTCTTGTTGATGAACGCTTGGAGAATGTCTGCCCAATCTCTTTTTCTGAGGTTGCTGGTTCTGAGCTCAAGATAGAGGGTTTGTAGTGATGCCCTTAGACTTGAACCCAGCCCTCACTGCTGCCAGTCAAGTTGTGGCAGAAGGGTTACGTACACATGACTCTTACTCACTCCTTTGGAAAAGTTGGACAGGTGTCCAAGGCCAGGCTTTGCCTCCATGAGCAGACACAATATCTCATTATGGTCTGGAAGCATCGTTCTCAGAGATTCAGCACTGGGATTACAAATCCATAAACTCCTTGGGGATCTGTTTCTTTGTAAATACGCAGACATGACTCAGATTATATTAATGTATTTATGTGTGAAATTTCAGGGGAAAATATAACCCCAAACCACCTTCATAAGAAAATAAGCTACAAAGCCAAATGTTACTGCATGTCTTTTTTGCCTGGCTATCAGCAGTTTGCAAGTTTTCTCTTGTTGGCCCTTGGGAAACAACACATCCCAGGACTATGAGCACCAAGCAGTTCAAAGCCACACCAATGTTCTCCAGTGTGATAGAAAAAACAAGCTTGCAAAAAATTTGTTGGTATTCCCATTGGCCTAGACGTTCCACAAAGTCCTTCTTGTATGTCCAGTCCTCATAAGTGGGAGGTATTTATCCCCTGGGACACTCGTAGCTCTTGTGCTTGCTCAAGGCTCTCAGATCTCATTCTGCTCAAGAGCAAGCCTTTAGAGGGCTTGATGTTGCAGGTCCTTCGCTAATGGGCTGTGCACTGGTGCTAATGAGGTTCAGAGCACTGACCACAGGGAGGATGGGACACTTATTATTTTCCTAATTAATTCAAGAACTAATCATACAGTAGCATGCTCCAGAAGAGAGTCCATCAAAGGACCGAGTTAAGAATTCTGCACAAATCTGTCCCCTCTGCATTTGCTTCTGAGTATTTTTCCCTGCCTTTTGTAACTCACTTGAGTAAAAGACAGTAAAAAAATCTTGTTCTACCAGCTGCTTGTGTTCTCCCCCATGGCAGCTCATCCTGTAGATTAGCTCCTTCTGCTATTTTAAATCATCTGGCATTCCTTTTGGGCCCACCCATCCTGCGTACACTGAGCTTAAATTCTTGACCCCTACTGGGAGATGACATTAGCTCTCCATTTCACTGCCTCTCCCATTTTACTCAAAGCTTATCTAAACCCACACTTGCTCATATCTCCAATTTTTCTTTTTTTTTTTTTTTCTCTTGGTCATAACACTCTAATTAGAACCTTGAAGCATACAGAGAAGTGATTTGCATGAAAGGCACTGTTTGAAATTAAACTAGATCCAACTCGTGTAGCTTAAGAGCAACATTTGAAGGCAATAAGTTATTTAGAACCCTTGCTTCTTGTCATTATTTTCTAAGACATTCAAAGTCCCCTTCATCTGCTCTTTTCTAAAGGATCAGAGCTAGTTTGTCGAGTTTTTCTGGGTGGGTAGTAACCTCATAGCTCTGCACTGTGTTAAATAAATCCTGTAAGAGTTTCCACGTTCCTCTTCAGTGTGTATATATTTACTTGAACATATATCACCTGTTACCCAGCCCACACAGTGGATGTCTATCTTGCATGCTAAAATACACAAAGTAAGGCCATTAGTACGAATACCTGTGCTCACCAATTTCTTACTCATCCAAAACTGCTTACTAAAAAAAACAGACAATAAAAGTTAGTTATATCAGAGTGGTAGGTAACTTTAAAGTAAAGTACAAATAGAAAAAATTAAGATATCTTCATAAGAATTATTATAGTTAATGACCATTATTAAATATTAAGTATTATCTTAAATATGGAAAGTTTGCAAATAGCCCATTTACATACCAAAGTGTTTGTGTAACATTAGAAACTTCCCCTCAGAAGAAAAGCAGCTCCTGGTGCCATTTAGCATGAAGGGGACATAAGTTACAGAAGACCTGACATGAGGAATTTGTACTGCGGCTATTCATGGTACTGATGCTTTCCACATAACTCTCTATTCATGGCCAGCTTGGGGAACAGGATGTGTCCCAGAAGCTGGAGAAAAGCCAGAAAAGGGCCATTTCTTGGTAATGTGTTTAAAACAACATTTGCAAAACAAATTCAGCTCAAATGCAATGTATTGGCGTGCTCTTCCTGTAGCAATATTGACAAATCCTTGCTTGGCGTGTCCATGGACAGCAAGTCACGTCCTTGCCAGGTACTCTGGATGTGCTTTGTGAAAGTCTCGCTGCCCTAAGGATGCTTTCTCCCAGCTTTTAGCTGGGAGAGTTCCTGGCATGCTGAATACATGGCTAGTCTCGTGAGAATCTTTCTGCTCCATGCTGTTTCAGCAGACAGCCAGGCAACAGTAAATGGGTTGTGCAACGTTGTGTTTCCCTGTCCCTTTGGCTTGGAACCACCAAGGATGAAGAACAAACTTCTAATGAATTAACTTCAGTGCATTGAACATGCTGCTAGATGGGCTGGTATAGCTCTGCTGGCCTGGGGGATAAATGATCACAGAATCACAGAATGTCAGGGATCGGAAGGGACCTCGAAAGATCATCCAGTCCAATTCCCCCACCGGAGCAGAAACACCCAGATGAGGTTATACAGGAAGGCGTCCAGGTGGGTTTTGAATGTCTCCAGAGAAGGAGTCTCCTGCTGCTGGAGGAGGCTGCGCCTGTGCTCATCACTACACCTCAACCTCTCCTCCAGCAGCATCCACAGTGGTGTCTCTGGTGTCCAGTGCTCTGGCATAGGCAAAGTGAAGAGCAGAGTCACAGACCTTGAGCTGGCCCCTTCCCTCCTCCCTGCTTCAGGACAACCCTTCCCTGTGGGGATCCATCTGCTTTGCCCATGCCTAAGCTGGTCCTGCACTGTGAGGCTGCACTTATTGTTTTATATGAAAGATATTTCTGAGAAGAGCAAGTGAGAGAACGTGTCGGAGGAGGGGAAGAAGTGACTTTGTAACTCCAAATAAGTGCATGCAAACAGGGAGGGTTGCCAGTGACTACTCCCAGAGCTGTGCCTCCCAGACCTACCGCATTCCCATCCCATGCTGTTTGCTCCTCTCCAAGCTGACTGCGATCATTATCCAACTTCAGATAATTTCACTACCCGTTAGTAAAACTAGGCACTAAAAATTAGCTTCCTCTGTAATTACTTCACAGTCCTCAGAGGAGCAGATTTGAGGCATGTGGGACACACCACAGTATCATAAGATGGTTGCGGTTGGAAGGGACCTCTGGAGGTCATCTAGTCCAAGCCCTCTGTTCAAACAGGGCTGGTTGCCCAGGTCCGTGTCCAGATTGCAGTCCCAAACTCCAGCAGGAGGAAGAACTGGCTTCTCAGAAGGAAGGGAAGAAGACTTCTCAAAAGATGCTCCAGCCAAATGGCAAAAAATGCCTTCATGACTTCTGCAGAATGAAACAGAAAGGGAGGGGAGACTGGGGCTAATGCAGAAATGGGTTTTGGCCACAAGGAAATAGATGAGTCCCACAGAAGCGGGGCTGCCCAAAGGTAGAACAATAATAGTCCAAACTCATAGAATCATAGAATTACAGAATAGTTTGGGTTCGAAGGGACCTTCAAAGGTCATCCAGTCCAAGCTCCCTGCAATAAGCAGGGGCATCTTCAGCTAGATCAGGTTGCTCAGAGCCCCATCTGGCCTGGCCTTGAAGCTGTTCCTCTTGGTGTAGCTTCATCAGTGCCCATGGAGCCAAGTTAAGGGTCATGCTTTAAAAGAAAATAAAAGAAACCAGCGTGGGGAAGCCAGTCCAGCTCCAAGGATGGAAGGAGACCCCGCAACCAGGAACCTGGTCGGTGGGAGACCCAGGTTCATGTTTCTGTGTTGCATCGGCCTTCCTGTGCCATCTTGGTCAAAGCCCTCAGCCTGACAGTGCCTTGGTTTCCAATAGGCGCAAGATGGATGCAAGATCCATCTTGCGCCTACTGAGGTGCACAAGCTTGGATGTGATAAACCTCAAATACTGAAGTGCTAGGTGCCAGATAAGAGTGGTGGATATTTAAGTAAGCGGGCAAAACCATGAGCTGGTGCTGCCGGGTCACCTTTGATGAAGACATCTCTAGCAGCCTCAGAAAAGAGGTGACTTGAAGACCTCCCTAAAGTGTTTTGCTGCATAAATCCTGATTATATGGGCTTTGTGCAGACAAAGTGATTGTTACCCTAACTTCTTAAGGCACATAAGCATTTAAGCTGCCTTAAATCTTTAAGGTAGCACAATGTAAGCATTAAAGTCAACTTAAATCCTTATTAAGTCTTCTAGGTGCTTAAAGAATTTAAGCCATTTTTAAGTCTTTTTCGAATGACTGTTGATTTCCATGGGAAGCATGCAATGCTGAAAGATGCTGTGTATGCATCTTCCCCTTAAAGTTCATGCTGTCAGACAAGCTCATGTCTCATATGCAGCCTCATCAGGAAAGATTTGAAAAATGTCTGGATTTTAATTTCCCTGCCATTTCAGGTTTGGTTCTGGGTTCACAGCAATGCTTATAAATGTGACAGCGTTTCAAGAACACAATGATCAAGCCACCAACTCATGCTGGCGGTTGATGTTATCCCATGTTGTGGCTTCACCACACCAGTCTGAGGTACATACTTGAGAGGACAGCAGAGGAAGTTCCAAATGAGTGAATTCCCTGCACACACAGGGACAATCACAGCTCACAGCCAACTGAAAGCCTTTTGCCTTGACTTTTCAGCGGTGACCTTTGGAATGCAATCAACCTTGGACTGTCCTATCTGAAAAGGCAACATTTTTGGCATGCCATGAGAGTGAGGCTTTACAGTAGAAACCACTTTTGCAACTTACTGTATGGTTTGCCCTCAAGAGGATGCTGTAACCAACTGCTGACTATAGCGAATCTTTCAGTGAAAAAGGACCCAATCCAGCAAATCCTGGGCTCCATGCATAGTCAAAGAAACCACTTAACCCCATGAATAATGGCTGCATATGCAGCAGACGCCCTAGGGGGTCATCAGTTGACAAAATGCTTTTCCAATAACTCCTGACATAATTTTGACCTTTTCTAGTTCTTAACGTCTTTTGCTTGGTTCTATCTCTTCTGCAAGGAAAGGCTCTGAATGGCTGATGAAGCCCTCCTGCTTCTCCTCCAGGCCCTTAGCTTGTCCTGATATTGCAGGCAACCTCCAAAGTCAACAGAGAGATAAGACCCCCAGAAGGTCAAGCCAGAGAGACATCTCACCTAAGTATAGACCGCTGTGCTGGGACACAGGCTTTCTGGTTGAGGTTGACACTACAGTTCTCTCAAGGAACCAGAATACAATTCGTTTCTCTTAACTGTATCCTAATAAAATCTATTACTAGGTATGTCATCTGTGATGGACCTAGTCACCCTTCATAGTCAATGGGCGGGGGTGGACACATTTAGGAAGCCATTCATCTGACCTGTTTCACATGTCTGTCTTAGTAAAAAGGCAGATGCACCTTAAAACAAGTTCATTTCTCTCCTTTATGAATCCAGATAACTAGTGAGATGTAGGCATCCACAGCACACATTTGAGCAGATAAAAACATGCACTTCATACCTACGTGCAAGCTAAGTGCTTAAGTTGGCCAGACTGTCTCTTACCTACTTCTCCAGTGTGCACAGAAAAGTGAATTACTTCCTCACCCGCATCTTGAGGTCAGTTTTGAAGTCCTTCTATACTCTATAAAATGCCATTGCTATTGAATCATGGGGTCAGTCTAGTTTTTCCTTCTTTCACTTAATTGCAAACTGTTAGTGTGTGCCATAAAAGGTTTATGCAAGCATACCCAAGCGGTTTTGAATGCTTTCCACTTCCCTGCATTTGCACGTGAGAAGTTGCTAACTCCCATTTGCAGACTCTCAGCAGATCCGGGGTTTATGACTGAATGCCTCCAAGCTGGGGTATGCAAGCAGACAGCAGTGTTTGGAGTCAGTGACCGCACTCATGCCCATGATAATCACAAGCACGTACAAGCCACAGGGAATTGTTAAAACAGAGACTGATTTGACTATAACAAAAGTCTTGACTGAGTTTTGTTATAAAGTGCCTCATTAATCTGATATTTTTTGTGACATTCCATTGGTTATAGATAGAATAGAGGTGTTTTGTTTTGTTTTGTTTTTTTCCTGTCTCACACAGGAGCAATAGGCACAAATTCCCATGTCAGCTGAAAATAGGCCTGTTGTCCACACCAGAGCTGTGTATCTGAAGGACCTGAGCCTGCAAGATGCTGAACATCCCCCGCTGATGAGAGGAGCCAGGTAGTTATTTGCCTCAGCCTCCGGGATAATCTAGCCTAAAAAGGGAATGGAAAGTTCAAGAGCTTATTTAAAAGCTCTGTGCCCAAACTTAGCTCGTGCAAAAGGAATCTGCAGGCTGAGTGAGCGCAGGCTGCTGCAGAGCTCTCTCTCCTCGTTACCTACCAGGATGAGTTAAGAAGTGTCCCAGACTGAGCAGACACCGCACCTGATGAAACCGAAAGGGAGTTACCACGTACAGCATAGCATCCAACGGTGGTGTGAATATATAAAATGCTTGGGCACAGCAGCCCAGATCATCCAACACCAAGCACAAGGAGCAAGGGGAAGAGGCTGTGCTCCTGCTCATGCAGCCCAGGGTGACACTGATCTCCTCTGCTGCCATGACGTGCTGCTGGCTCATGGTCACCTTGTCGGCCACCAGGACCTTCTCTGCAGAGATGCTTTCCAGCTGGCTGCCCCCAGATTGTACTGGTGCAGGGGCTGTTCCTGCCCAGGGGCAGGGCTTTGCATTTCCCGTGCTCAGCTTCATAATGTTCCCGTTGGACCACTTCTCCAGCTGCCCTAGGTCCCTGTGCATGATGGCCCAGCTCTAGAGCTTATTGACTGCTCCCTCTGGCTCAGTACCACTGGTCACCTCACTGATGAGGCAAGCTGTCCTGACAAACTCCTCTAGCGGGACTCTGAACCACTGCCCACCAACTTCTGACTCTGGCAAGCCACCCAATTTTCCACCCACTTTATATCCAGGTCACAATAATTGGAGCAGGCCCTATCAAGCATTAATTTTACAGATGAAGCCACCATGGTTAGGAATTCAAAATACATCTGCCTTTCCTTTTGAATGCAGTTATCCCTGTTTGAAAGAGAGTCATCCCACTTCTCCCCCCACTATCCAGACATGCAAAATGATTCAAAGTTCTGATCCCACAAGAAACAGCAAATGTCATCAGACACATCACAGAAACCATTCATTTGGCTCTATAACAATAATTCTCACCAGTGAGGAGGCATACATTATATTTAATGGATTACAGATCAAAAGCCCTGAACTGATCCTTGGTATCACCTCACTTATTACTTGGCCAGAGAAAGGACAATATTCCTGGTACACCAAGACATCTCTTTTTATCTGAATGAACTGAAAGAGAGATTTGTAGTTGTTCCAGTGAGGTTCGTAAAGAATATACAGCATGCTTATCTATCGCAGAGATGGAAACTGTGTGCAATGCGCTGTTGTTAAATTGCTGATCACCTGCAGAGACAACGATCTCGATTCTGTAGGACTTTCTTAATAGCTAAGGCAAGTGATCCTTTGTGGTTGCAGTCAAGAGTTCACTCTGTTTGCTAAGCCATTACAGTCATTATTCTAATTACCTATCGAGTCCAGTTCTTGTGTGTGGTGCTACACAAAGACAAAGGGAATAGTGTTTTTGTCTCCCAAAGTTTTCACTCTTAATTCAAGAAGGAAAGCTTTCAGGCACCTAACAAATTGCATAAATTAGAGAAGGGTAGAAATTACCCCATGAATTAGCTAGGTGACATTTGTGAGAAAAATATCTGGGTGAAAACTGATGTATTCCTGTCAATCCCCAGGCCCTATATCCTTGCAAAGCAGCATGTGGGAAGGCTGAGTGTCTAATAGCCTGGTTCACAGGCAGTAATTCCTCTGGAATATGGTGACTGATTTGCTTGACATTTCTTTCTGGCGTCTACGGTATTAGAACCACTAGGCAATTTCTGGAAAGCTAATTTGTTCCTTTCTACTATATGTTGATAAGGAACAAAGAGAGGTTAAGTGCTCAAATCTCTCAAAAATCCAGTGTGATTTGGATGCAAATCTCAGGCATCTTTTCTATAGTGTAATGCAAGAATATATATAATTCCCTTTTCTGTTTCATTAACAAAGTTTCCTGCTGGCAGTATCCAAAATAAATCTGAGGTCTGGCATAACTTATAGAGATGACTCTATAGAAAATGATTCTTTTAATTTAATCAATAATATGCCCATATATGGAAATCTTGTCAGAATGTAATAATATATCCAAGCAATTGTATTGCTGCATGCTTCTTAATAAGACTACTGCAGAGCAAAGCTGTGAACTGAAAAGGATCTGAGAGGCTTCAGATGCCCAAAATATTCTACAGTCTCTGTGCAGAGGAAGCTCCCAGCACTGATGTGGCAGGGCCAGGAAGTCATTGTAACTCCATTGTTTAACATTAGCCACTATTTGAGAACTTACTCTTTTTTGGTTTGTGGCTGAGATCATGCTAGTCCCCATTGATATATCAGGTCCACTAGACTCTTGGCTTGGGTTCAAACAAGTTTGTACTGAATTAGAAGGCTTGGCTCAGGGGATGGACCTATTTACTTTTGTCTCTATGTCTAACCTTTTTCTGTTCCTGCTTTTCATCACCTATATAGGTCTTCAGAGGCAGTATTTCTCCCATGTTTATCATGGCTACTTAGCCACATGGCTACTATTTGCAGTGCTGCTTCTGCACGGGTGGTGACTGCTCACAACAACAGCTGTCTGAGAGCTCATGGTGATCTGTCCATGGCAGAACAGCCCTTATCCTGATCTCCTGGAGTCAGCACAAAAGGTGAGATGGGTGCTCACTATGCAGAAATATCTGTGTTTTTATTGCTATGTCTTTTCCCTTTTTCTTCTTCCATTGTCTATTGCTACTCTCCATTGTCTAGGTCTCAGGTACAGAGTTAGTATTTCCTGTTGCTTCATCCAAGGTGCAGGTTAGACACACACAGGCACAAGCTCCTTCATACATGCAGGAGCCAGTTGGGCTAATTATCTCATGTGAAAATGAGCTGAATGGTTTTCAAGGTCACCTCATATCTGACAAATGCTTTTGTGCTATGTAAAGCTCAAACTTCCCAGAAGACTCTCCTGCTCTACCCCTATTCTCTGTGTTTTTCCATTATTCGGCTAACCCAAGTCCCTTGCTACCCTGGATCATGGACAGTTGACTTCCCTCATTCTTCAAGCCCAATAGAACAACAGATTTAGGACCCAAGTCCCGAGGTGTCACTGAAACACATGTAAGAGGGGTGACAAGCACATTGCCAGCTTTGCTGTTTGCTGATGGTTGAAGATCAGTGCTCACTGTGGTTTGAAATCAACTCCTTGTGGAAGCCCAGGCAAGAAGTCAGATTTTCCAGCTTTTGAAAGCTACTTATTATTTACAAGTACAAGCATTTCACGGTGTGCAGCTTCCTAGAACGTGAGGATTTTTTTTCCTCTTTAATAGTCTAAAGAAAGGAAATATCCTTATGAGAATAAATTAGTGAGAAAAGACTGAGCCCCAGGTGTAATCTGATCTCAGAGCCAGACTTTGTGCACATTTACGGTGGTGCAAGCTGCTGCGCTCAAAGGACCGTGCCGGCTCGGAGTGGCACAGCTTGGAGGATGTTTAAAGGCAAGCACTGAATGCAAAGAAAATTGGCAGTTTACTGACGGTGGTTCTGCTAATATGTTTATGCAAAACTTGTCCTTTGATTCTCTGAAGGCGTGGGCAAACGCATGCAAGCAATGTTAATGATTAGCTACAGAAAGTATCGATGACTGTGAGCTCTTATTTTACCAACAGTGTTGCATGCGTAGGCAGGCATAAAGCCAAACCATCTTATTAGGGAAGGCCAAAGGGTTTAGATCCACACAGGTGTTGCGGCACTTATATCCCATGCAGGCACTGGCAGCCAGACTCTCCTCACCAAACACAAGGGACATAAGAGAGGTGCTTACACTTAGAGCTTAGTCACCCAAGTCAGCAAGGAACAACAGGTGCTTCAGACCTGAGCCACCCATATCCCCATGGAAATGTGCTGCCAGAGGTGCCTGAGGGCAGCGAGAGCAGATTTGGTGCTTTGCAAGACAGCAAATGACAATAACCACTGTTCTGCGGAGTGTGGTCCATAAACAAGCCTGGAGAGCTAGACGGATGTTGAACCTTCGTTTCTGCCTTTTAGACTATTTCCGTTCTAATATTTGAGTGTCTTCCTGAGGACACTGACTTTTTTTTAATGCTGTGAAGATGTTTGAAGTTATGTCCATTTCTTAAAAGAGCGCTGATTTCCATGCACTGCTCATTTAGTTTTTCTTTCTGCAAACCACCTAGCATGGAGAGGAGGAAAAAAGCACAAAAGGTCACGCAGGTCATGCAGGTCATGCAAAAGAATACCTAGAAGGTTTAACCCTTGACAGAATGTGTGTGCCCGGTACCTGCATTTTAAATAACTTATTTCTAGAGCTGTGCTAGCCTGTTTTAGAGTACAGCAACGCAAACATTTATTTGCAGCTGCCTGCAATGAGGCTACAAATCAACTAATGATACAATATTTTCTCTTGGAATTTATTCTATGAAGATGATTCATACCAGACAGCTAAATGCCATCAGTGTTGTGTCAGCTTTTACTGACTAAAGTATTTTTCCATATGTGATAGTGGACTGTTCTCATTAATGGCTGAGCTGTAAAATCTTGCTTTTCCTCTTATTTATGACACTGGAAAAGATCCAATGTAGCACAGTACATGTGTAAGTCATTACCCTCCCTCTAAGCTCCCCCCCAAGTATGGAATGTTACTGTATTCTAATATATTACAGAAATAAACAAATGTTATACATGTGGGGGATGAGTATAAATCAGATATGACTCAAAGGGTGAGGGGGTTAAACAGAGTTTGCTGGGCCTGAAAATCTCCAGAGTGCAAGGTCTACACTGGGGGCGTAGTGCCCCCACATCACCAGTTTGGCCAGTTCTGACCCTGCACATTGCCAGGTTTCCAGTTCATGCAAGTTTTGGGGGCTGGTCTTTAAAGTGCTCAAGATATCCAATATG
This sequence comes from Streptopelia decaocto, assembly GCF_964273445.1. Classification (NCBI taxonomy): domain Eukaryota; kingdom Metazoa; phylum Chordata; class Aves; order Columbiformes; family Columbidae; genus Streptopelia; species Streptopelia decaocto. The sequence goes on along the minus strand of NC_138663.1, from coordinate 180,694,801 downwards.
GTTTGGGTTGTGTGGTCTGTGCAACAGGCAATGGTGCCTGGCATGGGAAGCCTGTCCTTTCCAGGAGTCTAGGAGCTCCTTCTGTGGCACCTCGTCAGCAGGTGTCATGGGGCAGTAATTTAGGGTTCCAGAGCTCACGTCCTTGAAGCCTCCTGAGGGACAGATCCAGACTCTGAGCTCTCCCATCCCCACCTCAGTAGCTTCAGCCAGACACTGCCAGGGTGTCCATGTTTCTTCTCACTGTGATGGGTAAAGGCTGGTGGAAGTTCAATGTAAAGACTCCCTTGGGAACAGGGACTTCCCGAGTGCCTGTAAATTTTGGCTTTCTCCCCTTTTGACCCTCTAAACCTTGCATTTCCCCTAGTTTGGTCTAGTTTGCAGAGGAGGAATACAGTGATCCTCTTTCCTGAAGAGCTGTGGCTTAAATGACCTCACTCCGGGAGTGAGCTGTCCCTTGGCTGTTGGCCCTCATCATTGACAGTGTCACCACCAAAAGGGCAGGAGCTTTTTGGAGAGGTCTCACAGCCCCGTCAGGTGCAGGACTGTGGTCTGAACAACAGCGGGTGTCATCTGTATGGGCAGGGAAAAGGGGCCACTGAGAACTTATGGCATAAGCAGCTTGTGTCCTTCTCCCTAAACCCTTTCACCTCTCCTCAAAAACATGGTGGCTTCATCTACCCTACCTGTGGACAGTCCTGAGTTTGTGCCCCAGTCTTACCAGCCTGGCTGTAGGCACCGAATCTACCCTTAAAAATGCTGTGTAGGTAATGTAGCTGCCTAACTTGGGCCATCAGAGATGGCTGGTGGGTGGTCGCCCAAGCATTGGGTATCACATCTCCTCTCCTGGAGGTGCCCAAGTGCCGCTTTGCATCAGGCTTTGAGTTTGCTGTGCCAAACTCCCCAGCCCAAGCATTTACTCTTTGATCAATTCCCTGTCACACAGGGAGTGAGGAAAAAAACCAATATTCCTCTTGCAAGAGTCTTTTCTTCCCCCTGGATCAATGCGTACAACCTCTTTTGACATCAGTGGGAGCTCTGTCACAGATCAAGAGCAGTAAACGGCCTAATGGAAAGAATAATAATGGTATCATATGTACATACTGCTTCTCAGCCATCTTGCGGTTCTAAAGACCTTCCTCTTGGCTGATCACAATGGTCACCCTCAGCTAATTTGTATCTTTTAATTATCTTTTCAAAGGCGCTATTGAAAATCAGAAGGAAAATGGTAAAGCACAGAATATGCAGATTGCAAGCTGAAATGACTTGCTCTAAAACTTGAGTCTTTCCTTCTTTGAAATATAATAGGCAATATAAGTAAAAAAAAAAAAATCACAAAACAACAAAACCAGTAACTTTTATTTGAAGCGCCATAATTTAAAAACTGTGAGCCTGAGGTTTAATTTTGTCCATAAGTTGCAGTGTAATACTTTATTGACCTCAAGGATTTTTTTTTATACATTATTTTTCTTCTACCTTTTAATGCTAAGAGGCAGATTTTTATAAACCACTGTATTATTTGCTAATTCAACACTTTCTCTGCATTTCAAGTGGGAAGAAAATCTATTTGTTGTGGGAATTTATTTTTCATAGTGTTTTTTTCCAAGGATTTTGCATCTTTGTGGGTACCTTTCATCTGGTACAATATTAGCATTCATGATGGGGCTGACTGCTTCCTTGATATTCACTTGAAGCTGGATCACAAAGTGGGATAACAGTAAGAGAAAGACAACAGAAATAGAAAAGTCTTGCATATATGTGACAGTTATTTGACTAGCAGTAGCATCATTATATCCCAAAAAAACGGTTTCTGTATTAGAGTTTCATTCTCTTTTTGATTTTTGTTTTGTTTTGGTTTGTGGTTTGGGGTTTGCTTGTTTGTTCGTGTTTGTTTTGTTTTGTTTGTTTTTTGTGGCTCAGTGGACACTTAAAATAATCATTCTTTTTTTTCCTTTTGCATGTATAGCAAAAATGTGCTAGCACTCTTACAGGTTCAGTGATCTTGTTTACTTATAGTTCCAGAAGTGGAATTATCGGAAAATATTTTTTAATATATTGTGCAGTGACCCAAATAACACACACAGAAGGGACACAAGTAAAGCCTAATTATTTTCTATATTTATTTTGGCATCCAGAAAAACATAAATCATCATCCTGTTACTACAAGGGTTCATTAAGAAGAAACTGGAAGTTTCTGATGGCATAATTGCTAAATTCTTAAAAATGAGGATGTTGGAAGAGTATGACTGTGTTAACAAATTGTGATGGATTGATCTCAAATAAATATCCTGTCTATGTCAGGTATCACCATATATTCACATTACAGAAGACTTCCTACACGACGAATAAATAATAATAGCCTGAACACAAGGAATCATGACAAAAGCATTTGCATTTTGTTTCAAAATGTGCTAAAGAGCTAAAACTAAACATGTGCTTCTCTTCCCTCGGCTGATTCATCTCAATATCCAGCAGGTAAGCAGAAGCACATCTGTACATGACACAATAAAACACAGAAATTGAGAATATTGACAGAAAATTATTTTAGGGTAATTGCTCTTTGCATTTAGTCTGCTCCTTGGAGATGAACGAGTTGTTATTAACCAAGTGTTCAAAACCATGCCATGTAAATCTGCCTTCCTTGCGTCGCTCAAGAGACGAGTCTCAGAGAACAGGTAGGGTTGCTAGGAAGAAAGAGACATTTTAGCACGAAACCTGCAGCAATATGCTGTGGTCCTTAAACAGAAGAGATTCCTTTCTTCACGGCAAGGGAGGATTTCATGCAGGAATTCTGAAATCTGAAGAGCGGGCAACTGGGGTTTTATCCATGTGATGAAACAGCACACCAGAAGGTGAGCTCATAGCAGAGCCCTGTTTTCTACCAGAAATGTTGGGGAGAACTTGGCTTGTCCAGCAAAACCTTGGGACACATGAAAGCATACGGAAATGTTTGATATTTTCCCCACCAACATTTGGGTGTTAGAGAGCGCAGGGCAAAAAGCCAAAATGCCTTGCGAGCAGATGCCTGTCATTTGGGACCCTGTCAGCTGCCAAGCAGCAGGAACATGTGCAGCTCCAACAGGCTCTTCATTAAGGGCCAGAAAATGGGCACACCAGGTATCAGGGCAACCCTTCCTGGCAGGCTGGTATGATTCAGGCAACAGGAAGGATTATTGACAGCATACTCTATTTCTCCCTCCATTTTAAGCTCCCATTAATGAGCAAAAGCAGCTTGTTCCCAGCTTTCAGAGCACTCCTCTTGTCAGGCTCTGCAGCAATTTCTTTTGCAGAGGTCACGGCTGAAGCTCAGAGAGGTTAAGTGCCTTTCCCAGGACTGGAGGGCAACAGTAATCAGGGCTATGGGGAGCGATGACGAAGATAGGTCATGCCGCAGAACAATTGCAAGTCAGGAAAGGAATCTGGGCCATGGGATGCTCAGACCCCGCACAGCCGGACGTACATGCACCACGGTGGGAATAAGAAAGACGACATTGTTTCTTCAAATGTCTGGGGCCCGAATGTTTATCGACATGGAGCCATCTTCAGATTTTTTCAAAACTCAGTTGAGCCCAGGGCTTTCCTGAACACGGGGGTCTGCTTCGAAGGAGTTCATAAAAAGCAGTGGAGCCTAATGAGTCTTTGGTAGGCTCGAACACTTCATTTCAGCATTGCAGGATAGATGTCTGCAAATCAAAATAGTCTGAAAAAATCATGGATCCTGCCTTTATCCAGAAAATAGGGCCATGTAACAAAAAAATCAAGAATCTCAGAAAATGTCCACCAGAAAGACATCATTATCCAGACTCCTTTTGGAGAGTATGAAAAAAGTTGAGATCAAAAGGCAGCTACAACAACTGCCTTAAAACATGTTTATACATAACATTTTCCAAGCATTCTGCTTTTAAAAGAAGATAAGGATTGGAAATTATGCAAAAATTTATTTGAAATGAGTAAGAGCCCTCTGAACAGGGATGCAGCTTTAGGAATACCAGCACCGGGATGAAGAAATGCATAAAAAGAGGTTCATCTGCAGATGAAGGGCTGTAAGGAAAGCTGTTATAAAGCCATTCCAAGTGAAAGATGTTTGGGAAGACATCCAGACATGCAGTCATCTGGACACAGGGAGTTGCTTGTGTCACACAAGAACCTCAGCAATGAATAGAGGGAACCAGCAAGGACAGACCAAGGAAAAGAAGACTTAAGATGAGCTGCTGGCAGAGAGAAATGAGAAGAACCTCAGTGTAAATCTCTCATTCCTTTCATAAGACGTTTTGGGTGCAAGGGAGAAATAGAGTATGCATTTGACTTATAGTTTAGTCTGGCTTTTCCTTTTTTTTTCCTGTCACATCACTAGAATGCTCTGATTTAATGTTCTAAGGTAAGCCTGGGAAATGAGGGTACTTGCCCTCTGTGGAGCTCAGATGCACAGAAGGAAGCAAAGGTTACCCTCCAGCAGCTGCTGGAGGTTATGATTCATTGGAGTTTTCTGTCTTCTACAGCTGTCACTGGGGTTCAACAGTGGTCTTATTTCATGAGAAGACTGTGTTAGGTTATCCACAGCAAATGTGTAAGAGTTTATCATGCATGCAGTCTGGATTTCTTTGTTGGGTAGGAGAAGGAGGCAACAAAGGAAGATATCTTCTTGGAAGGGACGGCTTTGCATGGGGATGATTCTTCCCTGAATTTTTTTGATGAGTAAAGTTCTCTTTGCACCATTTGAGAGGGATGAAAGGATCCCAGTGCAGAACAGATCCTAAGGAATGGCAAGTGTTTTTGCATCCAAAATACTCTTGAAATACAACATCGCAGACCTATTGTTGAAATAGGTCCTGCCTCCTAAGCACACGCTTTGCTTTGAGTCCCACTGAAATCAATACCCCTTTGAAGTGTACTTTTGAGATACTGAAAGGTTAACCTGAGGTAATGGCACTATAAGCTATAAATTTTAAACTTTGATCTACAGTTTTTCCATCAGCAGCTGTATAAATGGGTAAATACCTTTTGATGCCTACAACCATCTTGCTGCAAACCAGCATTTAGAAATTGCACCTCTTGATTTATTGCTTGAGCCAATTTCTCTTGTTGCAACACAAGGCACAAAGGAGCTTCTCAGACCTGGCAGGTTCAAGGACTAGTTTTGTCCGAGTGCTTCTGCTGCTGCTGGTGTTGGGAGAGGACTTAGTCCTTGTGTGGAGCAGCAGCCATGGGCAGGCGAGAAGACACCTGGCTGAAGACAGAATTGTTTGGACCACCAGACTGTAGGTGTGTAACACAGAAATCTTCAGGGGAAAGTAAACTGGCTCCAGCACAGGGACACCTCACCCTGCTGTGCTTTCTGCTCTATGGTCCTGGCATCACGCGTGGGTGAGTGGGGAGCAGGATCCAGCACATACCACTGACATGGCCCTGTCTGCCCGCGGGGTCACATACCATCAGGTCAAAATCATCCTGAGCATTTCCTCTCATGTTGCCATGCAAAGCGCATCTTTTGCTTTCTGTCACCCCTGGCTTTCCTCCAGAACTCTGACTTTCTAGGTTTCTCATCCCCTTGAACATCTGCGTTTCAGCTGTTTTTTCCCTAGATGTATTATGTTTCATTTTCTGAGTGAATGTGACTTTGTTATTTTTCAGTCGGTATGTGCAGACTCTTTCTATCCCCACTGGTGTTTGCAGCAGTATTGTCTGTGAATCTTAATAAACCAGAGCACAGACTATGAAAGACAAGCACTTGGGTTTTCAGGAACCGCTGAGCTAACAAAAGGGGTAGGCGAATGCCCTGCCCACAGCCCCAGAGGCAGGTCCAGACTCTGATGGCACAGAGAAAGAAGTTTTCCTCTGTTTGAAAAGAAAACAGCAGTGATGGTAACCCCCCCACTCCCCAAGGTTTGTATGAAAGTATGGCAGTAAAGAAAAAGCAATAGGGACGGAAGAGGAAAAAACATCCTTCTTAAAAGTGGAATTGGCACTTCAGTGGCTGGGTTTGCTTTTAATTTGTGGCTTTGGGACATGAATGCACATTACTTGATGTTACAGAAGATGACTTGTGCTGAGTGGGCAAGCCTGGTGGTGTGCAGAGGAGCTGCCGGAGGAACAGGAGCTGCCTGAGGGAGGTGACACTCCGCCTGGCATCGCCCCAGGCACCCAGAGCTGACTTTTAAACCAGACATGAGCCCCAGGCTCTCCCTGAAGCCACCAGGATTTTTCTAGCATGTGCTGGGGTTTGGGAGGATGCTTGGAGGTTAGCTGGGGTATATTTGTAGGAACGGGTTCAGACTGCCCCACAGTCACCTTGTCTGTCCTGCTGAGACAGCCCGGATCTGGCATGCCCTCCCTTTGGGAATCCTTTCTTCCCCTTGCAGAGGACTGTTTCCTCCAATCCCATTTCAATGTGCATCTGCATGTCATAGAATCACAGAATGGTTTTGGTTGGAAGGGACTTTCAAAGGTCATCTAGTCCAACCCCCCTGCAATGAGCAGGGACATCTTCAACTAGATCAGGTTGCTCAGAGCCCCATCCAGCCTGACCTGGGATGTATCCAGGGATGGGGAATCTACCTCCTCTCTGGGCAATCCACTTCAGTGTTCCTCCACCCTCATTTTAAAAATGTATTCCTTATGTCTAGTCTGAGTCTACCCTCTTTTACTTTAAGATCTACCAGTTGTTCTGTTATAACAGGCCATGCCAAAAAGTCTGTCCCCATCTTTCTTATAGGCCCCTTTTAAGTACCGAAAGGCCACAATAAGGTCTCCCTGGAGCCTTCTCTTCTCCAGGCTGAACAACCCCAACTGTCTCAGCCTGTCCTCACAGCAGAGCTGTTCCAGCCCTCTGATTATTTTTGTGGCCTCCTCTGGACCCTCTCCAACAGGTCCATGTCCTGAATATCCCTTAGCCTTTATAAACAGTGGGTAAAGGATGATTTTTAAAATAGCACTGGCCTATCTCTTTAAAAAAGTATTTTCCTGTTTCCTTTCTCTCCTCACCTTTTCCATCTCTTTCTTTGTTGGCTTCAGGGTGAATGGTCAAGGGTAAACTCAATTTCACAGGCTTGGTATTATGTATGGTAGGCTGGAGAGCAACAGCTTTCTGAAGCAAGTATAAATATGGAAGGTCTCATGGGAAAAGAAAGGAGAGTGCACATACAGCAAAAAGGAAAGCTAGGATGAATGAGAAATAAAACACTGGGAGTGATTTCCTTATGGCTGGTGAGTACTTATTTCATTTAGGAGACAATGTATTATTGTAAAATGCATTAGCCAGCATGTTCTAACTGCTGCCTCTTAACATTCATACTAAATAACATTTTTAATTTTAATATATTATTATATATTTAGAGGAACGGCTCAGACTGAAGTGAAGGCTAATGAGGAGCTAACTTTGCCCTAGCTGGCTAATCTGTGCTAAAATAGTTTTCCTTGCCTAGATTAAGAGCACAGATCCATGACTGCAAGCAGTTGTAGTAGCTGATCAAGTTGCCCCGCATGAGCTGATGTGCAGTACTGGTTGAGTGCTCTCTCTTAGCTTATCAAGACATTAAACTCACCTGATTTCCCAAACAGGACCCTCATGGAAAATCTGAACCACAGTTTATGTTCAGATGTATAAAACAAGTAGTTCCTGTGGCCCTGGCATGCACTTTCAGCAGAGGATTTGCCTAATTTCTGTGCCACAAATACATCTCGATACCATGAGGTCTGAGATCTGGATCACTTCTCAGTCCTTTGATCCTTTAAGAGTCACAGCACCTACATGAGGCACTGCTGATAGGCAGCCTGAATAAAGCCCGTTTCTCTATCTAATCTGACCAGGCTGATGTAATGCACGATACAAGTCAGCATCTTCACGAGATAGGAATCTAGGAGCTGCTTATGTGGCTAAGCCTTATACCAGACACAGCCCGGTAATGTCGATTGGACGGGGGAATTAACTAGAGGAACAGCCAAGGCTCTTTGATTAAGGGATTGCATCAATTGTTAGAAGATATGTTTGCAATAAAGATCTGTGGTTCCTGCTAGTAGGTCAGTATCACTTGTGGCTAAGAATGCTATCTTGCCATCTGCTCTTGGCAGGAATTGTACAATCCTTTCTTTCAAGTCACAGATATTATTACACTTACTCAGCCTTTGTCAGCTCAGGACTTGACCATTATAACGCTCCCTGCAGGATGCTGCTTGCTGCGGCCATCTGGAAAATGAAGCTAGATCAGAATACAGCTGCTCACTTATTCAGTAGCATTTCATACTGCAAATATCTTACACATCTGCCTTATCATCTGTCCCAGATATTCATTTGTGGGTGTGGCAGGAGGTGTTGCTTTAAATCTATACAATGCTGTGCATGCACACACAAAACTATGCTAAAGGGACATTAGGCTGCAAAGTGGAGTACACCTGGGAAACATTGGTATGAAAGCAGACTGAAATCTTTGTTTCAGAGGCTTTGCAAGAAGTCTCTGGATTCTGTTAACTACATGAAAAAGGAGTATTCACATCTCCTGTGTTAGGCTACATGAGCACGACCTCTCTCCAGCAGCTAGATTTTTAACTTCTTCCTCTGAATTGTCCTCAAATCAGATTGCTGGGATATCCCCCAGTCCCTGGGAATACAATGTCCTCCCACCACTCACAAGCCCTTGTCTCCTTGGACAGAAAGGGTGGTGTCCACCAGGTGAGCAGATGTTCAGTGTTTTGCTCAATGTAGAGCCCAATGCCTCCTTGATCACATTATCTAAACCTTTCTCAGAGGCAGATTTTTCCCTTTTCTCATGATCCCTTCTGTGGGGTTATTAATCAATTTATTCTCACAGCCTCATTTGTGGGGGAGATTGTGGTTTTATCTCCATCTTGCGTGAACATGGTTGCTAAATTCTCCTAGAGCCTCACCTGCTTTAAGTGCGCTTCACCCTTTCACAAGCCCTCACATACCAAACACATGCAGAGCCATCATCCCTACAGGCTGGATCCAGCTCAGGGCCATGGGTGTTTCCTCACTGTCACCATGTCTTGCTGCTGGTGGCCAGGGTGGCACTCAGTGCACTAACAGGGGACATGGCCTTTTGTCATTCCCCTGCCTGGTGCCCTGGTTGCACAGAGAAGGACGTACCCATCTCAAAGGCAGGGGAAACAAGTACCAGCACAAGGATGTGAATTCATGGGGAAAGCATCTGAAGACCAGGAGCCTTGCAAGGAGAGGGAGGGAGAGAGGAACAAAGACCGTGACTGAGGTAAGGCCACTGGCTCTGTGGGCTGGGGTGCTGCAGACACTGCAGCATGGACTGGGAGGAGAGACTGGGTGAAGGATACATAGCTCACAGGCTGGAAAACAGGAAAGGTTGGAAAGGTTAGGAGACCAGGACAAGAAGCCAAGGATGAGAAAAGAAACAGAGCAGAGACTGGGAGAGGCCAGAGCACATTCTGCATCATGGTCTTGGACAAAACCCATCCTGACACTCCTCCATTGGCAAGAAACAGCCAAGAAACTCACCCACAAACTGTGCTATCATCCTCTTCTTCTCGCTAGCCCAAGGACTGGATGGGAACCTATCACTGCTATCAGTTACTTCCTCAGATCAAGTATCTGAGTCCCTTCAAGTCTTGGAGGATTGATCTCCCACAGGCCATATCTAACCTACTGGCTTTTCAAGGCAGATCTTACCTGTGGAGACAAGGCAAAAACTAGAATTCAATTCACAGTGGAAAATCTTTGGAGCTACTGCCATACTAAGTGTCATATTTTCCTGGGTAGCCTTCATGTGAGTTGTAGCAGCAATGAACGTGTAGTTCCTCCGTACACAGTTATAACTGCATGAGGAAACCACACAGTCTATTTGCACAGCCCGTTAGCTGCATAACTGGTCTTTTGTACACAAAATCTCTGATTCAGCAAGTTCTTCAATCGTGTGTCCCACTTCGAGCATGTCTCTGAAAATCAGGCCTTGTCACGTACCTCTGAAAAATCAATTTTTTGTAGCAGTTTGCAGCTTTTTCTGTCATTTAACCCTCTTGTTGGATTTGTCTGAAATTCCGTACCTGAAGTAGAGCATCAAGCAAACATAAAGTTCATATAAATTATTGTGTTTATCAAACAGTTACCTTTTTATGGCTTAATGTGACACTATCGTCATTTCCCACTTTTCTGCATTATTACCCAACAAGACAGGACTACCACTGTTAAAAAAAAAATAAATCTGTTGCTAAAACTAGTTATAGTTTGGGCGTTTTTACCTTCTTTTAATTAATGGGAATAAAACTATACACCAGAAAAAAACACATTTTGCAGGATCTATCTACCTCTATGTCTTCCTTCATAAATGGTATGGGCATAACGTATAGGTTCACAAGTTTGTTTGCACTTCTCAAACACGCTAAATTGGCATCACCTCACACAGCCTATCATGCACTGCATCCAACCACACGGTAAGAAATTTGCCCAACTAACAGTTTTATGTCTATTTCCTGTGCAAAGTACAAGGCTGATGATTCAAAGCTGTCTGCTGAGAAATGGGAAAAATTACATGTATTATTAAAATCTAGCGGTTTTCCTATACAGTTAGTAATAATATTTTTTGATGGGAGTTATCTAAAATGCATCTTGCCCTCCTACTCCTTGTTATGTGTGTGACAGCCTTCATGGCTGGCTTCCCCAGAGATAGTTGATTGTACTTGGATATCAGAGAGCATGTTCCCAGGTCTCAGGAAGTTTTTGAAGACAGACAGTGCGTGGCTCCCCTGATGACTCTTGGAGGATGTGTCTGCCAGCCATGATGGAAAGAAATTGTGACCTCTCTTTTTGCCTTCAGAAACATTACAGATCTGTCCATGGAAAGGCAATTTGGGAATCAAATGACCTTTGTGTTTTCTAGGCTGCAGTCTGAATAGGCAGAGAAGGAGGAAACCACTGTCAATAAATGCAAAGCTAAAAATAGGCAGACCAAAAGCCTCAGCAGAGCTCTGGAAAAATTTTGAAGGTGGAAGTAAGAGTTATTTATAAGGTTGGGAATTGAGAGGGGAAAAAGGGGTCAGTAGAAGACTTTATTTACATAGTTTGGGTTCCAGAAATTACTTTCCAGTGCACACAGCATCATTAGGAAGTGTTTCTGCTTCAGTCCTGAGTCCTAGCTACTTTCTGTGTCTACACAATGCACAGTGCTGTGCCAGGCAGCAGCTTTCTGGGATGCAATTATAGGACTTGGGAGCTGCAACTCCGCTTTTCAGAGCAGGGATTTTTACTTCCAGATATACGGCCTGCGAGAGCACTTTTTGGAGTCTGAAAGCAGGTTAAGCTGCCTCCACGGGTATGGTCCTAAATGGTTGGTTGGTAGGTAGGTAGGTAGGTAGGTAGGTAGGTAAGTAAGTAGGTGGGTAGATAGATAGATAGATAGACAGACAGACAGATAGATAGATAGATAGATAGATAGATAGATAGATAGATGCATGCCTGCCTGCGGTGGCATCATCTTCTCTAACCTGAACTGCGAAGAAGTGAGTTTTCTCAGTCAGTTAGCTAGGGTATATCCAGGCATTTCCACAATGGCAGGTGAGCTTTGACGATGAGTATTGACTTAGGACACATACACTCAAGCAAGCAGAGCAGCGCAATAGGAGCAGATTGTGAGACGGAGAAGTGATGCTGAAAACTGGATGTTTACACGATACACACCGGTCTCGCTCTCCTCTCATCTCATTAGCACACCAGCCGTGTCCCTAGGACACATCTTTTGATTTAGTTTCATCAGCAAGGGAATTAGCTGGTGCCTCTGAGACCACCCCATGGTGTGAACCATAGCATGGAAAGTGGGGATGCATTTCAGAATCGCTCTGCCAGTGCAACAAAAAGTCTGTTGTAGACATCCTTAGACTAATAATTTTTATAGACCCAAAATAGCTACCACAATACCTGTCCCTCAGTCTGAGTAGTCCAGTGCAAATGTGAGGTCTGAGACAATAATGAGAAGATTGATCTCATTTACACTTTTTAAATTTGAAAAATGCATAGATTTTCACCTCACATTTTCAGAGGAAACAGAGGGAATGTTCATTTCACAACAGATGACGTGTATTTTTTCTAACTTTACTCTTATGGGTAACTAAAATATTTGGCTATGTCACTTGAGGCAGATAACCAGCATGAAAAAATTCTGTGTTATAACAACTGTTACAATTTTATTTAATGAGAAGTCTTGGGCAAGCTTAACGACAGATGGATCTTCCAGCCTAATGTAATATAACAGAATATAAATGACCAGTAAATATGTATTTAAATATCTCCTCCTGGGCATATTTTGAATTGGCCATTTACATTAATTATGACTTTAATTGCTACTGAATTTAATGAGGAATTTAATGTAGTTTGCCATATACGAGAAAGAAGGACAACAGTTATGCAGGTGCAGTGCTCTGCCTGGTGGTTTGAGTGGACCTCCTTGGCAGTGGAAGGACACCTTTGAGAAGTTCTCTGTGCAGAGGAACAACAGAAGAAAATGTTGGGACAACCAGCCTCTTGCCCAGCTCCTGGATGAAATTATTTGCAGCATCCCATGGAGGACCACGAACATTTCAGTGACCTGATTTACTGCTTGACCCCACAAAATGATTGCACAGGCACAAGTGCAGGACAGTGAATTGCAGGTGTAGAGGTGGAAAGGAGCACTTAAATCAGCTTTGCTGCAGGAGGAAATGAGTGAGATAAGGAGCAATGAGGTGGGAATGTCTCTTGCTGAGGCTGGAGCTTGACAAGCAGCAGTAGTCCTTCAGCCGCTAATCTAACAGTCGTCTTGCATATCAAAAGGACCCACTGACTTTTGGAGTGCACGGAATAAATAATTGATACCTCATGAAGGTGACTATTGGGTCTCAGCCACCAAGCTGATGGGAATTAGCCTTATTGGAGGGGATGTTTGCAAGGCTAGACCATATACAATAGTGATGCAAAGTGATGTGGCTGGCTATGACATGATGGAGAAGTTAACAACATGTCAATATTTTGTTATACCATTTTAGTCTCTGCTCTTCATTAAACCCTTTCAGTGTCTGAGAAGTCATTTCTTCGCAGTCACCACTGTACTTGTCAGTACTTGTAGTCCCTGGCAGCCTGGTTACAAGGCTTGCTTGCTGAAAGGGTCTCCTGATTTTCCTGCTGGAACAAAGCAGTGCTTTTGGAATTTGCACACATAGGAGGGACCCAGCAAAGGCCATTTCCACTGCGAAGCTTCTTGGATGTTACCGCGTTTGGGAGCGAGGAGACTGAAATTATTTTTTTAAATAAAGGCTCAGGCTTTTAAGGGGTAGGATCCCCAAAATGGCACCTCAGAAATGGGATGGATTCAGTGGCACCAATCAGTTTGCAGAGGAAGTAACGTCTTTGGAGGGAAACCCTGTATCACAGAGGCTTCATTTATGTTAGCATGGGGACGAACGCCTCACCAAGATAAAATCCCATTGCAGACTGTTTGGTTAGTCAGTGCCTCACCACTCAGTTTAGAGTCTAGATGAGGTATGTGAAAATAATCTGTGACCACAACACGAACTGCAGGGAACAGCTGTAGACCAGTAAGGTGGTGAGTGAGGCTCGTCTATGAAGTGGCTCTGTACCTGGGACCAAGTCTTCACTCCCATGCTCTGGATCTATATGCAAGCACCTAAAATTTAGATGAGAGATTTTGCTGGACGCCTGAGCCAGCGGGAAAACAGAGTCCAGTAGAAGTAAATCCACAGCCCCTTGTTTTTACCAGCTATCTCTGTGTCAGAAAAAGGAGACAAAACAAAGCTTGAATTTCTCAAGGACAGGCTATTAGACTTGAGAGCTCCTGACTGTCACAGTGGTGACTGCTGAGACCAAAACTCCATCACCAGGTCAGGGGGCTGAGAGCACTCAGCACCTCTTGCTCATATCTCAACCGTGTAAGGCCTCGGAAAGCAGCACACTGCTGCAGCTGTTCCTGAAAAAACATCCCAGGTCACTGGCTTCACCTGGGACTAGCCTGGGGGTGCCCCAAGGCCCGGCCCTGCATGCCGTGCATTCCTCAAACGCTGGGCTGCAGGGGAAATGAGGGTCAAGCCTAACCCATTAACTGCAGATGAACAAACTGGCAAGGGGGTGGGGGGTAAAGGGGGGGTATTTTTTGGCTCCTCTTGAAAGGGAACCTAAGGTAACTAAATACAAAGACAAAGGTGGCAAGGTCATTCCTGCTTTTGTTCTCTACAGGTCACAGCTCTTTCCACTGGTGCGGGGTCACAGTGACCAGAGAGCTGGGTGAAGTTGTCACACTTGCCTGATGTCAATCAGGGACAGGGCAGTGAAAGGCCACGCCATCACTCACACCATCCCCCAGGGACAGTCCGTGCTGCATATTGTCTTTAGCAACACTTGGGTAGTGCCTAAAGCTTCAGGAAGAGTTTGATGACACCTGTGTTCTGGAAATAGGGAGGTCTGCTCAAAAAATGGTTCCATAGCTGGGACATGGGTGTGATCTGCAAGACTTAAACCTGTGGAAGTCACTGCTGTGTGGTCTGTACCACTTTCAAAATCCTCAAGCTAAGGTCAGAGGTGGCGTTAGTGGTGATGTAGACTACCTGATGTTTGGTTGAGATAAACAAATGGTTGGGAAATTGCCACTTTATAAATGAACAAGAACATTTTACCAAAGTTTCTGGGAACCTGAATGAATATACCCTCCCCAAACACGTCTGTATGGTTCCTTGTATGGGTGAAGAACTAGAAAATAAAACACTGGGAGACTTACTGATAGTCATACAAAAGACCCACTGCCTTGCTTTTGGCACTGAAGCCAGGTACACACATTTGGAGCCATCTCGCCCCCCATTCCTTTGGTTTTCCGACATGAACACCCCAAAAGCCTGAGCAACCTGGAGGTGTTTGTCTTTCCCTTTTTGTTAGAGGGGGAGCCTTATCTGGGTACATCGGAGGAAATGGAGACAATTGAGCCTCTCCTGAGACACTGTCCAATACCCTTATAATGATATTAATCGCCATTCCCAACTGTGCAATTCTGTCTGGGATCAGGATTTAGCCTGTGATGGAACATGTTTGCATTTCATAATCTGCCTCTGAATTTGAACAATAATCCACCATAACCGCTGTAATAGACTCTTCAAATTAAAATGCCGTTTAAAAGGAAAATGAAGTTCTAGAAATGTATTGCAAAATTAGAATTACCCACAAAATAAAATAATTTTGACATGACATATCTGGCTGTAAATTTGCCTTGCAACAGAAATATTCATAATTACAGTAATTTACAGCTCAGCCTCTCACTGTAGTTATATGATCCCGTAATTGCTGAGTTGTGTGCAAAGTGCTGGTTGTGCTAGCTAAACCAGTTTGCTGCTTTAAAGGAACAGACTGTGAGCCAGATCCAGTGCATCCTGAAGCCATGGAAAACTTCCCAGAGACTGCAGTGAGCAGCAGGCTGGACCCTGAGCTTAAAGAGACGATATTCAGCCTCCTGCAGAATGCTGTTTCTATAACATTCAATGAGAAGTGTGAAATACTGAGATGGAGACAGATATTGGTTAAAACTGTGTAAATCAGCCTCTACTATGAATCATTGCATCTTAACTGAGCAATTCTGGATTTATACCAATACAAGTGGAAAATACTCTGGTCAACATCACAGATAAACCTCTGGCCTCTTGTTAGGATATAAAGCTGCTGATTTCATCAAATTGAGAATTGAATGTGCACCTTCCTAGGAGCCAGAATTAAGACAGGTATAATTCAATAAATACTACTTCTAGCTTAAGTTAATGTACTCCCCAAAGAATATTGAATATTTGGGCTCTACTGTAATTAATGACCTTGGGAAGATGATTGGTTTCTGCTGATCACATACAAAATGGCATAACCCATGGAGATATGTTCTTAATGACACCAGTGAGCAAAGAACCTGTGTAGGAAAGCAGAGCCTGAGGCTCAAGTCATTGATCCCTAGGCAGTATTTGCATTTAATTTTGGGTATAACACAAAACCAGTCCTAAGTTCCTAAAACCTGAGCCTTCAGAGATATCCTCCAGCTTGTCCTACCATCTTGATTCCATGAACTTGTGTTGCAGAGTGGTTTATATTCGGTAAGGACAGAGACTGCACCACCTACAGAACTAAGGTTGTCTCCTGGGATGTGGACACCATGGGTTTCAACACCTCTAGACTGAAGTGCAAAGAGATTGTCCACCTCTTAAGAAGGTTGTCTTACAAGTAGCTGTCAGAAACAAGCTGTGCTGTGTGGTCAGATGGGACATAATGCTGATGGGACCATAAATAACAGATAGGTTGGAGATTTTTTACAATGAATGAAAAATGGGTGGGTTTTGAACAATGAATACTACTATCTAAACCATTTTTCTTCTGGTATGTAAAATAAAAGCTATGCTCCAACTCATATTTTATGACACTAGATAGAAAAAGAGTAACTTACAACAGATACATTTTCATATTTATACTAATGTTATAGCCATGCTTGTTCAGTTATGTTTATTGAGTAGAGCATTTGAATGATAACTCCTCTATTATCTAATATATTTCGGTAATGATCACCCACTTATGAAGCACTTATTGCAGCCAACAGCATGAGATTTCTCCAATAAAGTGTTGTGACGAAGGCTAGCCAAGTACCAACCTAATTCAGCTAAGAGACATATGCAGTAAAAACTTTCTGCTGTGCCTGGAGAAGCATCAATAACAAGCTAATTTATCTAAGAGCTTAGGAGAGCAGAAAGACCCAGGCAGTGTCACAATGCTTGTCAGCAGCCTGAATCCTGCTGCTGGTGGGATGTCTGCTTGGAAATGCCCTGTCCATCCAGACTCATATGTTATAGCATTTCATTACGTTCACTGTAACTTAATACCTCCTACAGCGAGCAGGCTCCTAGCACATAAAAACATAACCACCTTGCCTGGACTCACTGCTATGATGAATTCTGAATAGCGTGCCACGGTATTTTACACTACAGGTTTTATGGCAGTTGGTTACAAATACTAGTATTATTAGAAAAATAAAATATGGCCAGCTTGTGTAAATCCTCTCAAAAGTCTATTTCAGCAGGTGACCTCTGGGAAGAGTGTTGAGACGCACGTGCTGCGCATTTTCCCTTGTAGCAGGCCAAGCAGGGAAGCTGCCAGTCAGGCTTTGCCCAATACATTTTAGAAGTTTGTTTCTCCCTCTGACCCCATCCCACCAGGCTTTTCTCATCGCTTGGGTTTAACTGGGTTTCCTGTTGACCTAGTTTGAACAACGCTGTACAGTGCTGACCTTCCTGTCCAGGAAGGAGTCTGATCTCAGAAGCCAGCACAGCTTGATCTGGGATTTGGGGTTGCTCATTGTCACTCTGCAATGCACCCATTTCCTGCTTATTGCCTTTCTCCTCTCTCATGCCCAGCAAGCCCTTACCTCCTCCTCATCAGCCCCAGGGGTCATGTCTGGGTGGAGAGGAGAAAGATGAAGTGAAATTGTGGTTCCTGCCATGGAAGCAGAAATGGGAGCTGCAGGAACAACTGCTGCTGCTGGAAGGGCCACCTTCATCCCGGCCAGGTTGACCTCTGCAACCTGGTAGCAGCTCTGTCAGTCCAGCACATGTGGTGAACCCACAACAGGCACTGTGCTACTTTCCTTTGAAGTGACAGATCAGGGGGAAGGGACCTCCAATCTCTCTTCAATCTTCAAGCCATCTTCAACCTGCAAATGCCTGTAAAATAGCCCAATGTTTCTTCTTGACATAAAGTTTCTTACTTGGATTGCAGTACAGGAATTGTAGGGACTCACAGTGCTCCCACAAGCTGCGGCAAGAAAAACCATCCCTCCCTCCTCCCTGCATGAACACCATCCTGAGCTGTTGGTGCCATCAGTGATCAGAGCAGTGTGTGAGCTAACGGACCAGCAGCAAGAGGTGCACCACCACCACCGCCTCAACAGAGAGATTTTTGGAGCAGGACAGCATTCAGCTCTCTCTCTATTCTCCAATTTTTTGTTTCAGGTAAGTCTTTGGGGTGGCAGGTATACAAGTGCTACTTTTAGGATGGTTCCTCCACGCTCTTTCCTATCTCTATTTTGTAACCACCATCATGCCTGCAGTTTTTAACTGCAAGCACCTCTCTCCCACCTGAAGAGCTGCCAGTACTAATTCCTGGTGTCTAACACAGTGGTGGCCATACAGGGAGACACTGGTGCCTGGAGAGCTGGAGCTGGAGGCCACAGACAAGGCTCTGCAATGGGTCCCATGATGCATGTGATACCAAGGATCTGTCTTCTCAGAAGTTTTCTTGGCTGTATTCCAATTCCTGGGTCAAGTTTTTGTTTCTCCATGGACAACCAGCAATCACTGCATGGAGTTATTATCTTGTATAATTCGTTTTTTTCCCCTCTCCTACAAAAAAAAAAAACAAAAAACAAAAAAAAACCACAAAACCCACATGACAAGAGAGTTGTTACATCGATAAGAAAAGCAATAAAAACAGTGACTTTATGGAGTCTCCTGCTCTGGGCTGTATGTTTTGTAAAGCACTTTTTCAGTCAGTGCCAGGCTGGGATTACTAAGTGTGATAACCAGATGCAGATAATCTGCATGTACAACAAGCTCAATAGCTGGACAGTGCAAATCACATTGATTTTTGTCATACTTAATGAAAGCTATTCTGACCTTAACTTTCCTTAACTTCCAAAGCAGTGTGTGATGTTTTAGCTTAATGTCTTCCTGGCCCCGTACTGCTCCTGTTCAAGGCAACAGGAATTTTATCACTGATTTCAAAGGGACCAAACTCGGACCAATGGTGCCAACAGCAACCGCACCACGAGTACCACGGTACATGTGATGGCACCAAATATTTGCCATGTGACGTCATGTGGCTTTGCACATTTCCTCAGGGTTGTCACAGCTAGTGTGGCAGTGAGTAGAAGCCCAGCTGGGCTCATTTTCAGGTGTCCATTTCCTCTAGATCGAAGCCAAAGTCCAGATCTGTTGGCAGTGACTCTGTAAAATGTCAGTAGAGCTTATGCTTCTGTGGCCAAAGGTAAATTGAGTCACTCTTTTTAATGAAATGTTCCTTAATTGCCTTTATTCCTACAAATAGCACAGTAAATAGAATATATGTTTCATAAAGAGATTATAGAAAAGGAGAGCTGCTAATATAATTATATAATCTGGCAAATGCTAAACCTGAAATTGCCTTTTGTTTGCTGTTTTACAGCACAGCTTTTCTTCACGCCCTCTACAGCTGACAGAATATTGTTTGTTTAAAAAAAAAAAAAAAAGTGACAGAAAATACCATGGGAAAAAATGTATTGTTAAATCTCAGCCAACCCGCGGGAAGGCTCAAGCTGGGACTGTCAACACATACAATCCAAATTCAATGTCTGCTCTTTGCAGGAAAAGAAGGCAGTGTGGAACTAAGCAGAAATTAATTAGAGGACTGAAAGGAAAGAACAGAGCAAATTTTATTTCTTTCTAATCCCAGCCCAAACCCAGTTGGCAAATACCTGTCTACTGTACAGGGATATAGTTTCACTTTGCAGTCCCTACCTAGGAAAGCTATAAACTAGCTTGTGGTGAGATCGTCATTTGTTTTGAAGTCACAAACAAAACTCCTACTGATTTCAGTGGAGCTAGGTTTTCACTTGATAAGCTTATCTTGTGCTATTTCAGCACTTCAAGAAACCAATATCAGTATTTTTTTCAAAATTATGCATTTCTTAGCCTGTATATTTCAAGTAACTCATCATAAACACCGTGAACATACGGTGTGATGATTTATATTTCTCAGAGCTGTGTGATATCATTTTACTGCTTGCCCCTCACCAGTTACACACAGGATAAACCAAACAAAAGATTTATCTGCACCTCTCCTGGTGTAAAGCAAGACCAGCTCTTAGATGGACCTTTCTGACAGGAGACGTGCCTTGGGATTGACAAACTGCTTGGGGCTTGAAGGCACCCAGACGTTCTGCCTGCAAATGCCTCTTTGTTTGGCTGGGTTCCAACAAAGGAAAAAAAAACGGTGCCACACCCCATCGGATTCACTCAAATCCATTTCGGACACTTTGGACACTCTCCAAAAGAAAGCAGCTGGTTTTGCTATTGCTAAGCAAAGGTTTGCAACTTTGATCATGAGCTGGAAACATTGCTATGGAAGCAAAGCATTAAAAAAAGAACACCCAGGAACTTAAGCCGTGTTTGATAGCTCCCTATGCCTGAGCAGTCACTTGAACTTTCTTTGAAACATGATGTCAAAACTGGTGAGCAGGTGATTTCTGAGGTGCTGTTCTGTTTGGCACCCAAATCTTCCCAGATTGCCATTGCACCCAACAGCATCAGGGGTTGTGCCAATGGACCCTAGAATGCACAGAATCCCTTCTTCTACTAAGCTACTAAGGAACCCTGCACTATTTTTGCAAGCCTTTAAGTAAGCTTTAAAATTCGTCTGGACGTGAGATGTACAGCCAGCACTAGGCTGACCTTCCTGCTCCAGAATGAGACTGCCCTTTCCATATGGCATGACTTGCACGGAGAACTTCTCACAGTGTCATAGCTACGTACACATTGCTTATCAGACAGAGAATTACATAGAGAGCGTTCTGACAGCCTATGGATTTGTGGGAGACCAGCACTGGCTTTCCATAGAGACATTACGATGTTATGGTAGGTGTGGGGCTTGGCGTGTCACCTCCCCACCTACCTTACGTCAGCATTATAAAGTCATCATCACATCGGCTGTTGTATTAGTAACAGCTTTACAATCACCCTCCACAGCTGCTGCAGCGCAAGTTTGCAAGCCGGTCAGCAGCAGGATTAGAAGAGCCTGGTTGCCCGTGGCTGTGTGGCTATGAAATTTGGGAGACCTGTGACTATAGGTTTTTATGCAATATCCTCAGCCGCTCTCTTACCTCTTCTCTCCATCATCTCTGTCTTATCAGGAGTGAAAATTGCACTGTAGCCTTTCTCCTCTACTTGTACTAAGTTTGTACTAACTAAAGGTGTTCGGGACCTCTATCTTTTTTTCAAATACGCTAAAAATCATGTATTGATCAGAAATATATATAACTGCTGGGGTTTGGAGAAAAAAATTGGGAAAATACGCGCTCACAGAAGTTTCAAATATTTTGGAAACTGGGTTAAAAAAGTAATACTTTGGATGTAGGGCTTTCACTTTCTACCATGCTGCTGAACAAAAGAAGTAAAATGGTCACAGCACTTTATTTATAGCTACAGTGCTAGGACGGTGCTGCTGGGCACCTCGCTGGCAGGGGCATTTCTCTGTAGAAAAAGTTTTTCCTCAGTAGGAAGCCGATCTTCATTGTTTCCCTACAATAATATTTCTAGCTACTGGGCACACTGGAAACAAGACACACAGGATTAAATGCTGTCTGGGGTATGTTGCCACCCAAATTTGGGTATAGTTATAGCCAACTTATTAACTCGCTGAAAGTATTCAAGTGCCTTTCTGAAAGACAAGGTTTTGCACAAGCCAGAAGGGAATACTGCTGGGATGTGATTTCTTTAGATCAGCCAAGGGTGAGACGCTGAGATGTCTGGTATTCCTGCAAAACTGAATATCCTGGGATTTGTTGCCCACACCCTTTGTTTCTGCCGTCTTTTTCTATGAACTTCTCAGGTGAGCAGGTAGAGCGGATAGTCTTCTGCCTTTGAACAAGCAGAATCCCTCTCACAGCACAGAATAGGGACTGGGTTATTTTAATGCTAAATATGCATTTTTTTTGTCCACTAGCAATTTAACAACTGACTGTGTACCTTTCTAACAAATCACTGACTTAAAGAATATAGAAAGAAATAACAAGAGAGCAGAGAGACTGCAAGTCCTGTAAGACTCTTGTGGAGATCTCTGCCAAAGTAGGTCAATGCTTTTGCACATCAGTTTTAGCAGAACTGCTAGAAGAATCCTGAGAGAGATAAAAATCTGAGATTGTTTTATTTGTTGCTGGCTTTGCAATTTGCTTGGACTTATTTAAAGAAGTGGTTAAAAATACACTGAAACAATAATTATGGTAGCTGAGACAATAGCAGTCATGTTGAGAAGAGAAGCAACATGTTCGTATCATTATGCAAAGCTTTAAATGATTCCTTCAGTAGGCTGCAAACATTTCTGATTTAATCCCAGACATTTCTCATACTCATTATAATTTTTAGCCTTAAGAATTAACAAATTATGGGAACTTTCAGAAGCTCACAGCAATATTCATCATCTTAGAAAAAATTACTTTAGCTGGGACTTCCTCAAACAGCAAGAGAACAAACAGAAAACTTCTGGGAAGTTTAGTGGAAGATGTGCCAACCCAAATCCTGTTCTGTATCTAGGAACCATAGCATTTTCTGCATCCTAAATATGCATGTGACTGGATATACAGGTTTTGATAAAATACTACTATACTACTAGCGTGCCATGCAAACTCTTTGGTGCCCTAATATCTTTCTCTCAAACAAGGTTTTCTACAAAGACTCCCAAATTTACTTCTCCACTCCGAGTCTCCTGCAGCTAAATTTAATTCCTGGTTTTTCAGCTTTGCTAAACAGCTACAGCTGATAGACAATTCTAATTTTTGAGCTGTGTTTTCAGCCAAAAAGCTGGATTTAGGGCTCTGGAAT
The DNA here is from genome assembly GCF_964273445.1 of Streptopelia decaocto. Classification (NCBI taxonomy): domain Eukaryota; kingdom Metazoa; phylum Chordata; class Aves; order Columbiformes; family Columbidae; genus Streptopelia; species Streptopelia decaocto. The sequence goes on along the minus strand of NC_138663.1, from coordinate 180,672,199 downwards.
GTAAAAACTCAACCAGGGCTTTTGTATCACATGCGATTGCAAGCCTTTCCTATAAATAGTTGGGGCGGGTGAGCACCTGTGCTTTTTCCTCCCAGCATTTTGATGGATAGCTTTGTTGGCATCTCTGCAATAGACACTACGCTAAATTCAAAAAAGAGGCTGAGTCAGTCCTAAGTAATGGAAAGCATCCAAATTCTCCTTGGCTTTGATTCTAACAGAGAAAGACATCATTTTCTTGTCTCCTTCCAGATTAAACTCCATTCCATTTTCTGCTGCCCTCAGTGCACACTCCTGAAAATCCCACAGATGCATTAACACTCAGTCAATGAGATATTTCTAGCAGCTAGACTACTATAATGTTTAGGTTCTTCTGTAGTTGCAAGGCCTTGATTTTAGCCTGCCCTTACAATACATAAATTGTCTTGAATTTTGACAGCCCTGAACGATACCATCTCAACAGCCTTGTACCCTTCCTAGCTGCATCATCCTATCTTTGAGACTGCCACTTTGATCTTCTGTTTTTTCCCCAATAGAGAGAAAAAAATTATAATCACTATCCAAATAATAAAGAACCTGAATTTTCACCAAGCCTCACAGAAATTCGTGAAGAATCTTTTCCTTTTTAGCGCAGATTGTTTGGAAATTGCTTAGAACGTGGGTGAAAAACCAATGTTCACATGTTCTTTCTTTTGCTTGTGCAGGATAAATAAACCACCTCCAGTTGGTAGCACACCAAAAATTCCACATTCAGGCACTGGGGAAGTGGGATGAAGGGAAGCATAAGAAGCAGGTTCAGGCTGTGAACATAAACTACACCTACTGGAGAGACCAGATGTGAATTGGCTAACATTGTCAGCCTTTTAAACCCTCCTCTTGAAGATTTAATAATACAGAAAGTCCAAGTCTTGCTGCTTGCAACCTTTGGTTCAACTGCCCACAGACCCAGCAAGATTTGCCATCCAAGTTGACAGTGGATTCAATTTTCAGGGTTTTCTTTGCAGCTTCAAAGGGCAGGAGGGTGCATCAGGCTGGAAATGGACAGTAACAAGAGCAAAAGCTTCAGACTGTTTGAGTGCAGGCCATTCTGACATATTGTGATATCCTTGCCCTGACCTTGTACGAGCCTACCTTGCATATGTTAACACATGCATTAGCTCAGGACAAGCTCACCAACCAAGAATTTGCCCCATCACTCAAGTGGCTTCTGCTGTGTCAATCTTCAGATTACTTCACTGCTGAGAGTCCCCAGCCTGGTTTAATGGTAGGTCACGTACATCTGTCCACACCCACAGTCATAGATTGTTTGCTGTACAATGTAGTTAAATGTGTTCGAAAAGCATGTGTTAGTTCTCAGTGGCCTTTTTTCTGCTTAAAATTCAGATCAATTGAAGTAATTCAAGGGGCCTGAGCAAATGTAGAGCTCCAAAGGGCCAGGCTCCCTGAGAAATGACAGCTCACCTTACGTAAACCCCAACAAAAGAGCTGAGGTTGGTTACAGAGCATGCTCTGCCATGTTTGACCAGCTTGTGTTTGTCCACCACATTTCTAGCCTGATCTCCTTTGTGATTGCAGCCTTTATGCAAGCACACACGCAAGTACAAATGTGTGTGTACATTTGCATGTCTATGAATTCCCCTTCCCATCACCATCCATCACCTACTAATAACTGTGAAGCTCTCAGCCCCTTCAAGCCAAATCTGACAGCAGTGCAGAGATTTCTAACAGGCTTATTTCCTATGGGCTTGTATAAATAGGCAGTTAGTTAATGGATAAAAGCTCTATTAGTGTATCAGGAGTCCTGAAGAAAAGGTGTAAATCCTATTAGATATCCGAGACTATGTCCACACTCCTACATTAAATTTTCCAGGACCATTTTCTGCTATTAAGGGTGTCAGGCAGTGAACAGCCCATGCCATGTACTACTAAATGCTCTCGCACTCCAAAACAGTGGCCAAATGCAAACTACCTGCTGGAAATGGCCTTGGCCAAAGCTCTCTCCCAAACTGTGTTCAGGAGCCATTTGGGAGACTGCTAGAGAGCACAGGCCAGAATCCTGCCAAGCACCATTCGGACAATTGGATAGTATAGAGGATCAAACTGAACTGGCCAGAGATGTTCCCTGGGACTGTTTGATTTACTACAGGCACTGGCAGAGAAACTCCATAAGAAAAGGGTTAAGAGTGCCCGATCTATGAGAAAAGCCTGGATCAAGGTCAGTACCATATTAGACACGGGAGAATCCAAGTACGAAGTGCAAATCCCCAGGAAATAGGCCTCATTAAATCTGTTGCTGACAGAACAACTTGTTTAGCTGATGGCACCTTATTTAGAATTCACTCCCACCAGCAACCCATTTCAGATATGATATAGCAACTCTCAGCCCTGGATGCCAGATGCATGAGTTGATTTTTTTAGCAATCGTTTAGCTGTTCATATATTGTTCTTTAGTTATTTGTATTAGCTGCCACCGTGACTGGTGCTCCAGACACTGTAATTATGTGCACCTTTATTGCTTAACATGTGAATCAGATTATTTAACATATTTGCTCTTAGTGGTCATGACTGAGAATTCAGACCATGACCTCCAGAGCTAAAGCACAAAGACATTAAAATCTTAGAGTATGAAGTCTGTTAACCAGCAGCTGCAAAGTCTCATCTTCCTCAGCACAAAGAGAGATAGAGGACAAATATTGATACTGGATACTGGATATCTGGAGACCAGCCTCCTGCAAGAATAAACAGCTGAAAATTGTAGCAATGCTGAGAAGGAGATTAAGACTCTGGGGAGCTGGAAACTTAAATGCCCAGGAGGACTCTGAAAATTGCAAGCTATAGACTCCCTCTCTTGGCTACCCAAGAACGAAATCCAACATTCCTCATGCAATATTATTAACATCTCCTGTTTGTATTTCAGTGGCACCTAGTGACCCAAATCCAAGACTTAAGACACTCAGCTGAAAAACAAATACACGTGCACTGTGTAACACTGTGTTACACGCATATGCACTTTCCAAGATGAGAAAAACTCCTCTGAAGGAAACTTATTGCATGCTGCCTTCTTTGTCATAAAAAACCACTTATTCCACAAACAGCAGCAATAACGAAACTCAGTTGCCTACAGACGTTTGTCCCCCATACAGAGCAGGGCTCCTTCCTTCCCACTCCATTGATGCTTTTCCCCTCACCAGGAAATCCCCCATCTTCAAGCTCTTTGCCCCAGGGAGGGACATGTGGTGACCGCGGGCAGGACTGTGATGCTGTGGCCACTGCGACTCCGAACGGCCATGGGGATGCCTACTGTCCCAGGACAGTGGCGCGTTAGGACTTTGTCCTCTCCTGAGCTGTAGAAGCATGTGAACTTTAAGGCCAGGGTACCTTTGTGATCTCTGTCCCAGCCTGAAACCAACCAACAGGTTCAAAGTTATTAAAGAGAAGCTGACAGACAAGCAGACGGACAAGCCAGGCAGAACGGTTGTGTAAGCTTTGTTTCCTTAGGAAAGCAGACTAAAAAAAGAAACAAAATGCAGTATTCAGTCATCATTGTCTGCAAAAACACTGAAATCAGCTATTTAACACTTTGTAACGAGTGTAATGGCTCAGCAGAGTTATTTATTCTGCTTGAAAAACCTGTTTCTAGGCCTCAGAGGATTAGCCGAGAAGCAGCATAACCTCTCTGTGACCCTACCCGAGAAGAAGCTGGTCTAACTGGAAGTCTGAAAGCAGTATTTTGGAAGCGGTGGCAGGTACACATAGATGTGCTATAGCTGATCTAAGCTACGGGGAAGTTTTATAGAGAAAGAACATAATCTAAGCATCAGAAAGGAGAAAGAGTTAAAGAAAAGGAGACGTGAAAAGTTGGATAGAAGAGAAATGTAGAAAAAGAAAATGAATCAGTACAGCAAATAATTCATTTCAGTGTGCTGAGGAACATGGTATATAACTTAAATGACAGGTTAAAGGTATGTTAGGACAGTCGACAGAAGCTGAACAACAAAGAAATTTGCGGAATACAGATCTGGCCTTTTTAAACACTTTTAAAATCAACATGAAGCGTCACCAACTCCAAATGGAGCAGATGCCAGAGCAAAGAGGAGCAGGCAGCTTCTGCAAGATGAAGCCAAACCTGAGCCCACAAATCCATTTTCATATACCTACCAGTGCTTGGTTTGGGAGGTCATGTTAATGTGGACTGCAGCAAGCTGTCCAGTTTTGTGAGGATGAAGAAAGACAAGAAGGAGTTCTGGGCTGCCCAGGACAGGCCAAATGTGGCTCAGAGCACCCTCAGCTAATGCTATCTGACAGCAGGGAGATGCAGAAGCATCAGTTAGCAGACACTGAAAGAGCCATCAACCCTCATTTAAGAAAAAAAAAAATCTGTAAGTAATACAATATATATATTTTCTCATATAAACCCACATATATAAATATTTGCATGTATACGTATGTGCTTATATACATACATATATTTATCTATATAAAGAATGTGATTTTATTCCCCAGTATAATGTTGAGGAAGAAAATCACATTCTTTCCTGCACTGGATAATCACCCGTCACTTTAATCCTGGTATCAGGTAAGAGTCTTAAATTATAGATTATCGTCCTTTGCCAGATAAGAGTTTTGTGTATATTAATGGTAGGAATAATCTTACAGATTATATGAGCCCTCTCTTGATCAGCATGGGATCACTCTCTACAGGCACTTTTTTCTTTTTTTTTGTTATCCTAGCTAAATTGGTGTGTCCCTGCAGTTGATTTTCTACAACTTTCTCCTGGGCTGTATTTCAATGTTAGTGCCCAATGTATCTTCAAAAGTCTTAGTTCTGATGTTCAGTCTAAATATTCTTTTTCTTACACCATTGGCTCACATACCTTCCACCTTACTCTAGGTCCCTACTGAGAGACACACACTAGACCTCTAATTACCTGGGCCTCCCCTAGTAGTAAATTGGGGAGATAAGCAGCTCCAGAGGATGCAGAGGTTGTGGGTAAAGGTTCCTGTTCTCTACAAGAAATTTTACAGCAACACTTCCAATTGAGATACTCACTGAGGGTGAGCTGAATCTGGCTCTGAAACATCAGCCCCCTCCTTTAAATACTCAGAGATTATTATCTTGTGATTTAATGCCTCAGCCTGCAGGCACTTGCAAAACACACATTATGACTGAAACTCTAGCTTTTTCCAACATCACTTTTCTTGCATTTCTTTGCACTATTTCCAGTTCTCCAATATACATCTAGTAACACAGCATCCATAAATTATTACAATTCCTAGGGTATAGTAGCAGCAGCATTTTTACAAATGTCACAAAACATTAAAAATGTTACTTTGCATCCATTTTATATTCCAAATCACATTTGATTTTGTGTTTACTAAGTGTGTGAATCAAGCAAATGCACTTTTTCTGGAAATATTATTACGTCTGCATGTTCCGTTCCTGGACCCGTCTGGTTTCCACACCACCTCTCATCTTCACGTCTGAGAATTTAATTTGTATCCTATTAACTTCTTCCTCTATGCACAAAGTAAAGAAGCAGCATCTCCTGCAGCCCACACCAACAGGGAGTTGTTAGAAGTCCTCTCGCCACGGATTCCCCTCTGACCATCCTCACTGCTGTTGAGAAGACACCTGTCAATTTGGGAGCAAGTGCTCTGGATGTTTCTGAGCCAGATTTAGCAGGCATGTTGACTGTGATTTGTCTCTTGCTTCCTACAGATGGTTTAAAAGGGACAACCGAGTCACTGGAAGACACCGGGCAGGGGGTGTTTGCTGTGGGAAGCAATTCCCTCGCGTACAGCGCGGCTATATTTTGTCTCATGGGACAGACACACCGACATACTGACCCTTATTCAAGTATGATCAGCGTAGTCTGAGGGGGGTTTTGACACTATTTCTGGCTTTCCTCCTTTATTATCTAAGAATTCACTTGGCAGTGAGATATGGCAAGTAACCCTGATGGGTTTTAAATTCTCATTGGTGCTTCCATGCTGCACTACTAATAAAGGTGCTAAGACTGTACAGAAATAAAGCACTTTCTAATCAATAGAAACATGCTTTTTTCTTTGATGCCCTATTTAAAATAGGCAATTTTCTAGTCTCTTACTAACAACAGTTAAAATGCCTTAATGAGTGGTAAAACTGGAAATTAGGTGATGTGGCTTGATCCTAAAACAGTGAAATATTGCAGGGCTGGCTTTTAAGCTAAGACACAAAGCTCCTATCAGACAAAAAACTAGCATCTTTCAAAAAGTATTGGAGAATATCTGGTCTGGCAGCATATGGAGTAACTTCCTTCTTGATAAGGACTCAACATTTTTAACAACTAAAGGTCAACATAATCCTAAAGCTCCATAAGACCACACCTTGGCACATACCTCATCTTTTTGTCTTCTGAGCCTACAAATATTTACACATTTAATGCTAAGTTTTTAGGGCTTTAGTGACCAAAAGTTAATAGTCCAAGGGACTTTTCACATGACCGAAGTTAAGCCTCTGACTATGTGTTTGAACTGTCAGGACTTTGCACATCTTTTGTTCTACTGAAATCGATAAAAGCAATTTTTTTCTGGTGCTTGAGCTGGAAATCCTAAACCTGTTTCCCACTGAATTTTGTCACAAGGACATTTATTTTGACTTTTCAGGGCTTGTCAGTGTATGTGAGCAGAAGCAGAAGTGTCACATACAGTAATTTAAAATGCAGAGAGAATCAAAGAGAAGATGCCTGAATAATTATAAAGTAGAAAAACAAACCAAACACCTCAGAGAAGCAGAGGAATTAAATTTACTATTGCTGTGAATAAGTTTGTATGTCTTTTAGCAGAGAAATAATACAGTATAGGTGATTCTTATAATCTGAGTTATTGAAAAACATACCAGTTGACTACTCATAAAAATTGTGTTTACTTCTGCTGTGCTCATGACCAGTCTGTGCTTGCTTTCAGTAAAGCAGTTCAGTTACACTACGACTAACACATTTAAAAATCACCGTTTAAGTTTGCTCAAGTACCGTCCAATAGAAAATTCTGGATTTGTGAAGACAAATATTTGCTTCCACAGAGTGTGTTTTAGATGGGAAGAAATACTGTTGACATAGTTGAAAGGGAGATGAAAATTAGATACACAAGATTCAGAGAACTAAATGAGTTCAAGAAGGATTTCTCTGTACCATTCACAACTAGGATAGCCTATCTGCCTCCAGTTACTATGGGATGATATAATGACAAAAATTGTTTGGCAGTGCTAAATACTAACTAGCTACGTGTTTTGCTTTTCCAAAGCATTCTGCATCGAATAAGTCCGGTGCTTCAGGGGAAAAAAGATCAAAAAATCTCTTTATTCATTCCTATCCTGACATTTTAAAGATTTGTGCCTCATCACAACAGACCCATTCACCCCTGATCACTCAAAAAAATCAAACATAAATTGCAGAACTTCTGGACATCACAGAATTCCCAGTGTAGCCAGGGGACACAAAGTGTGTTCTTAAAAAAAGCATTTTCCTAAGTGCTTTCGTCTATCAGGGTTAAGATCAGTCAAAAGAAAACAATTCCACACAATCTTTGCGACTGAGAACTACGAATTAAGAGCTCACATTTCCAACGCTATTAAATAGTCCTGTGCAAATGTTTATGATTGATTCATAAAAATTAAAACTAAACTAAAAGACTGATTGACTTGCTACTTTGCTCAAAGATTTTCCAGACATAAAAAAAGGGAGAGTCTATTTAACAACTGGACCATTTTTCAATGATTTGGTCATCTATTTTATTTGATCTTCAGCTTAATTATATATACCATTTGGCTGACTAATCAAAGATCAAACAGTTAACAATCTAAGACCTGTACCCTACAAACACTTAATTAAATAAATGATCTCAGACTACAATGGAACTGCAGCCATTACCACTGTAGATTGAGGTATCTGAGAAATACTTTCCAGAACTTGGCACTTCTATGAGATGCAATTTCATCAGTTGACTACAGATGCAAGTGAAAATGGAAAAGTAAAGGAGAGCAAGATGGTAACAGTGATGAAAACATGGTGGTCCTTTGACTGGTGTAGGATTTCTGTTTAACCCCCACTCCTGCAATATAGTGCACACAGTGTATACACCTATAGGTTACACAGCTTGAAGCGATGATAAAGATTCCAGAAGTTTTTAATAAAAGCTGAATTTGAATGCAATTTCCATTAAAAAAAAAAAAAAAAAAAGACTACCTACTTGGCCATATTCTACAAGGGCAGGTATACTGAATATTTTAAAATGACTTTTCCAAATGATCTAGAAAGATACGATTTTGAGTATATTGGCACTGGAGTAGACCTGACTAGTCTAAAAGAAACTTCTTTTTTTAAAGATTGCTAAAATTGTCGATTTCTGCAAGCATTTATTTAACAAAAACTTGTGAGAAAACTTTCCACAAAGGTCAATGTTATTTCATAAGAATTAAAATAAGGACAGAAAAATGTCTCAGTAGGCGTTTTGGAATCAGTCAGTAAACCCAATCAACCAGCTAACCAGCCAACTAAAAACAAAACAATAAAGGAAGATCAAGACTTGACTTGAACTTTCTAAGAAAATGCAGAAGCAGAATTACAACTTTTTCAGAGCTGAAAGGTGAGAATTTTCTTATGAGTGTTTCTCTAAGAGGGAAGAAAAAAATTGCATACATCTTTGCAAATCAACTTGGAGACTACAGTCAGCAATATTAATGAACACAGAAAAGCCTTCTGTCTAAACTAACAATGGCAGCTTCATAGCATAAAAAAATATTTTCATTAAAGTTTTTAGAAAATTATTTATGAAGCAGTCACACAGGATTTAAAACACACATCAGACTGATTTGCCATGATTCTGACTGTCTTGAGTAAAAAACCCCATAGTATTCCTGTTTCTTTGCTTTATAATTACTCTGTACAAAGACATAAACTACTGCCTCTGCTAGGATGAACACATACAACTGTGTCAAAGAGCAAAGGAGCCAAAGAAAGCAAATATTAAAGTACTGCTTCTTCTGGTATCCTTGGAGAATCTGTGGTGGCAACAAAGCTTGTTGTTTCCTGTCTGAAGAAATATTACATATATGGGACACAGATCTCTAAATATTTACACTCTGAAGATCTTGTTCTCTTGCACTAGCCTGAAAGATAAGATTTTAAGGTTGAAATAAGAGATCTTCCAGACACTCACTCTCCCTACCTGGCAGCAAGGGCTGCTTTGAGCACATCTGTGCTTGCACATTCGGGCAGCACGTATGTAGGAGATGTAATCCAAGCAACCCTCCAGCAGTGCCCAGTTAAGGTAATGATGTGGTTGCAGGACTGTCTGTGTGCTGGTTTGACTGAAAATAAGTTAATTTTCTTCATGCAGTTAGAAACCTTTCTTTTTCATAGCTAGGACGGTAATTATTTGGACTTAGTTTGAGAATAAGAGATAACACCCCAGGACAGAGTCAATGATTTAATTGCTCTGGTCTGAGAGCCAAAGACGTTCTGAGCGCTCCGCCCACAGGTGCAAGGCATCGAGGAAGGGGGGCATGGATGGGATAGCGCTTGACTGACATCCAGACTGATCCATAAGAGTATTCCATCCTATTAGCATCATGCTTCATATTTAAGGAGAGCTGGGATCTTCTGGGGTCTCTCTCCTTGCTTCACCTTCTTTGCTCTTTTTATCAAAGCCAGGGGAGTTCTATTTGGAAGGCTTAGTCTGGCCTTTTGCCATTTTGCAGAGGCCTCTGGGCCTTTCTGCCTTTTTTCCTTTTTTCTCTCTTCTGGATCAGCTCTTCAGGACAAGGTGCTGCTTCCTGGGACTGGCTGCTCAGTGTGGATGGAGTTTGTGAGGAATTGCATTGAGTATCTTTTATTTTATACTCTATTTCTATTTTATATATATATATATATATACACATATATACATATATACATACATATATATTTACTGACAGTGTATTAGTATTTTGTTATTTTATTAAACTGTGTTTATCTAAGTCCAAGTTTCTCCCTTCCCTTTTGATTCTCTCCCCTATTTGGGGGAAGGGGAGGGGGTGAGCGAGTGGCTATCATGGTTGTATCGCTAGCTCGGGTTAAACCACGACAGTCTGCTGTGTAGTCATGAGCATTGTCCATGGTAAACTAGGTGCTGGATCCACCCAGTGATGACACAAGCAGCTCTGGTTCTAGATAGTCGGATTGATAGAGTTCATTAAAAAACAGCAGGTGGACTTGCTTGGAATAACTATTGGGTAATTTCACCTACAGTCCATACGTGGTCAATGGTGTTGTGGCTGAATTTTGAAATATTTGGTACTTTGTAAATGAGGTATATGATGAAATTTCTTTTTCCACTTTGAACAACTAAATGACACAATTCATAGCAATTAAATTACCAGTTTCAATGGTTTAATTTTAATTCCATGAACCTTGATGGATATGAGAATGAATTAAAATCTTTAATTTGAGAATCCTATTTTCATGCCTAGAGTGTCTTACAAAAAATGAAAGAGAAGTATAAGCATATACATAATGAAAAGGGTATGTGTAACATGACATTCATATTTACAGACAACATCGAAAATAATTTTAAATGTTCCTTCAGATGTGCTTTGTCTAGACTAGACTGCCATTTGGATTATTAACTAACCAGTGACCACATTATGCAGAGAAGTTATCGGTGTTATCTGAATTTCATTTTTTGTTCAGTTTCTCTTATATAAGAGGAGAATGATGTGGAATCAATTTAAAGAACTGTTTCACATGTCGTACTGAGAAGTTTATAGCCCCAAAGATAACTGACTTATTTCAAAATGAATGTAAGTTATTAAGTTAGTATGCGCAAAACCAAACATTTAACCAATTACAATACTGCTGGTTTATTTCTTCCTCAGGATTGTTAATGTCTATTAGGTCCACACAACTTCATAGCTCAATCTTTTTTGAGTTACTTTTGCACAGATTTTTAAAGGTTCAAAACATATTCATCTGTATTCATACTTTGTTCAAACATTCAAAAAAAATAATCTTTAAGCTGAGGCTAATCATAGAAGACTTAATTCCTCAAGGAAATCGTTCTGAGAAAGTTAAAAGCAGACAGAATAGGAATTTATAATGGAAGTTGGCCTGCAACCTTGGGATCTCATTTCAAAAATGTTTACACATGTGAGTATCTCATTAAAGACACATACAAGGCCTCAGCGTTGCATCAGGCATCAAAATGCAGACAGATCACAGGCACCTTTGTGATCCTTTCCTGCAATCCATGAGGGTCACACAGAGGTTCCTTCCTGTAGGGAGTTCATGTTCAGGTAGTATGGTCTTCAAGCTGTTCTACCTGGCTATCAGTTTAAAAAAATAACATTGTCTTGCTTTCAGAAAAAGCAGAATCTTATTTAATTACGTGTTGATCACTTTGTAGTGTTTGGCACTGTCTGTATACAGGTAGTGTCCAAGAGACACAGAAGGAGCAAGGGTTGCGAGTCTACCTATCAGGTACCCAGAGACCTGAGCTGAATGTCTGCATTCCAGACATAAAAGGAATTAAGCTGCAAAAGGCAGGATTTTCTCCACGCCAGCCCTGTCCCCACACTGAGTGAGAGCTAGATAAGCTAGGTTAACAGGGAGAGGCAAGATGGAAGGGTGAAATTCAGGAATGGGCAGCAAAATCTCCCATTGTGTGTATGACCATGAACCTTCACCCTTCTCACGAAACGGAGCTAGGAAAACAGCTTTTTTAGTACCTTGGTGATTAAACACCACACACTGAGTACGGGAGACTCAAATCTCCTCTGACTGGAGAAACTAACATTTACATCTCCCACAAGAACTCTCTAATGACTCAGCCATATGATATAATACCTCGGACTCTCACAACTTCTCCCTTTAAAGCTCTGCTGCTCTTCATGATGCACTTAAATATTCACTGCAGCAAAGCCCAAATCCTGTTTTCCCCCTCCTCACCCTGCTGACTATCCTAATGACTGGGTTTTGTAGGCAGGTTACAGAATTAGACTGAGCCAGTCAAGTCCTGTTAGTATTTTATTCTTCCATGCAAACCGGACTGATTTCAAAGCAGCGATCTCAGGCACCTCTACCAACTCACAGGTGTTTGGAGACAAGGACGTACTGCTGGGAGGTGGGAACGTGAGCGGCTCTCTGGGCACTGGTGCACACCCTGAAGAAACGGGGAGAGGGTACAAACCTGTCTCCCGCTCCGCAGGAAATGAGGACGCCCCAATTTAACGCACTCTGAGAGCACTCCTGGAGGGTCCTGCTAATAGAGCTGGAGTGAAGCCCATGGCGTGAATCCATCAGGCTTGTGTGGCCAAGAGATATGTGCTGGGTACTCACAGCTCTATGCATGCTAACAGCTGCAAGGATGCAAAAGAAAAACCCCTTGGTGGACACCATGTATTCAAGAAGAGACTGGACAACACCCTCAGACACATGGTGTGAACTCTGGGGTTGTCATATGCATGGACAGGAGTTGGACTTGATGATCCTTGTGGGTCCCTTCCAACTCAGGACATTGTACATGCATCGAGCCTCTTCAGACATCAGACTGTTGTTGCTCCACGATGAGAAGCTCAGTTTGGGACAGGGGAGAGGTAGAGTGTTGCTGCCACGGCAGACTCGTCAAGCTTTGCCACCTGACTATGAGGAGGGCCACGGGGGTCTTTCTTGCCCGGCAGGATGCCGGTGATTTCACCTCAATTCCATCTGTTAACTTAAAAATACCTTTGAACAGCATCATTTTTGGAGCAGCGCTTCAGCGCGGCGGCCGCTCCCCCGCGGCACTGGTGCCGCTCCCGCCCCGCCACAGCCCCGCGTCCCCGCCACCGCCTCAGTGCGCGCCCCAGCGCCGGGTTCGCCGCTCCCGCCCCGCCAGCGCCGCGGTGGCAGCGCCCGCAGCCTCCAGTCACCTCCCGGTGACACCGTCGTCCCGCCCCGGGGGCCTTCCCGCCTGGCTGAGCGGGGAGAGCGCCTGGAAGGGGGGGAGAAAGAGGGCGGCCATTTCGGGGCGTGAGGGGAGTCAAACGCGGCGACCCCTACCCGGGGCACTAAAGGGGAAGGCAGCCCCCGAGCGCGGCGCCTCCGCTTTCCCCCGTGTGTGGAGAGAAAGAACGGGCAGGAATATTCTGGAGGGAGGGAGGGGAGGAACGAGAAGGTGATGAATAACTTGAATAAATCTGCAGCGGAGCTGAGGGGATGGGGAGGGAGGCGGCGGCGGGTCATGTGAGGCACAGTCATGCTGCGGGCCCGGCGAAGAGGCAGAGAGGCGCACCTGGGGGCAGCAATGCGACCGGAGAGCAGGGAGCGAGCTGTTTGTCTGTCCGCCACGGCCACAGCCGGGCCCCCACCCGGCGCCCCCTCCCCAGCCAGGAGCGCCGCCACGCGGGGACACCCCCGCCCATCCCCCTCCCCAGGCTCGGCAGCGCTCGGCAATTTCCGCCGCTCGAGCCGAGTCTATTTCCGTCGGCCTCGGCCAGACGGGCTTTATGTCTGCCAGCGGGGCGCGCATGCGCCGCGGCCGCCATCTTACGTTGTCTCTCGCCTGCCCTCCCCTTTGGCGAGCTTTCCCCTCCCCCCTGCAGCTCGGCGCAGCGCCCTCCTCCAGCGCTCCGTGAGGAGACGGGGCCGGGAGGGGGAGAGACCCGCGGCGGCGGCGGGGAAGCCGGGAGAGACCCGGAGGGAAGAAAGGACGGGGCAGACGCGCAGGCGGGAGGAGGACTGATCTCAGGCGCGGTTCTGCGGAGGAAGAGCGGGAGCCGCCTGTTATAAAGGGGGAGGAGGCGGAGGGGGAAGGAAGAGCGTGCGGAGCGGAGCCTTCTCCAGAGACAGCCAGACACAGAGGGAGGAGAGAGAGAGGCTGCCTGGCTGGCTCCCCCTCTCTTCCTCCTTTCATGGACTCTCTCGTTGGGCTGCTGCTGCTTTTCTTTCCTCTTTATTCCGTCTGTTTAATACCCAAAATGATTCAGCTCCATGGCTGCCACTGACGGGGATGTCCCTGCCCGGCTCAGCCTGCCGCTGCCGCCCTGCTGTGCGCCAGTCCTGTACGTATCTGCGCTCTCCTCCTACTCCAGCGGTGATGGCGAGGGGCGCCGGCCGCCTCGCCGGGCTGCCCTGAGGGCCCGCCGGCTGCCCTCGCCCCGCCGAGGAGGCGGCGGCCGCCGTGGGGAGGGCGTTTCTGCCGGCGAGCCGCGGCGCCCGGCTCGGCCGCGGGGAGGACGGGGCTCGCCCCCCGGGGCCGGCCGGCTACCGCGGGGCATTTCCTCCGGGAGAGGCGCAGTCGGGGGGCGGCTGAGGAGGGGGGTGGAGGTGGAATGAAAAGGGTGGGGAGTGGGGGAAGAGGGAGAAAGAAAGTGAATGGCGGACGATTGGAAGTGTCACATTCAGAGGCGCTAATCTAGAGGCGGCGGAGGACCGGCCCTCGCCCCCTCCCTGTCTCGGAGGGGCGGAGGAGGAGGGGAGGGGCGGGGGGTGGTTAGCGGCGGTGTCGAGGCGGTTCAGCCCGTGCTCTGCGGGAGCCGGGGGGGTTGTGCGTGGTGTCTCTGCCCGCCGCGGGCGCTAAGCTAACTGTGTGTGTATGTGTGTGTGTGTCTCTGTCTTTCTCCATACCCGGGGAATGCACCCTTAAAATACACCCGATACAATGCACCAGCCTGACTCAGCCGCAGACATTAGTGCTAGGAAGATGGCGCACCCGGCAATGTTTCCTAGAAGGGGCAGCAGCAGTAGCAGCGGCAGCAGCTGCGTTACTGCTCCCACTGCACCAGGTACCGGCGTTGGGAGCGCTGCCCTCTCTGCTGAGGATTATCAGCCGCCTTTGCTGGTCCAGCCGCCGCCTCCGTCTCCTGCAGCATCTTCATCAGCGGGTCCACAGCCGACACCCCCTCCTCCACAAAGCCTGAACCTCCTCTCGCAGTCTCAGCTCCAGCCACAGCCTCTTGCACAGACTGGAGCTCAAATGAAAAAGAAAAGTGGCTTCCAAATTACCAGCGTGACCCCTGCTCAAATATCAGCCAGTATGAGCTCCAATAACAGCATAGCTGAGGATACGGAAAGCTACGATGACCTGGATGAGTCCCACACTGAAGACCTGTCATCTTCAGAAATCTTGGATGTTTCGTTATCCAGGGCTACTGACTTGGGAGAACCTGAGAGGAGCTCCTCTGAAGAGACTTTAAATAACTTCCAAGAGGCAGAGACTCCTGGGGCTGTTTCTCCAAACCAGCCTCATCTTCCTCAGCAGCATGTTCCTCTGCCTCATCACCCTCAGCAGAGTGTTGTGATCAATGGAAGTGTTCACCCTCATCATGTTCATCACCACCACCATCTTCACCACCACCATCATGGACACCATCATCCATCGCATCCTGGGGTGGGCAGTGCCCCGGTTTCTGGAGGACCACCGCCCAGTCCATCATTTAGAAAACTATCAACAACTGGAAGCTCTGACAATGTTATATCAACTGCACCAGTTTCTGCTGCATCATCCACTGGTTCCCCGGCATCTGTCGTGTCTAATATCCGCACTACAAGTACTCCTGGCAATTTAGGTGTAAGTCCTGCTACTGGAACTAGTACCTTAAATAATATGGGTGGTGGTAGTTCTAGCGTGGCAAGCAGCATGCTTGGTACTATAAATTTAAGCAACATCACGAGTACTGGTAATGTGAATGCTTTGTCTGGAACTAGCAGCAATGTTAATGTGAATATCTTGAGTGGTGTTGGCAATGGTACGAGTGCTTCCTCTGGTGTCATTAACAACGTTACTAATCCAACTGCAGGAATGGCAGCAGGATCAAGCCAGCAGCAGCCTGCATCTGGCACCTCAAGGTTTAGGGTTGTAAAATTAGATTCTAGTTCTGAACCTTTCAAAAAAGGTAGATGGACATGCACTGAATTCTATGATAAGGAAAACACTGTTGCGGTTTCAGAAGGAGTAGCAGTAAACAAAGCAGTAGAGACGATAAAACAAAACCCGCTTGAAGCGACTTCTGAAAGGGAGAGCACCAGTGGGAGTTCTGTTAGCAGCAATGTAAGCACACTGAGTCACTATACAGAAAGTGTGGGAAGCGGAGAAATGGGAGCACCTACTGTGGTACAGCAGCAAGCGTTTCAAGGTGTGGGTCCGCAGCAGATGGATTTTAGCAGTGCTGCTCCTCCGGCGATTCCAACATCTAGTATACCACAGAGTGTTTCTCAATCGCAGCTTGCACAAGTCCAGCTGCATTCTCAAGAACTAAACTATCCACAGCAGAAGCCAGGGGTCCAACCTCCTGCACAGGCCAGTCTAACCACTGTTACTGGGGTTCAGCCAACCCCAGTTAATATACTAGGTGTATCCCCATCTCTGGGCCACCAGCAACCTGCCATTCAAAGTATGGCTCAACAGCAGCTACCGTATTCTCAGCCGGCACAGCCCGTGCAGACTCTGCCAGTTGTGCAGCAGCAGCAGTTGCAGTATGGGCAGCAGCAACAACAACAGCAGCAGCAGACGGTTCCTATGCAGATGGCCGCAGGTCACGTTAAGCCGGTGAACCAAAACTCTGTTACGGGGGCTATGCCAGACTACATTCAACATCAGCAGATCCTTCAGACTCCAGCCCCTGCTATGCAGCCCAGTTCTACTGGAGTAGGAGCAGGGCAACCGGTTTCTGTTGCCCAGGCACAGAGCATGCAGCCTTCAGTACAAGCACATCCAGCTGCTGCCCCAGCCCAGCCTGTTGCACATGCCCCAGCGGCGATACCAGGCGTAGGTACCAGTGGTCAAGTGCTGAATGTTGGGCAGCAAGGAAGCGTAGCCGCTGTGGTGCAACCGCCGTCTGCTGCAAACCAAATTCCACCTCCAGTTATGCCGTCAACGGCTGCTCCTCCATCTTCACAAGTAGTGCAGCCTGTGCAGACAGGAATAATGCAGCAGGGATTACAGGCTGGTGCTTCAGGCCTTCCTCAGCAAATGGTCATTGCTCAGCAAAACACCTTGTTACCTGTACAGCCGCAGGCACAAGGAGTGGAATCTGTAGTCCAAGGGATGACAGGCCAGCAGCTGCCTGCGGTTAGCCCTATACCTTCTGCTAGTACTGTTCCTGCACCAAGTCAAGCTGGTTCAGCTGTGCCTCCTGGCATACCTTCTGCTTCTATAGGTTTGGGACAGCCCCAGAATATAGCGCAAGCTTCGGCCGTGCAAAATGGGAATTTGGCTCAAAGTGTTAGCCAGCCTTCCTTGATATCAACAAGTATAGGTATGCCGGTGGCACAGAGTGTGCCGCAGCAGATGCCACTCAGCTCTACCCAGTTCCCTGCACAATCTCTAGCTCCATCAATTGTAAGCCAAACTGAAGATGGCAGACGCCCTACAGAACCTTCCTTGGTGGGTTTACCTCAAGCTGCTAGCGGCGAGAGCGGTGTTGGAGCATCGGCCGTTTCAGATGGCGGTAGCAGCAACGTGCCATCCTCTGCTTCCCTCTTCCCGCTGAAGGTGCTGCCGTTGACAACGCCCCTCGTAGATGGTGAGGATGAGAGGTAAGGCTGCCTGCAACTTTATTAAAAGAAGAGATACACTGGTAGTTCGATTTGCACTAACTTGCAGGTCTTGTTAAAGCCATTCTGTGAAATGAAGTGGTGTGATGCTTTTGTTTAATTAGAAAAATTGTTTCTCAGGTCTCAGCATACGTAGGTATGATATTAAAATACTTGTTTTTCTGTTGAGGGGGTGGGTTGTATTGATTATGCTCTGAAACTACTGCGTGGGTAAATTGTGTTTAACTATCTGTGACAGTGTGTATATTCCCATTGTATAGAGGAAGACAAAAGAATACTGTGGAATGTGGGTATGCTAGTGGTGATTGTAGCTTAGATTATTATACTGAAATAATTAATATTTATTCTTAGGTAGATTTTATTTTCTTCACAAGTCTAGATTTCATCCTGCCTCGGCTTCACTTTTTCACGTACTGACTTTACTCAGGTTGAACCAGTTGTGAGTCTGTGGTGAATGCAGAAGCCTTCTCTTTGACAGCCAAGAGACGCTTTAGGCAAATGAGTATGGTGGGAAAAGGGAGGTTCAACAACACTGTTGTGGCTCGTTAAATTGAACTTGGGGCAATTTTGGTCTTGGTGGTTTTGCTTCAAAGCATTAATCCATTGTGCGAGCCGCTCAGGCCTGCGGAGGGTTGGTGAGCCTTTCAATCTGGGGCACCATTTCTGTGCCATCAGAATAAGAAACTGCTCAGGTTCTCCCGCCTTCACCTTTTCAAATAAATGACCACTAGCTGGTCTTAATGGTATGTGAATATTCTAATTTCTTTGACTATGTTCAAAGAAGTAGCGTCTATTGTGAAAGGCACTTGCATGTGCAGGTTGAAGCGATCTGAATGGCAGTTTTAAAAAGGGCAGTTCTTTGATATTAATTACACGTGGGAATTCCTTATTGCATTGAGGACCTCTTGTGATAGCATTTACAAATGGACAGGAAGACTGTGGTGGTTCTCCCAAACTTGTACAAGAAGAAACTACATTAATGGGGGAAGTAACTTTAAAGATAAATAGCCTGCCTTGAGAATGTGGGATAGCCCAGAAAAGAACCCTAGAAAAGAAAAACTGAGACTCAGGTGAGGAGGCAAAATAAAACCAAACATGAGGAAAATCTCATAGCAATGGGAGGTGAAGTACTTCTTAAATATCTTCCTGGTGCCATAACTTAAATCAAGAGTGGTATCAGTGGCCAAACTTTATTTAAAAAAAAAAAAAAAAAAAAAAAAGGGTTGCTGGGAGAGACTGGATTCTTTTCTTTATATTGAAAGTACTCTGTCAGCAGTCTCTGATTATGTTGATCATGAGGTGTTGACTGCCTTAGTGGCTTTCATCATGTCTTTCTAAGATGCCAGAGAGCTATAATGAGTAGCAGCTTGTCTTCCAGGAGTACTGGAAGACAAGTTCCAACACTGTTTCATTCTGATCATGTTTTCTAGTCAATAAGTACGTGAAGGTGGTGGAAGACAGAGTGAGGTGTTAAAGCCCACAGTGTCACCATTATGCTACTAGCAGTCAATTTTCTTGGAAACGTTTTTTGTTGTTGTTTTCTTTCTTTCTGTCTTTCGAAACCAGGACACTAACCCTTCTCTTA
Organism: Streptopelia decaocto; assembly: GCF_964273445.1. Lineage (NCBI taxonomy): Eukaryota > Metazoa > Chordata > Aves > Columbiformes > Columbidae > Streptopelia > Streptopelia decaocto. The sequence continues at coordinate 180,653,071 of NC_138663.1, read as the reverse complement.
ATAGGTCATGTTTGTGTTTGGTGTCTATATATATGTGCATGTATATATAAATTTTTTTAACCAACCAAAAAAACCCCCGAAGCTTTCAGGAGATGCTAGCTGCGTAAGAGAATCCTAAACTCATTGATACTCAGTGTTTTGGAAAATGAAATCTAGCATGTGACTGTACCCTGATTTTAAGAGCATATGTTAGCTGTTTGTCATGATTGGTAGTTTTTTCCAGAATGTTTAAATCCCTCAGGGTAACAATAGCCAGAAATACCTTCTTCCTCTGTTATTTGGCCAGCCAGAGATCATATCCTTTCTTCTCCCATGCGCGTTGCGTCTTTGTTCAATCTGTCATCTCCAGGTAGCCTATACTTTTGTTTAGCTGCAGTTGGAAAATCATTTAGATGGGTTACATAGAGCAGGATATGACTCTATTAAATGGAGACCAAAAATAATTGTGTTTTTTTTGCATGGCAGTAGTGTTTAGGTTACTCTTCTGTACAATTAGACAACTTACAGCTGAACTTGTCCCTATGTATATTCCTGAACATAAAAAATTTAGCAAGATTGCTTCTGTTTCTGCTTCCAGGGGATATCAGGGTAAAGTGTTATTTGTGTTGTCATCTTGACTCTGGAATTTCTTTTTGTCTGGAAGTTAGATCTCATCACTTACTAAAGGTAGTGCAAGATATGTTGTTACTTTGCTTGGCTCCTCACTTCTCTGGCCTTTGGATGTTTTTAACTATAGTTCTCTTGAGAGTTTTCTTGACTGTTACATTATTCCCTCTTTTACAGGAGGTAAAGGGTAGTGTATTGTAAAAGTACATAAACATTTAAGAAGTGAATATACTGTAAATACATATGTGTGTGTAAAAATCCCCATTTCTCTGTCTTACGTGTGCACACGTATCACTCATTTATTATTATTTATATCAATACATCCCAAGTGATTCTAACCCTGGCAAGGGAAAAGGCAGGAGAAAGTAAGTGATGACATAATTGGGCCAGTGAAGAAGCTGTAAAATTCCATTTAATGTGCCTTTGAAAAAACATCTGACCCATGTAATACCTTGTTTAGATTAACTCCTAGCTTTAGTTTAACCTAAATATAATTGTGTTTAAAGACACGCCAGTATCTTTAAGTCTTTAGCCCTGTTCAGTTTTTAGAATACCATTTTCAGCTCTTTCTATGCCTGTTGTCAGAGCATGGCCTTTTAAATGTAGACAATGTGGAGTTTATCTGCTTTGAAAACTGTAACCTTATTTCCCCAGTGTGTGTGTGTGGTTGTTTTTGTTGTTGTTGTGTTTGTGTGTGTGTTTGTATTTTTGTGGCATGTGTTTGTGTGGTGTTCTTTTTTTTTTTTTTTTTTTTAATCTTCACTATGACTTGAAATAAGAGATATTAAAAATGAACTGCTTGGCAGAGTGCTGTATGGAAAATCAATTTGCAAATTTTATTAAAGAGAGAATACAAATAATGCCATTATAGTTTCTGTACTAAAAAAAAAAAAAGGCCAACCTAGGTCCTCTGGCTACTCTCTCTTCAGCCTGTCGAGTATACCACAGATATTTTTATGTTGATCGCTTCATCTCTTCTAATATTTCAGTCCAGAAAAATGTATGCCATGATTTTTTAGATGCTAAGTGTCTTTTTTTTTTCCTTAGCTTGAATCATGGTATGGACTTGTTTTACTGCATATTTCTTCATAGTTTCTTGGATTTGTAGCAGTTACCTTGATTTATTCAGTTCAGTTATTAAATCCTGTCCATCTTAGACATGGTCTTTTGAGCTCAGTATTTCATCTCTAGAGCTGTAGAAGAGGATTTATTTTATTTTTATGCTTTTGAAACTTAAGTATGGAAAAATAGATACTTATTTTGCAATTAATGTTCTTGTGTATTTACACTCTGTTGCAAAATGAATTTTATATCTTTGTAGACAATGCTTTATTATGGTATATAGGCTTGCAATAAAGTTTTGTACAGACTTGTATAATTCTTAAATGACCTGTGAAGTGAAAACTTGGAAAAAAAAAATCAATGTATTTTACAGGTTTTATAAAGGCTTTTGTAAGTGAATTTAAAAATAACTTAATCTGAAACGTTGTTTACCATTACTCAAAAGGAGATTTTGTGAATGAAGGACAAGAGAACTAATAACTGTGTCCCTGTCCTTGACAGCATTTCCTGTCAAGTTGCTTTCATTCTTTAGTCTGCTGCGGGTTTTTTTTTTCACCTGTTTGTGTGTTTTATCCAGCGGTGAAACAAAAGAGGAAGGAGGAAAAGGTGATGATGAGCAGATAAAACTGACAGGTTTGAAGTATTCTTTGTTATCTGACAATCTCTCAATTTTTTTTTTTAAGATAAATTTTTATTAGAAGATCTCTTTACAGCTATACAGAGAAAAAGATGGAGGAAATGTTTATAGGATGGGTATTTTGGCTTGTTATTAATCTGCAGAGAGGTTGGGAGATTAAAGCTGAATGTGAGAATTGAAAGACTTGTGAGCAGCCTTTGAGAATCTCTAGTAGTAATAACTAGTACTAGCTTGTAAAGTGACAGTACAATCAGGAAATTGGATGAATTTTCATCACGTATGCGAGTATATTGTAGGAAGGCTTATCGAGTACAAATGAGATATTTACAGATGTAATGTAATACTTGTTAAAAATGTTAGTAAGCTGTAGTGAATGAACATACTGAAGTAGAACTGGAAGTTTAATTTCAACATTATTTTTTGCATACTTATATTTATTTTGTAAGCTGGTTTAGAGTTTTTTTTTATTTCTAAGTTTTGCTTATGTGTATTTGATGAAAAATGGAGAACATACTTCTAGAAGATACTTCACAACAAAGGATTTATGGTGACTTAGCATGGATTTATAGTGTTATTTTTCTTTTTTTTCTTAGTTGTACCCTAGGGGCAGTGTTGTTATTTTCCATTTTTCATATTTTCAACTTGCTTCAGAGTCTTGCCACCAATTTGAAAATTGCATAACTTGAATTCTAGGAGACTGTCTTTTAAAAAAATCTCCATATTTTCAAGTCGACTATTTATGGAACTTGAAAAAAATAGTTACCCTCAGTAATGGCAAGTTACGTGAGTAAAAAGAGAGCACTTTAGCAAAGAAATTGTGGCTGCTGTTGTGTTACGCTGACAAGTCCGGCTTCTCATTTCATCTGAAGAAATTAAATACCTACTGTTGGCAGAACTGACCTTATTAGCTCTCTGCTTTAAGTAGAGAACCATGAGGAATTTAGGTGCCTGGGGCTTGTATGTCTTCTGGCCAGCTCTAGGTGGCAATACCTGTTAAAATGGACCTTTTTCTAGTATCTTTAAAAGATGCATTTTCTGCATGCCATGGTTTTCTTTGAACTAAGGATTGCTACAGTGCTTGGTATTGCAGTTGTCTTTAAAGACAGGAAGAACCAGCAGATTTCAGGGGGTTGTAAAAGCAGTAATTTAGTACTTAAGATAAGGCAGATTGTTGGAGATACTGAGGAAATGTGCCTCTCCAACTAATAACGTGATTTCCAGAAAATGTTCCCTAGCGGTACAGTTTTGGCTGCTCTTTGGAAGTTGTCAGTGTATAAGCAGACTAAATCATCTGTGTATGTAAAAACAAACAAACAAAAGGTTTTAAAACATGTAATGTTGAAAAGAAGTCCTTGTGTCTGTCTCAAGATCTGCATTTTTAATGTTACAGGCTAGTCTGGAAATTAGAGTTATCCATCTGTCAGTCTCTATATTAGTAGTGAAGTGCTTCAGCCTTTGCAAGTTACTGTGAATAGATAATGCTGCAACAGCATAATGACAGTAACAGTGGTAAGTTAGCAAAGTCACAAGGACAGGAGGGGAAAATAATAAAAAACAAACAAACAATCCAAAACGTTAATATGTTATACCTTCCTTAAGTGTAAGTAAAAAGACATGCAGATAGGTAGCACATCTATGCTACAACCCCGCCCCCAATAATGCTGTGCAGTTCAGAGGGTAATAAAGTATTATAAATAAGTATTTTCAGAACTCTGTTACAGCTTAGGAGGTAGACCAAGTTGTAAACAGTAATATTGCTACAAACTGCACACACCTGAATATGAGTGTAATGGCAAGTGTATTCTTGGTATGACCTCTTTGGGAATAATTTGTGATCTGGGTTTGCAGTTGGTGTAGGTGAAATGTAAACAAGAATAGAAAAGAATAGCATGTCTTTGTTCTCATTGATTTAATGTGCTGGTTCTCTCTATTCTTGATTAATTTATGAGACTAAAATGTGCTGTGTGTGATACGTATTATACTTTAACAAATGACCGAAAACTTTTTTTGAAAGAGGGACCATACCTTTCATTTACTCCACTTAGGCCACCAAAGGCAATGTTATTAAGCAAAAACATGCTTTAACAGCATACTAAGCGGAGACTAAGGGCAGGATTATTCAGTATATTATTTCATGGTAATGATCACTGTAAATAAGGAACTAGTTTATTCTCAGTGTGATTGTACAAGAAACCATAGCCTAAAGCTATGATGGAAAGAGCACTTGAGTGACTGGAGATACCACTTTATTTATTTTAGCCTGTTCTAAAGCATTCACAGAGTTACGAATTGCATGATGGAAGTGCAGCATAATTATGGTATCAAACTGGAGCACCTGATCATCCTTCTGGCTTTAATGTCTTGCAACACTAACTCCTGGTCTATCTTTGGAATGTGCTAACAAATAGCAAAGATAGTCGGTTGTGGTGTGGAAACCCTTATCAGCTCATTTTCTGCGAGCCTTCAAACACCTATTACGTATTATCAGTGTCTGAAGTGGGATTTGGTTTGTGGTTGCAGTTACATGCAAAAGTCTTTGTCTTCCACTGAAGCTGGACAGTCTTTCCTGAGAGAGATTTAGAGGTTATGCATGTTTGGCAGGTAGGGATTGTAATGATCCCATACATGCAAATGCTAAAGAGTATCACTTGTGATAGTTTAGGTATTTTATCATTGTTGGTTACCTTATGGACTAAATTACTGTATGAGGACTTCAGACTTAGGTGCTGTGCAGGATGAAGAACAATACTCATCATAGTTCAAATACAATATTATGCTATAATAATTGAACTTGTTCAATTTTATGAAGTTTTTTATGCTTTCAAAGTAAAATCTTCAACACTTGGTAGAACAGGAAAATCACAATAAACTTTGTTCACCATTTTTCTTTGAGCAAGCAATTCATTTGTTATTACATTTCCTTGGAATTATTTTGGCATTATTTTTTGTACTTTAGAAATGACTCCTGTTTGTGTTTGTGTTTTTTTTTTTTTTTTTCCTACTCCACGGTTTTAACTTACACTTACAGGTCTTGATTTCATCCAAGTTGTTTTACTGCTGTTGATATTGAAACTTTTTTTATTGTTAGTAGTTTTCCAGATTTTCACTAGTCTTTTTATCATGATACTTAAAATGAAAGTGTACATTGAGCCTGAATATTACTACTGTAAGTTTAGAATAATGCTATGTGAATTATTAAAAAAAATATAAACTGGGCTATATAAACGTATGATTATGCCTCAGTCTAAGTGTTGTTCTGTATGTATATATGAAGTCAAGCTCTCACTACTGTCCTAAGAGTGAAAGATTCACACGTAGGTACGTCAGTATTTGGGCACTCAGACTGATGTGTGTTGCTGTGGGTTTTTTTTACGTTTTTTTTCTTTGCGTTTAAATGTTTACTGTACAGCTTTCATGAGGTGTGTAGTGCTTGTGAATCTTCATATATTGAGTACTTTTGACAATCAGGTTGTATATTGAAGTACTGTAGGCATTCAAGCTTGAAGTTCAGGTAGAAGTAAAGCAGTTTGAGGGATTTTTAACATTAAGGATGGAACACTTTTTTTTTAATCTGACTAGTCCTTGTAGGAGAACAAATGCAGGTACAACTGATGTTTGTTTTTCTCAAGGAAACTTTCAGAAAACTGTGCTTTGTATTTAATAAAACTTGAGGGGTACTGTGATCATCTGTTTATATACTTCTGAATAACCCATTCTTTTGAGTATAGGAGGAGTACAGCTTTATAAATTGCTAAAACAGGCACCAGAAGATCTTCCAGAAGTTCAGGCTTAACAGAAAGATGCAAGTGGGCCCCCAGTCTGTTTAAAAAAAAAAAAAAAAAAAAAAAGAAAAAAGTGTAGACAGTATTTCTAGTAAGGTATAGACTTGATAGCAACTGGAAGTTGGTTGTCATGTATTTTATAACCTGCTGCTCAAGTGTGCTGAACCACTTACCCAAGCAAATTGTTTGAGCTTGTGTGTGATTTAAGTACTTGTCCAACCTTCCATTTGTATTTTGTTGTCGTTGTTATTTTAAGTAGCATGGATATCCAGCAAGAACTTTTCAGGGCTCTGATTTCTTCATGTGTAATGAAGATACAAACTTCTCCAGCAGTTGCTTAAGCAACAGTATCAAAGTACTGTGCTAAGTTTTAGGGACAGTACTGAAAGCTGCTGAAAATGTGGATATGCATTCAAAAACAGGCTTAGTGGCTTCATGCATTTAATAATAGCTTTGTTTTTACTACTATGCTGCAGTGTAGTTCTTAAAGATGAGTTATGCAGATAAGGTGATTTCAGCATGCACTCGTGTTAGTCGGTGCTTATTTCTGTATTCTCAGCATTACAATGGGTTAATTCCTGTAAGATCAGAAGGTGCAAATCAAATATAAGTTGCATCATTTTTTGCAGATGTTGCTGATCATTTATTTGTACTCCTTTGTCTCATGAGTCAGTAACAGTCCTAGTGTTAATCTTCATTGCATACATATCTGGTCAGCAGTCCTTTTAATTGATCAAAGTGTTAAGTTTCTGAACTTAGTATCTGTTATATGTTGGTTGTGCTTAGTTTAGAAATGGTATTTGCCTTTAAATCATTGTAAACCAAAATATCTTGTAATGTTTTTCCAGTAAGTTTGAACTCCCTGTGCAATATAGAGGGCTGGGATGCCTGTCAAGATGAGAGAGAATTTAAATGCCTTTTAAGCTTTCTCTGACCTTCACTTTGCCCAATTCTGTCACAGTTGTGTATAAATGAAAGATATGATGTCTAGCAGTCATAACTTACGTATAAGAAACTGAAGAAATAAAATAATTAAAAATGTAACCACACTGCATTTGTGGTTTTAAGTGCTGTTATAGCTAGTAAGGAAGGTTGTGATTAAAAATAAACCCAGTAACTCATGTATGATGGCTTTGACTTCTGTTGTGACTGAAAGTTTGAAATATAACACTTCTTAAAGAAGAGCAAGAAAAAAATGTCGTAGGCAGAATCTGAATTGAGTGACTTGTTTGCCATGTATTGCCTCTGAGTTGGGATAAGTAAAAAAAATTGACTTCTCTAGATTTCTTGGAAGATTATTTTCAGTTTGGTAGTTTTACCAGATGTATGTATATGTGTCAAAGTATCATAATGTCTGTTTGTACTATGTGAAAAGATTCAGTGTTTCTCTGAGGAGATCTGTCTGTGGACTACGAACAGCAACTTAATTCTTACTTCCAGGTTGAGCCGGGCAGAAGTGGAATGCTTTTGTTTCCTCTAGGATTTTGCAAGGGTTCGCACAGCAATGCCTGCCCTATAGAAAGGCATGTAAGGGGAATCAGAACAACTCAGGATGCTTAATGATTGTCATGTGTGTGGAAACTTGTGCAAGGTATTAATTGTCACTGTCCTTTGATGTCACTTGCAGTACAGGATTCTCAAGCTCTGAGCGTCTCTGAAATCTGGCAGGGAAGGAATTTGAAATAATAATTAAATTCAGCATTATGGTTTGTTCATGTTATAGGCTGTTGAATGAAAATCTTGAGCTAGCCATAAGTTGAAATTTCTGCTAAACATTTTGATTAATTTTCTTGGAGATTATTTGGTCTAAAATTCTGAATGCCGCATATCTGTGTACATGTATATCCGAACATATAAAGTATTTTTTTAACCAACTGACCAACCTACTGGTGAGTGAAGGAACAATTACTGCTTTTATGGTTTAATTTCTTGCGTTCTTACAAAATAAGACCAAGTGAAAATAAAGTGAAAGGAACTATGAGTTAATTACTACATATTTTAAGTACTTGTTAAATAATTTACTGTAGCACTCGAATTCAAAGTATAAAGGTACCTCTTTATTCTATTGAATGAGGTTATTATGTTAAGAATGGATCAGCATATTGCACTGCCAAGTGTTTCTTTAGTAGGCCTAATATCCTAAATTGGGTGAAAAGGCAAGTTACTCATAAATGCTCAGGGAATGGTGCAGGATATGCATGTGCTTCCATTTTCTTTACTTTCTTTCCAAGTTTGTGAGACTCCTTCCAATTCTGTAATTGCTTGTGAAAGAGAGGAGTTGCTGAGCACGTATCTGATTGGAGAGAGACGAGGGAGGAAAGGAGGTGTGAAATGTTTTGATGATGATTTTGTTTTTTTTTCTTTCGTTTTTTGGTCGGGAAAATGATTTTAGTTTTTGAAATGGTATCAGGCATGTGTGTGTTAGATCCAAGTACACGCAGTTGTTGGGAATACAGCTTCTTATTAGTTATGGGATAGTAGCTAAAAGGCCTCATTGTGAGTTGGGGCTACACTTTGCTGGCTGTTTTATAACAAAGATCAGAAAAAATGGTACTAAAGGAGCCACTGTCTGATGTTCATGCGATTTCTGAATTGATTTTAAGATGGTGATGCTTTAAATCAGGCAAAGTCCTAAATGTTTTTAGTACTTTATGAAAAAACAGAACAGCGAAGCAGGATAGTAATCTGTATGTTCCTCTAGAGAATGTACCCTGTTAATAATGAGCACACCATCTCTGAAATAGTACTGCCCTGAAAATCCCTTGAGTCACCTTTTTGTTGTGAAAGTGTGGATTAGCATCTTCTATAAGGTTACACTGACTCTGCTTTTGGGATGTTTAGATTCTTGGTGCTGCTTGCTTATGCTGCAGCATAGTGAAGTAACTGAGCAACCTTTTTCTTTCATTGGACTTTTAACATGTAAATGGTAGATTATGATTTCCATGGAGATATTTTCAGCTTGTAGAGAGTACTGTGATTTCTGGAAGGAGAAAAATAAATATTAACATGTTACAGCAGAGAGTTGCTAGCAGTAGTTATTGTCACCTTTTGTATGTGCCTGACCATCAGAATCCAGTCTCTGGGCATCATTAATCACTGTATTTGCTGTCTAAATACTTAAAACATTTAGAATGTACTATTTTAGTGCCTGCAAAGCTATTGGATGAAAGTGTTTTCTTTGAAAGCGTGACAAGCAGTCCTCCAAAGAGTTCTGTAAAGGACATAAAAATTGTGTTAAGTGTGCCTGTCCTACAACATCTCAGAATTCAAATGCAGTGTTGTATTTAAAAAAAAAAATAAATGTCTAAAGATGACCTACAAGGCTTAGCAGGAATTCAAAATGGAATGACAAAGTAATATGTAAACCGAGAAACAAATCTCTAAAGCTGAATGGTAAACCTACATCAAACTTCTGATTGGGACAATGACTCATAAGGAACCTAAAGCTATGAGAACACTTTTTTTGTACTTTAAATTATAAATGAGAACTAGTGTAGAACAAGATCTGGACCTTATGTACCCTGGAATAGTCAGGGACCAAGAGGACACATGCAAAATTGTCTTGGGTAATGTTAAGAAAGGTTTCGTCTATGGAGTTCATTGCCATGTGATCCTGTGGATGCCTAAAAATTAGCAACACTTAAAAAAATACGTGTACATGTGTATGTATGTCTGTAGGAAACGATACAGCATTATAATAGTATATGGAATATTAAATGACTTCTGGCTTCAGCTTCTGGGACTACTTCTAGCCAATTTGGGGGAAGCAAGTACATTTTTGAGTTAGATCTGCTATACCTGTTACTTTCATTTTTTTTTGGTGACTTCTGGAGTATTTGGTGCTTGCAACTATTGAAGACAGGATACTGCTTCATACCTTCTTATTCCAAACTAGAACTAAACTAAAACATAAGTCTTTTTATTTAAACTTTATTGAAAATAATATTGAAGTATGAGGGTAGGAGAGGAAACTAATGAAGTCAAATGGAAAAACAGAGTTATGAAAGAAGGCCATGTTACATACCTTGACTGTTGCTTGTAGAAATGTGAATGATTGCAATTAGTACCATGGCTGCTAAAAACTAGCTGTGATGCAATGGTGTGTTATTGACTTCATGGAGCAGCAAAAGCTGAGGTTGTTGCACCTTTTAAGTAGGGAAAAGTGTAACAACTGCCATGCTCTTTCAAAGCATAGGTCAGAAATTAAGATGTCATGTAAGCAGAAGAAATATATTCACCATTTATTAACAAAAACACTTATTCACAATTGTTATTTTTCAGGAAGCTGTTCTCGTGGTTGAAAAATGTAATGGTCAGCACAGCAATGGCTTAAAATAGCATTTCGGATGCTATAGCACTGGCATTAGAGCCCCGTTGGCAAACATTCTGCAGGCCTGTAAAAGCGGAAAAATGCTGCAACTGTTAAACAAAACTTCAAAAGGCAGTTTCTAATGTTAAAGTTTTATAAGATTTTAAAATGATATGCCTATTTAACAAAATATTTGAGAACAAGTTTAAAATCCTGTAAAGACACACTAGATAGCAGCAATTCTTGTTGGCAACTCAAACTAATTAAATAGCTTATACTAAAGTTGTACAGTGCATTTTTTCAGATACTTGGTTGTACGTCAGGATACACTGTAGGCCTTTCTAGGCCAGTTCTTCTTTATAAACATATGAATATGTTTAGTGGTTGTGTGATGGAATTGAAGTGTGTTGTTTGTCCTTTTGCAGACTCTGTGGGTACCAGGAGGAGGGGTGGCTTTGAGCAGCCTCCTTCCCTGGTCCTCCCAGAGTCATTCTTGGTAGTGACACCCTGCCTCGGGGGAGGAGAGATGCCTTCTGGTGTGGTAACCCCTCTTAGAGCATATGCTGATAACGCCATTAGCTGCTGCTAATGAATAAATAGCCAAGTAGCAAGCATTTTAAAATTACTAGGTTCTCAGTGTTACTGCTGCCTGCAAAGGACTCTGAGTAAAAGATGTGAAGTGCTTCCTGTACTTACCCTTCCAATTCTGTCAGGTAAATGCTGTTACCAAAGTTCCCCTGAACTGTCTTCACAGTTTAAAACAAAACAAAACAAAAAAAGAACAGGACAGTATGTATGGTAGTTTTTTCAACAAGAGTACATTTTAAAGAACGTTACCAGACTCTGAGATCTGGCATAACTTTTTCATTCTCTCATCACAGTGCTGCTTTGTCAAATGCTTTAAGTAAGTAACATTGAGGAGGAATTTGACTTTATGCTACTAACAAATTTTGGAGCATGTTTTTCAGGACTTCTGGGTTTCTAGAGTTGCTGGCGTATCAGATGCTCTGCATGTCAGAGGTTACCAAGCCCTAAAGGAGACAAGTAATCTACTTAGGGTTTTTTCTGACTTTATTTAGAACTTCCAGTTTGTAACATTTTGGAAATAACTTTCTTTTAGTTGTGTTGTGTTTCTGTTTTAATTCATCCAGCAGCAGAATACTTACACAGAGCAGAATGTCTGTATCTTGTCCAGTCTGTGGAAATGAATGTTTTTCTTAGTGAGTTTGTGCTTGAACAAGATCTGGATGTAGTCCCTGAGAGAGTACCATTGTGGGAAGGATTTAAGTAAAAATCTGGATTAAGACAAGCCCCAGTTACTGTATGTAGCTGTTTCTTTCCTTATCATGTGGCTATTGGCTAAATATTGATATTGTATTTGATCTACAGCATCTTGTCCAGGAATCCTACTTCAGAAGCTGGAAGTGTCTGTAGGCTTTTTGGGAGTTGTGCATGGTGTTTGGAGGGGATGTTTGATTAGACTTTAAAGTGGCATGTAATGTGAATTATACACAAATAATGCAATTATGCTGCAAATTAGCAGTAAAATGAGGAGTAAATTTAGAAATGCAGGAAGCCTGTTGATCTTGTTTAAAGATAAAAAAATTTGGCAAAACTTAGCCTTTTTTTATTACCATAACATTTTCTACATATCGAATACAAACTATCCCAAATGTTCTCTGTTGGCTGCAACATCAGGTAGTATTGGAGGATATTGGCTTAAAATACAAAATTCAAAAAAGTAATATACAGGTCATTCCGTGGCCTATAACTAATGTATAAGACCAGTTAACAAATGTGATTTTGCACATTAGTTTAGTGTCTTGCCTTGAATTTCTATACTTAATTAATTTTTTTTTGTCTATAACCTGTTTTATGTAATAAGTTCATCTAGACTATCTTTTGCCTTAATGAAGCATGTTTAATATGAGATTAGAAAGTGCGGTGTGGCAGTAATTAAAATAGGATTAGCCAAGTGTTCTATTTACACTTCAGCTACTGCTCAGGAAATTTATTTATGTCTTCCTCATGCTGGATAGTCTTTGTTTGAAGTTTGCATCGTATTATTATCTAGGAGATATTGTGAAATGCTGTGTTTATGGGAATGCTAAATGTGATGAATTAATTGTTCAGTTTTGAATATCTTAAATTTCTTAGGAAATGGGTACCGAGTTGTTTGAAGTGGAATATAATATCCTTAAAGAAATATCAACCATAATTCTTATTATGTTAGTGCTTATCACCTATCATGTCTTGTTCACATCTGCTGGAAGAGGGACAAACATGAGCATCTTACATTCTTGGAAGATAAACTTTATGATAAAGATTGAGGAGGGGGATGTGACCATATGTAGAAACTTAGGTGTAGCTTTACACTGCCTGACGCCTCTAACATAACTTTGATATCTGTAAAGCATCCTAGGAGAAAAGGGTCTAAAGAAGTTGATGTATTTATTGATCTGTGTTTTTTTGGACTTCATCTGTGTAATGAAAAAACAATTTGTATGTTGCTGAGCAAGGCAAGACAGCAGCATCTTTGAAGACAGGAGTAGAAGCTTGAGTGCAGGGGAAAACTATGCTCATGAAGGTGGTTATGTAGCCAAAATACAAGACAAAGAAGGGGTGCTGATAATCAAGACCAAAAGGAATATGTTCTTACAAAAGAAATCTTCTGGTGAGGAGAGGCAGGTAGGAAGAGAAAACCAAGTCCATTTACTGTAAATACATCCTCTTCCTCCAGATACTACTCTGTAATAGTATGTGTTATTTTAAGCTGCCGTACTTTCTCAGTATATGTAGGTATATAGAATTGGGCTGGTGAGCTCCTTTATCAGAAGGGTTTTTCAGTGTCATTGACTAGAGGGTTTTTGCTGATCTTACAAGCATTGATCTTGTCTTTTTATCTTCCATATTTATGGTACTGTGGAAACATTTTTTTTAAGATGTACATGTAAGTGTTGTATGTGTATGTGCTGCTTCCCACATACAATTGGATAGGCCTGTGATGAACAGTTCAGTATAAGGGGCTACATTGTTCTGAACTAGCCATCTACTTCTGTAGGAAGTTTTTAAATCTAATCAATCTAATAACTTAGTGCCAGAAGTTTTAATAGGTGCCTTTTGCAAAAAATTCTATTATGCCATCAGTTACAATTTCAGCAGAAGTATTTGAAGTATACAGTACTGGCTAGTAGTCTGTAGGGATGGATGGAATGTTTTTTTCTGCTTGTTGAGGACATGAGGTAGGGTGCTCCCAATATTCTTTTTAATTACAACTAAGAAGTGTAAGTACTGACTCTGTTTTGCTTTTGAAAAGAATTGTCACTGCTGTTTGCATTTTGGAAGTGATCATGCTTTTTTGTAATTAGAGGTTTGAGACTAATTGGAGAAAATGATGAAACGGATTGATTTTTCTACTGTTGCTCAGTATTTAATACTTTAGTTTGGCTAATTGATGTGGCTTAAATATTTTTTTTAACTGTATACCAAAGTGGTACCCAAGTTCTTTTAAGTAAAAAAAAAATTAAAAATTAAGCAGAGTGGGGATGAAGACAAAGCTCAGAGGAAAAATAAGGAAGCCAGAACAGCTTAGTGCATAATTGGTACTTTGTAAATTGCTTTGAAATCAGTGACACCTGATGTCAGTGCCCTCAAAGTGCAAAGGGAATAGAAACACTTGCATGTTATGTAGATCTCTACTGAAAAACTTGTTACTATTGTTAGTATGTGACTCGTTTCAACATATAAACTGGTAAAATCCAGCAGCTTTAGGAGATATTAGATGGAAAAGAAGTAGATTTTCAGTGATTGTATTTAATAATAAATGTATTATTCACTGGAATGAGACCAAAATGCAAATATTTTTGCATTGTTTGAAATTCATATTGAAAATATGAACTGTTCTAAGGACTGCAGAACCTGATTCAGATACTTTTTTCTGTTCTGGTTTGGATGATCTGATTCCCCATGTTATTTAACCTGTTCAGTTGCCTCACAAAAGAACCTTACATCTCATTCCAGCATCAAAACAACCTGTTAAATTATTTTGTGTTAATAGTTTTTGTCCTTTAAATGTTAATATAATCAGTTCAAATAATTAGCTGTGTAATAGAAGGCTTACTTAATAATTAAAAAATCTCAACACCTGAGGTTTAATGTGTAGAATTTCCAGCTGGGAAGGGAGATGGACAAGTAAATCTCTTCCTTAACTTTTGAATTTACAGTTGATAATTCTTGGAATCCTGCATAGATCTAGGAAAAGGATTATTAAGATAGAAAACATTTATGATATGGTAGTTATTTCTGTGCTGTATCTAGGCAGGATTAATTTCAGAGCCTTTGACAAATGCTTATTATTTCTAGATATTTGGAACCCATTTTTCCCTGGAGGAAAAAGAGTGATGTAGCCAGGGAAGAATTTTCTGTTGGAATTTATTCATAGTGGTCTAAAAATTCATTGAGATTTTGTTCAACTGCATATGTATGTTTCTTCTTTTTGTCTGAATGGGTCAGTAAAGGGACATGAGCAGGAGGGCTGGGGAAATGTGAATTACTATGGTTTGACGCAGAGCTGATTATATTAGTTGTTTGAAACTCTCATCTATCTCTTGCACCAATGCATCCCAAAAGTAGGAATCTGGATATGTTCCCCTTGAGGATTTTGATTTTACACAATGTTGACTTTTGTTTGAGTAGTTTCTTAGATGTTTTATATCCTTAAGATTTTTAATAAGGTAGCTTTAGCTGAAAACATGCATGTACTTACAGGACTTTTTTATTGGAGCCAGTGAGATTATTTGCTAGTTGTGTTATGTACCTTCCACTGTACTTACAATATAGTGTTTTCTTTCATTCATTTGGCTATTAGTTTATAAAAACCAGAACAGATGTCATAGCTGTAAAAAAATCTCCAAATCTTTGATGTTTAAAACCTTACTTTGTAATACGTAACATAAAAATTAATATGAAATGCTCATGCTAATTTCAGTCTTTGACCCAGTTTAAATAAATCACTGTCTTTAAAGGGTCACAAGTGACTGTGTTTACTTGACAACTAGGGAGCAGCAATTTAGTCTCCTTAATTCTGCTAATGGATTTGAGTTAATATAACTCAACATTTTTTAAAAAGTCATGCTAATATTCATGCTTCAAGAGGCGTTAAATTATTTGCTTTCTTCATCTTTTGGTTTATTTAGTAGTCTTAGCATGTACTCTCTTCAAATGCAATGTGTCCCAAAACATCCGAATGAAAAATCCCTTGAAGTCAATAAAAAAAATAGTGTCCCTGAATATTACTTGCTACCTTTGCTCTTTTTGGAACTGTCTCTTTGAAGCTTCTGTTTCTGCTCACGCTTCCTCTTTTCATGTCTTTTGGTGTTTCCTGGGCTAAGTCATACAGATAGATAAAAGAAAATTCGCACATTTTCTGTAGCTGTCTCTTGGCTCTTCAGTTTCAAAACAAGAAGTTATAAATTCAAAAATACAGTTATTGCACAGACTTAGGACTGTATCAATTGGAGAAGAACGTTTTACTAAATGTTTTACTCTCTCAAAACTTGGACGTTAAGATGCAAGCTTTTTATGTGATGCTTTTGCTGTATATAGATTTTTAGTTACAAATCAATAATAGACTGTTCCTATCAGTGAAGGTATGGTGTATTGCCTGGAAGAGGTTCTCAACAAATAGAGAAGGACTTCTTCTAAATTGGGAAATATCAAATTGTGACACATGTGTAAACAAGTTGTTTTACCAGTTTGATAATGAGGTGTTAGAATATGTTAAATATAGTTACTTAATGGCCTTGTGGCACATTGTGCTTCACTGAATGCGTGATAGTTCCTGTGAAGAAAAAGCCTGCCTTTCCAAATATTAGTGTACAGGTATCTTAAATGCAGTTTCTGTTTCTCATGGTGAAGTACAAGTACCATTGCTACCCAGTTTTAAAAAAAATGGGCATGAAAAGGTGGTCTGTTAGGTGCTGCCCTTGCTTCTGAGTCCCAGAGGTTGGTACACTGGAACATCTCACAGCTTACTATTCCTTCTGTAGCTTTTTACTCCTTTCTGCTAGCTGGCCCTGCTTTGAGCAGCAGGGTTGGACTAGGTGAGCTCCTCAACTTGTTGGTCATCCTGTGAAAAACTCAATACACTCTATAAATTTTAAAATATTTATATAAAAAAAATCCAATTTAAGATACATTGCTTATGCAGCAAAGAAGCATGATTACTAGTCTCTCTCTCTCTTTTTTTTTTTTTTTTTTTTAAGAAGGGAACATAAAAATTAGGACCTATGAAGGTAAAACAGGAACGGAAGGCAGTTCTTCACTAGAACAGATAATCTTCTTCCTCCATCACTGAACTGAAACTGAAAATGTTAAGTATCTTAGGTTGATACTACAAGCTTAACTTGTATTAGTCCTCTTAAGCTTGCAATTATTTCTTGTTCTCTGGAACACCTTTAACTTATTCATGACACACCTGCATTTTATTTATTATCTCCCCCCCCCCCCCCCCCCCCCAAAAAAAAAACCAAACCATTTTTCAATAAACTAGATGTAGATACTGCTATAAATTCTGATGGCTGGCTTGTTTTAGCTTGCTTCCTTCCTGTGGTTCCGTACCTTGCTTTGGTTGCTCTGTATCTTTGCTTTTCTCCTCAACCTGTTAGTCACTAAAGAGAAGAGATCAGTGCCTGTCCCTCCTCCTCCCCTTGTGAGGAAGCTGTAGCTGCCATGAGGTCTCCCCTCAGTCTCCTCCAGGCTGAACAAACCAAGTGACTGTAGCCGCTCCTCATATGGCTTCCTCTGCAAACCCTTCACCAACTTTGTAGCCCTCTTCTGGACACCCTCCAGTAGCTTTATATCCTTTTTATCCTGTGGTGCCCAGAACTGCACACAGTGCTCCAGGTGAGGCTGCACCAGTGCAGAACAGAGCGGGACAATCATCTTGGGAGACCTCTAAAGAAAGAAATGCCTTGGTTTAGTTTTTGTGTTCTGAATTCCTTTTCACTAGTGCCTGTAGAGGAGAACAGAAACTTGAAGAACTATAAAGTTTGACAGGGAACCTGTTGACCTGCCATTTTCGGTTTGCCAACTCTTCCACTTTCCGTGGTGCGCTGTGTTACCATGTTGCTTTGGGCAGCAGCCTACAGGCTTCTGGGCAGTTGTCAACCTGTGCAAGCTCTGAAACTCCTTCCAGAGGAAGCAGCAGCTAAGTAGGTGTAGATTGTCACACAAGTGGAGAGGTGTATCCATTGGACTTGCTGTGTGCATCTTGGAAGTCTGAAGGGATCACCAGGCCTGACGTGGGGTACTACAGACTTGTTTCCAGCTATTCTAGTGTTGGAGAGTTTCTGTTCGTCACTTTCCTAATTTTGTGTCTTCTGAACTAGTGGGAAATGTGGCATAACTGCATAATGGAGTGAAAATAACATGCTCGGACTTTAGTTTTACTAGTAATTCAGAACTTGTTCGGGTTTTTTTGTGGTTTTACTTTGGCTGGTGAGTAGACCAGAATGGGTGTATAGGAGCCAAGAAAATGGAATACGCTTTTCAATTCTTCTTCAGATTTATTCAAACTATTTATTTTCCTGTTTTGTTGAATTTGTTAAATGGCTTTAGTAGATAACTCAAGGCAAAACAAAGGTGAAAGAATTGGCAACTGCATGTCCCTCTGCAAACACACTGTCTTGAGCTTGATGATTACCTTTTCATGAACTTCTGTGAAACTTTGAAAAAGCTAGGATGTTAAGTACTAAAAGAGACAGGAGAGAGCAGGTATTGGTAAATTTGTCTTCCCCTTGCCAAGTCCTGTATTTTGGGGTCTGATTATATCAGCATGACAACAGGAGTTTCACAAATGATGAACCTGGTTTCCCGTGATGAATTTTTAAGATATTTTAGTCTTATGGCTGTGAAATTGCCAGTATTTCAAATGTCATCCTGAATGATGAAAACAAAATCAAGTCTGAGGTTAGAGTCATGCATGAGAAACAAACTAGTGATTGTAGCCTCCTAATTGAGTTAAATTGCCCACCAAATCAGACTCTTTTTCTGAGATTGTAAACTGTCTGGAAACTGTAGGAAGATGCAGTTTTAGATACACACTGTAGGAACTGATGAAAGCTCAGCAAAACTGTGTGAAGAATTCTGTTGCATAACCTTTTATAAATGTTTCATAAATGTGGTTTTGCTTCAGTGGAAATATTTTTTTGAACTTTGGTTTCTGTTAGGTACATAAAAATACGGCAATATATAGTGAAGACCACTAGTTCCTCCCTGGTCCCAAAGGTTTGGGAAGAAACTTTTTTTTTCCAGTGTAGTTCTCTTGTTTGTACTTCTGACTCATCTGTTGCATTCCATTTTCTTGCAGCTTCATGTGCTAGTAAAATCTTTTTGGTTTTAGCTGATGTTTTATTTCATGCTGTCTCTTGGATGGTATTTATTCTAGCACAGACTAGTCTCACTTTGTATTTTTCTAAAACGCACTTGTATTGGTGGTCTTGAAGGAAGAAAGCTCCTGAAACTGGGCCAATGATCTTTCAAACTGGGCACTCAAAACTGTTTGCAGTTGGAGAAGACTTTCAAAACATTTGTCTGTGCTTTGGTTGGTTAAAGGGGAAGAGATTCCAAAAGTGTTGGGTACTTGGAAACTGGGAACTATATGTCTTTCTCCCCCAGTCCAGGCAATTAAAAGAACTGTGGGGAAGAACAATTGTATCTATTGCAAAATATTCTTGATGGAGCCTAATTTCTTTTAAATGTTTGGTTGCCAGCTTTGGGAAGTGCTAATGTGTGCATTGATCATCTTAAAAAAATGTACGCACAAATTTAAATTAAAAAATTACATTAAAAAATTTGGATTTTAAATTCAACAGATCAGGCTCTTTGAAATACAGCAGGAATAAGAACGTGTATCGGTTGTAAGTTTTGAAGACTGAAAATTTTCTTTCAGTCCCCGTACTTTGATTGTTTAAACCTTGATATGTTTTTTTTCAAAATTTCTATTGTAAATTTTTATGTTTTGTTTAGTGTTCACCTCTCCATTAGAAAAGCTTTTGTTTCAGGGTTTAGTACCTGTGGTGTCTTTTAACTTTTTTGCACAGTGATGCCAGATGTTTTGATGCTGTCCTTCATACAGCCTAAGCTAGTAAAATGGAAGTAATAACAAAAAATGTGTTGCCAACTCTGCATATTATTTAGAAGGATAAATTTAATATTAGCAGCTCTCTTGTCAAGCATAACAATCATTGCTTTTAACGAATGTATTTACTGGTAGACATCGTTGTGTGGTATTAGAATGACTCTTAACTATTTGGCAAATAGGGTGGTGTTGGACAAACTGCATTTGAACAGTGTTTAAAACAAAAACCATATAGTATTGCATCAGATTGTGAAAGAAAAGCTGAATTGTACTTAAAAATAGCATGGCTGATGCAATAGTCAGGTTAATGTTGAATCTTAAGTATTTTACCCATAACATTGGCTTCAGTCCTGGCAATGGCTTCATAAATGCAGAAAGTTATTGCGGCAAGAGTGTTCAGGTCGGTGGGGTTCACGCCAGTCAGCGGTTCTGCTACAGTGTGAGTGTAGGACATAGGAACCAACCTCAAAAGGTTTGACTTTAAAGTCCGTTTTTCCCGTGCCTATTTTGTTTATTATTTGAGAAATAAACAAAAGGTTCCATGAATGCTGAAGTTTAGCAAAGAAAAAAAAAAAACGGGGAAGAACTGTGTGTAGGGCTTATAAGAATTTCCATCAGTAGTCTCCTTGACTGTGGCACTGTAGGTATCCTTGTGCTGTTGCTGTGCTGCTCTTCCCTTTGCCCCAATAATTTACGTTCTTCTTGTGTCTCTTTCCTCTGCCCTCCCCACTGTAGTTCCCCTTTTGCTTTGTGTCTTCTGGCTTGCTGGCTGCCTAAAAAATACAGGCTGGGCTGCTGCTCACTCAGCTTGGGATGTGCTACCTGGAGAGCTGGTGGCCGTCCATCAGAACGGGTAATATCAGGGTGCCTCTTGCCATCCCTTGCGCTCATGGGGGCAAAAATACGGCTGTGCTCACCTACTCCATCGCTTTCATGACACTCCCCGGTTCTTTGAGGTGTCAAACTGGATTTAAATTGAGCAGTGGCTTCAAAAGTTGTTTAGTAGAAATACTTGGTTTGTCATGTATGTTGTGTTTATTTTTTTTAAGACTTAATCAAAATTGAAAGTTCTGTATGTAATGGGCTTTAATCATGTGTAGTCTTAAATGGTTTATGACTTCAAAACATTTAAGTGTAATAACTAGTAATTTGCAAGTTTATGGAGTTTTAAACTGCATGTAAACTAAAACAGTTTTAAATAGCTTTTAGCTATTTACTAAACAAAATGAGTAATTCTAATAAAACATAGAGACAAATTTATTGTTGCAGTTGCTGAGCTCTCTTTTCCTATAACTTGTATTTTTGTGCTTAATGTTAGCTGAAGTTTTGAAAAGGATTGTTAAGCTTGTGTGAATTTGGCTTCCTCATGGTAACTCTGGTTCCTCCCATTGAATTGTGTACTTTGACTAGGCCATGTGGAGATGGATTACTCCAGACTGATGTCATTGTCCATAGTGTCATGTTCTTAGCTCAGATTAACTTCGTTTACATTATATATTTATGCTTCCAAATGAACATGTAGTTTAAATTTGCCTTGTCATAGATGGAAAGCAGGGTAGTAAAATGATACTGACTTCTTTGATTGCTAGCTGCTGAATAGCCAGAATAGCTGCTCAGAATAACCATTTGCTCTGATTTAAGTGATAAAGAAGAGGGAAGGAATATATGTTGTGCTAATGCATGTTGGGGAATAGGTGGGGAAAGACGACATGAAGAAGTTATATGTAGTGAGAAGAGTGTTACGATTTACATTTTCTCTCTTTACTTTCCTTTTAAAATATTTGCACTTTCTTGATAATGTCTTTTACCATTGTTTATTAAATTGTAGTTAAAGAATCATCATATGTTTGCATAGTTTTTTTTAGTCTATACTCAGTATTATTTTTGCTACAGTTAATGAGCTCTAGATAATGTGGAGCTCAAATCTGGTGCAGTCCAGTTAATGATTCATTTCTTTAAAGACCAAGGTTATCATGGTGAAGTTATTGGCTCTTTGAAAATGGTCTGCCAGTGTGCACGCTGCTAACAGGTGTTCTATGTGATTCCACTGGAGCCGTGGAGTATGTCCTTCCCCATGCCTCCCCCTGTGCTCTCTGCCCCCACTCTGGAGATGGAAGCATCTTCCACATAGTTTTGTTGAATTCAGAATAAATGTTTCATTGCAAGTTTTTGTAATGAACTGCAGTTAAGGATGAAAACAAATTATGACTTGATTGTGGTAATGAGAGACTATCAGTATTGGAAGTGCCTGAGGATCGTAATGTAGGAATTAGAGTTTCTCCTCCAAAAAGGTGGTGGGATCAATAGCACAACTGAAGTGCATCTACACCAGTGCACGCAGCATGGGCAACAGATGGGAGGAGCTGGAAGCCCTTGTGCAGCAGGGAAATTATGATACACTTGCCATCACAGAAACATGGTGGGATGACTCATACAACTGGAGTGCTGCAATGGATGGCTGTGAACTCTTCAGAAGGGATAGGTGAAGAAGGGGGGGGAGGTAGGGTAGTTCTGGATGTTAGGTGGTATTTTGATTGTCTAGAGCTTAATGGTGGTGATGATAGGCTTGAGTGTTTATGGTTAATAATCAGGGGGAAGGCCAACAAAGCAGACATCATGGTGGGGTCTGTTACAGACTACCCAACTAGGATGAGGAGGCAGGTGAAATATTCTGTAAGCAGCTGGGAGAAGTCTCCTGATTGCTAGGCTTTGTTCTTGTGGGGGACTTCAACCTATCAGATGTGTGCAGAAAGTACAGCACAGCAGAGGGGAAACAGTCTGAGGCTCCTGGAGTGTATGGAAGACAAATTCCTGACACAGCTGGTCAGTGGGTCAACTAGGGAAGGCACCTCACTGGACCTGTTGTTTGTGAATGGAGAAGGACTTGTACATGATACGATAATCAAAGGCCACAGTGATAATGAAATGATAGTTTTTGATTCTCAGAAGAGGAAGAAGTGGGCTCAGCAGAACTGCTACCTTGGACTTCCAAAGAGCAGACTTAGAGTTGTTTAGGAGGCTGGTTGGCAGGGTCCCTCAGGAGGCAGCTCTGAAGGGCAAAGTTGTCCGGGAAGGCTGTACATTCTTCAGGAAGGAAATCCTAGAGGTGCAGGAGCAGGCTGTCCCTGTGTGCTGAGAGATGAGCCAATGAGGAAGACCACCGGCCTGGCTGGAAGTCAGGAATAAAAGGAGAGTTTATGACCTTTGGAAGAAGGGGCAGTCAACTCAGGAGAACAAAGATGCCGTGAAGTTGTGCAGGGAGAAAATCAGAAGAGCCAAAGCCCAACTAGAACTTAATCTGGCTACTGCTGTAAAATACAATGAAAATGTTTCTATAAATACATGAACAACAAAAGGAGGGCTAAGGAGAATCCCCATCCTTTATTGGGTGTGGGGAGAAACACAGAGACAAAGGATGAGGAAAAAGTTGAGGTACTTGATGCCTTTTTTTGCCTCAGGCCAAGAGCATCCTGGCTTGCACCAGAAATAGTGTGGCCAGCAGGAGTAGAGCAGTGATTGTTCCCCTGTACTGGGCACTGGCGAGGCCCCACCTTGAATCCTGTGTTCAGTTTTGGGCCCCTCACTACAATAAAGACGTTGAGGTGCTGGAGAGAGTGCAGAGAAGGGCAACGAAGCTGGTGAGGGGTCTGGAGCACAAGTCTGATGAGGAGCAGCTGAGGGGACTGGGGCTGTTTAGCCTGGAGAAAAGGAGGCTGAGGGGAGACCTGATCGCTGTCTACAACTGCCTGAAAGGAGGCTGTAGCATGGAGGGTGTCTGTCTCTTCTCTGAAAAGTGACAGGATGAGAGGAAATGGCTTCAAGTTGTGCCAGTGGAGGTTTAGATTGGAAATTAGGAAAAAATTCTTCACAGAAAGGATTGTCAGGCATTGGAACAGGCTGCCCAGGGAAGTGGTCAAGTCACCATCCCCAGAGGTGTTTAGAAGACATGTAGACATGTGCTTAGGGACACGATTTAGTGGTGGACTTGACAGTGCTAGATTAACAGTTAGGCTTGATCTTAAAAGGTCTTTACCAACCTAAATAATTCTATGACTTTGTTAGTGCTTTTGGTTTTTCTACTGCACCTCTTTTTTTAAGTCTATGTATTTTAAATGTACAAGAGAGAAAAATCTTAATTAAAGTATTGAGTCATAATATCAAGATACATTGCTGGAAAAGCAAGCTTTTTGATTAGCATAGGCTTAAATATGCCATATTTCTGAAATCTGCATTCAATTTGTGTAGAAACCTCTGCTATGTTTTAATGCTGTATGCAGTGTGCCATTTAGCCCTCACCCCAATATTCTATATGAAGTTGTGCTGTTGCCTATGCAAGTACCATTACAATGCATTTTAGTGGGTACTGGATATTAATCTTCTGTCATACAGACCACTTAAATATATATATTCGTGCTTTATTTTTTAAATTAGAATGAAAGAACTTGACTGGTAAATGGCAATTCCCTGATAATGTGAAAAAAAAAAATAACATTGAAAGATTGCTAGGACTAGGAAAAGCAGACTGTTACAGTAAGTCACATCTTGAAGTATGAAGCTGGAAGTTCTGTTAGGAGAATTTTTCTGTTGGACTGAAGTCTACAATAAAAATACTTAAGAAATACAAGAGTAGAAAATTACTTGTTCAGATGTAAAATTATTTACATGAATTAATATTCAATATAATACCTGTCCAGAAAAAAAAGAAGGAAAACCAGTTACACATATTAAGCTCTGGTCTAGTCTGCAAAATACTTATGGGGATTTGAGTTATTCAGATACCAAAGGATGAATTAAGAATAATTTAAAACTTGGGGAAACATCTATTTTGAACAGTAACTACACTTAAATACAGAGTCAATCTCAGCTGAATTCTGTATGATATAATGCTTAACTGGACAGCCTCCCGAGAGAAGGAGTTTTGAACACCTGCCAGCAAGGAAGGGCTTTTACTTTATTAGGCATCTGTGTTGCAGTTTTCTTTATGTTGGCTGTATCAGGCTTTGTCACATGCACTATGCTTTCCTTTTTGTATCTTTTAGTGAACTAGAAGATGGAGTTTGACTTAATTTTAAGAGAGTGTGAGATAGTTTTCTAATAAGAGCTCTTTTGTGTGTAGAATTAACGGCAGCATGGAACACTTGTGAGATTTTTACTTTTTTTTAGTAACTATGCAATTATTAAATAGAAAATTAAAATTGCATATAGTGTATGGCTAAAACCTCAGAACTTTAATGCAGATCTCTCGGTCTTGGTCCAAACTGATTGTAGAATCTTGCATTGGAAAGAAAATGTGGTGGAAGGAAAGGAGCCTTGCTGGTCTTTCATAGGACAGCTGATCTTAGGAACTTATAGGCAGAAGTGTTTTATTAAATATAATAACAGTTTTGGGGAAACTCTGTCCTTTACATTTTGGCACAGAAATTGGAGATCAGGCAACTAATTTCATGCTAAGAGTCATGTCAAGAGTATCTCTGGTGTCTGTTGTCAAACTTGCTTCAAAGTAAATGATGCGTATTGTATCTATCAATCACATGTGAAAGTGTTTAGTAGTGATTCAAAGAATGTTTTTATCAAGAGGCCTCATAGTGTCTTGTGTGTGTGCCTGAGTGTGTGAGAAGCTCTTTTTTTATCTGCCCTGGATTGTGTTTATTTTTGTCAATGAAGTCTTGACTCGAAGGAAGGCTGGTCCTATGAGATTCGGTATATGGTTAAACACTCTCCAA
The DNA here is from genome assembly GCF_964273445.1 of Streptopelia decaocto. Classification (NCBI taxonomy): domain Eukaryota; kingdom Metazoa; phylum Chordata; class Aves; order Columbiformes; family Columbidae; genus Streptopelia; species Streptopelia decaocto. The sequence goes on along the minus strand of NC_138663.1, from coordinate 180,627,813 downwards.
CCCAGATCAGTCAGTGGGGTAAGTTTCTATTTTGGTATGGATGTTTGTCTCTCTTTTTTCCCCCTTCTGAGTAATCTTGTTAAAACAGTAAGCCTAGGTAAGAAATAGATCTTTGTGTTTTCATATGTATTTTTTTGTAATATATTACTTGATACTGTGTACTTTTTTTTGTTTCTTTCACACAACCTAAACCGAATGCTAATATTTCAACAGATACAGAATGACAATCAAACATTGCACACTGGTATGCCTGTGAAGAGGCACTGCCAAAGTTAATTGTCTAGTGCAAAAGCTGGGAGTTCTGGCTGATCCAAGCAGGTAGGTGTGAAGGCGCTTGCATGGAGAGAAGATACAGGGACAGATCAATACAGCTTTACTTAAGCAGAGCCAAATGCTGCATTTCAAATGGCCTTTACCTCAATGGATTTATGAACACTTTTAGTATAAAATTTGTGGTAATCTTATTCCAAGTTGTATTTCAGAGAATGACACTATTTTAATTTGGTACTAAAATACATATGAATTTGAGGCACTAGTCTGAAAAGGAAAGTTAAGTCAGGAAATCTTCAGAACACATTTACTTAGCTAATTAAAAGGCAGCTTGTTTTGTGTCATGGTAGCAGTACAAGATAGTCTAGAATGTGTATTTCATGTACTGTTTACACCTACTAGGTAAAAATAGTGTAATTCTAATCGAAAACGTAACTGACTGCACCAAAGACTTTTTAAGCTTGATTTTTGAATCTAAGAGTCAGACTCTACATTCAGAGGTATCATGGTGTGCTTGCACATTGTTTGCAAGTCATGACTCTAAATTGGCTTCTGTCTCCACTGTCACCAGCTTGTGTTAGACAAAAATAAGCTTTGGTTACGTCACATGCCTCTTAGTGCTGGAAAACTAACACAACTCACAATAGCATTTGACATCAGCTTGTGTCTTAGCAGTAACAGTTACTACAAAACTCGGTCCAGTTTTGGCTGTGGAGGTCTTACTGCTACTGAAAATGAGGAGAGGATCAAGCCTGTTGGTCAGATTGCATGCTGAATTCATAAGCTCTAGAGGCAGGAAGCTCTTTTAATGTAGGAGATGTAAAAATTAGTATTTGATATGGAAAGTGTAACATAAGTGCTCAATTCTGAAATGCATGTTTTGAGTACTTTCTAAAGGAGAACTTCTTAAAACTGGTGACTATAAAAAACAACTAATTTGTTTAGCTTTTATTTTCCAGTGTATCCATGTTGCCCTTTACTAACAGTAATCTATTCAATACTTATATTTGAGTAAATATTGCATTAAAAGGGCATTTTCGCTGCATTTGAGTTCTCCAGAGATCCCAGATGCCAGAGGAAAGTAATGAAGGAAATGATCAAAAAGGTCAAAACCTACAGAGAAAAGCCTTTAGTAGCTTCTCACCTGAAAAGTTCAGTTTGGACCTCAACCCATCACCCCCAAAAAACCCAGTATCACAGACATCCAGTCCAGTCTGGCTATTGAACAGTACTAGAATCACATCTCTTAACATTGCTTACATGTAGTATTTCAGCTTCCAGGTTCTGCAAGTAGACTGGCTGAAAGACCCTGACAAGAGAAGTGTAGGAATTGTGTGAAGATTAAGAAATCAGTAAGAAAAATGATGCTTTAAAAAAAAAAAAAAAATTATGTAAGAAATCTCTGTAAGCTAATTGCATGTAAATGGAATCAAGTTAAATCAAGCAAGCCATGTATTAAGAGCTAAAAAGTAAAGTACAAAGACATTGTTAATATTAAGAAACTATGGATTTTGTAATTTCTTCAAATATGTTCCAAAGTGTCCATGAATACTGTAACCTTTGTTGCTATAGGTAGCTTTCTTAAGGAGGAAAAAAGTGAACATGGCATCATATGATGTCTTAAAACCACTGATTATTTATTTACTTTTCTTTTTAATATCAGCTCATGTACTCTGCCCAGAAGAGCAGAATTTCCCTAAAGCTGAATGAAGGTCTGTCTTTATGACAGAAATCTATATTAGTGCCAGTAAAGTCTGTTAATCTGATTTAAAATGTGGTTTAGTTAGGCCAAAAAAAGGTTTACTCTCTACTGTGCTTGGCATACAGAGTTGACAAGAAACAAAAATCATGTTAATAAAGACATGTGAAAATGTTCTTGCAAAGTAAACCATTTTAAAAATGAAAAACTAATTATAACATTGTTTAACAAATACTAATTTCTTTAATTTTATAAAATTGGTGCATCTATTAATGGGGATTATTTTTACAATATAATATTTTCTGTAATCAACCAATCATCCAATTTTATATCCCTAGTGTTTTCCTGCTGTTATATATGCGCCAAGAAATACTGGCTGTGTTTCTCAAATGTGTGTTGCTGTGACGGCTAAATACAACTTTGGAATTCTCTGTCATGCTGAGTTCAGAAAAGCCATATTTTTTTACTACTCCTAAACTGGTGGTAGGAAGGGTCTTACAGGGATTGGTACCTATGCCTGTCTCAAGCAGGTATTGTCATACACCTTGTCTTGATAATCTAGAAAATGCTGTGGCCTTCTGTTTTTTAGTAGGCCTTTAAAGAAATTGAGCACAAAACGTTTCTGGAGAAGCCAAATGCTTTAAAACAAATTCTAAAATTCAGAAAGACAGGATTCCTACCATTCTATTTGTTTGCAAGTTTAGCTTTTAATGATGGGTTGCGTGTCACTTAATCTCTTAAAATCAACACTTTGATCAATTGTTTTGCTGCCTTTTCTCCATTTTAGGACTTGATAACAATATCTGATACAGTTGTTGTAATACTTTTGACTTCTTCCCTTCTCTCCTGTTGAGTCCCCTCCTCTTCTTCCCTGCCCTCCAAAAAAACAGAACAATCCAAACCCAAGAAGTTTTGGAAAACTAGTATTTTTTCATAGTGTCAGTAACTTGGAATTTAAACAATCAGCCTTACATCACTCCTGTTGATACTTTAATATGCATGTCATGTTGGTGCTAGTTTCCAGGAGAAACGTGCTTTACTAAAATTTGTAATATTTATTTTGAATAACAGTTCAACGGGATGCTGGTGCATAGATCCTGCAGCGGGTTTGCAGCCTGCACGTATTTGTGGAGGTATGACTAATGGTAGCAGGGTGACAACTATAATACTTAACCTAGAACAAGTTTCATTTTAGGAACTGCAGATACTCCATATGTCTAGTTGCACTTAAAAATAATTGCATGCTGCTTTAAAATTTCAGTTTGGTGGTTGAGAAATAGTTCATCTCACTTGAATCAGATGTGGCAGTTTGCGTTTTGTTGCTATGTTCTTTCACTTGGATCCTGCAGTTGTTGGAGCTGCAGTGTTGTAAATAAAAAATGTGTTGTTGCTTATACTCTATACCACTTAGCAAATACCTAGATTCAGTTTTTTGCTTATTTTGCAGATGGTATTCTATAGGATTTCATCACCTTTGTTCAAACTTTTTCTTTACTGGCTATTGAGCAGAACCACACTACAGAAGAAGGGGGATCGTTCTTCACTAGCTTCTGGATTAGTGAGTAGCAGTGAAACCTGCCATGTAGCAAGGGTGGAAGAAAGCACTAAAGTGAGTTTTTCTCTGAGTATCTATCAACAGTCAGGTCACTGGAAAGGCATTGCAGAGATTCCTTTCTTTGCCCAAAGAAGATGAGAACATTGATTATAGGATTCCTTACTGGCTTCTGTATGCTCACAAACAGAACTGCCAGTGCCTTTCCTGACTTCATCTATATCTGAAGATCATCAACATAAGTTGTTCTTGTGTCATCACGGCCATAACTTCTTCTTGCTCCAACTAGAAGGATCTCATCACAGCCTGCACTTGAGTTAAATCAGCGAACTCTACGGTACAGTGACTGAGAGAAAAGTTGTTGTATATTCAGCTCCTTAAACTGCCTTAACATCCCATCTCAGAACTGATCTATGTGAGGCAACAAAAAAACCTCTCTGAAAATTTCTAGAAGAGCGATTCATGTTCTTTTGGATGGTCTGTTCTAGATCTCTTTTCCAATCTTTTAAAACTTCGGAAGAGCAAAGGAGTATCTATTAGTATTTCTCAGAATGCCGAAAGGTGTAATTGTTTCAGCCTGAAACACGTATCTGTATATAGGAATCAATCAGGCTAGTATTTTTGATAGCTAGAACACAAAAATTACCCACCTTGTTTATTCTTTAGAGTTCACAACAAGTTTGTTCAAGGGAAGAAAGATGTATGATAGGATAAAAATGAGAAGTAAAGGGTTCTCCCTTTTTTTGGAAAGGGAGAGATACTGTGACCTTGATTGTAAGGAAAGGAATTTAAAAACAAGTTATTCCAAACAGCTTATTTCACATTGATCTTCCAGAAACTGTTTGGTTCAGCTGTTTCCCCGAGGAAAACACCAATGGACAAAGTCCTCATCCTTTTTTTTTTTTTTTTTTTCCCTTAAATTTTACATTGGATTTTTGTCTCTTCTACTGAACTGCTACACAAATAGTATAAGACTAAGTAATCTTCTGTTCTACAGCCCTGAAACTTCAGTCAGTGATTTCATACTGTGCAGTATTACTGAAGGTGATCTGGAGTCTTCTTTGCAGTGAACAGAATCTTTACCTGGTGAAAGGGGTTGTCTCAAAGGCCCCAGGCAGATTCCTGTTTGAAAGAAACCTGCAATAAGCTGGGTTGTGCTGTTTCATGTGGCTTGATTTGCTCTGATGCCTTCTATTGCTTTGAGCTGCAAAAGAGTGTTGCCTTCAGAAGTGTTAGTGGCATTTGTAGGCTGCACCGCGTCACCTGAAATTAAACCTATAATGCTGTATATGGCATTTAGTTATGGATTATAAGTAACAATATTAGCAACTTGAAAAGCTTCTGAGATGCAAGGTATTGCAAGTTATCTGTTTAGAAGGGAATCTTAAGAAGAAACGTGCTTTTAATTATACTGTCCTTTTATGGTAGTTTCTTAGCCAGGAAGCATAGAGCAGTAGCAATTTGCATTAAGTGTATTCTGTTTATTATATTTTCTCTTATTTTTATCTTATATCCTCTACTTTACTGGAAGAGGAAAGTATAAATGTCATCCTGGAGATATCTGTTGGCCAGGTACACTTATGGGTGTGTTGTTCAGCTATTCTTTCTAAACAGAAAGACCTTCTTTCACAAAAACGTGCACATGGGATGAAAAGGCTGAACCTGACTCTCTAGTCTTCGAAAGTTGGTCTGAAAATATCAAAAAGGCAATGTTTTGTCAAATTGAACACAACTTGGTCTCATGTTTGTTGAAAAGTCATGAAATTCCATTAAAAAGAATTAATCCTTTTTTTTTTTTCCTATGAAGTCTTGCTGTTTAGAGCATAACTTCTTACCTTAAATTGAGATACCATCACCATAATCTGTGTTCTCAGAAGAACCAAGAAGCAGAGTATCATTGTGCATGCCCAAGCAGTTTCTCTGGAAGGAACTTGTGTTTTGGTCTTAACTACTGTAGGATGTCAGGTTCTGTCCTTGACAGCCTTATCTGTCACCTTTTTAGGAAACAAAACAAACAGAAAAAAAAACCCACAAAACAAAAAAATGGAGTAAATTTTCCTGTCTGCTACTCTAATTGCAAAAATTAAAGATGCCTTTTAAAAAAATATTATTGCTGTGGTATTAAAGACAAAACCTAGCCCTTTTTTTTTTCCCCAGCTTTTCCTTGTATTTGGAGCACAGTGAAAGAGTTTGAGGAGGGGAAAGCTTAGAATTGAAGGATATGTGAGATACCTAACCATATAAGCTGTTTTATTTAGGTGTGTGCTCTGAAGGAAAGGATGAAGAAACACCAGCAAAATTGCCCCAGAATGAATTAAGTGAAATTGCATCAAACACAATGAGTAGCGTACCTTCTTGCTTAACTGTTGGATCATACTCTACCTGGTGTCTTGGGAGCAATGAAGAGCACTGCAGGTAAAATGATAGTGCCTCCTCATGTGAAGCACACAGCTCCATGGTTACCCTACATGCAAATACCAGACACTGTCGCTGTGGTGCAGAAGGTATTGCGATGGATAATAACCAGTGAACACATACGCAAGTGGCTTTGCATATAACTGTTTTAAGTCCGGACCTCTGGGTCTGTTTTGTTGCATGTTGGCTCCATGCTGCTGACAAGATTTCACAAGGGTGTATCAGCTTTCCGGACTTGCGAAGAAGAAAATTTCAGCTCTCTTATACATTATATATTTGTTGTTCAAGTAACAACAAAACTCCTAGGACATCTAGGTTTTCAGGGAAAAAAAAAATGAGCATTCTAGAAATCCAGAAACAAGATCCAGGAACTTTCATAGGTTCTTAGCCTCCATAGCAATCATAACATGCCTATGTTAAGTCAGAGGTTATTACAAGAGCGTTAAACTGCTGTCAGTGTTTGATTGGTCTGATTTTGCAAATAGAGTAGAAGACTTGAGATCGGAGTAAGTCCTTTGCAGAGGAATTGGGGTGGAGTTAGGAGGTCAGTGAGGGAAACATTCAGGTAAGTATGATCATTTCTTCTTAAAGAGATTATGGGGAGATGTTCACTGCATTGCAATAGATGCCATTTTTAATTCGCTTGAGAAAAAGCGAACAGAGGAGAGATGTGGAATTTTTTTCCAAGAAATGAGCACTTAAATGTGTTATTTCCCCCCCTCCACACACACACACATCTACTTGTAACAAACTGAGAGAACTTTCTGGACAAAACATCTTATGATTGATCTTGTCTATTGGTAGATGTCTTAAAAGTCTTGAAAGTTCACAGCTCAAAACTTTGGGGTTGTGTTTTTTGTTGGCATCAGAGCATGAAAAAACTGCATGTCTAGTACCCATCTCTTGTCATCCTCCCCTATTGCAGTGACTATGTGTATGTCTCTGTGTGGCAGGAAACAAGGGAATGCAGATCATTATTCAAGAAGTTACCAACTAGCACTTTTCCTTCCCCTCCAGTCTTTCTGCCTCCCTATCCTGGACGTACGGAGTCCCTGCCTCAGCCTACGGCTTCATTCTTTTTCCAGCTGCCCACAAAAGTAAAGAACCAGTGTGAGAGTTTGAAGAAAGAATCCGCTCAGAGGACTGAGTCTCAAGCAAAAGCTCCAGGTTGCAGACTCAGAAAGAAACTTCCTTTGGGGAAGGATCTGCTTCCAGGATTTGCGCGTCTCTTTTTCCTTGGGCAAGCAGGGTTGCAGGTAGGTAGGGCCCCTTTGAACTACCATCCGCTCAGATGTGAAGGATGGACTTTATGCTGTTTCTCTGTGCCTTTTTTTGTTGATATTATCTTCCAGTTCTCTAGACTGAGAGAAGGGAAGAGTGTGAGCAGTTTAAAGAAAAAACGTGGGGGAGAGAGAGAGGAGAAAAAAAAAATATCGTGGGCACTTGGAAATAATGTTTTTATGCTTCTGTGTAAGTTTCCTGTCCATGGGTCATATTCACGCTTCAATTCTTTGAAGCACTAATGACATTCATTGTTTGACCCTTTTCTAGACAGGAAACTAAGCCAAGAGCAGAAACGGGTGGCTGGGGCCAAGGTAAGGCCAGCGATTGTATATGGCCCGTAGCCACACAGTTGCCATCTCCTCCCTGTCTCTTTACACCAGTGCTAGGTGTGAATGTGCAATAAGATAGAAGCTGCCAAATGGGTCTGAAATACGGCTTGACTCCTAGCACTGAAAAAATTCCCCAGTTCTAAACGTGTAAATATGTTCTTCCTTCAGAGGGACCTGTGGCTGCTGGGTTTGTTAAGTCATGTTTCTTTGCCCATGTGAAGGAAATAGACTGGGATGCCCTGGTTAAGGGGATGTGTTACCAGCCCACAAGATCAGCAATCCCTCAGGCTCAGAGAATGGGAATCAGTAGAATCAGCTCAGGTAAATTCTGCCTTCCTTGCTTCACGCTGTGCAGAGCAACAGCCTCTTCCTTGCAAACATCGGTAGCCCACAGTCAGGCCTTTCTTTCTCCAGCTATGTCATTGCTGACACAGGAAGTTTATTCTAAATTTCCTTTTGATTTTTAGCAAAAGGAATCACTTGAAAACTGGCAATGAAATTCTAAGGAGATTTTACCAGTTCCTCTTTTGTGCTGAGTTGAAGTCATTTGGAACTATGTTACATGCATTATTACTTTGGTGCATCTTGTTGACTCTTCTCTCCCTCTTCATTCCCTCCCAAATTGCTTCAGGACACCTTCTAACCTTTATACTGCATCACAAGCCTTCAACAGAAGATCTTGAGAGCCATTTATGTTGCTGGAAGATGACTGGGTTTGGATCTTGGCCTTCCTCTTAAGCAGGATCTCCTGACAAAAATGGGATTGGGAAAGAAACGACTCCTCTTTCCATCACACAAAGCCACCCTAGAAATGGAGGCCTAGGCAGAAAATTACTTCTAATGCATAATTCTTTAGGAAGTTTGGCCTCTCGTGGTCTTTTTGTTACAATGTCATAAAGATGTCTTTTTATAAAACCTAAACCTGGCATCTTCCTATCTGAAGATCAATAAATCCAAGTTTAAGAGTTTACAGGTCTAATAATGTGATTAGATCTTGCTGTCCCCTTCATAGGAGATGCCATGTGAATCTGTGAAACAGGGTTCTGTGGTTCAGACTGTTATATTTGTAAAGCCTTTTCTGCTTACAGTCCAGTTAAATTATTAGAAATAATATTAATAAACTTCTTGTGAAAATGGTATTAGGCTTCTACCTCTCCAAGTTTGCGTAAAAGCAAATTTCATCCAAAAATGTCACAATGGCAGTATGGGAAGTACTGCATTTTTTGAGGTTTCCTATGGTTTTGTGTTGAGAAAAGGTATATTGGAAATGTTGAGAGCTATGGAAGTGGAAAACCTTAGGTTTTTCTTTGAGTGAGAAGTTATTTGTTAGAAAGCAGAAAGCTTTAATTGTTTTCCCCTGAGGGATCCTATAGTCAAACGTAATTAAATGTCTTGCGAGATCTCAAATAAAAACCTTGTGTTTGGCAGTAGTGAGCAACACACGCGCATGCCCTTGTGCTTTCGTTCTTTTTGCTATAGGAGATTAGTTTGGAAGAACAGGACTTAGTTTTAATGTTCAGATTAGGGCAGGGGAAAGCTTTGTTATGAAGCTGTGTGAGAGAAGGGATGGCAGGAGGGTGAACTGGACCCTCTGGCAGTAGGTAAAGAGCACTTTTATTTTCCTGTTTTCTGCTTCTGGCAGTTGGAGTAAACTAGTCAGATGCTTGTGCTTGAATCCAATTAATCAGTTACCATGAAACTTTTTTTTAAACAAATGCCTGGATCTTTCATTAAATTAACCAGTGCATTTAAATCATTGAACAGTCTTAATGTAGCCCTGAGGCTACTGCTTCATGGCAGTTGCAACTTATTATGCCGGAATGCATTGCAGTCTTGGTACATTCTAAAAACAATTACTGAGATGGTGCTATTTAAGTGTACTTACATAGTGAGCCATTTTCACTGGACTTCCTGAAATTTGGGTCTGTTGAATGGCTTTCTAATATACTTCTTTTGCTGTGAATATCAGACTTATTTGTCTTGCTGCTTCTGTGGTTATTGAGTAAAATGCTAAATTTATAAACTGGTATTTTTAGAAAACTTGATAGTCAGATGTATGTGTTGAACTATGCAACCACAGTAACCTTGTGAACTTTGAAGTTTAAAGAGAAATCAGTTTAATGTATCAAATTCAAGACTTATTTTTAATATGTGGAAATATGTATGTGATGACCATAAGATTGCGTGGTTGTTGTAGGTACAAACCTTGTGTGCTGAACAGGAGTAATCTAGAAGTTATAAGCTGAAGACATGCAAGTCTCAGAAATAAATACTAACATCTGTGCCAGCAGTACTTTTAGCTGAAAACACTGATTTTTCTAACTTCTGGTCCATTTAAGGTTTTATATGTTTTGTGCCTTACTTAATAGGTATACTTGCCACAGTTTTTGGTTGTTTTGTTCTGTAGTATAAGGTAAATTTAAGGCCATCACATACTTACGAGCACTAAGTACTTACAGTAAAATAACACAGGCACTGAGAACTGTTTCTAATGTTATTGTCTCAGTTGCTAAAATGACTTTATTCTCTCTCTCCTTAGTCACAATTAGAAGGAAAAAAACAAACAACAAACCACAGACCAAAAAAAAAAAGCAAACAAAACACCAACCACACAAAAAAACCTGTTGCTTTTCTGTAGTCAGTATTTTGATACTTACTGTCTATCAGCATTGTGTTAGCATATTACTATCATGCTCTGAGTTTTGCAGCTGGAATCCTGGGTTCTTGATACATCTTTAGAGTAATAACTCGTGCCTTTGTGTTATTAAATAATAAAGATGTCTAAAACCATTTTCTTGTTTATATTGTACTTAACATAATTGTATGAGTATCAAGTGACTCTCTTCTGACTGACTCCAGAATACCAGAGAACATGGAAAAACGCTGTACAATTTTACGGGTTTTTAATCCCCAGTGCTAACAGAATTTTACAAGATAGACTTACAAGATAGATAGTGTTCCTATTTTCCCTCTTTCTATTCCTTTTAATATTCCTTGATAATTTGAGCCACCTCTCTCACTTTACGTAACCCTTTACATCTTCTTGACCAGATGCCAGCTCCTCCTAATTGTCTCATAGCCAGGCAGTAAAATCCTGGCTGTTGACAGCTCCTTTTATCCTGTGTGAGAAGAGCTATCTTGTTTAACCTGAAAGATTTGCTTGCTTCTTTCCACCTTCTATCCTCTGTGGCTTATGTTGCAACTCTTTCTGTTACAGGGTGCTTTGAGAGTGAGGAAGCCTTCTCTAAAAATCAGGAAATTTGGGGGAAAATTTTGCTGTTTCAACCAGCGCTAAATGTTTCTTTTATGTGAGATGCCTTGTCAGTTCAGAGTAGTTTAAGGAAGGGTTATGTATCAAAAATGTGTTCCTTTTACAAATCAGCAGATGTTGTCAATTTTATAAACAACACGATGAGAATAAGGAGCATAGGTTCTGGGGTGTGTATATTCCCTTGCTTGCAGTGAGGGAGGTGGGTAGCAAAACACCAGCAGTTTACAGTGAACTTCTGAAAGCCAGCCTGGTTCCTTCAGCAGTGGTGTGCTGTAAGCTGCATTTCATTGCTCCAGTACTGTTTTGTAGGGTGTTGGGTTTAGAGCAGGTAGCAGGGACAAAAATCCTTTTTCAGGTTTTTAATATTGAGGAAAGTAGATTGATACCTTGGCTTGCCAGATCTCTGTTATTGATCCCTGAAAGAATGAATTTGATTTATAGGTGAGTTTAGAAAAGTGCTTTTAATTGAAAACCAGAAAAAGGCTTTCTGAAAGCAATGGTAACAAATGGTTGAACCCTTCCAGTTTTGTTTCTTGCATGGACTTTGTGAAGACTTGGCGGCTGCACAGCTCCTAGCGAGGTCCATAAGTTGGTATCGGCAACATGAGGTGAGTTGGTGGGTTGTTCAGGACTTGTTGGGTTTTGCTACATAAGAAGGTAGATTTTGTAAATGGCATGGATGGCTTTATGAATGAACTATTTTAAAAATGGTTTTGAAGTCCATATTAAGTTCATGTTTCTTTTACTGGTGATGGTGACACTTCTCTGATCACTTGCCTTTTTTTTTCCAAAACGTAACTTGAGTGGGGCGAAATAATTTTATTTATCCTGATGGACAGTTGTAAGAGGTTGCACAAACAGAGAGGAATATGGCTTGGGGTGGTTTTCTTCTTAGTAACTACTTCAACAATTTCAAACTTACCAGTATCTGATTCCCTCTTGCCAAATTCAGATTATGCTATAATGTGTAATTCTGAAGTAAATAGCATTTGAACAAATAATGAAACTTTTATATTTATATATATGATGTGATCATAATTGACTTTTGATGGTTGAAATGTGATTTAGGTAGCTGTCTCCAAATTTACCTTTGTGCTGACTTGACCTGAGGTTTATCCATTGGACGGAATTATCTCAGAGCCCACGTTAAAGTTGCAGTAACATTTATGCAGAAAGATTGCCAACAAATGTATACTGCTCTTCAGGGTAGGCACTCTTCAGAAATTAATACTGCCTTCAGTAATCTTTAGAATAATTGGCATGGTATATAGGGAAGTTAACTCTCCCAGGCAGCATGAGCTTGCAAACCTTTTGCTTCTTGTTGGTAGAAAACCTTTGTTAAAAACATGAGGTAAAATACACTGTTCTGTACTCTGTGTGGGGCTGCAGGAAGAATGGAAAGACTATTTGGACATGTCATTTTGCAGAAATTGCTGACAAATAATAGATTCTTACATGTGTTTCCAAAACTTTGTTCCCTATGGATTTAGACATAAAATCAGGAGATCTCAGCTCCTTAAGGTAGAAGTTTAGTTGTGTTCTCATTTGTTACGTCATCCTGCAGTTGTATATCTTGGCATTTACCAGTGAGGGAGGGTGTTACGGAAGGCTAGGAAATGCTGGTTTATGTGCAATATAAGTGAAGTATAATGTGAATATGAAACATGAATTTCTCAGAAACTGTGGAAATTACCTTGAACAGGCATAAGCCGTGACTTGGGAAAGCATCCTTATCTATTCAAGTGTTTGAGGAGAATTTTTACACACCTGCCGCTGGCATGTCTTTAGAACTTTCAGAGTAGTAAAATTTGAAATACTTTAAAAAATGTTTTCCTGATCTCTGGTCATACTTTGCATTAGATGAGGAAGCATGAAAAATTAATTTGCAGAGTATTTTGAGTACATATGTCAATGATGGAGAGATGAAGTCAGACTGAAGCATGTAAGAGAATGTGAAGAGCAGATAACTTGAGCACAGTGGCTGTGCACTGGGGTGTTCTGGGTGACTTCAGGACTACAGAGAAGTTAAGGCTGAGTCAGATACTGGAACAGTGCAGGAATTGGATTAATGGAATAACAAGCACCCAGATAATGTAGAAACTCCCTGGACCTGACAGAAAATCACCTGCAGCAGCCAAGCTTTTCCCTTCCCCATAAACAATTGCACTAGTAAAATCTGAACTCCTATAGATTTGTAGCTTGTATAGTTAAGTTCTCTGGTGTCTAATGAAGTATAAGCACCTATTCAAAACTTCAGTATGCCTTGGGCACTCGTTATGTTTATCACCTAATGGTGTCTAAACCAGCTGAGTTAATGCTGCAGCTTTTTTTAAGGGGGAAGTTAGGGACAAGTTAGAAGGGCTCCTGGACTTGACTGTTTATGTAACTTTTTAAGAGCTCGTGTATCTTTGGAAGCTGTAACCCTCTGTTAGATCTGGTCGAAATTAGGAATAGGTTAAAAAAATTGATAGGGATGTGAGAATAGGGGCATTCACAGAAAGAACTTACATTGGTTCCTTTCCTAATAAATTAAGAGTAGTTGTAAAAATGAGAATGTGCTATAACAAACTTTTTAGCTTTTCATGTGTTAATCTCTTTTCAGTTTTACCTCTATAGTATCCTAGAATGCAACTAATATTTTTTTTTTTTTGCTTAATTGATCTCTGAATTTTTTTAAACAATATTTACAAAGCACCTGATGAAATTATTTTGGGTATCTTAGGGAACAATAATGCTTTCTTCTATTACGTATTATGCTGAGGAGTGTTCCAGGAAGTGATTTCTGTATTGACATTTTTGTTCCCTTTATATTTGGACAGATGATATATTTTAAGTATCTGTTCCTTTGTATTAATGCTAAATTTATTGATTTTTTTTTTTAAACTGTTCTTCCCTATACTTGCATCTGCTTTGCAGACTTTTCGTGTCTCTCTCTGTTGAAAGAGTACACTACTCAGGTCTCTCTAATACTTCCTTTTTAACTGCCTCAGAACTGTTTGTTTTAATAAAGCAGTTCTGCAAATGAGAAAGATGAACAGTAGTACTATGTTCAAAGAATAAATGTTTAAGAAAAATCAAGGAAACTTTTGTCCCCTTATCAGTCCTCACATTGTTCTTCAAAAACTCATATTACTTGGAAGACTCAAGTATATCTCCACAACTACCAGTCAAACCAGTGCTTCCAGTGTGGTGGTACTTCAGCTGCAGGGCATTTTGCTTGTCTCTCCAGGTAGTCTTAACATCCGAATTCCTGCTTGTAGCTGAATTTAAGTTAGTGTTTCAGATTAATTTTCTCTCTCCTACAAAGAGATTTAAAAATTTTGATCTTAATGGCAATATAATAGTGATACAAAGGGTTATGCAGCTTGCCTGTTCCTTAAAACTTTGCAAGCTAAACATTTTTTTCTGAGGGCTTTAATGCCATATATGAATGGATGAGAGAAATTGAGGATCTTCACTTGCCTTTAGGCTTAAGCAGTGAATGGTTTATATTGCCACATTTTGTCACCCTGAACTACCATCTGTTTTGTGTCCCTTTTGGAACACTGACTGTTTCAAAATGTGGTTTGCTCTGTGATTCAGTGTACTTTATAAAGAAACTCTCTTTTCTGCCTTTACATAAATACTGAAGTATATGCAAGATGTTACGACTGGACGAGCTGTTTGTATTAACTGCTTTGCACAGAGCACAGGATTATAGATTGGAAATACTTGAGAACTGCATTGTGTAATGCCTTGGTTCAGTGAATAGTCTCACCAGTTTGATTGGCATCTGATATTCAGTTATTCTTAGGACTCTCTTTTTTTGTTGTTGTTTAACATTTTTTATGTGGACTGCACTGGAGTAAATCACAGTGACTGGCATTCTGCAAGGCGGGTGTTCTTGTTGCCTGAAGGAGGTTTTTTTTTGCTCTAGCTAAAAGCAAGTACAATAAAACTGCCACAGTCCCATATTTCTTTCCCTCTTCTTTGCTCCCGTGTTTCCTCTTTAATTTCTGGCACAATGAAGAGATTTTATTTACTTAGCAAGCTCCCCCCATCCATTGGAGAATCCTTGCAGGTTAGATAAACCTGGAAAATAAATTGCTTTCAGTATCTCCCATAAAATCATTGAGGAAATAGACTAATATGGATACTTAAAAAAAAAAAAAAAAAAAAAGGCAGCCTTGGCCCATATCAAAATACAAGAATTTAGCTTTTTAACTTAGAATTGGAACAACTGTAATGTTCTATGAATGCTGTGTCCACCTCACTTCTCAAATCTAAGCTTCAGTTTAGTCTGTATAAAATAATTCAGGATGTTATTTGTTCCCGTTTTCTCTAGATGCCAGGAAGGGACTTTTTTATTAAATGAGACCCATGGATAGTATTTCAGTACAAATATTAATTCATTTGGTTTATAGGGCAGGGGTTTTATCTACACCCCTAAATGAATTGCATTTCCTCATTTGCACCCAAAGTTGAAAATTATTCCCCCAAAATTCTGACTGAAGTGTAGGTTGTCGTATAAGGATTTTGTGAAAACAA
The DNA here is from genome assembly GCF_964273445.1 of Streptopelia decaocto. NCBI lineage: Eukaryota > Metazoa > Chordata > Aves > Columbiformes > Columbidae > Streptopelia > Streptopelia decaocto. The sequence continues at coordinate 180,612,466 of NC_138663.1, read as the reverse complement.
AAATCCTACTAAGGTTGAGTTTTTAGACCTGTAGTATAAAGTACAATACATGATACAATGTTCTTTTTACGTGACACAAAAATAACTATCTTCTGTGTGGGTTTATTTTTTCCTTCACAGTTTGAGTCCTTTTTTTTTTTTTTTTTTGTAAGGAATAATTCATACTTGTGAGTGGTGTGAGACTTTACTAGTGAAGACCATCTACTTTTAATAAGCCCTCTGCCCTTGTTGCCTGGCGTCTGCCTTATTTAGCACACTGACCTTATTTTTTGACTGGGTTTGTAGTAGTGTCCTCTTCCTATAAAGGCTGTAGAAATACTTCTTTTTTTTTTTTCAGTTAAACATTTAAAAGTTTTTTCTCTGCTGAGCTGTTAGTGTCAGCCTCAGCTGTTTGTAATAATCTTTTGCTAAATTGAAGCATTCTTGCAGGTAAGGGAGCTAAATATATATTTGTAGTGCTTTATATAAAATTTTATGCTCTTGTATATAGAAGAAATCAATATCTTTCCAACCCACGAGTATTATCTCTGTGGGGGTGTGCATATAAATATATATATATATATACATATATATATATATACACAAATATGTATATATCAGGTTACAAAGGGATTTGTAGTTGAATAACACTATAATGTGCATTTTATTTTTTTACACTGAAGAGGTTTTGTAGATGGTACTGTGTATTGTGTGACACTTAAGGGTCAAAGCAAAGTGGTAAATGAAATTCTGATGTCTTGAACTTACTTAAAGAGCTGCTTCATAGCACTAGATGCTGATACTGACCCTTAAAATGAAAGTTAAAACCAAAACAAGCTCAAACTAGAGCAACTAATGTGATTGCCTGCAGAAAGCAGGCTGAGATAACAAATTCTGCAAGGATTCCAAGGGAAGCTGTTCCTCTGTTTATGAGGAAGTTGGGTTAAGGTTGCAGATGTCTCAGTGAGGATGTTCTGTGGGGATAGTGTTTTCAACAGCTTCAAAACCATTACTTTGTATTTTCTGAAGTGCTCGGTAAGCTAAAAGCATGAATTTTAATCAGCTTCGAACTCCTGCAGCCTGTAGCTGTGTGTTGGAGTATGTCCTATATCTGTATAAACAGATCTAGACATACGTCTGTTTCTGTAGAGAGATATTCTGCACCACCGCATTATATATAATATCACTTTTGTGAACAGCTTTGAGGACTCACAGCTTGGATTTCTTCCTTTTGAATTTAAAGCCCGTCCAACCCAGTACCTAATAACTAAACAGGTAAGGGCTTTAAATAGCTTTTCCCCAGATTTTCAGAACAGTATTATTATATTGCATCTGTCTGGTTCTTGATGATTCTGCACTGATGTGTAACTGAAGGGTTTTGTCCCTGCCAGGAGCAGTGGTTGGTCACTGCAGCAGAGATGCCCCTCTGGCCCTGGATAGGGCTGTAGGAAGCTTTTTTCTTTGCCATCTGTTACTCTTACGTGTTGCTTTTTTGACTTGACCTGAATGCCCTTACCCTGTAAGGGTGGTGAGGTTTAAATGCTGAGCACAGACCGATTAACAAGGCATTATGTCAGTTAATTCTTTCATTTTTAGATAAAGTATTGACATGGTTTTTGGTGGGCGCTGATTTGCATTTTAAGTAAAAGGGACAGCAGTATGGATTTTTAAACTGTTTGTGGTGTTTAGTGGTTTTAATTCTTTGGTCTTAAATTGTAAAGTTTAAAGAAATAAGTTGCTTAATTTGTTCATGGTAGCTATTGTAGTGATAAAGAATAGATACGTTACTAACTTGTTTAAAAGATGAAGGCTGCAAATGAATATGAAGAGTGTGCAAGTCTGGTTCAGAACCAGTATTTGTGTGGTTTTTAGAAGGGATTTTCTTGTTACAAAACAACATTAGATTTACTTATCAAGAGGTGGCTTTGCCACTCTGATGGTTTAGTACCTGAGTGAGAGCCAGCTCACTTGGAATAAAATGAGCTAGGGCTTGAGGGAAGTGGAATGATGTCCTATAGAAATGGTCATGAAATAACATGACCTGCAGCTTATTTTTTCAGGACTTCTTAAACCTCAGATATGGTGGACTTGAGTATTTCTCAGTCACAACCACAGCAATGTGTAAAAACAAGACCAGAGGTCCCAACTGAAGGAGCGGGGGGAAATACTGAAATCCTTTAGCTTTAGAAGTGGATTGGAATGCTGAAGTGGGTTTCCTATTTCTGTCTTGTATTTACACGTGTCAGCTCAAGATTCTGTTTTGAGGAGGTGCTTTTGAGTCCTGAGGCCATCTATAAAAAGATTTTTCATGAAAATATCTTCCATTCATCTAAGAACTTAAAAGAATTCATTGATAGCACTTTAATTTCCCATTTGTGGAGAGTGTATAAGAACTCAGTATGGCAGTTACAGGGTACCTGTGTCTGTTGTGCAGCCTCCCTGGGAGGTGGCTAATGAATTTTTTCGTAGAGATGTCATGGTCCTTATGGATAGACAGGTACTGTCTAACATTGTTACCAGCTCCTGGTATCTCTTAGGAGTTTTTGTCTCAATTTCTGCTCTGTAAGTTGATGTGCCCTTGCAGGGCATGTCAGTATTTCTGGCATACACAGTCACCTGTTGTGTCTGTTTTGCAAGTTCTGGGCAACCTTCTGACTCTAGACACGTACTTATTGAACATCAGTGTTGCTTGGTAGGGTGACGGTGTGTAGGGCAGCGCTTCTTTCCCAAGTGCTGTGTTAAGCAGCCCTGCTAGTGCTGTTGCTATGTTAGAACAGACCCTTCTAACTGGAGATCTGGGGGCTCTCCTCTGTTCCTGGGGCATATTAACAGCTGTTCGGTTATACTAAACTTAGTTATGTCAGCATGTCGGAATAGGTGATGTGGTTTGAGATGTGTATAGGGCGAAACCAGACTGGCTTGCAGGAGAGGCTGTTCCTGGGAACTCCTAATGATTGTGTACGACTTGGTACAGTAAACACAAGTGCTCCAGGTTTATCTTGGCATCCTCTCCAGCTGTGTATCTTTTGCGTGGAAAGGCCATTATTCATGTTCCTGGAGGCCAGAATAAGATAGAGAAGTTTATTGCTTGCAGATGGTGCTTTACATGCAGAAATACGTGCTTTCTGCTTGTACAGATATAAGACTTGGCATCTTACACAGCTTTTTAATTTTGTTAACACAAATTTGAGGCTGGAGTTTTGGTTTTTTAACCAGTCTTTTTTCTAGAGCTTATTTTAATGTTATGTAGACCAAGTAAAAGTTGTTCTTAGCAGACTAGTTGTTACAATAAAGGAACCACCATTTACTGAAGTAATTTTCTGAAGTCTTGCTGACTGCATTTTAAAATAGGACTGAAAGTGTAAGTGAGAGTAGGAAATGGTCTTTGCTGAGCCGTAAAGACTTTGTTTTCCTTCCATTATACATATACTTTGAACTAAGTACTGCACTGGTGTTTTTACATGGAAGGAGAATCTGCACAAAGAATAGTTAAAATAATGTTGATAAGTGTAAGAGATACTTAGTGATGTTAACGTGGTTGTTTCCTCTGTAACCTGAGTGGTGAAACTGTAACAGTTTCACTAAGGATTTTTAAGTTTGTATTTCTCTTATCAACAACATTGAAACTGATGAAATTCTTGTAAGTCTTTCTGTAGTATTTCCTTCTGATAAATTTTAGGCCATGTGTAACTGTTAGGTATGTCTAAAGATACCTTATTGAAAGGCCTTTTTATTTTTTTCTGTGCCTTCGTGTTGTTATCACTGTGGTGTTCTAGTATAATCAGATATGCCAGGATTTAGTGTTAAATTTGGTCCAAATTTATTCCATTACCAATTTTGGTAATGGAATTGAACCAGTATAAATTTGACACAATTGCATTCTAATACTGAAATTATCAGTATATATCAGTATGTGACTAGTTCTCCAATGACACTGATGGGGTGTGATTTGTTTCCCTTCTCTTTTGTTCTTATAGTTATATTGAAAAATAATGTGGTTTTATGGTATTATTAGAAATGTGTGACTGTTGACCTGAGTAAGCATATATAATGGGTTTGAAAGGATCTGTTTGTCTTGTACAACTTCCTCCTGTAGTCCCTGACTGTCCCTGGAAAAGTTCAGAGATGCAGTCTTCATAATACCTTACATTTTTAACATGAAGACGAGTTGATGTGTAACTCACAGAGGCTTCAGTCCTCTCTGATGCCAGGTACTGTTATTGTATAAATATTGTTTATTGTTTCATAAAACTATGTAACCTGAGGGAGCTATTGTTTAAGTTCTTCCACTGAGAACAGATTTTTACTAATGCAGCTCATGTTAAGCAGACATTGTAAGGCTGGAGAGGTGGGGAGTTGTCCTTTCCTCCTCAGCCTCACTGTGTCTCGTTCTAGTTCTTGCTGTTAGCTCTATGTTTTAAAATTTCAAGAGTGCTGCCTTGCAAGGTGTTTTTTGGTTGTGTGGTTTTTGTTTTGTTGTTTTTTTCTTTTCTTTCTTATTTTTTTTTTTTTTTTTAGTTTTATTTAGAGAGTAGCAATATTATTCTGTCTTGGCTACCCACTTCCACTTTGTGGGTACGACATCCTTCTTGCCACTTCTTCTTCCCTCTACCCCAGCTGTTGTAATGTTGACTTTACGAGCAAACTGAAGCTTCCTCTCTCATGTTCAATACAGAAAAGGTACTCTCTGTCTGAGAAACTTCACAAGCAATTCTAAGAGGTCAGTGTTTCTGCAAAAGCACCTTAAATCTATTGTATGTCCTCTTGTGCGTGATTCCTTGCACTTGTGTTCCTGTTGAGCTATAGGCTGCCAACAGCAATGTCACAGCTTCCCTGATAATAGTACAGGTGAGAAATCAATAATGGTGAGGGGAAAGATCAAACAAAAAAATTAAGGCAATTTATGTTGGGAATGTCTGGTATAACCTAAACATATGGTTGTGTGGGTGGCCATAGACTTTGTGAAGCTCCATGCTTAGAAAACCTACCTAACTAATATTTGGGTTAATCTCTAGCTAGTAGAACATTCAATTCCAGACATCTGGTAATCAGAATTTTTGTAGTCTTACCCATCACTCCAAATTAATATCATTTATCTGTCTATTTTAAACGCATCTCTTGTGAAGTAGTGCTAAAATTACCCACTGTTTTGACCTGACAGTTACAGGAATATGTAGCTCCTCCTGTTGCTGCTCAGCTGGTACATGGCTGCTTACGCTGCTCAACAGAGATGGTGCTTCTGCATGGAAAAATGGGGCATTTAAAATGTTACACTGACTCTTAACTCTATGTTTGACCTTCCCATAGCTGTGATCAACAGGGTTTCAGCTCATCATTGCAGTGATGAGGGCATGACTTGTTTTTTAGGCAAGATGTTCAGAGCTGTTCACTGAAATTCAGCTGTTAAAGTGCTGCTGCCTATATAAAACCTGCAAGAACCTGGTTTGCACCCCCCCTTAGTGGGGTCGCCAAGCCATGTGCTGTCACTACTCGGCTTGTCTGGCCAAGCTCGTCGCTCTTTTGGAATGCGAATTGTTGTATGATTTCTTGCACAAGGGAATACACCACTTAACTTCAGTGGAACTCGTGGAGGAGGCGTTAAAGTCAGTAATAGTAGCTGTTTTGCCAGATTGTTAAATTACATCATTGGGATCAAATAATTTGGAAATGCTGAGGTTTAAATTTAAATTAAAAAAAGCCTCTGCTTTTCAGAGAAAATGGAAATGAAGGATCTGAAAGAGCTATCACACCGTGTATTGGTAGAGAAGGACAGAATTAGGGTTACTGGCAAAGGTAATCTGTGGGAGGCAATGGAAGAGAGCAGCTTTTCAGTCGCAACACAAGAAACACAGCACTGGTTCCTCTTTGACTCTTCCTCTTCCATTTTCTGACGAATTCTTCTGTGTGTGAACATGTTTGCATCTTTGCAGCTCCTGTAGCAGCTAGTACAGAGAGCTGAGTTCCCTCAACTTCTAGGCATAAAAAGGTACTTGGCAAATTCTAGATAATGTCTTTATTTTTGCTTCCTCTACCTTGCAGAGCTGCTGTGTAATTAAAACTTCAGCTTTCCTGGCATCTCCTGTACAACTACACCTCCTATACTTTTTCATCTCTTCATAGTTCCAGTCTTTTAAATGCTAGTGGAGAATGAGTTTTTTGTCATCCAGTGATTCAGATATTTTATCGACAGTTTAAAAAAAATCTGTTTAGTGTTAGTTAGGTGTGTAAATCTTTGAATTGTGAACTAAAAGAGTTCAAAATCATTCATTTGCTGATAGTGCTATGCAAATACTGTATGGTAGATTGTCCAGTTGCTTAGCAATAACATTAACTGTCATGAGTGTTTATAAAGCAAATATAATACGGTATGGTCAACAGGGTATGTGGTGCTTTTTGTATTGCTTAAGTGTCCTGATAACTGTTGGAAAATGTGTATTAGGATTACACATGAGCAAGCACCTGACACTTCAGCGTAACAACTCGAGTAAGTAAATCTGATAAATGATGTGCTTGGGTTTTGTAACTTAAAACCCCACAACTTGAAACAAGTGGTGAACATGATGATTTTCCAAACATGTTAGCTTTGAACTTTGAAATGTTATTTTTGTGGCTTTGATAAATACTCTTAGAATGGCCTTGGATGTTCAGCCTGGGAATACTAAGAGTGATAATTATGTGATGAAAAGGCACAGCGAAGCCCTGAGGTGCAGTGGGGAAGCCCTGATAAACTCAGAGGAAGGAGCTCCCAAACCTGGCTCTGCCAGGGCTGTCACTGGAGATCATCAGCCCTGGGGACCTGGGTGACAGACACTTGATGAGTAAAGGGTCTCTGTGGGGTCAGCCTGCAGAGCGGGAATGGGAGAGAGGGTCACTGCAGGGCTTGTGGGATGCAGGGAAGAACATTTTGGGAGTCTACACAACTCAGCATGGGGATGCTTAGGGGAGGGACAAGGGTCAGGGAAAGAACAACCATGGGGAAAAAACAGGGGCAAAGGGATAAAGTGGGCCGGTTGTGTGTAAACAGTATGTTTGGCCATGCCCTTGTCCTCATCAGAATAGTCTGGCATGTCTCCTTATCCAAGAGTTAGGAGCAATTTAATGAGGGGTCACCTTCTGTGTGTGCCTGTGGGGGTCTCGGTGCAAGCAGCTGGAGTCAGAGCATGGGTGACAGGGGCCTGAGGGAGAGTGTGTGTATCCGTGTGTGATCCCTGGGGACTGAAGTAGGACTAGCCAGGAGCAGGAGGAGAAACTTGGGAGTGGATGTGAAGTCTGGGCAAAACGTGTGCATCCTCGTGAGGCAGCTGGAGGAGCTGGCTACTGCAGGAACTGGGGCTGCAGCGCAGCTGCTGGGGAGACTGGGGTCTGTGGCCAGCTCTGCATAGGTGTGCTGTGCATGTGTTTTTGGATGGGTGCCTGTGGGGAACGTGTGCTCAGCCTGGCTTTTGGGCTGGACCCTGGGGCTGCATCAGCTCGGGCTGCTGCATTCAGCAGCTGCTAATGAAGGGATGTGGGTCTGAAAAAATATGCTGAAGCTCTTCAAAAAGTCTTTCCTTGTTAAAGCTCAAACTGAACAACTGAGATAATTTACTCCAGGAGACACTGACTCTGGTTTTCAAATGTATTGTGCTGATGAAAAGCATAAGAAACTTAGTGAAGTGGAATCATGGAGAATTATTCTAATGTAAAAATTTACAGATGCTGTGGCTTACAGAAAGTCAGAAGTCTGAGAGTACATAATTCATAACTAACTTTGAATATATATCATTTGGAAGATAACACTTGGTTTAAAATACAACTTTAAGTGTGCTTACTGTGTTTGACAGTACTGCTTCCCTGCTAGACCTCTGCTAAGAATATTTTCAGACTGCTGAGATCTTTTTGGTAGCGTATTTTCATTTGTTTTTAGACTACTTGGGAAAAATTCAGGGTCCTAAATCTGACCTTGAAGCCTTCTCCCTGGTGTGTGTCCCTTAAAGAAAAATCCAGACGAGCAGCATGTAATTAAGTGACTCCAGTTCCTGAAATAGTCCTCTATTCTGGTTCCGTGGAGGTTGCAAATCATATTAAACCTGTAATAAGTTTCTCTGTAATGACATAAACTTAATCTGAACAAAAGCTGTCATTTCTAAAACCTTCTAGATACTTAAACTGTTCTTCAGTGATATTATAAACTTATGTAAGTTGTCAGCTTTTAAAAAGATATTTTGCTTTGGTGACTTCTTTCAGCCACCTATTTGGCTGGAGGAAATTGCCACCGGACAAAAACCAGGAAAGTGTAAAGCTACATGAAGTGAGCATGTGAATAGATGTTTGATGCTGTTGTGCTCTGTGGAACCTCAGACACTTGGCTGCAAGGCTGTTTCAATATGTCACAGGCACGGTGTAAATAGGTTGCTATTGTGTTCAGCCATATTCTTGTGCCCAGTACAGATACACTTGTCATTTTTTTTTTTTTTGGTGTAGTTTTAAAATATGGTCAGACCTCTGAAGAAGCTCTCATTAGACACATCATCATTCTAAAGTCTCATCTATTTTAGAGCAACTGATGTAGGGGAAAAATGAAGAATGGTTTGCTTCATGTGTACGTACTGCTAAAAAATCTGAATGGCTTGTGCTATTTGAGGAATGGTATGCAGCTAGTAGCTGAAGACTGATGTAATGCACTAGAAAAGAGAGTTAAAGGTCTCTGATATCTTAATGTGCAGTGTGGAATAAATAAGTAAATGTGATATATAAAAGCTGAGCAGGTTACTGAATCTGGAAAGAATTGATTTCAGTTAAAATCTATGGAGTGCAATGGTTCTGTCCTGAAGATGGAAGGAAGGGTCCTCTGCTGAATTTAAGATAAAAATTTAGATTGAGATTTTGAAACTAGAAGAAAAGTGCCTCATCTTTAAAAAAAGAGAAAAACAGATATTAATTTCAGCAGAGGAGTCTTTTGGAAAGAATGTGTTATGCAAACCAAGTTTCCAAGGAGTCTGTAGACAAAACAGACTTTAGGACTTGATAGGCAAAATGATTTGTGTTCTAGTGCAATTATTGGGGTGTGTATGTATTATCAATAAACTAGCGTCAAGGGCTATATGACTCTTTGAAAAAAATTTTTGTGAGTGTTTAGAAAGATTGACAGTCAGGTTTGTGTGACACCATTGTATTGGAAGCAAGATTTTGTAGTTCAGGTGATCTGTGAAGTTTTTTAATGTGGGTCAGATCTTTGAGACCTGTGGGAAGGTCTCAATTCTGAACAATAATGAACTAATAAAATAATTCTGGTACCTGATTTTGGTTTTTGTTTGCTGAGGAATTTAGTGGGCACATGTCCTTTCAGTCTTTCTACATTTTTCTGCTATGGATACGTGGCGTTTTTTGGTTTCCCATTGTTTCCAGGCTTGCTTAGCAGGTGACTTGCTGAGATGACTCCTGCTCATCATCCGCAATTGAAAGCTGTGGCTCCATTAGGGGATTAAATCTTTGATTCAGAAGTCATTAGCTTCATCCTCTTTGGCCACTAAGTACAGGTATAAGTGTTTTCCATTTTATATTCTGTTACCTTCTACAAGATACAACTTGACTTTTAGAGCATGTTAGTATTTAATCGTAATAAAAAAAGGGTGGGTCCCTTACCTGAATACTTAGATAAGGACTTTTTTTGTCTATGTAGTGTCTGCTTACTGATTACTCACTTTCAAATGCAAAACATCAGAGTATGGGAACAATTGTTTGCAATGATTCTGGATTCCGTTTCATGATAATATTTTTCCTTTTACTTGTTAACATACTTGCATGCCTATTCCTGCCTTCACCGATCTTATAAAAGCTATCAGTTCTTCCCTATTCTTGCTTGCCAAGAAGTCTTAAGCTAAATTAGTTGATGAAAATGTCTCTGTTCTGCTGGTGCTGAGTCAGAAGTGTTTATTTAAAGATGATGAATTTAGTAATCATCAAACCATGTTTAAATCATCAGGAATGCTAATTATAGATAAGCTAACCTATATCTCTGAAACACTTAATGACTTGAAGCCCAAATCCTTCTTTCTTGAGTTAATAAATGCGTTGGTTTCAGTTGGAAATGGGTGACACTATAATTCACAAATGACAAGAGTAATAATGATCTAGATGAAAACATGAAACTTTTATCCCATGATGTGGAGGGAGAGGAACTTAATGAGATTCTCACTGTTTTCTATGCTCTTTAGGGTAAAAAAGGAATAAGAATCTTTGAGATTCTTTGTGGTGTATATATAATTTTGACCATTTTGTGTTGGTGGCTTCCTGTGTTTTGGTATATGTTGAATATTTATAGCTCTGCTGTTGGGACTCTAACTCTTTTTCTTAATTCTTATGTTTTCTATGGGCTTCTTTGTTAGCTGATATTTGAGGATCATACTGTTGATTATGGCTTGTGGGTTTGAGAGCAGATCTGAGGAAGAAAACAATTTTTCTGTTTAGCTTAACAATTTATTCAACATTTTATTTCCAGTAAGTATTTATGGTGGTAATATCCCTCACTAGCTGGAGTAACTTTGCATTGAAAGTTACTCTGAGATGCAGCTATTTTAGAGAAGAATGAAAAGTCATCTTTTGTGTTCAGACAGGGAGACAGTTATTGAGGTGAAGTTTGAGTCTAAATGGTGATAGTTTACTTTTTGTCCATTACATGTGATGAAGAAATATCCAGATTGTTGTGTCTGCTCTTTGTTAATCTGGAAGTTCCGTTTTCTTAATGATTGTGAAATGTAATGGCCTTGCATGCTGATGTGAAGCAGTGCTATTTTACTGAAAATAGAACCTTCTTGTATTCTCAGAGACCAAAATGCAGTTCTTTCTGGTTTTGTTTTTAAAATGAATGGAAACCTGGGTACTTCCTAGTAAGAATCTGTGGGAAAAAAAAAGAAGACCATGAAAGAATTTTAATGTCTGACTAATTTAGGTGAAGAATCTGTCCTGATCTGCTTTCAGAACTGATCACCAATCCTAGGGAAAAGTCCTGTTTAATTATGAGTTGAAAAATTATTCAGTGCAGCTTTCTCATGTGGAAGCATTTGAACTTAATGGACCCTTACTTGTTATGCTAACAGGTGATAAATAAAATTAATGCAGAGCAGGCAGGTACGATTACTCTTATTTAAGTCACTGTTAGTGTGTCTGTATTCAGGGTATTTATGAATGTCCTTACATAAAATTTAAAAAGAAATAATGAGTCTGATGGGCTCTACTGGTGCAAACGAGGCTTTAAGTATACTTTTAAGGGGAATGCAAAATTTAAAAAATACATGTTTCACTGTAGGCTAAATGGATGTGGTTTATAGGTTGAGAGGAATTATTCTTTTGCTACCATGATTAAGTTATTTTCCCAATAACTGTGGCTTCTGGAGAAACGGCATAGATAACGTGAAATCAAATAATGCTAAATTTGCCAAGTTGGTATTTCCTACAAATACTATGGGAAATGCTGTGCTGTTGATGAAGATAGATGCAGTATGCCACTCTTGCTGATGAAATGCACTTAGTGGCCACTGATGTTGCTGGACCTCTACTTTCCCTGCTAACCTACCCCTCCAAGTTTAGTTTCAGTGTGGATGGATATAAAGGTAAGACTGTCTTAAGGTGTTTTTAAGCTTCTGAAAGCTTTGGGAAAGAAATTGTTGTGAATGGCGACTCCCCTGAAAAGAATGGGTTTGTCAGAGATTTTATTTAAATCCTCCTCAAGATTCAAGGATCAAATATACGCACATTTTCTGATACCAAGTGTGAGCCTTTTCTTTTAATGTTAGGGGAAAAAAAAAGATTCTTATTTTGTTTTTTATCTTGATGATGGGAAAAACCCAACTCCCAGCACCTATTATCTAATCCTCTTCAGTGAATTCCTGTTGTGTCAAATTCCCCATGGAGATTTTTTTTTTTTCAGTGACCTGAATCTCTCAAAAACTTTGTGACAGCAGAGGATTGTCACCTCATTAAACTTTTGTGTGGCTTTGGAGCCGGGACAGTCAGTGTTTGAGAACAAATGAGTCTGAGCATCAGAAGAATGTTTTGTGCCTGTGTAGAGTCCTAGTTCATAACTGCCAAGTTTAGGCCACTGCTTATCTTTGGGCTATTCTTAACCTCGGCAAACATGTATTGCAAACATTTCTAACGTGTCTCTAACCGTGCTGTTAAAGCTCAGTCTAGAGTACAACTTCTAGCATGAAAAAAAAACCCCACGAAAATTCTGTCATAACTTTGACCATCTATCTATTGAAATGGTAGAAACCTCAGTCTTTAACTCATAGAAGCTATAGAAAGTCATTCAGTTAAGCATGTGATTACTGTCAGCAGTCAGTGCAGGCGAGTGCGCTTGGGATTCAAAAAGCAACTGGCTCTTTATAGACTTCAAAAATACTTAAAATTGTAGTTGTGTGACACAGACATTTTGAAAATAATGTTAAATGCGATGATTTAAGGTTAAGATATGTCTCCAGTTCATTTATACAGTTTTAATACTTAGTGTATTCTGCTTTCTTCTGTGGTGTTGTGGTTCGTTTTTTGTTTTTTGTTTTTTTTTTCCTCTGAACTATAGACATCAGCAACATTTGTTTCTGTTCTCCTCTTTTGCTTTATTTTGCTTTCAAGTTCTGGAATTGACTGTAGAGAACAGTACTCACCGAGTTATTTATCAAATATGTATCTTTGCACTTTAACAAACTGTTAATGGTAGTTTAATTTGGGCAGCATTCATCTAAACATTTGGACTGAAACAGTGGTTCAGAGTGATACATTATGAAGGAAATAGTCCTGAGGTTCATGGGTGTTTGACTTTGTGGAAGTGGTCATTTGAGTGTTACAGAACAGCACCAAAGTGTATAAAACTCATGCAGATTCATAGGCAGGTTTTTAACAAAGTTAAGACTGAAGTATTCTAATATTTGCCGCCTTGTTAATATTACCTACAGCTGCCTGATAAACAGACTTGGCATTTTTAAAATGGATTCTACTTTTTCTTAAGTGTGCAGTCTTCAGAGCATCAGCGTTTTGGACCAGTCTTCTGGGGTTTTTCGACATGGTCTTTAGACAGGATCTCTCTTGCCTGTTTGCATATAGATGTCTTTCAGTACTGTCTGCACCCCAGATGATGACGTTATATCTAATTACAACGTAATTGTTTGTGACCATTGTTTTTAAATACATAATTGGATCTTAGCATGACCTGGTAGTACAGTTACACTGTCTTGACTTCTTGAGGTTTCTGGATGGTTCAGAGCTAGAACCTGGTCATAATTGCATTTGCAAGGAAAGCAAGCAGGGTTTCATCTGGAATAGTACTGTAAAACCAGTTGCCTTCTGTCTGACTGATGTATTTGTTTTGGAACAACCTGTTGGAGAGCAGTGTAGGGGAGAGGGACCTGGGGGTCCATGGATGACCATGAGCCAGCACTGTGCCCTTGTGGCCAGGAAGGCCAATGGCATCCTGGGGTGTATTAGAAGGGGGGTGGTTAGTAGGTGGAGAGGGGTTCTCCTTCCCCTCTACTCTGCCCTGGTGAGACTGCACCTGGAATATTGTGTCCAGTTCTGGGCCCCTCAGTTCCAGAAGGACAGGGAACTGCTGGAGAGAGTCCAGCGCAGGGCAACAAAGATGATTAAGGGAGTGGAGCATCTCCCTTATGAGGAGAGGCTGAGGGAGCTGGGGCTCTTTAGCTTGGAGGAGACTGAGGGGTGATCTCATTAATGTTCATAAATACGTAAAGGGTGAGTGTCACAAGACTCTTCTCAGTGACAACCAATGATAGGACAATGGGCAATGGGTATAAACTGGAACACAGGAGGTTCCACTTAAATATCAGAAGAAACTTCTTCTCAGTGAGGGTGCCAGAGCACTGGAACAGGCTGCCCAGGGGGATTGTGGAGTCTCCTTCTCTGGAGACATTCAAAACCCGCCTGGACACCTTCCTGTGTAACCTCATCTGGGTGTTCCTGCTTCAGCAGGGGGATTGGACTGGGTGATCTTTCGAGGTCCCTTCCAATCCCTGACATTCTGTGATTCTGTTACTTTTCACTTTGGTATCTTTCCCCCCCTTCCCCCCCAACCCTGCCCCACTTCCAATTGAATTTGGGCACCTCTGAAAATGTTTCATGTACTGTGTTTCTTGCTCTCTTCAGCTGCTGCCTTATTTACCCATGCCAGGGAAGTCTGAAGGAATGTGACTTTCCTCCTTAGAAACATCCAGAAGGGAGAAGAGTTATTTATACTTTTTATTTTTCAGACTAGTGTGATCTCTTAACTTAAACTGTTGCAAGTATACGTGTATGACATACTAAATGCTACTGCTGTTGAAGAGCTGAGGTTCTGGTTTGGCCTCCAACCAGGAGTGCTGAAGCCAAATAGCTGAAGTAATTTTAAAAATATAGCTTAATATAAGGTATCTTCTGAGGAGTTGCATGCTGTAGTTTTGTAACTCTACTTCTGATGAGCCATACAGTTTTTCTCGGTTCTCGTATCCTAGAGCTGTCTTATTTTGGGAACTGATTGCTAGTTCTTTTGATGCCCTGTTCTATTCCTTTCTGCTGTTTCACAAAATAATTTGCGCTGTTTGTGATTCCCCACCCTCAACTAAAACATGTGCTCTTTGTGAAAAGCAAGGTGCATATGAAGTCTGCACCATTTTTGTTTACTGCTTTTCAGCATTCTTCAGGCTTAGTCTTTCAGGTGCTACCTTCCAACTTGTGGTGGACTGTCAGGCTCACAGTGCTCATGGACTTTGAGCTCTGTCTGCTCTTGTTCAGTCGCTTCAGAAAGCAACATGGTCTTAATTTGGAAGCTAGCCCTCGTTTGAGCAGGAGGTTGATCTAGATGAAAGCTGAAGAACCTTTGCAATCTGACTTTTTTCTGTTGTTCTGTGGTAGGTAGCACCTGTATTATACATCACTACGTGGTTTTGAAGGCTTCCATTTTAGCTACTTTTCTTCATTGCTCTTTTCTTTTTATTGTACCTGCTGTGTCATTACTTGTTCCCATATCTTGAAGGTATGGACTTCAGGTAGAACCTATAGCAAAAGACATTTGGTCAATTAGGAATACTTGCCCTTGAGAATTCTTGTCCCTGTGTATTCCGGTCAAGGTCCATTTTCAGAGAGTTTTCTTGTTATTTCATGCAAAGTAGACAGTAGAAAGAACTTGTCTACTTAAGAGAGTAACCAGGAAAACTAAGGCAGTTCACTGAAATAATTGAATAAAACATTGCTTTCATAATCAGAAGTATAAATACGGTTTTGATCAGATAATTCATGGAGTCTACGTGCAGTACTGAAACTACAGTAGTAGACAAAACTCCAGCTTGGCACAGTAACAAAAGATTCAGACTCTTGTCAAATCCTGTTACGACAGTTGATTCATTACTAAATTTGGAAGGGTAGACTGCATAAAATTCCTGTTTTTGTTTGAGTTCACAGTATTTTCTGTAAAATACAGTGTTCCAGTGCATGCGTAGGTAAGTCAGCAAGGGCGAAGGTGAGGTGGATGAGTGCAAAAAAGTCAAGGCTTAATTTTTTTTGTGTATATGTGCGATTGCATCTGCCATGTCTTCAGTCACTTGGTTTTTTTTGAATTGGATTTCTGAGCCTATGAATCTTCAGAGGAATTGAGCTGGAGTGATTGAGTTTGAGGTGATCCCAGATCTTTTTTGATGATGTTGTCTTGTCTTAGGAGCTTTCATACTGCTGGGCTAAGTGAACTAACGATAGTTTCCATTAATGCTTGACCTGGCAAAATGTGTATGTTCTGTCTGTTCAGGCCAACTTCACTAACAAAACAGTGCTGACATCACCTTTATACTAGTGATGCTTTTGGCAGTTGAGGAACAAGTCTTTGCCATGTTGGCTGGTGCTCTGTTAAAACAAACAAACAGGAAAAAAAAAAAAGGGGGGGAGAAGAAAAATAAAAAGACAAAAACAATACCCTCAAGTGTTTGGTTGTTCATGAAGAGGAAAAACACTGAATTACATATTCATCAGCACAGAGAAAATGGTTGCACAGTGGACCACTCTCTTTTTTTAAGCTTTTCATTTTTCCTAATGAAATATTTTGAAAAGAAGTCTCATTTTTAGAAATACGTTCTAGCAGTATAAAGTCTTGGAAATTAAGACTGCCTAAAATCTGTGTTCTGACGTGCCAACCTCACTTGTGTGCCTATGTGCACACATATGCATTTGTGTGTACTTTCTTAAGCCAAGTTCAGCAAGGACTTGTTTGTTTTGTTTTTTCTTGTAGTATCCCTGGAAATAGGGCAGGATTTGAGTGCACAGTATCTTGTTGCTTTATTATTTGCGCAAAGGTAACTGCTAAAAAACAAAGTCGGATTAGGTTGGGGGGCAGAGTGCAATGACCCTTTGGCATCTTCAGCTAAAACAACTTTTTTCTTTTTTTCCTGTCATATGCTGCATGGCTGGCACAATGAATAAGGGTCATTTCTCAATAAAGGTGCAATGCCATGGACATGTGTTTGTTGTGGGTAAGCAGGTGACCTCTTAGTAATGGAAAGTAGCAAATTTAGGGGAGTTTTCAGAAAGACACTGGAGGGACTCTGGTGATCCAATTCATATAAGAATTACTTTAATCTGAGATGTGACATTGGCTTTACAGTTGGGAAGGGAGAAGGATTTTTAAATATATTGTCACTTCAGTGTTTTGAAGGAAAAAAATAATAGATGTCCTATTATTTATGTGAAATACCTTGTTTTCCTTTCTCATCAAGTGTGGATGTTCTGATGTGGCATCAGTAACTTGCTGCCCTTGCCAGTGGCTTTGTCGCTGATTGGAGGACTGTCGGAAGGAAGGGTGTTGTTATAGCTTGAGTTGGTGAGTGTGGTGTACTGCAGCCTATCTGCTGCAGTTTTAGAGGTGAACTCTCCCAAGAAAAACATGGTGTGTTCTGAGTCTGGTTCAGATCACTGTCTGTTTCTGGACCCATTCACAAGCAGGCTTCAGCAATCAAAGCTGTGCTGGCTTCCTGTACTTGGAGCCCAGGGGAGATTTATCTGGGCTTCTTCTGCCTGCACAAAGCCTTAAATATTTACTCGGAGAGAAAATCAGCACAGGTTGGCCCTGAGCTCTCTTTAGACCTGAAAGTTTAGGGAGTGACTCTGGGTGGCCTGGGAAAGGGGCTGGCTGTTGGGGCTGGTACTGTGTCCTGGAGGCACCCCCTTTCTTAGGGCAGTCCGTGAGAGGAGATGCTCAGGGCAAAGATTTACCATCTCGGATTTTCTCTAGGGCTCTGTCTCTGCAAGCTTCCCTTTGACATGTTATCTGTAGTAGGGGAGAGTATAAAAACAGGTAGGAAATGCATGGTACAGGCCTGGGGGATGCACAGCAGTTGGGGACAGATGTGGCCAGCAGGTCCCAGTTTCGCATCCCGGGGTTGTGCTCCACCATCATCCAAGAACCTGCTTTTTTTCTGTAAGTTGAGTTTTGTCTGCAGCACCTCTGAGTGCTGTCACTGCGCTTGGATACTGTTATATGCTGTTATAATGTTATATTTCTGTGATAGTATAAATCCTGCCTAAGAGGGTCTTATGCATCACTGTCCTGACACAGCTCCCAAACAGCAATCCAGTTTGTCTAAGTAAGAGCTGGAGTTAGGTTGTGGTTGGACTCGATGATTCTGATGGTCTGTTCCAGCTGAAATGATTTTATGATTCTATGCCCGGCCTCTGTGCAAAAAGGAAATACTTCTGTCCCCTTTTAGCTGTTATCTGTGTAAATGCAGGCAAAATCGGCCCGTTGTGTCTTCTTTTTTTAGACTGTTATCAGGAAGATACAAGTTTTCAGGAGAAACAGAGGAGAGCTTGAACCACTGGCAGCATCTCATTTTTAGGGAGTTATCTCATGATTTTTATTTTTTTGTTGTTGTTGTTGTTGTTGTTGTTGTTTTTTTATGGCAAGCTTTCGGTGTCTGAGAGCAGTTCCGAGCCCGGAGGTCCGCTCCGGGGGACTCTCCGGAGCGGGGCGGGCCGTGGGGGCCCCGGGGCGGCGGCGGGAGGAGCGGCTTGCGGGGCGCTCCGCGGCGGCCGCGACCACAGCGCTCCCTGGCGGCCGCGGCGGCGCCCCGGGCGGGCTCCACCGGCAGATCCGTGCCTGCGGGAGGGTTATATCCCCCCCCAGATCCGTAGCAGTGGGGTGTGGGGTGAGCACCCCCGCAGGGTACGGGGGTGAGGAGGCGCGGGTGGCGATGCCCTCCCGCTGCGGAGGGCCCGGGCGGCGGCGCGGAGCGCAGTGTCCCTCTGGCGGCGGCCACCAGGTGGCGGCGTTGAGTCGCTGCTGGCTCCTCCGCCCTTCAGGAGGCTGGGATGCTGAAATACACGGGTTTGGCCGCCTTTGAATTTTGTCGAATGAACGTGAACAGGGTAGGTAACCGTGTTTAAACGGAAGCGGTGCTCCTGTGGAAGTGTCATCCTCGGGAATCGTCAGAAACTGTCTGTAACTTCAAGTTTTTCTCAGCAGAAGCTTGATCTCGGGTGTGCAGCTGCACTGAATGCAGTATCGGAGGAACGACTTCACAAAGGGGAAGAAGGTCAAGTCCTTGCTTGCTTGAAAAAAGGTGATGGAGTTCAGTGTTGACTCTGCAGGGTGAAGGAAATGGGCAGAAAATAAGAAATTTGCACAATTTGGGGGGGTCTTCATTTTCCTACAAGTTATTAACGTCCTGAACTATTGATTTGGATTTTACTCTTAAGCAGCTTGTATCACTAGAAGCAGGATTCACTCTGAGCATCATCTGATAGCCAGTAAAAACCAGAACAGCTTTAGTAAAAAGTAACTGGTGTCTACATGTGCTGGTAATTGGAAACACAGCTGTATCTGCATCTGACCAAACTAGCAGCAGTGGGAGTTAGTTGGTTGAGGGAAGGACCAGTGATGCTCTGCTGTGATCTACAGGGATGCAGACTCTGCTGGCATATGGCATTTGTGAAATGGTACTCAGTAAGTCAGGCAGAGCTTTCCACTGACCTTATAGTTGGGCTTCTGGGCGTGGGTTGATGGAAGTAGCTAATAGCATTACGGTTGCTTTTTTTGACACCACATCTGGCTATTTTGCATTTACGTATGACGGTGATTGTTTCACCTTTTTATAGAGTGATTCTGCAGAGTCCTGATTTGGGGCTGCATATGTAGCTTTCATTTATATTCAGCTTTTAACTTAAAATATGTTTAGCGCTATACTTCTGGGGTTGTTAGTGGCTTGTCTGACCTCTGCAAGCCAGCTGTATCAGGCTGGGGGGTGGCTGCCTCTCCAAGCCCACAGACCCCCTTCAAAGGAAGGAAAGGCAGAAAAAGCTTCAAAACTGCCAGGGCTAGGTTATGTATTGCATTGGAACAGAGTTCACTCACGTACGGTGCTCCCAAGGCATCCTTAATTATTATTGTGGTTGAACGACTCCCAAATTGTATGGAGAAAAATAGTGAGTGGCCTGTACCTGTACTTGCACTTTTTATCTTTCTTTTTCAAGTTCCTGGTTGTAAACAGAGAGGCTTTTCTGCCTTAGTGTGACTGTAAAAGTTAATTCCATACATAAGGAGCCCTCCAGGGGCAGCTTGGTGTGGATAATGTTGAGCCTTCCTGCAGTGACACTTGGGACTTTCTCGTTACACAAGCATTGGGCACTTCCGATTCCTATTTTTGTGTAGACTGTGCTGGATGGGAAGTTTAAAAATACGCGTGACCTCTTTGGTTTTCCTCAAACATTATGTACATGGTCAAAGGATAAGTGTTTCTTTTAAAAAAAACCACAAACAAATCTTCATCGCTATTTTAGGTGCTGATTTCCAGTGCTGATATCAGTGGCAGTTTTAACTTGATATAAAATTAAATTGCTTCAGAAGTAAAGAATAAGAACCTGAAAAAATTGGGTTTGTGCCTTTAGAGGAGCGTTTGTAGCAAAAATGGATAATTTGTCTTTCATGCGTGTTGTATGGAGATGTGAGTGTTTTATAGGCAGCTGAGCTATTATTTAGTAGGGGCCTTAAAGAAGAAAAAACCAGCCATCAAAATGGTGAGTGAAGGGAGGTCTCAAGTCAGCATGAGTAACCATTTGCTTTAAAAACAAAGATGTGCTATGTGGACTACCTTTTAATTCTAGTAAAAACTTTCTTTTATGCATGAACAGCAGTTTGAAAATGGCAAGAAAATAATGGAAGTAAATAATAAAACAGAATTAAGACAATGTTGCAGTTTTTTTGTTCAGTTGCAGAGCAAAAGGTAGCCAAGGTCCAGGTTTTTAAACAACATAATCCAGTTATTCTTCTTGCAAGCAATGGTTATTGCTAGGTTTTCAGCACTTTTTTTGAGGTGTTGAACTAAATGTAAAAATATCTGAACATATGGTGGTTTTAGGGTTAGTCTATGCAGTTTAGGATGATATATAGTGATGGGTTTTTTTCGTTCTTTTAAAAATCATTATTTTGCTGTTGTCTTTGGCTTTGTTAAGGGTGGCAGACTGATCTTCTTTTGTGCTGTGGATCTCAGCTTTCCTTACAGTGTGGTGTGATAGAATAAACAGGGATTTTTTTTTTTTTTTTACATTTTCTACAGAGACAGCTGTAGCTCAGTTGAGTTACACATGCTTGATATCCATTGCCTGTCTCTATCCATCCTTTTACACTTCCCTCATGCTTCGAACTTGATTGCAAGTGTCTCTTCTGCTGGGGAGAGGACACTGAAAAGGTTTACAATGTGCCAGTCAAACTAAACCAAAGAGAAAAATACCAGAAAGGGCAGAGAAAATAATATGGGGAGGTAGGAAAGAAGTGGTGGATGGACTCAGAAGCAGGAGAAGCACAGGAGCTGCTATTAAGTTCCTTCACAGTGAGGATCTCAGCTTGAGTAACCTTGTGAAGCCAGAGAGTGCTGTTAGGTGCTGTGCCAATGGCTTTTAGCTACCAGAGTTCTCATAGTCCATTGGATTGATATTTTGTGTGTGTGTGGTTTCTTTTTTTTTTTTTTTTTTATGAGCTTCCCTTTAGAGTTTGGCTTATGCTGGAAAGAACTGCTTTAAAAGAGGGGAGGATATTTATCACGGTTAACCGTAGTGTAGGAGATTAAATGTGTAGAGCTGCTTCTGTGATCAGTGGAGAGGAAGGCAGGGACAGTGGGCTCTGGGCTGAGTTTTACCCTCTAGACATCTAACCGTGCCTATGCCGAAGTAAACTTTGGGAAACACCCCTTGATAAGCAATATGTGAATTATGTTTGGTAAGATTGCAAGCAGACTGTTTTGTTTTTAACCATGTGCTTATCTTGAAGGGTTCCTTTGAATGGACCAGACAGCGTCACGAGTGACAAATCCATGACATAACCATATTTTTTGAATAAAATAATCAGATAATGTTCTATCTGTGTCAATATCTCTTTGTTCCTAGGCACAGATGATTCAGTCACTTCTCAAGTAACCTTGAAGTAGCAGCCTTACTGTTAATTGTACTTGGTTTGTATCTCTTAATATGATATCTTAGGCTATAATTTAGGTGTTTTTTTTTCTCCTGTCTTTTCTGCCTGCCTACTTATCTCCTTTGGAATGTGATTCTTCAACTGTTCTGATAAACTTTTGACACAGGCAAATATCAGTCTGTTTATATCTGTATTTACTGAGCAAGCCCTCTGCTTGGCAGTGTGCAATGGATCTTTAGCTGGGCATGCTATATGGAGCTGTAGACAGGAGAGGGAAATCCTACTGCCGTGGTGGGTATCATTAGAAAGATGATTAGCCAGGAAAATGGCCCGAGTAGTTTCTTCCTTATCTACTTTTCTTATTCCTTCCTCCTCTTTAAAAATGACAACAAAAAAAACCACCTAGATAGATGATAATAATAATAACAACATAAAATCATGTTTGCTTTTTGGTGGTAGCAGTTCCTGTCTGGTGCTTCCTGGAAGACCTTATGCTGATAGTGGAGCTGGTATGTGTATAAGGAAGGGGAAAGCAGCCTAGAATGAAAAACATTTATATATTCTCACACCTTCCTCTCTGCCAGTCACTCATTTCTGCCATCTCTTTTGTATTCTTCACATGGTGTAGCAGGTAATAATTTTTGGTATTCCGACAGATCCAGCGCAAAGGAGAGGGCAAGAACGTGTGGGCAGGATGAAGTAGGAGAACCTTTATGGCAGTTAGTTGGAGCCCATTGTGAAATGCTATAATAGTGGAATACATGTAATGGAGTGAGAGGAAAATAAGGTTATTTAACTTATCTTGTTAGCTGCATTCATGCCTTTTATTAAAACATGAAAAGTTCAGCCGTTTTTAATGGAAAGCTTGTTGCCATGAATGCCTGAGCAGATTGCTTACATCTTTGGGCTTAAATCAGTATGTATGTGCCAATAGGGATCACCACAGATGTTTAATGGGATATGGAGCTGTTCACTTGAAGAAGAAAGTGGTAAACTTTGATTTGTGTGGGTTTTTTTTTTTTTTTTTTCCAGACAAGTTGGAAACAAGAACTTTGAGTTCTTATAACTTGATAGATTGATATTCAGAAACCAGAATTACAGAGACTTTTTTGAATGCATTTCAAGAGCATCATCCTTACTGCTTCTGGTGCATTTTTCAGTGAACAATAGGAAGTGTTACCCATTATTAACTACAGCTGAGATGCAGACAGGTCAATAAACTAGCTTTGTGTCCATCTGTCCTCCCCAGTTGAACACCCGCTCACTTTCTTCCTTCCCGTGATCTGCGCAGCAGTAACAATAGCTCTGCATTGTTTGGCGCTTGCACAGAGCGCCACTTTCTTAAAAAATCCTCATGCTTGCAGTGACTGAATCAGTTATGATTGTGGAAAGACTGGTGTAGGCTGGCTTTTTGCTTTTTGTTGCTGCGCTGTTTGGTGCAGCTCTGCCTCATCTGGGTGTTCCTGCTCCGGCAGGGGGATTGGACTAGGTGATCTTTTGAGGTCCCTTCCAATCCCTAATGTTCTGTGATTTTGTGTTTTGAAAAGGCACCGGCCGTAGTGGTTAAACCAAGGGCTGCTGGTGCTATACCAAACCGTGGGGCTCCTGGCAGGAGAATGTGTGTGGTGGAGAAGCTGTTGTGCACTGACAGAGTCATCATAGGCTGGATGTTTTTGCTCACTTGCTCGGAGAAGAGCGATTGAGAGTCTGAAATTTCTGATTTTATATTTTTTTTTAAATTTATTTTCCTCTTTTTCTTTTCTTTTTATTTTTCTCCCCTCTTCCAAAAACTGTCATGATAAGACAATGATGTCATGGCGTTGGGTAATGAATCAAAGTGCTGGTGTGCCAGGAGAAATTGAAGGGCTTTGGCAGCTGCTCACTGTAGATTTACTTTCTTAATCCTTTTTTTTTTTCCTATATTTCAATTTTCCAGAAAAATCTGGCATTTCCAGAAATTCTCTTTCTGTTGTTCAGATGCTGTATTAAATGTACCAAAAAAATAACATCTGCTCTTACCTTTCTTTTGGGTATTTTTAGCCTGTAATTCCTTTATCCTCTTCATTCCCTCATGCAGTTCGTGACCCTTCTCTCTTTAATGCCTCGCTCCCCTTGATGTTTTCTCTGACTGCTTTTTCTCCCTGTTCCTTCCCTGCTTTCACTTGCCTTTTTCTATTATTTTCTTCTTGTCGTCATATCTTTCTTAGTTCACTGATGTTATTTTAGTTTCCAAATTTGTAGTTAGGTGGCTTTTCTGTGGTTCTGTTAAATTAATATTTAATTTCATGATAAATACATTTTTCAGTCTCATTAATAATGGCATATATAAAAATAATCTCTTGCTCTGTGAGATGCAGTAATACTCTTCCCAACCTCTATTTTGGTCTCCCAAATAACCCGCATCACTTTTACTTAGCTGATTAGAGCAATTAATTTCAATAAAATGACAGATAATTACTGGTTGTGGAACTGAAGTCCCAATTTCTGGTTTAAAAGAGGGGCATTTTAGCACATCTGTGTTGTCACACATTCTGTGCTCCCTACTGATAAGGGAAGAAATGAAAAAATAGTCAGGTCTCTGAAGAAAATGCTTTGTCAGAGGCACTTAATTTCAGAATTACTTGCTGTTGTTATGTAGCCAGATAAGAAAATTAAAGGTTGTGACTTCCAGTCTTTTCTGAAATAAACATTGCCAAACACATTCAATTTAGAATATTGGAACAGATAAAGGGTAAGAGCTGTTTAAGAGTTAATTGTTCACAGTAAAAATAATCAAGTATAGGATTTGTACTGTCTTCTAATGCTTGCTGAAGGAACTAACCCTTCATGTTTGTGGTCTTGGTGACACTTGAACTGATGTGGCTTAAGCATTCGCGGTGGGCCACTGATGGGATTCACTGCAGAAAAAAAACCCTTATAATGTCTGTGGCTTAAAATGGCAAGGCATTCAGTTTGCTACCTGCAGTGTTATTTTTGTTGCTGCTGTTTTCCTGTCAAACCTCTTTAAGTACTTGTGTATGTTCACAGATATCAGCTTATTTGAGAAGGTTTCACAGAAAAGAAAGATGAAGGATCATGGTTGGACGCGGTGATCTTAAGGGTCTCTTCCAACCAAAATGATTCTATGAAGGTTATTTGTATGAGGACAGATGATGCACAGAATACTTGACAGACCCTGGAGTTTCAGTTTCAGCAGCAAGTGACACCCTTTGTCCTTCTGCATAGGGCAGCACCTGTGTTGTGCTGCTCCTGAGAGGTCCTGCTGCAGCATCTCCCCTCCTGGTGGCCCAGGGGCCTGGTGGAGTAGCCTTCCTATTGGTAGCAGTGGGCTCCTGGAGGGCTTTATTCTGGTCTAAACATCAAAGAATCATGCTTTTAGCTAAATTTCACCTTGCAGAGTGTCTGGCTTAAATGAAGGAGTGAATCAGGGTGGCGAAGCGTTGCTTCCTCCCTGGGAAATTGTTGGCCACGGCAGAGAAATGCGGTCTCTCTGGGGTCCACAGGTTCCTCTAGAGCATCAAAAGTCACATTACAGCTACTGTGCTCACGATGCCGAAAGTGGTTGGTTGCTTCTGTATGAATTTGTGCTTGTGTAATGTCTCAGAGGTGATGCTGCGTTGTTCTACTGCTTGCCTCCTTTTTGAAACAGGTTGACTTGTTAAAAATAAGATGCTAGCCTCACAAGGCCCAAAGCTTTTTGGGCCCAAACTGCGACTTGAGTGCAGGCTGTTCTCTGGATTCTGAAAAAAGGAAAAATTTGGGGAAAGAGTTGTAGAGCTAAAAACTCTTCCTGTGTGATAATGATTAGAACTAGATTGTCATAATTTAACTTACTCCTTTGATATGGATGTCACCAAATGCCCAAGGAATGTCGGCTGTAATTTAGTGCTGTAAAGTTCCTGTATTACTGAGGACTTTCTGGTATCCAGGAACAGCTGGAAGTGGTTGCTGTTAGCCCACATCCACTGGTGTGTCTCAGTCTGGAGGTTTGGGCAAGACGTGGATTTGGTTTGTAGTTGTCCTGTGAAGATTTTCTTGATAGGAAGGCTTCAGAGTCCTGCTTTGTGCTGCATCTGTCTGTTGAAGTTAATTTACTCCTAACTGTGAGGCTCCATTTCATAGATTGTGTGACGAGCAACTTCATAGTTCTCTAAAGTTTTCTCTTGTATGCATAGGTTAAAAAAAAACAACACAACCAAAAGCATGTGCATGTGTGCTGAGGGTTCCTTCCTCTCCAGTCTAGCTGAGTGTCCATAAATCCTTCATTATTAATTTTGTATTCAGCTGATGCAATGTGAAAAATAAATTGACAATGCCTTGCAGCAAAAAATGCTGAGCTGCTGTTATTGTGCTGTGTCAGTCCATGTTAATCAGGCTTCTTGTTAATCGGAGATTCTGCTGTTTTGGATTTCACAGGTGCTGGAGCAGAGGAGCACTCCCTTTAGGCTGGGATAACATAGCATAGTCAGGGTAGAGGTGCCTCACCTATAGAAGTAGAGAGACTGGGCTTGTCTCTTGTAGGCTTCATCTGATTTTACTGATCTCCACAATAGAAAAAGCAGTAACCAGTAAATATTCTTATGGGAATACCAAGTACCAATGCTCATAATTCCTTCTTTCCCCCAGGGTATTTTACTCATTTTTTTAATCACGTTTCTTTGTCCCAATAATAACATAGTTCTACAGCTTTAATACACTTTGAGGACATCTATTCTTCAATAGAATTAAATCCTAGAACTTCAGTGACTTCTAGTTAGTGGAATGTAAAGCACTTGCTTGTGGTTTGCTGTGGTTCTTAGAGAAGACTGACTCCCTGTAGCTGCTCCTTCATGCTTGTAGTGGCTTCCAGGTGTTCCTAACATGTATTTTTAAATCAAGTCTGCTCTAGAGATTCAAATTCATATCTCCCTAACAGGCAGGGTGGTTGAAGCTTCATATTGGGTAGTTTGAAAACTGTCTTTTCCCTTGGTAGTTAACTCAAGAGTTCACCAAGCGGAGTTTTACAGAGTCTCAGAACTATGTCATGTGAATAATTTCTTGAAAAGAAAAGAACTGGACTAGTTCTTGGAAGAAAAGTCTCTTGAGTTATTAACCTTATTATAACCTATTAAGTTATTCCTTCTTGTGCAGGAACTGCTCAAGCTGCTGGTTGCTGACAGATAGGAGGATACAGTAGGAAAGTTGTATTTATCTGCCTGCTTTTTTGGCTTCTGTCCCAGCCTCTGCCTCTGGCTGTGACTATATGTGGCTCCTGAGCTAGGTGGGTGTTTCAGGTCCAGAAAGATCTTTCTGGTAGGTGTTTCTTGATCTTTCACGCATTGAGGATTTTCTTGTTGGCAGTATATGTAGTGGTACTAAGATAAAAACAAAAATTAAGTGGAAAACAGCAGGCTAATTCTGTGCAATTGTCATGCTCATCTTTGTGCAACTCAAAGCCTTACTTTTTGTATCGCTTGGTGATGACTATGAAGGCTGTATAATATTCCTTAGATATTCAGTTAGTATGTTAATACCTAAAGAGACTTCTTTTTTGAGTTGCTTAACGATGGACTGAAAAAAAGCGCTCTCTCTAACTGCACTTCAGTACATCTTTTCAAAATACAAGGATAGCAAAGGTACAGCAGTGATTTCTGCCGCTAGCATTTGGGAATGAGATAATTCTCAACTTGGCATTCACGCATCTGTCTTTCCACTTCAGTGCTTTGGTTTCCATTGTGGTGCGGATGTCTTTGTACAGCGTTTATGTGATTTTTACTTTTTCTTATTGTCAGTTTTATTTCCTTTGATAATCAAGCATGTATTGATTGCTTCACTGATTAATTTTAATGAATATTTTCTGAAGTCAGATTTGGTTTTTGAGTGCTGCTGTCACTGACTAGCAGCCTTGCAAGACTCTTTGTGCCAAAGTACTCCATAAAGATTGGTGGGAGGATGGGGGGAACAAAGCATTAAAAAAACAAACAAGCAACAAACCAACCAAACAAACCTCCCCTAAATAAACAAAAAAACCCCACAGACAACAAAGCCCAACAATTGATTATGCAAGTGGTATCTGGGGCATCTCCTGCAACAATAAGCCCTGCAACTTCATATAAATGTTTCTTTGTTCATTTCGAATCCCCAAAGTAGTAGTCTTGGAGGCTGTGCTGTAATCACAAAAGAAACACTGGAAATCCCGGTTACTTTTGGCTTATGTCACTCTTGGATCACTATTTTAGAAGTTTTTTAACCCTTAAGCATCTTAAAGATTGCAAATTTGTTACTTTAAAGCTTCCAGAAGAGCTTCGATTTTTGGTGTATTTTCTGCTTTGTCAAGCACTTGTATGCAAATCAGAATTTTAAATTTATTCTTAGTTTGTTGCATCACATCAAAGTTGACATTTTTACTGTCGGGCTTTTCATGTCTGTAGTCTGAAGGTTGGCTTGTGTTTTATTTTCTGCTTTTTCCAATGGTAATTCCAATGGTAAGGTGGATTATTCAGGCTGTCTCTGAAGTCCTTTATAGTAGGCAGAAAATGAACCTGCGAAGTGTTTTTACCCAGTGAAGGTCTGGCAGCTGACTCAGTGATGTGTGACGTGCTGGGGAACTCGTGCTCGAGTGCTGCGCTGCATTCAGACTGACACAAACAGTGAATTCTCTTGGCCGAATGCCAGATTCTTTCACTTACCGTGTTAAATCTAAAACTTGGGCTGATGGATTTTGTTTCAAAACAAAACCGTCACGGAGTACAGCAAGTTAAGTACCTTGAAATGTGCTCCCTCCTCCCCTTTGGGCATAAGAGCGATGGGTGGGGGGGGGGTAGAACCTAGGTATCCTGATGCTGTCATGCATGAAATCCTGTTGTTTTTTTGTTTCACTGAATGCTAAAACTTACCCGTATCTGACATCCTAATGTACCCACAGTGATAACTCATCTGTGTGCAATCTGTCACTTTATATAACAGGCAGAATGGTTCAGGACAAAGGAAGGAAAGCATAGCTTGGTGCTGAATTCTTGAATGTGACAGGAGAAGAAAGATGATCCTTGTACTTCAGGCATTTTTTGGTTGCAGCTAGAGGCTGTTTTTCAAAGCAGTAAAAATGTTCCATTGCTTAGTTAATTCAGTTGACTTAAAATTTCTTTGTGGTTTCTATTACCTGTAAGCTGTTGACCTGCACATAACTAAGCAATACTTTTAATTACTTTAAGTCACTGTAGCTGGAATTGTCGAATTTATGGGAATACTTAAAAGCAAAATCACATAGCTGCTGCACATACCCGCTTCTGAAGCAGTTATGTTTTAATACTTAATTTGATTTCAATCTGGTAACTGACAAAGCAAATCCTTTGCTGTTTTTCATGAAGGCAATAAATGGAACAAATAAGACTCCTGTGGGGCACAAAACTCCCAGATAAAAAGGTGATGAGTTGGAATTAGGTGCTTTTAGATCAGTGGTATAGAAACCATTTTACTTGGCATAACTGGAGAACTAGCATCAAATGAAGCCTGTGAGTGTTACCTTACTGCAAAGTCATCACTAAAATTGGGGCTGAAGCACGAGGAAAGGTGATAAGTGTTCCCAGAGACGGAGCTCCTTATGGCTTCTCTCTGTGGGCCCAGCAGCGTACTTGCTTCTCTGTAGAATGAAGCACCTGAATATATTCAGTAGTCCTGCATTATACATGCATATATATTTATATTTGCTTTTCATTTTCCAACTGAATCCGACATGACTTCTTTTAATAAGCAAAATGCAAGGATTTTGGTCTAGGTTGATGAGGATGCTGGGAAGATAATTTTACAGTATCTTTTACAGCATACGTTGATAGAACAGTTATTTATCTTTCATAAATTATATTTGGTGCTAGATTTGTGTCTCTTAAAAAATTGATTCCCCCCCCAACTTGTAATCTAACATTTAATGATCCTTCTGGCTACAAAGGAAACCCAAATTTGAGTCAGAGCAGCATTAGAACATTGGATGCGCGTGACTTAGTGGACCTTTTTTTAAACTGTCTTGGCACAGCCCATAGTGTGATGGAGCTCCTGTTCAGAGAACATCTTGGAATAGGAAAGGAGATAGCAAAGACTGTCCGTGGGAAAGGTTATCATCGCTGCTTTCATCCCTTTCCTACCCCAGCATATTTTGATGTATGTCTATTGTTTTAGGCATCCTGGAAAACACCTGTGACCAGTGTGTGCACTGTATGCACAACAGTTATGGAGAAGGTTGTCCTTCTATCTGATGTCGACCATGCAGCTTTGCAGAGGGGAAAACAGGTGACAGAGATGGCAAGAAGAGTGTTACAGAGAGTTAGGAGACAAGCAGCTTAAATCAGCTCTGTTGGTGCAGTTCTGTGGGATACAGAGACAGCAGAGCCTGACTGCCACTGGTCAGTCACGGTCAGCCATGTAGTTTATAGCACAGCCAAGGGAGGTTGTAGGATACGTGGTATGTAAGATAACCTAACTAGTGGGATTCACGAGGGATTATTATTGTACTAAGTCTCTGATTATGAAAGGATATGTAAGGATGCCACTAAAATTAGAATTTCTGTTGTGATTCAGCTTTCTGGAATTGGTTTTGAGCATTTCTCTGTCAGCTTGATGCTTTGGCTCTTTAAAAGAAGCAAGACTCCGTACTATAATTAAAATTTCATCTTGAATGCCGAAGTTATTTAATAATACTGGATCAGACTTTCTCTTTAATAGTTGCTGATTGCTGTAATTGGTTCCTTTGTTCCTAGCTGACTGTTCCTTGAAAGCCTGGTGAAAATCTACTTCCTTCCACAAATCATTCCCCACCTTTTTTCTTCTAAATATGCAGTTGTACCATGTTGGTTTTCACTTGAAGCTTTCAAGAGTAACTCTGCTTTCAGAACAAGTGTCCCTGTCATAGGACCATTACACCTGTCTGATGCTTCTCCAAGAACCAAGATCCTGGAGTACAAATGTTCCACCATCTGAGTGGTCCCACCTCCATGGCTTTTTGATGGGACTGAGAGAAGAACGTTCAAATTAGTTGTGGCTGTTAACCATTTCCATGCTGGAATGGACTTGATGTAATGAGAGAAACGTTGATTGTAGAATGTAACTTGCCTGCTTCGCTTTCCCTGGCGTGCTTTAAAAGGAACATGATGCTCTGTCCTTACCAGCCAGGCCTACCACTCTCTGGGAAGACCCTTAAGAAATATTTTGCGCTGTTTCACAGTTAGTAGCTCTGATGCCCAATTTAAATGATCTGAATTCTCTTGGCTCTAGGATCAGGGAACTAATCCCACTGCACCTTTCCCTGCACCACCCCAAAAAGAAATGTTATTGCATTATTCCTTTTTGTTTTCTCAATTTCTACCTTGTAACCAAAATGCTCCCTTTGTGTGATGGTAGACTTGTTGGTTCTAATAAGTAGGACAGGTTTGCTCCTCCCTCCTCCAAGCCAGGCTTTTCTTTTTATCATGTAGTACCTGCTCTCATGCCATCGGTCACCTCTTCAGTGCCTTGGCAAGGTACAACAGAAACACAGCTAAATAGTAGATGGCCATGCTCTGAGTCAACTTATTTCTTCCCCATATAGTCTTACAAGGCAAATCTAGTTGAGGAGACACATCTGACATCGCTTTAGCAGGCAGTGGTAGGCCCAAGCATCATTTGCTAGGTTTGATTTCTGGTTGGCTCTGCATTTTTGTGTTTTTGGTCTGATGGAAAAGTGTAATATCAATGCCCATGTTATCTTGTGTGATGGGGGTTCCTGCACAGATGCTGCAAGTAGCCAGCTTGTGTGTAGGCAACGAAGGTGAAGCTTGTTGACTTCTCTTCTATGTACCGTGGGCAATCAACTCTTGTTCACACTGAAAATGTTCAAACCAGGATAGAAGAAGGAACATGTTTACATTGAAGCAATGTTGGATAATAGTATCCATGCAAGTAAGATTCTAGTTACATAGTGTAGATGTACCACAATGCACCAAAAATTCCTTACAGTGATCTGTGTTCCTGTGGGGAAGTATATGCAATATCTGATTGAATTTTGAGTTGATGCATGATGAGTTTTTATTGTTATCTGGTCTGCAGAGGGCCCTGACCAGCTGCACGTCTGTAACTCTTGTCACCAATTCTTGTTATAATATCAATCAGGGATAGGATTTGCCTGTGTAAAATACTTTTTAGCAAACCAGGTTCTGTGGGTTCTGTGTCGAATTACAGTTGCCATTAAGCACTAGAACTTTGAGGCTCAGCTGCCTTTCTCTGAGCAGAATTAGCTACCTGGAGCGATTAACATGTGCTTTACAGAAGGCAGGAGCAAGCTGAATCAGCTTGAGTGTTGGCGAATTTGGCGCTGCTGAAAGAAGATGCATTTGTTTGAGATTCGAAAACCTAATCGCGAAGATGTTAATCTCTCTTGATGCTTTATGTAACAGGGCACCATGTGACCTCAGGATCTGTAGCGTCGTCACTGTTCGCCCTTCTTGTTTTTGTTGATCATGACCAACCACTGTTAAACTCCGCAAACTTTGAATAGAAGCGAGTGGATAATCTTTAACGGGCGAGGCTTTGTGATTCTTGAAAGTGCTGCGGAGTTCAGGACCAGTGGTTAATAGTGGAATGCTAATGCTAATCTTGCGGCTGCCCAGGACGGAGAGGTATTTCTCCCGACCTTCCGTCTGGGGGAAACCGATCGGCAGGTCCTAAATAGATACATCAATGAAAGTGACACTTGTCCAGATGCACGGCTCTGACCAAATAACCATGAAAGTGTTATTCTTGGAACTGGAACAGCATCTAAAGAGGTATTTATAAAGTTTTAAATTTTTAGATGCTTGATTTGCTTGTATTCCTCCTTTTAAAAAAAAAAAAAAATCTTAAACTATTTTGTTTGAGCAAGTACTTAAGTGCTTCTCCTAAATTAAGGTGCTTGGCACTTGTTAAAACTATTTCAAACTGTTTCAAGCTAAGAGTATCATACTGGTTGAGAGTACTACTGTGTTGTGCAGGGTGGTTTGCTTATTCACTGAAAATCTACATGTCTTGAAAAACCTTTACTGCAATACTTAAAATATTCCATTTTATAACATGTTTAGCAGTACAGGTACTTTTCTTTCCTCCTTTCATAAAAAAGCCCCACATTGTTCCAGTTACTTCAAATCTTAAGTGTTGTAATGCTGAACTAAAAATGATACTTTTAACAGTATTTGAAACTTATTATCAAAACAAGTTTGTATTCATTTGTATATTTTTTATACATAATATATACTGTCTTCTATCTTGTCACATGTTTAAAGAAATATTTAGTTAATTAGCCTTGTTAAATGTTTGGAGAGGCATTGAAATATAGGCTAGTCTTCTGCAAGTTACGTTTATTAACCACCTTTTCCATATAAACAGTGAAATATGAAAATGCATTGTTCTGATTGAGTTCCTTTCTAGTGTTGAAAAGAAATGTGAAGTAACTGGGTGAGTAGGAAGAGTTATTTTACTGAGTTAAAAATACATGACAGTGGGGGGAAAAAATGCCCTGACTCTTCATGTTTTAGAGTTGTTGTTCTGTGTTCAGAAGGCAAATACCTTTCTGTGGGAGGGAGCACAGAATGTGTTCTTCATAACTTCTGATCTCTGAACTGGTGCTTTTGTTATGCCACACCCTTAAAATCCAAAAGCCTTGCTCTTATTATATAAATTTTGACAAATACCAATTAATACATTTCACTTTATATTCTTGTCATGCTATATTTGTAGTATTGGCCATGGTGAATAGGTGTCTCTTTAAAGAATGTAAATTTATACATTGGAAAGCTTTTAAAAAAAAAAAAAAAACCTCAATTTTTATTTCTTCAGCAATCGGCAGTTTCTGAAAACATGCTTGAACTTTCAAATTAATGTTAAAAAATATACTGAATTAATTCATCTGAACGCCTAAGGGAACCAATGTAATGGAAATCTTCTATAATAGCTCTTGAAATATAATGACAATGGGTATGCTATGCTTGAGCAGTGTGTGTTCAACAATGACCTGTGTCATTGTGTAACACTGAACAAGAAAGGTAATATTGAGAAAATTGTTTCCTACCACAAACCAATCTACTCTACAAAATGTATGATGAAAGAAGTGTGATGCAGCCGACATCTGATTTTTCTTTAACCTTTCTGCATTATTAAGAGGTTTTGCTTCAACTGATTTTTGCTGATATGCATAGCAGCATGATGTAGCACCTCTAGTCATAAACCAAAATCTGCATCTGTTAATACTGTACAGAAAAATTGGATATTTTCTGCTGTATTTGTACTAAATGAGGTGCTTCCTGTTTACTTCTTGTTTGCTTTTGTTTCCTCTAGTTTCTCTTGCAGAGATGCTTGTTTTGCTCTAGTTGTTTTTCTGTGAATTAAGGTTGGCTGATTCTCATGTCACCAAACATTTCAAACCAAGGAGAAGCTTTCAGCTCTCTTGCAGCTGCTCTTGGCTAATGTTGCACATAGTTATATTTTCTTTCCAGAATTGACCCTACCGAATGCGTGGAGTAAATCCAAAGAAACATCTGATTTTTCTCTGGGTTAGACATAGGGTCTCTTTTTGAGGGAGAGTACAGTTGTGTGTGACTTTCTGGAGGAAAGAGGAGCAATTTCCAGGTCAAGCATCTTGTTTAAAACTTTGAGGGTAGTGACACAGTTGGTGGATCTTTCCCACTTGCAGTCCTTTGTCAAGGGCAGGTTACAGCAGACTGAGAAGGGCTTTTACTCCTAATTACATTCAATACTTCATGCTTTCTCAAGTTTGGCTGTCAGAGTGAAGTCCAAGATCTAGAGTTCAGGCACTGAAGCTTGATGAAGGTGCTTTGGAAGGGACATCCCTAAAGTCTTTGTGCTACTGGAGAGCTGTCTGGGCTCCAAGCAGCTGGAAAGGGTGATTACATGGGTGTGCAGCAGCTCCTGCTTCTCTTGGAGTGCAGACCACTGGTTGGTGGCCATGTCCACCTGAGATCCGTTGTATATCAGCACATCTCCATTTTCATACTGAACAGTGTTGTAGCATCCTCCATATTTCTTTTTGAAACTTGGTTGGAAACACCGAAGATGTGAGCCTGGGGAAAAACAAATCAGGGGATGCTTCAGCCTCTTGAGTATGGTGTCAGCTGGAAGAAGGGAGTGCTGGGTGTACCTGCTTGCTCTCGGGATGGCTGAAATGGGCTGTAGTTGGTTAAAATACAGGAATGATACTGAAGGCAGGGACAAAACCTTCAGTCTTGCACTGTTATATTTAGGTCACCTCTATCAGAATTCCAGTAACTTCAGATTGTTTAAAGCATACCTTAGTGAAAAGCATTTAGTTTCTATCTGATGGTATCAAGGGATAGAAAACCCACTGTAGTTATAAGCTAGTCCTTCTTATAGTTTTTAAAAGTCAGACTTTAATTCATCATGAGATAATTATTAGATGGACACTAATATGAAAAATTGAACCAAAAATCTAACAGCTCCTGAAACCTGGTATTTTTTCTGTTTAAAGATATTTTTTCACTCAAGTTAAATTGCATCTCGGTCCTTCCAGGATCCTTTCAAGAACCTTGACATCTTTCAGTTTATCAGTATAAGTAAATAACCCCCAGCCCCAGTCTTTGAATCCATTTGATTGGTCTTTTGGATGCATTTCAGTTTATCAACAGCTTGTTTTAAAATGCTGAGCTCTTCAGAAATGGGGCTGAAAAACAGGTTTGGGCAAACTAATTCAAGGCAGGAGCCTATCTCAGTTGCGCCAGTGCTACCCTGTGACTCAAACATTCACTTGCAAATATTTTGTTTATAGCTGTCCTGATTGCTTGTACTCTGCTGATTGATGTTACCTACCTGCAATTAGCAGTAGCTGGAAAGAGTCAGAGAGGAATTCCCCCAGTCAGTACCTTGTGTGGGAGCTGGTGATGCCTCCCTGGATGGGAGGCCGCCTGGGGTGGTTTTTGTTAGAGGTGACCTGTCCTCTGTGCTTGGTGGGACACTGCAGCACTGGGGGCTTTAAATCCTCTGTCTCAACAAGGTTGTTTTTTTAATTTTCTCCTTCCTAGAACTTGACAGCAGTGTGGCCACTCACTGTGTCGGTGCTGTAGAAAAATGGGCATCTGGGCTAACACCCCGCGTGAGAATGAGGAAACGCACCTGGGAGCTGTTTTGGACTCCCATGCGTTACTAAGTGGGTTACTCATCTCAGACTTCTTATACTGGAATTGGTTGGGTTTTGTTTTTGTAGGGGTTTTGTTTTGTTTTGAGGTTGTTTTTTTTAAGCCGCAAAGGTTCAAGGTGTCATCTTAATGACAGTGGTTTCTGGAGGATGAGGTAATTGTTTTCGAGAAGTACCAGGTGCCTGACACAGTATATACATGAGCTCAGACCTTGTTTTTGGACTCTTGTAACGGCTAATGAAACATATTTTAGGTGGATATCCACCAGCAAACAGGCATCAGCAGTATGAGGGAATAGTCTGGGCTGCTTCATAAACAGGATGCCACTCATAAATTTAGCCAGCTCTGCATAAAGACAATTACTTGGTTATTGAATAGGTATGAAATAATACGCTGGAATCTTCCCTTCACAAGTTGTGTTTTAAAAGATTATAAGTGTATCTTCTGCTGTTTGCAAAATGCCTGGCTCAAGGGGTGACTTAAATGTCCGTGGTGGCCACCACAGACCTGACAGTCTTGAGGTACTTGCTGTTCGCAAGCTAGAAGATGCAGTCCTGTGGGAAATGAGGGATTTCTACTGCCTGGGGTTCCTTTAGAGGGAGCAGTAGGGTACTGAGGAGGGCTGAAATCTCACTTTTGAAGGAGAACCAGGATTTTAGGATGTACAGGCCTTCTGGAGGTGACGTGGACCCATGCCAGCCATTTGTACTCTCTGGCCTAGAAGGTGCTCTGGTGACATGTTTAAAGTATGCTGAGCCAGCATATCTGTTCTGACTGTTCTCTTTGGTTTGCAGTGTGGCAGAGTTACAGGAATTAAGTGTTGTGCCAAAGTGGGTAATGTATCTCTAAAGCCATAAGGCATAGTCAGGTCAGGTTTAAATATCTATTTATCTCTCTTTAGGTAATTTTTAAGTACACCTCATTTCATAGTCTTATATACTTTCCCAGGTATCTTGCATTCTGTTTCAAAATGGTATTGCTTTACAATTTCTTCCTTCAGCAAGGAGAGAGTAAATGTTTTTTACGTAGATATACTCTGTTGGGATTTCTGCGATTGTGAGTCAGCAGGTTTTGTGTCTCTTAAATCACTAAAGCTATGCTTAGATTAAGAAACCTGGGAATATTTTCTCACTCCAGGGTCTAGCTGTACCTGGTACTCAATGCCGTAGCAAGTTGAAGCACAGGCATACATCAGGTTCCTTTCAGGTCCTTGTTTCCACAGCAAGAGTTTTGGGGGAAAAGGGAGCACAGGCTGGGTAGGAAATCGTCCAGCAAATACCTGGTTTGGTGGTTGATAAAGGGGAGATGGACTTTGGGATACACCACACTGTGCAATCACCTCCTCTGGTGAATCAGGTCACATTCTTATGTGTTTCTGGAAATTCCCCACACGCTTCCTGAATGGGTAGAGGTACATGGGGGTTGATTTCTTCAAATGAAAGTTTCCATTCAGGTATAAAAATACCTTTAAATACATTAGAGTGAATTCCGCCTGTTAAAGAGCACTTCTGCTTGGATGGAACAGCAAGCCTTGAATTTTATCTAGATTTTTTAGGAAGTCACCAAAAGGTGGTAGACTGTGGGTTGAGGCAGAACTGAAGTAGAGTGTTTTGACCACTCAGAAATTAGGAAATATGGTATCACAAATTTGTGTAATGCACATGCATTAGAGCCAGATGAGTTAATCTGAAGATCATTTACCTACTTGTTCATTGGTGTTGCTAAAATGTTTGAAGCCATTTGTCAGTGATTGCAAAGAGAATTAAATTGAAGGAGTGCAAATGGACGCTTGGATGGAGGTCTGTTGTCTTGCGGGTTTTGCCAAAGAAGAAAAGTAGCATTGAAACTTCACTTCATTGTCTTTATTCTACCACACATATAAGTGAGCTGCAGACTTATTTAACAGAATGGCCTTAAAAATGTTTCTGCACAACAGGGTGGTAACGAGTGATGTGCCGCCTCAAAAGCCAAGTAGTGAAAGACCTTCCTTCTTGTTCATGGCAGATTGGGTTCCACCTCCTTGCTGCTCCATTCCTGCACTGTGGTCTTGTGTTTTATGTACTTTCCTCCTTTGATCATCACTGACTGTTTTTAATAATTTCTGTAGAAGCTAGAGTAGGGAACTTTATTCCCATCTTCCTGAAGACCATGGAACAATGCTGGTTAAGGATTTCTTCCTAGCAACTTTGAGTTGACTTCTAGTAGGATATACTTCTGTGGGAAGTACAGGCTTAATTTCCAGTGTTGAATTGAAATGTGACCATCAAAGGGAAAATGATAATCAGTGTATGCCATCTGTTATGCCATATAAATAATTTCTTAATAAGTGTGACTAAATTACTAGCTGATCCAAGATTTCCAATATAGTTTCAAGGGGAACAATTAGTAAAAGGAGACAAGGTGGGAAAAGAGGAAGGAAGGGATTAATGGGCATAGGCTTTACAGGGGGCTGGGGACAGGGGAAATGAACAGAGTTGAAATTCTCCGTTCCTCTCCTTCCACAATTAGTACCGGTCATTAAAACTGTATTCCCATTTTGTGTGACTTCATGTGACTTTCCTACAGCCTTGAGGAAACAGATGATATTGGGAGTTTAAAAAGAACAATAAAAGATTACCCTTCTCAGTTACAGGTTAAGTGGGCTAGTTTTTAATTTGATTACTAAATCCCACTATGTGCTATCAAGATAAGGTGGGGTGGGCGAGTGTCAACCACTGTCTGTCCTTGGGCTGTTGGCCCCCTGCATCAGAGATGCTGTTCAGTGTAGAGAACTTCAGCTTTCCAAATGTGTGTCATGTCACTGCACCAAACCACTTCCTATACTCGCTATGTTTCTTTTGTTATGTTAGGTGTAACTTGAAATGCTCCAGTGACTCTCTTGTCTCTCCTTTTCATTTAATTTTGGAGTAGGTGGTTGAAAAATCTGATGTTTACAGTTAGAACAAGTGGAATTAAATGCTCGTGTAAGTGGGCTTTACTCTGAGGTGTTCTTAGCTTTGAAAAAGGCACTGCCTATGAAAGCTACTTGTAAGACCAGGAAAATGAATGCTCTTTTTATGAGTTAAATGTAAAATCATTTAAACCCAATTTCATTTTGCAGAAAGGAAAAATGAATTTCAGCTTCATGCTTCGGGTAGTAACACTTAAAAATTGTAACATCACTTTCGTACATATGCTGTTTTATGGCACTAAATGTTTTTTCTCCCCTTCCATCCTGGGGACAGTGACAGCATGCTGAGTGAAGTCATTTACCACTTTCTGGAGGAAATAAAATCAATTTCTGGCTCAGATGTCTCACTGAAAACTTTCAGGATGCCAACACGGTTGGTTGATCTTTTCCCACTTGCAGTCCATGATCAAAGGTGGCTCATGGGATACTGGGGAGGGCTTCACTTTTAATGGAGTTACATATTTTACACTTACTCATTTGAAGCTTGGATATGAAATTAGGGAAGCCTGTGTTTCCCAAACTATATGTTACTGCAAATATGTAACCCTTTAAATTTGAGTGGTGTTGCATCTGGATGCAATTTCAGGTTTTGAGGTAGGGTAGGCCTCATTTGACTCTATGAGGAGACTTTGAATCTCACTGAATGTGCCCAGAACAGGGCCCTTCATCCCAGTCTGGTTGCTACATGGTCATCTACGGATGGTCTCAGGGAAGGGGATGCCACATGCACCTCTCCAAGCATCAGAATTGCTTTAAGATGGCTTGTATCTGCTTTCAGAGTTCTCTCTGCCTAGTGAAGAGTGGATTATCTCTGTATCTGACTATATCCAAGTGCTTGACACAGACCTTATGATTTATTTTGCCCACATTAAAATTGGTAGGATCATTATAATTCTCATTAAAAACAACTGGGATTGACTTAGCAATTAGTTGCCTGTAAAAGAGAAAAAGGATATTCTCAGAGGAGACAGTGAGAACTGCTCCTTGTTTGTCTTTTGATCTTACATGGTTATCTTCTTGCTTTTAAATGCAGCTTTCTGTCTCCTCTGCAGAGTGCACAGCATGATACTTCTGTGTATGCATTGTCATTAGAGATACTGTCAGGTTATTTCCAGAACCCCAGCGGGCTGTATGTATTCTTTCCACTGAATATTTATTTAGTTATGCTTGCACATCTGGCCGAAAAAAAAAATAAATACAAATATAGTACTTTATTTCACTAGCATCTTGCTTAGCTTTCATTTTTATCTGTTTTTCATGGAACTGAAAACCACTTCCTAGCAAAACAAATTATAGATGCAAATAACTTTTCTCTGGGGGAGGATAAATACACATTTAGGAAAACTGACAGAGTAATATCTGGTAGCAAGAGGTTCCTGAGTTTGGTGATAGTTCATAAATTGAAATATGCAGAATTGAAACTAGAAATAAAGTACATTTTAGCCTTTAGAGCTGAGCAGTACATTCTTAAAGGCTTATGTTCTTTAAACCAGAATACTAAATACAAGTTTGGGGCTGGAAAAGGAAGTTGGCTGAGACTGTGATCTTTATTTGGACTATCTGAATGTGATCTTTTTTCTTTTTTCCCTAGTATGTTAAAAAAAATAATTATGACTGTGGGAAAAGAAAATCATTGAGTAGTACAAGATAGGCTTATCTTGTACCTTTGCCGAGATGAAGAGGAAAAAAAAAAACCAACCAAAATCTCATGGCCTATTGAAATAAATAGTCTTCCAGTCCTTGACGTCAACTGCAGCCAGAGTCCTCTTTAGGTTGGTTGTTGGCTTGGAGTAATTCTGCATAAGTTTGATACTGGGAGGTTGCTGTCAATACACAAATAGTTTTGAATTTATGAATTTTAAGGCAGAATAGTGCTTTGCCATTTATTGATCATTTTTAGGTGCCAAGTGAAATGTAAATTCAGATGTCATGTAGAATCTCATTACTGTAGTCTTTTATGGAGTAATTAACAGCTTTTTTTATGTTGTTGTTAACCTCTTCTGTACTTTGTAGTTGAAGCCACAGGATCTGAGCCTGTCTATAGTGTAAAGCAAGAGTGTGCTGTAACAAATTGTTGTTTTCTAGTTTCTGGTGTGGTCTCATTGCAACATAGTCAAAAGACAAGATTTATTTTAAATTCAGGAGATGCTTGTAGGGCTTTTTAATGTTGGCATCTAAAGGGAGCAAGTTACTTGAAAGATACATTTTTAACACGCACACAGAAATATGCCAAACCAGACTTGCATAGAGGCAAAGTGAATCTGTGCCACAGCTTCCCTCATTATGTGCTGAAGATGAAAAGCACTTTTTTTTCAAGTGCTTAGCATGATTAAATTGAGACAAGAGGGAATTATTTAGTGGGAGAAACATGGTGTTTAAGAAGTGAAACACTACAAAAGGTGAAACGTGCTAAAATGTCTCTGACTACTGTATATGTTTCAACTTCAGCAGTTAATTTATTTAAGGATCAAAGATGCTGGTGAACTACTTGGCTAGCGCTATTGTATTCTGCTCTGCTCGGTTCTCAGTAACTCTGTCAAGTCTTTTTCTATTGCTTTATGCAGTTTGTGAACACCTGGGGTGCTCCATGGATGTGCAGGTTTCCAAAGCGTGTCACCCTCCGTGTAAGGAGACTCCCAACAAATGTCCCCCCCCATGGCCCATCCAGGGCTAACAGGGGCATGAATTGGTCCAGCACAGTGCAAGCCCAGAAATAGGGAATTCTGCAGCCTTTTCTCACCTCTGCTCCCAGAAATGCAAAATTGGAAGCTTTTGCAAGAGTCGGATATCGTGTAGTGTCTGTTAATGAGGTGTTAAAAGCGATGGTTAGAAGGTTTTGAGTGACAGGGTACTCTTCTTGACTCCCTTCTAGGGAGGTTGTAAGGGAGGGTGAATCAAAACTGCATAATGGGGGGGAAGTAGGTGTTGAATGTCGTGGTAGAAGAGGCAGGAGGGGAGACTAAGCAATGAGCAAGCAAGGGGAAATGGAGTTTGGAGGATTATTTTCCTTAGATGCTTTTATTTCATAAATTAGACTTTATTTAGATTTTATTTTAAATTGTATTGTTTTATTTTTGCATAAATGAAGTTTTAGTTAATTTTTTAAAAGCAACAGCGAAGCCCCAACCTTTAAATACGGAGTTGAGTGTCTGTCCCTGCCAGGCAGATGAGAGTGTGAGGTGAATGTCAGAGGTTAGTGATGCTCCCTCAGTGCTCCGTTTTGGGGATGAAAGTGATACATGTCATGTTTTTTCATTTCCTAGATGATCTGAGAGCTCAAAGCTTTCTCAGCCATCAAGAGACACTTATGGTTTGCTTTTTTTTATAGGGCGGGCAAAGCACAACATGCATATTAATGTGTAGTCCTACTTATGCAGCTGGCAGCTTTCTGTTGAATCACAACTCATCTCGTAGGCATCTAAAAATAAATGAAGGAATTTGCTAAAAGCCCACTGAAGCTAATGGAAGATGGTTAATGACTTTACTGGGAATTGGATTTAGGAGCATATCTGTATCTCTTCATGAAGATGTATTAATATAGACTAAAGAGGGGGAAGTTATTTATTGCTAATTTAGTCTGAGAATCATATCATTTTTCTGTCATAAGTGGATTAATGGCATTTAATAATTGACGATCCTTATGCCAGCACTAACAATCATCCTGGAGAACATCCATGAGTTTTATTTTTTTAATGTATAAATGAAAAGACATGCAAATGTTTGTTGTCTATCCTGCAAGAGCAAAGCAAGTGTTTCAAGGGTATGTCTGTTCAGGCATGTGTGTTTGTGATCTTGAGTTATTTTGTAAGGATCTAATTAACAGAGATAGGACTTCTCACTTTTTATACCTAACCTGATGTTTTCTGATTAAGAGCTTCAGGGTACTGAGGTTGCCCCTGAGCTTCGTTTTTGTAAACTCTGGTGTCCCAAGTAACTGCCATGGTGAGGAGTAATTTGAGACATTACTGATTTCCAAGCCCAAACCATTCATAAAACATTAATTTAGATCAACTCTAGGACAGGAGCTGATACAGATTCCAGTACAGATGATGTGCTTTTGGAGCTGTTTATTAAATTGCTCACTTGATCACTGAATATGATGAGTACCATCGTGTGCAGTCAACTAACCTCTGCAAAGAAAGTGGTTAGTTGAAGGGTACACACAATATAATGGTTACTGATGTTTGTACATCAGGACGTGGGAAGCTGGAGCCTGATGCATATGTTTGAATGTGTTGCTTCTAATTTACTTGCTGTTACATTTGCAAGTCAATACAGGCAAGGAGTTTTTTTTTTTAAAAAAAGCTTCCTTTAATTTTCAGCCTGTTAGGCAATATTCTGTGCAATTTCCCCAGGTACCCAGAGGGCAAGGTGAGCTGTGCCCTTGTGGGATGTGCATCGTATGTGGTACCCGGAAAGCGGCTACGAGGACCTGTTATTCTTAAATGTGACCTCTCTCGTGAATAGGATTAGTTTGTACTACTCTGCTGGCATTATTGAATGAAAGAATAGTAGACTAGGACAACATAAATAAACTAAGAAGGATGATGCAGATACGCAAACGCTAAATTTAGCTTTAAGATGATTATTCTGTGCCTCCTGGCTTTCCTGCTTCGCTGGGAGCAACACCTGTGACATATATGTGACTTATAGTTCTTGGAGAAGTGTGCCGTAGAGAATTGAAGAGGGTTTTGGGTTTATTTTTGTGCCCTTAAGTCATGTAATGCCTGGTGAAAGTGCTGGTCTAGAAAATAGTGTTTTTAGAGGTTGGTTATTTCTTGTGGCAGTATTTTGTGGTGGTATAATTTGGCCCTGGGTCTCCTGAAGCGTTAATGGTAGAGAGGATCATTTGGACTGGCTGTGACTGCAGTGGTTGTGTTCCATGGCACACAAGAGGAGCATAAAACATTTGCTGAGAAATACACCACAGTTAGGTGGGAGAAGGATTTTGCTTAAATTATTAATGCATGTGCTGCAACTTTTAAGACTGTAAGTGATGTATGGTACAGTACAATCTAAAAATGAGGGAATAGGCATTTCCCCTGTTACTGTAAAAGAACATCAGCTGGCTTGTTAGAAATCTGCAGG
This sequence comes from Streptopelia decaocto, assembly GCF_964273445.1. NCBI lineage: Eukaryota > Metazoa > Chordata > Aves > Columbiformes > Columbidae > Streptopelia > Streptopelia decaocto. Next base: position 180,568,890 of record NC_138663.1, on the reverse strand, counting down.
TTTGTGCTGTGTGTGGTTTTTGTGGATGATTTCATGGGTGAATATTTTTTTTTTTTTATGAATGGCTTTATAGGCCAGTAAGACCTGTATATAAGGGATAAACAGGGATCGTGGGAGTGTGAAGCAGTTTGCTCTGCTGTGGGCATCAGTGTGTGCATGTGTATCCTGCGTTTACCGCCTTTCACAGACGAAGCGGGTACGGGTTTTATTCTCCGAGACCAAAACTTGCCGCGCCGGGGGCAGCGCGCCCGTCTCGGTCCGGGCCGAGGCGGTGGTCCCGGGCGGGTGTCTCTCTCCCGGCGCGGGGGGCGGGCAGCCGTGGGAGCCGGGGCTGGTCGTTACTGGGCGGCGCTGCCGGCTGCCGAGAGGTGGCGGTGTCGGCGCGGCCACGGGCGGCCCCTCGGCGGCGCGGCCGCGCTCCCGCCGGCGGCGGCTGGCAGCCCGCCGGGCCGCGCTGGGCTTCCCCGCCGCTCCACGGCTCCTGCTATATTATTAGTGTGTATATATATATATATATATATACTTATATATATATATATATATTGTTTTTTAATTCCCTCTCCGTTCTTGCAGGTGAGCATCGGTACGGTGAGCCGCGCTCCGGCACTGTGCGTGTCAGGGTTTCGCGGGTATGGGGGGGCAGAGTGAGCCCTCCCACGCGTGCGGGGCCGTCCCGCGTGGGCGCTGCGGGGCGGGCAGGGCTCTGCCGGTCCGGGGGGGGGCGCTGCGCGGGGTGGGGGAGCGCTCCTAATGAGATGCGATGGGGGCGGGGCCCGAGTGCGGCGTAGCCAATGGGCGGTGGCGCCGCCGCATAAATTATGGGGGGTGGCGGGATGTCCAGGTTTTGTGCGGCGCGGCGGAGCGCTGACCTCGGAGCTGGCCGAGCGCAGCCCCGCGCCCCGCAGGGTCCCGCCGCACGGCCCCGCCGCCGCCCGGCGGAGCTGCCCCGCCGCCCGGAGCTCCCGCACACGTCCGGAGAGAGGGAGACCTGATTTCTCCGGGGAGCGTTTCTGGCCGCGATTGCATGAATGCCCAATGTTGTAGACCAGTGGCAATGGATCTAGGAGTTTATCAACTAAGACACTTCTCGATTTCTTTTTTATCGTCCTTGCTGGGCACCGATAACTCGTCCCTGAGGCTCGACAGTAGGTAAATAAGTGTTGTGTCCGAGGGGCCGTGCCGGCGCGGCGGTAGCGGGGCAGGTGAACGCCGGGCTGGCTCCTTTGTCCGGGGAAGCCGCAGCGGCGGCACCGGGCGCCCGCCTCGCCTCCCGGGGGGCGATGCCGTCCCCGGCGCGGAGCGCTTCTGCCGCAGCCTGCAATTAAGCTCCATCTTCGTGGTCTGCTGGGAGGGCGGGGGGGGAAATGTCGGGATATCTGATCCGGCTGCGGGCGGGGGTTCGGGGCGGCTTCACAGGTTGCTTTGCTGCATTGGAGCATCCCGGTGAGGCGGCGGCAGCGGCAGGGCAGCGTGAGGATGACTTTCTCAGCCAACTAGCTACCAATGCCCGCGTCTCTTGGCTTTTAAATAATTCAGCCGCTGCTAATGTATGTTTTTTTTTTCTCTCTCTTTCTTTCTCGCAGCTCCTCTGGTGCAAGCGTGGTAGCTATCGACAACAAAATCGAGCAAGCGATGGTACGTACCGATTGGGGCATAAAACCTTGTTGATGTTTGAAGCAGTAAACAATATCGGGATGCGGCGGGCGATGGTTAACCCGTGCGCGAACGCGTTTTTCTAGCGGGGCCGGGGAGGGAGGGGGAAGCACGGCTTTGGTTTGGGTTTGTTTTGTTTTTTGTTAGTTGTCGTTTTATTGATCAAAGGCTTGCAGAGGGGAGGAATGCGCTCGTTTCTCTATCGATGCCGGGCAGGGAATGACGGCATTGCTTTCGGCTCCTGCCTCTCCAAACGATTGATCTCGGCTCCATGCAGCGGGGGAGGGGCGCTGCTGGGGCAGAAAGCATTTGTTTGTGAGGTTTTACCCCTGCAAGAGGGAGGTATTTTGGAGTACTTTTATTTTTTTTAACTCCTCCAAGCGCATCCCACTCCGGGACACCCCTGCCAAACGGGTGCATCGCCCGCGGGCTGCAGCCACAAGCGTCCTCTGCCTCTGTGCCTTTCTCCCGGGCGTCTCGGTGCGCGGGAACGGCAGCAGCCCCTCGGGGGCCGCCGGGCCGGCCCCCGCCCTGCCCCCGGCGCGGTGCCGCCGCGCTGCGCCTGGGGCCCGGCCGCCCTTTGTTACTGGAGCGGTGCCTGGAGCCGCTCTCACGGGAGGCTCTGCCGACTGTTGCTAGGCAAACTGCGAGCCTTTAACTCCCGGCTATAAATAACTCGGTCGCTCATTGGCCGGGCCGCGCTCTGACGTCAGCCGCGGCCGCGCAGGGCCGGCGGGAGGGAGGGAAATGCGGCAACCTGCGCTGAGAACTGGCTGCAGCCGGTGCGCGGGGGGCGGGGCCTGCCTCCGGGGGCGGGGCTTAGCGCGGGGGGCGGGGTCTGCTGCGCGCCCCGGGGCCGCACGTGTGCGACACCCACACCCCCCACCCCAATTCACGGTGCCATCCCCGTGCGACACCCACACCCCCTCAATTCCCGGTGCCGTCCCCGGCTGGGGCGACCGGGCTCTGTCAGCTGCTGGCCGCTGCGAGGGAGCGCTTTGCCCTGCCCCAGTCCCTCTGCTGAAGGGCTGCTGGCCGCGGGTCTGGCCCAGGGGGCTTGTGGCCCTCCTTGGGATGCTTCTCTGTGCCAAGCAGGGCTGGGTTTGCACCAGCTCGCTGCATCCCCAGCTGAGCAGGGTGGGAGCCCCTGACTGGCATGGGGCTGCTTTCCTAATGCGTATGCTCTCCTCTGCTTTTCAGGATCTGGTGAAGAGTCACTTGATGTATGCGGTAAGGGAGGAGGTGGAGGTCCTCAAAGAGCAAATCAAAGAGCTGATAGAGAAGAACTCCCAGCTGGAACAAGAAAACACTCTGCTAAAAACACTTGCCAGCCCGGAACAGCTCGCCCAGTTCCAAGCACAGCTGCAGACTGGTTCCCCGCCTTCCTCTTCCCAGTCACAAGGGACAACGCAGCAGCCTGCTCAGCCGGCATCACAGGGGTCAGGGCCTTCAGCGTAGCTCAAGATGTCATTGCCGTCGTGATCGCTGGCCTCTGGACTGCCCAGAGCAAGAAGGACTAGCGGGAATCCGCCGCAGCCACCCTTCATCCATTTCAATGCACATTGTAACCCAGACTAAGGACTCCACGCCCTGCACTCATCAGGAGGGGCTTCTCCCCCCCGTGAATTACGCACTCATCTGTCTCTCTCTTTCCTCCCTTTCCCCCTTTGGCTTGAAGGAGTCTTTGTTCTTAGGTTGATTGAGTAAAATAAACTTCTTCCAGAGAATTAGCACAAGTTCACTGGGGACTTGAGCAGCTTCTGCAAATGGCTGAGAAACGAAGCTGCATGCCTGAATTTTTCTGGTTTGTTTTTTAAATCTTCCACTCATCCAGTGATAAAACTGATACAAGTGCTTTTCAAGCTTGGAAATATGAAGAAATAGACTGGAGTAAAAAGCGATGGCTCAATCCCCCGTAGTGCACTGGGGTTCCAAAGTGAGGACTGGTGCATAGGATCTAAGGAACAGGGAGAAAGGTAAATTCAGTGTTTAACACTTAATTGTCACCTGAAACCTTAAGTGCAAATATTTGCACCGTTTTCTGAAGCAGTGGACAGGTGCATAAAGCTGTATTATATATAGAAAGCAGGTAGGTGACGTACAGTTGGGTCATAGGATAATTACAATGAAGGTTATTTGCCTACTGTATATTTGTGTATTTAGTGTAATTACTTTGTAAAATAGAAAACTGTAACTATTTAGGTTGTACAGATTGAAGTTTAGTTGTTTCATTGGCTGATCTGAAGAAGTTTGGAAAGTTGTTTTTTTTTTATGCTACATAAATAAGAATGCACCTACGCAACTGTTCAGAATTTGGCAGATTTATGCTGTTTGTGTAACTTCTGAAGTTCCCTGGCTGCTGATTATCTTGAAGTAAATCTTTGTTCATTGTAGTTTGGTTCCAGACAGGAAAAACCACTCCAAAAATTATCAAACTCTGCTAGCAAAGAATTTAAAAAAGAAAAAAAAAATCAATTTCCCAGTATGGATTTTTTGCATATGATCTGTATAGTAGTATGCATATGTTTTTGTGCATGTTCTCTAAACAGTTGTAACACGTCAATGTATTTAACTGTTGCACTTGTCAACTTTCAATAAAGCATACAATGTTGATAAATCACTGTTTGTATATTGTACTAATGTTAACTGCAGTCACTTCCAACATGTTGCAATGCAGTTTTACATGAGCAGGGAGGTCAGGAAGTGTAGGTCTGGGTGCAAGATCCTCTTTGTTGGCTTCAGAGCTCTAGTTTCAGCCAAAAAATGCAGCTCCTGCTTTCCACTGTTTCTTAAAAATGCAGCAAGTGTGAAGTCAAATTAAGGGGGAATTGGGGGCCTGACTAAGAGCAAAGCTCCTTGTTTTGGTCCAGTCTTGTGAAGTCAGGACTGTTGTGTGGTTCTATACATTGAGTAGGAGATAAGCAGGAGCCCATGCTGGCAGCAGCTCTGACACGCTTAATTTGGGGTGACAAAGGCAGGGAGCGTTACTGCTGCCCCAGCAGGTCAGCTGTGGCATTGCCTTCTCCCGAAAAATGCCAGTTATGAGACCAGGCTGAAATCTCCATGTCCAAAAGTTTATTGCTTTCACCTCTATAGCTCTTACCTTGATTAGTTCTTCTTATTTCTTTTTTTTTTTTTTTTTTTTTTTTTTTTGTGAGTTGAAATTGTGTAAACTTGTGTTATTTCTGCCTTGTGAAAGTGTTGAGGAGAATTCCCAGTCCCGTGCAAAGATAGAGCTGTTTCCCTTCAGTTTGGAAAAATAATTTTATCCTTTTTAGTCGTGATAATTAAAATATAACCAAATCTAAACCTATGAACTTCCAGATGAAAGACTATAGATAGCGTGTGATAGTCTGTAGCTGGGGGAGTGAAGGAATTTGCAGGTTTATGGTGGATACTCTTTACTGGTGTTAAAGATGTAAATCTTGGACATTTAGAGTATTCACAATTAACGGGACAAAATGGTCAAGTCCTTTTGAGGAGTAGTAAGACTGTGAAAGTGGCATCCTAAAATTTGAATATAAGGAATTAATCTCACTTAAAAAAAACTTTGTAATTAACATTTTACGTGGCCTTATGTGGCTGCTTACTTCATATAGTGAAAATCAGGAGATACCTTGTGGAACTTCATGTCATTCAGAATAGTCAGGTGCAGCAGAGGAGACAAGAAGGCTGAGAGTTCAAAGGCAGGACAGTCACCTTTGTGTGTGATTTGCAGCTAAATTCTTGCTTTTGGGGACTCGTCATGCAGCAGTTCAGACACTACTTGTCTGTATCACAACGCAAAGGCTGTGTTACCTTCGTTGGGATTAGTGTATCCAAGCGTGTGCGTGAGTGTGTCTCTGTGGGAGTGTGAACTTTTAATTCGTGGTTTGTGTTCTTGAGATTTCAGTACGTAATTTAAGAGTCCTCTTAATGAGGAAACGCCAGCGAGAAATGCGAGATGTTTTTCTTTTGATGGATTAAGCTAAAATTAGAAATTGATGATAGCCTTTGTGGCAGAACAGCACTTGAATTATCTGGATCTGACAAAAGGAATGCTAATTTTGGTGCTGGTTAAATGGCTTAATTGTCTCCAGTTGCTTTTATATTCTGAATGTCTCTTTAGCACTTCCAGTCTGTAACACTGAGTATATAAAAAAAGTCAACACACAGATCTGCTTTTTCACCTGCTTCACTGACCAAAATTTGCAAAGAATTATTTTTTGTTTAAAAAAGAAATAGACGTCTGGGATTACTTCTTTTACTTTGTTTAAAGAACAGCCTGAATATATTCTAAATGCAAGGGTTTGTGGTTTTTTTAACTGTTCTTTAATACAGTATGTGGATGTCTGAAGGTTTTCAGTTAGGTAATACATTAATAATTTTAGTACACGATGCTTTAATGTTGGCAAATCTGATCATTTAGTCTTGGATACCAAATACTTTTAAAACCACGGAGCCAGTTTGTGGAGCTGTTTATGAATTGTTAGTCAGAGCAACGTTTTGTTGCTGAGGTTATTTTAGCAATAGCTCTGTCAAAACTGAAGCCTCCATGAAACAGATTCAAATTGACTAAAATTGCACTTGAGACCCAAACAAAGAGTAGGCATTTCAGTCGGGTTGTGTTGTAATACTTCTGGAATGAATTGTTTTTATTATTGCTTTTGTTCTAGAACAAATGATTTTTCAGAGCACTTTAAATCAAACATTGTCAATAGTCAAGAATCTTTTTTCCACCAGAATTTTTCTTTGTACAAACTCTGAAATGCTCAGGTTTTCATCCACAGTGAGAATCAAATTAAATGTAATCTGTCTTTTATGTGTCAGGCTTTTGTTCTTTGTGTACCTCTAGTTCAGTAACTCTTCAGGCTATATTCAAGCTGTTTGGCATTTAACTTTTTGTTGACATTTAGCTGCACACTTGCTTTATTTTTAACAGCGATATAGTACACTGATCTAAGCAGATTATCACTGAAAACAAGTTGCGATTTTTTTCCTCTCCTGACTTTTTGTTTTAAACCAATAATTTTTGGCAATTCTATGGCAAGTCCAGATTCTGAGGGGCTCTGTAAATACTTGGGGAAGAGAAATATGCTTCAGTAATGTGCCTGAAGACTGTCTGGAGAGCACCCAGACAAAACCTCCCAGCAGCAGTGGGGTAAATGCAGTGCCCCAGAGATGCCTCTCCCTAATTCTTAGGGAATAAATCAGTGCCTGGGAGGCAGCTTCCCCCCTTTCGACTGGAGAAAGAACCCAGCGAGGCTATTTGGGAATTACCACCCTTGATTTCTGTAGCTAACAATGAATGTATTAACCTCAATACAAAGAATTTTAATTATTATTTATTCCTCGTAGGGCAAAATAGCAGTACTCAGCTTGCTGACTGAAGGCATACTCGTTCAGCTTAATATATGCTGTTCGCAAAACCTCTTGTTAAGCATCTTGAGTACTTTCGCAACAGTTCACATCTTACAGACGTTGCATTATTTCTTGCTTTTCTCCTCTCGCTTTGGGGTTATGCATTTTAACTTTATCGAGAGTTTTCTGCTGTGGCGAACCTGAAACAAGCTATAAATCCAAGGCTTCACCTAAGCTGGAAATTAGCCCAATTCCATCCATTGCTGGTCAGTGTAACTTAGATGGACAAAACGTAATGCAGGATGGCTGCTGGAGGGATCTCCTGGGAAGTCTGGAGGCAGCTCAGGCACTTGAAATGCTCGTTTGAGGATAGTCTGAAAAACACCTGCCACTGGCCCGGTCCTTTTCCTGCCATGAGAAACAAACCCTTCCGACCGCATTGACTACGTGCTGAGCCAGGCCAACAAATGGTGCGTTTGAACGTCCCATGGCAAGGAGTTTCCAGCAGACGCTGGCAACTGCCCTCCTGAATCAGGGTCCGATTTCCAACAGGAGCAAAGCCAAGCTCAGCAATGAAGTTAAAAGCCAAACCATGAATAAACCGACTTCCTTACATTGTAAATACATCGGAAAAGGGCAGCAGTTCAAAAGGGAAAAGGAACGAAACTGCGATGGCTTTTCCTTGAAACTAAGTCCCAGGCCATGGTGGTTCACTGAGGTGCCCCCAGGAGAGTTGTACTGGGCCAAGAAGAGACAAGGGGGTTTGGGTAGGACATGGCCAAGAGTCCCCCGAAATGTAGCACAACAGGAATCTGGGTACATCGTAATGGCCAGCTGAGGAAAGGGAAAACAGTTCTCAAAAGGCTTGATCCTGAGCTAAGCCAGGTTCTTAGGTCATCTTGAAGCTTAACTTTGATTCTTCAGCTGTGTTGGGTGGGGTGGTTTTTCAGTGATGCGCATGTGGTAATACATGTTGGATGCGATTCAAGTCATGAGAAAGTGGCTACGGGGGGGCGGGAGGGAAAGAAAAGGTCATAACACTCTAGTTTACAGTCTCCTAGTTTGGGTGGACTGAGGGCTCTGTTAGAAGTTTTCCCTCTAAAAGCTCTAAAGGCTCTGTAAGATGGTGAGAGGTGGAGATCTGGCAACTGCAAGCTCAAGGCAAATCCACCTGAATCTTGGAAGGAACAAAAGGGCAGCAAATACAATTTGTTAGTCTTTAAAACATGAAGTCAAGAAGAACAAACATCTATTGCTTTCAGAAATGAAAGCAGATCTGTTGTTCGTCAGGGAGTATGGGAAGTGGGGGAGACTTATTTGTGCATTATTTAAATTACTGTCAGCTGCTTTCCAGTCCAATGTACAGTCAGGATCTCTAGGAGTTGGAGTTGGAAGCTGGGTTATCTGTGCTGAGCTCTCAGATCTCCCCCAAAAATCTTGTTTAAAGTATCTGCCTGTGTTATGTTTCTGGTGGAGGCTGCAGTAAATGGTTATTCTTCCTGCCATTAGTTTTATTACTGAGAACCAGCCTGTTCTGCCTATCCGCTGCTGCTTTAATCAAAGCTTTGCTCCCAGATAGCCATCAGAAAAGACATCTGCAATTCAATTAGATATGTGCTTAAACTCACGATCTCTGCAAAACCGGCCGCTGCCAGAACACAGTGCCCTCCGCACCACGGGCTCGCCAGGGCTGCAGGGCTCCGCTCCAACGCTGCTGCCTCCTGCCACCAGCTTGTCCTCCTTCCTGTCACCAGCTCTGCTTACGAGTGCTTGAAATGAGGATTCCTTCCTCATAGGAGGCTGGTAGGAGTCTATTTCTTTTTCCTTGTGAAGCAGGAGAGAAGCTGGAAACTTGACACGACTCAGGAACCACGAGATCTGCTTTATGATGTATCACGAGTGGTTGCTATAGAGTAGCGTCTTTTTGCTTTGGGAGGTAGGATGAAGAAGCTCCAAAGGTGCTCCAGGGATAAATTATTGCACCTTTTGCATGGGCATGAAAGCATGATAAATTGATGCAAATGTTCACACCAGAAGTAGTCTTGGCTTATTTATTTTCACAGACTCTGCAGTCTCCAGTGCTGTAAGTGCATATCCCCTAGTGCCGGCCGCTCCAGGGCCACCATTCTTGCTTGCAGTGACCCTATGGGGTGATCAAGGTGCAACCCAAACGCCTGGGCAGACCAGAACACTGAGCCTCTGTGAGGAACTGCTCTTCGGAAATATTTCCTTGGTCCTACAGGTAAAGGTGAGCTCTGAGTGAATGTCAGGCAGGTCCCTGACATGTGCCACAACCTTGTTTAAAATGATCCAGAAGGATGTTACAAAGTGCTTTACCGGTCTTGCTTAAAGCATTTCTAAGAACTGAACATAAAGGCTCGCAAAATCACAAGTGAAAGCAGTTCAGAAGGGAGGTTTGTGTGGGCTTCCTTCTCAAAAAGATGCAGTTGACAAAAACCCCAAACCCAAAGAGAAGCGAAGGTGAATGTGGGGAGTGGATGTGGGCTGCAGCTCACTGCAAACTTTCATGCCACCAGTTGACAGAGAAGCGGGTTTGATGCTTACCTGGGATGCGGGAAAAGCTAATGGGGGTCATGGCAATGCAGCTGAGTACAGCCCCGAGGAGTCCGGGTGCTCTACCTGCCTGAACCCTCTGAGTGCAGGACTTAGCAAAGCCTTGGTAAGTGCCTGCAGCCATGGACTTTATCTGTCATTCATGAGGGATCCACCCTAATGGTGATAATGAAAGTGCTTCAGCTCTGTCAGGAGGAGGTGAGAAGAGGACAGAATTGTAAATACTCACAGGCAGTGCAGGAAAAAGTCCCCTAGCCCTTCTCCTCATCTCCATCAGCTTTATCTTTAAATCCAGTGAGCAATGGTGGTGGATCAAGTTCAGTCGTGCTCTCAAAGAACAGCAGCTGCCCTTTTAATGGGTTTGTGTAGAGGATCTGGACTAGGACAGTCTTTTTGCTCAGAAGGCAATTACTTCTATTTACCCTTCTAAGTGTCATAAATGTAATTGGGCTTTCTAAGGAATGGCAATAGCTGTATCACCAGGGCATGTGGAGAAAACTGAAGCAGCTCCAGCCAGTGATAGGACACAAATAAGTCAGGGCTGCAGGTGCTCAGCTGGATCTGGGATAGAGGAAGATGATGGGAGAGGCTGTATTCTGATGTGACCTGTTGGATGCCAGTACCTGTGTTGGAGGTGTTGAAGCCGGGTGGTGATTTTACTCCAGCCCTGGGCTGCTTTGGTGACCTTGGTAGCCAGCAATGTCTGGGAGTAGGTACCAGGACCAAGCTGCTGTGATAACCCACATGCAGAGCAGGGAAAAATTGAAAGGGCTTGAGGAGCCTTTTTTTCTTCCTCTCTCACAATATTGGTTTTCTTAGAATCCTAGAGTCATTTTGGTTGGAAGAGACCGTCAAGATCTTCAAGTCCAACCATTAACTGAACTCTGGCGCTAAACCATGTCCCTAAGCACCATATCTACCCATCTTCTAAACACCTCCAGGGATGGCGACTCCACCGCTTCCCTGGGCAGCCTGTTCTAATGCCTGACACCACTTTTCTGTGAAGAAATTATTCCTAATATCAAACCTTAACCTCTCCTGGCATTTCCTCTTTTCCTTTTTTTCCCCATTTCCTCTTGTCCTATTACTTACTACTTGGGAGAGGAGACCAACACCCTCCACTCTACAACCTCCTTTCAGGTAGTTGTAGACAGCGATCAGGTCTCCCCTCAGCCTCCCTTTCTCCAGGCTGAACAGCCCCAGTTCCCTCAGCTGTTCCTCATCAGACTTGTGCTCCAGGCCCCTCACCAGCTTCATTGCCCTTCTCTGAACTCTCTCCAGCACCTCAATGTCTTTCTTGTAGCGACTGACACACCAGAAGGCTGTGCTGCCATCCAACGAGACCTGGACAGGTTGGAGAGTTGGGCAGGAAAAAATTTAATGAAATATAACAAGGGCAAGTATAGAGTCTTGCATCTGGGCAGGAACAACCCCAGGTTCCTGTATAAGTTGTGGAATGACTTATTAGAGAGCAGTGTAGGGGAGAGGGACCTGGGGGTCCTGGTGGACAGCAGGATGACCATGAGCCAGCACTGTGCCGTTGTGGCCAGGAAGGCCAATGGCATCCTGGGGTGTATTAGAAGGGGGGTGGTTAGTAGGTCCAGAGAGGTTCTCCTTCCCCTCTACTCTGCCCTGGTGAGACCACACCTGGAATATTGTGTCCAGTTCTGGGCCCCTCAGTTCCAGAAGGACAGGGAACTGCTGGAGAGAGTCCAGCGCAGGGCAACGAAGATGATTAAGGGAGTGGAGCATCTCCCTTATGAGGAAAGGCTGAGGGAGCTGGGTCTCTTTAGCCTGGAGAAGAGGAAACTGAGGGGAGACCTCATTAATATTTATAAATATGTAAAGAGTGAGTGTAATGAGGATGGAGCCAGGCTCTTCTCGGTGACAACCCATTATAAGGCAAGGGGAAATGGGTTCAAACTGAAACACAGGAGGTTCCATTTAAATTTGAGAAGAAACTCCTTCTCCGTGAGGGTGCCAGAGCACTGGAACAGGCTGCCCAGGGGGGTTGTGGAGTCTCCTACTCTGCAGACATTCAAAACCCACCTGGACGCCCTCCTGTGTAATCTCATCTGGGTGTTCCTGCTCCGGCAGGGGGGTTGGACTGGATGATCTTTCGAGGTCCCTTCCAATCCCTGACATTCTGTGATTCTGTAATGGAAATATATATTCTTAATATACTTTCAATAAATGAAGTGAAATCTCAGGGGAAGGGAAGCCTAGCATGGGCCCCTATCTGTTTCAAAGGGTGGACAGCAGAGGAGGTTTGGGGGATATTCTACTGGAGCATCCTCAACACCTGCAGTGCTTAAACCCACTCCTGGGCCCTCTGGGTTTTGGCAAAGCAAAGGTACACGCCCAGACCCCCTGGGCCATCCATCCTGAGCTTGTTGATTTAGGAGGTGGAGGGTCCATAAGACCAAGCAATATTGGATGGGGGCTTTCAGCTGGCCATTGCCCACACATCCTTCCCTCAAGGAGCTGTGGTCCCATCAAGAGGGTTAATTCCCCCAGCAAGTGCTGAGGCACATAGGACAAGGAGAGGGCTGCACCTCTGCACTGCGTACCCTGGGGGAAAACACTCTGGTTTTCTAAGGCGCTCTTATTTCATCTCAGCGTGGCTGCTCACAGTCAGCCCGGAGGTAAAATCAACCCGCAGCACAACTTTGTTTACATTTCACCATGCTGCTTCAGTGGCAAATGCCCCTTTCCTTAAAAAAAAAGTTTCCTTTTGGGGTAATGAAAATACAGGTATCAGTTATTAGTAATTTAGAGAGGAAAAATCTCTCATATCTACAGTCTGTTGTTTACAGGAGGTTAGATCCTTTGCCTTTTCTCAAGTTAGATTTAAGGTGGGCATTTGGATTAATCAAGAAGATTGAACAATGCAAAAAACCCCAAACAAACAGACAAAACCCAAACAACACCACTACCACCAAAACACAACCCAAACCTGTATAAACAAAAACCACCCTGCAGAAAGTAAGGGCAATTCTGCACATGGTGATTTTTGGTGGCTTTGGTCGTGAAAGTCTTACCCCAGGGTGGAGAAGGAGTCCTTTCAGCACAGCCTGGGAGTTCCAGCTCCTGCCCCACCAAGTGTGTGCTGTGGCACCCCCAGCATGGGTGGAGAACACACCCCTAGTGAAGTGCCTGGCATAAAAATACTGCGCCCCAATGCTGGGACACTGCCTGCCGTCTTGTCCCTGGGAAGCCATTGCCAAAGTACTACTCCCTAAAAAATATGGATATGTTCTTAAAGGTGGGACTTTCTGTTAGACATCCCCCTTTGCTGGGGTCATGCGACGTCCTGGTGTGAGAATGGTTGTGTTCAGCAGTGTCTGTTCCTGCTGTTCTATGTGGTGCCAGTGCTGTGACACTGATGTTTTGCTGCTTACAGTGATGCTTTCTGCTCAGTATAAACAGGGCAATTCGGAGCATTACCCATCCGTAACAGCCCTACCTGGGCTATCTGTGAGGACTGACCCAGCCCAGCACCTGATGGCCACGGCCAGCAGCAGACACATGAGGGAAGGAGTAGAGCCATTCTTGTCCCTGAGCATCTTCTCAACTTCCAGCAGCCAACAACTGAGGGAATTCCCAAACTGAAGGCTGCAGCTGGACATCCACGTTTTATGGTTGCCTTTGGATGTGTCCTCCAGGTGTGTGTTTAAATTCATTTCCATCCTTTTGCTCACTCTGCAAGAACAGCTCTTCCCCAGTTGTCCCCATCCAGTCTGGCTCTCCAGTGCTCGTGCTTGCCCCCCAGCATGGCAGCATGTCTGGAGCCCAGCAGTGGCCCCAAGCCATGCTGTTAGCCCAAGGCCATCACTTCAGGCTTTCCGCTCTGGACGTGTTGCCTGGCACTCACTGTCATGAGCTCCTTTGCAAGTCCTCACCCTTGAGGTTTCAGGTAGGCTCACACATGGTGTCCTCTGCAGCCCTTCTCACCTTCATCTCTGCCTCCCCGCTTGGGCACTTAAAAGAATTCATTCTCCACTTTCGGGAAAGGAGAGGACTTTGAGTGTTGGCATCCCTTATTAGCATTGATTTTATTTGCTCTCATGGGTGAATCATTAGACAAAACATAATTAAATGGCTTCCTTTCATTCCCATGCAAACTTTCACTTTCCCTTTCTCTGAGGAAGACGTTGTCCTGGCAGGGCTGAGGCAAACGCAGCTAAGGGAAGGTTTAAATGAAAGGGGTTCCACACTTTTGAGATGTTGCATATGAAAACTCACAGATATTATTATTTTTTCTTTTTTTAATAATGGAAAAGAAAAGCAACCTTCACTTTTGGTCTGAATTTTCACAAAATTCCATTTCTAGCTATACTTAACTCCAAAGTTTGTCAATGAGGCTACTTAGCAACATCAGTACAGACATTATATATATATATACATATATCTCAGCTATGATCTATATTAGAAGTACACCCAGGATACACCTTCGGTATTGCTAATTTCTGATGACCTTATCGTAATGCCAGATAGATTTGATGTTCCCATTAAAGTCTGAGCTCCTGAATGAATCAGCTTCTACCTCCCAGTTTCTGAGAAAAAGAGCTGAAAATATGAATATGATACATCAAGCCAGAAATCAGAAAATAAATAAGAGAAAAAAATCCAACATTATTTCTTAAGATTAAATTACATATTTGGGGCTGACTTTGGGAGTTTTTGATGCTTCCACATCTCTGAAATTGTGTTGGTGCGAAGTTGTTGTGCCTTGTTTGTGTGCTTTGATAGTAGAACAAGCTGCCTTTGGTGATATGGTGCCCTGATCCTGCAATAAATTAATTAAGGGTTTGGGGATCACAGGATCAGTCTTCCCAGGTCACAAAGTGGGGCCAAAGTATTTTCTTGGTGTGTGATAGTTTTGAGATATTTAAATGTATGTTGGATCCTTATTTTTAAATACCTTTATTGATTTCTCTATCAAAGAGCATTTTTCTTCCTGCAGTATTTTGTCTGGTGACTCATACTATATGCAAATAATCAAGCTGAAATACTGGTTGCTTTTGGAGAGGGAATAAATGATGGCATTGTTCTGGATCATCAGAAGCAATTCAGTCTGTTCCTTAAGGCAGGAATAAGGTTGCAACCTTTTTTTTTTTTTAACGAAGATGGAAAAGGCAAAGGGCTGCTGGCTTTCAACTGAGCAAACAGGTGAAGAGAAGCAGCATCCGAATTGAGGTTGCACAATCCTGCAATCTCTCAAAATCAATGTCATCCATTTATTCGCCCCAAAAGACTCTCTGGAGTGCTTTTACTGAATCATCTACAACCTGGGCACTGTGCAGCACCAACTGCTCCGTAGTAGGGAGCTTCCTCGGAGAAAGGGCTGTCACAGACACATGGTGTGAACTGTGGGGTTGTCCTGTGCAGGGACAGGAGCTGGACTCGATGATCCTCGTGGGTCCCTTCCAACTCAGGACATTCTATGGTTCTAGCTGGTGCCCAGGCAAGCAGAGCTGGTGGCACCGCACAGCCCCCTGTGTTTTCTCACAGTGGCCCCCACAGCGAGGGCAGGTTTGGGGAACCAGAACCCTCTGACAACTAATTTTCTAGAGCTCAGAGTGCATTTTGCAACACAAGGTCAAGAGAAAGCACTGACTTTTTTTGTTCTCCAGAAACTCTTTCGCTAAATCAACCAGACTGAAAAACAGCAAGGGTCATTTCCAGCAAAAATAACCAGCCATGGTAATGATCCCATCTCCAATCCCCTTATGTACTGCTGTCTGTGCAGAACTGCACCAGGAGCATAGTGAAGGAGAAGAGAGATGTTTTTCTAAAGAAGTGGAAGTTTGACCTTTTTCTTGCCCAGCCCCCACACAACAGTATCTGTCTCTCCTGAGCCCGTTAGGAGATTTACTTTATCATCTTGCCTGTCCTAAAATGTGTGGACAGGGAGGTTTCCAAGGGGGCAATTCTCTTGACAGCTGTTTTCTACTGTCAGCCAAACAATTAAGCAAAACACCACAGCCCTATAATTACATGTAAGGCTTTTCTCGCGTACCACATAAGTCTGGCAGCTGCTAACAAAGGTCTGGGTGCGTGCGGGACTGCTTCATCTGGAGATGGCTGTGTAGGCAGCCCATTTCATGATCCATGCAAACAGAGAGACAGAACATACCGTACATTGCCGCTGCAGCAGATGTGTCCTGACAGAGGCTTCTCTGGAGCAGGTAAATACGAGGGGTTTTCTGCACTGTTTACTTAATGGGGGCAAGGTGCTTCGAAGTGGGGAGCATAATAATAGATCAGTCCTTCTGGAGATGTGTTTGGTGCTGGGAGAGGCGTGGATATCTTATGAAAACCTGTTGAAGGAACAGATGGGGCAAATGACACATTTGGGACCTGGGCTGTTAGTGTATAGGGCACCTCAGCACGGTATCCTGGTGGTCTTCAGATTCTCCCTGCTGTTGAAGGGTGTGCTATTCACTATGCTGCACTTCTCCAAGGGTCTCTGCTGTGGCCCTATGAACTCTGTTTATCCTGGCGTGCATTGCCCCTACCCCCTTTGTTAGCCCAAATCAAAGTGCTTCTTCACTGAGATGAACGAGCACAGCTGATGGAGCCTCCTGCAGCAGGACAGGCTCATGGTGCCTTGTGGTGTTCATCTGTTCCTTGGCACCATGTGGTCCTCATGCTGGGCCAGAGGGGAGATTTTTGTAGACTGTCCTGACTTGTTGGCCAACAACTGTTGTATTTAGGGCACAACTCCAAAATATTTTCTTGTGGGAAGAGATGGGCTCTTTGGGAGTTGTGGTTGTTGCTTCCCATTGGTTTCCCTCTCTTGGTGAGGAGGGAAGCCCTTGGGCATGCTGGGCCATGCGGTCAGCTGGGTTGTCCACAACGTGGGGTGTGGAGGAAGGGCACAAACTAATTGCAGACCCTGCGGGGTACTAAATTGTGGCAGGTGGTAGAAAAGGCTTTGATTTTTGCCTGGAGAAGGCAGGAAAGGGGAAGAGGTGCTAACAGTAATAATAAGAAATAAACAACCTGTGGAGAGAAGGTCCTCTTCTCATAGAGGAGAAAATACCCAATTCTCAGCTTTGCATGATAAACTGACTTTGCCTTGCGCTCACACACCCTGAATGACATATTTCAGGAAGAAAAGCATGAAAGCTGTGAATTTTGGGGGAGCCCTAGGGAACAAAACACCTGACTTGTATTCCTGTCAGTTGGTTTGCAATGGCCAGCTCTCCCCTCTAGCCTCGCAGGCTCTGGTTTTCTGACCTTTTCTCTCAATAATGATGTATTGCACATTAAAATACTTACCACTGGGTTGAAACGACAAACTTACACAGTCCTGCGGCTTTTGTTTCTAAACAGCCTGCGTTTAAATGGGGAGAAGAAGAGCTAAGGCTCAGTCGTTTATTGAGCAGCCTTTGCTCCGCCGATGCTGGAAAGTCATTCTCAAGGCAGTGACACCCGCCGACCTGAAGCACCAGGGGAGGAGAGCAGACCTCAGTGTGAAGTGGCCCATGCTCAGTGTGTGTTTGTACTGACACAAAACCCCGGTGAGCGGTGGCCTGGGCTGCGCTTGGACATGCTCCGTGTGTTGATGCTGCATCAGCATGTGGCTCTGTTGCTACAAACAGCCCCCCTGTGCCAAAATGCCCGCAGATCAGCGCTGCCTGGGGTCTCCTCCTGACCTTGGATGGTGTGATGCAAGACCTTCAACCCCAGACAGGTTCAAACACATGTTATGAAATGAAGTTATGCAGGAAGCCAAGGACTTTGTCTGGGAAGGGTTGAGTGCTGTTCCTCCAGCGGCACATCCTGGGTGTGGGAGATGTTGATCTGCACCACCACCGACCCAGCAAATGTCACTGATGCAGTGGGTGAGGGTGCCAAACCAGGTTCAGGCAAAACTGAGACTTCTTGTCTCTGGAGCCAGGTTTCATCCCTCATGATTGTAGGGATGTCACAACATGGATGTAGAATGACTAAACCTTTAGGGGACCTGGGGAGGTCATCTGATCGAACTCCCTACTCAAAGCAGGGCTAATTTTGATGTTAGAGCAGGTCACTCAGGGCCATGTCCAGGTGAACTTTGGAAACCTCCAAGGATGAAGATCCCACAGCCCCTCTGGGCAACCTCTTCCAGTTTGTTTGTTTGGGGTTTTTGTTTGTTCGTCATTGTTGTTGTTTTGGGGTTTTTTTTGTTTGTTTTTCCCCCTAATACCAAATCAGAGTTTTCTCTAATGCAACTTTTGTCTGGTTTCTACAACAGAATCATCCTTGATTCCTTTATGATCTTTGCAGAGAACCAAATTTCAGGTCTCTGAAGTTTTTCACCTCTTTTAGGGAGACATAAATTTCGAGTTTCAAATGAGTGCCCGTATTTCCCAGCTGGTGAGACAGGCTCCCCTTGTGCATGCTGCTGCCCTTCCGCTACCACTCATTCTGGGCCGCAGGTGCCTTCTCCATCTTTCATGCCCTTTGGAGACAACTAATCCTTCCTTGGCTGTGAATGTCCACCTAGCAATCTAAAATGGCATTTCTTGACAAAGCCAGAGCAGATCCACTTTTAGGGGTAGGAAGAGGAGCTAGTTGCCTTCACCTGCTTCACCTGCATCTCCCATGTTTGGGGACTACAGGTCATGTAGTCATGCCCAGCTTCTCTTCAGTGCCCTGGCACTTGTTGTAGATGACTACGAAAGAGCCCTTCTGCTCTTCAATATGCAAATCAAGACAGAAAAGACAATGTGCATTCCCCCCCCGCAACCCCAGCATGTAGCTTCAATATTTGCATTATTAGAAAGCTGGGGGCTCTCCGTGGAGGCATCCTGCGTCCCGGCATAAAAGGCAAATGTGTACAGGGAGTGGGGGGGAGCGGCGTGTTTGTGAAACATGGATGTAATAATCCTTGAGCAATTAATTTATTTAGGAATGACAAAAAAAGCCAGCAGGTGATTCTTTTGTTCTCTGACAGTGACAATATTTTTTTTGTATATAAAAAAGGCTTTCAAGAAAAGCTTTTCAAGTCGACGCCATCAGAATTTTTTCAACAGAGCATTTTGACAGAAGATACCAATTTGCTGAAATGAAAAATATTGAAAAAAAAATGCTACAAAAAGGTCACAGTTTTGTAGAGAAAAAATATAAAAGGAATGCTTTCAATTCATAAATTTTTCATTAAAAAATTTTGCAATTTCACACTGATATTTTGAATGTTATATGTTATGTAGGGTGTTTTTTTTAACATTGTGGCTGACATGTCGTGAAATCATCACGGTGCATAATAACATCTTATCATCTCTAGCGCAGAGTGTTGCCTGTTTGTTGTAGTGAAACAGTTTGGCACTTGATCAAAGTGTCTCCTGCCTGTCTTGAAAAAAAAAATAATGTCAAACTTCCATTACAACACAGACAGGAGACACTTTGATCTAGAAAAGAAAATATGTTAGTGTTTACTAAGTGGCAGATGGTTTTAATAGTTCTAAAATGAAACAGAATAAAAAAAATAGGAAGATATTCTTATATAATATGCGACACTAATGAAATGCCATGAAATGATACAAGAAGAAAGTAACATAGAGAAAAAGTGAAGTGAAAGCAGGGAAGAACATTTATAGAGGGTGACTGTTTTTTTGGTGGAGGTCTGTCATTTGCCATTCACTTTTGACCAGGCTGGCTTTGCTGGGTGCTGAGCCTCCCCCCCGCACCAGCGCTGGGATGGGGCACGGAGCAGGGCTGGGGGCCGGGAACATCTGTCTTGTTTAAAAGGATGAGGTTGACCAGTCCAGCAAGGATGACTCTCACCTTGTTGCTTTTGGCTTGTTTAACGTCAAAGAAAAAATTCCAGATGAGCAAGAGCATATTTTTGGTGAATACATTTCTTAAACAAAAATGAAACCTAAAAGAGCTGCCTGGTCTGGTGTTTATGAGCAGAAACTTGAGTTGGTTGGACTAGATGACCTTTGAAGGTCCCTTCCAACCCAAACTATTCTATGATTCTACAGTTAACTGTGGTACCTGGGGTTCTGAACGAGAGTGCTGAGTGACAAGTCTGACTCAAACCATCAGGCATCTGCTATTTGGGAAGTGGGCACCAACATCACACCATTGTGCGTAAGCATTTGTTTGCAATAATAATAATAATACTTTTAAAAGTTCCAGCATCAAACAGACTCTTATGATAGTATACACACAGCATAAGGCATCCAGAAACAAACACACATGCAGTCTTCACACAAATACACCCCAGCAAGTGTGGAGGGAAATCATCAGACCAGCTCACCAATATGGCAAAAATGAACAGAAAAGCAAAAATATTCTTTTCTGTTCCAGCTCCTTGCCATTAGGTAGGTTGGTAAAATCCCAGTGAGGGTTCCCACTCCCCTTTCTCTGCTAACTCATCCTGCTGTATTTTAACTCTTAACTAATAATGTACAGCCGTCACCACTGACACAGCAACAGCTGAGATGTTGGGTACATGTGTCCTGCAAATGCTGGATGTGCACGGGCAGCTGCCAGTTGCACGGCTGGCTGGTGGTGCAGCATCATACTGGTGTCCCAGTATGGGCTCCCAGCTGCATAGGCATCTGCCAAATGGAAGAGCTGACTGCTGGCCTTCCTGGATCAGGCGTGAGGCACGAGACAGCCAGAAACCTGTTTGCCTTTATGCCATCAAAACTGGGGGTGTCCAAGCCCAAGGCACAGCTGCTCTACCAGGAGAGGCAGCTGCGACACGAGGTGGCTGTGCTCCCCAAAATATTCCTAAGGACCTAATCCTGCAATCTTCTTGCCTGCCGAGGTGCTGGACTTCTATCCACCTTACCTGTCTGCAGGATGGAGCTGGCACAGCTCGCAGTGTGCCCTGAAAACTCATCACCATGGCATTCCTTATATGTGGCTTTGTTGGGTGCTGCCTGTAATATTGGATATTAGGAAAATTTTCCTCACAGAAAGGGTTGCCAGGCACTGGAACAGGCTGCCCAGGGAAGCGGTGGAGTCACCATCCATGGAGGTGTTTAAAAGACACATAGATGAGGTTCTTAGGGACAGGGTTTAGTGACAGTGTTAGGTTAATGGCTGGACTTGGTGATCTTGAGGGTCTCTTCTAGGCAAAATGATTCTATGATTAGGAAAAAGGCAAAGAGAAAATGTAGGGGGACAGCACAATGTTGAAAGGGAACGATGTTTAGTGGGCCATCAGGCTGGTTTCTTCACCAGTGTGCTGTCACTCAGATCAGGTGCTGGTAACCTCATGCCAAATCCTAAAAACACGAGGAGGGCTGGGGAGGAGGCAGACCCCATGTCCCAGAGGCTCTGACACAGGGATCACAACCACTTTTACCTGGAAAAGCCCGTGGGAAGGTGAGGAACCACATGGATACCGGGGGCACATCACCCCGATGCTCTTCTTTCGCACGTCTGCATCTATGGGGTGAAGCAGCCAATGCCCCCACCACCTTCAGGAGCTTAATGGGGTAATTTGGGAATGGTGGAAGCCCTCCTGCTGAAAAGGCAGCAGCTTTCCATTGTGTTCTTCATAACACATGTCCACGTACTTGCAGAAAGCAAGAAAGTGGTGCAGAAAGCAAGAAAGCGGTGCACAAAGGGTTACTGCAGGAGGAAGCACCAGGGAAGGACAGATTTCAAGCCCCATGTCAGCCAAAACCCTGAAACTGTAGGAAGCCGTGCTGAAAAGAAGGAAAAAAGAAAAAAAAGAAAAAAAAAAGAAAAAAAAAAAAAAAAAAGGAGATTTGAATAGATGCAAGCTTGGTGAGGGGGATGAAGAAAGAGAAAAACACCGCAGGCATGAAACCCTTCCAGCTGCTTTCCACAGACCCAGCACAGCAAATTCGTTACAGGAAATAAAGCATAGAAAGGGCGTGAGATGGGCCAAGGTGGGGGGGCACATGGAGGGATGCTTTCAGCTTCCAGCGAGGCTGGAGGGCTGAGCTCACCTCCGCACATGGGCCTGTGGCCAGTGCCGAATTTTGGGCACTCTCAGAATCTGGGGGATGTGGATGGGGTTGGATGGGAGAAATGTCCCATGAGCACCAGCACAAGCAATTGCAGCACCTCTGGCATCCGACCTGCTAAGGGTGAAGTGGGGAGAAGCTGCGAGAAGAGCAGGTATTGGCTGCTTGGTCTGTCCTCTGTGGTACCCAAATGCGCTGCAGTCTCTGCAAGCATTTGGGAGAAGGATGCTCTCAACACATGTTTTGGAACATGCTGCAAGACCTGTCAGTCCTTTGTGCAACACACAAATTAGCAAAAAAGAAACAAAAAAAAAAAGGAGGAAGAGAAGTCACTGAGCTCCTCAACCATCTCCGGTTCATGGAAATGTGCATCAGTTTCCCACTGCTGTGCAGGCAGGTGAGGTCACCTTCAGTAGCGGTGACCTTGCACATCCACAGGATGCTTTTCACTCCCGGGAACTTTGCAAACCTTAGTTTAGCCCTGAGTAGCATATACAGGTTTTGATCGTAGATATTTAGCAATGAGCTAGAACTGAGCATGTCGCCCCACTTCCCCACTAGCCAGCAGAGAGGAAGAGGGGGAGACACCTCCCTCCACACCTGAATTATGTTACCTCTGGATGGGACACGTTGCCCTCATGCTGACCTGCAGCAGTGCCTGGGCTGGTGCTCAGGCAGGGATGCTGCCTGGTGGGATGCCCTAAAGGAGGGACATCTCTGGTCCACTCACACCATCACCACGAGGTGCCATTTACTGTCTCATCCCCTCTGCAGCTCTGGCCACCAGCCTCAGCCGAGCAGCACCTGTACCAGGTGCTGGTGGCTTCTACTGGTTGTAGAAGCAAATTAATGAAGAAGGAGGGGAAGAAAGACATTGCATCCTCGTGTCCAAGAGATATAAGTCTTTGCTCTGTATAGGAGATGAAGTAGCTAATAAGAAGATGCCCTTTCTGATATGACATGCTGTGCTGGGAGTTCCATTTGTGAAGGTCACCAGTCATACATGGTGGGAAGGCAACATAATCATATTCTTCAATCACTTCCCCAAGGTGGGACCCTGGAGCTGTGAACCCAAACCCCTGCCAAGCCCCTGGGGGTGGGACAGGGAGCAGTTACCAGCAAGGCAAAGATTAGGGTCAATGTCACACCATTGCAGAGAAGAACTGTGGGAAGTGAAATGGTGGCTGATCCCATATGAAAGAGGGTTTATGTGTAAAACCTGTGAGGCTAAAGCTATAGAGGCCAACCTGAGGTGTGGTTTGCATTTTTGACCTTTGGTGTTTAGGAGAGGTTTACAAAAACTAGCTCAAATACATAGAAGGTTCAGACCTGTGCATGTAAATTCTGAGGTCACTAAGGGCCCTCCCTGGAAAGAAATGAGCAGGGGGTGGATGGGGACAGTTCCAGTGACAGGTACCAACAGAAACAAAGGCTGTTGCTTCACTCTTGCAGGTGGCAGACAAGAAGCAATGGCCTGAAGATTGAAGGAGGAGCAGGATTCAGGTTAGACTTTGAGATAAGGGCTGAGTGGTGGGGAGAAGTCACCCACCGAGGTGAAGCCATCCAGACTCGCACGGAGCTTGACAAATGATTCGGAAATGGCTTCTGCCAGCAGGAAGCGTTTGTCTAAACACAGCCCCCCTGGCTGTCTTATTCAAGAACAAAGTCAGATTTTCTGGGAGCCAGCACTAAACCCAGGTCATTATCAGCACAGTGTTTCCAAGATGGGTCTCCAGATAATGAAACTAATTCTGTTTCTCAGGCGAAATTTCCATGTAATTCGCTGGCAGCTGAGCGCAAATAATGAACACCGCTTGGGGTTCAACAGTACAAATGTTTTTGCTCAGAAATCAATCCGTCGATCAAGGCGTTCATTTACTGCTAGAAAAATTGTGTCGTCTCCTGAATCCAGCCGTGTGCTTTAGAAAATGAAGCTACCTAATCTGCTGTGCACTGTTGACTTGCTTTTGGTCACAACTCGCTTCAGCTTCCGCGCTCGCTGCTGCCTCCTCCTCCTCTCCATCCTCCTCTCAGTGCTTCAGGTGCTCTGGGGCAGATTTTGTGTCATTTGTTGCTACTGGGCCGGTTTGATGTGCCGAACATGCAGGGAGTACGCACTGGAGGCAGCATTTGTGCTGTCTGCCCAAGGATGCCTGAAACTGCTGGGTACCTTGTCACAGCAAGGAATAACTCTCTGTAGATAATGATAACATAACAGGTATGTTTAAGACGCTGTGTTTTGTTTTTGTTGTTGTTTGTTTGGTTGGTTTGGTTTTTGTGTTTTGTTTTGGGGGGGTTGTTTGTTTGTTTTTTTAACCTTTTCCTTCTTAGTTAAAGGTCACAGAGTCAAAAAGCCACAGAAGCCCAAGTATGGCTGTTGTTAAAGAACAGGACTAAGTACCAAATGCAGCTTGGCCAGACTTTGTTGAACCCATGCAATTCTGGGATGCTGCAAGGAGATAGATAGCCTTACAAAATTATTTGTACCAACATGCTTGTCCTTGTATAAAAACGTCATGTTGGGATGTATCCCTCATGACCACTGGAGCATGTGAAAAGCAATGCTTTCAAAATGCACTTTAAGGCTTGTGAAAGCTTGAGCAGGTTTGAAGGGCCGTCAGGTACCAAGAGAGCGTGGTGCAACACAGAGATCTGACCCTCACAGCCCTCTCAGGAGCCCCATCCCTTCCTAGGAAGGTGTCCCATTTCATCCCTGTTAGAAGTCTCTAATAAGCTTGTAACCTAAAATTGAACCACAAGAGCAGATTTTTGTCATCTGGGCTCACTAAAGCTTTTTCAGATGGCAGCAGTGCCAGTCACTGCACTCTCACACCACATGCCAACCTGCAGCCTGTGAGAAGACCCCAAGCAGCATCTCCACACTGCCCAGTTACCCACCTGCTGAGCAAAACTCCCGCCGGCTTTCACGTCCAGACACATTTGTCAGCAAAACTTAGCAGCAGTTAAACAATGAACGCTGAAATTTTGGGGAGGAAAGGTGACCAAATGAACCTTTTTTTTTTTGCATTTTCCAGAGCTTTTTCTTAAGCCACAAAGACAGCTTTCAGTGGGAACAATGCCAGGCTGGGGACTGCTTTGTACCTTCCAGCTCAGCCCACTGCCTCCCCTCCCTCCCACCCTTCAGAAGCATGTTCATACCTGGTCCATGGACAACAAAACCAAAGAGAGACAGCAGCTGGGTCCTACAGAAGACTTCTCCTGTGGCCATGAGAATTTGGGTGGGGACAGAGGGAGAAAGAAGATTTCGGTTGCTAGCGCTTTGCTCTTTTGCCCTACTAGCTCATGTGAAAATAGTCGCAGAAAGACAAGATAAGGAACTCTGTGGTTTCAGCTTCTAACCTCAAACAGTAAACGCTCCTCAAAAACAGTTTACAATGTGGTCATGTTGCTTCGAAGAAAGGACAAGGAGCCCAACTGAAAAAAAACACAATATAGTAATTGGAAAATAGCATTTAGTCACAGAGGAGCTGTAAATAAAATAGAGGATGCTCCAGGATCTGACAGCTCTAACAGCCCAATAGCATTTCTCTCCCAGGAGGTTTCTTCTTCTTTTTCTTTTGTTGAGATGCCTCGGTCACTATTGATACAGACACATCCTCCCAACAACCAGCTAAATTATGTCCCCTTCCTCAAACCCCATTAAAATAGATGCTTTTCAGCATGTGCCAGGAATATCCTTATGTGAAAAGTGCTAAGATGTTGCAACTTCTATTCAGTTTATTTCAAGTCAGTACAATGACACAGCGTGAGGCAGGGCTCTGGAGCTGGGGAAGAAAACAGAAAGGAGAAGTTCATTAATTTATAGTAATTTTGGACTGCTGAGTTTCATTTTCATGCATGCTGCTAGCGTGGTACTCACAGAACACGTTGAAGATTAGAAAAAAAAAGAAAAAAAGAAGAATTAAATACTGATATAATAACTACGGCACTTAACAAATTCACAGAAAAAACCCCACAAAAAAATAATAAAAAAAAACCACCAGCATCAAAAACCAAAACCCAACAAAACCAGATGTTCTCTAAATGCAAAATGCAGCTGTTGCCAGGACTGAAATAACAGCTGACATCTACTGATAATTACTCATTAAACTTGTTCAATGGGTAGAGTTTAGCCGCAGCGACGTACAGACTTGTGTAACGGGCTTGATTCCTTCCCCCTGGCTCTGAAGAGTAACTGAATTTCTACTTTGGCTTTCCCTTTTTTTTTTTTTTTTTGTTTTAAAAAAAAATCCCTTCCCATTTTTAGTTTTGGTGCCATTAGTGTCTTCCAACAGCCCTCCCCTCCTCTCCCCCTGCTCTGGGTACGCACCTCGTGAAGATGAGTCCTGGGGCAGGTCCCTGTTGGCACAGGGCGGGCTTTGGGCAGACCCTCCAGCTGTGCCCGACCCCTGAGACAATGGGTGAGCAGAGAAGGAGGTTCAGAGTGATCAGCTTGAGGGGTCTCATCCACACTGGTCTCCCCCACATGGGCGATGCACCCATATGTTACTGAGTGTGACAATCAAACTTCGAACACAATTTTGGATCAAAAAGTGCAAAATCCTGCTAACTGGCACAATGCAACTCAGCAGGAGCATCGCCTTGACCCAAGGGGTGAGACCTGGAGCTGAGTGAGACCATGGGCAGAGGAAGCGCTGGAGCAGTAACCGAAAATCTCAGGCTGTTCGTGCCATCAGCAGGAACTCCTGATGTTAGTCAGGGGCACTCCAAGTGCAAATGCTGCTTCGCACATCAACAAGTGGTGGTAGCGAAAGAAAAAAGCAGATTGACTCAGTTTAAAGTAAACATGAAAAAAAATCCAACCAAACCCTTGAATCTTGTTATCAGAAAGGCACTGGGCTGTAGAAACACAGCGTTTTAAATTAGCTTGTAATAGTTTACTTTGAGTTGAGGGTTTTTGGAAGGAAAGTAAATCTACTGTTTTTCCCTAAGGACTGGAACACATCAAGGACTACATCCACGCTTTGCTTTCCACTATCTCCTTTTGTTGGTGGATTTAGATGAGGCAAGAACTGTAAATGAGTTTTAAATTAAGGCAGGCTAGGCTTAAATTAAAATCCCTCTTTCATAAGTCAGCTTTTGGCTATTTTCAGCTTCAGCAGCCCAAACGCTGGAGAGGGGTGTTGGTGGATGGGTGGACCCGCTGTTGGTGGAGCCCAGGCAGAGCTGCCACAGCCACAAAGGGGAGATTTTGGCACCCTTTGGCCACAAAGCCACCCCTCCCCTGAGCCATCTGTATGCAGAGATGTACATGCACACTCACATACGTATTTATTTTTCACAGGGTGGGGTCTCACACTTCCTCTACTGGTTTCACTGGGGAAGATGCACTCTTTGCAATGAACTGGCATGTTTTTTTTTCCTCCGTTTTGAAGAGGATGCCAAGGAAGAAGGAACCTTGCCTGCCCCAGGAGCAGGGGGAGCATACCTGAGGTGTCCCCTCAAGAGCCCTGTCACCCCCTGTGCCACCCCAGTACTGCCTCACCAGGGCTGGGCCGCCTTTCCTCTCCGGTGGGAGGGGGTTTCATTGTGCTTTTCACTTGCCATCCACATCCACTGTTTGGCCATCATTACTTTCTCATTTCATAGATATATGAATTAATTGTAAGCATATTTACACATATAATTTTACGCATATATTTGTTGTATATGTTTTATTGTGTATAATTCTTTTACACATACATTTTGTCAGGGGGAGGGTATGCAGCGGGGGCTGCTGATGCCCGCTCTTCTGGTCCCCCATGCATGTGCAGCCCCCCAAGTCCCCTTTCCCACCACAGGCTATGGCACTGGGACACACGTAGGGCTTTGCGGGAGGTGGGCACGCCTGCCAGGGGAAGCCCTGTGTTTCTTCCTTAGCCCCATAGTCTGCCCTGACTGTGTGACCCCCCCATGCATCCTACCACCTGTATCACATCATGCGCTGCCATACCTGCCCCTGCAATGCTCCCACGTGCCCCTCACGTTGCCCACATGTTCCTTCATTCTCCCACTTCTCAGTGCACCCCTGCGTGTATCCTGCTGTCCTCCCATGGCTGTCCAGCTGTGCTTTTCCACATGTCCAGCCGTGCTCCCATGTGTCCCACCACAACCTCATGAGTGTCCCCCTTCACAAGCATACCCAGTGTGCTCCATCCACGCTGTCTCCACATGTCCCTCTGCACCTTCATGAGTGTCCCTGTGTGCCATGCATGTGCCTCACACACTCCACATGTCCCACCAAAACCTCTGAATGTCCCCAGTGGTCCCAAATGCATGTCCTACCACACCTCTACATCTGTTCCCCACATCTTCTCTGTGTATCCCACACGGAGCCTCCCTGCTGTCCCATCTCTTGCTGTCCCTGGGTCCGTGGAGGCTGCTGACACCTTGATACAATGTGCTGCCAAACCCTTAGGTGGCAATTTGTGAATTTGGGATAAATGGCTCTCATGACAGCAAGGATGCTGTCTGAGTTGAAAGCAAAGACCTTTTCCTCTTGTGATGCATGCTATCATCCTCTGATGAGCACTGCTTATTTCAAGCCCTTTGAATATAGGGTTTCCCTTGGGGGAGAAATCTGGGACTCGAAACGTGAGTGTTTTGGTGTAATTTGCCCACTTGTGATGGACCAACTGGTTCTTGAAATGAGAGTGCAGGCAGCTCTCCAGTTTCTTCAGTCTGGGGCTGTCTCAGCTTTCACGATATAGCACGTCCCCAAGAATTATTTCAAGCTGTAGTGTGGAAAATACATGGTAAACTGTCCAGCTGCTTGCAGTAGCCCTGCAACAAGACTGATATCATAGAAGTGTGACCACAGGTGGCAAAAGAGAGAGCGTGCTCTTTGGTGTAGCTGCATGGCCATAACCAGACTAGATTGTTACTAACAACCAGAAAGCAATAAACCTATTGCTACTTGCTTTTTAAGCCAACTTTCAGCTGACAAACAAGCAAACAATGTGACGGAGCTTCCCAAGGTTGGTATTCTGCTGTTTGCCTTGGGTGTTGACATTTCAAACCCCATCGTTAAGTTCTGGGAAGAACTTCAGTCATTGATGGGGACTGTGCTATCCTTGCAGAAAGGCGTAGGGGCCTAATTTTCATATTTTCTCATTTTACTGGGCATGGAGAAGGGAAGGTTATGTCTGTGACACTGCGTGGTACAGAGACCTCCCATCCGGGATATGTACCGAGGTGACACTGTGGCTGACAGAGCAGGCTTGGCCACCTGGGTTAGGCGGGTTTCACATCCATCCCAGTGTCCTCCTCCAGCTGCGGCCAAATATTTTGGAAGGAGGGAGAAGAGGGTTTGTGAATCTTCCTCTTCCAACATCTGGGATCTCTGTGCCTTTCCTGCAGGTTCCTAGTGCTTGATTTGCTCTTTTGACCACTGCTGGGTGTTGAGCTTGTGTTTTGGTGGACACTAAACACAGGACCGAGCTCTTGACTGACAGTGCCCACATGAATCTAGGACTCTCTTTTCTCACTCCAAATACTTAATTTTGCAGTTATCTGTGTTGAATTTCTGCCCTTTGACCACTTACACCATCTGCAGTTCCCACAGCATGTCCTTGTCCTCAGATAACTTCTTATCATCGGCAAACTGTCTCACCTCAGTCCTCACCCCTTTTCCAGGCCATTTATGAAGACGCTGAGCAGCTGAGGTCGCTGCACAGACCCCATGGAAGGTCACTGCTATCATGCCGCCGTTGTGAGAACTGGCTGTCTGCTCCTGACCTCCGTTTCCTGTTTTTCAGCCCGTTATCTACAGATAGCAGGACCCACTTCTTACGCCCGAATGGCTGCATTTCCTGAGGAGTTTTCTCTGCAGGCGTCGGTTCGTCCTGAGCAGCTCCTTGGGCTAATGGAGCTGTTGTGCCTGCAGATAAGGGCATGCTGGTCCCCGGTCACCTTGGAGCAGCTGTACACGTGCCTGCAGGTCCAGAGCCGCTCCACCAGCTTTGAACACCTCACTCAGGTGTCTTTGGCAGAAGCACGTATGCTTTGGATCCCCTCTGTGGTCAAGAGGAGAGAGGGGCAACTGTAGACCCTCCAAGCGCCCATCATCCAGGGCAGGTGCCCATCATCTAGGGGTCCTGCAGCCACCGAGGTGCTGACATGGGGCTGAACAGCAAATGTCCCCGCTCAGCAGAAGTCTATAAGTACGTGTGGTGTATTTGGTGTGTGCACACATGCCACTGGGACCAGTACAGTTTCTGAACAAAAACAGGTGATTTTGCAGCTAGGATGGGGCCCGTAGCACATGCTTTTAGCACTACTGTTTTTCTCATGTGGTGTTGAGTCAAGTCCAAGACCTTTACTGACTCTGCTCTTACTGTGATTGATTCCTCCTGGTTGCCGTTAAATACTCACAGCATATAACCAGCAACCATGTTGAGTTGCCCCTCACCAGCAACACCTGAGACATCTGTACATCATCTATAAGAGCATCCTGGTAGCCCACACTGGACGGGCATGACTTGTTTCTCTTCACTCAGCTCTGGATAACAAAAATAACAGGAAATGGCCGCAATTCTCTTATTGTTTTATTGAATGATAATTTTCTTCTCTCTCTCCGCCCCACTGAGGGACTTTTTGGCAGTTTGCAAACATCCCCCTGTTCACATTCACTGAGTGTTACTGCAGGCATTTCTTTCATGTGACAGCTTGAAAAAGGGATGTGAAAGCTTTCCTTCTTGTCTTCCTGGCCTTTCCCTCCATCATCTGACCCTCATGAATGCTCTCCAGCAAACAGTTTGCCTTTCTTGCATGGTAAGATCTGGAAATAATTGCCTGCCACAGCACTTATTTCCATCAGTGAATAAGCTTGTGTAATCATGCTGTGGTCTTTGCTCCACAGTTCATTTTCTTAACTCAGAAATGTACTTTTTTTTTTTTTTCCCCACCATTGCATACATTCTGTTTATCCCCATGATTCACTGTTGCCAATAAAGTAGGAAAATAAGGGATAATCACCACTTAAATACTTTCAAACCAGTGCCATGTGTGGGGGAAAGAAATCCCAAACCAAAGAAAAAGTCCTAGCATCCTCGAAAGAATGTGCATCGAATATGTCCTAGCCTTTCCTGATGGATCATATGTAAAATCATGGTCCTGACGATCTGAAAAGCCACCTCGTGATTCCTCGAATTCTCCGACCACAGATGAAAGGTTGGCTCAGATCAGCAGCTCAGTTGTTATGGTTCTCACTGATCATTTGTTTGTGTTTGCTATAGCAAGCTCTGGGAGCAGCAAATGTCATAATCTTGTGTTATTGTATAGCTCCGAGGAGATTACTGATAAATAACAATAATATACACACGCGCATAATGAACAGAGGCAGCAGCCAAACAGAAAAATAATTGCTGTCTTGGTGGAGCTTATTAACTTAAATTAAGCAGAAACAGTTTTTGGGGGTGGATTCCACCCTTTTAATTTCCTGAAAAAAAACAAAGCCAATGTACATCTTTCAAAATACGTGCCCTGGGAAATGTACTGCATGGAGCTGTGCATATGTGTGTGCCTTTTTTGTTTTTGATTGTGTGTCATATTCACCCTGGGACCAGCCACAGAGAATTACACTGGCCCTGTTTGATCCGGACACCAGCATGATCCAACACCCATCAGAGAATGTGTTTCCTCACCAAGCATCGCTCCTGTGCAGTCAGCTCCATGAAGTGACCCAAACCCAGCTGATCTGAATGTCCTCCCTAAATAAGAATGAAATTTCAGCGTCTCAGGATGGGTCCAGAGTCCCAGCATACACCATGGAGAGGTTGTTCCTACCTCCCCCCAAAGCCACGGGGGTCTCTGCTCTGGGGCCCCTGGTGCAGCTGACCCACCATCACATATCCAAACAGAGCTACTCCAGGTTGTGCTAAAAACAAAGGAGCTCGACAATACAACTGACTGCCCAAACCATTTCTCTAGCTCCAGCGCTGCCCGAAAGCCAACCTGCAATGGCTACTTGGTTGCTGCTACCTGGTCTTTCTGTAAAGGAAATTATTCCAACAAGAAAAATCTGGGCAAGCTTTGGCCAGATTCAACTATACCTGCGAGCTGCCTTTTGCCATTTCACTTAGGCAAAGAAACAGGAAACCCAGATTAAGTAGCTACGTGTTTAGCAGACTGAGCTCTGTTTTACAGCTTAGGAGTTATCTAAAGGATAGCAAATCTACCCTGAAAAAATACATGCTTTAGAGATAAAGGTGAAATCTTGGTTATACTGAAATTTGTGAGACTTTTCATAGGGTTTCTCACCCACCACTCTGGGAGTCCTGTCTGGTATTCAACATCAAGCCACCATCTTTAGGTTAATCTCTGCGGGTGCTAGAGTTCAGTTAATCACAGCTGAAATTCATCAAGTTGACAACTGCCAAGGAGGATTGTCATTTCTGTTGGCTGGCATTAGCGTGAAGTCAGAGAAGTTATTCTCAGTACGTACTGGTTTAATTAAAATTAGTCGAATCCTCAGTTAGTGGAAATTAGCAAAGAGGGAAATGTTAGGGAATTCCTTGCTGCTGAACTGTGGAGAAGTGTCTGCAGTGATGGGGTTCCCAGGTCCCTCACTTGGCTAATGAGGTATGGATCGGGTGCCCTCAGTGCAAATAATCAGCACAGTCTGGAATCGCACTCCTGGGAAAACCCGTCTGCCACGCTCCCGCACCACGGCTCGAGTCTTCTCCCATTCCGAGTTAATAATAAACACAAGCCAGCTAAGTGATATACGTGACATGTTTATTACCACGTCCTTTAGAAGCAATTTCCTTTCTGCTGTTTTCTCACAGACAGTGTAATTACTGACTTAAAGAGAACAGAAAAAAAAAAAAGAAAAAAGTTTCCAGATTTGATCTTTCCCAGATGAAATAGCAAAATTAATGAACCAATGTATTCTCTTCAGAGACGTAAGGAGACATACCTTAGGGTTAACAGCTGCATTTCAGCAGGTCTTCAAGTCAAGTGACGCAGTGAAATCAACTCCATATAGGTACAGCTTAGCAACAGCAGGTTTTTAAATGGTTATACCCAAGCCATTGGTTTGTGCCTACGTAAAAGGCAGGCATCATGACATTCCCAGCTATGCTTTGCAAAACAAACTCAGACACTGTTTCTCACATAACAGGTGATTGCTCAGTTCCATACAGGAAAAGAATATATAAAATTTGAGGCAAAATCCTAAGGCTGTTGGAAGAGGTGATCACTGATTTCATTAGAGCTAGGATTTCCCTAGCATGCTGCCTTGTCTTGGTTGAGCAGGGGGAAACACAGTGCATTTCGTGTTGCATGTTTTTCCTGTCCTGCTTTGTAGCCCCATCACCAGGGAAGCCCTTTAATGCAGGACAAAAAATAATGTGCTTATTGCAAATTGCTCACCAACGGGTGACCTAAACTGTCCTAATAATTGCATAAAACTAAAGACTGAGAGGAGTATGAGGGTGTGCAGGCTGAGAAGCAAGGGGGAAAAAGGCTGTTGGAATTTTCTGCACCGATATGCCCAGTGAGAAATAGTTTCCATGCATGCTTTCAACCTCTTCTGCTTGGAAAGAAAGGACACAGCCCTAAGGCACAATCACTACAATGGACTCTGTGTAAGATGCTGCTTATGAGCATCTGTCAAACTGCAGTGAGGGCAGGGCAGTGTGGCAATGTGTCCTCATTCAGCAGCACTTCCCACGGGCGATGGGTCATGCTGGGATCCGGCAGGCTGTTGCTTGGTTCTGGCACGGGGACGTGATCTAAGGTGCTGCTTTTTTAACCTCTGAAGTCCCAAATGATTTGGCTTTTGTCATTCTCAGAGGGCCTGACTTAAGTCTCTCTGCCCAGGGGCCATCACGAGCAGGACCAGGTGGTCCAGATGGTCCAGTGGGCAGGACCTGGATGTTAAATCATCCCCTGGAAAGTACTTTCTGCTTCCCTGTTGGTCCAAGATTTGGAGACTTCCAGGGCATACTGCAAAACCTGCAGTTTTGCAGTAGTCTGCCCACTCCATATTAGTTTTCAAGAAGGGTAATTTAGCGGTAGAAAAACAAGGAGGTAGAGACAGCCAGCAGGAGGGTGACATGACGGAGTAGTGATAGACAAAACATGTGTGCCACGTTGCAAGGCAGATGAGGCCACCCCACTCACTCTTCTCCATTCTCACCAGAGCAAGGGCACCCCAAGGGCACCACCAGTTCAAGCACAAGGGGAGCCCCTGGGAAGGGTCAAACCGCTCTTTTGTCCATGGGAGGTCTCAGTTTTTGGGGGCCACTGTCCGGTGAGGCTGGTCCCGAAAGCCACCCCTGCAAGGGTGGACATTGGGAGCCCCCCAGAAAATCCCCCCAGCTCTGAAAGCCCTGGCCTGTAACTCCTCATGGCCAAGCCAACTGGTCAATGGATCTAGTGCCACAGCACAGTTTCTGCTTCTTGCCAGGCAGCTGTTGTGAGACTGGCTTGAATGGGGCTGTTTACTACAGCTGAGGGGAGAGATGGGTACCCTCGGGTTTGGGATGCTGGGATATCCCTGCGCTGTGGGTCAAACATAAAGGAATAATTAAGTTTAATTCTTCCGAGGAAGAAATTACAAGTTGGATTTCAGCTGGTGTAAATCAGCATGGCTCTGCTGGGGTCAATGGAACAAACCCAGCTTGTGCCAGCACAGGCTCTGGACTGGTGCCTGTCATTGTGCACAGTCACGAACACCGCTGACTGCCATGAAATCAGAATGAAAGATTAATAAAATAATATTTTGCATTGTCCTCAGCACAGACAGGCCATTTGGAATAGCACAGCAGCCACGTATTGCCAGTGGCTCCGACCCATGCTGTTTTCAAAATTCACTGGTGTGCGTGGAAATTAATACGGCTACATGGTGAAAAGTATTATTCTCTGCATTATTTGGTAATTTAGGCTTATGACTAAACCATTCACTTCATTTAGTCCTATAGTTTTTCTTTTGATTCACACACAGCGCTTCCAACTGGTTCAGAAGCTGAGCTGTTCTCTAGAAAATATTCCTGGGAACCAGGGATCTGGTGCCTGCAGGGAGTTGCCTGTATGCTGCCCAGTGGAAGTCAGGTGTGTCAGGGAAAACGTGTCTTCAGTTCATCTCCTCCTGCACCTCCTCCAGAATTCCTCTTCATTGACAGTTGCTCTCAGATAATGATTCATTACAATTTACAATAACCATGGTCATTAGGCAAATGGAAGTCCACTCTATTGCTTTTACAACATGTGTGACATTGATCCAGTGAAACACTCAACACACAGATTTTTTATTTTGAAACAGATTTTAGGACTATGTGCTACCCTGACATTCTGCCCTACGTGCTAGTCTGACATATTTCCTTAAACAAGAAAACAAGTTTTTGTGAAGTCCAGTCATTTGCTATCATTTAGACTTCTTTCCCAAAACTGTAAATTTTTGTAGATTGTATCTCAAGCTCACTTGATGTGATGTTGCTTGGATATTAAAAGGTATTATTGCCATAAACCCAGTAACACTAGATTTGCTATTTAATCGTATCACACTTCTGATTTGCAGCAGAAGGAACTTCATGGTCCAGCTAGACACTGAAGCTGAAAAAAAACCACAAATTAAATTTTATTTCTTGGAGATGTAATAGCCTTTATTCTTGCAATTACTCACCTATGTCTTCTCAGATTAGAGCTAATTACTGAAAAAGATGAGCTGTTCATGCTTTCATTGTTACAGCTGGGGTGATACTGGATCACTATGACATGGTGCATGTTCATTGCACTTTGAGACACATATTCTCAAGTGAAAATTGACAGAACAATTTCAGCAGACATAAAACCTTCTCCTGAATTTGCACAAGGCCCGCAGATGCTGCTGCCATGCAGTAAGTTTTTGCAATATTTTCTTTAAAGATGGATCAGCAGAATCGAGACTGTGATGTTGTTTTACAGGTTATGAATGCATCAATCCCCAAAGGCACTGGTGCTTCAATTTTATGTCCATGGCATACCGAGGGTGGCTTGCTGTGCTTTTCCTCCTGCAGAATGAGCCTTGCTAGGCCAGCTGGAGGACAACAGAAACCTTCATCTACTAAAGAGTTGTCGAGTGTCTGCAGATCCCTTTTTGATTTCTCCTAAGCTGGAAAAGACTTCTCAAACTAAGGGGTTTCCAAACATCTGTTGCTGGGACAGCCTTGGTTCCTGACCTTGGCTGGCCTCAGGTTTCATCCGCTACATCGCGGGGACCATCTTCG
This sequence comes from Streptopelia decaocto, assembly GCF_964273445.1. Lineage (NCBI taxonomy): Eukaryota > Metazoa > Chordata > Aves > Columbiformes > Columbidae > Streptopelia > Streptopelia decaocto. Next base: position 180,533,168 of record NC_138663.1, on the reverse strand, counting down.
TAACTCAAACTGGCACAACTTTGGATCTCACAGAGCAATCTCACCCATGGTACCTATATCAGACGTACCTTAAAAGCAGCTCCGATTTCCCCTGGATCTCCTGTTCTATGTCCTGCTAGTTGAGACAGGTATTTGTTGCCTGGGACACCATATCTGCATTGCATGAATTATAGTGGCAGACATGAGGTTGAAACAAATTCCTTTGGCAGGATTAATGCCTGGATTTCCAGGGGGTGTTGCCTTGATCTTAAGACTTGGTTCCTTAAGGAACCCAATGTTTTTCTGTTGATCCAGGGATAGTGGAAGAAAAAAAGATTGTCTAAACAGGAGTCAGAGCTGCTGAATGCTCAGATCTGGCCCTCTTCCCTCTCCTTTTTCTCTTCATTGACTACTGAGGAAGCACGTAGGCATTAGTTTTAGCTATTAGCACCCTGTTTCTACTCTTCAGAGCATTCTAAGTTGGTGCTTTGCTTGTGTCTGTATCTTTTCTGGTTTTACACATTATTACTCCCTGATAATCACATGTTCGACTTAATTTCCTGGTTACACCTGGAAAAGCTTCCCTGTTGGGAGCAGGACATGAGATGGGTTTCATTCCCTGCTGCAGCCCCTGGATTAGCTGCAAGATGAGAGGAGACGAAGCCAGCTTTGCCCAGCTGGGAGAGGAGGGGGGGTGGTGGGCAGCCTTGCTGTCCAGCCTGGGGGGACGTTCCGTCTCAGCCCTCTCTGCTTTGGCCTGTGGAAGGTGTCCAGCCGAGCATTTGCCCAACTTTGTAAAACACTTTGCTGTTACAGGTGGGCTGCACTTTCCAAGCATTTCTAACTGTTCTCTCACCCTTGTGTTTGGCTCCCCTCCTGTCTTCATTTAAATCCCCCTTGAACACTCACTCCTTCCAAGAGGCCTATAAATGCTAACCTATGTCAAGATAATGTCATTATCACTACCATCAATAGAGTAACTCATCAAGTGCTGAAATAAATCACTTTCCCTAGGGATTACTGCCTAAAAGCCAAATGTAATCAGTAAAGCTTGGGTTTGACAAGACTGTCACAGATAGAATTCATTTACTAATGAGTTGCAGCCTAAAGTCCACACTGGTAATGTGTCTGTGGTTTTAATGAAACATTGCCGAGACCTTCTTCTTATCATTTGTTGCTTGTTAGATAGGCTGTTTGTCAGATCCGTCTTCCCACTCAGTGGGAAAGTTTTTTTCTTCCTCTTCCCTCAATTGAACAATAAGTTTCTGAGCATCCCACTGCCAAATACTGTTTTCTAAAATGATTTTTCCTCTTTTGGAATAATGTACCTTTTCAGCCTAAATCAACATGCCAGCTATCCTCTTGCCTGTCCACAGAGGGATGCTGCCTTTTGCAGTGGTTTTGACAAAATAGTTTCTCCTGACAACTGCTGAGAGAAAAATAAAGGTGCTATCCGTTCACCGTGCTATCAGGCAAAAACTTGAAACATCGATAAGGATGGTTTCTAAGCAACCAAATGCAGTCTACAACCATAATAACAGCACTTTGAAAGTAAATCACTTAGTCTGGTACACATGAAGCCTCACTCTCCAATTAATGGCAAATTCATATCAGCTCCATTGTCTGACAGAAGCGCATTAACAGGGCTGAAGTGGTTCTAAAACAACACTTAAAGTGGTAGAGCCAAACTCAGAGACATTAGGAGCTCCTAAAGACAAATCGTTTTAAAGAAGTTTTGCAGAAAATGTCCTAAAGGTTTTAATAGAAAGTGACAATTTTTACCTTTTCTACCCTTTAAGATGTTCTGGTAAATTGTGTCTCTCTTCAAGGAAGACTTCTAAAAGCTACAGAAAAGATATCCATTGCTGTGGGTTTTTGAATATTTTGCCTAATTTTACTCATAGAAAAGTCACCTGAGTACTATCAAGCATTGTGTTTATTACAATGACACATCTTTATAAAGAGAAGTTGCTCTTTGTAAGAGAATCACGTATTGTGTCATTGTCTGCTCTGCTGAAATGTAAACAAAGGTCAAAATAGGATAAAAAATGTTCTTTCTCAGTAGATAATTTGGAGACCAGTAAAAATACTTTCCCTGTCACAGTCCACTTCCTAAATCCATCATTCCTCGGCTCTACACCTTGTCTTGCGTCTTCTTTTCTCATTTGCTTCTCTGTCTTACTGCTGAGAGAGGATGATTCTGCCTGAGGGTTAGTGCCCAATGAGCTGGCCCCAGAGGAGCTCCTGTCTGTGACTGGTAGCCGGTCTCCTCTGGCCATAGGAATAGATGCAGCCCCCAATTTCTCTTAGCTGGTGAGCAAGCCAAGAGGACTCACATCTTCATCCCCATCCTCCTGGTACATTTTAACAAGCAGGGAGGGACTTAGGAGACCTGATAGGACATGAAAAGGGTGCTAGTGTTTTAAAATACCCTGCACAGGAGAGCAGCCATCAGCCAACTATGGTGAGGAGGGCAGGGGATCCAGCAACTGGTCCTCAGGTGGCCCCATCGTAGACATATTGCTGGGAGCTACCTCCATGGAGCACTTGGAAATGAGAGACTGGGGTTTTGGATGGGGAGGGGAGCATCCTTGGTGGTTAGGGACCAGCTGGAAGGGGTGGTAGGGAGCCCAGAGAAGCCTACTCCCTCACTCACCTGCGCATGGCACTCGAAGGGTCACAAATCCTGTGGTCCATGTGGGAATAAGGACCAGAACTTCAAAAAAAATTGAGGTTTCCTGGGGAAAACACGAGTGCTGCAGCCACCCAGGAGCCTGAGCAGCTTACAAAGAGCTTTTCATGCTGCAGTTTGAGTCCTTTTAAGTGATGTGCTAAGATCTCCCTGTAATTTCTCTGGGCCTAGTTTGTTTTGTCTGATTTGCCTAATTTTTGCACACTGATGCTGTTGAACACCATTGAACACCATTATTTAATGTTGGTTTTTTTTTATTTCATGGCATATTTCATATGGGAATATGAAGAAGAGAAGCTAATTAATATTCCCTATGAGCAGAAGGGAGGAAAGGACACAGAAGCCCATCCACATGCAACCCATGATTCCAAGGGCAATGGATTCTTTGGCTAAAACTGAAGAAGGATCTTATGACTTCCCCACTGACAGAGCAGAGGACTGCCATACCTCTTCTGTGGCTGAAACCGGATCATGAAACCCAGCCTGGAGGTAGGTTTTGCTTCTGGGTGATGTCCTGCTCTGTTGTAGGAGGAATTCCTGAGGGTGAGAGCAGGTTGATGGATCAGGCACTGTTGGATGCCCCATACTCATGGCAGTGGAGGGGCTGTAGGAGAGGCTGGGATGGAAGACCCATTGCAGACCCATCCCTACTGCCCCAGACCCATCACAACCATGCAAAGAGTGGGCTGGTATTTTGGGGACCCACCCACCTATGCCATGTTAGCTGTGGAGGTGTGCTTATGGCATAAGACCAAAGGAGTGGGAAGGTCTCTCCCCTACACCCCCATCACAGTTTTCCATGTTATTATAATAATTACCTGCAAGGAGGGAATTCAAAAGTGCAGATATAACAGATCTCTGGGGTCTCCACAGCTCTTGAAAAAGCAGAATTAATGAGCCCAGAACATTATTCTCAGGGCAGCTTCAGATGCTTCTCTCCTGTTTTACGAATGTCTACGTCAGCTTCTCAGCTATACTTGCATATGGGGTACATATGGAGGAGAAAAAAAAAAGGCAATGACTAGTGCAAAATGGGACTTGCTGCAGCATTTAACAGTCCTCTCCACTTACTATTAAAATGCAACTTTTCCCAGTGAAAATGCTGCTTTATTGCTGCAAAAACACTTCCCAAAGACACAGTCCTTGGAGCACAGAGGGGAAATGTGCCATGAAGCAGGCAGCTCTGGGATGGAAGAAGCAGGACTGGGAGCAGCAGCTGGGTCTGGCTGTCCCAGAGACACCCAGCCCTGCTGACCCAGCTCAGCAACCCAGGAGCTGCTGGGTAGATGGTCTGGGGTTGTTTAAGGAGAAAGTAGCAGCTATGTACAGTGTTCCCCACTCAGGCTGCCCTGGGTGACAACTCAGGCCATGGGACCATGCTGAGCTACTCATCCATCCACCATGTTTTGGCCCCTGCCATGCCTCCCCAGGCGAGCATCTGTCATGGGGAAGAAACTTTCCTAGACATAAGGAAGAAATTTTTTACAATGCGTGTGGTAAAACACTGGCCCAGGTTGCCCAGAGAGGTGGTAGATGCCCCATCCCTGGAGACATTCAGGGCCAGGATGAATGGGGCTCTGAGCAACCAGATCTAGTTGAAAATGTCTATGCTCATCGCAGGGGGTTTGGACCAGATGACCCTTGAAGGTCCCTTCCAACCCAAACTATTCTGTTTCATTGACTCTATGAGTCTATGATTCTCTCCTCCATCTTGCCTGGACATGAGTGGATACATCTCTCCAGCTCTGACAGTTTTCCTTCACCTGGCACCTGGATGTCTCCACTTCACATGCCCACAGTCTTTGCCTCATTGCCATGCTCCCTAGACTGCGTGCATCAAAAGGCAACTGCACATGCCTGTTTGCATCCCACAACCATGTGCCAGACTAGGGGCTGGCTGGTCCTGCTGCTGTCCTGTATGACACTGCTCAGAGGTGTCAGCCCCAGCAGGGGCTCCTCTCCCCGTCAGCCCCAGCTGGGGGCAGGAGGAGAAGTGGTGACCAAGACACAGAGGGTGACATGCCAGTGGGACCTGGAAAATCCATCAATTTTTGACACATATGGAGGGCTGTGGTGCTGCTGCCGTCCCCAGGAAGTGGCTGGCACTTCCTTTGAAGCTGCTCACCCATCATCTGCTTGCCAGCTGCCCTCCCCACTGTGGCTGCCCACAACAGTGTACTAGGTGGGAGGTGGAGTGGGAGCAATGCTGAGGCTCAGCGTTCGGTGGGCTGTCCATGGTGGGGATGGGTGACATGCTGCCTGTGCAGCATTGGAAGGTGGGTTTTTGGAGCGGTGGTTGTAGGCTGCAGCCATGGTCCTTCGAGTCTTCCTCCTCTCTTCTACAGCAGCTGGTAGTCACTGAGCAGCAGGCCAAATTCTATTTCTGATTAAGGCAAATTGCACTTCAGTGGGATGCCAAATCCTTGCACAGATGTGCAGAGGACATTTGGCTTAGAAATGCGTGAGGATAGCGTTGGTTATGGCATAAACCTGCATCACTGTTTCAGAGGTGGCCAAAAGCAGGGGACAGCATAGGAGCTTGCAGTGGGCAACGGGATTTCTTAACCCTTTCTGCTGGTGCTTGCTGAATCCCTTAGGGAAGAGGACTTGTTTGTCAAGAGCTGTTTTCTTGCCTGCACTAACTGTGCCTGTTTTCATGAGCCGTACATATCTCACCCACCTGACGGCATCCTGGGCAGTCTGTGAGGGCTGCGTTCCCTCTTAAAACACAACAGGAGGTTGCAAAATGCTCAGTTATCAAAGCTCTGGCTTTTTGTTGTACTGTGTCCACGATCAATATCCATTTTAAGGCTTCTTGCATGACACTGCAGAGTTTTCTTCACCAAACAGGATGCAGAAGAGATAAGAAATGATGCAGTTATTTTCTTTTCTTTTATTATTTTCTTGTATTTTATGTAGTTTCAGCATGTATAGTTTTGCATTCCCTGTTTCAAAAATATACACCCTCACTTATGCAGTAGACAGGCCTTTACTCCTTTGTCTGCTCACCTTATCTCTCCATGGCCAAGTAAGGTATGTATTTCCTCAGCTAAAAAGCTGAACTTTTTAGCATCTGTAGTCAGCTAAGGCAAATTTTTATGAAGTTTTTTAGAAAATTGAAATAATTGGAGTCAGAAGCCAGATTTCAAAGGTGAAGCACTAGTTGTAAAGCATTAAGAGGTGTGGGGATTGATAACAAAATATTGAAAGAAAGTATTGAGCTTCTGGGGAAAAGAAAAGGATCCTCTTCTTTTCAGAACAGTCTCTAGGAAAGTGAGAAATCATATATTCTGTTGTCCCAGCCATGCTGAAATTTCTGTGGCAACCACAGGCAGAGACAGAGGTGAAAAATACAGGGTTGGAGTGGAAAGGAATGAGCGGCTGCTCTCAGGGTGTAAGAAAATAGCACAGGTGTTAAAGTGCCCTTCAGTGCCAACCCAAACAAAGGGTGGTCTGCTCTTAATTTTCCTTTGAGTTACAAGGGTGTAGTTTCCAACTACAATGAGATTTCTTTCAGTAAAATTTAGTTCAGGAATCAAGATTATTTTTTTAAACTGAAAAATTAACAAGTCCAGGGATTTGTGGACTCGTACTTTGGCAAATGAGGTTGATTTTAATGGCATTAGCACCGAGTGGACAAATGGGACTAATTTGCAGTGTAGTGCATTCCAGATATGTAAAAAAATTGCTGGTGATAAAGATTTATGAATACCATGTTCACATTGGTGAAGGGTCTGGTTGTAGCTACTAATTTAATACTAGTTCACCTTGAATTTTTTATGGCCTTTTTGGGGGCAGGAAAAGAGGGGGAAGAGAGCAAAGGGATTTAGGGGATGCAAGCAGTGTCAAACTCCGCTAAGGAAACAACAAATCTTTTAAGGTCACAGACGTTGTTAAATTGAGCTTGAAATGTCCAGCACTTTTGTCCAAGCTGATTTCATCAAGCAGATGTTTGGTTGTTTATTAAACATAGAGATAAAGCTGAGCTGGCGCGGTGAGGACTGGCACAGCCTTCCTGGGGCACTGTGTCGGTGAGAGATGCTTCAGAGCTCAGCCACCATGGTTTTGTCCCCAGCAAGATGCACGGTGAATCTGGAAGTGCTAGGCATGGCTGAGATGTTTTTTTTTTCACTCTGGGGGAGGTTTACTGGGCTCTCAGCTCCTCTGAAGACATTTCCATCAGTAGCCAACACAGGGCAGTGGTTGTATCTGGCCTGTTGCTTCAAGCAGTGTCATAGGCCTAGTGGAAGCAAAACACCTCTCTGGGTCACTCTGCCTCTGGAAACTCTTGTCATGCACTGTTGGATGTGATGTTGAATTGTTCAGGAGGGATTTCTGTGGCTCCTGAAATATTCTGACCTTGAAGGTGGCCTTGTTCCTCTATCAGTGACTAATATTCTTCAGGTTTCTTATCTGACTGCTCTTTTATTTTTTTTTAAATAATAAATTTTGGAATCTGGCATAAAGTAGCAATTCCAAACCGACAACATTTCTTTAGGCTTATCAAAATACACAGAAAAAAACAAAACTCAAGAAGCGTCAGAAGATGAATTGGCTGGACAAGTAAAATTCTATTACTATATGTAATGTTCCCTTTGAAATGTGTTTTTGCAGTTTCATGTTGTACCAGAAACAGCAGATAGCTCATGTGCCCTTCTGAAGGCTAATTCACTCATGTAACTTTGTGTTACATGCCTTGTGTTCAGTCTTTATAAAAAACTGATGTGTTCTTAATTATTTTCTGCCTCCTGCATTTCTTGCTTTTCTTCTAACTTATTTTTACACTTAGAGATTCTCGGCATTGCTTATTTAGGATGTTACATAAAAGACTATGACAACTGTAGTAGCTGTTTAAACATCAACCCCAGCAAAATGAGTGTAACATCATCATTTATTTCTAATTGGTGGTGATTTCTCTGCTTCAGACACCAGAAGATCCTTATGTAGCATCTGATGAAATGACGTCCAAGATGAAAGAATCTAGCGAAGTCAGAGGCAGAGACAAAGATGAAGACAGAAAGAGACACTGTCTTTTTCCATTTAACTGTAGGCACCTTCTACCACCAGACCTGCTAAGCTTATTTAAATATTTTGAGGCTATATGTGAAAAGCCTAGGACTGGATTGATCCTGTACCTGGAGCATCAGAGGTAAACGTGCAGCTGATTTCCATGGTCTTTCAAAACTGGGTATCTCTAGAGAGTGGTTCACATGTTAAGTGTGCCATATTTTCATCTTTTAAAAATAGTCTAAGGCCAGTTTTGCAAGATATTGTTCCAAAACCACGTTTTTATTGAAAATTCAGGCAATTCAGGAAATCTTGCCAAGGAAATGGACCTCCAAGTCACCATCCCCAAAGGAACCAGGCAGAGAAAACACTTTTGCCATTTGCCTAGCAAGAAAGATTTGAAGACAGTTCAGAAAAAGCATACTTAAATCCCATTGCAAAGGTGTTTTCTACCAATGAAGATGATGGTGAGTGCTCAGTGAGATTGTCAGGTGTCAACAGGTAATGCATTTCTATCCAGATCAATAGGAGCTGGTAAGACAACACTTTCAAAGATTCTGCTAAGTAGAAGCTCCTTCTTGCAAGGTGGCCATTAAATGCTCAAGAATCGAAATCTCCCTGAAAATCCCATATCTCAGGAGCTAAGTTACTTTTCAAGTGGTTTTTGGGACCCTAAGTAGTTTTTCAGAATGCCTTTTTGAAAAATGTTAGTGTAGATCCTCTTGGATGCTGCTTGTGACCACAAGATGATTGGGGGGGGGAAGTGATTTCTAAGAAAATTTGATTATAATGTCATTGAGTGTGTTTTTAGGTAGATCAAGTGCAAGAAGTAATTTTATTTAGCTTGAAGTATCTGGTAAACATAAAGAGAAAAAGGCCTCTGTAGTTGGACAGGTCTTATCTCAGTATCTTTATTTACATTTTCAAAGAACACTGACGCAATCAAGCTACCAAAAGAACTGCTTTCCATCAGCCTGGGAACAGAAACAAATTAGTCTTTAATAGTGTTGTGCGAAAACTATGGCAAATGTTATGTAAAACTGTGCAAACAGAATGTTTGTGTTCTAGTTCCAGGTCATTTAGTGGGCAAAAAGAGAGACATCTTGTGTGAAATAGCCATGAAACGGTTTGCTATTATATAAGGATAGGAACTGTTGGATCAAACTAATGGTGGCATGCCGAGAACCAGATGCTTCAAAGCAAAATGTAAGACATCCCAGTGTGGATAATTATGAAATAGTCTGACCACAGGGGAAATTTCTGCATAAACGACTTTAGTCCTAAAAGGCTACATGTTTATATGGCTTCTGAAAAGGTTTTAAGTCTGATTTCCCACAGACACAGGGCTTATGCAACCGATGCACTGCCTGGCTGTGCAAAGCCCTGACTCCCTCCCTGTCTGCTCTCCTGCCTCCAGCAGCCTCTGAACACCTCCAATCTCACAAATAGTTAAGTTCCTACAGGTTTCATGAATGTAAGCTGCTCCCCAGTGAGGAGAGACGGGTACTGGTGCCAGCTCAGGGTGAGCTTACAGCTCATTAGAAACTGGAGAAACCACACGGGAGAGCATCTTATGAGTGCTGAGACTGTGGGAAAAGCTTCAACCGTTGCTCTCCATCAACATGAGATGCAAATCCTAAGTAGCCACTGGCACTAATGGCACTGTCTCTTTTCCCTATTGATTATAACTTTGAATATCCTCAGGATCTAGGATTCTTTCTGACTAAATGTGTTCTTAGCTTTAACAACATCCAGGGGCAATGAGTGTTAGTTGAATAATGTGCAGATAGGACATTTCCTTTTAGTACCAGAAGTCTACAGATTTTGTTGTAGCTCTTCCCATAAAGCAGCTGGGCTTAATTAGTGCATGATGCTCTTTATGGGCTAGCCAGCTAATTTGTAAATTAATTAGAAGTAAGTTGAAGGCAGTCTCTTGCCTCTTGGGAATACTAGAATTCATTGTTTCAAGGTGTTGAAACCTTGCCTCTCTGCCACACTGGGCTGTTTGACCCTTCTCTGGAGTCAAAACCAAAAGAAGAATTATATTATCCCTCTTCTCAGACCAGGACAGGGCCACCCCATGGCATCCATCTTTTTCACACTGAGCTGCTGCAGAGTCCTCAGGATGGAGATACATAGTGCCTTCAAAGATTTGCCATCTTCTCAAGGACCCGAGCCACAGTGATCTGCCCCATGCCAATCCATTCGCCATGCACTGCCAAATGCCACATCCTGTACTGCTTCTTCACAGCCTCCACAGCACCATGAATTAAATGAAGCCTCCTAGAAGAAGATCTGTGGTCCTTACCATAGCGCTCACATTGGCCTGGATGGTGTTTAGATATTGAGCAAAAGTTACGATAGGAAGCTCTAAACCAGTAGGAGATAGGTGGACCTGTTTTCCATAGACTTCAGCAGCTGGTGTAACATTGCTAATGGGGAAATTTATTCATAGATATTTTGGCAACTTCTCAAGGTAGTCTCATTTCAATTGCAAATGCACACCTCTTTCTCTACTTTTCATTAACATTTGTGCAAGGACGGTATTGTTCCTAGAAAAGGTTAGGGGAAGGCACTTGGACACACCCACCTGTGGGTTGCTTGATCCTAAAATAAGCAAAATAAAATCAATCTTTATTTCATTTGGAAGCCCAAATAATTTATAAGGTGAATCAACCTGTCAGGGACAGTCAGGGCTGGCAAACAATATGTCATGTCTCAGATAGTGCATTACACAGTTCCACTGCTTGACTGCAAACCTCAAATATGCAGCAAAGCATAGTGCTGGAGTCTGTTGAGGCAAGATGTTAATTGAACAAGTTCAGAAATTCATACTGTATATACATTTCTCCCCACAATGACCCAAGCCATGTGTTTATTCAGTTTTCTTGGAGATGTGGCTTTTATTCACACGGAGGAAGAAGGACTGAAAGGACACGGAGGCCTGGTGGCCTGAGAGAAGAGGAGCAAGAGCAGCAAGAGAGAAGAGCAGCAAGACCCTGTAGATCTGATGGGACAGAGATCCTGGTATCTCTGAAGAACTGGTGTCTGTTCTTAGCGGTTTCTTTCTGAAAGGAGGGTCTGGAGGATTTTGCTTGTGTGTTGTTATATTTTTTGTTGCTGTTGTTGAAGTTGCCAAGCGTGATGTGTTTTTGGCAGGAACACCTATTTTGATGTAGCATTGTGCTTCTCTGAGCAGCCATATCAACAGGTTACTTTCTCCACCTTTTCTTTGGACCCTAGACATTTGCATCCATGCATGCAATATACCTTACATTCCAGTCTTCTCTTGCATGTCTACCTCACATCCTTCACTCTCATTTCCACACTCCCACGTAATCTGCTGGAAGGGCAATTTTTTGGCAGTTGAGCAGGGTGTTAACAAGGATCAGATGCTGCCATCACTTATGAAAGAGCAAGGTTTCCTTTACCAGCTGTGGTATGTGCCGGTAAAAAAAAAAATAATCCATTGGTGTGGATGTTACAGTGAAGTTCTTGTGTTTAGCAGGTGAAAAGTCAATATTTGACCTGCAGGGAAATTTGCTTATGGAAAACCCCTGGAAGCTGTTTTTAGCAGCAGGGCATTAGTCACCCTTGGGAGACTGGTAGCCTCTTGGTGCTTCTGGCTCGCACTGTGCTGTGCCACATGCGAGGGTTGCTTTGGAGGCTGCACAGTGTTAACAGTGACTCCTGCTTTGCCCCAGGTGTTGAGTTTAAGCGCATGGTTCCTGGTTATTTTAGGAAAACATGAGCTCATGCTCCAGACAGCTTTCTCTCCAGTCCTTCCCTGTGCTGAAGAGCTGGGAGGGGTAGTGCCCCACATCTGCAAGGAGCACGCCGTGGGATTTCTGACAAACCGGGGCTGAGGATGTGGGGTGGTGGGGAGACAACAGAAGGGAGACTGGGTGCTGAAAAAGGGATGTTTTCTGTTTCAGATGGTGATCAGGCAGAGGAGAGAGCAGAGCAGTGAGGTCATGGGACGAGGCCCGAGGAGTGGAACCTATTAGAGCATCAAAAGCAGTGGATTAAGTCATGCTGCACTAAGGCTGAGGCAGGCCCTAAAAAAAAAAAAAAAGCAGAAAGGGAAAATACAGGTGATGAAGTAAAAAATGTTTGACAGACCAGAAAACTGCCTTGGCCACAGGGATGCCATCTCAGAGCAATGACTCTCCTTGGCAAGAAGAAAGGCAGCTGCTGCCTGAAGGACAGTCACCGATCCTCTCCGATCTCCAGTTCCCTCCAGCACCGCTGGGCTGACCAGGGAGAGGTGAATCTCGCTCAGCACCCCAAGGAGAGTGCCAGTTTTGGCTGGCTGGTAGAGAGAGAGGGAAGGAAAGCCCTGGCCAGGAGGGCCCTGTGCCAGCTTTGCGGGCATGGGGATGCTCTTTGGCAGGAACTAGGGGAGGATCAGCTCAGTCCCTTCTCCCAGACCAGCCAGCCCCTTCCTTCCTCTGCAACTCAGACAGGGCTTTGCAGAAAATAAAGGCTGCTAAAATACAGTGTCACTGCTTTATCCGGAAATGTCTTGAAATAATACATATTTACAGCTTTTAATGACGTCTTTATCATATGGGATTCTAAGAGTGTGTGGACCTTGAGTTGGGTAAGCAGAGCCGGAAACAGTTTTTCTGATGGAGAGTACACTTAAAGGCAGCTCTGGGGGCAGCCAGGAGGCTTTGGAAATTCGATTTCTTTGCTAGATATGACCAAAATGAGCAAATGTTAAAGTATTAGGGAAGACATAGCATTTCATTTAGACATCTTGTGTTGAAACATCGTCATGTTTTGCTTGGAGAATTTTCAGTACTATGGTACCTTTCATTGAAAATACCTAGAAACATAAAACATGAAAAGTGAAACAGAAAAAAACCAGCTGAACAGAGAGTCTTATTTGATACATGGCTGTTGGGAGAAGAAAAGTGGTTGTTTCAGCTGTTAAATTATTCCTCCAGTTTTACTACTAAGACTCTCCTGAGTCACTCCAATGGCACAATGGGGTCTTAAATCCTATCAGGGGATCTTTCTGGCACAGGGAAATCCCTGGGTGGCCCCAAGCCAAGGAGGTTGCTTAAGGGAGGCTACAGTTGTGTTTAGACCAGGCACAGCTCTTTGTGTAGGGCCAAAAGCGTATGGGAAGGCACAACAGAGCTAAGAAACTCTCTCCTCTGTTTCCATTTTGTGGCTTCTGCAATAATCTTTCAAAGGAACCTTATAAACCTCTAAGTAGTGGGTTTTTTAAAACATTGTCGTTATGGTAATAGTTTAGTGCTGCCTCCTCTGTTATGTGTTAATGGTGCCCTCCTCTTAAGTCTACTAATAAAAGAAATTTAAACCTCAACATGAAAGTCCTTTTAAAGTTACAAATCAAACACATTTGTGCTGGTTTTCCCTGATATGCAAGACACTGGAGCAGCTCTGCATCAGGGGTTAGTGTCAGACCTTAACCAGGGAGTTTATATCAGCTGCTATGCCTGTTGCAATGTGTTCAGGATCACCTGCTCCATGTAGGAGGTAGAGCTGTAAAGAAGTATTTTATACAGCAAACGATCTCTTAAATGGGAGGGGAAGGGACAAGAAAACTTCACACAAATTAAGAATAATAGAGAGTATTACATCTGGAATCTGGATAGAGTGATTCATAATCTGTATCATGCTTTGATCATCTCTTTAATATAACTTGAATCAACCTATGGAATATATTCATATAGAATTTATTTCCCTGCAAGTGAATTCTCCAGGCTTGCTCACAGGTCTGTGGAAAACTTTCCTTTCAGTTACACTCTTTAATTCTATATGTTGCCATAAATAAAATAGGAAGAGAGGCATGTGTCTGATTTTCCCCAATTGGCCACGGTGTCACCATATGTATTGAGCAAGCACTCAAAGCACCAAGTGACTGCTATGTTTGTAAGGGGCATGACGAATGCATGTAGATAACGGTAGAGTCTGGGTATTTTTGGAGAAACTTATGGTTTAGATGGCATCTTGAGAAGCCTTCCAGCTCCATATTTCCTATGGTTTCTGTGAGCAATTACTTATTGGGGAAGTAAATGAAAGAAAAGAAAAACATAAATGAGTGGGAAGTGTAGACTGATCTCTGGAGAAAAGTGCAGTGGAAAAGACAGGAAGGCTGAATTTAGACAGACCTAGAAAATACAAAAATTAACCCAGATATTCCTTTCCTATTGCCAAGACACTCTGCTTTTATAAATAGAAAGACTGAGGGTCCCTGTAACCTCACTGAGTCATGAAGAGGTGATGGTTCAGCTCACGTAATCTTGTCTTTATGTGCTTTTGTGCAAGAACAAGGACTGTCCCTGTGAACACTGTGGAGGTCAACTCCTGCTTTGCCACCACCTACTCAGAAAAGATGAAGACTCAAGATAACTTTTTAAGACAGACAGGATCTTGCCGTGGAGATCCTCTGAGCTTCTGAAGACTCATACATTTCCATATGGTATCCACTTGGGAGCAGATAAAATGAGGGTGGGAGATCAGTTTTTACTTCAGATGATCTTTCAGACCTGCAGGAAAGCTTAAAACAGGTGTGTCCATATTCTGAGATGACAGGGCTTGAGTCTGGTAGTAAGCCTTTCTTTGCACATCATGCAGATGCGGCAGTCCTCAGAATCTGTCTTTAATGTATTTACATATGGTGAGATGTACATCCCCAAAGACGAGCCAGGCAAAGGCAGTTGGCCACTTGAAGCTCTCTTGAGGGCCAAATCCTACCCACTGGTCCTTGTTTGAGCCATCCTAGAGAAGCTGGTGTGTGTCCATGTGCCTGTTGCCTCACTGAGATGGAAAGGACGTACCTACCTCGTCCATGAAATGAACTGCTGGAGTCAGAATCCCCTTCTCACATATGTTGAGTTTTTCTTAGGGCAGCAAAAGGAAGACAAAAGCTTTCCAAAATGGGACAGAAAGTTTTTAAAAAATGAAATTATTTTCATAGTTGGAGAAAGGCAAAAAAAGTATCTTAAGAGATCTCAAATGGATCTTTAATTTTGTTGCCAGCGGTCCCAGGATGAAGGCAGGATCCTTGTACATACCCACCTGGTTTCTACCACAGGATACAGCAGGGCTGACAGGTTTCCACTGGGAGGGTTAGGTTCTGTTTAAGCAGCATTTTCTCCTGGAAAATATTTTCTGTTGGAACATTTTTAGCTAACTTTTGATAGGAACATGAAAGGCTCTGACAGCAATGCTGGAGTTACTTCATCCATTAAATGCACAGAGGCTCTGGAGGGGTGGGACAGGGGCTAAAGGCACAGCCCCTACCTCTCTGTAGTGATGCTGAACATAGGATGCCCTGTCTGCACCTCTTGCCACCTCCAAAACCCTGCAGCAGTGAAGGCCCTGGGGGCTTGCAAACAGGGTGGCGCTGGGCTGAGCAGTGACTGCTGGGTCTGCATGCCCAGGTCTCACTCCTCACAGGCGATCTAGCTGTATTATGACTTTCAGCCATATTTTAATCCAATTGATGGAGTGGCTGGAGATGCTGATGGGATTAGAACTCAGCAGGGTGATGAAGTACTCGGGATTTTCCCTTGTGCCGATCCCTGCAGCACACCAAAGGGGAATGGCTGCTCTTGATTTACGAGCCATAAGAGCCCTGCTTTGAGGTAGAGTGTTTCCTCCACGACATGGGTCCAACCCAAACACATCTCACAGTCTGCAGCCAGATCTTGGTCTGACTTTTTTTTTGACCATGCCCAATGCCTTGTGTGTGCTCTCACACTTTGGGACATCACTGCGGGTGACCCAGGAGCACTGGGGGACTGGTGGGGGTTTGGCCTCGCCTCCCATGAGGGGACTTGCTGGGCAGTGGTGCTGTGGGCACTCTGTTTCTCTCCATTGATCAGATGACAACTAAAGTAATTGCTCTAAGGGCTGGCCGGCTCAGAGGGGATTATGGGCTGAGATTTGTAGTGGGTGTAAATCACCTGGTGCTCACTGGCAGCAGTGGAGCAAGGTGGATTTGCACCAGCTATGGATTTCATTCATTGCACTTGAATAGGCTCTTTTATTCTTTTTCCTCATGTGAAAAAAAAAGGAAAATGAAGGAAAACCATTTCTACACCTCCTGATCACTTTGTTTACAGGAATGGTGTCTCTAAGTGCACCGGCCCAAAGTACCGGCACCATTAATAGAGTAAATTGCAAGTACAACACAGCAGTCATCCAAATGGCTGTTGCAAGGGTGGAGACTGCTCCCTCTTGAGCGAGCCTCAGATTTTAAGCTCCGAAAGAACAGCTTGACACCCTGTGACCTGCCTAGTAATGTTCCTAATCCACCTCTTTATAAATACACGTTCCCAAGAGGGGCAGCGGGGGAGGATCACACAGCCTTGGGCTGTGCTTGCAGGAAGTGGATGAAGGTGCTCACAGGCTAAGTGGATTAAGCCTGGGGAACGTCAGTTCAAAAATAGGAGCTGCAGTCTGACATACAGATCTCTGGAAGTGAGAGGATTCTCTGGGGACCAGTGCCAGGCCCCCAGAGGAACTGAGGAAGGGTCTGGTCTCTCCCACGTTTCCTATGCTGGCTGTGGACATAGTCTGGAGATGCCTGCAGGATCCTGCTCCTCCTTATCAGGGTATGGTTCTGCCTGGCTCCCAGCCCTGCAGTTTACATGCATCCCTGAAAGATGCAGCTGGTGGAGCAAAACCAAAGCAGGGTCCTCCAGGGTTGGTTACAAGGGCTGGGGGCCCCTTGCTGTGACCTTGTTTAAACCCACCAAGCATCTGGGCTTGGCTGAGCATGGGCTGATCTGTGTGTCTGGAGAGGAATCTCTGGCCATGGCTGACACCAAATCCTCCTCCACAGCAAGGGCAGAACCTAGGGTTAAAAATAAGATTGAGAAATATTTATTCAGGGAAAAAAAAAAAAAAAAAAGAAAGTTAATAAAATGTCCATTGGAACAGGAAGGAGTTAAAAATTGGATTTTAAAAAAAGAATAAAATAGTAAGAATTAGCATCCCCTCCTTGTGTCTCCCTAAACTTTTTATTCCGTGTTGAAGAGAGTGATGTTCTTCAGGACAGTGGCTGGTTTTGCCTTGTGTCTTGTGCATTGAAAGAGTGTCTCCAGGGCTTTGCTAATCACAGCAATACCCAAAACAATGACAGTTCTTACTCCTCTATAATGTCTGATATTTTCTGACTGTTCCTTTTGCACTTTGCCCCATATATTTTCTTCACATACACTGTTGTTAAACCTATCTTAAAAAAGTAGTTGCTTCTGTACTCTGAAGTCTCTCTTGATTTCATGTTTGCTAACTCAAAACCAGCTGAATGGACTTTTGACCAAATAGTAAAAAAATTATTATTCTTTCACCTAGTTTTAATCATATTAATGATTTTAGGTTTGAGGCCGGTAAGTAGAGAAGATGCACAAACTAAAGCACGATGTGAGGGGCAGTGATTCTTTCAAACTATTAATGTTTTTATTATAATAAGCATTTCTTGCTTTATATCTTTTTCTAGATTTAAGTTTGCAAAAGAAGCCCTGTTGGGTTTCACATGTATAGGATCTGTGCTATGGAATGGCAGTCACAATCTCACATTTGTTTTTTGGCCCCTAGGAAAGATTAGCTTTTTCTTTTTGTCTTCATACTACAGAAGTTAACAGCTTAGGGGATGGAAATGGGTTTGAAAGTGTCCAGGAAGATAATACTTGAGAAGACAGGTTTAAGCTAAATAAGAAAGCAGATTTCATCAGCCTTCTTGGAAACAACCTGACCAAGGGACCTGTGATCCGTTTCTAAATTGGGCCTTTGCATTTTCCGTGTACAGGAAGTGATGAAAACAGCGGCAGTAATCCCCGGTGAATTTGGACACGCACATCAGAGGCTGAATGCCTTTGTTTGTTATAGGTCCATGGTAAGTTGGGTGTTGTAAACATGACTCACGACAAGTTTAATTAAGACAACAAACATGGGAAATGTAGCAGAAGGTCACGCATCTTTCTTCGCTGTTTTGGCAACTGAAGACTTTTCTGAGACATTTGAATGTGCTGCACTGGCACAAATATAAATATAGATTTTATACTGATTTTCTCTCTCCCAAAAAGACTTTTACTGTTTTTGGGGTGGTGCTAACATAGTCTGAATAGAAAAAAACTGACCTAATGCACGAGCATATTAACTTGTGGCAAGCCAAACTGCAACTGATGAAAATAAAAGATGTTATGAACATATGACAAAACTCAGTCAGTTTGGTCCTGCCCCAACAATGACGAATTTACTCCTAGATGAATCAGACTGAATGTATCAGACACTCAAACACCCACCCGTCAATGCAAACCTGCCTGTTTCTTGGACTTTCAAATGCACATTTGGTGTTTGCTGAGGAAGCAATTTGTTCCAAACTGATTACCTGAGGTTCACCTCTCTGCCAACATTGTGTGGAGCCTCAGATTTTGGTTCAGACAAATTTCTTCCTAAGCCTGATTATATGACAAAAAAAACCAGTCCTTATAAGTAGACACCTATAAGCACAGTGTTCTTAAGAAGGTGTTGGTGATACCACCTCTGCAGAGTGAACAGCAAATTCAAGTGGCAGGCACTGACTTACTGTTTTGCTAATGGGGGGCACTTCTGGAACTTCCCACACATTTGGAAATCTCAGTGATGCGAAATCGCAGCATCCTGCCTAATGCCTTACAAATAACATTGCATGATATGCTCACGATGAACTCCATCTACTTTAACATTGGCCACCTGAAAGCTAAGCAAACCATTAAGTTAGTCATCTGGGCTCTTCCTGTATTCATCTGAGAAAAAGAGGTCGTGAGGAATATCTGAAAGGAACAGATCCCATCCTGAGCTATAATACATGTCTGCAATAGATGAGACAACTCTGTAGGTGCCTGTTTCTCAACAATGAAGACAGACAAGGGAACCCTGGTGATTAACTGAGGCTGCCCACCTAACTTTCAGATGGCTAAAATTAAATGAATCCCAGCCTCAGCACTCGCACCAAAACACTCCTTCACATGCAAGTCTTGTAAAAGAACACTTCTTCAGCACTTTAAACAAGTTTATACAAAATACTTGAAAAGTCTATTATCGAATAAAATCCTCTTGAAGCTTTTGATGTCCAAGAAGAGCAGATTTGTACTGGTATGGGCAAAACCCCCTAGCATGTGAAACTGGTTAGCTGAGAAGGAGCTTTTCAAAATATAACATTTTTAGGTTAACACAACCTCTCAATTTTCCAAAAACGTGTGCTCTTAAATCCTTCAGAAGCATTTGAAAACTCTCCATCTAAATTAAAAAGAAATATTAAATTTATGAAACTGGAAAAGTGAAATTCAGTTTCTGAAGAGAACTTAAGTCACGGGACTTGCAGAGTCTATTCCAGGATTCTAAAGTATTTTAAAATGCATCTAGATGAAAATTTCCAAAGTCACAAATAATGCCTTCAAAAATCTGTTCTTTAATTTCTACCCTTTCTCATTCCCTTTAGTTCAAAGCAGCAAAAACACCAAGTAGCTATAATTTCAGATTGTCTCTGTGATTAAAACATGTGTGTTTGAGTGAAGATTTTGTATGGCTTACTGTCTGAAATGGATGTTTTGCATCATTCTGGTTATGTGTACAGATGGATTTATCGGAGGATTCTTCATGAATTCACTATACTATTTTGTTTTATTTTATTGAAGCATCTTACTAATGATTATGAAACTAGATCAGTCTCATTTTCTCATGAAGATATTTTGTCACACAGCCTCAGCTTTCATATTAAGCATGTTTACAGACCAGAAATGTGTGCACATGGCCAGTGTGAATTTCTGGAGAAACTAAACATGGGTGATTTTACCACCAGATTCCTGAAAAGACTCTGTGCTCTGTTCTTCAGGGAAGAGTCTGGAAAGCCTAATGATTTACAGAGACAGAAAAACATCGCAGACATGGAGAATCAAGCCCCACTCCACTGTGCAGCACTCCTGTAAATTAATAAACACACCAAAAAAAACTGATCAATGGGGAAGGGCAGCTGCACAGGAGCAGCACAGGCAGCCACACTGCAAAAGGGAACACTCCCAGCCATTGCAAAATGATGGTGCTTTGCAGGAATATCCTCCCATCACCTCCGTTGCAAGCTGTCACGTTCAGGAACACTGCAGCAGGATTAAACAATGCTCTGGAACAGATTAATGAAGGAACAGCCGCAGCCTTCTGCAGGTCCCTGGGCTGAATGGGTGGCAGTGGGGTGTTGTGTGACCTCCATGTCCTATGGTTGGGTGGCAACAGTGGCTGTCACCAGCTAGGCTTTGCACCCGGGTGTGTGATGCTCATTGTGAACCTTTTGGCATGAAAGAAGAATTGTGGACCTCGAACATTTCATCGAAAGCTGTTAACTCGCTGGCTTGGGTTGTGCTGAGGTGAACTCAGCATCTTGCAGGGCCCTGTCCCTAGTGAGCTGATTAGCATTGACTCATTAGTCTAACGGCTATCAACTTGGATGTCCTGTGCATTTCTCTTAAATCTTGTTTAAAGCCCAAGAGTTAAAGGGCAGGTGAGCACAGTAGTAAAGAGGCAAGTATTGTGTTTTACTATTAGATTTGGGGAAAACCCTATCCATGGCCCTTCTGGGATTGTACTGGCTTGTGACAGATATTTGCTTCTGAACTATATTTTCCCTTGAGATTTGAACCAAAGATGCAAGTCAGAATGACACAACTTTTATGAAACCTGCATTTGCAAGGGAAAGAAGGGAGAAATCTGTATAACTACAAAAAATGGTTCAAATCCCAAGGCAAGAATGTAAGAATGCATAGTCACATTGAAAAATAAAATGTGGAGTGAAAACATAAGTCTTTGTTTTCACTCCATATTTTTTTATTTTTCACTGTGGCTGTGTTTTGGTTTTCTGTGTGTGTGTGTGTTTTGTTTGTTTGTTTTTGTTTGTTTGTTTTTTCTATTCAAGAGGAGAGCACTTTTAAGGAGAAGGAATTCTGTATGATCAGAATAAGCAGGTCTCACATCTGAATAGTGACATCAGTAACTCTGGTTAGTTTGGTTTGCTCTCCTATAAATTTTATTTAGTGTGAAATGATAGTAGTTAATGAAGAAAGAACTCTGAGGCTCTTGCTGATTCAGCTCAGGCTAAACTACGCTTTTAGAGAAGGAAATTTTACCTGAGCAAGAGCTCAACATAGACTGTAAAATCTGGACATGAAATCCTGAGCTAAGCCGATAAGAAACCAAAATCCTTCAGACAGACAAGGAAAATAGGATTTCCAACCTCCATAGTTATTCACATCCTACTAATGAGCTCTGGCATCTGTGGCAGAATTGTTAAGGGAGTATTGATCTCCTGCAAAATTTGGTGTGCAATAGTGATTCGCAGATGCAGAGGAAATATTGAATCCTCCTCCCATGTTATTTCCCAGTGGGCTGATCAGTTGGGGAGTGCTGGAAATGCAGATGGCATTTTCATTTCTCTTCTTCATCCATCAAGTGGTTATTTGATGGTCCACCCGATCAGTGTGGGTCTTTTGCTTTTTTTTCCATTTTCACAAATAATGTTATTGCATATTGATGTTTGACACCGTCATATGTTATAAAGCAAAGGTTTAATGGAGTGAACTAGTTATAAATAGACTCTTGTTCCTGAGTAAAATGAAACCAACTTCTTTTCGTATAGTTTTAAAAATAGCCAGTGCTGTTAAATGTATTTGCATTTCAATGCACATTTTTCCTGTTCTTTCAGACCTCGCTGCCTCCTCTACTGAGACTGTTACAAACTGCATCTGCAGGCAGGACGGTGAAACAATTTTCCAGGAAGAATTGTCATGAGCACACTAGTACTACTTCATCAAACTGGAGTTAGATGTGGTCTTACCAGCTGAAGGCACATTCATCCATGGCAGGGAGCCATTTCAGATCCAGCATTCCTGCCTGACCCATCAGGGTCAGACCTTCTCAGGAGACTCCCCTTGGGCTGATCCTACACACATTTCAGTAGACAAATAAGTTGTCCTCAAAGAAAACCACTGTTCTTTTCTCCTGAGGACTCCTTGTGCCGTTACAATCTGGATCAGGGAACTGCAATCAGTGAGCTTGTGTTGCATGCCCAGCCTCTTTGCCTCCTCTGGAAAACCTACCAAAATCTGGCCAAAAGATAAATATCTATAAAAAAATCCATTCCTATAATATCCATGGAGACTTCTGACTCCAGATTGGGGTTTGAGCACTAAGCAGTAAAAATTAAGCATTTGACCATGGGCTGGAGAAGAAAACAAGATATTGAATAGCTGTTCATTAATCAAGTTCTGGGAACAGAGTGAGAGAGAGGTATAGTGGTAAAAAATAGCATGCAGTTCTTACAATTAAAGGCTATGTCAGAATGTGTATGTACAGAGGGAGGTGGGGGAGTAAAGTGATTTTACACAAACAACCTTAATTTACACATGCCTTACTTCTGGAGTGCTCAGATTGGTAATTCTGCTACTGCTTTATGGGCACAGGGATTTTTTTCTCCATTGTATAGAGTAGTTTGCTGCCTTTCAGTTACCCATACTTTTCTGGCTTTATAAGATGTGGAATATTTGTGACTGCCTTGTGCTGTGATGATGTGATCGCAGAGCTCTTTTCAGCTCTGTGGAAGAAATGAAAGGTTGCACTCAGTACGAGCAGTTGCTAAGAAAGACAGAAAGAAACCCTATTTTAAGCTGTTCCACAGAAGCACATACTGGCTTGATTGGTTATTGATTCCAGTTTCATTATGGAGAAAGCACATTTTTAGCCACAAACATGTGCAGCCACATGTTGAGCTAGAAGTGTGAAAACTGCATCAACTGTAAGGCTCTGCTGTGGGCTGTGCAGAGCCCAAGCATCCGAAAAACTGAGGACCCACATTTCCCATTCCGGCGAATGGCACCAGTCTCTTGAGGAAAGTTTTCTTGGCTCCTTCAGCTGCATTGAGCTTTGGATTCAATTCAGTTAGGAGTCGGTTGTGACTTGGATCTCGCAGGCTGTCCCTAGATGGGTAAACTAAACAAAGCCTCGGACTACTTTGGACATTGGAGCGTGACTGTCTATTCTGCAAAACTGTTGGACCGGTCCAGGGACTGGTGGAGCCTGCATGAATTATTGCCCTCCTGGAGAGCGCCTAGACATGGGAGTGTGAGAATTTAAGAGGATGCTCTTCTGTGCACGAAGGCTTCAGTGTCAGACAATGTGCATGGACAGGTTCAGTGTACTAGCAAGCCATAGGTATACAAAAATATATGTGTGTATATATATAAACATAGGCAGCCAAACTTTCCAGAGTTATACAGCTAGGTAATGCTTTGCAAACGCGTTCAGATTTCAGTACTGTATATGGAAGAGCAAACTCACGCATCATGCCGCAGAGCACACAGAAAGAAGAGATGTGGGGACTGCAAAGTTTTGGTTCTGTTTTTACCCCAGCTAAGCCAAAATGGAGGTTTTGTGGCAATTCACTGTCAGCCAAGAGCGGGAAGATTATGGGTAGGGAACAGGAATGCCTGCGGAAACTGGGCTTTTGGGATACTCTTTCTTCAGAGCTGTGCCAGTCAGCCATTAGTTGAGAATAAATAACAACAAAGTACCTCCCTGAATCAATGTTTGCAGGAACAGAGCCTAGGGTCAGGCACAGTTAAAAAGGACATTTTTTTCCCCTGAAGAAAGCCAGAGTCTGTGAAAATGAACAAGCGAAACACTTGGAAACCATGAGCTATTTCCTGAAGGCTTTTCCTATTCCTTCCAATGCAAGACAACCCGTGCTTTGCCTGGATGAGAGTGGGTTTTGCTTTTTTTTCAGAAGTGCTGGAGATATCTTATTTTCTTTTCGTGGGGAGGTTCCAGACCCTGCAAACTTTCTCCATTTCTTGGCCTGAAAGAACTGAAATGCAGTCACTTGTGCCGGCTGCAAAAGCCATCTGCTTGGGCCTGTTTTCAGAGGAGGCTTGAAGCAGACATCCCACAACACAGAGAAAAAAGAAAGGAGTCCTCTTGATGCCTATGGGCACCGTGCTGCTATTGAAACAATTGTTTCTGAAAGCGTGCCCTCGCTCCTCACTTGTGTTGCTAATTGTATTTTAGGAACAACGGGTGCAGGTCCCCAACTTCCATGCATGTGCATGCATTATTACATCCATCTGTCTGTCCAGAGCAGCTGGGTACCTTGAGCAATTCTGTTAGTATTGGCTGACCCATGTTGAAAACATCTTTCTGCTTGATTTCAAGCAGGAATTGCAGACCTTAGTCTACAGTGACCTGTGAATCTAGACAACTGTCCACCCAAATTCTGGTCACCCATTTGTTATTAGTAGGATACTGGCCAAAGTCTGTGATGGAAGTTGTCTGGCCTGCAGATCCAGCTTTTCCTTCTGTGGCTGGCAGGAAAAAAGGCAGATTATTGCTAGAAGTTTGCCCTCTATAGTGTTGGGATACAGCCAAAGTGCACATCTGGAGTCATATTCCCCCAGTTTAAACCAGCCATGTTTCTCATTCTGGTTTCCCTAAATATTTGATCAGTCAATCAATCTTCCTCTTTGGTCCAATGAATCAAGTATATAAAGCCAAACAGCTCCAACAAGAGAGATTTGGAGCCATTCTCCCTCACCACAGCACACAGCTGTGTAATGACTGATGGAGACTTCAGAGCCATGTCGAGCCTCCGCTCTGACTGAAACAGCACAAAAGGTTGAGATTGGGCTTCTCCCACATCTGTGTTGTAGGTTCCCAAGCAAAAAGAGGTATATTTTCGTCTTGCCTTGGAGTTTCAGTCCCACCAGCTGCAGTTTGGCAGGTTTTGAGGGCTGTGTCTATGTTTCAGAGTCAAGACCTGAACCTGGGCTCACAGGTTACAGCTGGTTTAGAGTCCCATTGCATAGGGCTATTCCACCATGCAGCAGATTGGGCTTGGGGAGAACTGCTTTGGGAGACCAAAGCAGAGGTGTAAACTGAGCAATATAACAGGGTCCAGGACCTTCCCATCCCTAGGAAGGGCTAAGAACATACTCAGGGTGTCATGCTACATTGAGACCTGCTATGGGGGGAGCCTGGTTTCTTAGCTGAAGACTAAGAATTCACTAGGCAGTGGTGGGATGAGGAGGAGCAGGGCATTGCAATGTTAGCATGGTCTTGGGGTCCCGTTCCATGGTGTCCGGCCTTGGCACCATCGTAGTCAATACTAGTCTCAAACACACCTGTGTTCCAGGACCCTCTCAGCCTTGAAGAAGCAAGTGGATAGATTTTATATCAGAAATATAATGCCATGAGCAGGAATTACTTGCTTGCACTGTACTGGTCATCATAAATAAAAGAACTTGGCCCTTTGTTTTGTTTTGAACGTACCGTAACTTTGGCTTCTGGAAGTGCTTCTTTTTTTTTGATATACTTCAAACAAGGGGCTCAAAATGGGGAGAACAGGATCAAACTTAGCATCTCATGTTTCTCACCACTTCTCTAGCAGAAAATACGTTTCCAAAAGCAAGCCAAGATCACATCAAAATCATATCATCCCATGTCCATTTCTGCTTAATGAGGCATCTTCATGTAGATCAGTTAGCACAAACACTTATTCATTCATCCTTTCACTAACCAGTCAACCACAAAAATACAACTGACATTTAAATGGTGCAGGGGGAGAGACAGGCAGGCTAGCTGGGCTGGAGATAGGGCCAGTAATTCCACAGTGTAATAAGAAGGCTCTCAAACAAACACCATATGAATTAATTGAGTCTGAACTGGAAGATATGTTTTTTTCCTAAGGTTAATAACAGCTGACAGCTTGACCTATTCTTGCAGTTTACTGTCCCAGACTCTGCTAGTGCCTTCTCTCTTTGCATGTCCAATGCTGAATTTAGCATTTGCACAGTGTGGGGAAGTCCCACTGTGTGCAGGTCACCTCCAGCACCTGTCCCCACCTCTGGGTGTACCCCAGCACACAGCAGGGACCTCTCCTCCCAACATTTGCTCCCCAGGGTCCCTCACCCCCACGGTTGGAAGCAGGAGGTGAATGTTGAGGATGGTGTTAATGGGGCGTGAGTGTGTATCAAGGTTTGTCATGTGGATATTATAGCTTGTGAGTGTGTTTACCAGCTGCTTCCATGACCCGGAGTTAGACTCTGTCTACAGCGGTCCATTAGGAAAATTTTAATACTGTATTTATTCTCAGGGAAAAGGCATTGAAACAACATGACTCCAAAACAACCAACAAACCTGAAAACTGCTGAGCAAATTATCATAGGGAAAAGGCATCTCTGATCAGTGCCTGCCTGGTAATGATGCCTTCTTGCTCTTCTGTTTATTTTAACCTAATGTTTCTGTGCAGGTAGCATAAGACCATGAGCAAAAGCATCTCACATATACCCATTGACTCCAGATATATCAGGCCCCTGTGGATTTCACAGTTGTTATCACTGACTGTTATCACCTTGTAGCTTAATGAGACAGCCACAAGAGCAGCATAAAGTCTCAGGTGATGTGTGTGTTTGCAATACATTTTAAAGACCACACCTTGAGCTGTGGGTAAGAGTTGAAGGCACACATACATCAGCCCTGCCAGGTGGAACCTGAAAAGTGATCTTTGTTGCTGCTGTCTCTGTAAAAGCCACCAGAATGTGCAATGGCAGAGGAGAGGAAGTTGCAGGTTGAGGGCAGCATCTTGTATGGACATAATTCCTTTTCATTGCCAGGGTTGTCTCTCTTCATCTGGGACAGCACATGCACCAGGATAATCTTAAAGAGATGTCAGGCCTCCAAAGCTGAGGGAGAAAGAAGGTTTTGGTCCTGAAATGGACCTGAGCACAGTCAGGGGTATCTGGTTATGTAGGGAAGAAGCTGATGCTGGGAATCTCCTTTGTTCGCGTTATTTTTTCCAAAACACAATAACAACTACAGATAATAGGTTCGGTGGTGGTGTTGGGAAGGTGTGGAATGCTTGGGTACTATGGGTGGGATTAATCTCACCACACATTGAATGGCAAGGTCTGAGGTTCCCCCTACTACCCATGGAGAGCAAGGTTCATTCGGCTAGGCTTATCTTAGGACGTGATGGCTTTCCTGCTGAAGGTACCTCTTTTCCCTTCTCAATTAGAGAAATATTCTGGAAACGACTTGCTCTGACCTGGATGTGTTTACTGTAAGTGTCTAAGTGAGACCAGATGGTTCTTACCACCCATGTGGCAAGGAGACCTGCAAAGTGAGTTACAAATAGGAGCAATGGATGCTGGTCCTTGGCTCATACTCGTTAATCCTCCCTTGGAGCTTGCCTTGGCTTTACAAAGTGCTGCAGAAGTGCAACTGGCAATAGTTGCAGTAACTTTTTCTTAGTACTTTGCATGAGGTTGTACTGAGCAAAACCTGCTGATGTTAAGGGATAGTCTGGATTTCTTCTACAGATACTTTTTTACTCTTGAAGACAGGTAGGCTGACAGTTTAATCCCTCTCCTATAATTACGTGCTTCCTCCTCTTGTGTACAAGATTAGGTTGGCTTTCTTCGCGTCAAGCATGTTGTCTCCCTAGTCTGCACAATGTTAGAATACGAGGGCAGTACACAAGCTTCCCACTTTTGCTCTTCTGCCTCTTTTCCTAGTAGCTTTGGCACTATTTCAGCTTCATGGTCGCAGCTGCATGCTCCCTCTGACCCAGGACCCCTACCAGCTGCTACAGCCATGTCCTGATGCCAGCTGGGATGCCTAGGTGCTGCAGCAATAGGACAACATCCATAATACCAGACCTCTAATTTTTCCTTTTTGTGAGAGATGAAAGCAATGAGCAACTTCTCCGTGAGCTCTTCAGCCTCTTGCAGGAGCATGCTGCTAGCAGCAGCTAAAGGCAAAGATCTTCCCCAGCTCCCGTGGATTTCCATGAGATGTGTGGGCACTTGGGACTTCAGATTAACAAGCCCTCCTCTTGCTGAAGTAGGTATTTGCCTACATCTGCCATGCCCACACAGAATCATAGACTGTCCTGAGTTACAATGGACCCACAAGGATCATCTCCTGGTCCAACTTGTGTCCCTTCACTGGACAACCCCAAAATACACATGGGAATATCTCCTTCTAGAAATAATTCTAGTACCTGTTTCAACCCCGTGCTGGGGACTCCTGCAACTGATCAGTCTTTGCATTTATTTATAGGCTAAGAGAATAGTTGTTTTTTATTCAGTTCCTCTATGGACCTGAAGAAAAACAAAGCTGAACATCTCCTCCTGATGTTACCAACTGGTCCTATTGTACGGTGGTTTTGTCAGCAAGTTATTTAAGACCTTAATCCTTTTCAGCTATTAGGGAGAAGCCCAAGTCTGGGTGAGACTGGAAACAGGAGTGATTTTCACTTGGATTTTCATCTTTTCTTCTCTCTAGTGCTGCAACCTGATAAAGAGGCAATGGCATTTCACAATGAGCTATTCCATTCACTGCTGCCTGCTTAAAATGAGGAAGGTGGAGGAGTAAGAAGAAAAGACTCCTTTAAATCCATAGAGAAGCATTGGTGCCTGTAAGAGCTGTTTAAAAAAGTAAAGCCACTTTAGCTTGTTGATCTATTTCTGCACTGTAATTTATGCTGCCATTCACGCAGTGTCAGAAAGCTATTGTGAACCATTGTATAAACCCACACTGTAGACTTGAGGGGCTCCAGTCCATGGTTCTGCCAGCACTAGTATACTGGTGATAGGATAATAGCAGGTTTCACTCCTAGAAGATTTTTTTTTTTGGCAGGGGGGTTAATGTACAAGTAGAATAATTTTAATGATTCCCAACAGCCCACCCACTTAGCTATTAGCAATAGGCATTCTACAGTGTGTGCATCCTGGTAGAGGTGAGTTTTGAGATGTGAAATATAAGCTAGGAGCTTTCACAAATCATTTGTGGAAGGCACTCCATGAAATACCACATCAAGGAGATACCTCAGAAGAAAGCCCAGGCTGGGAGATTGCTTCAGAGTAGCAGCTGGGAGAAAGATAGAATTTCTCTGGCCATTGCCACCCATATGAGTAGGGAAGCTAGAAGAAAGATCGTTCAGGAGGATAACGTGCTGTGAGCAAAAAGGGAACAGGCAGGACAACAGCATAAAGGAAAGATGCTGAAGGCAGGTTCCATCGCAGCTAACATTAAACATTTAGCTGTCTTGGCTCTCTTGTGGTCAGCAGAGCATGGCACTTCTAAGGCATGATTCATCTGACCTATTTTGGGCATTAGCCTACCTAGGATGAGGCAAATTACCCTTTATACTTTGCCAGTTTCTTCCTACCAATTCTGAGGGGAGCTTCAGACAACGTAGCACAGATACAGACATGTATTTTAGACATGTGAAGGGAAGTGAGACAAATCCTCCTCTGCACGTGGAGTGGGACTGCAGGAGAGGGAATGACCACACAGCATCCTCCGAATCTGGGACAGCATCCAGCCACCATCTGCCCTCGTCTGCAGGAGAGACATGGAAGCAGAAAGACAGAGGATGGAAACCAAGAAAGGAAGAGATGGGTAAGAGGTCAGGGAGTTTCAGTTCAGCCATGTTATGTTTCAGCACTCACCAAGAACTGCTGTAAGTCGTATGGGAGATGTAGGCTGAGAAGAAAAAAGAAAGAAACTGGAAATGGAAAAATGTGTTTTAAAAGCTTCACCAAGAATAGAGCTTCTTCACGAACAACCAACATTATTATAACTTCCACCTAAAAAAAGAATAGTGACATTTTCTCATTATGTTTTTTTCTTAAATTTCATTCCAAAATCTTTATGGACAATCTGAAACTTACTGAAGTGTATATTTTGTGCTGAAAAACAGGTTTTACATGGGCAAAAAGAAAGCTTTTGTGATGACTGCAGCACAAATTTCTGTGAATGGTTCTTTAAGCTGCATTGCCAGAAATGTCATGAATCTGCTCAGAACTCTAAGGAAGGGAAGTGGTTTGAAATTCCTAACACTGTTTTTTCAGCCAGAACAGCCATTTTGGGTGCATTTCACATGAAGCATGGCTTCAGGGCTTGATATGTCTTCATTCTGGGCCCTGTATTGTGCCAAGGAAATTCTCAGCGTTTAACAAATAATAATAGAAATAAGCTGTGTAAGCATATGTGAATCTTCACTTTATAATTTTTCACATAGAAAAATGATCTCATAGGCGCATAGGAAATACAGCAGATGGTAAAATGTGTGTTGGACTAAACTCAGGCTGGAGACTAAGTCTCTGAGACAATAAAAGCACAAATGCTGGGCAGTCCCCTCCAGCCATGCACATGAAGCATGCCTGGTGAACTGAGATAGGGGAGCACAGATCAAAACAGATTAAGAGGCCACCTTTGATCTGTTGTTTTCTCCCATTACTATAAGTCGCAGTGCTGTGATCTGTCATTGCCTTGTGTGGACATTAAAAGGTGTTTGTGCAAGGACAGCCCTCAGCTGGGTTACTGGGAGATGGGTACCCAGCTGCATTATTCTAATTTTCAACATGTTCAATTCCATCTTTTTCGGAGGTGTTTCATCTGCATTGAAATTTGCTCAAGAAGGTGGATCTGGAAAAGCTCTTGTAGCTGAAACCCTGCTGCTTCTGTCCTCCAGAGATTCTTATTGGTGGAGATGGATGAATCCTAGTCCATAACCCTGTTCAAAACATGGTTTTCCATCAGTGACTAGGGCCAAATTGCAGTCCTGCTCAACAGCAAAGTGAGTTTGGAAAATCAGGAATAACTGTGAACTACCTGAGTTCAAAACTGCTGCTGGAAGAGAAAAACTGAGAAATGGAGTCATGCCAGACTGCAAGGATGTTTTGGTCTGTGTACTAGCAAAACAGAGACCAGCAGAGCCTTGTGAAAGCAAAGCACACAAATAAAACTTCTTCACAACATATTCCTCACCAGAAAGTTTGTAGATAAATGAAAACTGCACATCCCAGGTCCTTTAAAAGACCTAAGCTGGGCTGAAAGATTCCTTCAATGATATCACTGTAAATATTTTGAGTGCAGGTCTGGCTGGTTAGAAACCTCTGATTGACGTGCTACATTAGATTCATGCCTGCCTCAGGAAAAAATTATCTTCTGCTGTCATGTCAGTTTTTATTCTACTTTCTCTTTGCCTGATGGGCTATTCTTGAGTGTTAAACACAAACCATCACAGCGCTTTATTAGATATGCTTCTCTACATTGGGCAGATCATGTGTTTCAGAGATCAAATGGACTTATCTATCCACTGGCAACTTCCATTCTTATCAATGACAGTGTCTTTGGCACATCTATCTAGGATTTCATGGCAGGATGTAATGAGGAAAATGCTAGGAAAATTTCATTTCACTTTTAAAAATATTTTCCTTTTTTTTTTTTTTTTTCTTTTTACTATAGGTAATAGGCTTTCTTCTGTAGTAATGATAGCATACAGAAATTACAGTGTGGGAAAGACCATCTGAAAATGGAAGAATTGACAATGAAAGTTTTGTATAGGGATGCTGAGATCTCAGTGCTGAGATGCATTGAAATAATAGGATTTTTTTTTTTTTTTAAGATTAGTTTATCCACTAGTAACTAAATAAATTAGTTAAGCACAGGACCTTGGAAAAGGGGGTGGTATCCTGTCTCTTTCATTCACCCCAGTGCATGTCTTGGGGGAATGCCCATGTACCTCTGTAAGGTAAACCAGAGACAACCATGTCTATTTATATGACAAAGTGATTCGGACCAATATTATTCATAACCTGAACCCTGAGTCTGTAGAGGAGCACATCTCACCTCCCCGATTTATACCAAAATTTGAAATTGTAGCTTCCTTTGAAGCAAACTACAGAGAGGTTTTTAGTGGGAGGTAGGGACACAGGGAGGAGGTGGGAGGCTCTGGCTTGAGTGGAAACTGTCTTTGTGATCTCCATGACTTGCCTTACTGATAACTTGAAGGGGATTTTCCTTAATAGAAAACCTGTGAGCTATATGAGGAGGGTAATCCACTTGACCCTTACCCCCTCCTAAGCCTTCAAGCCATCATGACATTTCATTTCTTACCAGCTGCAAGGCCACTTCTTGGGATTCATTCTGATTGCAATGCAAAGCTGAGCCCAGGGGAAAGGTGAGGACCAGCACGGGGATGTCGCAGCAGGGCGGGCAAGCGGGAACATAGCGATCATATTTGGAGAGGGTAGAGCTGGTGGCAGTGAGGAAGATAAACAGGGTGTGTTTGTGCAAGTGACCTTATTTATATCAGCACGCTGAGGAGGGACCAAATGTACCGTGGTGAAGGAAGTGAGTCCACACGCAAACAGGAGTGGGTCCAGCACGACGTGGCTGGCACAAGCCCAGGCTCTGCTTTGCAGGGTGACAGTTCATGGTTTTCAGGGCAGCTGCTGTCCCCAGCACTGGGCTTTGGAGGTCTCTGCATTTCAGGTTGTACTGAAATGGGCAGGGAGGCTATCAAGTGGTGAAGTGGTGAATGTTCTGCTCTGGCATCCCCTGCCCCTCCAGCAGGCACCAGTAGTGGGAAGCACCCCCAATCCCCATGGTGATGAACAGACCCCATGAGCAATTAATTCAAAATCATAGAACAGTTTGGGTTGGAAGGGACCTTAAAAGGTCATCTGGTCCACCCCACCTGCAATGAGCAGGGACATCTTCAACTAGATAAGGTTACTCAGAGCCCTGTCCAGCCTGGCCTGGAATGTCTCCAGGGATGGGGCGTCTACCACCTCTCTGGTCAACCTGTGCCAGTGGTTTACCACTCTCACTGTAAAAAATTTCCTCCCCAGTCATAATTTGTTAGTTCCAGATCTGGCCACTGAATGGCTCATGGACCAATTCTGACATTTTTTTTCTTTTTTAAAAAACTATATTAGTTATTCTCTGAATATTTTGGGTAGATAATTATCCAGTGTGTACTGTGTATTGCAGAATCCAGGAATATTTGCTTTGGCTTTTCTTCCTGGTGTGTGGTTGCTGGCCTAGATCTCATGGCATTGTTTCCGACTACATACATGAAATTTTTAAACAAGAGAATAATGAATACAGACCAGAGGACAAGGCATATTCTGTCACAATTTCACACAGGCAAATTTTTTGCTAAATTCCATGAGGGGCTCAGCTGTTGTGATTGTTTACACACGTACTTAATGGCTGTGAACATATCATTGATACAGGGTAACAGGCACCTAATAACCAGAGCTGAGTTTGGCGGGTGCTTTGAATCACCCCCCCTTTTTCCATGTTTCCTTTCCTACTCCTGCTTTCTGTTTGACTATGGAGGCACCGCTTAGGAGGAGGAAGAAAACTTTCATTTGAAACCGCAAGAAACCAAGGACTGGGTGTAACCAGCTTCAAATCCAGACAAGAGTCAGCATGTAACTTCATGTGTTACTGTTTTCGTCATTCAGCATATCACATGGATGGGTAGCACTTTCAAACACATGGAGGATCGCCGTCACACGTGCCATAATGTGTGCACACACGTGCACACCCATCCGTGCACATTTACTTTATTTAAACTGCAGTCAGTTCAGCTGTGGTGCCAGCAGCACCCCAGCTGTGGTTAGGAAAGCAGCCTGAATGTTTCCTCAGGTCCCCAGATGGGCTTTACCCCCTGTGCTGAGACCCACTTTGTCACAGCTGAAATGGCACCTGAGCTGCCTGTTTTAAAGACTTCATCCACATTATACGGCAGACAGAGCAATGACTGTATTCCCCACAAAAGCTAAAGATTTTGCTTTCTCCAACTCTTTGAATAAGATCTTGTGGCTATGTCAACACAGGAATGACTCAAGAGATTGAAATTTTGTCATTAAGTGTCATGAATGTATGTACAAGCCCCAGATGTAATTGTGATACTCAGACAGCAGCCATTACTAAAGAGTTAGCAATCCACCGCTTCTCATCCCCCAAAAAAATTACTGGCAAATCTTCCTAATGTTCTTTTAAAAAGAAAAGAGTCCAAATATGCAAAAAAAATATTTTGAAGGCCTCTAGAAAATAATCCAAATAAAACTCTGAAAAACACTAATTCCACTGACACAGGGATTTATTATTTGCAGAGTCTTTTGTTCACCGACTGTGCAGGTACAGACCTAAACTTGGGGATGCAAAGGGGACTTGCTGTGAGGGGACATGGATGGAGATTAGGAGGGACAGATACTATTTGGAAATTGCCAAATTCACTGCTTGTGAGAAGGAGTGGAAAACCTTTGCCTGATGGAGAGGTTTCCATAGGGTTTGAAGGCAGCGTGCAGCTCTGCCTGACATCCATGTGCTGAGGGAGCTCTGATAGCAGAATATCTCGTGCTGTGATCCCATATAGTCTTTGGAAGCAATGCAGTCAGCAGCGGTAATGCCTCTGCAAGCTGCCTTGCCAGCAGTTATGCTCCCTTTCCATCACTGCACCCTGTCCTGGGAGCAGGGAGCTCCGGTGCTAGTGTGAGCCCCTCCATATCACAGACTGCCAGTTGCTCAGAAGCCCCTGCTCTGAACTCATTTCATGGTGGGTTGAAAATACAGCCCTGTCCTCAGTGTAACCTCTAATCTTGATTAAAATGCTTGCAGGGCCAGGCAGCCCAGGCTGCATCCTTTGGTCAATTCCGGCAGTGGCTCTTGCATTCCCTAATCCCTGTTAATATCATTGCTTGTCAAAGAAGATTTGTGCCTTTCCTGGAAGACGGCCGCCTATTTTGTACCAACTGGGGGAGAAAGAGACGCCTCATCAGCTGGTGCCGGGAACAGTGAGCGGCAGACAAGAAAGGCATCCTGTTTTCTGGGGAGAAGGCGCGGGAGGTGGGCAAGTGTCTGGCTCCGACTATGAACTCTGGCTGCTGCTCCTGCCCTTTCAGGATGCAAAATAATCCTCTGGTTTAACCATGCACAATCCCTGAACCTCTCATAGCAGTGTTTGTGGCAGAGGTAGGAACTTTTGTATCCTGGCCAAACTGCAGGACAGATTATGTTCTGCTGACCTATATTCCCCTAAAGTCATTTTCAATTAGTGCAGCAGTTACTCCTCCTGTTCACACTGTTATATTTCTCCCTGTTGCAATGCTGAGCTGAAAGTCCAGAGTCCACGGTCTCCAGGGGGATTTTGTTGGCTCCTCCAAGCAGACAGAGAAACATCTCCCTAACACAAACCCCTTCTCATATGCTCATATTTCCTTGGAAAGCTTGTTCCATTGCTCTGGGAAAGCACGAGACCTGCTCCTGATGGCAGGAGAAATCTGGTCCCCAGCTCTTGGTTGATTCCCCTGGGGCAGGACACCAAAGCCTAGCTTAGGGGGGGTTCATTTGGGGCCATCTGCCCAACTGGCACTGGTTGCTATCCATGACCTGCCAGGACTGGAGAAATTAAATCTGACTTCTGGATGGAAGACAGGATGGGTTGGCAAAGGCAACGGAAGAACTACGAAGGGAAACAAAGGAAGGAGGGGGTGTGAGTGGGGGCAGAGGCTTTTATGAAAGGTTGGGTACTCTCCCCTCTGTCAGCAACTGTGAGAAAAGAGGGAGGCCTGGTGCTTTGGAAAGAAGTAGAGGACATGCCTTCCTTCATGAGAGGGCTCGGGAGAGGAGAGAAAGGTGGTTTCATGGAGTGGGAATGAGGACTCATCCTGGCATTCGCTAGCCACATGCTGAGAGGTTCAGGGTTGCTGACTCTCCTGGTTCAGCACAGGGCTCGGGGTGCCCGCCGTGGCCCTGTCACTCCAGGTGAGCCACAGTGGTGCTGAGCCTTTGTGCAAAACAGCCCTGGGGTCCTGATGGGCTACATGGGCCAGCAATGCCGCGTGAGGCAGAGGGTGACTAGCAGGTTAAGGGAGGTGATGTTCTGCTCTGCTCAGCACTGGTGAGGCGCATCTGGAGTGCAGGGTCTGATGCTGGGTTCGCCAGGACACAACAGGCGTGGACATACTGGAGTGAGTCCAGCAAAGGGACATCAAAATGATAGGGGACTGGAACATCTTTAATATGAGGAGAAGCTGAGAGAGCTGGGACTGTTCAGCCTAGAGAAGTGATGGCTCAGGTCTTCCTTGTCAATGTACGTAAATACTGGATGGAGATAATATGCAAACTTTCCTTCTTGTCAGTCTGGCCTTCCCCTGATTTGTATGACCCTGCATCTGATTTTTTTTTTTTTTTTCCTCTGGACAGTTTTACATTACTTTTGTGTGTGTGTGTGTGTGTGTTTAATATGCAGTTGCAAAGCTGTCATCTATGGACCCACCAGAGTGAAGATGTGCAGAACCTCCCTCTTCTACCTCCTGCTGCTGTTTTATTCCTCTTCTGATGTGAAATGCAGGAAGCTAATGTGTTAGTCAGTTATCCTTTCAGCAAGTAAGGACATTGTTTTGTTTTGTTTTGTTGTTTTAATAAGAAAAATATATTGGGGATAATGACTCTTGATTATACTAGGGAATTGATCTACATTATCAATATATGCTCAACTTTGAAACAGTCCCATACAACTACACAACCCCTATTATAGCAGACTTTTCCACATTATCTTCTTCCTATGGGCCTATAAATACCCCTGACACCTGAAAGAACCTCTCTGTGTAGTCCCTGTCATTACAGTAAAATGAAACAGATCTTAAAAGTGTCTTCTGCTGTGAAATTCCTTTGGGCTTAAAAATAAAAAGTTTTTTTGATTGTAGTTGAAATAACATGATTGAAAATGGAAACGGTTTCTTACCTGGGTTTTCCTTCATCCATTCTTTTCCTGATTTTGTTGGTAGGCTCAAAGGAATGAATATTCCCGAGGGTTTTACCCCCTCCTTTTGCCACATTTTCCTTCAATTTTGGAAAAGCGGGAAGAAATTCTCTTCTACCTCCTTCTTAGACGTTAGTCCTTTCTCCTTTTTGTGTGGAACTTACACAGGCAATCTGGGAAGAAAACAAACTTCAGCTTTGAAAACAGAATTTGAAAAGCAAAATTAAATTTTTATGAGATAAAATAAAAATCTGTTTCTAGTTCAAAGTTTCTTAGTAATTCAAAATTAAAACTTTTCCAATAAACATGGGGTAAACCCCTCATTTTTTGGACAGTGAACTTTTTCAGCCGAATGTTTTTCAACAGTATTTATTCTCTTTCTTCATTTCTGGTAAATCAGTATTGTCGTTCAGAGGTAGTTATGAATGTTTCTGTCCTTTCCCATCTCTCCAACCATAAGCCCACTCTCATGGGAAAGTCAGAGAATCTCTGTTCATGAAAAACAACATTTCGTTTCATGCCTATTCATGCAAAATGATTGTATGATTCTATGTGCAACTTTATTAGAAGATTGGTGCACGAGACAGATCAAGGCTAAAGCACATACTGAGTTTTGGGAAGGCTGGAATTGAAGCTATAATCCATCTGTGAAGACTGGAGGTCACAGCACCACTCCCAGAGCTGAGGCTGAGGTCTGGAGGGGGCAGAGGATTGACCCTGGCTGTGGGTGAAGGAATCCCTCGCTTGAGGCCTGTCTCTGGTAGGAGAAGACATTGGGAGCAGCAGTGGGGAAGCAGCCTTGGCTGGCTCGGACGGTCATGTGCCACCTGCCAGGGACAGCTCAGAGCTCCCTCCCTCCTGCCCTCAAACCTCACTCACTTTCCCACAACCATCAGGGCTATTTTTTCGGGTCTCAGTCCCTCTCCTGCCTGATACTATGTCCTCTATGCAGCACAGTTCATAGCTATCTTGTGCTACATCCCCAGGGTCCTGTGTACTCTAGAAACACCAAGAACAAATCATACCCTCTGACTTCTTGTCTTCTGCAGCATCACCTGTGGGTCAAACCCCTACCAGGCTCACTTGTCCCTAGCTCAGATTTGAGAAGCAAGTTACTCATGGCTCATGCAGAAATTGCCCCTGGGAGGAATTTATCTCACTGAGAACTGCCTGTGGAGCCAGTACAAGGACATCTGTGTGACAACTGCCGTCTCTGCTAACCCACGGTTGTAAATGCCTATCTTTCCTCTGCAAGACCTGCAAAGAGCCAGCCTGACCAGGACCGCATGAGCAAGCAAACAGGGTTTGACACCAACTCACAGAGCCTCGCCATTGGAATTAACCATTAACACCCCAAACAAAACACATGTGAGACACAGTGTACCACCTTCATCCAAACAGCCCAACAGCCAAGGATTCTCAGATCTGTGCCAATAGCAGCACCTTGTATGGGATGAACATGGTCTGCTGATGAGTCAAAGCAAAGATGAGTAGCTGCATCCCTGCCAGGACGGTGGTTCATGCACCCGTTTGATAAGGTGCCACTTGCTGGGCCTGAGTACTTTCCCTGGAAAGTGATAATTAACTGCTGAGTGAAGGAGATGTCATCTTCTCCCATTTTTTTAATCTTCCTTTGGAGCAGAAAAATGTGTAGAGGCTGATGTCACCCAACAGTGCTGTGAATTTGGGTGGATGCCCTCGGCTTTGCTGCTGGGTCCCTGGTTCCTGATGCTGTTCTCTGTCATGGAGCCACACTGGAGCTTGTGGGCAGCTCTCAGACAAACTAAACTTTCTCAGGTCTTCTCTGCTATGCTGTGAGCATGGCACATCACTTTTGGGCCTTCATCGCAGCCACACAACTGACGGAAGAGGGCTGTTCATTGCTGAAGTAGTCTAGCTGCTGGGACTGACATTCACACAAGAAAAACAGAGTTAGGAGAGGGTTTTCCTCAGGACTGGCATCCTAGCCAGTGAAGCAGCACAGGGAAAGGTTTGCTCTCAGGAAGCAAGGGAACATTTGCATGCATTTGGGTGTCCGCAGTTATCTGAGCTCCTATTTTGGCTAATGAGGACCAGAGGCTTCAGTCAGCTGCACAAATATGAGTATTTAGTGTCATCCAAGATGTGCCTGGGTTTCCAAGAGGGCTGGTAGATGTGACCAGACCCAAGGGGCACTTTTGCCTATGGCTGAACTGAGCCCAGGTCAAAGCTGGCTTGCAGTGGTGGACCTTTGCCAGGGCCATTGTAAAAATGTCTATATCTCTGTGTGTTCTGCTTTTCCAGGTCTGGGAAATGGGAGACAAAAGCCACCAGATAACTCGTCATACCTCAGGAGCCAGGCTCTTTTACCTAGACACTCATTTCTAACCACCCTGCCCTGTCACCCAAGGGCACCCTGAACCTGGCACAGGTGTGGCTGTGGCCATGGGTGTGCAGCGTTCATTAGCTCAAGCAGACATTACTCACCCAGACATGGCGCCAGCACGTTAACGAGGTGATACGGCTGCTGTGGACGTGGTTTGTGCCAGGACAGCTCTGTACAGCAGTACAAGGAGTGAATGAGTGTCTGTTGGTGGGTCCACGTGCTGACGGGTGCCCTGTACAGATCCCCAGAAGGAACTGTGGCCACAGGCATGGTGTGGGGAGGGGAAGCTGATGAGTGAGCCCATGGTGAAATGCAGGAGGGATGCATGTGGCTTGGGTGTGTTGACCTGAAAAGGTACAGACACCTACTGCTGCTCGAGCAGATGTCTCTCTTCTGCTGCTAAACCCGAGCCCAGACCACAATCCTCAGCTTGGTCAATTCATTTGTCACCCTGTTTTTAGGAGCTCCTGCCTGGGATGGGAAACACCCATCTCTGCCTGAGTCATGACAGGAACTTGGTGCCACATGACAAGAGAAGGTCCTAGCCCATGCTTTAGCAGGATGCCTTAGGATGTAGGGCTCTTTTTCTCTCTCCTGATATTTAATGCTTTATTTGTTGCAGGCATGGGGAGAGACAGGGTCATTGCAGCCCCTTGCTGAGGGCTGGTGTGAGGGAGAGAGAGGATTGCGCCATGGCTCCATCTGGTTGCATAGCAGGATGACTGAGCTGGCTCACGCAGGTTACCTGGAGGGTCAGGGTTGCTGGTGGCCCAGATGAAGAACTGCTCAGTTGGTCCCTTTGCTGGGTAGCGCATCCTGCATCACCAGGCAGGCTTCAAAATAATCACCCCAGCATCACTCTGCATTCCTACCCTGGGCCTCAATGTTTCACCTTAGGTGAGTAAGGCACAGAAACAGCTGTGGCCTGCAGCAGCACGAGGGAGAAAGATGCTCTGTGTGCTCCTGGAGATGTTTGTGCCAGGCACTCCTGGGGCAGCATGTATACCTGCTCCTGCCCAGCATGGGCAGGCTCCTGCTCTGGTGTGCAGACAGCTCAGTGAGGTGGCTTTTGCTTAAGTTTACATCCAAAATTTGCAGCAGATCCTGCTGCAATCTCCATTAGCTGGCTGAGAGATTCTGGCCAGGGTTGCAAAGTGGGAGAAAAGGAGCCCAAATGTCACTCAGTCTGCTTCCCTTAGCAAGGCAGGATTATATGTGCCAGTGCATTTAGAGAGTCCTCCTTCTTGACTTCTGTCACTGTCCCTTTCCTGGCTGGTGCCCATGCAACAGCTGAGAGGCAGCTAATATAATTAGCAGGACTTAATGAGGAACAGTGCCATTGGTTAGCACTGTCAGTGGCTGCAGGGCCACTGAGCCCTATTCGGCTCAGGGCAGAACCCACTCTTATCAACTGGCTGCCTTGAAATCTGGCTGAGGTTTTATCCTTTGGTTTCAGGTTAAATACAAAAAGCTGTGATTCAGCTTTGTATGGAAAGCTCTGGATTAAACTCCCAGAAAATCTAACCTAGCTGGGATCTCTCCCATGCAAGCAAAGCTCTGAATGGTGCCATGGGCAGAACTGAGACATGGGGGCTATGATGGAAGAGGTTTTAAATCGTCCCTGGTTTTTATTACATACATTGAATACTTTTATGCTTGATAACCTCTTGAGGTCTCTGGCATCAAATGTATGAATAAAATCGTATGCAACATATACATTATCCTCACTCTCTTTCTCACCCTCCTTCCTTCTTCATGAAAACCTGACCTTTTCAGGTTTTGAATGTTGCCTTTGTGGTTGCTCAATATGAAAATAACAACACTCCACACAACAATAACCAGAAACCTCATGGCCTGAGGTGTTCTTCAGTGTGATGCATGGATTTGAAAAATTATTTGAGATGGAGACATGGCATTTGATGACTATGCATTATTAAATGCATGCCATCTGACAGGGACTCAGCTTAAACCACAAGCTGGGTAGAGGAAACCAGCTGAAACAGTGGGATCAGAAGTAGTTGGTAATAAAAATCAAACCTTTCCTGTCCTCTGCCTTTTCTCACTAGGACATTCTACAGGTTATTTTCCCAGAAATACTGGTGAAAGACTCTTGTTCATAAAGAAACAAGGTTGGAGAAAAGTGACTGTAGCCTGCAATCTCAGAATATCTGTAATGTAGCTGGTATTTCTCAATCTCTGACAATAGTTTTTGTAACAAGCAATAGATCTGTATTTTTTTTTAATAACTAACTTTCACTTGCAATGAAAAACACAGCAACTCCATTTACACTGACAGTCTGTATCAGTGGTAAACTATCTTCTAAAGAAGCAGAAGATAAAATATTTAAATTTTTCTTCAAGGTGGCTTTAAATTAGATATTTTAAAACACATTGCTTTAAATTAGTTGATAGGAGCTGAAGATACCTCCAAGGAACCACACCTATTGCTTTGGTGACCCATAATACCTGTCCCTGCCCCTGTCCCCATCCCTGTGCATGACACCGTGGTTGCCCAGCTCTCTGGCACACTTTGCATGACACTGTGAACTGAACTGAGGAACTGATCTGGCTTAGAGGAACACCTGCCAACCCCACCCCCTCGCCCCCACCCTGGATCTTCCTCCTTTCTTTAATCTGGATCAGTTCCCTGATTTGGTCCTGGTGCTAATAAAGCTGATGGGGAATAAGAAAACCTGGGAGAGGAGGGGTGAAAAGGTGGGAGGGTAAGAAAAATCTTCATCTCGTCCTGCTGCTGTGTACTTTGTCTCATGAGACCGCACAGCCTGAGCTGTGTAACATCAGGCACCACACTGGGAACGGTCTCCTCAAACCTCACGGCTTCACTGAGTCTCTACCCTGGCAGAAGTGAGCTCAGGGGGGTCTCCATGAGGTGGTGGTTCCTGGAGGGATGTCAGGCAGTAACAGGGAGGATGCAGTGGGGACCAGGGAAAGAATGAATGAGCTGTTGGAAGCAGAGCTGCTTTGCATGAGAAATAAAGTGGAAACAGTCTAAACAGCTGCTTTTTTAGTACCTGCACCTGTATGGTGAGGAAAGTGCATGCCATTCAGGGAAGGGTGATAAATGCAGACTCTGTTGTAGC
This sequence comes from Streptopelia decaocto, assembly GCF_964273445.1. Lineage (NCBI taxonomy): Eukaryota > Metazoa > Chordata > Aves > Columbiformes > Columbidae > Streptopelia > Streptopelia decaocto. The sequence goes on along the minus strand of NC_138663.1, from coordinate 180,491,394 downwards.
ACCAGGCACAGTGTCACAGGTGTGTCAGTTGATGGGATCAAGACTTGCTATTTTTTGCTTCGACCGATTGTAATTTTATGGATATGCACATGTATTAATATGGGGCAAGCCAGATGTGGCCACAACCACCCTTTTCACATCCTCTCTGCCAATAAATCTGTACTGAGCTGCACGTGAAGTCTCACCTCTAGGAATCCTCTCTTTACAGACAAGCAATTCGGAGCCCATAACCCCAAAGCATCAGCAGATGCCATTGTTATTCCCCTAGATGTTTGCATGCATCCCAAGAGTATATAAACTCCACTCGCTTTCTCTCCATTTCCACCCCTACCTCTGTGTCAAATAGTAATAAGTAATCCCAGAAGTGTGTTTACCTCCTTGTAATTTTTGGACTCAAATACAGAATAGCCCCAACTGTTTCAGGCTTAAAATTTTATAATTCAGCAGTGGGACACGGTGGATGAGCTTTGCACAGGTGAACTGAATAGTCATCCTTCACTTTAACCAAAGACCCAGCACTGCCACTCAAGATTTTTGTTTTCTTCATATGTGCAAACTTTAAGTACTTTCAGAAAGGTTTATTGTACAAGCTCAGATGTTCCCCTATGTGCGGGTAAAGCTGCATTGCATTGAAGTGATAGTCATTGGGATAAACTCCTAGAAGGGGAGTGAGGAGGGAAAGGACTGTGCTTGTCTTTAGCAAAAGGAGCATCATCAGAATCAGACAGAGAAATAGAAGGCCCCTAATTAACAATAGGAATTTATTTTACTCAGAAAAAATATCAAAAATACAGCTCATAACTTTATGATTTGGACTTTTTCTGCATTTTATCTGAGTTTGATTTAGTCATTCATGGATCTTTGGTAACTTCAAACCCCAAAAAATGCCCATTTTAGATAACCTGGGTGGCTCTGATTATCCTGAGCATCATTCCTCTATGTAGATGTCAATGAAGTGGTTCTGGTCAGTGGAGATGTCAGCAGCTAAGGAGGGAACGGCATCCTGGGAAAGAGCCTTCAGTTATTCCCCTTTGAGCTGAGTGGAGAGGTGAACCCTCTGGAGATACATCAAGGAATTCTGCAGTAGAGAAACCTCTGAGCCACTGGAGAAGCCTCCAAGCCACTGAAGAAATTTGATTTCTCCAACTCACTCGCCGCTGAATGGGTGGAGAGGAAAAGCTTGTTGCCACAGGCAAGAGTGACAAGGTGGCCCTGAACCTCCACCTGCCTGGCACTCAGCCAGCTCCTGAGCATGGCCCAGGCCCGCTGCTTCAGAGGTGGGCTTGGCAGAGCCCCCCGGCTCTGTCCCCAGAGCGTGACTGTGGCTTGGTTGGTGTTACCAAGCTACACAAAGAAACAAATTTTTGACATATGTTTTTATGTAGGGTCATCTGGAGGGAATATGGCATGCAAAGGACTGATCACATTATGAGTTCCTTGTATTACCTTGGCTGTTATATTATGAAAGAGAGGCAGAGTGTCCTCACATTATTATTGTAATTAAAGAATATTGTGCTTTTAATTTGCACAGTTCCTTCCTCAGCATTGTCTGATAAAATTGATGATAACAGGCTGGTCATTGTGAGTTATTAATAACATATTATTTACTCACCATATGCCTAGGAGCCAGAGCAGTAAGCAACACTGTGTTGTCCTAGGTGTCCCTCCCTGCACACACCAACTAAGTGGATCATCTTTGATCTGGTTTTGCCTCCCAAGGTCTCACTTCAGTTTGGACTTTCTGTTTACTATTCTCTTTGCCCCCACCCCTGGCTCCTCTGTGTTTGAGAGACTTTACGTTCCTGGAAGAAAGAAAAGCAGTTTGTTCTGTCTTCTTCATTATGTCCTGTGTTTGTATGGAGGGGATGCTCTGGTCTGCTTTTAATTTCCACAATTCTACAATCCTTTTGAGTCCAATATGCTAAATATAGATCTAACCCATAATAGCCAGCCTCTCTTTCATTTCTGTCTTATGAAGTTATTTTCTGCTTTTATCATTTAAGCCTAATGGATTTACATTATTAGAAGCTCTCCAGTATGTACAACTTGGTTACAAACAAGATGAGTGCCTCAAAAGTTTCCAGGAACATTTGTCTGAATAAAAACAGGCAAAAAAGAGACATTTTCCTGGCTCTCCTGGAAGAGGATTGGTGCGGTGCAGGATGGCACTTTCCCTCTCCCCTTCCTGCTGCAAACCTGTGTATGCCCTCTGGGCAGGGTGAACACATCCAGCACACTGCCTAGAAAAATGACACTCTGGAGAAAAATCAGCAGACAGCATGAAAAGTGCTGGCTCAGACATCTTGTGTTGGCAGATTCCTACCAAAATTAGTTCTGGATAAGCCAGTACATCTGTAGTCAGAGCAAACTATTCCTCTTTCTTCCTATTCCTAACACAGTCATGCCGAAAAAATACAAGTCAGGAAAATGTTTGGGGAAACTATTAAGGAGCATGGAGGGAAAAGAATATCCAGACAAATATGGAGACATTTGAGACAAATATGAAGTCATGTGTAATAAACAGCTTGGATTTATGAGGACTAAAGCAAGCCAAACACAAGTGATGGCTTTTTGGGGCAGAACAGCCTAAACCAGCCAAGGAAATGAATGTGCTGGATATAGGAGGCCCACAGGAGACACAGGGACCACTCTAAGCCGAATTGATACCAGTAGCCCAAGCCAGTAGCTGGTGAGGGGTGAAGTGCTGGTAAGCCTCGTTCATGTCAGCTCACGTCTATTCAAGTCTCTTTGCCTTTGGCCATGCAAGAGGGATACGTGGGAGGACTTTGTGTGATCAGGGGATTCTTCCTTCTTGAGCTTCGTTGGCGCTGGGGTCTCTGTGCAAGAGTCAAAGCAGCATATCTGAAGGTCCACCACAAGGTGTGGATATTGACAACTGACATCTCCAAAAGAAATTAATTTTGAACCCTACATGAACAAATGCTCTGGGCACAGTGAAGTGATTTTCTCTTTACTTGGAGAAGCTCATCATGCTTAGCTTGAATATTGAAGTGCTACCTGAAAAGGAGCTGAGAAGCATGGTAACATGCCACAGAAGTCAGTGTTTCAACACTTCCTTATTTTCAGGTGCCTCTCAAGGGCAACACATAATGGTTTTGTGAAAGGTGGGGTTTCAGCACTACCCTTGGTCAGGGTCCCTCCGGTCATTTGTTTTGCATTACTGACAGTTCACCTGGCATCTTGTTTGGAAGGAACAAGCCAGTTTACTCTGAAATAAACTTCAGGTATAACTATGGGGATAGTTCACTCCAGAGCATTGCTCCCAGTAGGCACTATGGATGACACACCAAGACTGACGGCCATACAAAGCCCTTCACAGTAAACCAACACTCTGTGCATCTTGAAATACGACATTATGTCCATAAGCCATGCTCAACTATGGAAGAGACACTGCAAGGAAGCTATTTGGCTTATTCACATTCTCTAGTTTGCTGCTGGAAGCATCCAATTTCATGGTGCAGTCCAGAAGACCAGAGGAGAAATCTGCTGCTGCTGGAAATCACTCTAGGTAGCTGCCAGCAGAACAGATGGCCCATGAGTGGTACAGAGCTAACTGCTGTATTCATCTAGAAAGTGCATTGTGCAACGCAGGACCAAGCTGGTCCCAGCTGTATCCTGGCAAAGGAAAAAAGGTATGCCATGTGGGAAAGGGGCATGTATTTACCTTGAGTGTGTCAATGACCATGTACTTCAGCAGGTGGGGAAGCTCAAATACAACAAGTCCAATTAGGCTTAATTTTTCCTAGCAAGAAATGGCAGAGCACTGATGCATGTGGCCAAAAGATTTGCTGCAATCTGGTGAGAAGGGGTTCTTCTATGTTGCTCCAGACTGTCCTGGAACCAGTTAGTCCTGTCTCTCCTATCTCCTGGTTCTGAAGTTTTGCACCGCTCCTAATATGACAAAAAAATAATCTTGAATATTCAGAGACTGATAATTTGAAATGCATTAGGAGCAGTGGAGGGGCTGCAAGTTAACTAAAAAAAAAAAAACAAAGCCAAAACTCAACCCAACCAACCAACCAAAAAAAAACAAAAAAAACCCCAGAAGGTGGGATGAGAACATGAGCAAAAATATAAAATTATATTATCTCCTATGGATACATGAATTGAGTGACAGAAGGCAGACTACGTCCTCCAGATCAGTGCTCCAAACTCCGGTCTCTGGAGCCTACAGGGGTTAGTGTGCCCGAAGGGAGCTCCCCCGACAGAGTGGACACCAAGTGTCATGTCCCTCACAGGTCTCCTGTTAGCCCTCCACTTGATCAGGGCAGCCTTAAATAGGCAGAGGTGGTGTGTGTATGAATAAACTGAAAATGGTCAGGCTAAGAGCCTGAACAGTTCATTCATATGATGAATTATGGACACAGTCCTTAATACAGTTTTGGCCTGGTCCATCTTGCACTCTTCCACACAGTGCATCACCATGGTTAGCAGATGGTTAACCCACTCCCAACAGTAGTCTGGACTCAAGAGAGCTCAGCTTGAGGAATACTTGAATTTGTCCCCTATCATCCCAACTGCTAAAACCTCCCTGACAAAGCCCTAAATCAGATCATCTTTTAGCTCCTCTTGCCTTGCCCTCCTCCTGGCTAGTGATGCCTATTTTGAGGCCAGCTGTGAATTATCGTCCAGAGGGAAGTTCTTAAAAAGCTTTATGCTGAAGTAGCCTGCCTTATGTTCTCCATTAGGCGGGCTTTATTCCTCCCATGTCCAGCATTACACCAGCAGAAGTTGGATTAGGCTTGTATTTCTTGGCTAAACAATGACTAAAGGAAGCGTGATAACTATCTACAAGTATTTGATGGGTGTAAACTCCAGTGAGGAAGAGGAATTGTTTAGTGTGGTTAAAGGACTTTTATGGCCAAGAGTGATTAGATTAAATTGAACAAAGCAAAGCATAAACTGAATACCCTTCATAATACCTAGCAGGCTGCGAGGGCAGCTCCCCAGGGATGTGGTGGAAGCAGTGATGTCTGGGTCAGCTAAAACATCGCAGGGAGCAGAGCAGTATTTACGTTATTGACCTGGGAACGCCGTCCCATGAGCAGCGTGTCCGTTCTCCCCACCATGCCCACAGCCGTGCCATCCTGCATCTACTTGAGCCCACAACCAGCTAAATAACGAGGGAAGAAGGGTGTCAGGGTGGTTCAACCTCTGCCCACACCTGGTTTGTCCCCTTCATCTGGTGATGTGAAAAGTTACCCTAAACAATAAGTTTTCCTACTGCTGACAGTGACTCTGATCTCGGGAGTATTAAGGGAGAAGTTATGCTTAACACTTTCTGTAGTGAGCCATGAGTAAGCTTTCCTTAGTACTTTATCAGGCTGGGGCTTGAGCCCCAGTTATCTTAAGCCTGCTACTAATCTTGGATTATCACATACCTACAGGAATGCCATCAGCATTCTCTTCAGGTTACAACTTTGTTGACTGACAGGAATGGGATGATTGACTTTGTACAAGACGGGAACAAACAGGAGTCCACAGTTCCTTTGAAAATATAGTGCAGGGAAAGATGAGGTCTCTCTCTCACACAGGAGAAACAGCATGTTGTAATCCCAGCTGCACCTGTGTAAACCTGCTTGCCCTTTTTCTCTGAAAAGCGAACATAAGGTGTGCAATCCCATCTGACAGGAGTTTCTGATAGAGGACACGAGCCGTCTTGGCCACTGAGAGCAAATGTCAGTGACTCAACCACTGCTGTGTCTTTCAAAATGCTGCCGCCTCTCAGTGAAAAAGACACAAGGGGATATTTGATGTTTGATGAGTCAGGATGCTTTCCCCTGGCATGTCTCTTTCTTTGCCTAATTACACAGACACAATAGCAAAGAAATTAGATAAGCCAGGTAAGGTTTGTTGTGGATGTCCTGGTCGTCTAGGAGACAAGAGCTTTATTTACCTGACATGACTTGTACACCAGGGTAGGACACGCATACCCTGTTTTTAGAACATCATATTGCTTCCAAATTGCGGGTTATCTGTTCTGAAACAAAACCACTTAATGGGTTATCTCCTCCTTTAATTGGTGCAGTTGTTGGCACGTCATTAAATCCCACTTAGCACAAGTGTGAGAAGCCTGCTGCTGAAGACTGCCAGCATAAAAGAAAGGAAGACTTATGCACCCTCCCATGGTGCTTTCAAAGAAAGCCCTGATCTGTTCATAAAAGGTCAGGAAGGGAGCAAGGAATTCAAAAGTCTTAAAAAAACAGACCGGACTGGAGTCTTCAGTAGTGCGTCATCTCAAGTTTTCTTCTCCCAAGGGAGTAATTCTTTAGATGTTTTGTGTGCCCCTTGCTGGTGTCTCTCTCTTCTGTTTTTCTTCAGTAGCACTTTGTCTATTTCTGCATTTACTGAACCTCCTCTTTATGCAGAGGCAGAGCTAACAGAAATCTTTATATGAGGGAGTCTAACAGGGTTACCACTGCCTCCCCTGTGCATCCACCACCCAAATGCTAGCACTACCTGGTTAGGCATACACATTATGAACCACCCAACAGAACAGGCAAGGCACTATTGCAGAGTTCCTGAAGCTCTGATACATTCTTCTTCCTAAAACTGGCTGGCAGCAAATGTCTCAGATAACAACATATTTTCTGTTCTTTCTCATGGGCACAGAATACCAGCCTTGGTGGCTTCTTTAAAAATGGCATGATTAAGGATGACATTTTACAAAGGGTAGTTTCCCATCCTGGCCAAGTATTTTCTTCAAGTAAAAGTCTGGCAGGTGGTCATGCTTTTGACGATGTTTAGAAAAGATTAATTATCCTTCCCAGGTACCTGCTGTCTTTTCAGATACAAATAAAATCACATGCCCACTACATGGGTAGTGGAGAGGAAGAAAGGAACTGCAAGGTCTCTTTCATCCCACATGACCATACAGGTGATTTCTTGCAAGACATTACCAGTGGCGGCTGTCAAAGCCCCTGATGGATGCATGTTTAACCTATGCCACAAGAAGCTGCAACTCCAGTGCAGTCTAGGCTGGCCTGGGAACTGGGGGTGGTCTGTCCTGTGTGGAAGCCCATTCTCCTGGAATTTTCAGCCTTGGCTTTGCAAACTCAGGAGTATCAGAGCTCATGAACTGAGTTTGAGGGCTGACCTGAGCAGGTCTAAGCACTGACCCCATTGGAGGAGGCTCAACTGAACTTCATAACTTGATTAAGCTTTCAGAAGTCTCTCTAACAATAGTGCTCAATTTAAAATATATGTTACCATGCCCTCTTCCCTCTGCGTTGCAGGGTACAACCCTAGAAATCCAACATATAATAACACGTGAATTCTGGAAGAGTCAGGTATCAGAAGCAGACAACTGTAGGGTCTTCAGAATCTTGTTCTGAAGTGGTATGGTGTGGTATGGTCCCTAGATAACACAGATAATGTCCACAGTATTGACAGCAGCTTGACAAATAAAATCCATGTAAATCATGGTGTTTTTTCAAAGGCATTCGTTGCAGGTTGTTCCATGTGTCAGCTTCTCCTCAGACTGACTCTCACAGGAGTGCCTTCTCTTTTCCTTGCTGTTGTGTCCTCCAGTAGAAGACTGGTATGCAGCCAAAGAGGTAACTTTTCTGGGCCAAAAGACCCCACAGGTATTTTTAGCATTAAATTAGACTATAATTTCAAGAGTACATCACCTATAAGGTATCTGAACGCATGCCTACCAGAATTGCTGCTTCCCAGCTGGAAGTACACCTTACAGTGGCCACCTGTAATGACCTTTCTGGGCAGATCTGAGCTTGTCCTGCCTAAGCAAACAGCAGAAGTGCAGTGGAGGGAGAGTGGTATGGGAATCCCCAATTAGCCTGATGTCAGGGCAGCTCTCCACCTATGCTGATAAATCTAACCACTGGACAGGATTTATGAGTTCAGGCACTGTCACAGAGTCACAGAAATACCTTCCATCCAGACCCAAAGAGGTGATGCTAGTTGCCTCTGGTCTGTGCCCCATGGGCCAGCCAACTCAGTTGTCTGCACAGAGCTCCATCTTGTGAGTTGGACATGGCGTATCCTGGACTTCTTAATGCCTGGATCCACTGTGCAGGCCTTGAGGGAGGAAGGTACTTTATCCTCATTCTAGAGAAGAGAGTCAGGTTCAAAAATGCCCTGTGGTGCATCCTGAAAACCTTAGGCAGCATGCCAGTGCTTAATCCCAACCAACTCCCCTCCTTGCTTTATATGCTATTTATTTGGTTTACCTAATGATGCAACCCGCATGAGTCGTCCTGGCACTCCTCTTTTCCCAGGGCAGGGACTCCCTTGCTATCACACAGCCACTCCCCGGCTTGACCGCTGTCTCTCAGTGATTCTGTGAGCCTTGCCTTCTCACCCAGAGGGCACTTAGCACGTCAGGAAGGCATCAGCCCCAAATTCAGACTGTTGTGCTTCGGGTTGCTCTGAGGGCTGCAGAGATGCTCCTGAGATGGTGGGGACACCAGAACCAGGTTGCCTTCCCATGGAGTGCGGGGCTCATAGAACCATAGAATAGTTTGGGTTGGAAGCGACCTTCAAAGGTCATCTACTCCATCATCCATGCAGGGGGAACATCTTCAACTAGATTAGGTTGCTCAGAGCCCCATGCAGCCTGGCCTTGAATGTCTCCAGGAATGGGGCATCTACCACCTCTCTGGGCAACCTGTGCCAGTGTTTTACCACCCTCATTGTAAAAAATTTCTTCGTCATATCTGACCTGAATATCTTGTCTTCTAGTTTAAAATCATGTCATAGTCCTGTCATAATACACCCTTCTAAAAAGTCTGTCCTCATCCTTCTTATAGGCCCTTTTTAAGTACTGAAAGGCCACAGTAAGGTCTCCCTGGAGACTTTTCCAGATTGAACAACCCCAACTCTCTCAGCTTGCCCCTCACCCCATTCAAAAGAGATAGGTAAATTATGAGGTACCTCTTCCTTCTGGCTGATAGAAGTTTCACAACATCACACACCCTATTCTTTGGCTTTCCCCTTCCCTGTATCAGGAAATGGAAGCACTCATGCTACAAGGCCACTGCCTCATCACTGGCTTTCCTTACGTGGTGGTTCAACACGGGTGCCTCAGTGCAAGAGAGACATCTGTAAACTGGACTAGATTCAGAGAACAACAATAAAAAGCACAATGCTCTTGGAAACATCTGTAAGACAGCAATTTAGACCCCAGCTTTTAGCATGCTGGGACAAACTTCAAGTGAAATAAAAAGAAATTAACTTGTTAAATATCTCTAAAGCAGGCATGTAAAAAGTATTATTGTCTGTATGTAGATAGCTTGTGTAAACAGCCTTTTCCACTTGTGGCTGCATCTCTGTAATTACGTATTATTTGCAAGAAGAATGCAGAGCGTGAGGAGTGAATATGTTCCAAATGTGTCTGAACCCTGACCAGGCGAAGGCTGTGATTTTAGTTGACTTCAGGGAGAGTAGAACAAGCCCATGCCTTTTGTTTATTCTCCTTGAGCTCTTTGCAACAATTGTACTTTTCACTGGAAGTGACTCACCTGGCAAAGAAGATAAGCCATGCAGACGAAATGCTGAACAAAAATATAGAGCTGGAAACTATCCTCTGAATTTAAGGCTTACAATTCTTCTGAAGCTATGATCATATTCAGAACCTTCAGGCTTCCCTAATTACTGAGAGGAAAAACTACTATTTTTTTCTAAGTGTGGTGTCAGCATTTGTTACGAGCAATGAACACAAAATTATCCGCAAACCTTCTCATGACCTATAAACCTGCAATTTGATATGCCTCACCCAATTTTTATTCTGTAACAAGTGAACTTTTTTCATAGATTTTTATGGTAGAGACTCTTTAATCTACCAGGCAACATGTAACAAGATCCTATGGCTGGAGGCTGAAGCTAGCTACGTTTCATCTAGCAATAAGGCGCGCATCTTAACAGCGATTAATTAAACATTGAAATAACTCCTGAGGGGATATGATGAATTTGCCACCTCTTGAAGCTTCTGAGCTTTGTCTTTCCAAACCTCATGCTATACCTGAAATACAAAGTATGGCCTGGGTACAGGAATTGCAGGGTGGGGCAGTGTTGCGGTATTTCTTAATGTCAATGAGAAGACATTTTCCACATCAAAACTCCAAGTTTTTCTTTTTTTATTTTTAATGTACATAATGAAATTCATTCCTTCTCCCAGTTTCAACTAGTCTACTTCAGCAGAAGTCAAGAGATCACTGCCAGCTTATACCAGTAAAGAAAGCCAAACTTTTAAAAACGCATATCATCTAAATTTGCCCATGTCTACTGGGCTGCAGAGTAGCATTTTCAGTGACACTGTTGTCTGTTCCTAATTTTCAGCAATGGCTCTCTTTCACTGTCAATCCTTCTATCTCAGAAACAATACATTGCTATTGAAATATTTAATGAGTCACTTGTAAATATCCCACAGGAACAACAGGACATTCATCTCATGCTGCAGAGCTGTATTTTAAAAATAAATACATTTAAAACAAACAAACAAACAAACAAACAAACAAACTCAAAAAATACCAGATGTTTTCCCCTTGCTACTTTATAGAAGACTTTCTTTCTCTCTGCCTTTCCCTTTCCATTTCTCATCCACTCTTCACCCATGGGGTTATACTGAGGTGACTCCGAGAGCGCCCCGGCTGAGACACTCTGTTTGCATTCCTCAGTCCATTTGCGTTGGCTCCTCTCCCCTGTGTGGGCTTGGCCATGCAAAAAAGTGACCTTGTGGCAAACTTGGGTGTGACCTTCTAAAACAGCAACATCTCCCAGCATGACTGCTGGGTCTCCTACACTTACTCCATGGAAAATGTGAGGCAGCTATTCCCATGTCCGCCAACAAACTGTTTTACTTTTATCTTAGGGCAGGAGCGTGCATCTATGGAGTTATCGCAGCATGACTAACGCGCGGTGTTGCCACATCCTGACTCCCCTGCTGGCAGCTTGTCCCAAAAGCTGTACTCTGTGCCTTCTCACGTTGCTGATGGTGTTATGCTGGAACCAGATCCTTGCTGTGCACCTTGGTGCTTCTGCTACTGCGGGACCACAGCAGTACCGTGCATGTCTGCTGCTGCAATGACTTCCTGACTCTCTTGCTCTACCCGTTCCTTCAGCTCTGAAGAGACAAAAAGATCTTGGAGCTGTTCTTCAGAATTTCACCATAACCTGATGCTGTGGTGCTATTCAAAACACATAAGCAGTAATAAGAAGGTAACTGTTGGGCACTGCAGCTCTTCAGATGGTGAGCACTGCTATTATAAAACTCTAGGTGTGTGTATTCAAATGAGCTATTATAAAACTCTAGGTGTGTGTATTCAAATGTCTCTGTTTTGGGGATCAACCCAAACCTCTCTTTTTCTAAGGGTGACAGTCACTACAAGCCTTTAGACAGTCAGGGTGAAAACCTGACTCAGAGGTTCCTCCAAAAGTGTCCTGATGTACCAAGGAAAATTATAGAGCCTGAGGCACAGAATGTGATCCAGGCACAGCCCACAGAGCATTGCTCTGCGTGACCCTGGGTCCTCCCCCTGTACTCAGCCCTGGTGAGGCTACACCTCTAATCCTGTGTTCGGTTTTGGATCCCTCACTACAATAAAGACACCGAGGTGCTGGAGAGAGTTCAGAGAAGGGTAGTGAAGCTGGTGAGTGGTCTGGAGCACAAATCTGATGAGGAGAGGCTGAAGGAACTGGGGCTGTTTAGCCTGGAGAAAAAGAGGCTGAGGGGAGACCTGATCGCTGTCTACAACTACCTGAAAGGAGGTTGTAGCATGGATGGTGTTGGTCTCTTTCGTTTAGATTAGATATTAGGAAAAATTTCTTCATGGAAAAGGTTGTTGGCTGCTGGAACAGGCTGCCCAGGGAAGTGGTAGAATCACCATCCCTGGAGGTTTTTAAAAGACACATAGATGAGGGTCTTAGGGACATGGTTTAGTGCCAGTGTTAGGTTAACAGTTGGACTCAATTATCTTGAGGGTCTCTTCCAAACAAAATGATTCTATGCTTCAATTCTATGATTCCTCTGAGCTGGGAGACACTCAAATTACCTGGCTCTGCCTGTGCAGGGAGTGGATCCAAAAAGCACAAAGCATTGGCCTACATTGTCAGTTTATTGTGTGCCCGAGCCTCCTTGCAAGACTGGACTCACCCCTGTTTATACCACCAATCTCCAAGCCACCCCAGCCTGGGCTTCACAGCTCTGTGGTGGTGGCACTGGGATTTTCAACACACTCTGCATGAGTCTGGCCTTTGAGGGCATGGAGAGCCCTTCCAAGCCGGGAAAGCTAGTTCGGGGATGAAGAAGGAAGACACATATAATTTTGACTAATCAGGATAATAAGGGCCTTCCAGGTTGTGTCATTTTTTGACTGGTAACCACACTGGTCCAGTTTCACTAGTAATCAGAGAGGAACTTTACTTTTCCGCTGCTATGTGAGGTGTTAAGTGACGTACGTATGCGTGTGACCTATTAAAGCAGAAATTCAGGCTCTGGTTCTTTTGACAGCCTGAGAATGGCGCAGAGGTGCCAGAGCAGGCTGGCACACATTGACATGGCATACAAACAGCTCCTTTGACCTGTTCCTTCCCACTCCCGAACCCGCCCATGTGCACTGCTTTACTCCTCATCAGAGCAGAGCAATGGAGATAAAATAACTGTGAAATACACCTGCCCTGCATCCTCAGCCCTGCTCTATTACACACCTTTAACTTGGGAATATAGAGTAGTTATGCTGTAATATAAATAATTTCTTTACCCACACCTCTGGATCAATCAGCAGCTAGAAACAGCAGGAGGGAAATGAAGTAGTAATGTAGGGGATAAAAATAAGAGTTGAGGGTGTAATCAGCCAACTAAACACCATTAGGACATACTGTCCCACTCAGTGGGCCTACAGCTGCACTGGGCCATTACCAAATCTAGTAGTAGGCCATGCAGGAATCTTCATACTCCTAAAAGCAGTGCTCCTCAAACTTTTGAGCCCTTGTTCCTTCTCTGTAATTTCAATAACTCCCTTGTGGTGCTTAGTTAGAGTAGCTGACTCCTCAGACAGGATGAAAAGTCTCTTCAGTCCAGAAGACGGAAACCTTGCTCTTCATTTCTTGCCCAGACTATGAAAGAGAAATATTGCTGAGAACGTAAACTCAGCCTTAACATGGACAGGAGGTTGCCCATAGAGCTTCTGACTTGCCCTAGGCTTGATGATGAACATGAGGAGCAAGGACTGGGGTGGAAGTGACACAGTTTGGTTTGTTGTTGCTATGAAAAAGGACCTGCTGTATCCTGAATCCAGGGGAACAGGCTGCAACACACCTGCAGCTGGACCAAGAGTGTCCTATACCCTGTGGACTGGCACACTCACCATGTCACCCCACAAAATGACTGGAATTTTGGGATCATATGCCTCCTGCAAAGCAGCATGCACACCTACACGAAAAACTATCCCCTTGGTGCCTCTCTATAACTCTACAGTAACAAGCAGGCACTTCTAAACTACAAGTTATTTCATTTTAAAGACATTTAAAGTTAAGGAAGATGATTTCTACCCCCCCCCCCCACAAGAGAAGCAATCTTCCCCATGACTGAGGAAGGGACTTGAGGTCCCTGGGAGCATTGGATGCTTTCTGTAGGATCTGACCCCAGAGAACCGTGGTCTGGTGAATGTCTGCAGTGCTGTCTGAAACTCAAGGGTGAAACTGTGCTTGGTGGGAAAGAGCAGCAGCTCTGTGGGAGAGAAATGCTCAAAGGAGAGGGTGTACCCAGAGAACAGCAGAGGAAGAATGTGTGAGGCAGCAGCTGTGGATACAGACAGGAGGGAGTTGGTAAGTGCTTGGGAATGAAACCTGGAAACAGGGAAAGGCAAAAAGCAGTGATGGAAGGAGAGGTAAAATGAGAACTGTCATGGTAAATGGCCCGGGGAAGGTCCTGCATGGGGACAGTCCTGCATGGGATGGGCACGGTCCTGCATAGGGATGGGGACACTCTGTCTTGCATTGTCAGGGTACTTCGGGCATTGCAGCCAGTGCGGGGCTTGGTGGGGCCCCTCTCCAACTCAGACTGGGGATACCGCCTAAGTCCCAACTGTGTGAGTGTATTTATTTAACTGCATTACCTAAGCCAGGAACCAAGCCTTCCCAGACAAACACCGGTAAGCGTTTCGCACCTTGCAAGGTCTCCTCTCAGCCCACCAGCAGCGGCAGGACGGGCTGGTTGGGACATGCACACTGCAGGCTTGCCAGCCCTGCCTGAGGCTCCTTCTCCAGTCAATGGAGCAATGGAGAGAGCAGCCAACCGACCAGCAATGACTCAGCCCACTGAAGAGCAGAGCTGTCTTCAAGAGGCACGTGTTCCCCTGCTCTGACTATAGGAAGAGATTAAAGCAAACCAGCCTTTAATTTAGGAATCTCAGTAAAAAATCTCAAAGTTAGAGAGGATAAATCTGGATATCCATGCACCTAAAGGATATATATGGAAAGTTGTTGTTAGGTAGCAGTGAGAGTAGTTAAGTCATCTCAGAGAGCACCAGAGCTGACTGTACCATCTTCTGCACAATAAGCACCACTTCTTGCATAATTTGAAATGCGCATAACACGAGAACTAATGTGTTGGCTGCAGCTCCTCATATTGCACATTTCAGTTCAGCTGTCTGGAGCAACTAGCTTTTTGTATTAGCTTTAAGATAATGCTGGTGTGAAGTAGTCATTGACAAAATATTACTGGAAAATTTTCAAGCTGTTAAACAACCACTGAGAAACGTGTTAAAAATCCTTTTAGTGTATTAATTCTACATTACAATTCAGAAACAAGCAGATTTTCCAGGAACCTAAATAAACCAGCATCCAGCATCTTATTCATAAGGTGTATCAGCAATACTTAATATTTGTACATTTTTCACCAACTTCCTAGTTGGTGTAAAGCTTGATCATTTCTGTTTCCAGGGCTAGACATACTGTTTTGGCACACTCTATTGAGTTTTTATGGTAAATCCAACACAGGTATGCTTTAGTCATTTTGGACTGTAGAAATACTTCTGAAGGCAGCAGCAAGGCTGCCTACAACTAAGTTGAGATGGGAATTCAAGGGAAGTTTTTTGTCCTCTCCTTGCAGCTAATAGTGCTAGCAATCAGCACATTCCCAGTACGGTGGTTTCTTTCTGGGCCATTCCCCATGTTTCCTCCTGCAAACGAGTTCTCATCAGGCAGTAACCAGGGAGCCTGCCTCTCTCCCAAAGCCCCACATCAGCACTCACTCTTCTGTCCCTCTGAACAGAGGCCTCGATCCCACTAGGTGACCCATGAAGGGTCTTTCAGACCCCAGAGCTGATGCAGAGGGAGGGATGTGTGTGGCTTAAAACATGCTTTCTCCTGCCACCTGACCTCATGCAGTGGTGGATACCTCAGCTGCATTGCAAAAGCTTGCAGCGCAGGGGGAGTAAAAGCACTTAAACCTACAAGTTCAATCAATGGAAATGTATCAGTAGGTGGGGAGAGAACATAACAAAGTAAGCAGCAAGCATGAAGTCTCCTGTAGACTCTGAATGCTGTGGAAAACAATGAGGGGAGTGGAATAAGGCAGAGAATTTTGGTTTGCTACACATTTCCCCTCTGTCCCTACTTCTCCTCACTCATTTTCTTCATTTTTTTCAATTGCTGGGATCATGCAAGTGAAGAGGAGCATCCAGCCCCATCCAGTCTGATTTTCAGGGCACATAGGCACTTTATTTTTAAAATAAAACACAATATAACAGCTTCTATATTGAGACCATCATTGGTAAATGTCTTTCATCATGGATTCAGTTTCCTGTCATGACCTGTATTAATGATATTTATGTCCAGCTGTTAGTGGACTCCTCTTCCAAAGAATTCTTTGTTTAAATGTATATTGAAAATTTATTTTTAAAATGTCCTTCTTCTCTTTAATAGGATTTGACATGTTGGCTCTCATGTAGCATGCAAGCTGTTTGTATAAAGCTTTGAAACATATTTCTGAATGGTGCTATATAATTACTGCATGCATTGAATTGTACAAATTTATTGTGCAACTAAAAGGTTTCCTGTTCTATACCATAATATGATTTGTTATTTTTCCAGCATGCACATTAGCCTGCATTCAACTTCTGCACAAGGTAGAACTCCTCAAATTAAATTTACAAGCACACCTGAGCAAAGCTAATTAGCTCTGGCCAGATCATGTTTCCATGATTAAATAATGCTGGCTGTTTTAACACATTGCAAGAAAATGCAGCTATAAATCCCAGTCTCAGTTTATTTCCAATGCTTCATTGTACCATAGAAACTCTGTTATACTTTCTAGTAAGCAATAGGCTAGACATGGGATTGAGTCACCCTGAGCAGATGTGTTAGATGCTAACTCTGAGGAGATAAGAGTAACAAAGCTGGTCTCCCATGAGCTTTTCCCTCAAGGACCTTCCCATGCTACACAAACATTAATAAATCGATCTTAGCTGCATCCTGCCGCAGAGTTTATTAACCGAGGAAATTGGTTCCCAGAAAGATTTAGCAACTTGCTCAAGGCCAGAGAGTAGGTGAACAGCAAGGAAAACGAGCTGGAGGATTGTGCTGGAGACCTTCACTTATTGCCATTTAATGTTTAACATTAACATTTTACACAGTGTGCTGCAGGCAGCACTAGGTGTTCACCTTGTCAGAAGTGCATGGGCACTAGTTTCAGAGACTAGTGAGCAACATGCCTACAGCAAGTCAAGCTGAGTGTGTTGGTCACCACCATCTACCCCTGGGGACCCATCAGAGCAGCAGATCGCTGTGTGGGTGACAGACCATTTCCTGCCTGTCTGTGGGGCTGCTTTGGGTAGAGGATAAGAGGTCCATGGCTCCACCACTATCATCACTGGGACACGTCTGTAGGTCTCCCAGGGGTCCAGAAGGAGCTCTTGGGGGCTGTGTCTACTCAACTTAGGGAGCAGAGCTTTGGAGACCCTGGTCCCACAGTCATCCAGGACACACTGTGGCTTGCAGACAGCTTTGCTTTCGGTGGAAACAAGGATGATAGGGGTATATGGGTTATGGGAGCATATCCAGCTCTGAGCTGAAGATATACAAGACATGGTCAAGATATATGTCTGAGATGGGGGACACAGGGTCAGCTCAATCCTATCTAAAGTTCAAGGTTTTTACACGTGGCTCTGACACTTTCGCATTTTATTAAGATTTCTCATTTTCCAGTCACTTATAATATTGCCAAAATTTGACCATTTGCAGTAAAATTTTCCAATCCAGGTGCTTGCCTGAGGCTGAATTATTCCAGATAGGGTGGGGAGGAGAATTTAATTTAGCGCTGTTCGTCGTGGTCAAGACTCAGGATGAGGGAACAGGCTTATTACGTAAAAAATGCTGTGACTTATTCTTTGAAACTCCCCAGTGCTCTGTGAATGAAAAGAGTTATATGAAGGAAAGGAAAACAGAGCAGACAAGGAACTGGTCTTTCTGGGGACAACTCAGATTGATGGCTATTGTGGGGAGAGAGTTGGAGGACCTGGATGGGGTGAACTGGCACAGGCAGAGTACATTACTAAAACTGGGAGAACGAGCCCAAAAACCACAGATTTTACAGAATGGGACTGAACTGTTGAGACTGGGGAAAGTTTACAGTGGGGCAAGTCCTAAGGGGTGAGGCAGAATGGTGTTAGGACATTTGAAGTTTTGCACCCAAGAGAAGGCACTAGTCCATAGCCTGGACTGGGTCTGGTTCCTAAATTTCACCAGTCCTGCTATCGGTGTTTATGTGTGAAACCACTGATGACAGCATATTTCATGTCCCACGTGCTGTTAGAGCAGGCTCTCACATTACAGGTGTGGTCCTTCAGCTGCCTCAAGACTGTGGTGTTTACCCCACTGATAAGTCATGCAGATGTCATGCAACCTTACCTAACTCCCTTTAATTTTGTCTTTAATTGCACACACATACTAGGGGTTTCTTCATGTAACCAAAGTCTCATATTGTGCACTAAAAGGACATCTCAGCTGGCAAGACCCGATTATATTCCTGATTTATACCATGCTCTTTGAATGCTGAAATATTTTCTTCATGGGATTTTCTGTAGTGCTCACCACTGCAGTACAAGAACCCCCCAACTATTAGTTGGTTCATTTCTGTAAAACTTGTTTGTGATGAGGTATCATGATACTGTCATTTGGCAAATGGGCAGCTAAGTCAGCACTGCAGCTGCCCTGTTTGAACTCACCGGGACTTGATTTTTCAGAGCACTTACTGTGTGATATGATGCTGTGAATCACTGAAGCATCACTCTCCCTGACTCATCTGAGACTGAGAGCTCAGCACATCTGCAAACCAAACCGCTGGGCTTGGAAATCAGGAACCTAGAAAGTAAAAGAAGACACAATTAGAGCCCGTCTGTGAAAAGCTTGGGTGAACAGTATTTCCCAGCACTCTGCAACAAAGGAGGAGATAGGATCCAAGGATATAATTTTGTACTTTTCCCTGCAGTCTCGTTCCTCATTCACTTCTAGCTTTTGTAATAACATGAAGTAGAGATACTGCCACAGCCACAGAGTGGGTCTAATTTGTGTACTGAAGGAAGGAGCTGTGTGGAAAATTACTGTCTGATCAGATAGTACAAACCCTCTCTGCATAATACACATACACATGGGGGATGAATTAAGGCAGCAAAAGTAATTTTAAGTTAGCGTTTTCTAACATTCATGTGCTTGTTCTGCCCAGCTTATTAGTATTTCTTCAAAGTGGGGTTTTGATTTGTTTTGGAATAAAATGTATTTATTCTAATTCTTTGTAGGAAATAGCCACTTCTATCTTTCTTACAAAATATTTTTGCAAATGGTAGGGTGCCCTTTTCTTGACATTCCTCACCAACTTGTGTTCAGCATTTGAAGATGATAAATGTGCATCAAGCTTAGCATTTCTACCACCACCTACCTGCGTTAGCTCTTGTTTCATTAGAATTTCAGCAATGTGCTGGTTCATGGCAGATAACCTCCTCTCCCTCTCTGGGCTTCAAGTGCCTGTAAGTGTGTGTGCATGTGTAGGGGGTGAGGGAATGGGTGCATTTCTCATCTCCTCAGCATTTATTACATTCCTCTTTCTCTACCTCCTCTGCAGCAATAAATCAATGCTACTTGTTATTGTCTACTCCTTGGACAATGTCTCGGGGGGAGAGGCAGGCTTTCCTGGCTATAACGTTGTATGCTTTATTAAAAGGTAAAATAGAAGTATAAAACTACTGTTTTTGAAGATTTTGAGAGGAAGGACCCTGTCCTGGTCATGCCGATTATATTGCCCATCAAGACAGCCACGCTTTGCCCCATGCAGGCTCCAGTTACAAACCCCAGCCTTACGCTGCCTGCACAGGCAGTAGAGAGCAGTGTGCCAGTGGGGAGACATTTCTGCTCTCAACCTGGGAAGGAAAATTTAGGATTTCTGGTGCTGCTGACTACTTCCTACCCTCGGGCAGCTCCAGGGCTGGGATGCTGGATGCACAATTCCTGTACCTGTACTGAGATGGATGAGTGCTCCTCGCAGTTCTGCAGTGGGTTAATAGCAAGTGAAGCCCTAAAAATAGGTTGTGGATGGAGTGAAATATAGCCTGATTATTGTTTACCCTGACCAGAGCAGAGGCACACACACTGGTGCCTGGAGAAACTGTAAATCAAGAGCAAAATCACAGTGGGTCTGTGGCTTGTAGCAACTCCCTGGAGAAACTTTGCCCAGAAAGCCTCTACTTTCTGTTTTGTTGTCTGCTTTCTAATCACAGCAAACTGGTTTCCTCCACACAGGCTTCCCGATTTTCTACAGGAAAAAAAGACCTCCCCACATACCTGCCCTTACATGCAGGGCTTAGATGTTCCTTCTCTGCACCGAGAACATCTTGAAGACATGGGCTGGAGAATGCTGAGAAAATGAACCAGTGCAGTGGAGGAGCAGGCAAGGCAGGAGCCTTCTGGAATAACAGAGTTTGGTACAAACCCAGAATCATGAAATATTGCCTGGCACACCTGCTTAGGCACCCAGGACCAAATTAAACAGGCAGGTTTGAAGCCAGGGTTGCATCTGGGATTTTTTCATCCTTAACCCTTTCCAATGTTAACTGGGGTAACTAATCTGGGAACCTTCATGTAGAAGTTATTGAAGGGTTTTTGCAGGCAGATTCTCAGTTTGAAGTGAAGAAAAAGGCTGCCTGACACATCAGCATGTTTTTATTGTGGTTTTTTAGACAAGTTTTATGTTTTCTTTCTGCAGCAGCAAAGGCAGGGAGAGTTGGGTCCCCCCAAGCAAGAAATGTACTTTATCAACTCAGTTCGTCAGCAACAGCTCTGGTGAGAACATGCACACACATGCACTTCTTTCTTTGTGTCTTCTGTAAACTTTGGCTAGTTTTTTATTAAAATGGCTGCCTCGAGCTACTGACAAATGGTGCCTGTAACATGAAATGTGCAGGGTACCAAAAAACCCACCAAATTTGATAGAAGGTCAGTTTGCTTCTCCTGCTCTGATTTTGACCATTTCATACTGCAAGGTTTTTCCTGCCCCATATCTTGGTTTTTGAGGGGACATGCATGAGTTGTGATGCATTTTTCACACCCTATGGGGAAGATGATGTCTTTGCATCAGGTGGCATTTGGGTATAGTCCTCTCTGCCAGAGGGATTGCTGCGTTGCTGACTACACCAGAAAATGCACAGCTTGTGCGGTGGAGAAAAAAGCCTGACATGCAAAAATGATCCATCTCTTTCATGTGGCTTTCTGAGGCTCCAAAACACGTGATGACAAGCAAATAAAAAAGTATTACATGCAGAAAGGTGAAGGGGTTTTCCCTCTTTGCTTGTTTGCTCCTCTTTCCTAAAAAAGTTCTCTACATCCTTCAGGCAGTTTTTGGGGGGTGGACTCACGTTGCAATAGACATCAGTTGTGTTTACAAATACAGTGCAGTCTTTGGGAGAAAACTGGTTCAGGAACTCTCCCAGTCCCATGGCATGGTGGAGCGGGAAAGGAAAGGGAGAACCTGGTATAGAAATGGGGGAAGAATAGCCTGGGGACAAATGGGTTTGGCTTGGGAGCCAACTGGGTTTTGAGGACGCCATGGCCACTGCGTAGAAGTCCTTGGAGAACAGCTCTGGTTTCTCCTGCCCGCTGCATCTGGGGCCCTCCCAGGTCTCCACATCCCTGAAAGTCACCTGGTTTAAGGAACTGGTGGTTTCTCTTCCTGCCAAGTGCTGCACCACAATTTGGCTTCTCTCTGGCTAAAGGAACCCACTGAGACAAGTGACTGTTTAAGACAAAATGAATTATCCACAGCCTTGATGTCTTTACACATCTCATTTTTCCACAACTGTCTCACTTGCTGATTATAATTGCCCTTTAATTACTTGTATAATTTCAATTACATAACAAGTAAGCTGTACAGTAGCTGCCAAAAGTATCTCTCAGGCTCTTTTTTTTTTTTCTTTCCTCCCAGTCATTAATTGAGTTTAAATAATTCCACAACTGTGATTGCCATAGTCCTGAGAGAGAGGTGAGTTCATTCAATGGATGGACTTTCTCTGCATACTATCTACTTTGGGCTCAAGTGTACCAGTTTCCTCTGCAGAGATTGTTATTTAGATTGGTAATGCTGACCAAACATCCTTAATGTGGACAAAAGGATTTCATGGTTTATGCAATCAAATGCTGTAGAGATATCCAGCAGTGTGAATGCAAACAACAGCCAAGAGAAGACCATTCATCACTGTCACTAGAGTTGTTTCTGTTTTATATGCCAGCAAGATGCTGAACTGGAAGAAGTCCAAGATCCTTGCAGGGTTGAGATGGAGATAGGACCAGCCATTCTCAAGGGATTTTATCATGTTCAAGGAAGGGTGAGATCAGATACTGGGTTGTATTGAGAGAATTTGCTGGCATAAAGCAACAATTAAATAATAAGGATAAGCTTTACGTGGAGGCTAGATGTTTCTTTTGGAAGAAAGAGTGAATAATCTCATGTGAGGTTTCTTTGACTTCTTTTTTTTTTTTTTCCTGGACAAAATGGAAAGGGACAAGGGCAATGGAGAGTCTCATTGGAGACTCTCCTGTACTTCTGTTGTGCAGAAGAGTTGAATTGGGAATATTGACTTGTTGGTCAAGGAGCCTTCTTTCCTGAAATGTCACAATGAATGAAGATAGTTTTCTCCAAGAAGCAGGCTGAAAGTGATAGATAATAGAGATATTCAAGACTGACAAGAGCGCCCACGTCTCAGAAGAAGGCAGCAGGTGTAATTAAGAAATCCTGTGATTGAATCTATGTGGTTTGCTTTCAGAATAATTTTAGAACAAAGTATATAAACGTAAGCAGGTTTTAAACAGTCAAGCAAGGAACCTTTGGCTATAGGAGCTATTTCATTCTTGGTTTGCATTTGTGCTTGTTTGTTTTCTTTAAGGAGTACATATTCTTGTTGCTTGATATATACTCAATTACATATCTTAAATATGGTATGTCTCCTTTAAACTACATTTTGTTCTTTTCATTTATGTTAACAAGAAGCAGAAGATGTACTAGATGTACACAGCATGGGAGGCCCCTTGATTTAAACAGTCATGTAGCTTAACATATGTTTATTTAGAAATGTAACTTTTATCATTTTTATTAGAGCAGGAAGTGGTGGGTTATCTATTCTGCTTTTCTTTTTATTACTCAGTTTATGTCAGTTTCTGCTCCCACAGAAACTGAAATTAAATGAAAAGTGCAAAGGGCAGAATTTCTAAAATATTTTTTTTAAAAGGATGTATTTGTGAAAATGAGGCAATTTAAGGATCTGGTCACCTGGGTTTTCAAGATTTTAGATGAGTATATCTCATCCCCTTGCCCCAGAGACTAAAAGAGGGAAACAAGTTTTCCTGGTTCTCTGACTTAATTATACTCTCAGCTGAAAATGAATAAGATATTAGACTGAGCTTCATCCATCCGTCAAATACCCATGGACTGCAGATACTCAAATACCATAGACTGCAGATTAACTGTCCCATGGACGCCAAGACCTGAGCTGTCTCAGCACAGCGTGGTTTATCAGTTCAGGTGCAGTGTCATATGAGGGCGGCGTTAGGATTTTAAGGTCAGGGAGGGAGGGCCTGGGAGGTGTATAATTGTGTTTGTACAGTGCTGAGCCTAAGCTAATAAACTCTGTGGGGCCCAGCCTGGCTCCCTGCAGAGCCACCCAAGTGTCCCTTGGCACACGCTTCGGGATGTGGTCTCTTCTGGAGGACACACTCCAGCTAGCGGCTTTTACTGTTATCATTATTATTATTACTACGATCCAGAATGTACTCATTGCAGTATCATACATAGTGTGGAGGATACTTGAGCTGCACAAAGAAAGAAAACAGTTTTGCTTCAAAAGCCAATTGAGCACACTCCTAGATTCTGCTTAGTCAGTGACTTTTACAAATTCAGTGGGTTTTTTGCCTTTCCTCAGAACCTGATAAGTGAACATAGAGTGTTTAGTATAAGAATATTCTTTCACTGTAACTCAAGTTATTTAATTAAATGTAGCAAGTTTAGGATTTGACATATGTTCATCAAGACTTTAAATAAGCTCATTTATAAAATAAATCAAATTGCAATTTAAAGGAAAAAAAAATCCATTTGCATTATTTTTATTTTTTCCACAGGCAAGTTCTGCATTTGCAGGAATTCCTAGTGGGAATACTTTTCTCTACCTGCCCAAGTTTTGTGCCACTGGCAACTTTTATTCTTTTGTCTTCTTTGGTTTTAGATTATTGTTAAAACCATGGAATTCCAATTACGGGATCTCTATGGAGACTAGGAAAAATAAAAGGAAAATAAAACAAAAATACAAGTAATAAAACATTTCAGTGTCAGAATTTTCCATCCTTGTCCCCTACAAGACCACATATTCATTATCAGATACCATTTCTTTTTCACTAATTATCCTTTCCTGGAGAAAATGTCTGATTATCTGACCTCTCAGACATATCCTCTCTCTCCCTCCTTCCCTTCAGTGGCTAAAGGACTTGGGGATGGTCAGAAACACTGCAAATGTCAATGATTCCAGCTTTGTGCAGGAAATGGAAATAAAAGCAAACCCCTCCAAGCATTTTGAACTCTCTTTAAAGTCTCGCAGAAGCAGCGGAAGGTTTAAGGTGGAGTTTCTTAACCTGTCTGAATCAGGATACTCTTCCTTGACATAAATCAGGAAAGGAAAAACTCAACCCTTTGCTAATTTGGGTAGGACTTTGATGATAATTGGCCTAGAGAGATTAAAGTGCTACAACATGAAATAGCAGAAACTAAAATTAATGGAGCTGTAAATGTGATTGCATTGTGCAGGGCCCCCACATATGGTTCAAATTCGGTGCTTCCTCTGTATCTGACAGCATTCATACAGCAAGAATGCTTCTGAGGAACCGCTACTGCACCCACCATGAAAGCATGGAGAAGAAAACCTCGCCCCACAGTGTCTGTTCACCATTCTTTCTCCTCCCATGGTGACTCTCTGCGGTTTTATTTGTGTTCTCAATTAAACACAGGTCTGCGTTCGCTCTCATAAGTAGACTTGTCCATCACTCATGATACAAACATCAAGGCAAGCACTGGAAGGTCAGCTTGTTCGGAGATAGCTGAGATACACCGCATGAGGTCAGTTGAGTTGCTCAGACGTAAATACCTAGAGCCGTCTGAGATACTGTGAGATAGTTGAGGTATTCAGGCTGGGCTGGCAGATATGGCACAGTATCGACAGGAGGCACATGACCACTTGGAGAGGCAGCTGGAGGCCAAGCAGACTATTGCAGGATAACTCCAATGGCCAGTGTTTCTGAAACTATATCACCAACTTGGTCTTTACAGATGAGCAAGGTGCCTAAGGTCCCAACGTAGTCAACTGAAATCTAGTCAGTGCAGTCATCAGCATTGATGAGATATCCATGGAACCAAATGCTGAAGTGCAACTCAGTTGCCTTAACATAGGTATCAATTTTCTTTTGAGAGGTTCTCCTATACTTAAGGTATTCACACAGGAATGGCAGATGTGATTCAAAACTAATGGGAAATTAGTTTCTATGAGCAGCAACTAGACACCAGCTAGGATACTCAAGCCAACCAGTACCTACATTCTGGCAACCAAATCTCCAAGTTTAAAGACAGGCATGTGCTCTGTGGACCGAACAACAGATGATTCAAGTTTAAAACCAGTCCAACAGCAGAAACCTCCAACTCAGTTCTTCCTGTGTTAGCTACAATGAGGTTTCAGCACACAGTGTGAATGAAAAGCATGTGAGTCATAATGCTCATGAGCTAACCTTTTGCCAAGTTCATTCTTCTCCTTGTAGACTGAAGCTACAATTCCCAATTAGCCTATGCCAACCATTGACAAACAGGTAGGCCTTCCAAGAGCTCTGAGTAAGCAGTGTGTACCACATTAACACAAACCTGGCAGGAACTGGGCCACATGTGAACCTCACTGAAATGGTGAACTTGTGCTGTAGTATGAATCTGTCTTTAATTTCACTATTTCCATTGCACATAATTATTACCATTGGCATAAATAGTGAGTTATCACCCTTAAGCCTGCAATGAGTCTGACTTCTTCATTGCTATGCTTAATTGTTGCCAGGGTTCCCTGTAGTAGCATTAGCCTGTTTAATATTACATGACGTGAGAAAATTAAATGATCAATATCAGGTTAAGAGCACTCAGTTGTTCTTTCTTTGCTTTTGTAATTGCCAGTATGATGGGAAAATAATTACTATGTTGAGTTTATTGCTATTCTTATTGTTCTCTGTTGGTGATTCTGTTGTTCGGCTATGGACATGTCTGATTTAAATTGTCTATAACATTTTTGTCTTGGAAGGAAATAGAAAGGAAAGGGGAAGGTAAAGGAAGTAGGAGAAATTAAAGGCTGATCTAAGATTAACATAGTGTTTACTCTGGCTCTTGGCAAGGTCTGTTTGTAAAAGGAGACTCCCAAAGCAAAAATCATTTAGAGTGGCTTTGTTTAAAGTGACACTGTCAACTTAAATATCACACTTCAGGATTTATTTTTTTTTTTTTACTCCATGTGGTTATAAGTAACACCCAGACCAATTATATCCCATTAGTGCCATTGGAACACCTCAGATTATTACAGCTGACAGACCAGAGAAAAAGTACTGCTCTGTATTTTTTGGATGGTTTTTACTCAAATTTGATAGCACTCTGTCCATGATCACCAGCTCATACGGAAAGCTTACACACAAAAAGGGCTATGTAAATTTGTGCCATGCCAAAATCTTTATTCATTTTTTATTGAACTCATCGACAGTTGATTTCTGTTTTTAAAATTTCATTACTTACCTGTCTGTGTCTTAGGGCTCTTTCCTGTTGTTTATATAGCTTTTTGATAGAGTAAGAGGAGAGAAAAAGCCACCACCAATGAATTCAGAAACAAGATTTTTAAAAACAGCAGGGGAAGTAGAAAAACAGAAATTCCCGTCAGTCCCCTCCAGGGAGCAGGTAGCCTCAGGGTCTTTGCTTCAGCCAGGTGGAGACAAGCCAGTGCCTAGTGAAAAGATGCCTACTGCCTTCAGAAGCCAGTGGGAGTGGGCTGATAAAGAAAACCCTTTAACCATGATGCCTACGAGCCACTGGTGTCAGCGTTAAGACATCCTGGGAGAGAGAGGGAAACAAAACTGGTTATTCACTGCCTTTGTTTAGCTGCCTTTGGAGGTTTCATAGGAGCTGAATGCAGAGACACAGTGGCATATGCCAACTGTTGACTCTCTCAAATAATAAAGCAATCCCAGTGGGTATTAAGAAGCGTGGAATCATTCTAATGAGTCTGGCAAAATCTCATTAGGATGAACAGCAGGTGATGACAAAATATTTGCTCTGTATGCAAATGACTTGTTTCCTTCTCCGTCTACACGCCGTTGCATGAGTGCTCAGAGTAGGAACTGTCAGATAGTTACTTACTCGAGTAAAGCACTGTATACGTGGTGGTTGCATTTCATCAGTGGCAAAAATGAGAATAATGCTGTGTTTTCAGAGAGAAAGCCCCCTGTATCAATAAACTCTCAGCCTCCTACCTGCAAAACCAACAGTTTTGCTGGGCAACCAGACAATCCAGGTTTCTTTCCAGAAGTGCCTTCAAAGCAAGGACAGATGGGCTGCAGGTTGTCAAAGCTTCTCAGAGCTGCGAGCAGAGAAGGTATGCTGGAAGGGGGAGCTAGGGGTGTGCTGAATAATGGAAACATGACAGTCCCTGTTGTCAGAGGTAGGTTACCTGCATAGACCTGAGTCTGATCTGTCCTAGTTCAGAAAAAGTCTACTGGTTCAGAACTAATTAAACAGGAAATATCCAGCTGCAGGCTCAGATATCATTGTCTGCATAGTAAATCGCTAATTTGCCTCTTTCTGCTGCCTGAACACCAGGCTATGTAGCCCTTGATATCCATTCAGTTCTTGATGGTGCTTCTGGCATAGCAAACTTCCATTCTCTCCAGTGTATCATTAATAATGCTTCATACATTTGTTTTAAATCATGCTGGTATTTATTTATTGCTGCAGTCCTGTTCCTACTCCTTATAGATGTCAGAGGCAAAATTCTTGCATGGGGGAGATGGAAGTCCCCCAAGAGCCCCATTCTTCTGTGTGTGTTGGAGGAGAGGAGGACAGGGGAGTCGAGTCAAAGGACATTCCAGATTAAATAAACCAAGCCATGCAAACACAAGTGTTCCTGCAGATCTTCTCTACAGCGCCTGGCAGACAAATACTTTCCCCATGTAATTGTGGTTTGCTCTCGAAAAAGGAGTCAGGAATGCATTTGAAGCCTCCCTTCTAAAAACACCACTAGGATACCCAGGGCCATGCAAAGCTTCCAGCTCTGAAAGGCAAAGGACTATTTGTATGATGACCCTGCACTCCTCTCATGCTCATCGGTTTTTACCTGGAGTCAGTTTACTACAGGCTCTCCATCAGAGGGGGAATTTAGTAAGCTGATTA
This sequence comes from Streptopelia decaocto, assembly GCF_964273445.1. Lineage (NCBI taxonomy): Eukaryota > Metazoa > Chordata > Aves > Columbiformes > Columbidae > Streptopelia > Streptopelia decaocto. The sequence goes on along the minus strand of NC_138663.1, from coordinate 180,463,427 downwards.
TGAGAAAGAGCCATTTGCTTTCCTGCCAAAATCCTATACAGATGGGGTGAAAACAACACTCTAACGAGCAGAAATTTGCCTCTTTCACCGTCCAGCAATTTGCAGCCCAAATCTTATGGAAGTCATGGAAAGGGGACCAGTCCCCTAAATTGTTCCCTCCAAAAAAGAAAATAAATTTTGTTAGATGAGGCCATGTGTTCTAAGGGTATTAAAATTGGTTATTACCTAATTTTAATAATAGTGCTTATTTAAAATTCTTAATTTTGCTATTAAATGCTAATAATATCAGGCGCTTTTTAGTCTGTAGATCTTTATCAGAAGTGTTTTTCACACAAATGTTTTGTTAGGTAAACTCAATATCACCCTTTCTTCTTTCATAAGTTTTGGAAGGCTAGAAAGGTCACCAAATAAGTCAGCAAGAGCAATGGGAAGCAGTGCCTAGCCCTCCCAGATCAACATCTCATGATGACAAGGGAACTGTGGCTGACTGTGTGCTCATTGTGTCATTCCTGTAGGTCTGGGAGCTACAGACCAAGCTCCTTCTGTCACTGGAGGTTTTCAAGAGTAAGTTAGACAAACTTCACCTGGGGTAGCATGGGTTGTGTTCGACTCTCTGAGCATGGGGACTGCCAACATCACCTCTTGAGATCCAGACCTTTAGTCTAGGATTTGATGACTGATGTATCCTACATGGTGTTTGCCTTACATTTAATAATTGTATTAAATTGGGATCTGCAGTCGAAGTGCTGCCAAAATGAGAGCAGGCCAAGAGTTACATTAAACATGAAAATGCAGGTTTGGTGGGGTTTGTAAGGCAGCAAGGCTTGTTCTCACGGTTAGGTTATGCATGCCAAGGGAGCATGTTCCAACCCAAACCAACAGCAGTGCACAGGGACCACAGCCCTCTGGTTCTGCTTAACAGATTCTGCTGACCAGCAAAAAGCAATGGAAATCCCAGGCCCTCAGAATGAAGTAGCCCTTAAGCAACTACTTTATTTTTTTTTCCCTTTTTTTTTTTTTGCTACCCAACTAGCCAAACAACTGAGTGTTTGTTTAGTGAGACTGACTGCAATAAGAAAACTGTGGACAGCAGTGACAGTGACTCATTTCAAGCTAGAAACGTCATCTGACGTTAGTGGTGGCCCATATCAGCTGACCAATGGTCATGCACATGGTGTTACCAGATACATATTGCTCTGAAAAAAAAACCTGTGGACTTCTCGCAAACACAGTATGGATAAGAATACACCATGTTTGGCTCCCTCTACCCAAAGCAGCCCTCCACCACTCCCAATAGGCTTTGTGTACTCACACCCCTGCTCTAACATCTTACTTCCAGGCATGCGATGCATATTTGTGGGCATTCTGTAAAAACATCACTCAGGTAGAATCGTGCAATGTCCTAAGTTGGAAGTGACCCATAAATATGTTCAAATCCAACTCCTGTCCCTGCATATGACAGCCCCACAGTTCACACCATAAAATACATAGGTGAGCTGAGGCACAACCATTAAGGTACCTCACACACTTCCTACTGAAAAAGACAACAAGTAGAAAGTAGAATTTCTCTCCCAGGACCACAGGGAGACCATATGGGCTTCAGAGAAGATCCAAGACCAAGCAGCATAGACAGAAGAGCTCAAGCTGCAAGCAATATGGGCAGGAGTCAGTACATGCTGCTTGGCCTTGGCAGTCTTCCTTGTCTTCTTTTTTTTAGCAGTACAGATGTAATATTATAGAGATTGTGAGGACAGCTCACTCATGCAGAGGCATCTAGTACTATCTGAGATGCCCAAACTTATTCTGCATGGCTTTTACCTGTTCATTCCAAAGGGAAATTTGCTTATAAGACCTCTGTAGTATCTGACAGGCTGCAGAGATCTCTTGGGTACCCTCACAGATCCGGAATAACACTGCAGGTCCATGTTCAAGGATCAAGAACCCCTCTGTGTCTATGTTGCAAGGTGATCTAGTTGCCCAAGCTCTCATTTGAGTTTTTGCAGCCTGAACTGAGCTATGTGCTTTTGTTGCTGGGCTAGTTTGCAGTTAACAGCAGCAAGCTCATATCCCCTGTAGTCTCAGAGGTGTCTGCAGAACAGGCCTACTCTGAAGAAGTGATAAATACCTCTGGCTAGTCTTGTTGCTCCCATAGGCCAACAGTAGTACTGCAGTCTTGTAAAGTCCTTTGAGTCTTGAAGTATTGTTAACATGCTGGTCAAAGTAAAAAGAGAGTGTAGGTGGGTTTGGAGAGAACAGAGAGGTCCTAAGCATTCATGTCTTTCTGCTCATAAGAAGTATTCTGGTTAAAGCTAGGGGAGGAGAGAACTACCCTTTGATTTCTTTATCCTCTGCCTCTCACCTCTGAGAGCCCAGAGCACTTCACTCTTCTGTTCTTTTTCTTCCAGTCCCAGACAAATTTTGAAACCTCCCAACTCCCAGTTTCCATTCTCACCTGCCCTTCCCAAGATGTCTTCAGGACTTCTCTCAGAGTTTACTCAGTCTTACCTCTGCTGTACCACCACCTCACAAACTTCTGTAACTTTATTCTTCCATTCACTTTCTACTCTTTCTACCTACCCCCTCTAACCTTGGCTGCCCCAGACCCTCAAAGTTAGTGTCTTCATATCTTCTGCAGCTTCCTGAGGTCCATTTCTCTGTCTCCACCCTGTACCTATCCTCGAAGGACTCCATTGCTACTCTCACCTTGGCCAAAGCAGACAAGCGACATTTCCTCTTTACCCGACTTTTCTAGGGATAGAATCCCACCTGGCCAGGTCTAGAGCAAAAGAGAACGTGTCTGGGTAGAAAATGGTGACCTTAATCTGGGCATGAGAAGTGCTATATCAAGATTTAGTTGTCATTATGTGTTTGTTTAGAATAGCTTCTAGGAAGTTTGGACTGTGTTAGAGCATCTCCACAACCATCTTACTGCAAATGAATTGCACTGCTGTCAACCTTCTAGTGTTTGTTGGTACCAAACTGCAAGGCACAAGTCACTCCATAGTAGACATAAAAGGTTTTTTAGAACAGAACAGCAGCTAAAAGGATGAACACAAGCACATTTTTTTTCTTTTTTTTTTTTCTCTCAGTTCTCAGCATTATGCTGAGATTGCCCTTCAAATGTCTGAGTGACAAACGTCCTTTCACTTTACTTTAAGCAGCTCAGAAGGCATATTATTCTTCTTTCCTGTTTTTCTTCTTTCTCTTCCTCTTTGCATAATAAATCAAAGGGGCAACCACTATCTTATGTAAGTATTTTTATGGATTCTGGAACCAAGATTCATCCTGTCTTTCAGCCTCTGCAGAGACACTTAAGTAAATAGTCTAATTGCCCTTAGATATTTCCACTAATCACTGGAGGACAGGCACTTTGGAGAGTTCTGGGAACACTTTGCCTGAGGCTGAAACACCCTTTAGAAGTCTTTATGTTGGTCTTCTCCCAGGCCAAATCTACCTGAGGCCAAACAAACAAGGTACCTTTTATTGCATGGTGCTTCCTCACCACAAGACCTTCCCAACAGATAACAGAACTTTCAGTGAAGTTGATCCATAGGTGGCTTCACAACCTATAAATGTCAGCACTTTTTGGCACCTCCAGTTTGCAGGTGCTTGAGATTTTCAGAATCAGCTGTATGTCACCACCTACATTTGTTACCTGGGACAAATCAAGAGGAAACCAGGAAGCTGGAGGCAGTGTTATCCCTGTGAACGTGATCCTGTATTTCCCAGTACAGGCATAAGGTTTTTGCTCTAAACTATGCATTCCTACTCCTCGCTTAGGACAAGCTTTACTGGGCAGCCATAGGACACTGTTTACTTCTTCCTGGAAAATAAAGCATCACAGATATCTTTGCAGCCTTTGACTTCACTGTAACTTAAGGAAAATTTGGGCTTTCACCTTGACATAGAGTTCAAAGGTCCATGTTGAGCTGAGGGAATATTTGAGGGTTATTTTTTTATACTTGCTGATTTCCACTGTCTGCAGAGAAGACAGAAAATCAAACAGTTTGTTGTATGCTTGCTAACCTTACATCACCACACAATTTTTAGCAACATTGGGAACAATAACTTACCAGGTTGTATCCTGTAAGTGAGCAGTATAACTCCAGATCTTGTATAACTTAAACTTGTGCAAACTTCAGCAAGATTTTTCTTCCATTAATTATAGAAGAACAAAGCTTCTACTCTTTCATATTTAAAAAAATTACCTCTTCCTGGAATTCCAAGGCTAAGGTGTTTTTACTGTGAAAAAGAGCTTCATGGTAATGATAGCAGAATATCAGATTACTGACTCTGTATAACAGTCCTCTGTTTGGCTTCTGTCTACTTCTTAACAACTTTTAGCGAAAAGCTGAATGCCTTCCAGAGACACCTTTAATTCACATGTTAAGAATGTTTATGCCTCTCAAGTGGTCAAATTAAATTGTATCAAATGAACCGTATAGACTTGATATAGGTTCTAAGGCCCTGTTTAAATTGTTGTGTGTTCATGCAACAATTAAAGCTGAATAAATGTTGCCCAAAGAATTTCAGAGAGGATTAGTTCAAATGCTTGATTAAACTAATTTTTGCCATGGTTGGTTTCCATGGGCATTTGTTTGATCTGGCAGAAATGCTCTTTCCTCAAGCATTGTAAGAGTCACATTTATTCTGTCATGGAAAATAAACAATGATTTTGACTCCCATCATCAATTATAACTGAACAGCTCCATATCACACCTCTTGGATAGGAGGTGTCCAGTAGCCAAACCAAGAACTAAACACTGATCAGTCACAGTGGAGTGTAGGTACTCAAAAAAGCACAGAATTATTTACTGATGGCATATTATTTGGCTGGCTCTTAAAAATATTAATTACGTGTGCATCAACTGTTTTTACAGACCACAACAGCCTAGGCTCAAACATCTCAACTTTAGACTTTGCAAACTAGGCATGACTGGAGTCATGACATCTCTATGTGAACCCTTTGACATTACACCAGATTTTGAGGTAAACAAAGATGAGCAAGTCTTTCAAGCTAGACTTCTGAACTCTTTTGTTTCTCCACACAAACCCCATCTTCATTCTCCAAAGTCTTCAAGAAAGCTTTGAGGATAAGAGGAAGGAGTATGGGAGAATTTAAATGAAGAGGGAAAAGGCTGTATCTGGTGGGGTTATCCAGTCCTTTCAGGATAAATAGCCCTCAGCCTGTACTCACTAAAAGTCTAAACCTGAAATACAAAATTAAAGAATAGTGAGTTTAGAATATTTTGTTTAATCCTACTTCAAATCACAAGACCTTTGCATTGGGTATGCTGTCAGATATTGCTGATTAATACAGTTAGTGACCATTTTCCCAAGCTGCCTACAGAGCTTCTCTGTCCCAAATTTTGCTACGATCACCAGAGGAACTCAGCTGGAAACACCTATTTTGATTACTTGACAGCAAGGGTGCTCATACAGAAGGTCTTCATTTCTGACATTTGCTCATCTTTTTTGCCTATGAGATCTTAGGAACCTAAACCAGTGACCTCCCAATGGTGGACATGAGTTCTAGTTAATGATTTACTAACATTTTATCCTTTTGGTTATGCAACAAAATAAATCTTCTCTTCATGCTTTTGATGAGGAAATAGCTTAAGATTGGCTAGGTCAAACTACAGGGCAAGTGGGTGGACTACTACAGTAATGAGACGACTCTGTAGCCTCTGTGGCTTTACTTGGGGATGTTATTATCTTTATTTATCTATTTAATATTGGCTGTGTTTTAACAGATACTGCCAGTACATGGCTGGAGGGAGACCTGCTAAGCATAATGGTAAATATTGTTCCTCCTGTCTCTTCCTGGAGCACATCTGCCAATCCATCTCTAGTCTTCAACCCTGAGATCTGATACTCTTCTTTGGCACAACACTTACATATCACAGAAAGAAACAACTCCAACCGGTGATCTTTGCACTGTACTTAACAACATCGGGAAATAATCATAGCTAATTGTTATGGCTCTAATTCCAAACCTGACAGCTGGCAGAGAATCAGAGGTCTCTGTCAGATTTGCTGAATGTCTCCCTAATACGTTCCACCAGATACTTTACGGCAGTACACTCCAAAGCCTTGCCCTTTGACTACTTGCATTTCTTCAGTACTAAGGTAGTTGCTGCCAAAGCTGTCCTCCTTTAGGGTAATTATTTGCACAGTGTTATTTCTTGGAAGCACAGCTGGCAAATGTTGCTTTCACACAGGCTGGACTAGATCTGTGCAGAGAAGGGTTGACAGTGTAAAGATTTTAGAAGCATCTAGAGTGAATGAATAAACACTGGTTATAAAGAAAAAGCAGGTGCCATCTGCTCCTACTCAAATAAATCCTGTTGACTTCAATGGGAGTGTGACAACTTTCACAGCCATTCTATTTGGTTTTCTGAAAATATTTTCTTTAATATTAACAATGATTCAAAGTGACAACCCCCAGAGTCTGTGGGAGTTACGGAACTGAAAACACTGGTAATGAAATACGGATCCAGTCCCATGAAGGTCAGCAGAACAGATGAGCTGGCATTTAAGAACAGTGTGTATATCCCAGCAGTGGGTTCCTGAGCTATGATGAGGTAGGTAACATTTTCTTAATGGCTTTGGTACTATGAGATCAGTTGTTCTCATCCTACAATCCAGTATGGACAATGTACCACCAAGGCAATTCTAACAGAAACACATGTGCCAGGGATGTGTAGAAACAGATGTGCCTCTCCTTGACAGAGGTGTTGCCCCTTCGGAAATGGAGCACTCCAGGAGAGATGACTCGTGCTTCCTCGGCTGGCACCTTCTCTGGAAATAACCAGGTGACCTCATCCTATAAGTCTCTCTCGCCAGCAAGAGCACTTGGGCAACTTCAAAAAGGCCTCCACCATCTCTGAAAGGGACAAATGCTGAAACAAGGAAAACACTTCTGGTGGGACAGTAGCTGTGATAAGACCTGTGTGCTGTACCACCAAACTCAGAAAAGATCAAATTGCTTGACTCATCTTCTAGTGTCTGGCCAGATGAAGGACAACACAGTGAAATAAAACTACTGGCAGCTCTGGAACAGTGGATAAAACCTGACTAGTGACCAAAGAGGAGCATGAGGGAGCACTGGTTTGTTTTGCAAGAGCTGCTGCACTTAAACATTGGCACTTGAAATGGAATTTCTCCGAAAAATGTGAAATTGCTGCTCACTTCACTGGCAAAGCTGTGGAACCATGTAGTCACTGCCATACATCATGTTCCTTTGTTTCCTGCTTGTGTAAGCAGCACATTTTATAGCACAACCGTGTTGTGATCTTGAGTCTAGAAGCCAAATGGAGTCCAGCTATGGTCTCAATGCACCACTGGAGAGTTTCATACAGACCCTTCAGCCCTAGTGTCTCCTCTAGCTTCTCTGGTGTGTACACTGCATGAACAAGGGTTGCCTCTAGACTTGCTCAGCGGCAGTCAGGGCACAGGCACCTGGTCAGGTTACAGTGCCTGAGTCATTGCCTCACAGCTCCTGATGTCCCAGGGAAGCTGCTGTAGCTGGATCTGCAAGCTCAGGCACTTCTGAGGCACCAGTGAGGCAATTCAGGAGGCTGAAGATAAGGCATGGGCACTTCATTGTGTGTCTGACTGAGCCTTTTACACTAAAGCCTGCATATCAGCAGGTAGTATTTGCCTCCCTTCAGGCAGTTTAGTTGATCCTGATGCTCTAAAGTCAATGGAGTGTACGTGAGGGTAGAAGAGGTTAAACTGGTGTAACCAACCCAGTACAATAAGAGCACTTAGAGGAGAATCCAGGAGAGTCCATTTTCCTTTCATTAAGATGATATCTAGGAGATCGAACTAACTGATATAATGACTCTCTCTTACAGATCATGACTATTAAAGAAATGTACATCTAGTTCTTGCTTTTGGCTTTCCAACGTGCAAAACACACCTTGCCTGTTAGGCAAGCTGGCGTAAGCAAATCTGATGGCCTATACTGACTGTAGTGGAACTGGAGTCACCCCCCAGAGCTGTCCAAAGGTCCTTTTGAGTTAAAGCTTAAAAGCTACCTGTTATCAAGACAGAAGAGCTCTTTTCCCTGGCTTACTATAATGCCTCGTATTTCTACTGCTATTCCTTCCTTCCAGACTCAGTCCAGGCATCAGTATTGAAAGATGCTTGTAGTACCAGGGTTTGTATTTCAGCGTGGCACAACACATAGGGCTGGAAAGTCTGAATTTGTAATTGTTTTCACAGCACTTGAGATTTATGTTTTGGTTTGGTTTTTTTTTGTTTTTGTCCAGGACCATGGAGAAAGCAAGGAAGAAAGGAAAAACTTTGGATGCTTACAACTTACTCGGCTCTATTCAGCATCTTCACATGGCTGTGAAGAGCAAAACACAGTGCACTTCTATGTTGGACCAACTAGGCTAGGCTTTGCCAGTGAAACTGAAAAAGGCTGGAAGACTTCAAGACAAATAAGACAGCAGGAAAAAGTAATGAGGGAATTAAACTGATCTTCTTTAGAAATGGGTGAGACAGGGTAAACAGGGAGAGATCTTGTTTTGCTTTCATCCTGGAAAAAATAACATTTCTTCCTTTCCAGTTCAGCACAGTTGACTGATTTGGAAACAAATCTGTTTTCTCTGGAAAGATTTATTTGCCCAACAGACCTTTTTTTTTTTTTTTTTTTTTTTTTTGGCAAAAAGCAATAAGTTGAAAGAACAAGGCTTGTCTTGTTAGCAGGTTTAAAGGGCTCAGTAATTAACTGGTACATTTGGAGGCATGGCATGCAGGATACTCTCTGCAACCTACTTTATTACAGTGTCACAGGGAAGTGTTGTGAAATGGGTAAGAGCTTTAAAGAACAGTGTTTATTTCTGAGGCAGTATCAGATAGCAGGATTATTCGGTTATGAAGTTAAGCCAGGGCATTTGCTGAGGTAAGGACACTCTGGTGTAACCTTTGAGAACATGCTTTCATCTGTGACATGCTCTCTTTCTCCCTCCCTTCCTTTCATTCTTTCTTTCTGTCTTTTCTAAATTGAAAACAAAGCAACACTTATTTAGTCTGAGGACAGCCTGCACTTTTTCACATCAGTCCTTTGCAATACATAGTAGGTGCCTTCAAAACACAAACTGACATCCTGTGACTTGGGGAAGTCAGTCACAAAGGTCATTCATCCCTGAAGTCATCTCCTTTTGGTGCACAATGTGTAATAACATTATTCACAACCAAACCTCTCTTATTCCCTTCCCCATTCCCTTCCCCATTTTCTGTCTTTTTTTTTTTTCCCAAAGTATGATACTGTAGGCAATTGCTGGCTTGGAGAAAAAAAATTAAATGTTGGTGGCTCAAAATAGGACTGTGATTCCATGCTGCAATGATTTAAGTTCTGGTAACTTGACCTTGTGAAGTCCTAAAGATCTGCAGTTTGCAGTAACTGTAAATAATGTGGAGAAGTGCTCAACACTCCTGGGATGCAGCTATTGATAGCCCTTTCCCCAATATTGGAAGCCAAACCAGAGGTATCTCTATTCGGAAATGAAAAGCTAATGAGTCTCTTCAAGTGCCAGACTCTTGGGGGAGCAGAGAGAGTCTCTTTGAGCATATTTCTGGAAATGCAAAAGATAAATATTTATCTTGCAAAATGTCACCTCTCTTATTTCAAGGGCAACCTAAACACTGAAATATCAGTTTGTATTTATTGGTGTATTCTTTTTTTTTTTCCCCCACCAAATACCCTTTACCTTTAGACTCTGACCTGCTTTCATGAAGTACTAATAAGCACTTTTGTGTGGGGAAATGTCACAAACATCTGGGTTTATGGATACATATGCACCAGGATGGCACAGAACCTGGATCCGAATGAGAAAACTCTCTCCTGCTTCCCACTTAAAGGCTAGGTTATAATTTCTTAGCTTAATCCAGAGCCCAGGGGAACAACCTGGGAGGAAAATTTTGACTTGCTGAATCACGGCCTCTTCCTGATCTCCCTGCTGCCCTGGAAAAGGACAGAGGCAGTTCAGCTTCTCTAACAGCATCTTGTGGCTGCACCAGTGCTAACATTTTGAGACCACAGTGTTGCCTTTTCCTCAGCTCCTTGTGTGAGCCCAGGGTGGAAGAGCTGCCCTGTTTGTGACCACTGGCACAGAAGACGCAGCCATGCAACTCAGTGGGAAAGGGAGGACGAGCCAGTTGCAAATCAGTATGATTTGCTTTCATGATCTCCTCCACAGGGAGAAGAGAAGTGCAGAGGGAAAGCATTTTATTGAAAAGATCAAAGTGGAGAGAAAGGAATGAGTTAACAGGTACGTTTTTCAAAATAAATAATTCTCCTGACATCTCAAGGGATGGGTGAAGGGCATATTGCCTTGTCAGTTAAACACAGCCGTTAGTTTCAAGCCCATACTAATTAGCCAGCTTAGAAAAACACGCTGCTCAGCATTTCTAAATGTGGACTACAGCCTCTGCCACTCCTCAGTACAGATATATTTGTCCACATCCTCTCAATGTGACATGCTGGTACAGAGGCGGCTTGGTTAGTAGTTAAAAGAGAACCTAGGATTAAACAAGGCTTTGTCTGGTATTTTTCTCACTTGCTACATCCAGGTCAGCCCAGGACAAACCACTAACTGAATAAGGAGTGGGAAGCCTGCTGTGTATTGGGATCCCATTCGCACAAAGGAGCAAATCACAGCAGTGCCAAGACCTAACTCTATTCTCTATGGCTGCACTGGTTTGCACCTGCATGAGCAAGAGTCACAGTCCCTAATCTCTGCAGAGGGAAAAGCTTGCTTTTGTCCTATATTGAAAAATGTATGTGGGAGGAGATAGTAGTTTTACACCAAGGGTCCGGGGAAATAACTCAGAGTGCAGAATGGCTGAGAAAAGGACTCTGCTTTGCTTTAAATGACTCTTAAAAAGATTCACTTTCCCTCTCAGTCCTTCACTTCTCACAGTGTAATTCAAAGCTGATAAGCCGTCACTAAACTGAAGGAGTAAAGGAAGCCTTGAGTCACTTGTATTGCTCAGGTACAGCAGTGATAGGTGACCAGGGTGTCTGCAGATGTATCATTTCCACTTGATAAAAGTACCTCAGTTAAAGTGTTTAGCTACAAGCATTTTTTTTCCAGTAAATGGATGTGAAAACTTCCTGGACACAGGTGCATGAAGTTATGACTCCAGACTCACCAGCTGCTGCAGAGAAGTTCAGATGTTGCTTCAGCCATGGAGTTTTCCCATGGAGACAGTGGGGCCTGTAGCTGTGCCCTGGTCCTAGGAGAGCAGCAGGGCTCTCTTCTACCCTAACCACATCCACAAGGCTCACCTGACCTCTGTTTCTCTTCCCACCCTCGCTCTGCCATGTTCATTTGGACCACAACCTCTTCAGGACAGGAAATGTGTCTTATTACCTGCTCGCGTGCACGTTCAGCTCTAAGTCAAAGTAGGCCTACAAGTGTCACTGTAATGACTGTGAATTTTCATTATACACAGGCTCCTCATTTGTCTTAAATAAAAGCACTGAACACATCCCAGGAAGGAGACAAAAGCACATGTTTTATTTATATGCTTTGGTAACACCTGCAGCAGAATCTCCTCTTGTCTCTGCCTCTCTTACTGTCTCTTCTGCCCACCCAATGAGGGAAACATGGGGAATCCATCTGCCCCAGCTCCAGGATGTCTCAGCTGAAGCACATCTATGCTCCTCCCTCAGAACCCTCCATGCCCAGATGGCTCAGTAGAAATATCTAAAGCTTTATCCATTCAAGCTGCATCCAGAAATTGTAATGGTGTTTCTCACATCACCCTTTGGCTGCCCCACAGGGCATCACTGGGGTTTTCTGGGGGTTGTGTTTTGTTGTTGACATTGTTGTTCTTGTTTTTCCACCCCAAACACAGGGATTAGGTGGTTTGGGCTCAGGAATCTCCCACAAATGTACATAGGCCCCAATGCCAGGAGATGGGATTTTGCTGTTAGTGCATACGAGTAGAAGTCGTGTTAGAGAAAGGAGCAGGAACTGCTTCCAATGCAGTCCATTCCAGTGTTTGGGGCATTTCCAGTATCCCCTGGTCAATCTGCTGTCTGCTCAATTTTCAGTAGTAGACATGGCCTGGCATTCCTCCTGTATGTTGCTGCCAGGGCCCCCCCTTTCTGTCTGAGAAACAGTAGTTGCTGCTGTATGTTCAGTACTTTCGTGCTGGAGCAGGAGGTTGGGGACAGGTTTCTCACCAGCTTGGGATGCTCTCCAAGTGACTGGGCTCCTAAGAGCCATGTACTACTGCTAACAGACAACAGTGAATGAGATGAGAATCAAGCTCTGTATCCTGAAAGCTATTCATCAGCATTACCCATCTCCTCCTGCCTGGAAACCTTCACTGTTCCTGTGGCAAGAGTGCATTTGTTCTGCCACTGAACCACGGTCCAGACTGTTCTGCAGTCCAGAGCTGCTGACTCTCTGCACACCTGGCAGGCATGCACACACCAGAATCCCATCTGCAGCCTTAGGTTCTATGAATTTAGGCTTTCTCTTGATCCTGCTCTTTATTTCACCATACAGAATTAGCTGCAGAGCCCACAGCAGCTCACACAGTGCAGCCAGGCTAGACGCTGCCATTGTATCTTTGTTCCTGAGGTGCTGTGCTCAGTTGTGAGTGCAGCTCCTAGGATGGCAAGCCAAGGTCTCCAGCAGGGTGGTCTCCCCTACCATGTCCCCCGACACTGGCTGGTGTTTGTGGAGACAGAGCACGCTGCTCTCCCTCACTTTCTTTCACCAGTTCATTTAAGCATCACTACTCCAAATTGTTGTAGAGGGCAAATCTCTGGTGGATGTAAAGCAGAACCATCTGACTCACTGTCTCTTGAATGTGATCCATAATTTACACCAGAAATTGACAATCCCTTTTCATGTATAAAAAGTTTCCTGTCATGGTTTTACATCTACTCCATTGCTCTGCTCTGCATGGAAACACTTGGTGTAATCTCTTCAGAGATAAATAAGCCTTCTGCTGAAAGTTAAATGATGCCATTATTTTCTGGATGTTTATAGATGTCATCCTGCCGTGCTCCCATGCCTGGATACAAGACAGCCTGAATCTTTGTTTTCCATTTCCAAAAGCTCTTGAGGAGAGAATGAAGATGTCAGTGTAGGAGGCGCATGATGGGCAAGCAACATGAGCCAGCACTGGGTTCACACACAGAAGTGCCTGCTCAGGACAAGTAGCAGATGACAGATATTCCAGCTGTTTCCTTGGCCAGCCGAGTGCAGCCCCAGGCTGCAGCGGGGTGGGAAAAGAGAATGTCAGAGCATTCCCAGAGGCACGGGGAATAAAACCTGGACCCCAGCCATGGAGAGGGAAACCTTCACCATGAAAAGTCATCTGAGCATAGGTATGCTCCTAAAAGCTCCTTGGTAAGTAGGGTGCTGGGAGACTCCATTGGTGGTTAGCTGAATGGCCCAGGAGCAGAGAGGTCCTTCAGAGAGATCACAGTTTTGGGGGGTGCTGGGAAAGAGTTCTGTTACCAAAGTGTCATGCTGAAAGGAAAAGAGGCAGAGACCAGATGTCTTAATTACAAATTATCAGTAAAAGCAATAGCTTGTAAACAGATCTAATTTGCTACTGGAGCATGAGAAACGGCTGTCTGGTCTCTCTTTAAGAATGATAAAATATTATAAATATAAACTCCCAGTACAAGCTCCTGGTGTAAACTATCAGCAATCTTTTGTTGTTTCTCATCTAAACACAGGTTCAGATAAATAAATGCCATAAATAAATAGAAGAGAAACCAGTGGAACAAGGTGAAAATATAAATCATTGCAATGAGGGAAAGTATGTCATCCTTGCTACGAAAGCAAAGGGAAGGGAAGGGAAGGGAAGGGAAGGGAAGGGAAGGGAAGGGAAGGGAAGGGAAGGGAAGGGAAGGGAAGGGAAGGGAAGGGAAGGGAAGGGAAGGGAAGGGAAGGGAAGGGAAGGGAAGGGAAGGGAAGGGAAGGGAAGGGAAGGGAAGGGAAGGGAAGGGAAGGGAAGGGAAGGGAAGCACAGGAGAGGGTTTTCTGCCAAAGTCATCTCACCTAGCTGAGAAGCCAAACGTAGGATCTTCCCATATTACCTATATACTCAAAAAAGACAGAGGAACATCTGAAGAGCAGCTCAGAGATATTAATCACACCCTGGAGATGCTGAGATACACTTCCAACTCAGAACCTCAGAGAAGGGCCTTGCTCTGAGTGAGACTGAATGCATTTGGCTAAATCATACCTGTCAATCATGCTTTGCGTCTGGAAATGTCAAAGCCGGGTCTGTGGAGAAAGTGATTTGTTGTTGTAGTGATCCAAGTTGCAGCTCCTGTGCAAATTTTCATTCTTTGTGCTCTCCTCTCAAAAGGTGGTCTGCATGGTCTGTGGCACCAGTCCTTGCTGGGCACTGGGCCAGACAGGTGAATCCTGACTTCAAAAATTTCTTTGGACAACTGGGAAGCTGCTCAAGTGGTGTGAGGATGAAAATATCACTTTAACATCCCTGATTTGACTTCTAATGAACAGATGAATTTTTACTGAGGTTGATAGGATTACTTGAGGAGGCTGAAGAGGCTCAACCCTCCTAAAATATTAAACAGCATAAATCATAAAAGCAGGCATTTTTAAGAGAATGGGCATGACATTTGCTACCTTCCTAATGCCTGACTGGTCAAATGCTTGATTGTCTGTCAGGAGACCACAACTTCTAATTAATTGGAACTCTGTGGCTTATTCTCTGCATTACATTTTCCCTCAGGGACATGAAGCAAGCTTGGACATCACTGTGTAGACTGTCATAGAGAAGGTGAAGTCCTTTAACACTGAAGAGCCTGGTAGTCTAAACAGACAGAATTCAATCAAATGTGTCCACCTCATTTCAGAGACAGGGATTTTAATTGCAGAAAGATGTTAAGTGACCTGTCAGAGTCACGTGTAATCACAGTCCCAGGGTCCAAGGAAAAAGCTAGGGTCCTGCTATAGCAATATGAACCATTTGGACAGAAATGCATATGTGTATTCAAGAACTGGAATGACATGAGCTCCAAGAATAAAAAGCCTTAATAAATACCATCTTGAGTTTTCTGGAGCAGAGTTGCTGCTATTGCTTCTGTGTTGCTGGAGAGATTAGCAGGGTATTTATTGCCTTTTACATTCATGCTCTGGCTTCAATGTCCTGGTTTGTAATGTCAAACCTGGGTAGTTTCATTGCTCCATGTCAGCCAGGAAAAAAGGAAAGCAGCACAATAACAGGCATAGCAGTTACAGTGGTTACATGCACTTAAGTAACCGTCTGGGAAATGGTAAGAGCTGCTCCAGCCAATTAGAAGTATTAGACCAAGACTCTAAGCTATAGACAAGGTTTGTAGGCTGTCCAGGTTTTTGATTTTTGGGACTGGGTTTTCCTCCCCTCCCTCATATTAACGGCTTGCTAGGAACTAAACAGTCACAAACTCACAGAAATATTTTTCATCATCTTCCTGTGAATAGAGAGTATTTGGCAAACAACAGGAGCAAATCCAGAAAGCTGGCTTTCAGCTCCTGAATGGCTAAGCCCCCATTTACACCCCAGCCCGGGGGGACAGACCTTTCCCATTTTAAGCCAAACCAAGACTGCTGTGCTAGAGCTGCAAGGAGGACGAGGTAGGAAGCAGCACCGTCAGAAAGATGCTTGGCTGTGCTGTGCCACCAGTGCAGGACACATTCAAGTGTTACACCAGCAGCTGCAAAGAGTCCCAGGGAAAAAGGGATGTTTCCTGACTTCCTCTGCAAAACCTGTGAAACCGATGTATTCCCTCCTTCCCTTACAGTGCTGTTTAATAAGCAAAGGAGCTGGGGCTGGTTTAGCTTCTCTTTCTGCCAGCTTCACTTTCCCTAGGGTCAGAGGTTTGCCAGCAGCTGAGCAGCAGAGCTTTCTGTGCCCTGGGAGAATAGGCAGCCAAAACAAGTATGAGACACAGATTAGGAGATAGGACTTCCTGTGTTTTCCAGGGCTGCCCTGGACACACAGTGTCTGGAGAGCATCCACTCTTTCCTGCTGCTCCCATGGTCTCAGAGAGTGATGGTGATCAGCGGTGAGTGGCAAGGGAGGTCCTGCTGCTGGTCATGGCCAAGAGGATGCTCCTCGCTTATCCTGAGCATGGACATCGGCTGTCTCTAAGGTGCTACTTTAATGCATGATGTTACAAAAGGAAGGAATAAATTCTGCAGGTTAAACGCAAAGCTATTTTGACCTTTTAGAAAATGCAAAAGAAAGACATTAAAAGAAGAAAACAGACCCGCTGCCCCCACCTGAAAAACTGATTTGCCAACATATCTGCATGATGTTTTGTGAAAAGCATGTGGTCTGTGTTGCCCAGCACTCATCAGCATGAGTTTCTGACTTCCTTAAGAACACAGCTACCTCATTTTTGGGTAATTAGGTAGTCGGAAGCACCAACTAAGCCTAAACAAACATGCTTTACTCTAACAAGGAAAGTCATTGTGCAGTCTTTCAGGACACAATTTTCTGTAGTATGCAATGACTCTAATGTCTATTAATTATTTCTAAATGGTTTAAGCATTATCTGCCTTTGGGTAAATTCTTTCTCTATACTGTAATGTAACCTGTGGGAGGGAAAAGAAAAAAAAAAGTGTTTTGCCATGTCACCTCCCCAAACATAACAGATTCTTCTTTTAATCACTTTCACCCTCACCATCACACACCAAGCTTCCACACACCTGGAAAAGGTTGGTGAGATAATTTCCCAGACTCCATCCCACATGTCTCTGACTCACTAGTTTAAAGAGCATATGTACATGTGGCCTTTTGGGTCTCACCTCTCCCGCCATTGGCAGCAAGAAGTGAGCATGCCTTTTCGCTCTTCGCCTTTACAACAGTTTAAGTACTGTCACTATCTCAAGGATGTTGTCACAAGGTAGACTTTAGTGAGATTTTACTTTATGAAGCTAGCAAAAAAGTCTCATGAACAAACAGCCCAGGAACCCAAGCATACCTATTCACGTAGTTGGCTTTGTTTTAAAGAAGAAAAATCGTGCTACGTTGTGTGAGTCTGTATGGATTACTCATGCCTATTCTTCTCCATTTTCTGTAGTGTCAAGCCCAGACCCAGAATTTTATAATCAAGTGTCCCTCCATTAGCTGAATTGTGACTCATGACTGCTGAAAGAGAGTGTTATAAGCATAATTAAAAATAAAACAGTTTGGGAATAGGTTTTTTCTCTATTACTACATGTTCTTTAGCAACCACAGACTCACAGGAGGTGCCTTTCCCTTTGGCAGGAGAAGATGATGGGAAAACACAATATAGACGACCAAAGAAATCCTGCAACCCACAAATTGGCTTCAGAATGAGAAGCTAGTCTTCTCACGGTTACACAGATGAAAACAAACCAAATTTGATTTCTACGTACACAGCATCTTTGTGTTCCTTCAGATATAGCTCATGCAGAGAGAATCAGCGTAGCAAATGTCACCTAGCCAGACTGCAGAGGGGAGAGTCCCTGTTTTCTCCTGTCTGTGTTTATCAGCACTTTGCTGTGGAGTGCTGCTGAGGTCAGCATTTAAAAAACCAGAATAATGTCTTTCAGCCTCCTTAAACCAAAGGGCTTCCACCTTTTCATGGGAGTTTTCTCTTGAAGCAGTACAGCCACAAGGGTTCCCTTACGTGACTGTAAAGCACCAAGCACATCTGTCAGCACTCAATAAATTCAGATTAATAATAGGTCCTCAAAGAGCTACATATCGCTTCCAAGATACCTTAACATGTGGGCAGGAGAATGGTCTCCCCACAAATAATGAAGCATGCTCTTGCTTAATGGGGTACTTATAAATGAAGCTGTTTTCTCCTATGAAAGACTGGATTTACAGCTTAATGTATGCACCCAGCAGGCAAGTTTGTCCAGAAAAATGCCCTTGTGCAGTTTTTACAGTTTATAGCAAGACTAGCAATCACATAGAAAAAATACAAACGGTCTTCATATTTTACCTCCTCTACCCAGCACTACTTGAGAGAGGAGGACTGTAAAGACCTGAGTCACGTCTGACTCATCTGCTGGGTCCTGAGAGGGGATTCACCCCCGGCAGCAATCCACGCACATTGTGCAGACACACGCTCCTGCCTGGGAAGTTGGGGAGTTGTCTTGTGGTTGCTGAGGGAATGACGCATTGATTCACCCCCTCACCTGACTTGCCTGGCTCAGCCAACTCCCTAGTTAGTCCTTCCCTCTTCCTCCACCTCTCCTGAGGCTGCTTCGCACTCCCTTCTCAGAGGGCTTTCTGCTGCCAGCCCTGGCAGGACTGACGGGAGGGTGTACTGTAGCGCTTGAACCTGCCCAGGTACATGAGTTTTGGCTAAGATGAGTTTGACACTGCACCTGGCAGAAACAAGTCGTGTTTCTACTTATCTGTCTTCAGACCATCATGCAGGAGATAATACCCAAGAAGATGTGATGTGAAGGAGCGTGTCCCTGGGATCTTTACAGTTCACTAACTTAAGAGGTTGTGTGATTGTTTTATGTGGATGAGCTCAACTAGACCCATTCAAGGCTGTGTATGCCCTAATACATAAGGACAAAGCACTGGTCCAGCCTTGGGCATGCCTCCTTCCCCTTTGTTCCAGTCAGTACCAAGGCTTTTGATTCCCTCAGGCCAATAGCTTCCTTTTGGCAGTGTGGTTACTGCAACAGGACAACACACAAAATATTTCCATGTCACCTTCTGAATATCAGGAGGAAGCAGCATGGCTTGGCATAGACTGCACATGTTGGGCCACACAAACCACCATGGCACCACAGAGACAGCTATGGCATGTGGCAGTCTGACTCACTGTCCAGTCAAGCAACAACATCATGTGAGGAACATCACACGTCATTCCCCACACACAAGCAGCACAGTTGAACAGTAAAATGTAGGATAATAACCATCTGACAGAGTTACAGGGTGCCGGAGTAGTGTAGACCCTGCTAACTGACCCTGCTAACCAATCCTTTCTGTGTCAGTATCCTTGCCTGTTTCTCAGGCCATGTTTCCAAGAGTGACCCCTGGCCAAATCCCAGCTCATCGCAAGGATGTGACTCAGCAAAGGTGTTTACGTGGAAAGAAGCTGAGCATATGCTAGAAGGGAGTTAGAACTTGTTTGGAAAGTTCTCCTGGTCTTGTTGGCTGGGGGAACTAGAAGTTTTGCAAAACTCTTATGTGCCTACCCCATGGGGTAGACATCTAACGGGTCTCAGAGTTCCCTGAGGAAAAACGCATTGGAAAAGATTTATTTTCTTCACATAAAGTTCCTATTGCCACAGAAAAAGTACTCATTAAATCTTCATTGGGATAGCACAGGGCCACAGAGGATATCTAAGACACCTGATGACAGTGTTGTGTGGGGTCAGGATAAAGCTATCTATATCCATATAGCTGTAAGTGAAGTCCATGGAGATAAATCTGAGATAAAATTGTCCCACCTGGCTTTGACACTTCAACCACTTCAGCTGCAGCAATATGGTGTTTGGGGTTGGCTGCAGAAGCCAGAGGAGAACATGAAAATGTTATTTGGTTTTGAGGCTTGGCTTTCGTCAGGAGAGATAGCAGGGCCTGACAGAGTATTTGAACCTACCTAAGAATTTACATGAGGCTGAGGAAGCATGAAAAGATGAGAAAAGTAGCTACTTGCAGCGGTTCCTAGGCTGGGAATGAGAAACAGGTTGTGAGACAGCACTCACCTTATCTCCAGCTGTGTCCCCAGGGAACCATTCTGCCTCAGTGCTGTAACTTTTACTGCAGCTCTGGCAGCATCTTACCTCCTGTGCTTGCCTTAAACCTGCATTTCCCAGGTCAAAAGAGATATTTCTGTAGTCTGCCTGCAAGCCTGTTCAAATGGCAGCTCTTTGGCATATAGGAATGGGATGCAACTCATAACTATATAATGAATACTTAGAAAACTGTTCTCCAAATGAGAAAATCACCTGGTTGATCTGTATTTTCAAGTGATTCTCAAAGCAATGAATAGAAGCAAGAAAAGCACCTGAATTTTTTTTACTCTTTCACAAACTTTGCACCCTCTCCTGAACTTAAACTGTTGTTAACCTCAGTGGGATTTTTCTCTGTGAGCTCTGAAGTTGCAACTTCATTAAAAATCAAACAGGGCCATAACCACAACAACAACCTTCCCCAGGGCTACAAAACTACCTCACCAAAAGCTAACCTTCCCCTTCTGCTCCTGTCCTGCCCCAGGATGAGCTGGGATTCCTGCCCTGTGATTCATCACATTTGGGTACTCACCTACTCCTGGGAAACAGGCCATGGGCAGCCATGTAACCCAAAGCTCTGCTCCTTAGCTGTGACTGCAGTGTGACAGGTTTCTCAAGCTTGATCTTAAAATCAACTGTAAGAGAGTGTCTGATATGTTACTAATGTACTCCAGACTCCCACTGTCTTTTCCTTCAGAAGTCTTTCCCTAACAGCTAACCTTTGCTGCAATTTTAGTATGTTGCTTCTCATGCTGCCTCTGGTGACCACAGAGAGCAATTTATTCCCCCATTTTGGCAGAAGTCATTCACCTAACAACAGTCACAAGACAGTTCTTGTGCCTCCTTTCAATTTTCCCACTATCTTCCACTCTGTACAAGACAATGAATTGACCTTGCAAGTTTTAGAGAGGCGAACTCATTATTTTGTCTGAAGCATCCAGCACCTCTTTGCAGTGAGGAACTGGTGAAATACAGGCGAGAGAAGGTCCTCCCTTGGCCACGCCAGCAGCGCACCCCAGGTCTGAGCAAACCCAGCTCAGGGTGGGGCTTCTGCAGCTTCCATATTTTGCAGAGCAGCTGTTTTAAGAATCAGGATGTTTGTCAAACCTCAACTGGATCAATATTCTGTATATAGGGAGTGGCATGGAAGAAGTCACAAAGTCCAGGCATGTATCAAAAATGGACTGAAAGACAGAGGGAAATTAAACTATTGAGGGAACAGTGGGAACAGTGTTAAGCTTTGCTGCCTGCAGCCCTGGTGAAGAGGGAGAGCATGACACACCAAGGCACGGAGGCAGGATCCATGTCACCTGTCACTGTATGTCTACAACACAACCACTTACATCTGAGCTAATCATTCTTGGATTCCTGTTGAGTCAATGCAAAGGAATATATAGCACATTTGAAATGTCTACCTACAGATTAGAAGTACCACCTTTAGTTGTGTTTATTATTCCTGCTGACGCTGGGGCCCTAGGATGACTAGATGTAGATGCTTTATTTGTTCAGAGGAATCTGGCGCAGAGTGATTGCCTTTGGTGAGAAAACTTTGATGTCACTCCTCAGATGCTCCTCTCTGTGCCTTCCTTGTTCTTCATGGAAAAAGAGGATGCTTATCCTGCACCTTTCCTCATTCCAAGCTCCTCAGGTGTCCATGTCACGTGGGACCAGACTTCTGATGGATATCTGAAAACATCCATCACAAACCTGAAAACTCTGCCCTGAGCTATGCGTGAGCATAGATGTACACACTGAGGAGGTTATGAGCACACTGCACCCATGTGTCTTGTCTATCTCATGATGGCAGGGCTCTCCTCCAAAAGCCCATCTCTATTTTCTCTTAGGAAAACCTTAAGCTGAATTGTGGCCTCTTACAAGCTGCAGGTGACAGAGGGCTATGACAGACAGTATCATTGGGTGATGACAGTATGAGTGATCTTGATACTCCTATGTACTGTGGTAACCCAAATTGTCACCATGCTATCAAACGTTTTGGAAAGAGCTAAAATAAACACAGAAAGCTGCTTAAGAGGGACCTGATAGGGGAGGGTATGAAGGGAGTGGAGAAGTGAGCAGCAGGAGCTGGGAAGGGAAAAAGGGAGAAGGAAAGAGCTGGACCAACAGAAGTGGCTGGGGGGGCTAGCCACCACCTCCTGCTCACTATCTGCCTCAAAATTTGTTTCACAGATGTCTTTTGAGACATTTTAGGCCACCCCTCTTATCTTTATCATGTAGGGGGAGGGTTGCCTGCAAGCAGCACATTTTGCAGTGCTTTGTCCAGGCCCATGTTCACTGCTTGTCCTCTGGGACTCTCATAATCTCTCCTGGGAGGCTTAGTCAACAGTCTAGCAGCTTCTGGGCAATTAAGCTGTAATTTTCCTTTGCTCTATTTTATGCTATTACTTGCAGCTGCTCCTCTTGCTGTCTTGTCCTCAGCAACTCTCTCCTGACCTGGTGTTTTCTCTCTCCTAACTCCTCAGCTATCGTTATCGCAATCCTTGCAAGTACCGAATACTGTTTTAAAAACACGTTCTCAGGACCTCCGAGGTGTTTACTCCTTTCTGCTAAAAAGCAGACTTGTGGAGAATGTGACGTATCCCTTGCACAGTTCAGAGGCAGGGCATTTCCCACATTATAAAAGAGTGGACCGCAGCCACAAAAGTTGAAACGTCACTTAAAAACGCTGCTGTTTGAGAGGGAGGATTGCTCATGGCTGTTAAAATGTACAAAAACACGCTACTCAAAAAGCCAAAAATAATATCCCTTGGCAATTTGTATAGGTTTCAAAATGCTCATGGTTTTTAAAAGCCTTTTTAGATACAAGGATCTCTCTGCCAAACTAAGATCCAGCAGTAAAAACAAACAGATAATGAAATAAACACTATGATGAAAAAAAAAAAAAGAGGAATTGTTGCAATAATGTACTTTTCCAGGAAAATTAACCATAACAACAGTGCTGGTGAATCACTGGAGTTTTGTGAACCATAGCGGCTCCTACTTATAAACAAGATTTTGAAATCTTACAGTGTTATTATTTCCACGGTAGCACTGACAGTAGCTATGTGAAGGTTTTCTGGCACAAAAAGAAATTTCTTCTGAAATACCTAACTGGGATTTTTTAATGCTTCCTAGAGAATTATATTACATGAATAGAAGTTATCTGCCTAAATTATTTACAAATTTTTAAAAGGCTTATTCCAGCTCCATCGTGTGCAAACATTTGTAAGCAATGAAGCTTGTTCTGGGGAAATACAAAGCGTAAATACTCTTGTGAGGAGGGGACAGACCCATAACTCCGGTCTCTGTGGCTGAAGAGGAAACCTTCTGTGTTGCCTTTGAGTATCAAATCATGATCAAGTAGAGGATGTTTAGCTCTAAAGGTCATATTCAGCTTTTCCCTGGGAAACTTCCTAAATCCCAGTTCCAGTGGACTTCATGGTCTTAAATCTCAGAGTAGTCTGAGTGATCTGTTTGAACCCCATCAAAGAACTATCACCCAACCATGGTGCGACCCAGAAGGACCCTGTGCTGTGGGCATCCGAGCAGAGACTCTGACACTTGTTTGGGCAACAGGGATGAAGATTTGTCACAAATTATACCATCTGAACATGGCTTCTGACTGCAATGCAAATCCAGGCTGGGCTGGTGTCAACCGCAGGATGTTACCGTCACGGTGCGGTAGCTTTCATGGAGGGACTTGTGGGGATCTCAGATCCCCTGGCTCAGTTTTCACCAACACAGGCTGCCACAGCTGGTGATAGGCAGCATTCCTGCAGGCAATTACAGTGGAAAAGACGGGATAGATGTGAAGGATTAACTGTTCTCACTCAGCCTTTGACGTGTTCCCTCTGGATCACAGCTCTTGGCACATTTGAGTTTCTATGAGCAGTGGTGAAAGTACTCTCCTGATGTGATATCCATCACAAGCTGTGCCTGTCTTCACACACACACACAAACACAAGCACACTCACTGATTCAGCATGATTTTCTCTGTAAACAGCAGCATGTTTCCAGTGAGGTCTCAAGGGCTACGTTGCTACTCCAGTGGAAATCTTGCTATTAGCAATGAGTTGAAGCACTTTGTCACCACACCAATGTTTTGTAGACCCCACTTTGTTTACTCACAAGGACTCAAAACCCAGCTAATCTTTTTTGACATTCTTGTGCTGGAGATTCTTCCCTATATAAAGAGTTTTTTGCTCCAGTGCCTGCTCTATCTCTGAGACTAAAAGGATGAATGGTTCACATCAAACCAAGAATACAGGTTGTAGAAACCTTCAAGTTCTTATCACTGACTTTTTTTCTACTCATCGTGGTATACTATTCCATTCATTGTTTTCATCTTTGGAATTTTGTTTTTGCAAAAGCAAAAATATGCTACTCTGAGCTGGACACATTAGTTCCAGAGTCGTTCAGATCCTTGCTGTAGATAATTGCTGGCTTAGTGATCTGATTCAGTGGAATTGCTGTGAATCTGCAAGAGCCATATTAAAACAGCACAATTACTGTTAACGGAGTCGAGGAACGACACCACTCTTTCCCCTTTAGCTCAGTAAGAAATTATAAGATGGAAGAGGACAAGTCTAGAAAACATCCTGCTTTCTCAGTAAGGAGAGAAACAGACTGTGGAAGTGGTTTGGATGCTGAGCTGGCCAGAGTGGGATGGGAAGACATTCTTCCAATAACTCTTGATGTTCTTGGAAAATGAGAGCCTTGGGGAACAGTGGGACAGAGGACTGCATGGGAGGAAATAATGCTGCTTTCCTCAAGAGGAAGCTCAGTCACCCTTTCTGGAATAGCACGTTTGCTCTGAAATTTGCTAGATAAATTTTCTTCAACAACCATTTCACTGGATATGGCATCTATATGAGGAAAAGAGGGGGACACTGCAATGGCAGGCCCAACATCACCAAATGGCCTTGAGCAGTCTGGAACAGAAAAACTAGCAAGGATGTAGGAGATAGCTTGGCTGTCATCACAAGATTTGCATAGTTACAAGAAAATCTTACAGAGATAGAGAGATAGGGAGAGAATGTTGGTTGTACACATCACAGAAATCAGATCACTGACAAATATATCCGGGTTTTCAAGGAGGCTAGAGAAGAACCAGGAGGTATAATTGCCCTATCAGGGACATCATCTGTATAAAACCTCTGTTCTATATATGACCAAACATGGAAGAGTCACACCAAGAGCTGTCCAGGCACAGGGTCCTCATACAATGTGAAACAGCAGCAGAGGAAAGGTGCATCAATGCCCAGCTATGTCACATGAAGTAGATGTGCCTACCAGCAGCAAGGATTGTGGATGAGGGATGGCTGTCCCTCTGTATTGAGTCCAAGGAGACCTACTGAATTAATTTCAATTACACAGTGAGCTCTTGACAGCTAAAGCTGAATAAGTTGAAACCCTGTGAATGCCTGCATAGATAAGAGAAATATGAAAATGGGCTCTTTAACATAGCTGATAACAATATAATGAGAACCAGCAGTTGAAAGTGGAAGCTGGATAAATTCAGACTAGAATTAGTCTATGTTTTTTAAGCATAGAGATAATTAACCATTGGAAATGTTTACCCAGGTTTGTGGTTGCTTCTTCCATTACTGGCAATTTCCAAATCAAGATTGGATTGTTTTTTGGAAATAAATGTTCTTTGCTTCAAGCAAGAGTGAATGCAGGAAGTTCTCTTGCTCGTGCCTGGTACAGCTTAGGCTGGAAATTATTGCAAGGTAGGTAGGACAGGCCTGAAGGCTCAAATAGGAGAATTTTCTGTGTTATACAGATACTGTTTTTCTACATATGTTATTGGCATTGCATCTTTGCAGTGCCAGGAAGCAGCTCTATTGTATATTCTAACATATACATCCAGACGAAACTCACTTAGGATAATTTCCTTCAGGGCTTGTGTCAGAATATTGTTGAAATATATTAGCTTGAGTTTCAGTTTCTAATGGCAGCTTAAATGTTCCCAAACACCAGCTTAGTTTCACTTTAATTGTGTAATGATGATCTCCTTATGAACATGCCTTGCAATCGTTTTCTTGCATAACAGAAGAGCATAATGGTGTCTGATGGCCCAGACTCAGTGTCTTCTTTGCATTCCCATATTGCGTGAGGAATCCAGGGGGACCTGCAGATGGGAATGGATTCAGAATAGTTAGGCTCCTTACTTTAATGTTTCTTTATATCTCATTAAGAATATCAAAGAATTCTTAGGAACAAATTCAGCAGAATAGCTCCCCCCATACAACTGCTGATTTTTAACCCCATCATCCCCACATGTGTGCTGAAAGGCATTGCAAAGAAAGAAGCAATTGTCCAAGTAAGACTTGTTTTAGTTGGTATTTGTAAGAGGGGAAGAGGGAGAATCAAAAACTTTAGAGCATAACAGCAAAACAAAGCACAGACAAAGGCTTAAATCCTCTTTCTAGTTACTGATTGAAAGGTAGTTCCTCAGACATTGTAGCTAATATGGTTAAATCAGCAACTGTTGTTACTGATAGGCATTAGTTCACTATGAAACATTCCCTATGTTAGCTAACATTCTGCTCATTCCAGGATCTGCATCTCCATTCAAGATTTAAATTGACAGCAGAGTTTACAATGCAAAATAAAGTTTATTAGTAGAGTTGTTATAGCTGAGATGATCCAAAAACACAGACAAACAATGTTTATAGAGTGGTCACGTCTTTTGTTAAGGCAGTTTACATTTGGAAATACTTTTTTGGCTCGAAAGCCTTTATTTTGGTCTGAAATAGAAAGAGGTTTAGTTACTTTTAGGTTACTTAGCTTGTGTATGGTAATAGCTGAATTTGGGTCATGCTTTATTGAACACGTCATCTACATGCAAGAAAACAAGGATTGTTTTTATGCATTTTCTCCTACTGCCAGTGTTTTGGAAGTATCAGTCAATAAACCTTCACACTGTAAAATGGGGACTGATGAGCCTACAAACACCAGACAAATTCTGCTGTTACTTGTGTGGCAAAGTGTCCCTGAAAGGCTGTTCAAAGCTGAGAGACTCTTTGGCTGGAAAATACTAACTGTCCTACACTTTAGTGAGCAGAGAGCTGCTATTCTGAGAAGCGTCTGAAAAATCCCAAGTTTTTAAAGTAAACAAACTAAAACAGCTATTTCAATAAGCGGAGTTAATTATTAAAGCCAAGTGACACCAGAAAGCTTAAAGAATAACAAGCACCCCAGAAAAAGAGGCTTTGCCGTGCTTGAATGGACACAGTCTATAAGCAGCAGGACATCCAAGAGTGTTTCTGTGCTGTGCTTTTAGTCTGTCTCCAGGATCTCTGGATTTCTTCATGAAGTTCATTGTTTGTATGGCTCCAAATAATAGTACAGCCATCTGAGCATTTCCAGTGTCACAACCAAGATCTAGCTCCTGAAAACAACTAAACATGTGTGTCATTTTATGCTACAAGACTCATTGACCTGGATCTGCAGAATGAGAGGACGCATCCAATCTGTCCTGACAGAAACTGTGCCGTACCCTGTCAACACATGCAGGCTGCAGGCAGCAGTTGTTCGTAGCAAATTTAACCAACTTCCCATTTTTCCTCATGTTTTGCTGTATCACTTACAACACATTTAGCCAAATCTTGGATCAATTGAAGTCTAGGGAAATTGTTCCAGAAACAATATTACTCTTCTCCTGCTGTGAGCGATGCCTGAGAACAAAGCAATTGGAAAGACTGAAACCTCAGACATGGAGAGATTAGTCAGGGCTCAGTGCCACAGCCAGGACAAGTGTTCAGTCATCCTGACACAGCCCCGCTGAGCCCTTGACCAATAAGTTCCAGCCTAGCTTGTTGTCCTCACCCAGGAGGACAGAAATATATGAGAAACTTAAGTTCTGTGGTAGACCTCTGAGTCAAGCACTCACCACATGGCTGTCACACCCACTGTTGTTTGGTTTACTCAAACTTAATAACTCGTCAGTTTATTACGTGGATTATGGAAATGCTGTAACTTCAGACAGGTTGGCAATGCAGCATAGAGCTATAAAGCAGTGGATTGTCATCCTTCCAGCGGGCATGGTGGTCTCTTCATCTGTCCCTTCACGCTGTAGGTTTGTGGGTCTCTGCCCACATAAATTATTCTGATGGAATATGTGATCGTCCTTGGCCAGGTCTATATAATAATTTCCTTTCCTGTCAGAAAGATTTACTAGTCAGGGATTTACTTTCTACTTGTAATAACTATTCTGGTTTGCCTCTGTCTGCTATGCTTGGGAAATCTGTCAGAGTTTTACAGGGCTATTACAGTATTTACCAAACTAACAAGCTTTTTTTACTGAAAACTTTGAAACGTGAATGCCATGAAGTTGCATCCTTTCAGAAGATCTGTCTGACTTGGCTTTGTCTGGACATTCAGCAACGTGCAACTTCATCCGACCCCTTTCCCTGCATGCCTGCCTTTAGGGATGATGTTGCAACCAGTGCAGATATGGCTTACAGAAAGCCTGGAAGGTCCCACAACTGCTTCTGGTTCATGATCACTGTTCTGTAAAGGCAACAAATTCAGAAGCCTGTTTTGGTAATTTCATTTAAGAGAAGGCAGGAAGAAACCTCTCTGGGTGTTCCTAATAGGAATATCTCAAGGGAAAAAGAACCTGTGTTTTGGTTGCTGGTCTTCGTAATGTGTATATATGTATGTATGTAACTGTTTATTCACCTTTCTAATATATTGTACATATTGCATAATATCATATCACCACATCTTTTTTATTAGGTTAACACTGAGTAGGGGACATGTTCTGCAGAAACTACAACTTTGAAAAAGCAAGAAAGATAAAGGAGAAGGAAGCATGGCTACCTCTACTGAAATAAAACACAGAAAGATCACCCACCTGTTTCCCATCCATTTACAAGAACTTCCTGACTTAGATCCTCAGTGATTGCAATGGTTAAGCTCAAAAAAGGAACGAGTTTCTGAGCATGTAGGGATCCAGCTCCCTGTTCATTATACTGCCAGCAGAGACAGGTAGAAGGGGATATGAGCAATGGGTAACGTCACTTGCCAGAACAAGAATAAAGAAATGAACACTAATTTCTGTGTCTTTACCAAAAACCTGACTTCATGCTGGAGAGGTTATATTTTTGTGGCTGCTGAGTCTGTGAGTTTGGCAGAGAAAGGAAAACAGAAAGCAAGTTGAGTGATCTACCTCCGGCATGCTGTCAGGGAAGCATCACGTGCATGGGCTGGGAGATCTTTCATATAGACATCAACATATGAGCAATTTTCAGCCGGGCTTCTCCAGCCTGGCAGAGTCATTACAGCAAAAGTGAAGCTGATCAGAAGGCAGAATGCAGAGAGCTCTGAAGCACCAGTTGCTGGCAGCCTGTTCAGCAATGTCTCGTGAAGGGCCATGAAGATGATGAAAGCACTGGGGCATCTCTTGTTCAAGGAGAGGCTGAGAGAGCTGGGACTGCTCTGCCCACAGGAGGGAAGGCTTAGGGGAGGCGAGTCTTATCCATGTGCATAAATACCTGATGGTGGAGTAAAAGAAGGCCGGACCAGGGTCTCCTCAGCAGTGCTTAGTGACAGGACAAGAGTCAATGGACACAAACCAAAACAGAAGAAACTCTGTGGGTACTAAATTATTTTTACTATGAAGGTGGTTTAACGATGACAGAGGTTGCCCAGAGACATTGTGGTGTCTCCAGCTTTGGAGATATTCTAAACCTGATTTAATACCTGCTGTAGCTGTCTCTGCTCCAAGCGGGGGTTCCTGCCAACCTCAGCTATTATCCTGTGATCCCATGAAACTGAGCCAAATCCGAGCTTGTGCAATTCACGCTTTGCTGTCGCCCCTCCACAGAGAGGAGAATCCCATTTTCTGTGGGAGCCAGTGGACCAGGGCCATGTTGGGCACATCTGCCAAGGGGTCTGCCTGTTCCTCTGCCTCCTGCAGGTCAGAAGCCCAGCCTGCTCTCCAGGCTGCCTGTGCAACATAGCAGCCACAACATGCTTCCTCCTGTGTTATCTCACCCATAAACTATGTGAACAGGTAGATGAACCAGCCACCCAGCTGGCCAAGATGAAGGATTCCCACATAGCGGTGTTGGCTAAGGGGAATGGAGAGGAAAAAAGGGCCTTCTATCACCCTTTCCATGCTTTCAAACATGAGAGCAGCCTGAAGGAGGCAATAAGAAGTGCGGTAGCAATGTCATGGCTTCACTCCTGCTTACAGCATTGTCACTGTGGCCTTTTATTAGCTCCTCTGAAATGCAAACAATTTAAATAAGGCAGAAAGAAGAAGGATCAAGGCCCTTGGTCAGCGAATTAATGATGTTTTGAATGCACTGGAGACTTTATGAAAAAGCGGCCAAGACACGGGAGGAAGGAAATGCCCTTCCAGAGACATTACAAAAGGCCTTACAAACATACAAACATACAGGCTTTGGACTGGTAAAAAGCAATTCATTAGAAACAACTGCTCATCAAAGAGGGTGTGCTGCAAAAAGTGTGTTTCTTAGTTTTTCTAAAATGCTGCTTTGATGCAATTTGCTGGCTTTTCTACTTTGCAGTTTTCCATTCTGCACCTTGTTTAGCTAGGAGGGATTAATGAGAACTGCCTGTCGTCAGCTAAACTGCCTTTCTGGCAGCATCTCGTGAGGAAGCTGTGGAGATCAGTAAACAGAGCTGAAAGTTCGGGTGGCCCTGAGCTGCCTTTTTTTTCCTCTGCATCTGTAAAGGAAGTAAGAAGTGCAGCAGTCAGCCCTGTCAGACAGGGGAGATATTTCACAGGAAATAACAGATGGCTTCAGGCTCATATTTCTCTTGCAGAAAACAGTACCCAGGTACCCTGAAAAATGAATGCTTCAGGCTAATCTGCCTCTTTCTTTTTGGTACATTGAGATGTACCTCATGCATAAAAGTGTAAAACATAGGCGGAAAAAGCCCAGGCCTTCTTGTTTGCATAACTGTATATGCTCTTTATTTTGGAAGACAGTGGATGATAGAAAGTCCAAGGTCTCTGAAACAACAGGTATGGGATTTCTTTTTGGTAGTGGGCAGTTGCTAGCATAATCCAGAGCGAAGAGGTCCATTTCTGTATGTTCATCTGGAAGGACGCAAAGCAGCAGATTCCCTGCAGGACTGCAGTGCCAGGTTCATATCTTTCACTAACATAGAAGATGCCTGCTCAGTGTCATTTTCATGTTCCTCACCCCTGTGTACAAGATCTTGTACCCACAGATTTCTCTGCAGCTGCAGACCAGGGCTCAGGCATGCCTCCTACTCTTTCCCACAAGGACAGCTTTCATGAACGGATGACGTGGCAGCAAGAACAATGCTGGTAGCACCTAAGAAGAGCTGCTGACTGGCAAATTAGAAGGGAAGAGTATGTTATCACAGCTTATCTGCTCTGTACGGCTGCAAGCTTCCTGGGATGCTGGCAGCGCCTGTAGGCTGAGAAAGAGGAGCTCTGTGTCTCCAAGGAGGCTGAGCCTAGTATCTGAGGAGCTGAGTTGAGAAAGGCACAAATGTGACTCTGGAGACAACCATGTTGCTAGAGAGGACTTTCTGTTTTGGGTTATGTGCGTCAGAACAAGACCCACGTATGTGATGAGCAAGACGAGCTCAGCATGTGAATTGCTATCAGTGACCATGATGTGGGGCCAAGCCCAAGCAGCTGAGCTGTGTGCTGGCTGAGTTATCACACATTTTGGGACCATCAGGAGCAGGTGCATGTTACTGGAAACACTGGGATGGTCATTTCCCCACCCATGACCTTAATGCCTGTCTGGTGATCTGTAACTACACCCTCCCAGTGACAGATGTGGTGACGCACCCCCAGGAAAACCTCATTGTGGCGGTTCACCTCTGCCAGTCCGCCAGCCCTGCCACTCACACAGGGCTGCTCTTGCCACCTCAGAAATCATCATACAGGGTAGAGGGTGGAAAGCCTAAATAGCTCATGGCATGTGATGAGGACAGTCAGGATGTCCTGGCTACTGCAGCTTAACTAAGACCTGATGGTCAAACCCACAACAGACCCAGGAGCTGACGGCCTCAGCTGGGAAAGGGGCAGCAGGGGACGGCAGCATGTGAGATTTACCACCTTTTCTCTTCATTGCGTGTCTTCCTTGGGACTATGCACACTGGTCCTCTTCTGAAAGCCCTGCTCTTACACATGGCAGGCTGCAGAGAGGCAACAGCTGGGAGAAAAACATTTCTCAGTCATTTTCTCCTGACAGCTAATATCAGATGACTTTCAGTCATTCAGTCTCCTGCTCTCTGCTCTACTGGATACTTACTCATACCATGTTGCCTTCTCCTTGGGCTTGTCCCGTGAATGTTAACTGGAATGGTTTGCAGATGCAAGCACGAGAGAACAACACAACCCAGTCCTTCATGAACTGCTGCTTCAGCTCTATTACCCTTGCCAGGTCACTTTGATTTGATTGTAGGACTAGCCCAGCACCACCTGCCTGCTGATTCTTAAAGTGTTTCCTTTCTATTGATTCAACAGTCACCATATGTAAGTTCTGATTTTTGTTTTGTTTTGTTGGTTTGTTGATTGTTGTATTGATTTTTTTTAAAAAAATTATCTGATTCCCTGATTTTATCAAATACTTTGTGAATCCATCAGTTCATGTATGGCCCCCTGGATTTTCAGCCTGTTTGGTTTAGTTCTTTCACTCACTTCTGTATCTCACCTATGACTTTAAGGAGTAGCATTCCACTATGGTCCATTTCCCTACATATTTAACTCTACCATCTTCACCCCACCCTGATTTTTCATCCTAATTGACCTTCTCCCACCTTCTTCTTCATTCTCCTATCTCTTCTTCTGCATTTCTCCAGGAAGGTGTTATCCATAGATCCATGTTAAAATGGAAGGATTCAATAGGGTTTTGTAAGCGTCTGTTTTGAATCATGTCTGATCAGTACTTTCATTAACAAAATGAATGAGAGACTAGAAAGGCCACACATTAAATTTGGAGATCATAGTGATGGCAAATATTTTTAAAGGAAAGAGTTAACATTCAAAATTACCTTAATAAATTGAAGAAACGGTCTGAAAAGAAAATCCAAATGGTATTCAGCAGTACAAAAGGTACTGTATTCAGGTTGGCATAATCAACTATATGATCATATAGTGGCAGAAAATTGGTTGGTAACAATTTTGGATAGGACTATATGAATATAATGGTGGATCGCAAGCTGATCGTGGATCAGGAACATTATGTAGTTACAAAAAAGGGTGGCATGATACCGAAATCACCTGAGATGAATATAGTTTGCATGAAATAATCCTCTGAAGCTCATTGGTAAGACACCAGCTGGAATACTTCAGTATTATATTTTAAGAAATCCTAGAGGAGAATGCCAGGAAATAGACTAAATTGTCTTCAAACACTGCTGAAAATAACATGATCAATTTGTTCTCATCATCCATCTGGGAAAGAATAGAGAGGTTCAACACCAGCTCTGAGAAAAGCATGTTAATCAAGAGGAGGGTGAACCACTAGAAGGTGTGGGAGGGTCCTGGAGTGTCTGCTGCTGAAGATCTTCTAGAACGGGTCAGGCATGCATCTGTGAGAAATGACCCTGACAGGGAGGGTCCTTCTGTGGGCAGAGGAAGAGTCTTCTTGTTTTCTTGAGGCCCCTTCCAGCTCTCAGGTCTGCTTCCTGCCCAGACATGGACCTGCATCCTCTGCTGTCACCTCTGTCCTGCGTGTCTCCCACAGTCTGACCTCAGCCCAGACTCACCCATCCTTTTGCAGGAATGTGTTTGCCACCTTCTAGCAAATCACGCTTCAAATTTTCTACCTCTTCTCTTTTTCTTGTCCCTTCCCCCATCGCCTTTTTCCCTTTCTTTCCCCCTGCACTTTCCTTCTTCCTGCTTGCTGTGAACCTCCATCCTGCCCCATGACCTGACAGGCAGCCTTGCCCCTCTCTGCAGACAGATCAGTCAGGGGATGGCAATGTCACCTTTCATGGTAAAGATTGCACCAAAGAGATGGATGAGAAATCTCCACTCCCAGGTCTCTGCATCATTGCTCCAGACTGTTTACCTATTCACTCCTGCTTTGGTTACATTTGGTTAAGACCTGGTATCTCTTTTTCCCAGCTCCTGAGGACATTTCTTCCCTTGTGTTTGGAGAGGGCTTTGCCTCTGCAGCCTTTGAGCTTGATGACCAGGCAAGATGGGCTCAGTGTTTTAACCCAATCTTTGCTCTGTTTGTCTCACCTTTCAGGATTTTCTCTGTGCCTTTTTTTTTTTTTTTTTTTTTTTAAATATATTTCCTTAATGTGCTTCCAACCCAGACCAAACCCAGAAGGCTTCAATTTCTAGGAAGTGTTTTTGAACACACAATGCTGAAGTTTAAAGCTAAGCCAAATGAGCAAACATGTCCATAAAAGGAGAGCACAGTGGGCCA
Organism: Streptopelia decaocto; assembly: GCF_964273445.1. Lineage (NCBI taxonomy): Eukaryota > Metazoa > Chordata > Aves > Columbiformes > Columbidae > Streptopelia > Streptopelia decaocto. The sequence continues at coordinate 180,429,292 of NC_138663.1, read as the reverse complement.
AGACCACGTGTAGACTTGCAAATCCGCCCTGGGATTTCAGTTCCAGTAAATACCCATCTGAGATTTGCTCTCACACTCTTCTCCGAAAACAAGTCTATGGAGAGAGTGATGCAGCAGTTACCATAGCAGCCAGCACGAGAAGAGTCCATTAAGTGATCACAGTCCTGTCTCAAAGTGAATTACCAGCCTGCAGGTGAACTTTTCATCCCCAAAAATGTCTCTTGGGGAAAATATGTTGTCGTGCGCTGTGGAACAAGAGAATGCCGATGGGTTGCACCAGCTTGCTGTTACATTGTTATCCTTAATTATATCTGTGCTGATTTTTAAAAAGTACTGCACACGCTTTTCCTTTTTCCTGTCAGGTGGGTTTTGTATATTTTTTTTTTCCCTGAAGGATGAGACAGAGTGCCCCAGTCAATAACTGCTAATGAAATGTGCTTCAGGCCTCTCTGCATTCTGCCACAATTAGATTGTCAGACATCCCAGGAGAGAGCTATTATCCATGTAGGTGTGGAAAATGATATATCACTGTTAATCATTTCCATTCTAGTAGCAGGTAGCGTTCCAAACATATCAACACCTCACTGTGATGGCTGTTTTTCACATATGGGAAGTTGAAGGTCCTCTTGTACGCTTAGACATTAGAAATAGATAAATGGAGCAGGGAAGTGGAAAGCGAATGGATTCCAGTAGGGATCCTAGAAGCACAAGAAAACACACTATCCCCTCACAAACACAGCTCCTTAGATAGCCACAGGCACGTACTGCCAGAATGTGGTTGAGAGGAGCTGGTCCTGCACACAAACTCCTGATCCAGACCTTTCATAATATCTCCTTTTTGCCTTTGTACCATAAAACTCTGTTTTATTCATAACAGCAAGTGCTGACAGGCGTGCAAGCACCTTTCTCAAAAGCAAAGCGCAGCTGCAGGTATTGACATCTTGACTCACAAAGGATGACTTCAGGCTTGCAGTAGCAGAAGACCCAGGTCAAAACAGCAGAGTGGTTATTTAACCCAACTCTGATGCTCTTCCAAGAAGTCACTTAAAGCCTTTAAATCCCTCCACACTGTGACTACCGTAATAGCCACATGAAAAGTTATTAAAAACTTCCCACGAAGGAAGGTAATGAGAAAACTATAATGTCTGGGAAAAACAAAACAAACAAATGAACAAATCCCAGCCTTCTAGAGAACTTGAATTGAACTTGACCTCTGTAAGGTATCATTTACTTCCTGTTTGCAGCCAAAGTACAATAAGGTTTATATTCGGGCCCCACCTTTTAGTGTCTGGGTCTAAAAATAAAACAACGAACTTGTGACATGAAGACCCTGTCTCCTGGAGAAGCAGAATTTAGAATTAGCTGTAAAGCACAAATTCTCCTCTCTTCGAGGCAGAACTAATTTTGAGTAGGTGGATGGCTTTTTTGTTGTTGTTGTTTATTCTTTTTTTGTTCTTCTATTTTTAGGTTGCCAGACTTCGGAGGATTTCATGAGGATTAGGCCAGCCTTACGCAGCTGTTTGTTTTAAATGATCATGACTGTAACCATTTTAAGGCACTTGTCACCATGGTTACCTTGATGCTGTTCTCCAAGGTGTCAAGCCAAGACATGACTGAGAGAGAACACAGGGCTACCTGAGTGGGAACATACATGGATGTCTAATCTGTAAATCTTTTTATTTCCTTGAAAGTGTGGAATCTCATTTCCATGGATAAGAAAAATATGTGAAGGCTTACATTTAGTCTGTGCTCAAATGCTACGAAGCTGACTACTTGATGGTCTTCGGACAGCTCTTAGTTTCATATCAGAGAAACCTTGGATGATGGTGTGGGCAATGAGGTGGGCTGGGGTCAAAATGACATTTTGTGAGATGATTCAATGTCATAATATTAATTCCATCTGAAAATTTACTCTTAAACTTAATGCTGCTCCTTACTGAGCTTTCATTCCTGCTGTGAAACCCACCACTCATGTCTAGTGGGAGTTAGACCAGACGTATTCTTAGTTTCTCAGCAACAGACTGACTAATGTTGATATTTGTATGGCTGTGGCTCACTTGATTCATCTTCTCTTTCCAGAGTTCACTGCTTTGTTCTCTCCATGTTTTGTTTTTTTTTTTTTTCTGGGAACATTTCTGCTTCCCTTTTTCCCTATTTAAGTTCATTTTTTCTGTTATTCCTAAAGCAGTTATATTCTTAGTGGTTATCAGAATAGTTGGATGTGGTCTTGCTGACTCAGTGGAGCCCCTCAGAAAATGGGGGAATAGGCTGATTATTTTCTTATTACATTTGCCCAAAAACCGGAGTCTCTTTCCAGCCTCATCTCACTCCACGGATCCCCTGGGAGATGCCCGAGTGTGGGCCCTCCATTTGTGTGCACAAGAGTAACTGTACATTAGCCAGCCCTCCTAAAAAGAGATCTGGGGTAATTCACCAGACCATTGTACAAAAGGCTGTGAGAGACAGAGAATTTCCATGTGGGATGCACAAGGGCTGCTCTGTGAGCGAGGGACCACTGGAGCAGTGCTGCCAAAGGGTCACACCATGGAAACTTAAGGGCCCTTATTTGTGAAAGGACACAGTCACCTACTCTGTCCATTTCCATCCATTAGAACCATAAAGCTCCCAGGGTAGCCACCTGGCTCTAGGTCCTCTCAGTTCTGGAAGATTCCTGAGTACAGCAATTATTGAAGGCCTAGGCTAGAGCAGCACAGAGGTTGCATGATATGACTGGATAGTAAAGCAGATATGTGACATGACTGGATAATAAAGAGGTTGTAAGAAATAAAGGAGCCAATAACAGCAGCAGAATGATAGAAGGGATTTTTACATGGTGCATATTTGCAGTGCGGCTGGTGTTAGTCATGGCTTACTCCAGCAGGTGCAAAATGTTCCCACCACCTTTGTATATCTTACTGAGATGAAATGTTAAGGTCTTAAAAAATTTGCCAAAGCCAGTTTTCAAGAGACAGAAATATGAATATCAGAGGGCATTATTTTAATCAGCTTTATGTGCCAAAACTAGCTGATTCCCAGAGCCAGTTTCTCAAAACAGCCTGGAGCCCTTTCTAGCCAGTGTGAGTACACAGTACTTCTGAACTGGTGGTGGTCTGACTTGCTTCAATATGTCCCAGGAGTATTGTGAAGGACACAGTCTGATTAACAACTATTTCAACACTCAGATACAATCAGGCAGATCACAAAGCCTTTCCCAAGCACTGATTAAATAAAGATTCTGTCTGTCCTGGAAGGCTCACAAAGGTAAAATAACTCCTGAATAGGTCTAGATATCATCTGAGTTAGTTACCTCCAACCTGCCTCGTGTTTCCCATTGTTAAAGCCAGTCAGGAGCCCATCAAAGAAAGTGTGCCGATGGCTTGTCCTCTCTCATCTCCTCCAAATTAGTGGTTACATGTGACAGAATTGGCCAGAGAAAGAGAAAGGTGGCCTCTACCAGAGATGTGCATGCAGCGGGGGTGCCTGTGCAGGATGGTAAAATACACTAACAAGTTGCCCAGAGAGGTGGTAGATGCCCCATTCCTGGAGACATTCAAGGCCAGGCTGGACGCAGCTCTGAGCAACCTGATCTAGTTGAAAATGTCCCTGCTAATAGCAGGAGGTTTGGACCAGATGACCTTTGGAGGTCCCTTCCAACACAAACTATTCTATGATTCTATGACACCATGCAGGGCTGTCTCAGTGCCATGCCAGTGCGATGCCCTGGGACATTGGTTGCTGCTTTCTGGGATTGGGTCCTTGAGAGCTGATGAGAAGCACTGTGCAGAGATTGATGGAAAGGTGGTCTTTGGTGTGGTTAAGCTGGGGACAGCCACCAGATGTACTGCTGTAACACAGCTCTCAGATATTTGCCTGCATACAAAATCAGAGTTACTTCTCTACCCTGAACTGTTATGCACACTCTGCATTATCTTTCTTGTGGTTTTTTAAAAATCAGTGAACTCACGGTAATTATAAAACTGCTATGTTGAGTACTGACACATCAGTCTTTCTCTTTTTGCTTCAGTCTTGCCATTTTCCCTCTCAGAAACCACAAAAGCTCTTTAAAACAAAAAACCCAACTGTCTGTAAAGTGCAATATGTGATGGGAGTGCAAGAGCAGCTGGATTTGCTTGTAAATAAAATACCAATCCAAAAATGCAGTAGATGTTGTATATTTGTGCAGAGAGGTCTTGCAGCGTGTTTGGACAGCTGCTGCTATTAAAACTTTTGCCAAGGAAATTTAAAAAAAGACACGTTCTAACTACCATTTTCACAAATATATAAGGAGATTTACAAGTATTTCAATGCCAACCTGAAACCTTCTCGGAGCTACCTTTAGAGTTACTTTCAAAATATTCTAAACCTTTGAGTAGTATGTTCATTTTTACCCTATATATCTGCCTCAATGTAATACAAGCAGTAAATATATTAGTAATATATTGTTTGCATACACATATATCCAAGCATACTGTTTCAGTTTTTGTTTGTTAGGTTGTTTGGGGGGGTGGGGGTGTTTTTTGTTTGTTTGGTTGTTGTTCTTTCTGTCTTGGAGACAATGTTTAATAAAACATTTCACTTGTTAGGGTTTTTTTAGAATTTATTATAAAATTATACATCTCAGAACTGCAAAGTTAAATGAAGAATATTTGCTGCCAAACTAGGCACAGGATGAAGTTAATTCCCTCTTACTGAACAAAATCAGGTAATCAGGTAAATTTGGGACGTATTCATGGCTAAGAAAGATGTCTTCAGACATGCCTCTCTTCTGCAACATGAAATGTAGACTTAATTCCCTTGGAAGCCCAGAAGCCTTTGCACTGGTGGTGAGGGCAGAGGGTGCAGGAAGACATGCCCCCAGGCTTTTTTCCATTGTGTCAGTCAAGTAATTCCCTAAGGGAACAAAGTTTATTCTTACATTTTCCAAATGCTGACAATATTGCTCTTTCTGTCTTCCTGCAGAGTCCTCCGTCATCAGTTGCGGTGCCAGAATATAGGGCAGGGACCCAGAGTGGGAGGAGGTGAGACTGCAGCTTGGGGCATTTGAAGTCACACTGCTGTAACTCTTTACACGCCGAAAAAAAGAAATTACAGCATCCTGGATTTCATTCTAAATCACAATGGATGAGGCTGCCTCTCATCATATTGCAAGGATTTTTCTCCTGAGTACAACTTTAATATTTATTTACAGTAAGCATATATTTTTTCCAGGTACAACTATAGTCCAACAATTCCCTCCCACAGAAAAGTAATACAGAAGTGGGAATGTTGCTGTTGCACCATCTGGTATCCAACACTGGCCTGCTATTCACAGCCAGAGACATTGCAAGTTCTTTGTTGATCATATTAGAGCTGCTTTGGAAACCAGCATTTTGTATAACATAATTGCCTACAAAGAGTGTTGTGTTCAAGCAGCCTAAGCACAGGACTGGGTACCGTGCGGCCCATGCAGGGGCCCTCTCTGAGCTCTGGCATTCGTCTCTGATCAAGTTATTTTCACAGTCTCAGTTTCATTGGATGTGGAACTGCATTTACGGTGTGTGCTAACAGCTATAATCAGTCCTCTCTGGAGGGGCTGAGATGTGTTGTTCATCCTCCTATGTGGAAAACACTATGAACAGGACGATAAAGCCCTGGAACACTTTTCTGAAAGTATATAATCAAGGTGATTTAGATTTGAATCAGAGGAGAAACTTCTTTTGGCAGTAAGTATTTCACTTGCTTAGTCTATAAATAGCTATTTAGATTGAAAAATGCTCTTCATAAGTTATATCCCTGATTTAGCCTGAGTGAGAAACAAAATGTGATCTTCAGCATGGAAGAGAGTGAAATAAAATGTTCTCTTGATGGAGCTAACATGACCTTGGCCCCAGATGGTGTTTTCTGCTTTATGACCCACCAAACTAGCTTACCATGTGGTCAAAATTACCTTAAACATTTCTGCAGTCCTGGTGCATGCAGTAAGACGTTCTTCTTCCAAGGGAAGTAGCTCATCCTTAGGAGGTGTTTGTATTGCTGTCACCATGGTAACCAGAAAAGATGAAAGTCAGAACTAGGAAAAAAACCCCAATGTTAGCTGAGGTATGGATGGGCAGTCAGATTGTAAAACCACGCACAGACTTCTAAAGGAAATGACTGTTCTTTATTAAACAAACCTAGCAGAATTCTTAGTGCCGTAGCCTAAAAATAGCACTACTAGCTTCCTTAAGTGCAATGGCTTTTATAAACCCCCATTAAAGCAGATATCAGGAAAGGAGGATTCTCCCTCTGATGAGGGTGAAGTTTCTACATCTTGCTTCTCAGGGGATCGTGTCCCACAGCACAGACTGCTTCCGAGCAAGACCATTCGTGCTCCCACTTTCGACACGGTTTTTATGAAATGTGGCTATGAACAGCTGTGATATTCAGTCTGAGCTGGTCCCTGGAAGTGAGACTTCAAATAAACCTTTAAATCTGAGCTCTGAATACGACACTTTGGATTCTGCTCCTGTGACTTGGTTGAGACTCGTCTAACTCAGATTGGAAGAAACTCTTCGGTCAGCCAGGGTTTTAGTGTGATCCCATGTGGGGAGTACCTTTGCCTTGCCACCTAAATTGGGAGAACAAACCAGTAGAATTACACAAAAATTATTTTGAGTAGAAGTGATAAGCCTATATTTTCCACAGAATAGGACAGAAGTCCAATTATTAAACAGTAGCTAGAAAAGCTACAAATTTCCCACAGCAATATTCCATTAGCACATGGTTTGGCCTTAGATTTGAACTATGAGTCCCTGTCTAAAATCAAACTAGCTCTGGCTCAAGAAGTTGCCTCTTTACTTGTTGCTGGGTTCCACCACAGACGAATCTGGCAGAAATAGTAATTTGAAGACAGTTCTCAAACTCAGTGGCAAACCCCAGGATAGACAAATTCTACCTCTTTCACCATCATATCCAAGGTAAGAAGATTTATTTAAAACACTCTAAAATGTTGCTTCATCTCATAAAAGGAAGGCTGTGCAGAACTGACTCCTTTACTGTTAAACAGAATAAATTCAGGAAGATTCTTCCATGTCCTCCTCTTTACTTATTTATCGTAGGCTAATAGAGAGTTTTCTTTTTCCCTTGGTGAATTTAGAGATTAGATAAATAGACCTCAACACCACTGAGTCAGATGAGGACTCGCTTGTTAAACATTAACAACCACCCAGCCTTTTCAAGTGTCTGCTTACCAATATCTCTGCAGCAGGCTTCATGGTTTGCTTTTGCACGTTTTTTGCATGCTATCTTAAGTAAGCACGGCAATATGTGATTACTAGAGTAAGACTCTATCGGCTCTGAGGGAACCAACCTTTCTATAATAGCAAAGGCAGGCTGCTGGTTTCATGGTCTCGCCGTCTTTTAGAGCCTTCCTGGTACTTTGCCTTCCTGTGCTCCGGTCTGCCGCAGCTAACTATTTGTTTAGAAACTCTAAAGTGCACTTTATCACACATTCTCTGTTTGCAGACGATATGGCAGGACATTTTTTAAATGAAAATGGATGACAGACAGACCTGTATTTACTCTCCCAGCAAGGAGCCCAGGTAAATCTGAGGTTCATTTGCCTCTATAGAGGCAAAATGGAAGCTGGCACTCCTGTGGCTGCCGTTGCCTCCGAAGCAATAATTTCCCATCTGAGAGATGGAAGAGAAAGAACGAATAATAGAAAGATCCAAGAAACAGTGAGACTGGAACCACAGCTTTTTCACTGACAATGTCTTTCCCACAAGTTTGTCAGCTGCCCACAGGTCTGGCTGTGGGTGTGGAGCAGAGATGGTCCAAGTGCCTATGCAAAACAGCACCATTATAAAACCTGCAGAGTGGAGGAGGAGGGAAAAGAGGGGAAGTGCTATATACTGCCTTGGTTACAGCGTGATCCTTGTGGCCAGGGTGCATTCAGACTGCCTTTAGTGAGCTTGGCTTGGCTTACAAGGCTTGGAGAAGTCTCTGGCATTTGTAAAAATTAAAGGATGCTGGATTACATATCTGGTCAGACAAACAAAGATGGTCACTTGCTCACTCTACTCAAGCTAGCAAACACAATTGTGGTACAGGGTGGTGGATGTTCACATGCATATCAGTGTGACAGTAAGCTCACAAGAAGCATGAGCCCACCCATTCTGTATTATAGAAATGGCAAATACTCTAGTATCTGCACCACTTTTATAGACATAACTTGGGATAGTACCAGTTCTTAAGGACCTTGCATCCACAATTCTCATTCTTCACACATAGATTTCCTTCTGGTACCTTCCATGAAGGAATTTTTTTTTTTTTTTTTTTATTTCCTGAATGCAACCACCACAGTGGGCAGGAAGAGTCAACTAGGCTCCCAGTTTACACCACATGGGACAGAAAAGCATACTGTGTAACCTGCTGGTGCCTGTGTTGATGCTGTGCCCAGCACACAGGACATGTGAACCTCCTGTAGCTCCAAGATGGGGGTGTCTTTGTTTCAAACACAAGGCATTGACCAAGACCCTCAATATACTCAAAACTCCCATAGCCTTGCTTTAGTCCTAACATGTAGGGCCAGATTCACCTCCATGCATGCACAGATCCAGCAACTGGTCACAGACAAAAGGTTTGATTTGAAATCCAAATAATGTCACTGTCCTGATTACTCCCCTGTGGACTGTTCCTGTGTGTGTTCTTCTGCAGTACGGAAGCTTTGGTTTCTGTACACAACCCATAAAAATAGAGACAGTGAAAAAGAAACAAATTATGTCAGAATAACTGAAAGCTTAATGGGAGCACAAATGAGGCAAAAGTCACTATATTTGCATTTATTTTCACTAGTTCTCAGATTTACAGGAGATTCAGCAAAACGTAATTTGATAGTAAGCCCAGCCAGTTACAGTATCCAAGGAGAGTGAAAATCCCCTCAAATTGGATGAAACTTGATGCTGCCAGTGTACTGCTGAATCCCCTCCAGTGTATTTCCAAATCACATTCCTCCTTTGCTCTGCTGAGTGTTGCCCAAAGAATCGACAGTAAATCAAGTAACCTGCACTATACTTCTTTTTTATAATGCATCTATAAATCTCATGGAACTATGGATTTCTTCTTATGAAATTTAATTTGAGTCACTTGGGGAAACATTTCCATATTGAAAGGAACTCCTGGCTTTCATTGTACTTCTACTTCGCTTTTACTGAATTGCAAATGCTTTGATTTAAAGGGACATAGCCTGCCTGCAAGAAAGACATAGGGCCTGTTTCCACTTGGCAGGAAAAAACAGGCAGCTGCTGAGCTGAGTAATCTCATCTCCCCCAGCCACTTGAGGATGGGCACAGTGAATACGGGTTTATGAGTGACGTTGGATTTTCTGCCTCCTGGATTGCTGTGTCATAGGTAGGACAAGGCAAGAGCCTGGCCGTCATTTCCAGCAAACCTGACTCATTCTGAGAGCTGCCATTGAGTTCTTTCGGGTCCAAGGAGCACCCAGCAATCCCTGCATTCCCATCCCTGAATTTCTGTGAATGGGGCTTTTTCAGCATGTGTAGGTCTGAGTGAAACAGTGGGTGCACACTGTAAATTGAGTAAAGCCTTCACAGCACCAAAACTGATTGGAAATAACTTTTTTTTTTTTTTTTTTTTTTTTTAAATAATACTGTTCCATATAATTCCTGGGTTCCCCAGCCATTTTCTGGCAAGTTCTGCTACCATGGTGTTTTGTAACACACACAATCTGAGGTGCAAATGAGTGAAATTTTGCTGTTAATAAAACAGAGGGAAGAGGGTGTTGCAGCAGCTTTCAGCTTATGGCTCATAAACTAATATGACACGGTCTGCAAAAGGTAGTTAACGTAGCTGTACTGCCAGCAGACTCCAGTTGAGTATGCATAGACGCAGCACAAAATGTTGATGGCAAAAAATTATAAATGACTGACAACATCAGAGTTGGAGAATGAAATGAGAATACAAAGGAGGAAGTGAGACTGAGGCTTATAATTAAAAGCCACTGAAAGAAAATAAATTCAGAAAAAAAACCTCAGGTAGACCTGGATATCAATGCAGTTTTCTTTAAAGAAAGGAAAAGTCACTATGGGGCACTTGAACAAAATATAGACATAGATAGTGACTAAAATAACAGAAAAGGACATCAGAAGTTTGTAAATGCAAGAAGAGTAGAATGAAGAAGAGACAGTGGATAGAAAACATTTGCATCTGATTTGTATGGCCAAGTTGGTCTCTTGCTATGTCTGTCTTTATGGTGGTGGGTCCTGTCCCTCCACATGGACATGCATCATATCTCACAGCTTTCTGGGAGCAAAGGTAACATGTCTCGAGTTCCACGAAGCACCCACTGAGGCCGAGGGTTGTTGCTGTTGTTGCAGACCGGTGGCAAAGACTTCACTGAGCTTCTCACTGCCTGGTACCTCCTCTACAAGCACAGCCACTGCAAAGAGCTGCTGCTTCACATAACAGAGTTCAGAGGAGGACAACAAAGCTGGTGAGGGTTCTGGAGCACAAGTCTGATGAGGAGCAGCTGAGAGATCTGGGGCTGTTTAGCCTGGAGAAAAGGAGGCTGAGGTGAGACCTTATTGCTGTCTACAACTACCTGAATAGAGATTGTAGCATGGAGGGTTGTTGGTCTCTTCTCCCAAATATCAAGTGATAGGACAAGAGGAAATGGCCTCAGGTTGCACCAGGGGAGGTCTAGATGGGATATTAGGAAACATTTCTTCAGGGAAAGGGTTGTCAGGCATTGGAAAAGACTGCCCAGGGAAGTGGTTGAGTCACCATCCCTGGAGGTGTTGATGATGCGTAGATGAGGTTCTTAGGGACATGGTTTAGTGCCAGAGTTAGGTTAATGGTTGGATTTGATGATCTTGAAGATCTTTTCCAAGCAAAATGATTCTATGATTCTATTTAAATATCACTATGCTCAGATGTAAATTGAAGCATCTCTGGCAAACTGACCTCAGCTGGTTTTCCATCCTTGAGACGTATAGACATTGAATCCAGTGACAAGACTGAAGCAGAGCCCACAGGAGCCTGGGGCAAAAAAGAGGGAGAGCAGGGGAGAGCTATGGTGTGGGCTGGACAGGAAACCTCCATTTCTGTCATTGCACAGAGACTGAACCTGCTGCACTCTGTTGCTCACAGATGCATGAGTGAAGCCAGGAAAATTGATGCAATACAAGCAGGATCTTGCAGAGAAACTTGTCCGAACCCCCTGCACCACACTTCTACATCAAGCTTTAAGAAACTGGGCCTCAGCAGGAACATAAGTTGGAAAAACACTAAAGTAGTACAGCAATCACCCTCACTGAGTTTTCTAAGAACTGGTGAGGCACTAGCCTCCTAAGAGATTTTTGGGTGAGCTTGCTGGTATCACAACAGTGTCATGAACAAGGGAGTAACCTCTGGCTTTTTATCATCCTCTTATCACATATACCCACCCAATTCAAATCAAGTTCCCAGTGTCATGCTCTCTAGTTTCCCATCACTTTCGCAAGCTCCTGGTATCTTTAATGTTGCCCATTTTTTTGGCATTGGCTAGTGGTTTTGTTGCAACTGCCTACATGGATATGTTTATCTCAAGAATAAGTTCTTATGAACATCCTAGAAATGGCTTTATATATCATCAGTGATAAATGTCCCACAGCCTGGGAACACCCAGCCCAGAAAACATCTTGAGATCCCTTCCAGTGTTGCATATCCTGGTTTCCATGAAATAATGGCATGCGTCCAGATACCCGAAAATATGTCCAGCTACCTATACAGTCTTTTTATTTTTCAAAATAATAATTGTATATATTTATTCTATGTACTGTTGTCCTTTCTAGTATTTTATTATTGCTTTTTAAAAATCTAGTTTAAAGAGGAGGAATATGGTTCCTATAAAGCAGATGTGGGATTGCCAGTACAACCTTGGTTTGGTGTAGTTTTGAAAATCTGGAATTATTTACTAAGCAAAAGGATTTTACTGTTATACAATACATTAAATATTCCCTTAAGAAAGCCTTTAATCAATGAAATGCATTGTTTCAGGGTGGGATTCGTTTGTGGGCTAAACCATCATATATGTTAACTAGAGTTTGAAGTGTCAAAAGTCTGAAACACATAGGGCATCATTTACAACTGGTAAAGCTGGCTTATAGCTTGCTCTGGGTCATAAATTCTCTTTCTACCCACTTGCCATCTGCACATCTATTGACTGCATGCTGGTTAAATATTATTTGAAAGTATTGCAGCACAAATAAAATTAGCAATGGGTGAAACGAGATGAATTTAATTTGGCTTCTGAGTTCTAAGTATTAACAGGAGTTTAAAAAGATTCTAGCAAATGACTTGATGTAACCTTATTTAATACTCTTCTATAGAATGCCATGTTTTCTCACAGGAGTGGGAATCACAGAACATCCTTAAATGAAGGGAACCACTTAGCTAATTTTGTGCCTTCCCACTTCTAACTTAATATTAACACCATCAGCAGAAGAGGCAATTGAAAAATGTCTCGGTGCTGAATGTGTTAATTAACAGTGCAGATGCAGGCACCTGGGCCATGACGGAGGGACTGGTCCCTTCTGCAAATCACTGCTCAAGTCGCTGGGAACCTGGAGGTATATGAGGAGGTCAGGATCAAACTATAAACTCCACAGTAGTTTCCTTTATCACACAGGAAGTCTGCTTCTGAACTGCATGAAAACAAGCCCTGAGCCTATTTGTTTTCCTTGTTTTCCTTACCACTGCGTCAGTGGTTTCTTTGCATGTGTTCCTGATGGCGCAGGGGTGTTATGAGTGTTTACAAGTGAACCGTTTCCCTCAGACACTTTTATTTTCTAATGTGCATGCTACAGCACTCAGTATAACTCCCCAGTTTTTGTATTGCGATGAAGTCCATATGTAGCTGTTTTCATAGAAGCCTTGCATGTCTTCCCATCTTGCAGCCCTCCCAGAACTGCAATGGAGTCAGCTCTCCCCGTGTTGAAAGAACTGACAAGAACAAGGTGCCACGCAACGTTTCTCCCAGGGCTGACACTATTGCCTTTTCAAAAGGCAGATTTTAGGCAGCTGTGCCTCTACCCATACTTCGTTTGTGAAACGATCTGCGTGCACATTTTCAGTTAATGCTGGATTGTGATTGCAGGTAAGCTGTGAAGTGACTGCTTCTCTGCAGACAGAGTGGTCAGTGGCTCAGGGCACATGAATCGTAATCTCAGAGAACCATTCAGGTTGGAAGGAACCTCAAGAGGTCATCAAAGCAGAGTCAGCAGTACAGACCAGAAATTAAACAACTTGATTCTTCTGACAATCATCATGAGACCAGACCCCTCTGGGGCTTCCTGCCACAGAGAGGGACAGCTGTGGGAGTGCTTGTGAGAAAGAGGAGGCGGGAAGCAGATACAGTCCATTTTAGGAACAGAGATAAGAAACTTTACAGGCAGTTGAGCCCAAAAGGCTGTAGGGGAGGAAGGAAGGGAACAGAGAAATTCAACTTGGGCATGTGAGATAAGAGTCATGGTTTCAGAAAACATTATTTTTATTTGTTCTTCAGAGCCTTAGGACTGGGAACAAAATATGATGTATGACCTAACTCTTCTGATTTTTTATTTCATAGTCATTTCCACTTAGACCAAATGAGTGAAGAAAAGCTGTTTTGCTGCTTGGATACTCTTGTACCTCTGCCCAGGAGAGGTACAAATGGAAATCACACCATGTACAAGAAAGAAGAGGAGCAGCTCACACTTAGTCAATGCTGCATAATACAAGCTGGTCGTGAGGGAAATTTCCTCACACAGACAGATTAAGCCTGGCTAAGGACCAAATTCATCTTTAGCCACCATCAAGAAAAAAAAAAAAAGGCTGCATCTTTCCATGGGCTACTTGCTTCAAGCAGAAATTGCTGACTGCTTTCTTTGACCTCCACATTAATTAGATGTTACTCTACTCAGGTCTGATCTACCAGGATGCCAACTGAGTTAATGTTCTCAGGATAATCATGAATTCCAAAAATATATTACTTTGAAAGGTCTGAAGCACTTGCAGAAGTGCAACTTGCCACTTGCACCTGCCCAGATCCAGTTTACGGACATCATTAAAATAATTACACCCCCTTTAAGACACTAATTTATGCAAGGGTATGAGCATATAATATCTTCAGAGATAAAAAACATTTTATTGTCCACTCCTTGAGTGATGCATCCTTAGATCTGCCTGTCTTAGATTTGGCCTCCAGTGCTGATCCTACAATGATTTGCAGCTGGTAGTGTTTCTATTTTATGACCCCATACCTTTTTGAGTTAGACAGTGAAGATGAGGAACAGACACCAGAGGTTTGCTTCATCACTTCACTAACTCCCTTTTAGTCCCATTTGAGTGGGAGTTATATGTATCTAAGGATTTAGGCCAAGGAACCCTCAAGGTTAGGTCTTCAAAGCTCACTGGAACAGGCAGGACTTCCTGGGATGTTAAATGTTTCTGCACTGGTAAAGCACTTCTAAAGGATTTAAAGTGGGATTTGGATATCTTTGAGAATCCCCTCTGCTCCTTGCACCCCTATAGAATCTGCTGTAGGAGCAACAAAGGGCCTTGAACTATACCTACTCCCATCAGTTCTGTAACTAGAAGACCCTTTTCTTTCCTGTTTATAGCCCCATATGGTTTGCTGCAGTAACTCTCCTCTTTGGTTATGTGGGTGATTAGCAATACATACAAATGAAGGCACATTTTGAAAATGCAGTAACTTTTGTTCCAGTGAAATCAAAATCCCTAGTTTATGTTGCAAACTTTACGCCAAAAGTAAGTTGCTGGTAATTTTTGGCCAACTTCATAACCGGTAGGCAGAGTGCCCCCAGCCAACAACTATCTGTTCTGCACAATTAGGTTCTTTATTTTATAGGGACTGACAAGGAGTTTAATGAATTGCCAGAATAATTACTCCTGGGAGAATGGAAATAGGGACATGAAACCCTTGTACAGCATTTGAGAAGTTTCTAGCTGTGAGTTACTTGTGGGCGGATGGATGGATAGATAAATCAATGAGCACATCAACAACAAGAGACAGAGATGACATACAGTTCACTGAAGTTTACAGTTCTGTGGAAAGTAAGCCTTGCATAACAGCTCTGGGTTTGCACATAGTCACTGTATTTTTATTTCCTATATATTGTGGCAGTTATACTAATCCCGAACACAGTGGAGCTTTACAGCATACAAGCCACAAATTCAGAGTTTGCCATCCTACCCAGCTTCTTCATTCAGTGGGGCAGCTGCTCAGCTCATTTTTGGCAACCATTCCCTGTTGGTAGCAGCTAAAATGTTAACAATGACAAAGGCTTTCTGCATGAACTTGGGAGCATTTTCTGTTTTGAGAT
Source organism: Streptopelia decaocto (assembly GCF_964273445.1). Taxonomy (NCBI): domain Eukaryota; kingdom Metazoa; phylum Chordata; class Aves; order Columbiformes; family Columbidae; genus Streptopelia; species Streptopelia decaocto. The sequence continues at coordinate 180,413,951 of NC_138663.1, read as the reverse complement.
GTGCAGAATTTCTGCGTAATGACTCCTCTGAGGAACAGGAGTGTTTTACAGCTAAAACATCAGTTCTGAAGCCTCAATAGACCTGTGTCCTTTTCCCTGTTGCCCTGTGTCAAGCAGATTAGGCATTTTCCCCACTGCGTAGAGATATTTAGTAATTTAGTTCTCTCTTGTTTGGCAATCCCACTGCAAATGGACAGAGCCTCACAAGGGATGGCATATTGGTTTGAAAGGCCCCAGAGACTGCTCCTGTGTAGTTAGGTGCTTCCTTCTATTGAAGTATTCATCTGTAATTTCCAACGTTCATTCCACTTCAAACATGTTTGTTAAATAGATAAAAATTATCCACATTGCTTTATATAGAACAGACAAGCCACAAAGAAACAAGTAACTCTACAAGGTCACTCAGCCTTTTACTCATCCAGAAAGAAAACCTTGATTTCTTGGTCTTTGTTTATATTGACCAGTGGGATAGTGTGTGGGATACTATGGGATCATATTCCCTTGGACATGCAGATGAGAGAGTTTTTCAGACTATGCCAGAGCATTTGTCAAACACACACACCCACTGGGGACACCGGACCCTGGAGGGGGTGGGAGACACATGCTCATGTCTTATTTCATCACAGAGTGGGAAAACACACCTTGGAAATGCTCCTCAGTACCCCAGTACAGATATAGGTTGAATTCTTTGCCAACACCACTCCTTCTCTCTCACACTCATTTCTGTCAGGAGCAACATCCCAGACTTGACAGGACTATATTTTTTCCTGGTTTGATTTTCTGTTGAACAAAATATATGCTGTGGTGCTTGTTTGGTTCCTACAGCTACAGACTCATGGGTTAATGTATAGCCAGTATATTCCTGAAGTATTTAAGTTGCTGTTTCCCTTCACTTTGCCAACGTAATGAGGTGTTTGATGAAGGGAGTTCAGCTGCAGACCTGCAAATGTACATTCTGTAGGCTGAAGAGAAACCACAACAGTCTCTCGCCTTTAATATTCTGATAAATTGGGCACTTCTGCACCTTACATCAGGCAGTGACACAATGCAGCCTTGTTAATCCAAATAGAAAATGCTCGTTCAGTAATGGAGCCCAGGTCTGTTTCAGCAAAATTAGATTTGCACCACTAATTCAAAACACCATAAAAATCCAAAGGATGCTCTGGACATAGAGGTTATCTGCTCATCTGTTCAGATAAGTGAAGCATAAAGCCTTAACAATGTGAGGAGGTAATGGAATAAGTTGATGCCAGCATACAGCTTTGGTTAGTTAGATTAAAAGACCATATGTGGTTATAATAGTTTTCTGGGGTTTGGTGTTTGTTTGTTTATTTGTTTGTTGTTTCTTTGGGGTTTTTTGTTGTTGTTTGTGTTGGCTTTTGTTGTTGTTTTTTGTTTTTGCTTTTGTTTTTCCTGAGGAACACATCAAGAGGTGTATTAAAACAGCTCAGAATCACTCATGTGTTTTATTATTTACTACCTGGTCTCAGATTGCTGATAACTCCAAGACAGTCCTTTTTCAAGACTTTGAACAATGTAATTAAGGTTTCTTGGAAATAAATCAATACTTGATATCACCTCTGAATAGTATGCTGGCCAGACAATCTGCCATCCTTATTGAAACATAGTCAGGAGGCAGGGGTGTCAGAGTTTAAGCTCTCACCTTTCTGCTTCTGTGTTTTCTTTGTAGGAGAGGTTTTCTTGTTGCAGTTAAAGCTTGAAACCTTTCTTTCACGGGCCACAGCTGCTGAATGGTAGCACACAGAAACTCAACTCCAGGGGACTGTTGTGATCGACTCTGATTTCATTAACCCTTGCTGAAGGTCTGGGAGGAAGGTGGACTGTGGCAGATTGACTGCAGTTTTCAACTGTCGTCTTCAAGAACAGGTCATCACACTTTCCCTCTCCTTCTCCCTTTATTTCCCAGTAGTGTACACAGAAAATGAGAATGCAATAGACTGTCAGCTAGTGTTACTGAGAGGTGGGGGGAAAAATGCTCCATAGGGTGTCAATGAGGTACCTACCCCAAAGCAATTATGCCTCTGCTTTTAGCTACCCCTTGTAACACCTCACTTTCAGGTACCAGGATGGGCAGTCATTTTAGTAAAGATTCTTTACCTCTTTCTAACATGACAAGCTCAGAACCTGGAAAAGCTTAGGTAAATTCTCTGGAGGCTTGAAACTGTTCAGTCTGAATTTTAAGGGAAAAAAAAAATTGCACTTTTGAGCAGTTAGGTCATAGGTAAGTCCTAGGACTCTTACTTTTGCTTTGAAATTCTGCTGAAATAGGAGGATTTACTAAAGCATCCAAAGTCTAAAAAATAAGAAGCCACAGAGGCCTTGATACTGAACTAATTAATCTCTCTATGCTGTTTGACCCTTTTCCCTGCAGTGAGGGACAGAAAAGGCCAAAATCTTGATGCTTTCTGTTTGAAGTTTCTTTGAGAAGAGCCTGTAGTAAAGACCACCCACCAGAGACAGGCAGCATTGTGCTGCATGTGCAGACACAACCCTGCTCCAAGCCCCTCCATCCCACACTGGCACGTGGACATCTCAGCCTCTGGATGCACTAGCACCCAAAATTCTCCTCCTGGGAGTAGCAGGAGCTCCTCTGCCCCTTCAAATTCTTGATCTGGAGAAATCCCATGGAGATTTTCCCTCTATTGGCTGATGATGCTGTTGGCAAGGGCTCCTTCTGCAGTTCTGTGGTGAGGAGGTAGAGGAGGATGGTATGAATGAGGTTGCACTATGTTTGCCAACATAAAGAGAAATAAAGTGTTCATTCAGATACTCAGCATCAGAGTTAAACATCCAGGGTAAGGAAATCCTGTGGCTGCTCTTTGCCAGACCAAGCTGAGCTGTTTCAGCTCGGACAGATTGGATCTGAAATGTGTCTTCAGGCAGAATGAGGGAAGAATAATCATCCTGATGACATAATGGGGGAAAATCAGGGTCACAAGCCTGGATGGTGATTGTTGCCAGACAGAGGTTACCCATAACCTTTCTTGGCCACATCCACCAGAGTACTGCAGGGAATCAGTTCCCTCTCCTCAGTGCACCCTGGGAACAGGGCTAAAACATCTACATAATTAGGATTAAAGAGTCTCCTGTCATATTCATAGTCCTAAAAAGATGTTCTTCAAAGAAGCAAGTCTGATAAAATTCTGGTGTAATTTATGAGGTGGGGATGCACTAGACTTCTAATGCTGTCTCTGTTCTTGTCCTTGCAGGATTTATCAACTTACCTCTGACATGGCATGTCATTTAAAAACACAGCAGCTTACACTCTCCACAATGGCTGTGGACAGTGAGAGACCCCCAGAAGGCATCCTCCCTTGTCATCTCCACCACTGACCGCAGCAGGGGCTGCATACCACCTTGCCCACCTTTTGTGTCCCACTGCAGGCTGGGACTTGGATGGACAAATCTGGGCTTGCATCTCTCTTCACTTTCATCTTTTTCTGTGGCACATATGCATTATAGTAGGTAGAAGCACCTAATGGCTTTAAAGCCCTGATGGTGAAAGATGCGATGTACCCTTGCTGCTACAGCACCTAACAGTGTATGTAACAGCTCAGCACAGAGAGGTCTCTCAGCCTCCTGAAAAATGCATCTCTTCTCTTGTGACAAAGCCGATTTGAAGAGCAAGTGAGCATGAACTGGAATTTCGCTGTTAAATACAGCATGAAAGTCTTTCTTTAGAAGCTAAATGGATAAAAACAGTGCATGAAATTGAAGTTGATAATTAGCAAGTCAGTCGCAGTGAGGAGCTCATAACTGCTTTGACCTTCGGGCTTTGTGCAAGGGCCGAGAGGGGAAGCACATCTCCCCAGTTGTGCAGCACAACAAAGCCCACATGGTTTTACCTGAGGAAATGGCAATGCAGCAAGATAAGCCCTTGGGAAAAAAAGAAATAAAAAGTTGCAGATCAAAGGTAATGCATAAAAAAGGTTGGTCCTAAGCTGCCTGCTGGAAAATTAGGGTGAAGTGCTAATTCCCTCAGAGCTGCTCATAGTCTTGTCAGCAGAGCCCCAGGATGCCATCCAGCCATCTGTAAGAGTTGCCATAGGTTTCCCAAATCTTTCTTGTTTGGAAAGACAGAAGCGATCTGACTTTCATGATCTCAATTTCTCAGCCTTAGACATACAGATACTTTTCAGGCCACTACTGTTACTTGACACTTCTCTAATGATTTATTACTTCCCTCTGTATGTCACAGCCATGTTGTGTCCCTGGCCCACAGCCTCAGAAGTCAGTGGAAAACCTTCCAGAGGATGTTTCTCCATTTTCTGGTGAGGCATGGGAACCCTGGATGCAGAAAGTTCTTTGCAGAATGATTCAAAGATTCATGGAATTTAGGAACAAAAGGAATAATTAGATCATATAGTCGGGCCACCTGTGAACCGCATATACCAGTTCACCCATATACGCTGGTACTGGGGTCAGGGACCTGGAATTACCTCAAGCATCTCTTCCCATCTCATGTCACAACTAGATAGAAGTACCTTTGACTGACTCCATGGAATTGCATACTCTAGTCCAGTCACTTCCAAGTTCTTTCTTTGCTAAACTTTCAGCCTCTCATTTGTAGGCATTTTTCCCAGCCCTTGAGTAATTTTGTACTGCTTTTCTTCATTGTCTCCACCCTTATGACATCCACTCTGAAGCTGTGACTACCAGCACGAGATATACTTTCACGGGGGAAATCATGCTCATTACTCATCACCCGCCTGTTTATACAAGCAAGAATTACGTTTTTAGCTCTCCTTACTTGCAACGGAAGCTCGTCACTGCTTCCAAGAGACTGTACTCCATTTCTTAGGTGGGGCTTGTGTTTCTAGTAGCTAGATTTTGCCAGGGTTTGCTCTTGGCTTCTATTCTAATGTTTTTTGTTTTAAGAAGCATGATGTTCCACAATAGCCAGATCTCTGCAGATAAGTATCCTGTGATTTAACTTTACACCAAACTTTGTGCCAGCCTTTAATGTCGTAGGTAGTGATTTCATAGCTATTTCTGGCCTGATCTCAAGAGTCTCAGTTTAAGTTCTAAAACCTGAAAACATCCTTTGTCTTTTTTTCTTCTGTGAAGTTATTCAAGAACAGCTAACACAAATTCATACACTACCCTATGGTAGCAAAGGTTTTAGGATGGTTTTATGATGACATATCATAAAGTCAAACAGCCTGCAAAGCCAGACAAGGTGGATTTTTTTTTCCTTCAGTGTCATATCAGAATATGACGTATGAATGAGAGAAAGAAGAAAGGCAAAATCCTGAGTAGGATCCAGGCAAGCCCAGTGTTGCTAACATAGCTCAGCTACACTGCAATCTGCACACTCTCTGTAATGCAAAGAGTAGGAGACGCAGGGATGCTTTTAAAATAACTTTCAGTGGAATTAAGGTGTCACTCCACAGCTATGATTCATTTTCACAGAGCCAAGTCATGGTTGGCATCTGGGACATAAAATCATGCAGAAAGCGGGGATGGGACAAAGGTAAGAGACTATTGCCAGGTGGTGCTGTCAGGACTTACTGGGACATGTGTGTGAAGGAGACAATCTGAGTTATGTGAAATAAAACAGGGTGAGCAAAACCACTGTTGGTTGAACAAACAAATCTGATGTGCTGTAAAGCATCCTGGTCACCTGCTCTAAGTGAAAAAAAAAAAAATCTTACCTACAGCTAACTGAGATATTGCACCTAAAATATCATCAATGTCTTTTACAATGGTATACTTTCTTTCCTATTTTTGTTAGACATACCGACATTTCTAAGATCACATTTGTCTTTTTCATAGCTTCTTCAGTGGCTTCTAGTCACTCAGCCTTTCTCTCAGCTGTTCTCTTCAGAAAAGCCCTCAGGTGACGGCAGAAACTCTGTTATTAGAACCTGAGTATTCTTGAATCACATCCCATTTTATTAAGATACTCTAATTTTCCTTTGCATTGGCAAAACCACATCAGAGAGAGTGCCGCTCTTAAAATGCCTCTACTTTCAATACTAGCTCATTTTTGTCTTCTTTTTAGCCAGTTCTCCATAACATTTCTTCTGCTAAACCCCTTCTCCAGCTCACCTAATAATGGCCTGTGTATTCTCCTCTCAAATGCTCCACTTAAGTTTAGATAAGTATGACTGACTTAATTTCCTTTGTCTCGGAAGATTATTTGTCCTGTCAAGGGAAGGTCAGTTTAGTCTGGTTTGATGCATTTCTCTCATTTACATTTTATGCTCGTTCTTTTATTTCATTCTAAGGACCTGTGACTGATTAAGATCAGATTAACAAGCATATGGTTTCCTGTCTCATGTTTTTCACATTTCTAAAACACAGGTATTAACTTTGTTATTCTCCATTTTTGTAATATCACCTTTAACTTGAGAATTTTATAGAAAAACTTTGCTACCAAGCCTTGTGTCATCTTCCAGTTCTTTTAAAGTACTTTGATGGAGGTTATCTGTTCATGGTTTCATAAGCACCTGAGCTTCATGCAGATAACCTGATTTGCATGAGCCACGGCCTTTCTCCCCATGTTCTTGAAAACAGAGTCAGCATATTCACTTATGCTTTAGGAACAAAGTTATAAGATCTTTGATTTTCACTCCGTAATGCTCAGCTTTCTTACTTCTTCATTTTTTATATAACCAGTGAATGTTTCATCCTTTTCTCACAAACTTTGAAGCGTGTGGTTCACTTGAAGCTTGCAAATTCTCACTTTTACCTCTATAACTTTAAAGAGATTTCCTTGCTTCCATTTCCCCATTTTTCTTTCTCTGTTCCCTGTTTGTTTCTAGGATTATTTACCCTTGGGTTATTCATCCAGTTATGTTCGTAGTCCTTCTCTACTTGTTTTTCTCTCTTCTTTCTTGAATAGAAGTCTAAGATATTTTCTGTAGTTGTTAAAATTTGCACACACACATTCAAATCCTGAGATCAGCTGTCTTTGCTAATTAATTCCTTCAATTCATCAAAGCTTCCACTTTTGAAATAAAAAAAAATAATAATCTTACTTATCAGGCTACCTTTGTCTATACTGTCTTTTAATTGAAATATATCTGACTCATAATCCATCGCTCCACAAACATTTGCTATGACCGGCTGTTTTATAATAATCCAAGATCCTGTACAACAGCTCCATTCCTGCTTTCTTCTCTGTCTTCCTCCCCTCCTCATTCACTCCTCCATAGAAATACCATCCCACTGAGAGCATCCGATTTCAACAGCAGAGATTCCATATCCAGTTAATGGACACCCCGAACCACCCCCTCAAAGCCCTCCATCCTGAGTGAAGCACGTACACTGACATTCAGCCCCAGGCGTGCGTTATTTAGGGACCTTCAATGTGCAGGCACATATAGGAGCTGGGTGTCAGAGCTCCTACTGTCACCAATACAACAGCCCCTATTGCTCATTAGTACAGTCAGTGGAGTCTGCAGAGCTATTTGGTGGACAGGTGTAGGTGCCTAGTGTAAGTGACCTGAATAGCTCTGCGCTCTGTTGCTCCGATTCTGTTACTGAAGTATAGACATCCAGGGTCACTGAAATGCCCTTCAGGATACCACCTACTTTTGAGATGTGTTTCCAGAAAGGTGTGTCTTGTAGTTCCTGTGTCATATCTTCAGGCTTATTGCAGCTGTCTTAGATGACCTCTGGCAACATAAATAGTATCAGACACCTACACTTAAGCAACTAAATCAAGCTCCAGCTTTCCATTAAATATATGGGAAGCTCTGTCACCTTGTTCTCATAAAGACACCTACATTCATATGCTTAATTTTTTATGTCAATAGTCTAGAGAAGACTCCCACCGCCAATTAAGCAGCCTGAATTCAGAAGATGTTGTATTTCCACACTAGATAGAAACAATTGAAATAGAAATTTTAAGTAAAAGTATAATATTTTCCAGCAAAGGCACACTTTCTTTACTCACTGAGTACTCTGTCTTTCTTGGGTTATGATCAAGAACAAACAGAGAGATTCTCTTGTTCTTTGCCTTTCCTGTCCTAAATATGAGGCAAGAGTTTCATCAGAAGGAAAGTTCTCTGTGAGCCCATTATTAGAGTACATTACCAGATGATAGGAACAAAAAATCAACTGAAAATCACAATAGTATAGAGAGATGTGCTTGTCTGCCTGGTCAGTTTTGTATTGGAATTTGAGAAGAGATATGGAAAGACCATCAGAGACCTGGTGATGCACTTACATGCAAGCCTCAGGTGTTCTGGCCTCAGCCCATGGTAGGACATTGTGTTCTGTACCCAAGTAATAGTACAGCATGCAACTGATCTTGCATTGACTCCAGTCAGCCCTGATACGATGTTCCCAGTCTATGCTGGGACAAGAGTCATTGACTCCAGTCAGCCTGACACAGAAGAAGCATGAGGATAATGTGAGGGGCCTTTTCTTCCTCTTCCTCCACAATTTTTGTCACTCAGTTTAGCCAAAGATGGATGTTGTTTGGTAAAGCTGATAAGTGTGATAAGATTTTAGCCTGTGGTAGAGCTTGTATGAAAAGAGAAGTTAGGCCAATTCATGAAACTGCTCTTACCAGGAGCTTTGGGATTCGTGAAGGCCACCCAAAGAGTAAAAGATCTCAAATACCCTCAGGAATTCTTCTGGTCTGTGCAGACAGAAGGAAAATAAGGCTATGGGAGCCTGAAGAACAGGTGGTTCTAAAACACCTGTGTGCTGAAACAGGTCTGGGATGTTCCTAAAAGATGATCTTTTCTGCATAAGAAAGTTTCTTTCACTTAGCTTCTGCTGTTGTTTCTGATAAGAAGAAATTTAAGAAATGAAAGGGCAAGACTGGAAGTGTCAAAATGTCTTTCCTACACTTAATTTTGAGCAGATTGCAAGGCAAAGGAAGATCAGCAATAGAAAAAGCAATGTCAGTGGTAGGAGGAATAACCAGACAAGAGATGAAAACTGCAGGTATTTATGAGAACGGTGGGTAAAGCACCTAGTGAAATGAGTCTCCTGAACCCTGCTGGGGAGCTGGGTGTGGTGATGAGACATTATTTTGTAAGAAGGGCCTACAAGAGTTCAGCTAGTTCAATATGGATTCTTGGAATAGGATATGACTAAGGTCTATGTATTTCAAGCTAATGAGGAGACAGAAGCGGCAAACATGGGAGGGAAACTACTACGGAGAATTCTGGCATAAGAACAAAAAGATCAATGAAATACAGGCTGGAAATGAAAGAGATGTCCTTGGTCATTGTAGCTGTGAGGTCTTCAGATGAGAATGGTAGACTCTCAAAAACCCTATTGACTTTGCAAAGCAGAGCTTGGCCAGCTCAGAAGAGGGAGTGTAGGATGCGATGGCAGAAGCCTCATCTTTGGCAAACGTTAATTTATTTTAGGGTGCATTTTAACACCCCACATCAGCCACCAGTCTGGGTATCTTGAAGATTAAACAAAGCTTTTTCTCTTGCCTGCTTTGTACAGAGATACAGCCACAAAGTCTGACCAGGCTGGCAAGCAGCAGTGCTGCTGGCACCTTCTCTTTCACAGACAGAGCAAAAAAAATTTCATTAACAGCATCACTGACAACACATCAGGCCACAGACTAATGTTTATTTGCTTTTTCCATTTACAGTACTCAATAAGGAATGTTAATGGAAAGTTGTTTAAGCTCAACAGGCAAAAGCTAAACTCATGAATAAGAGGTCTTGGAACATTTTTGTTTGAAATTTCCTTTTCATTCCTCTCACCCCCTCCACACCGCCCCTTTTTTTCCTATGAAATTGAAGTCAATTTCCCTAATAAAGTCCAAGGCTTTTAAATCCACCCTAATGCTCATGATTGCTATCTTTCCTTGAATAAACAAAATACTTTATACCTTCTGCTGGAGGCACAGACTTGGGTTATTTGCAGGGGAGAGTGGTAGCAACATTTTAAACACTGTTTTGAGCACAAAGGCTGGTGAAAGCTGAAAACTGTGAGAACTGGGCTGCTTGATCCTCATTCATTATCAGGAACTGGGGTGATAATGAAACCTGACATATCACGCTACTTGCCTTGATTAGCTCCTGATTGCAGGCCTGCACAAAGAGGAAGCCAACAAAGGTGAAACGGGAACTGTCCATAAACCCAGGGACTGATCCTGCAAAACCTCAGGTAGCTCCTAGGTGCTTTATACAGAATCAAACCCTGAGTGAAACTGACAATCATGAAGAGATAACCCACTCAGATAGATAACCAGGAGCCCTGGGCAATGCAGTGAACTTGTCCCATGAGTACCAATGGGAATGTGACTCTTGATAGATACAATATCCACAAAGCACAGCTGAGAAAGACTGCTGTTTCTCATCAGGTATTGCCCTGACACAAAATGCTCCCCTAGAGATGAACCCCATTTTCATGAGCCACTGGAAAATGTTGTAGAGGGAGGTAACGCCACTCTGGGTTGCCATCTAAGGTGACTTAGCCATATCAAAACCTTCCCTTTGAAGGGAACCCTGAGTTTGCTTCCTCCCTGATACACATGCCTGCAGCCCATTGAAGAAAACAGAAAACTATGAGGGAGCCACAGTTCCTCATTGAAATGTCTCTTTTGGCCTGTTAAATATAAACAAAAAAGAGAAAAAAATGCACACTGAGAAGATGCAGGAGCTTAATGTGCCCTTCTAGCCACACATGTTTCCAATGTATTTTATAACAGCCACAACAAAATGCAATTACTCGGTGTAGGCAGGCGTGCTTCTGGATGGCTCAATAAAAGCCCAGATGGGGCTGTGCAGACCCAGGCTGAGGTGAGAAGGGCCTCTGTCCCCCTTCCTGTTCTCACAGTTGCTCCCTGTCCCCGCACACTGTCGCTGAGTTGTGACTGGCATGGACAGCAGGATGAAGATGGTGGGACTTGGAGGTGATGGAGAGTAGATCACATAGCTGCTCGCTTTCCCACCTGGCATTTTTGCTGGGCTGTGGCTGCAGCTGGCTGCATCACTGTGGCTGCTGGTGAACTCATGCTCTGCAGAGGCACAACGGGGAGCAAGAGTAAAGGGTCTTGGAGTTTATGGGTGAGGCACGAGGGCTCATCTGGATTACGAGGTCAGCCTGATGGCCACAGTCCTCACGCCTATGTTAGGGAATGACAATCTTGCCCGCAGCAGAAACACAGGACTGCTTTTAGGTCCCTTGGGCATCAGCAACTGCTCTGACACAATTTTGCCTTGGTTTTCCTGTAGACCAAGACTGTAAGCTTGCACAGTTCCTGACTACTGCATTAAAGTTATGTGTTTGTCCAGAGGACTGGGAGAGATGATGGGTTTGAAAAGAAATCTGGGGAGAGCCTATGAAATCCCCCGTCCATGACTGAAGAAAGGACTACCATCTCTCTCTCTCCCACATATTGTTTGTTTACTCCTAAGCAAAGTGTAGCTTAACTCAAATTAAGGGTACACAATCAGGAGCAAATCTTATGGTATGATTCTATGATTCTATGACTACATTACAGCTGGAATGCTAGACTCAGATAGCTCTAGTACAGAATCTTGTTTTCTAGAAAAATCAGATGCATCCTAGGTTATTCTGACTTTCCACAAGTTCATGAGTGCTGAGAAGTGATGATGTGCATTCATGAATCACCTCCTACTCACAGCCGTCATAAAAACCCAACCTTTCAATGAACAGAACATTAAAAGCCCCTGTGCTTTTAATGCAGGATAAAAGTTGTATTCAGCCAATATAGAATCATATAATCATAGAATAGTTTGGGTTGGAAGAGACCTTCAAAGTTCACTTAATCCAATGCGCCCACAATAAGCAGGAACATCTTCAACTAGATCAGGTTGTTCAGAGCCCCATCTACTTTGTCCTTGAATGTCTCCAGGGACGGGGCATCTACCATCTCTCTGGGCAACCTCTGCCAGTGTTTCACCAACCTCACTGTAAAAAAATTTCTCCCTTATGTCTAGCCTGAATCTCCCCTCTTTTAGTTTAAAACCATTACCCCTTCTCCTATCACAACAGGCCCTGCTAAAAAGTCTGTCCCCATCTTTTTTATAGGCCCCTTTTAAGTACTGAAACACTGTAATAAGGTCTCCCTGGAGCCTTCTTTTCTCCAGGCTGAACAACCTTCATACAGGCAGCACTTTAAATTGATTTCTAATGCCTTGCTTGTTGAAATTAGGCTTGCAGGACAGGACATCCCTAGGATATGGCTTATTTTCTTGGTTCTACTTGAATATATGGGTACTGCCTTTTATTTCAGTATCTGAATGCTGCTTTAATCAACATGCCTTCAGAGAAATTTGGTCCTCAATGAAATCTCTCGCATTTTCCTACTAGCTAGGCACTGAAAATCCAGTGACAGTCAGATGTTCGTCTGACAGAAGGTCTGTGCCTTCAAGTATAACTTGGTGTTAGGCAGCCACTCTGCTCCTCTGACTTTAAAAAAATTCACTTGGGTGCATCATTCAGCATCTGAATTCCAGTCAGTTCTGGATAATAATAATCATTCATTTCATTGATTTCTGCTGCATTCCTACTCAGAGAAACAATAAGGCAGCTCTGTGTCATGGATTCAGACAGAGGCTTCAGCCCTAACAATGACTGAAAGGCCCCATGTGGGTGCAGAGAAGTCAGAGACAACAGCATACCAATTATGAAGCCCTACACTTCAACTACTGCTGGCAAAAGAAAAGGTTAATTATCTAAAAATAAAGCAACTGTATTTTGGTGCAGGAGGGTGAGCTGGGAGGAGGGCTGTGGAACAAACAAGATAAGGTTGTGATCTACAACATTAGAAGACTGAGGCTGAATAAGGACCTGTCACCCACAGGCAAATGAAATTGCATGGCTGAACACTCTTGACCAAAATAAATGGGCTACGTCATGTCTTTTAATAGGCTTTTTCTGATTCTGACTTTGAAAGCAACAGGTGTCCAGGACCCACAGACATCTCACACCCACTTGGTTACTCCAAGGCTTTACGTGTTCAGGTGATTTACCGCACCACAGTGAGCCTGAGATGCAAGGACTGAGATGAGAGCTGAACTCAGTGTTTCTGCTGCCTTTTAAGAAGACAAAGCCAGTTAGGTTTTGCAGCTGTGGATTTGAAACCTGCTCTCCAAAATGCTGTTGTGTTTAGGGTTTTACTCTCCATGAGCATCTATGAATCATGAAAGGTCTAGGGGGTTGGGGAAGCACCCGTAAGTTCACCACCTCAGACAGATGGGCAGGCAGCTGGCATCTTTTATTGTGTGTGAGGACCACTGTACTACAGAAAAACTTAGTGACCATGGGCAGTTCTACTGTGGGAATCCAAACAGACAAAGTGACATAAGAAGAGCAAGGAAGAAACTACACCCCTCCAGTTTGGTCTCCTCATTTCAAAGGCCTGCCAGGCAGCCCAGGACCTCACAAGTAGGCTCCAACTACATATTTATGACAAAGAAGAAAGAGAAGTAACTCCTCCAGCCTGGGATAATGGCTATAAGAATACATGGCATATGGAGTCAATCCCACTTCATGAAAAGAAAAATCACCAGAGAGTATTTAATACAGACTTAAGTGCAGCTTAGAACGTAAAACATGCATTTCCTAATGTTAATTTTTCTAAGTCATTCATTCCATCAAGCCAAAGTTTTGAAGGCCCATTAATACTTTGATTTTTATAGCAGCTGAAATAATCAAAATCCATTGCAGGTGTTCCCTGCATTCTATGCAACCCCCTCTGAAAAAGGAAGGGGAAAGTACCATCTCTGAAAAAGCAAAGGAGCTGAGGCACTAAGATGCTAAAATTACTCAGTTAACTGCACATCATCCCTCTATGGGGTTGGCAAATTTCTCATGTCCTGTCTCTGAGCAGTTCCCTTAATCACATAATAATTCATCTTCTGGGTTTAAGAAGCTACATTGTAAAAAGACAAAAAAAATCCAAAATAAGCCATAAAAAATTGACAAATTTAGATTAGGTTTTCAGGTCACTGTACTAATACTGCCACTGACAGTATTAGATTTTCATAGCTTCAGTTGCATTGAGCTAAAAATGTATCCCATTATGCTCTTTATATATTTGGTCAGGGCACATGGGCATAGATGGGTGCTCCAGAATTCCCATGAGGTCACAAGAAGAACTCTTCAGAAAGGGATGGCTAACCTTCACATCACTCTTCTGGCTGCCCTCTTAGCACATGTGGGTATTCACACTGTTGCCATGAGGAGAAGAAATCAGTGGATAGTACAGGTAGGTGTCACTTTGGTACAATCCTACCTAGACAGGATGGCAGTTCTCTCTCTCCCATGTGTTCACTTAAATTTTTAAAGGATTGTAAGTTGGCTTTCTGAACAAAGACTGTTCCCTGTCACTCATCGGGGAACAGATTGAATACTGGACTCATTCATCCAAGACCAAATGCACCATAGTTGGTGTGGTGGGCTGACCTTGGCTGGCTGTGAAGTGCTCACCCAGCCACTCTCTCTCTTCCTCCTCAGCAGGACAAGGTGGGGAAATAAAATGTAAAAAAAACTCATGAGTCAAAATAAAGGCATTATGATGGAAACAAGCAAAGGTTGTGTGGGGAAGCAAAGCATATGTCATATGGTATGGGATATCTCTTTGGTCATTTGGGGTCAGCTGTCCCAGCGGTGTCCCCTCCCAATCTCTTGCCCTTGGGTAGGGTGTTGGAGAGACAGCGTTGGTGCTGTGCTGGTGCTCCTCAGCAATGGCCAGTGTGTGGGTGGGTTCACAACAGTGCCCTAGCCAAAAGTGCAAAGTACAGCACAAGACGGACTGCTATGAGGAAAATTCACTACATCCCAGCCAGACCCACTGCCTGGGTTTCATGGATTACATCTTGTGGCACAACTTCATCTGACATGTGTTGATGTGTCTTTGCCAAAAAAGACAGAAAGACCTTGCATTAATTTGAAATTTTGACTGACCAGAATCATGATGTCAGTGTAATATCTTACTCTGTGTGCTCACAAACTCACAGCACAGGTATGAACAGCTGGTTATTTTCAGAGGCATTTCCATGTGAGCTGTATGTACTCCTCGTGTCTGCAAATGAGAGCACTTGTATTTATAGACATTCCTGTAGACTTAGGAAGTTACGCCCACCTTAAAGATGTTGTCACACACTTAATGAAGTAAACCATGGCATCATGCAGAATTGTTGTCTGTAAAATTGCTGTAGAGAAAGGAAATCAGACAATCTTCCACTTTTACATGATTACGCATTTTGTTGGAGTCTTGTTACTTGAAATGTAATACGTTATTTGTTAATATGTCTGTTACTAAACCCCTGTTACTATTTTGCTGGAATGCTATTCACTTTCCTGGATAATACAGGCCGTTGGAAAACATTTTTCCAAGCAGATCCTCTTCCTTCTCATTCCTAAAGCAGCCTCAGCACTTACATGGGGAAGCCCTCTTTTTACATCTAAATTCCCATAAACATGAACTTAAGCACACAGCTGAGGCACCAGTGTTTAAGGTTAAGGATTGTGACAGCCATGCAACAAGGCATAGTTTGCTGCTTACCAGGTGCCTCAGACACATTCTTATCATCCTGAACACCAGCCTAACGCACAGCAGACACTTGTGCTTGTTTACAGAGCCAAAATGCAAACAAAACCCTGAAAGGACCTCGAGTTGGAGAAGAAGACAAAAGCACAAGCACTTACTTACTTATCTTAAGATCAGCTCTAAGAAGACTTCTCTCACTCTCACCTAATGAGCCATATGTAGGGACTCACTTGTTACCTAAGCTTCATGTCTTTAATACTCTTTCCTGACAGAAAATCTCAGTTCATTTGCTTCCCCTTCCTTGGGGTCCCTTGGGCTGCTTTTCAGCTTCAAGTCACTCTTCACTCCCTGGATTATTGGTATTAATTTATTCGTGAAACATTTTCCACACTCCTGCCCCAAGGCTAGCGTCTGCCTTTAGCTCCCTAAGGATGCTGATGGCTTCTTTGGTGGGCAGGGGCCATCCTCTCGTATTCTGGTAGCAAACAGATATGGCCGATAGTGACATGGCTGAACTGCCAGCAAGTCATTAACCTTCATTACGGTAAAACGCTTTCCCACCTGGTGAAAGCATACTCCAATCTCATATTGCAAACTGTTCAATAAATAAGGCATTTCCAACACCATGCACACTGACAATCACTGTTTACACAAAAAAACATAAACATCTTGAATGAACTTGTCTCATTACCAGTTCTAGACATGATAATAATGTTTTTTTGCGGTGTTAATGGTGATACCATTCTCACCCGTGCTGAGACTGGTCTCATCTAGGTCAGGAAATTTAGGGGATTTTTGTGTTTGACCCTTTTCCCTGCTGGAAGTCATTAGCATCTGTCTGTGTACTGGCTGAGCTTCAGCTGACATGGGAGCTGCTTATTCCTAAAAGAGGGGTTTTTTTTGCTTTAGAGAAACTCATGTAGAAGCCACTGGCATCCCATCAGGAGCTTGCTGAGTGATGGCATTCACTTCAGAGGCACAGCTGCTGATTGAATACTCTATAGCTGGAGGTGAGAGTAAATCTGCGACATCTTGGGACCACTTGAGCTACTTGTATGTGGCGATATCAGTGCTGTTTACAGCGGTGCTGGAGAGGGGTGGTGACATGGGGAAAAAGATCCCTTTTTGTCTCTGTGTATTTTAACTAGACTTCCCTTCTTTGGTGTACAGTGAATACTGAAGTTATAAACACAACAGTCCATATACATCAGCCATATGAGCTAAATGTTTATATACATGGGAAGGTGGGTTCATCTCGCCTAAATGTGGTCATTTAAAGTCAGTTGTTGGCTCCTTCTATGTCAGCATCTAAGACAGGGCTCTGCAGAGAGCGATGCTGTCTGCTGCTCCTGGATACTATGCCAAGATGGGGTGAACTGCAATTTAGGGGTGCCCTAGGGTTGTAGAGGGGGTCTCACTGAAAAGATTAGAGAGAAAAATACTCACAGAGTCATGTGCCTTTTGCCCTTTTTTTCAGGGTATCAACAGGAAGAATCAAAACCCTGCATGCCCTGCCTGCTAAAATGGCCAGGATTTTTTTACAGAGGATTTCATCAGCCATAACCCTCCTATTATTATTATTATTATTATTATTATTATTATTATTATTATTATTGTTGTTGTTGTTGTTGTTGTTGTTGTTGTTGTTGTTGTTGTTGCTGTTGTTAGTGGTTTAGTTGGTTGGTAGTTGTTTGTTTGTTTGTTTGTTTTGTGTTTGTTTGTAAATTCTAACATCAGTGGCATTCACTACAGATTTGCCAGGAAAATAGCAGATCCCTGGAACAGCATCTGTGCTGCACGACAAAGCATTTGCAAAGAGAAATGCTCCATGAGCGTGCGCTCTTCCAGCCTTCTGGTGCTCGTTGGTGATGCTGGCTGCTCAGCTACTGCTGAAGCTACTGAGAGCAGCAAGGCAGGGATTTTCCAGAGAGCTACCAGGGAATTAAATGTCTGGATTCCTTTTGCATTCCACAGGCGCTCAGCTGCTGAATTGTGCCCCCAGGTTCCTTTTCCAGTTCAGCTCTGGTACTGGAAAAACGCTCCATTGAGAGGAATATGCCCAGTTGCCAGCCAGCCAGAGGGTGCCAAGAGAAACATTAGCAAGGTTTATCAGACCAACAGCCAGAGCACTAGCACAGAACTATCTCAGGAATCTCAACACTGTTACCACAAACCTATCTTGAGTTTTGATTTTGAAAATATGTTCTTCTTACCCAGGAGAAACATCAGATAATTCACGCAGTCCTACCTCTTCCAGGAGTGAGGCAACATCTACAACAGCTGAAGAGTACCTCTTGGCTATTTTTTTCACATTTCAGCATGGCAATAGCTTAATACTGAAATTCACAATTAAAAGGAGTTGGGGAATTAAATGAAAATGCCTCCTGATGCTATGCTGAGTTAAAAGTCCTGCCCTTATCACAGTTAAGTAAAGAAAGCGGTGTCATCTGGTGCTGTGCATTCCCTTTGGTAGGTGGAGGCACTTTTAGCAGCCTCCTAAAGCACCATGTCTCCTTCTACCTCAGAACTTCTGCTGGCCTGCTGGGGCAGCATCCAGCACCAAGCACTATACTCAGGGCACTTGTGGGCTGTTGTCCTGCCCAACACACAAGAGATCAAATCAGACAACCTCCCAGACAAAAAGACCTCAAATAATACAGTTGGAGGTAGCAGCCAAGGGTCTGTAGCTGAGGCCATATGACTCATCTGAACTGGCAGGAAGGTACATGCAACATCTGCAGTTCTGTGTTTTACATTTGTTATTCAGGGAACAGAATGCATGAAGAACAGGGGAATGTAAATTCAGTCAGGAGAGTATGAGCCAAAGTGCACTGCAGACATACCTGTTTTTCTCCATCGTCTCTAAGAAAACTCATTGGTGATCCTGGAGATAAAATCCTGTAATATAGACATCAGAAAACAGGTGAGAAGAGGCCCACTCCTTTCTCCACCATCTCTAAGAAAACTCTCTCATTACCCTGGAGATAAAATCCTGTACAATTGACATCAGACATCAGGTGAGATGGGTCCCACTCTAGCTGTTCATGGGCAATGTGTCAATACAAGCAAAGGTCAGCTTTAAGTTGGTGCTTGAAAACTGGTGATTCAAAATCAATGAGAATATCAAAGGGAACACAGATTCATAGAGAGGGACCTCAGGATCATCGAGTCCAACCATAACCTAACATAACTCTGCCACTAAACCACGTCCCTAAGAACCTCGTCTAAACGCCCTTTAAACACCTCCAGGGATGGTAACTCAACCACTTCCCTGGGCAGCCTGTTCCAATGCCTGACAACCCTTTCCATGAAGAATTTTTTCCTAATATCCAATCTAAACCTCCACTGGCACAACTTGAGGCCATTTCCTCTTGTCCTATCACTTGCTACTTGGGAGAAGAAACCAACACCCTCCACGCTACAACCTCTTCTCAAGTAGTTGTAGACAGCGATCAGGTCTCCCCTCAGCCTCCTTTTCTCCGGGCTGAACTGCCCCAGTTCCCTCAGCTGCTCCTCATCAGACTTGTGCTCCAGGATAAAGAGGAGTCAGGCTCCTGGTACTGTTGCCTTGTTTTTAAAAAAGTATTTCTGAGCTTGTATCATGTGAATGTGGCCTGCATCTTTTTGACCATAGTCTTTAAATATGATTTATATTAAGTCTTTTTCTTCCTGAGGAGAACTGCATGTGGAATCCAGGACAGAGGGAAGACTTTATTATTAGGCCATGGTCATTTCAGAAGGGAGATAGGAAATTAGCTTAATATTTGTGTGTCAGAGTATAAGGTGCTACAGAGTTGATTTTATATATATATATATATATATATATATATATATGTGTGTGGTGAATTTACCACGTTTTCAAATAAAATGAATCACAGAATGGTTTGGTTTGGAAGGGAACTTAAAAGGTCATCAAGTTCACCCCCTCTGCAATGAGCGGGGACATCTTCAACTAGATCAGGTTGCTCAGAGCCCCATACAGCCTGGCCTTGAATGTCTCCAGGGATGGAGCATAAATAGAGTTAGGTAAGTACACCAGCCACTTTCATCAAATATTCACTCAAATTCTATCATTCCTTTAGTTAGGCTATAGTCATACTCTGCTCTGTTTGCCATTCCTGTGCTCTTCTCTCACAGAAGCTAGGGAGGGATCATCCATTTTAATTTTTTCATACAGTTTACCTGAAAAAGCCAGGATAAAAATGGCCTAAGAGCTCATGACATCATTATCTAAGCTATATGGGTAATGGTAGCAAACAAAGGCTAGGAAATTGGAAAGAGTTGCTAGCAGATACACTCACATAATTCATATTCATGCACCTAACTCATGTTTTAATTTAATATGAAGTTTAAACCCCTGTAGATTATGTGCTCAGAGCTCAACTTTCCCTGAGCAATGTAATAAATTATTTTTTTGCAAATCAACAGGAGTCACTAACTTCTAGAATTTAAAGGTTTTTTTATTCAGTCATAGTTATTTACACTCTTAATATTTTATAGTATTTTGGCCACTATAGAAAAAGTTGTTTTCTAAATAAGTATTAGTTTTGCATATAAAATGTTACAAAATTAGAAATCATATGTTAAAAACTTCATGAAAGGATCTAAAATTAAGTACGAATGTTAAAATAAAATGAAATTCATTTGGAAATCAAATTAATTGGTTAGGGAATTTTTAAATGGATATTCAAAATTTTCCTAAACTATATACTTCTCCAACAAGTGGAGAATGTCTTGAAAAGAATTTTATTTTTGTGAGATTTTTACAAAAAGCTATTTGTTTTTCTGAATCAGAACAAAAAAGTTAAAATATGAGCCCTCCTGCCCCCAGATTGGAAATGCCAGCTGTGAAGCAGAAGATACATTGAAAAATACTTTAGGTAGTTGTATTGTCCTATGGGAGAGCTGGTATCGTACACTGAAATTTGTCCTTGTTTTGCACTCTGTGTGTGGAGAACACCTGTGTACCTCCACTATTAAGTCTACAAAAGTGCAGACACAAGTATGGTCCATGCACCAGGTCTGGGGACTCTACATCCTACTAGTAAAGAGCATGTAACACAATCTCCTTTTATTTCTGGAGGAAAAGAAAAAAAAAGAAAAAAAAAAAAAAAGAAAACAGTCTGGAAATTTGATTTGCCTCAAATCAGCCATAAAGCATTAAAAAGCACAAAGCTTCTTAATTTACACAGTCTCAAAACTGCAGACATTTCTAGTATCATTTTTACCCTTTATTCAGTGGTGACAAGTCCTGAGGGGGTGAAGGAGCAGGATGATGCAGTGACTGTTAGCACATTCTCTAGCCTAATTATCACTTAATCAACCCCAACAGTGTCAAAAAAGAAAAGCAGAAATGTCAATCCATTTCCAAGTCTTGGCTCCTTTGTGCCCCAGAAGACCCCCTTGTTTTAAACATTTAAAAAAAAAAAACATTTGTGGGAGCTTTTTCTTATTATTATTTTTCATCTTTTTTCTACTACTACTATTTTTTGCCCTTCAAAACTTTTTGTACACAATACAAGGGAGCAACTTGTTAAAGTCCAGTACTGCTTCTAAGACATTTCCCAGACTGTTTGTCTCTTTACTGGAGCAAAATGGGAACCTTGAGCATGGTGAGCACTGAAGATAATTGGGCAGAATGAACAACTCTGTATTTCTTTGGAGAGAAAGAGGAGAGAAAATGGATTTGGATCTACTGGGTCATAAGAGAGATGACGAAAACAGACAGCCATGCTTATCCTAGAGATGGAACTCCATCACTGCCCCAAATCCTCTGGCTTTGAGGAAGCTCATACTTGTTGATTAATTTTGCTTTTGCCCCTGACCACAACAGCAGCTTCTAACCAACTCCCTGACTTTTCTGGGATGCTTCTCCCAGTTTCCAGTCCTCACACTTACAGTCTTGAGCCATCACTTTTTAAATGTGTAGCACAATTGATATTTCCCTTCCTAGAGCTGTGCAGATGAACATCTCTGACCTTAGAGACAGTAAGGGCAGTGGTGTGCAAAGGAAGCTACACCAATATTACATCTTCAGTGGCACAGGCAGAAATAGAAGGGTGAGAGATGAGCCACTTTTTTCTTGGATGATGAGGTGAGAGGACTGGGGAGTACTCCCACTGATTTGGGCCAAATATCTACAGGGGACCTGGTAAAAAAGGTGTGTATGCAAAGGGTGCGAAGGGCAGGAGCCAGCCTAACAGCTGGCAAGGTAACACAGAGTTCCCTAACTGAGAAAACTTATGTTAACATTAAATGAAACGAGTATTCAAACACAACCTTTAACCCTGTAGGTGAAAAAGCATCTCCCCAGCTCTTAATATACCCATCGAAAAAACAGGTTATTTTGGAAGGTATAATATACAGCTAAGTAAATATTTAAAAAAAAAATAATAAAAGCACCCATTTTTCTCTTATCTTCAAACACTTTAAAGTGCAAGGAAGAGCGGAAAATTATAGTTTTTCTTTTGCTAGTCACCTCTCACATAAATAAGAATCACATTGCTTTTGTGAAATACCCACATGAAACCTGGAGCTCCCCTTGGAAAAGCAGTAAGTTGGTCCAATATACTCACAGACAGGATCAAAAACAGTGCTCTGTTGGGAAAGTCAGTAGGCTTGGCAGATCTGAGCTTGTTTACTGTTGTGGCCCCTGTGTATATGGGTTCAGGTGATCCTGCCAGGAATTCAAAACTCTTGCAATGGCAACTTGGTTTTGAGGACTAAATGGGGACTTAGTTTGCTGCTGGGTTCACTGAAGAGTATTTGTTTTCTGACTGACTGATTTCTTTTCAGATGGGAAGTACAAACTGTTTACCTGAAAATCCTTGGACGGTGGGGGTAATTTTGTTTTCTAACTCTTGGTTCTTAGCTCTTAAGCAAGATGTGTGGTAACTTGTTTCTGTGGCTGGTAATTGCCTCTCTGGAACATAATAAATACAATCTCTGCCAAGCAAGTTAGACCTGAGGAAAGGAGTTTATTTCCCAGAATCTCATTTTCTTTACAACCGTTAATTGCAAAGGTGTGTGGAGTGTGTGAAAACCAGTATAACAAGGTAGGAAGTTAATATCACGTTTTTATTTGTTTTTAAGATTAATCCTCTAACAGAGTGGAATAACCTGGTATCCTGAAGAGCCAGGATGGAGCATGGTCCCTGGTCAGACAGTAGCTTCCCATCCTGAGATATACAGGCAACTGGTCAGGTCTCCTGACAGTGTGGGAGTGGAGGAAGGGACTGTCCTGCTTCTCTTCAATCCAAATGTTTCCCAAAGAAGTCATAATGTGGTGGTTGCTGACCTTCTCCATCTTCATTAGATCCTGAATCAAGCACTCCTGAAACCCTATTTCCTACAAGTAAATTATTACTATGGAATTTCAAATTGTACTTACGAAAAGAGGGAAGAATTCAGAACTTCTGTGGGTTTATTGAAGAGTTAGAGACATGGCCAAATCAGGCAGAAAAGTTTCAAAATTAGATTATAAATAAAACCATAAATCTTACTCGGAAGAAAATCCTTTACTAAGTCTTTTCAATTACTTTGTAGGTCTGTCTCATGAGTGTTTGAGTGACTGGAATAGCACCCATCACATCCATTAATTACATCAAAACCAGGTGCTTGCTTGAAGCCAACATTTAACCATGCAAATGAACATTTTTGTGTTCAAGGTAAATTCCAGCAGCTTCTCACGTGTACCAGCAGCTGCTCTGCATCTGCAACTACTCTTTGCTTTCACTCAAACAAGTTTTCACATGTGCATCCATTGTGCCTGTTCATGAAAACGTCATTTGTAAATATTTACTCTATATTTTAATAACTTCTATTAACACCCCTCAAGAAGATGTTGCCACTGCAGCAACTGGCCCGGCACTAACAAATACTTAGGTGGAGATGTAACAGATATTTCTCTGCAGTGAATGCCAGCTTAAACTGGTCCTACCTCCTACCTCTTCTTAAAGTATCTGTGTCAATACTATCATCTGATCATTTCCTTTTCATCTGTAGCCAAGTAGGTATCTTCAATTAGACTCAAATAATGTGGATTGTTCCCAACATGGAGGCCTGAAATTGGATCACATCTCAATGACTTCAATTTTCATATCACTGTATCATAATTATCACTAATTCCTGGATCTGAAATTAGTGCAGCTAGCACTTAGATGACTTCTTAGACTGATTCAGCCAGGTAATAACAAAGATAATAAAGTTCTTTGTCACCTCGGTCACTTAAAAAAACCCCACCTTTCTAAAGTTAAATCCAAGGGTAACAACCTTGGCAGTCAAACTATTGACCCAGAAGCTGTTTTGTTCTACCTATAGCTGAGATGCCCTCAGCTTGTCAATTCATCTTTCCTGATGGATGAGTGAAACACAGAGGAGTCCACATTTTCCTGAGGTTTCCTTCAGAGTAACAAATGGCTGGAGCCAGCTTCAGCTATGCCAGATGGTACTGCACATGGACATTCATCTGTTGCTGGTTATCAGCAGGTACCCAGCTGCCCTGCACAGGTCTGCCTTGGTGCAGGTCACGTCTGATAGCCTGTTTGTTGAGAACTGCGATGGGACATGACTTCACCCCACAGGCTGTTGCATGCATTTTACTCAGCATTCAGGTGGGAGCCACATCTGACGGTCTCTGAGTTGTATGCAGGGTCTGTATTCACTAGTTAGGGAAAAGATGTTATTGCTCTTATTCAGGTTAAGTCTTGTGTGTTTCCTATGAATTGTCAGTGGTGTTCTGCAAGATCCATCTTACTCACATTATCAAACTGTCCTTGATAGGGCCTTCCCTTATCCTCCATCACATGAAAATCTTGACTATCAGAGCAGCAGAGGTGGGATAGTTACACATACCATGCAGTTTTATTATACCAATACCAGCTCCCATTTTGAGTCCACATGGGTTTGTGGGACAGTTCATTTCAGTCCACTGCACAAAGGTACTTGTGGGAGCTTCTGGGACACAACCCGTTGTGATAACATTGGAAGCCAATTTGCCCACCACCTTGTTGTGGGTCTAAGGCTTCCCAACTAGATTAATTTCTAGCCCAAAGATACTGTATCTGCGAGATTCACTTAGTATAGAGGGCACTTTTATCAGACGGTTTTGCTGTTGGAGGTAACCAGACATTATTGCTCTTTGGGACATTCTGCGAATCTGGCTGTTCATTGAAACAGGCTGATGTACAATGCTGAAGGTAATTTTCAAGGCTTGAGGATTACTGTGGTGGTGTATTTGAGAGAGATGATATCCCCAAGAGTCTGCTCCTGGTTTTGGTTTGGTTGTTCTGCTGTTTTAAATAATGTCAATGGCTCCCAGGGGAGAGGATGGACTTAGTTCTCCCTGTTATTCATTGCCACTAATAAATACCAAATGGCAAACAGCAGCTAGACTAGAGGATACACTGCCCTTCTGCAGATTGTAAGATCCCCCAGAGAATGCCACCACTGCCCACTAAAGAGGAAATATCAGTCGTTGTCGAAAAGAGTTTATTCCAGCTGTCCTGGGATTCTCTGTGCACACGCAGAGCAGCCAGGCTGGGATCAATGAGTTCCTTGCAGTCAGCCTACTGGGGAGGGAGTGTGGCCCTGCGAGGTGGAAGCTCTGGTATGGCTGGCAGAGCCACTGGGAAATCACGGAGGACCAGCTCTGTGCTGTGGTTTCGCAGCCAGAAGAGAGTGCAGGGCTGTGCACTGCAACACGTAAACAGAAACAAGCTGGTCTGTAAGGAATGCATGACCGTACAGCATGTTGGGTGAGTCAGATTAATTCCTAGAAAGAAAAAAAAGCTAAAAATCTGTTGACATGACTCCTTAATTAGGCAGCTTTTGCTTTCTCCATGCAGAAGGCAATTAAGCTAGTGCTAGGAAAGGCTGTTTTGGTGTCTGAACAAGAAACTGGAGTGAACAAAGGCCAGATGCCCTCTCCCCCCGCTGCAGAGCCTCAGTATTGCCCCTCTGATGTTGGAAATAAAAACACTTGTGGGATCTGAGCTGCCTGGAGACTCCATTGACTCCACTTGAGTTGTTTGCTGGCTCGCAGGCAATCTGGCAGAGCCCATCCACCTGCCAGGCTGTGGGGGCTCGGTATGCCATGTCAGCCATGCCGTGCTACCTGCCAGCACCTTCCTCCCACCACCCTGGCAGAGCAGATGCTGGTGCCCAGCATGCTGCATTCCCCCTGCTGCCCACGCTGCTGAGGGTTTCCAGCATGGCCAGAAGCGTGGCTGACCTCTGACTCCCCTCCGGTAACCGCAGGGCTGGACACTGCTTGTCTTGTGAATGGTGAAATAAAAAGACCAGGGGCAGGTTCCCTGCCAGCTCCTTCTCCATCTTCCCAGGAAATAACAACCCTCTGTGAGCCACCGCTCCTGCTGACAGGGAATGATGAGGGGTAGGCGTTCCTGCCTCTTTACACCTGCCTGTGTGCATGTGTGTTGGATTTTTGTGCTCCAGACTCCAGTGTCAAACATGACAGCTCCAGCTGAGCCCATGAAAGTCCCTTGGGTAGTAACTGTGACTTAGAGCACAAGAAAATCAAGAGGAAATGACTAATATAAATATTATTTTCCCTAATTTTTTAAATGCTCCCATCTCCACAAATTAAGATGAAGGAGTAGTATTAATTATTTTGCAGCTGCAGGTACAGCCTGGTTCTTCAGCAGTCCCTTCACACTGAAACCAGTATCCAACATGTTTTGGGATCTCAGCTCACAGACAACCAGCCACGGTGAAAAGGGAAGAAGGACAGAGAGGGAACTTTGTGATTTCATCAAATCAAATTGATGTCTGCCTCAGCTCTTGGGCTTCCCTGCAGACAAATATCACTTGGAAATCTGACATTGGGTTATCTGAGCAAAATCTAGTGTGTTACAGGTTTGATAAGGGATTTAATGTACTTCAGAGCATTAGAATCATAGAATCATAAAATCACAGAATCATAGAATCATAGAATGATTTGGGTTGGAAGGGACCTTCAAAGGTCATCTAGTCCAACCCCCTGCAATGAGCAGGGACATCTTCAACTAGATCAGGTTGCTCAGAGCCTGTCTAGCTTGGGCTTGAATGTTTCCAGGGATGGGGCATCTGAAAGGTAGAACGGGAAGTTCTGTAGTCTTCTGATAGGCACTGAAAAATATTCAAAGTACTTGAAAGCAATATAAAACTCTCCAAACTTCAGACTCACTGCCAATACAGGAAGTTAATGTTTCTGGACAGCCTCTAGTCAGACAGCCACTAGATGGTGGCTCCAGAAGCACAAATTCCTCCCCACCACCTTGTCACTGAGCAGCTTTGGGAAACCTCGCTCCTCTCTCTCTGCCTCCCTGCCCACCAGGCACATTTTGTCTCTTCTCTGCTGAATCTGGGTTCTTCTGGGTAGGGGTCCTCTCTTACCCATCTTAATACAGCCTCCAAAACGACACTTGGTGCTACTTATTATAAAAGAGTCAGAGAAAAAAGGGCTAGAAGAGACCTTTAGAGGTCATCTAGTCCATCTGCCTCTTCCACAGTCGATCAATAGAATAAAATACTGATCTAATCTGTGCTGGAACTCTGTCACCTCCAGCACTGACACCACGATGGAGGCTACACAATTTTCCCTGACAACCCATTCCATGGCTGCACTATCATCTTTACCATGAGAAAGCTTTCTGTAGTACCTAAGCTAAATCTCTCTTTTGATAATTTAAACCTCTTCCATTTTGTCAAGTTCTCCAAGGATATGGAGAGCATGTCCCCCTCCTAGCTAGCAATATTTATTCTATTTGAAAATTGATACTATTTCCCCACCCTCACCACGGCCTTGGTCATTTCTTCCATAAACTAAACAATCCCAGAGTCTTCCCTCCCAGGTACCAGGGCCAAAACCATCAAAGTCTTGGCAATAACTTTAATCCCACTAAAGGGAACCTTTGGATATCTATATAATAGCCAGTGAATTATCCAATAGCAGAATACCCAGCCTCGGAGGCAGAAGTGACAAAACACATCACTTGCTGATATCGACCACTGTCTGGCTCCACATAAACCTGAAACCCAAAGTGAAACTCAGCCCTCACAGAAAGCTTGCACAAATGCATGCAAATGCGCTGGCTTCATGCTGCTTTGCTTAGCAGCAGTTGGATGTGGGTGTGATGGCTGGATAGGAAAGGTGAGGGAACAGCAGATGCTTTGCACCTGGATGGGGAGAGGTTATCCTCCCCAGGCCTGTCATCTGAGTTACCTGGAGGCCAGCTGGCAGAAAAGGGAAGGGAAGGGCTGGGATGAGATGGGCCAAGGTCTGAAGGGCAAGGAAGTGGCAATGTGAGGAGGAACACACAAATGGAAAATCATAAGAAGGAAGAGGTGCAAGATGTCTGGACAGGCCATTGGATTGTGAAGGAAAACGAGGACTACTCTGGTTTCCTAACTTAGCTGTGGTGCTTAGCTGGATGAAAGGACCCCTTTCACTCCTTCCAGTGCACATGCTGCCCATGCTGCCTTTTTGTTCCTGCTCTGAAGCAGTGATGGATCTATGGTGCACCATGACGAGGACAATGACAACCCTCAGTGACTTTCCCCTCCTGCCTTCCTTGACAGTGCAGACTCAGTGCCTGATAAGGCCTTGGGAGAAAGTAGGAATGAAGCAAAACAGTCCTCCTACCAAGTCAAGAAAAGCAAAGCCAAAGATTGATACAACATTCAAAGAGTACATAAATGGCTCCTTTAAAACGTCATTCTTTACCTTATCCCAAGATCCATGAGCTGCAAGACATTGTGTGGAATTTGAGAAAAACACCTTTTAAGCAAGAGTGGGAGTGACTAATAGTCAACATCTTAATTCATTATTACAGGTAGGCATCAGACTGAATAAGCAGCAAGCTTTGAAAGGGCCAGGTCATCTCCTGAACACCAACAGCATCCAAAGGGATCCTGAAGCTCAAGACACATGGCAAACTGCCTGCAGGAATGTCTCCCTGAGTTTTAGA
This sequence comes from Streptopelia decaocto, assembly GCF_964273445.1. Lineage (NCBI taxonomy): Eukaryota > Metazoa > Chordata > Aves > Columbiformes > Columbidae > Streptopelia > Streptopelia decaocto. The sequence continues at coordinate 180,385,514 of NC_138663.1, read as the reverse complement.
TGGTTTCAGGACAGTGTCATTAGACACTGGCCAGCAGCACATAAAATCCAAATGTTCTGAGCAGATGTGCAAGGCACACTCCTTTTTACTGGCATTCACTCTCCCCCTTATCCTGAACACACCAGCTAAGACTTGTGTCTTGTATACATTCACTGCCTACATTTCATATATTCTCATCTAAGCACTATATCTAACACAGCTAGGACAAAACTGTCCCGTGGAAATCATAAGCTGAAGCGGAAGTCCTTACTGATGAGTAGCTTATAAGTACCTGATTTCCTTCAGAACCATGACCATTTCTGATCATTTCTCTGTGTGACTTCAGGCTATGCTGGGTTCTCAGGTTAAAAAATCTGTATTATTAGAGAAACTCCAGATGGAAGGCTGTTTGTTTTCACCTTCTTCTGAATGTCTCCTCAAGCAATTTGCTGCTACACAAAATCCAGACAAACAAGATAACCACAGATGTAAATCCTGTTTGTGCTGTTGGGCTTCTTCACTCTAAATATAGCTAGGTGGAGGAACCCTGACTGATAACATGGTGGAGTCCTCTGCTTATCTGCATGGTGACCTTGGCACCTGAGGGGGCAATAAGCCATTTTCCTTGAGTTGTTCCACCAGACTCAGGTTTCAGGGGTATAAAAGCTGAGCAAACAGTCAAAAACATTGCTTGTGTTTCCGTTGCAGTCAATGGAAAGAGGGAGGAACTCCACAAGGGTGATTCATCCTACCTTTTTAGGGAGGGGGTTACTCACTCTTGGAGGTGCCTCTGCCTTTGGTGACAGACCCCACTGCTCATACCATGTCAGGGAGACTTTCCATCTCTCCTGATGGCTGCAGGCTGATGGAGCCATGCTCTTTCCCTGCAAATTCTCATCTCGCTCATTTCATTTTAAACCTGGAATGACTCCATGAAAATCAAAGGCTCATTTTCACAGCACTCTTCAGCTGTTTAACACAAACCCTCTGTCAACTGGCTGGTGAAACTGGGTTTACAGCAGCCTGTCTCCAGATGAGGAGATCATCCAGCCTGACCCGGTAAAGCAATTCACAGTAGCGCAGCATTGACTGAGTGGGCCAACTTCTCCACAGCCTTTTATTTTTCATAGTCTTGTTTCCATAGCATGAAGTGCTTCCTTGGGAAACTGATCCTTAGGGTGTCTCAAGAAGTTTGGGCATGAGTATGTGTTGGCTCAGAAATCCCTCAGTGGTTCAATTCCTCAGTAAAGACTAAATGTGAGAGGGGGGTTTTGGTGGTTTTTTTTTGTTGTGTTGGGGTTTTTTTAGTTGGTTGGATTGAGGTTTTTTGGTGGTGTTGTTGTTACTTTGGTTTGGGGTTTTTTTTGTCTGTTTTGTTTAGTTTTGGTTTTTTTTTCCCACTTGTGCTCTATACTTTAACTCCATCCCAGCAAAGTGAAAGCAAACTAGAAGTGCTTGAATTGTCAAGTGTCTCTGTGTCTTCTTCGAAGAATATTTCCATGTGATCCCAAAGCCATGCAAACAGACCAACTGTGCAAGAATGGAAATCCTGTTCAGGGCTCAACTAAGTTCTTTCTGTAACGTCCTCTCTGGGAGATCTTGGAGGAGATTGTTACAATGGCCAGATTTTTGTCTTTTAACAAACATGCTGTATCTTGGCTCCATTTCCTCCCTTGCTTATCACTGTTTTGTTAGCTTGAAGATAACTTCCAGGAGATCTGCTCTCACCTTAAAGTCTGATCAAAGCAAATTCCCTGTTTTTTAAGAAGTTATAGGGGGAAAGGGTGGATGTCTTTTTGTCTGGTAACAGTTTATTTTAATCTGACTGTTTTCTCCTTTTGTAATCCATGAGCCCTCATGTTTTTAGAAGGCTTGCCAGTTATGATAGGTTCCCTCGACGTTACTGTAAGAGAAAAGGCTAAACACAGCTGTCTGGTGCCTGAAATCCTTAGGAGTCCTGCAGGACCTGAGTCAGTAAAAATAAACTGAACTTTAGACATATTGAAGCCAAGGGCTTTTTCAGCCAAATCCATTCTAAATAGGCAAAAAGTTGAAGTAGATACAGGGGGACAAATCTGTGTCTGGGCTCACTCCGGTAGCTTCACTGTGCCTCTACTCAGGACTCATTTGCTGCAGTTCATCTTCTACCAAAATCCTTGTGCTAGGAACAGGCAGTACATAAATCAGAAACCAAGGTTCAACTCCTCAGCTTTTGTGTTCATGAAAATGAATAGAGAAGAACTACTAGTAGAGTTCACATGCATCTAAGTGTCAATATAATATTGCATTCAATGAGTTTTCATTAACTGTGAAATCTGAAACAAACATTTCAGGATGATACATGCCAAAACACTTTGAAATATTCAGAAAGCATATGAAGATGAATGCTTATGAGAAGGAGATAGACACCATCCTGCATCATCTTTGATTTTCAGTCCACATTTTGATTGTTCATTCAGTTTAGAGTAGCAAGATTCAGCACAGATGAATCATAAGCTGGAAGGGCATCCCAGACATTTTTATCCCAGCATGACAGCAATGGAAAGTGTGTCCAAAACTTCAGCAAATCAAAAGGCTCCACTTCTCCACATGGCTAGGTTATAGTGGGTTGTGATTGTTTGTCTCTGGCTTCTAGGCTTAATTTGCAGCGCAGAAGGAGAGACTTTCTTCCAAATAGTAGTTCAGAAGTGGAGCTTAACTCAGATACTCTGCAGTTGTATCTATCTCACCAAATCTGGGCAAACGCCCAAGTTCCTCATCTGGAGACACACTCCAGGCACGTCCTTGTCCAGGTGCTCACCAAACTCTGCATATTTCTGGCCCCCAGTCTTTCCACAGAGAGGCAACCCAAACCAGATAGTAGCAACGGTTTGTTGTGAACGGGCCCCCAGTGATGATGCTGGGTGAATGTAATCAGGACCTGCCACCCCATGCACCCTTGAACAGGTCTGGCCTCTGGGCTGGTCTCTGGAATAGCTTCTCCTCCTCCTCCAGCAGGGAAGGAGATTCTGAACACTCTGTGCTCCTACGTGCTAATGGCAGGTGATATGAATACCCACCCTGTGCCTCCCCTTGGCACAAGTCTGAATGACCATCTGAAACCCTGCAAGGAGCCTTAGAAGAAAGGTGTCACTTAAACCCTGCATGAAGGCGGGAGGGACAGCTGCAGAAAAGCATTGCAACACAATGACTTATCAGAGAGTGAAGTCAGAGACATGAAAGAAGGACAAATGATGAATTGGAAAACTCTAGGAACTCTTCCAAGCACCAGGCTCATGTTTTATTTTCAAATGTACCACATCATAGGAAAGAGGCATGGTTCTGTAATGTTTCTCCTGGAGAAACTGGAATCAAATGTTATTCTTAGGAATAGTATACGCAGGTGTTCACCAGATATTAACAAATGTTTCACTATTAATTGCATGACAGGTAGTTTCTATAGCAAACACTCAATCTTCTGATTCATATAGCACCTCTCCTGTTGCTTGTCTACCTTTTAAAAAATGAATGTGTCAGTAATACAAAAAACACACTATGCATAACTTTTACAAATGGATATTCTCCCAAAATAGCAGCAGACATTGTACATGTGCTTCTCCTGAAAGCCCCTAAATTACTTGGGGCAATCCCCATCAGGGAGTAGAAATAAACCCATGTAGTTTAGGTGATCAGTACAGGACTCGATTTATAAATCAGGCAATATTCAAAGTAATAATCACAGCCAAAATTAGGAGAAATATGCAGGATGAATTATGTTCCCACACACCAGCCAGTGAGTCACCCTGAACACCATGAAAATGAGTGGTTAAATTCATCAGAGAAACTGGTCTCTGTGTACAGATCTCAGCAGCCTCTCATTGTAAACAGCGGAACAAGTTGATGCTAAACCCATAAATGCACAAACACACACTCACAGATGGAAGTCACATTTATAATAAATACTGGGATTTGGGGGGGAAATCTATACTTACCTTCATTACTGTTGCATTACTTTTTAGAGAGGTGGATTCAGCAGAAAATATCATGGCAATATTTTGAAGGGGCACACTGTGTTTCTAAAAAGCATTTCTTCATTAAAAATGCATTAAGGTGCGTATCAATATTATAGTAAGCACTTGAGGTTTACTTTCCGAAGATTGATCTTGCTCCTGTGTAAAGTCTGCCTCAGTAAATGCCAGCTGGTCAGTTTTGATTTTTTTTTTTAAACTGCTGTGCCCATGCTGAAAAAATCTGCTTAAGAATATTGCAGTGTAAGCAATGCCATTCTGTAGGAACAGATCTATTTTCTAGTGTAGAGCAAAAAAAAAATCAAAGCTTGACATTATTCTTCCATGTTCAAAGACGTGTCTTCAATCAATAGATTTATCTGATTCAATGTTAGTTTGACACCAATGAAACTAGAGGAGTTGCATGCTCTTGCATATAAGTTTAATTTGTTCCTAAATATAGAAATGAATAAACAGAGCATCTGCAGCTACTCCAGATACACTGAAATGACAAGGACTATCAATCCTCATGCTTCAGGGTACATAATCTGATAACCAGCTGAGGTCAGGGAGAAATATCCCCCACTGGTATAATATTGACTAATTGGATTCATTATAAACCTTTCATGTCTTTCTCTAAAAATATCTTACATTAGCCACTAGATGGACTAATGGCCTGTTTTGACATGGCAGCTCCTGTGTACCTAATCCACAGAGCAGTTGGCAATGGGTGGTGCAGCTCCTGTAAGTACCACTGAGCCAGCAGCACACCAGCTGGAAGGGACTCTGCCTGCATCCCCACGGTGGCATCCAGCACTCCAGATGAGGCCTTCATCCGGAGGTGGGGAAGAAGAGGAGGCCTTTTGCCATGGTGAACACATCTACGGAATATCTGATTGACAGTGTCTGAAGTGGAAGTACATGTCATTTGATCTGACATCCAAGCAATAGAGAGAAAATTGGAATAGAATAGAATAGAATAGAATAGAATAGAATAGAATAGAATAGAATAGAATAGAATAGAATAGAATAGAATAGAATAGAATAGAATAGAATAGAATGGAATGGAATGGAATGGAATGGAATGGAATGGAATGGAATGGAATGGAATGGAATGGAATAGAATAGAATAGAATAGAATAGAATAGAATAGAATAGAATAGAATAGAATAGAATAGAATAGAATAGAATAGAATAGAAAGAATAACATAGCAGAGCCTCAAACAGATCCAAAGCCTGTGTACAGCAACAAGAATGCTGAAACTGGAGATGAGCCAGTGCTGGTCTGTAAAATGATGGCAAGTCGGATAACGACCTACCTCCTTTATTTCCACCTCAGAGAAGGAGAACAGATGGGTGGGCTAGAATGAAATACAAAATAAAAGCAGATGTCCATGGTCAACTTTATACAAAGAACAATAAAACCCCTCATTATATTGTGGAAAGCCAAAGTACTTTAATACTTCTCTAACGGTACTTCTCACAGAAGCAAAAGTTGCATTTGGTTGTTAGCCACAACGTGCTTGGGTGATTATCAGTGAAAGAGGGCAGAGGGCTGTATGTGATGTAATTACATCAGAGGTTGCTTAGAGAGTAATTTTGCTACTGAGATGAGGTCCATGCTATCAGAAAAACAGATTCTGCCAGACTGTAAAAATTAGAAGACAGAGTGAGAGACACTTGTGCTCCCCAGCTTGCTGAGTCACAGGTCAAGGTAGATTTTCCATCCAAGGCTATTCTTTCTAATATGTCACACTTTAATGACACTTGAGGCTCAAACTGGAGCAACCTTGTTTGTCTGGCCGCTTGCCAAGGTAGCTGTAGACTTCTGGACTGTGTGCTGACAACAATTTACTCGATTAAAAGCAACTATACTCTTCTGTCCCTGAGAGGAGAGAAGGTTGCAAAGCAGCATCTTCATGTCTCTTTATGTGGAAAATACAAGTACTCAGACAGGAATAAAAATAGTGCGCTTGGTTTCCCTTTACACTTATCATCACCAGTGAATGCATCAACTGGAATGAACGTTTTAGCTACTCAAAGAGGTTCACAGTAGATAAGCATATCTGTCATGAATCATATATACAGACCACCCCCATAACCACTGAAATAAGTGTTGCTTCTGTTTGTCCCTGAAGAGCAACCCTAGTGACGATTGTCTTGCCCTTGCAACGCACAGCAATATTCAAGTATCTGAGCCAGCCCCAGGAGGCTGGAGTTCTTTTAAATTCACTGTCTTTTCCTCACTTGAACTATTTCCTACCTCCCAAGCAGAGTCTGCTGCATGAAAATACCTTCACCCTGTGATGGCTCAGGGCTGTTGGATCTTCTGTATCTCTTGTGGTGAAGAATGTGAGCCAGAAAATCCAACATCTCTATGTTCCACCTGCACCAACCCCAGTGTGACAAAAACTAAATGGGACCTCTACCAGCCATTTCCTTTTCTGTTGGCTCTCCAATAAATGCATTAGGCAACCTGTGGCTTTCAAGCATTTAGAGATTTTTTTTTTATTCAGGTCATGGCAAAGTGAGGCATCCTCAACAAACATATTGGCATAAACTATCCTCTGTTATACCTGGGACTCAGACCCTTTTTGCTGGCCTGGGGTGTGAGCATCAGAAGACAGTCAGATGGAAAGGAGCTGGCCTTTCACTCACAACATGCTTTCTGAAATCACCTTTGTAATCTGCTTTCTTTCAGGTCAGTGTCAAAATATGCCTGAGCACTAGTGACCCCCAGGCAAGGTTACCAACGTTGTGGACAGAAGGAGCAGCCACAGCATTTATCCCCAGGCAAATCCGTGCAGGTGGTCTATAGAGCATGTACGATGGTGGCTACCATCAGTGGAGGTGAAAAGGCTGTGCAGCAGGTCCATAGCCTTCCAGGAGGTTCCCTGACCTGTGACCTAGGGGCAAAGGAGGTGGCACAAAGATGACAGCATGTACATGGCTAATGTTGATGGAGATGAGTAATTACTGACTTATCAGCTTTCATCGCTTTTCAGTTTGTTTCACAGTATCACAGTATCACAGTATGCTTGGGATTGGAAGGGACCTCAAAAGATCATCTAGTCCAATCCCCCTGCTGGAGCAGGAACGCCTAGGTGAGGTTGCACAGGAACATGTCCAGGTGGGTTTTGAATGCCTCCAGCGAAGGAGACTCTACAGCCCCCCTGGGCAGCCTGTTCCAGTGCTCTGGCACCCTCACTGAGAAGAAGTTTTTTCTCAAATTTAAGTGGAACCTCTTGTGTTCCAGTTTGATCCTATTACCCCTTGTCCTATCATTGTTTGCCACCGAGAAGAGCCTGGCTCCATCCTCGTGGCACTCACCCTTTATATATTTCTAAACATTAATAAGGTCACCCCTCAGTCTCCTCTTCTCCAAACTAAAGAGACCCAGCTCCCTCAGCCTTTCTTCATAAGGGAGGTGCTCCACTCCCTTAATCATCTTGTTCTTGAGACGGTGTTTGTCTGCCAGGCTGAGCGCCTGGGAGATCCAAATCCTGCATTTCTCCACAGGGAATAGGAACCAACTAGGTGTTGGCTCATTTCGTTTCACTCCTGAGCTACCCCACCTGAACTGAAAAACATGACCAGGAAAGAGGTAGAGTTCACAGTTTCCATGGTGTCAAAGCTGACACTACTGCATTTCACCCCATTTCTGAATTAAAATGGGAGTCTGTTCCAGAAAATCTTAATTTTCAGGCAGAAGAAAGTTTGTGGCTTTTTAAACATATATGTGTAATTAAAATGATTCTGGTACAATGCAGCTCTTAATTTTGGAGACAACATGGAAGAGGGCAAGGAAGGGAGAGTACAATGAATTTATAATCTAGCTTTTAGTGAGGCGTAAATTTACTACCCAGACTCCCACCCATTACACCACAGACAGGAAACCAGCCGGTGGAGGGGGCTGTGAATTTGTTGTTCCTCCTTGCACAATGACTGTGTGTGTTATTTATTTCACAGGCCTAACCATGACTGGTATAATTTTTAAATCTTGCCTCTTGCCTTTTTATGTTTTCAGATCAGCTATGCATTTCATCAGCCTCCTGCCCACCAGCAATCATAAAATATGAGCCTTTGTGGGAAAGCAGAGACATAGAAAGAGTTTCTTATGAAACCGTGGCTGGGATTGTTCCAGACACCTCAGGCCAGCTGCTCTCCAGGCACCAGCTTTGTGATACAAGGGACAGTAAACATCAGCTTCGGAAAGTCAGACGGTTGGGCCTTTTGGCTTCAGGCCCACCAAACAAGTTCTCCTGACTACTGAGGCATGGCTCAGAAAATAAAAGGAGCTCTTTAGCACAGATATCTTTGGACGCCAATATGCAATATAGCTGGAATCAGTCCAGAGTATTCCTACCCGCTTTGCATCTTCCGCTATAAAGCAAATCCAAACACATCACTCTTTTCCTGGTGCTCTGTTCTCATTAAAGTATCTCCTGCTATTAATTCTGTCCCGTCCAACCTCAAACAATGCAATGTCACCAGGCTGCTGCATTGCCTGGGGTAACTAAAAATATTACTAGTGGAGTGGCAGAAATGGCAAAATTGTCTTCTTTTTTTTTTCAGTCTGCAATGCAGAAATTGTACCCATTTGCATAAATTCTACGTACAGAAATTCTGCATTTTGAACTTTCCTCCTGACTGTCTCTAATGCCAGCTGGGTCAGAAGAATGCAACACTCATGCACAAGGCGCTTTAAACAGATGGGGCATGATTCTGTTTTATTCTTGAGGAAATTACAGTTGAATTATATGAAAGGCATAGATGGACACAAAAAGATGATCAGCTCCTATTTATGGATGAAGTAAATAGGCTGGAATTCTTCAGTCTGGAAAAGAAAATGAGGTGAAATCTAAAATTATCTTTCTAGATAGGTTAGAAAGTGTGCAATTGCTCACTGCAGAGGAGGAGCAGGGGACGCTGAATTAAATGATCAGGTAGAACGTTTCAAGCAAATTGAAGGGAACAGTCTTTCACATAGCTGATAACTCAGCCAGGAGAGTCACTGCCATAAATTCTCCACTGCCATAAATTCACTGCCATAAACTTTTCGAATGGCAAAAGTACGAAGAAGAGACTGTGAACATTGGGCCTGAAAGGATAAGGTGGACTCACTGCAGAGAACAGCCCCAGAAGTTCCTAATGTACAAATTTTATTAGAGTAGGTAGGTCCCCCCTCCTTGTCCTCTTTCTTTTATTCTTTTACAGCAGCTGCTACCGATAACTGTCAAAGACAGGATACTGTCATGATGGGCTTTTGATTTGACTCAGTGCAGCCACTCTTCCATGATTTAATGGACCAGCTCCTCTTTGGAGTGCTTCCAACGTCTTCAATGAATTTGAAGCAGAAATTATTTCCTACCTTTTTGACAATACCTGGGCTTTTTTTTCCATTTCAGCATTTTCTAAGGCTTAAAAGCTGCTCTTAGCCTCTGAATTTTTCCTTTGAGTTCATGTCTTGGTTCTCTCAGTTGTGCTCAGCATTACAGTAAGAGAAGCACTAAGAAAAACAAACAAACAAAAGCCAAAACAAAACAAAACAAAAACCCCCATAGTATTTTATTAAATTGTTACATATAGTACCAAACAAAGGGCTGAAACTCTCAGATATCATGATAATGGGATGAGGATATACTACATCACTGCCATGCTGGACCAGAGCATTTTTAAGCACCTGGCAAGATGGGGCAGATGAACTGCAAAGGGCACATCCTTGTAGCAGCTATGGGCAACCCCTGAAAGCACCAGTACAAGGGCTGGGCACCACTAAGTGGGTATAGCCAGCTGGGTCAGTTCCCAGCCCCCTGCGGCAGCTCCCTCATCCTCTGGCTGTTTCTGTATAAGACCTTGGAGGGCTTCTGGTTCCTCATGACAGGTGTGCCCCCAGCTGTGCACCACTTCCCAGTGAGGCACAGGCCCCTACTTCCTTCTCTATCTCTCCACTCCCCCATCCGGTTTCCAATGAAAGGAAACCTTGAGCGTGAGGATCCCAGCAGATCTTGTGCTTTTGCTTGCCACCCAGTCTCTAACCATCACAAATACCAGAAACTCTTTGTGGCAGATGCTGTCTTGTCTCTTTGTGCTGATACCGTGTACAGGGGCCTGGATGTAATTTGGACATCTTATTCAACCTAAAGAACAATAACCTCCTGCCTATCTCAAAAATATCTCCACCCACTGTCACGATAAAAGATATAACAGTCCTCTATAGCCACAGGAAGAAACGACCCAGCTGAGGATGGGGGTGGCACGTGTATTGCTGACCTCAGGCCCTCGCTGTGTGGACAAGATGAAGTGCCCGCCCTTGGCCTTCCTTCAGCACAGAGGCTGTGTGGTTGTGTGCATGGCAGCCAGGGAACTCCTTGGCCATCAGGAATTTGCTGCCAGCTCTGCTGTGTTTCAGCCTCTCCGAGAAAGTGATCTAGCAAAACAGAGCAGAGATGTTAAACACTGCATTATCATACGCTGGAAAGAGCAATCTGTCAAGGCTAATGCAGTCCATGAACTGAGCTTTCAGCAGCATCCTGTACAATTTATCCAAGACTACAGTATAAGCCCAGTCTTCCATCTGTTTCCTGAAAATGAACTGGGGACTCCTTCCTCCTAGCTACCGTCCTGCTTTAAAAACAAATCTTCTGATTGTAAGGAGAGCCTTTGTGAAGCTGGAGCAGCAATTAAGCCAGGGCATCTGATCTCACCTTGACTTGCTATTTCACAATAGCCTGTTCTCATGGTATTTGGCACTGGGAGAAGGAACTATTTACAAAGAGTCACCAACAGGTTCGCTCAAAAGAGACAGCAGCTTCCATTTTCATTTCCTGAAAGCAGAGCTGCCAAAAGGCCAAGGAAGGTGGATGGAATACTTGAAGATAAAGATGTAAACCAAAGGGCTGAACTTTTACTGGGAAGGAACTGGAATTACCCTTCTCATTTCTGCCCAAGCTCAGTCCAATGGCAATGGAGCAGTTCGCTGCACAGCCCCAACATCCAGAATGGTTTGGTACAGAGTCCTGCTAGCATTCATCAGGGCTTATCCTCTGGTTTATGTGCTAGAAGCCATTTGCAAGACTATTCTGTCTTCCCCGTAGTTTCATCTATCTTGGAAACTCAAGAGACCTGATTAAATATACCCCTGGGATTCTCTCTCTGAAGGATATCTGATGCATTGAAACTAATTGTTGATGGGACACACACCTGTTGCAAAGAATTGATGGTTCTTTGGACCCTGAGACATCCGATATACCGTACCTATCTATATCAGCGCGGATGACTGTACTATCTCTCTACTATTAGTGTAGGCTTGAATTTTTGTCCATAGATGGCAATGATAAGCCTGTTCTGAGGATCATTGGGTCAACAGGAATTTCTCCATTGTTGTTGATGGATTTTCTCCCACTGTTAGGAAAGGGTATTTAGTAGAAAAAGATTGTTTCAGAATGCAGCTATCCATCTATTATCCACACAATTACCATACTGACCATGCCTCACAGATTACAGATCTGCCACTATTTCTTCTCACTTTCTGAGACTTGATCTGCATTCAAGATTTCGAGACTTTCACCTGGCTGGTTTGCTTTCCCCTGACTCTAATTTTTTAAATACACTATTCAGCTTATCCTGAAGCCTAGTCTGTCACAGCAGAAAACCCTCTTTTGTTGAATTATTATATCAGCCAGGTGCTCCTTCCAATATCCTGATGTTCATCCAGAATCTGAATGGAGCTGAGCCAAGCTGAACGATTACAGTAGTGAGTTCACCCTTACACAGCAACTTCAGCTGAGAGATTAAATATTGGATGGGCACTTACAGTTGGGAGATTAATGGCAGTGCTTCAAAATGAATGGCCTTTTTGCCCATCCAGTTCCCACTAGTAATGCCAGAAAGTGCATCACACACCAGCATTATCTACCAGTGAGAACTCCTATCATGCCACCAAGGCCATTTTAAAATGAAAAATATTGCTAATGTTATCTCCTGCAGCCAGGGTTTGTACTTGCAAAGGCAGTCTGAGGCTGTGTGTAAGCTATTGCTAATCCTTTGATAGCTCCTGGTTGCATCTATGCTCTTGCTGTATTTCCAGGTAAGTATTGTAACAAAAGGCTAGTTGGTGTTATCAGAACAATTCCCCCAATGCCTGAAGCCTTGCAAACCCAGGTGTAAACCTTTAACTGAACAGATATTCTGAAAGTTGCTGGTAATTCTGCTATCAGTGTCTGACCAAGGTCTCTCTTGTACAATTGAGTAAACCTGGCAAATGTGTCTTTACTAATGATCATGAAGATGGGGCTGGGAGTGTGGACCTCCTCACCCTGTGAATAGGAGAAGAATACAGAGAAGGACAATTTTGAGAAGCAGTTGTGCCTTTGGAGGCGTGGAAAGTCCTCCAGGCAGGACTAAGCTGATCTGGGCAGCTATGCAGGGTGGCAGTAGTGAAGGGAGCATCATTTGTGCTACACAGCTCTTTTTTCACTTACCCAGCTGTACAGGCACAGTGATGGATGGACAGAGACCTATGTCTGTTCTGAGTTGCCACAAGTTGGTGGTACTTTGGGTGGGTTGATTGGATGGTACTTTGCTGGGCTTTTTGTTTTAGAAAAGTGCACGCAGTTTTAGTATCCAAGTGCATCTTTATTATCTTTGTTTGTTCTTTATTGCATACTCCAGCATTGAGAGTGCTTCCTCCATAGATACACCACCACATTTATCATAAGGGATCACAGCCAGCATTAAGCCATTGCTCCTAGTCCTCAGGGAAGAGGAGCCAGCTCTTATCATTTTAACTGACACTGTATCTTGGAAAATAAGCATAGAAATGTCCACAGGGAGAGTAAGAGGAGATATGCAATTATATATTTGGATTTCATATGCACACGTGCACACACAAATGTATTTTATTTAACTTAGATATATAAACATGCATGTCAGGACACACCTGAATCACGTACTCTTATAAATTCGTGCATACACACACATCCATTTTCTCTCATACACATATGTGTGTGCATGTATGTACTTAAATACATACACAATCTCTCTATGAATATCACAGTTCTGTTCCAGTCTGTTACAAGACAGAAGCAGTGTTCCTAACTTTAAACAATTGCAGATAAATGGTATACCTTGTTGTGGAATTTTCTTTCTAATAGTGTTGTTTTGGCTGTGGGATGGTTCCATTTTAAAAGAAAATAAATACTTTTACTTAAAAAAAATACTTTCTTTCTTTGCTCTTCTTTTAATTTCAAGATTTCACCACCTCCTGGGCTCCTTTTGTGAGATGTCAGTTGTACAATTTGTCTAGATTACAAATTGGTTTGCTTTGCAGGTTCGTAGCTTGAACCAGAACTGCTAGTGGGAAACTCAAATGAATAAAATAAAAGAGAACCTCCAGGCACCACATGAATTTATAGCACAGATTGCCAGTGCCATCTAGAAAACAGAACGAGATCAAACACTAATCCATCTATGTCTGCAGGATGCTATGGAATCCAGCATGGCCAAAAATGGGCACATCAGACTCTTTTAAATATGAGTTACATTTCCCATCCATCAACAGCACAGAGGGATATACCGACTCTCTCAACGCATTACCAGTCTTGTATATATGCTTGCATATGTTTACTGTATACGTGTATTTCTGTAGTTAAGTTACTTAGGCATGTTTTTTCTTAATGCAAATTACTTTAAAATGCTCTCAGCCTACATTTAATAATTGTATTCCTATACAATGCAGTTCTGTATGTGAGAGTCATTGGTGACCTTCCCTTGCAAACCAAGATGCAATGAATGTGGTGAAAGCAGTTCATGTTTTGAAGATCTCAGTCAGTAGATTTATGATTTAATAAACAGCACGGGGAAAAAAAAACAGCTAAAAAACCCCCTCCAGCCCTGCCATTCTGCTGAGAGCACCTAATTGCTCCAGAGCTCAATGAGAAGTCACAGTTTAATAAACTCCACCTGGTGTTGCTTCACTAATGTGGCTTTCTACATCTCTATTGCCCAGGATGTCTGAGGTTGATTTTATTGTTCTGAGTCTTTTGATTATGCTCAGGATAAATTGAGGGATTTCAAATTCTAATTTGCAGCGACCCTGTTTTGCGAAAGGGCCTTGGGATGAGCAAAAATAGAAATGAGGCTCGTGGTCCTGTGTTTTAAACGATTTATTGTCATTACAGTGTGTAGTCTCAATTCCACAAAGCTTCTTTATCTGTATATTTAAACACATGTTTAAGATTATTTGTTTTATCTAAATGTAACCATGTCTTTAAATCTATATCTACACATAAGAGCTTGGCACAATGAAGTCATAAAACAAAATGCGATAACTGTGTTTTGATAGCAAGTCAGAATCAAGCTGTAACACAGTTCTAAGCAATATGCAAACTGTGACATATATTACAGCTAATGTCATAGGAGGACGAGAACATTTCTGGCATGGGGAGAAGATTGACACTGACAGCTAATAGGGGAAAAATACAAATTTCCTAAATCACACCAACAGCACACACAAAAATTGAAGCTGTCACAGTGCTAAGAGCTCTAGGAAAGAAAATACAAAACTCTCTGTCCGTCTAGCTAACATCAGAAAATGAGGCAAAAGTGTGAAACTAAAGAAGAGTATAAATTCATTCCAAGTGCTCCCAGATGCCTCAAGTAGGGAAGAGGAGGAGATTAAATCAGCTGTATTGAAAGAGAGTGAATCCAATGCATCCAAAGTGGAGCAGGACAAAAGTAAATTGAAGCCCACATTAGTGGTACTGAAAAATGGGCAGTTTTTTCTAAAGGAAAACTTGATCTGAGTACAAGTAAAATGAGTGCTCTGTTAGCTTTGATTTAAGAAGAGAAGGAAAAAGCCTCACGGATAGACCACAGGAACAAAAAGCCTGGTTTAATTTTAACAAACTATGGCGAATGTTGCTGATGGAAGAATGACAAGGACGTCTAAGTGGATAAAAGGTTAGTGTAGACTCCAGAAAAAAACAGCATTTTCAGTAATTTCATTACACCTAACACAGCACCTGTGGCTTGTTGAGCCATTTGTTTTCTCCTCTTTGTGAGCTTCATATTTATAAGATTTGCGTATGCAGATGCTACAGCCTCTGAAAAGACATTACAAGAAATGTGACAGAAGTCATAATTTTCTTCTTCAGCCAAAAGTTTCCCAGAGAAGTGCTGGATATCCTATTGCTTCCAATGTTTACTACACCGGACACAGAACAGACAGCTGTGTACGAGCTTGCCCTGGCAAAGGAGTGGAGTGGGTAACCTCAGCTACCCTTTCAGTCCCTGAGCTTTGATGATTCATATTTTGCAAGAGCAGCTTTGCTTATAAATAAGAGCAGGTTTAGCAAGTGAAACCAGTTAGCCTTTAAACACAAACTAAACACATGCCTCCTAACAAAAAGGAAGAGCTTGAAGTCAAAGAGCAAACCCCTCTTGCTGTGAAACACTTTCCAGAGTTTAATTTCAAATGTAGGACCAGTAGCACTCACAGCAGGAAGGCAGAATGAGTCATGTGGGGATGTCGGGAACTAGGATGAGAAAGCATTGCAAAAGTACTCCTAACATAAATTGCTTATCATCCTGTCCTTTATTGTTCAAACAGAGATGACTTCGGCACTGTATCCTGTTCCAAGGAAGGAGAAAAACCAGGAGGGTGCTAAACTGAAGGCTAATCCCACCAGCACGCTTACCATCCTGAAAGGTAGCACAATTGCTTCTCATTCACTGTTGTAATACAAGATAAAGGAGACAAGCCACTATTTTTAGAAAGTGGGCCTGCTTCTTTGTTGTTCTCTTTCTGTGCAGACTGATGAGAGAGAAAAAAAAGGTCATTCTGGTTTGACAGAGTTCCTACCTGTTTTCAGAGGCCTTTGCGCTATTCTGTACAATAAAACACAAGGCAAAAAGTATTCAAACATCTTGGCAATGACAGAAACTTTAAAAAGCCTCCATTCAGTTTATCTCCAGTTTTGTCCTGTCTTATCATTCTAATCACTGCCATTTCAGCTGATACAAAAGGAGTCACTGAGGAAGAAAGGGGTTTGCTGGGCTCCATCTCAGGGCAAGAGCACACATCCTCAAACCAGCCTACACTGGTTGTGCCATTTCACAGAGGCTTTTATTCCTGACCACTCTATGCACAAGTGAGGCCACGTCACATTGTGAAGAAAACAACCCTTAAACTCTTCCCACCACATTTCCCTGGACTGGGTGGTTGAAATGGTGTCTTTGGGCAGTGGTAGAGTAGTGACAGGGAACAGGTACAAGGATCAGTTCCAGCTGCTTATATTTAGCTTTTTGGTGCTCCTAAGGATTGATGTTGTTGGGGTGGGTTTTTTGTTTGTTTGTTTCTTTCTTTCTTCCTTTCTTTCCCACTCTCTTTTTCTGTTTGTGGGTAGAAATATAGACATAGGTATGTTTCCTAAATGTGCCTGTTTCAAATAAGGCACCAGGTATCAAATGCTGATTAACAAATCACGAAGTCCAACATTCCTCTCCGATGTTATCTCAGCACAGATCCACATAGCATAATTTCAGATTAACTTTTTTTTTCAGGGAAAGGGAGAGTGATTTTCTTACCAATGTGGTAGGTAATTCATCTTGTTGTGAATCAACGAAATGAGGGCAAACATAACCTATACTAGCACAGTTTATCCTCTTCCTTCGGTAACATGTATTCCTCATCTGTTTTTGCTGTGTCCTATAGAGCAATTGCATCAGACCAAAATCTTCCCTGATTCAGAATAAACAATCTCCTGCAAGGCTTTGGGAAACACAGAGATGTCTCATCTCATGGTGGGGGTCAGTCAGTTCACTTCATACATTTGAGTACACCCGTGTTTTGTTCTGCTGGCAGAGAGCAGATTCAGGCACAGGAGCAGTGCAAAAGCCTGAGAGGCCCTTTTTTCCCCCATGGCAATCATCCACCACAGCACAAAGTGGGGGTGAAACTCTTCCCTCATGATCCAGTAACATTTGACAGCAGCCTGTGCTGTGACTGGACTCCACGGAGACCTGAGAACAGAAGACCGCAGCAAATACACTACAAACATGTTCAAATAAACATGGTCCTCACTCTAAAATGTACAAATGATCAAGGCTTTTATGGCATTCGGGCTTTTTAGTTTAGTTTTAGTATCTCTAAAATGGGTGCCTTGATGCTTTCCCTGCTGTGGGGAGGTAGGAGGAGCCCAAATGGTGTTTCCCTTTGCTTTTGCCTGCCCATAGTAAGTTTCTCAGGAACTGAGCAAAACAAGTGTCCTCTGGCTGGCTGGTTTGAGGCCGCCGAGCAAGTAATTTGCTTGGGAAATGTGTTTGTCACATGGGAGAACCTTCTGCTTTCACATGAGGTCAGAGAGAAGGAAGAGCAGGTCCCTGGTGCACTGCTTCATGACGACTCAGAGAATCTGGAGGTGGAGGAATAAAGGGGTAGGGATTTCTCATTCGGAACAGATTAAAAATCCTGTACCGAAAAATAATCTGTATTTATAGACGTACCCCACAACACAAGGATCATGTGACTTCATTCAAGGGTGGGAAATGTAGGAACATCAATATCTTGGGTTTAGGTTTGATTATTCTGCTTTTAGTGGGAAATTCAGTTTATTTAACTTCTGACATATATATGTGAGCTAGTCAGACTGAGCTCCCTTTACAGTCAATGGAAAGAAATGAGCATTTCCAAGCCATCATTCACCTGATCTATTGTAAAAGATTTCCACAGGCTGAGACAAATTGAACTTTTGCTGTCTTTTACCAGTGGTGATTGTTCTTTAATCCTCACGAGGTAAAACATTTGATAGACCTGTAGTGAATCTCCAATAAATGCAGCCTCCTAGAAAGTATCTCCATAAAGGTAAGATAATTTTTACTTTATTAGAGAGATTCTTTCACAAAGCAACACTTTGTAGATAATCTCTTGAACATCCTGAATATCCTGCACCACAAATTAGCACTAAAGGAACCTGCTGACACGGTCATAAGTCAATAAATGAGATCTACACTTGGATATTGCACCCAAATCCCCATCCACATTGCTATCATTGCCCAGAAGCAGTGCAGGAGCAGAGAACTCTGACTACCAAAGTGACTGAATGTGTTTGCCTCTCAACCTCCTATTCCCTCCCTCCCCAAAGTCTGACTTGACACATATCTGAATTTCAGAAAGCTGAGATGGCATCGCAACCCATGTATCACAAGATGGTGAGGATGCTTTTGCTGGGTCACATACACCCTAAGAGGGCTCCTTTGAAGAAGGTGCAATTGAGACAAAAACAGAGCCTGGGAGAGCTGCCTTACATACCCCAGCTGTCAGCAGACCAGAGCATCCATTGACCAGCTCTACCTGCATGGCACATCCTGGGATGGGAGAGACACCACCACTCTGCATTATAAATACATGAAGCAAAGGTGGACAGGGACAGAGCCAGCTGGGAGCTTCATGTTAAAACACACAGGACCCGGCAGGTCTGAGGACTGCAGCTGATGGTTTCAGGGAGGAGTTGTGTTTAATGTATCTGAGCTGGAAGGACAGGTTAGTCATGCATATGGCCTAAAGCAAGGAAGAAACAGAGATGAAAGGTGGGGAATCCCCCACTAAAGAAAACCCCAAACTTCACTTTGGGATGGGCAGCTTGCTCTGGTGTAGGGAGAAGTACACAAACAACTGAACATCCGTGAATGCCATATTTACCTTTCTTCCCATAACAGAAGTGCATACATGTTTTCATTTCCCACTTAACTGGGGGAGTGGGGGCTCACATCTGATACAGCCTAATGCAGAGGTGAGTATAGCTATGGCAAACAGCCTTTTCTCTGTTATCCTCACTGTTTCCATGTTTCCATGTGTATGTGCAGGGCACATCCCACGTATTTGTGTCCTGAGAAGTCAGGGGAGCTGCTCACAAGCTGAGCAGATGGCACACAGCCTATAAGGCATGTATAATAACTGATTGGCTGAATGATGTTAAACAGTAAATATTGTTAATATTCATACTGAATAGGCCACAGACTCATGGGAAGTTTGAAGGTCACTGGTGACCTGCTGGTCCAGCCATTTGGAAACCACTCATGTAGGAGTCCTCCCCAGGCAATAGTGGGAGAAGTTGTCTGTCCTTTCACAGAATCACAGAATGGTTGGGGTTGGAAGGGACCTCTGGAGATCATCTAGTCCAATCCACCTGCTAAAGCAGGTTCACCTAGAGTATATTGCACAGGAATGTGTCCAGGAGGGTCTTGAATGTGTCCAGAGAAGGAGACTTCACAACCTCTCTGGGCAGCCTGTTTCAGTGCTCTGGCACCCTTTGTGGGAGAGAACAAACAGGGCTATCATCACCTAAGTGATCTGAAATGGAGGTGAGTTCAACTACACCAAAGCAGATCTCTGGCTTTAACTGTCATGTAAAGTAATCTTAATTTCCATTTTGAACACACAAGCAAGGGAACAGGCACACTGTCACCTGTGGTACTTTTCTGTATCCTTTCTCTTACCCAGCACTGCACAGAAGACTGTCTTGAGATCATGAAACTGCTGACCGTGCCTTGGAGTAATCATCTGACACAGGATAGTAGGTACTAGGCGGCTTATATACAATAATATGCCACTTAGAAAAAACTTATTTGTCAACTTATATCACTGACATAGGATGGCCACGCTCTTAGTAATGTTTTGTTTTCTACATGTTAGGTAGACAGACAAGCCAAGAAGAGTTGAAGAGTTTGTGCTGGCTCTGTAGTGAAGACCTGTCCTACTCACACAGGAACACTGTTCCAGTCACAGAGGATCAGGAAAACCAACTACAGGCTCCCTGAACTTCTGTATGAAGCAATCACAGTTACACAACTCATAATTGAGTTTACTGCACTTAATTCTCTGTTCTTTATTACAGTGTTGACTAATGAAGTCTTACTTTAGAATAAAACCCTGCTTCTGGTAACATTGGGGTGTTAACATAATTACTCATTGTCTGTGTGTTGTGCTTGTGCCAATGCTAAAGAGCAGATGTTAATAGTGAAATCTGAAGAGTTTATTATACGTAAAAATAATTAGCTTCCTGTTCTGTAGGAACACGTTTGTTATTCACCAGACTAATTAGAACACCAGTCAGTCTTGTGTCATGTTGTAACCAGATCTCCGAAATGTTATTTTTTAGGGTTCGAAGGCCTGACAATGAGGCAACTCATCTGGATATCATATGAAAAGCTTGACTGCTTTCATTTATCTCTGTACCACCTTATTTACTGAAGTGTTATCATACAGCTAAGATGATGCGATAATTATTTTTGTCTTTGTTCCTGTTACATGCTATAATTATAACAACATTTTATTTTTATTTCTGTAGGGTCTACAAGCTCCTGTGCACACAGGGAAATTCTAAAATCCAGGGAAACTTGAAGCTGAATTCAAAAGCAACAAAAGCAGATAGAGTCCACTTTAGAAAAGAGAAGAATCAGTTGTAGAGACATGAGGGAGATCAAATAGAATGACCAAGCGCCTGAGAAGAGACATGATAACTGTTTTCAAGCACATGAAAGATTGCTGCAAATACCAAAGGAATTAATCTTCCTTTCAGTATTTGTGCTAGATAGGACAAGATTAAAACTACAACAATGATGATTTCATTGAAAAATGAGGAAAAAAACTTTCTAATTCAAAGGACAGTAAGCCGTGGAATAGACTTTCTGGGAAGGCTGTAGATATCGTTTTCTCCGAGCAGATTAGACATTTGCTATCCTTCTGGCTGCTGCTGTGGGATAAGATTAGATGACTCCTGAAGGTTCCTTCTGCTTTATGACTGTATGGGACAGCTGGTCAGGCTGTCAAGGCAGTGAAAGAGACATATTCTGAGGTGATGGGTGAGGGTTAGAAGAACAGTAGGGTTGTCTTGGGTCAATGGCACAGGACCTGGCAGGACGCTGTAGTCATGACCAGTCAGGAGAGCTTTGGTGAGAGCAAAGGCCCAAAGGACCTACTATAGGACTGGATTTGGGGCTGGAGGGGCGTTCTAAAACACAGTTTTAAAGAATCTGTGTTGTAAAATAACTTGAGTCCACAGGCTATGTTTGAAAAGCAGGTCTTTATCTGACTATGGTGCACTGCAAACACACAAAAGGAAGCTAGTCACTGCCAGAGGTGGGTCCACATCCAATTTCTTCAGTACCAGGCTGTTGAGAGCCAATCATGCTCATACAAAACTTTATCTGGAAAGCACAATGGTTAATAGATAATGGTGACTTCTTTTTCTAACCATCTCCCTGCTCACACAGGAATTTTTATAGTTGGCAAGTAAAAGCTGAGCCTAAAATACCCAAAGTAGGCTCTATCACTAAAAAACATGCCATACAAAGTATGGAGGAGGGGAGTGGGGCCAGACACACAGATATTTTGACATGTAGTCCAGTCTCCAGAGAGCCGTCATCTGCTGGGCTGAAACACCACCAAATCTTTTACTACATCTACTCAGAAAGGCAGGCCAAAAGAGCAGGGATCAGTTCATATGAATATCTCCTCAGGTCTGTGTTGTGCAATGCTGGTTTCTGTTCCTCTTCGAGCAATAACAAGCTGCAACTGCTGCTTCAGGGATTCTACAAAGGGTGCAGTTTATGTAATATCCATTTAGAAATGACAAAGCTTTCTTTTCTGGGCCTTTTATGTAGTAGTCCACCCACATGCAGGTGTTGCACACAAATGATGTATCACCCGGGGGCTGAGACTTGCTGCAGAAATTGATAGTAAGACGTTGTTATTCTAATTATGTGGCCGTCTTCCTTAATTAAAGCTATGCCACAGGTCATTTACCCTGGTGCAGAGTCCACGAACATTAATCCTGGCAGTGTTTTGGAATCAGAGAGTTCTCATTAGCATAGGATTGGCTGTGAGGGAAGTATAATCATCTGAAACCCTTTACAAAGGAATGTAAATTAGCATCCATGCCTCCCATGTACTATTGACATAGTGAATTATTTTACTGACTAGAAATGAAAATGAACACGGAGCAATGACATTCATATTTGCAGCTCAGGCTATACTCTGTTTGCAGTGGGGATTTGTGTGTGTGTGTCTCTATCCACAGCCAGAAACTCCAATTATCATCTCTCATGGCTCACCAGCTCTCGAAGCTCATGCTCCTCCCCGTGCAAAGCGCTGCAATCTGTTTACACTGAAGTAATGACTGAGAATGAAAAATAGACTTCATAATGCCTTATTAATCTTGGTGTGCTTCCCTCAGAAGCATGGAGCCCCATATTAGGAGTGGATTTAGTTTTGGAGCAGCTTCTGAATTCACTTTTAATAACAGGGATAACTCTCCAACTTGTCTAATCAAGCAATGTTTGAACTTTGGTCACAAACCATGCTTCAAGATAGATCTTTGGTTTTGCAAAGATTGAAAAAGGCCTCAAGAAGATAAAAAATGGATGTTTTTTATCAAGTACCACTGATTCCACCCATCATCATAAACATCACCCTCAGCTAATCACAAACAGTTCTTCCAAGGAGACGAGCTAACAGTAATTGCCCATACTAGAGCTGAAGAAAAGGACACCACACCCAGGAACAGAAGCCAGATGTTCTGACCACTGGTTCCCTATTCCATCTATTCCACGTCATTATTTTTAAATTACATTATTACAGTAGCATAGAAATAATAGATGCAGTTTTACAATATAAATTGTTCTTCTAAACAGTTGAGTTCTTCTTTACTTGGAATAATTACTTCCCTGGCATAATTTCCAACCTGTTCAAAAGCCAAGCAATGGTCATGGCTAATAGCCAACCATTGGCAACAATACCATGGCTATAATTTTGGAAATTCATTTTCAGAAAAAAAGACTTATGCTCCTGATAGTAAAATACAGTCAAGACATTGAGCTGTGATATAAATTAGCATAATATTTCTCTAGCATGTCTCAGAAAGCTGTATTATTCTACACAGATGTAGTCAGAGTAGTTCTTTTTAAAGTGGAAAAAGTCAGGGAGTGGCAGGATAAGTCCTATTTTCCTCAGAGTCAAAGAGACTGGTTCTAAGGTGTGACCCTTCTGGCAGTATTTACTGGAAGAAGGAAAAAAATAAACAACTAAAGAATAGGAAACTGTATATTGAAAAGGAGCAAAAATAGCTACTGATCTTAAGGGCTGCATTTAGACTAGGATAAAGCAGCCTTCAGTAAAGCAATTTCATTTCTATTTAATTTATATTACAATATTGATAGGATTATCAGTAGCACACTATCCAAGTAGTTACACAGAAGTGTACTCACAGTACCACACAGAAGTGTTATTACCAACAACATAATTTTACAGATGAAGAAATGGAAGTCCAAATTCTCAAAGCTATTAAAGGACACTGATAAGGTATCTTGACAAAGTGACTTTCTTTATGGTGGGTCAGGAAATCAAATTCAGGTTTCTTACTCTCTCAGCAGCACCCAGATAACTGGTCCAAGGTCTGCTTTCAGTGGGATGGTTTTGCTTTTGTTACAATATAAAATAATTTTAACCAAGACCATATGGTGTTACTGAGTCCTATCCTGTACGATTTAAGAACTGTTCAACCTCACTTCCACTCTGAGGAAAGAGACATGTATTTTTTTGAATATTCAAAGTGACCTTGTATCTGTGTGTGTGTGTTTCCTAACAGCTCACAACTAATTTCTTTTCCTGGTTGTATCTCCAGTTTTAGCAGACATTTGCTTCTGGTTGCCAGTCATCACACAGTTATTCAAAACCAGCATATTGGCATCAGAATGATGTGATCTTCAGGATGATAGAACAATGAAGGTTGTGGACACTTCCACAGAGCATCTGAATGACATGATAGAAGGCCTGGAGCTGACAAAAAGGCTCCTTACTCAGCCAGTAATTGAATGTATTTTGCATCCCTTGGTTCGAATAAATTTGTTTTCTGGTTTTCTTTGCAGGGGGTGGGGGGAGGTGGACAGAGGGAGCAGGGGGGATGGACAACAAACAAACAAACAAAACCAAGCACAAATAAACCAACGAGCAACCTTGGGACATTAGTTAACAAAAAATGAAAACTGGGCCATAGAGCAGTTTTTGGAGGCAAAAATTCAAACACTCCTCACTGATGTCCATAATTGAACTTTTACTCCTGAATAGACATCAAAAAAATTGGAAGTCATGTTTTGTCCAAACAATGTGAAAGCAAAGGAAGGAATCCCATTGATTTTAATAGCCTACTAATGTGGCTTGGGTAGGCAGCAGTTGCTGGTTTTAGTCTATGAAATTAACAAATATGGCAAAGTTGTTGCAGCAACACCTTTGGCAAAGGGGAGCACCTAAGTCAATCAAACATGCAAAAGTCCATAGGACAAGAGGTAATTTATCAGATGGGACTGAGAGAGGTGTCCGATGTCATTGCATGTCCATTCCCTATTATCTTCGAGAGGTCATGGTAATCAGGGAAGGTTCTTGATGATTGGAAAAAGGCAAATGTCACAAAAGTGTTATTGAAGAAAGTCAAGAAGGAGGATCCAGGGAGTTACAAGCCAGCAGGTCTCATCTTTCAGTCCCTGGAAAGGTTATGGAGAACGTTGCACAACATACAAAGGACACGAGGGTGATTTGGAATATGCAGCATGGATTTACCAAGGGCAGATCATGCCTCATCCTGATTTTCCCCTGTGATGAGATGATTGGCTCAGCAGATAATGGGAAACCAGCAGATGTTGACTTTAGGAAGACTTTTAACACAGTCTCCCATAGTATCCTTTCAGCCAAATTGGTCAGATATTGGCTGCATGAGTGGACAATAAGGGGGCTAAAATTTGGCTGGACCTTCGGGTTCAAAGTCTTGTGAAGAACAGTACAAAGTCCAATTGGCAGCCAGGTCATGGAACAATGGTGCCTCTCTGGGGTAGACAGCATTGTTTAATCAATGATCTGAATGACAGGATGGAGTGCAGTCTCAGTAAATTCATGGATGATACCAAATTAGGGAGAGCAGTTGATAAACTGAAGGCCAGGGCTGCTGTTTGGAAGGAGAACAGCAGGCTGGAGAAATAAGCTGAGAAGAACCACAAGCTTCAACAAAGGTGAAAGCAAAGTGGTGCATCTGGGACAGAGTAACTCCATGCACCAGTATAGGCTGAGAGTCAGCTGGATGGAAAGCAACTTTGCATAAAAGGATTTGGCCTATTTGTTGGAGCACAGGCTGAATATGAGCCAACAGTGTGCCCTTTCTGCAGAGAGGGACAGCCACATATTGGACTCTGTCAAGAAAGCCAGCAGCTCAGTGGCAGTGACCACGGCCCTCTGCTCAGAACCTGGGGCGACAACATCTAGAGAATCGTCTCCGGTTTTGGACATATGAGAATGAGCACAGAGGAGGGCGACTAACATGGTCTGGGGCTAGAGCACATCACATACGAGAAAAGGCTGAGATTTGTTGAGGAGAAATTATCGTTATGTCTGACTACAACTACCTAAGCAGAAGGTATAAAGACTTTCTTCTCAGAGCTGCACAAAACCAGGCAAAGGACACACTGCAACATGTTACATTCAGACTATATGTCAGGAAAAAAAAAACATTCTGAGGATGGTAAAATATTGGCATCGGTGTCCCAAAGAAGCTGTGGTATCTTCACCTTTTGAGATACTCAGAACTTGACTGGACACAGCTCTGAGCAACCTGATGTAGCTGGTGCTGCTTTGAGGAGTGGGTTGGCCTAGATGATCTGGTGAGATCACTTTCAACATAAATTATGCCATGGTCGTGCAAATCCAGGTGAGCCCAATGACTTGCATTGGACTTTTGAGAAGACAGCAAGTCCTAATCTGAAAATTTAAGAAGACAGAAAATCCATTTCTGCTATTACTGCCCAGTCTCAGCCACAGTGCTAGAAGTGAGCTCTTCTTCTCTGTCTCAAATTGCCTTCTCAGTTGTGTATGTGAAATAAACAATGACTTTGCAGAAATCAGAGAAAAACAATTCTTTCTTTATTTACATAAAACCCTGTCAAAAAGTAGATGTTCATATTAGTGTGCTTTAGTAGATATGCCGTCTATACTCTCACTGATTTGTAGTGCTTGTCATTACCTTCTGGGAGGGTCCTTAGAATGTATCCACCTTTTTATAAAGTGCTGGCACAGCCCTTAACACAGCCTCAGCTGGACCCTCCAGCCATGGCAGAAACACAAATGTGAAGAAAACCTAAAAAAACACAGTACACCCAAAGGGCTTTTCCTCTCCCAGGTAATTTTGGTCAGACAGCTAGGTCATTCCCTTGCCCTCTATTTTCAGCTGAGAAGAAGCCCTTGAGATGCAGGATACAAGGGCAGAAAGGACAAATGTGTCATGTACATTACCAGTAACCTGCTTGGGTATGGGAGGTGATTCCACACCTTCCCCATGGAGAGCTGAAGCATGAGGAGGGCAGGGAGCCTTGGGGTGGATGCAGCTGGCTGTGTCTCCTCAGCTCTTGCATCCCTGTGCAAGCGGCAGCCAGTTGCTGTTTTCATACCAGCACCATGGCACGCAAGTGCTTTGCTCCTTGTTTTCATATTGCTCAGACCACACAGGAAAAAAGGCAGCTGTTTTCCTAAACAAAGTGTTCTGGGGCTGCATCTACATTGTTCATTCATTTTTTTTGTCCTTTCTACCACCGCCTTCATCCTCCACCCAGCAAGCCAGGGCAGGAGAGGGGTGCCGGGAGGCACAATGCTATTCCAGAGACAGTCTGGTGCATCACAGGGAGGATGCCCTGGCTGGGACATCAAGCACAAGGCTGGTCAAAAGATAGACAAGGCTTCATTCGGCCTTTCTGACAGTGAAAAACAAGGAGCACAGCTGGTGGGTCTGCTTCTGCCACAGAAAGGAAAGAGTGGGTTGTCACTGATCCTGGGAGCCCCATGGGGCATGAGGGGCTGTATGGGGAGAGGCTGCCTCTTCTTCCAGGTGCAAACACAGGCCTCACCACCACAGCCTTGGCCTTGGCCACAATGGGCCACCTGGCTCTGCAGACTTGGCAAAGAGGTGATGGGCCATTTTGCAGGTCTGTCTCTCAGCTCCCCTTGGCAGCTGCCTGGTTTGCCTGCACCTTACAAAGACTGCAGAAGAAAATGTCCAGGACTGAGAGGGAAGGCGTCCAAACCCGAGCTGACACAGCTCTTTTAGGCTTGGCAGGACAACTGTCAGGGAGCAGCCCTTCTGGATTCAAAGCCAGTGAAAGGATGGGACTGGCAGAAGGACTCTCTGCTGCCTGTATTTATTTAAAGAAGCCTTGTTTATTGTGCCACCAAGTTTTGGGGCAAAGGCATTTGAGGGAAAAGGGCAGAGCTACAAGAATTTTACTCTGGTTTGGGGAGGAGAGGGAAAGCAGGCCACAATCTCTTTCTTTCTTTTTATTTTTTTTCCTTAAAATATATATGACAGAGAAAATAATATACATTTTTATACAGCATGGTTGTGCAGCCATGGAGTCCCATAAATGCCGGTGGGATATCCATCCAGCTTGTGACTGCTGGGGTCAGCCTTGCCCAGTTTAGCTTGCTGAAACAGAGAGCAACAACAATGAAAACACTGAAGTTGATCTTCATGCAAGGTCCCCACAGATTATGTAGGGCTACTGACTTCAGTGGGATTTAGGTAGCCTACATAACTTCAGGAAGCTGGGCTTGAGGATCTCTGCAGATGCTGTAGCTCTGTGTCTCTCCTCCAAACACTGTGTCTAACTTAAAGCTATTGATTACTGGTGTGTGTTTGTGTCGTATATCAAGTCATCCAGCAACAAAAAATACACAATCCTCAGGCTTTTTCTAGCTCTGGCTGTCAACCACAAATCTATCTTCTTCAAATATATGTAAACTAGAACCATTTTGTTACAAAAGGACTGTAAACCCTCCCCACTCTCGCTTGAAGCACTTAACAATACTTGATTTAAAAATGCACCAGTGCTGAGCTAGACTGCAGGAGCAAGTCTGCTCTCCAAAATGGCAAAGCGTCATGCCCGACTAACTTCCCCAAAACACACACAGAAATGAGGATAGAAACTGCAGTTCTGGGCTGAAAAAGGTAGAGGAGGGAAGTGGCTCTACCAAGCAAAACAGACAGAGTGGCCACATGGAAACTGGTAGGCCTGGGAGACTTCCAGTTCCTGAAGCTTGAGGCACATATCGTGACCAGGGTGAGATGGAGATGCTTGCCTGCAGTCATTCCCATCACCTTGGTCTCCTCTGGAAAGGAGATGTGGCATCCTGCAGGTGGGTCCCTAGTCTGCACGAATGGGGAGACAGGACACCAGCATGTCTTTCTACACAGCCCCAGAGCAGCCACAGCTGTGCCCAAATCAAGACTAGGAGCACTTTTGGGATGATGCACTGTCGAAAAAATCAAGGAACTGAACTAACGGAAAGTGCACATCCCATTTCTGTTTGACAGGGTTTGAAATGTTTCCTTTTTTTTACAGATTTATTTTTATATCCTTCATAGGAATTACTCAATTAGCTTAAAAACATAACTGCTAATGAGCAAATATCCAGATTTCCAGGTAAAGAAATGGTCATAATTTTCAGAAAGTGAAAAGAGACACAATTTAGATTATCAACCTGTACAAAGACATTTGCTGGAAACATTGCTCAGAACATGGCGAACAACATACACTGAATTATTTTAAAGTTGAAAACTTTTGCTGCTGTTTTATTCCCCATCCTCCCTAGCCCTCCCCCCCGCCACCCCCCCCCCCCCCAAGAAAAAAAAAAGGAAAATAAAAAGGAAAAGGCAAAAAAACCCACGGGGTTGCTGAGAACATTTTAATATTGAATCATTTGAACATCTGGAGGCACAAATGTCGTTTCAGAAACAAAAACAAGCCAGTAAAGGGAAAAATAATAATAATAAATAAATAAATAAATACATACATACGTACATACATACATAAATACCACTTCCTACCAAGTCAAAATTCTATAAATGGTGAAAAACTCCTTGGCAGTTGGCATCTTGTTTGGACGCAGCCCCAGCTGGCGTAGCAGCGTTTTGAGTTATCAGCTCACCCTTCACAAGCACCGGCGAAGCAAACACTTGCGTTTCGTAGACTTGCGTGCAAAGCCCCTTGACCTTTGAGGCTGAGCTTTAGGGGGAAAACGCTCTTTTCGTGTGTTTATGTGACCCCAAACCGACGTGTGGGGCCACCTGTCCTCCCGCTCGGAGCAGCCCTGTGGTGGTCCCCGGGGGGATGCGGGTGGGGTGCCGGGGGGCGCGGGTGGGGTCCCCGGGCGGGCCCCGCGTCTCCGGGCGGACGGTGCCGCTCAGTGGTACCGCGCCGGCACTGCAGGCTCCGCGGGGGGAAGCCGGCCCTGGCAGCCTCCCCGGCTCCGGACAAAGGCAACGGGGAAAGGCTGGGAGGTGAAATGATGGTTGCTGTCTCCGGACCGGGGTTTCAGCGTGGCCGGGCTCAGCGCAGTCTCGCAAGGTGCCAAGGGGTGATCAGGGCCGGAGTGGGTTTCGTTTCTTACAATTGGAGCTCAGCAAGATGGGTCCCAAGCTGAGACTGCAACATCCGGAAATCCAGGCTTGAAACGGCTCATTGTGGCACCTTGTGAGTCAACAAAAAAATACCTTCCAGAGTACTGAGGATCCCATGTTACAGAGGATCCCAGGTGACTAAGAGCCGGGTGAAATGAAAACTCCTCTCCTTTTTTTCTCTTGCCGGATGATATAAGGATTTGGAATGAGGATGTTTATAAGAAGCCTTGTTTTTATTAACCAGGGACTAGCAGACCCTTATGTTGTTCTGCAGCTGGTATTTACAGCGGATATTTAAGGAGGTGTTTCAGTAAGAGTCCGAGAGGGGCTGGAGGCAGCAGGATGCAGTTGAAGGCCCTTTTTCTAGCTTACCCAGAGGACTGGAGCAGACAAGTCCCCCCCTCAGTCTCTTGTGTCCCTCACCTGCCTTCACGGTGTCCCCTCTGTGGTTTTGACATACTGGAGCAGTGCCTAGCACAGAGGGACATCCAGCTAGGCGCTGCCATCATGCAGATGATAATAGGAATAACGCTAACAGATGGCAGGTCTGAAGGGGAGCCGCTGCCACCGATGCAGGCTGGCGGACAAGCATTCCTGCTCTGGCAGCTGGAACAACGGTAGCGCAAATGAAACATGAACAATTTCCTCCCTGCCAGCAAACAAAATAGCTCCAGGGAGAACCCAGGGAGAATAATTGTCAGCCTTCTCTAGGTATCATGGGAACAGAGGCCATTCAGTAATCCCGGAGTAAACAACAGCTTCTTATTTTTAATACAGAATAAAACCTCAAGAATCTAAGAGTGGGTACTGTACAATTGCTGAATTAAATGCTCCAGTGCCCACCCCCTCCTGACCTTTCACTGAAAATCATTGAAGTGAGGCACAAAGGAGTTTTACTGTAAATGAAAAGGGCTCATAAGAGAGGGTGAATCTCTTGTCACAGAATGATGCCGATATGACAAATGCTTCACATTCTTCCTGCTCCCTTCTTTGCAGAAGAAGCTGATCATTAGAGCAGTGAAATCCCTCCCAGCTCCATCCTCTCTCTTGGGATTCTGCCAGGTCTCTCTGTCTTCATATGGGGTTTTTTTGTTTGTTTTGTTGTTTGTTTGTTTTGTTTTTTCTTTTAACTATGGTTAAAATATGCTGCAGCTTTATCACATGTAGTACAGGCCTGCCAGCATGCCCCTAGAAACTTTTGGTAGCAGCAAGCAGGGTTGATAATGACATTCACAACAATGTATGGGTTATCTCTGCTGATATCCAAAGAGCTAGACCAACGTAGAAGCCTTGTAAACCTCAGTGAAGTCAAAATCCTGTAGATACCTGTGGGTAGTTCATAATAATATACCCATGACTGGTGCTATTTAGTTCAAAGGGACCATTCCTCACAGAGTGAACTGTGTCAGACAGGCAGAATAGCTGTACTCAGCTACAGCAAGTCTGTCACACTCAGGCTTTCCAACAGCAGCTGATTATGGATACATAGGCAATAATTTAAAAAATGGGTAGACATACCTCCCTGGTGTGGTTTTCCAGTAACATCCTATGCCACTGGCACAATACCTGGCTTTTTGTTTCCTAATACAGGGAATGTACTTTCACCTTCTGAGGAATTCGTCAGATACTCCTCATCCCAGCAGGCACCAGGACTCCCCCTAAGCAGGAGTCTCAACCTGGGCCACAGGCTTTATGCCATGGGCTCCAATTCATCCATACTTGCAGATAAGCCTGTTTAAGAGGTTTCTCTGAAAAAAGGGTTTATATACGGATAGTACATGCTAACCAGCTTTTCCTATCTGCAGTAACCCACTGAGCAATATGCCTCTGGTTCTGGTACAAGGAAACTGATGAATACAAAACTGCCATGAACATAAACACTGTAATGAACACAGCTGTTGTTGGGATTTGTTTTGTCTTGTTTTGTTTTGTTTTCTTAAAAGAAAGATATTTCTCTATCCAGTGCTTGGAGAGCAATGAGTTTTCATACTCCACATCTTGGCACAGGCACAGACCAAGAGAAGTTAATGAGGGGCCTGCTCAGCCCTTATCATGCATTTTCCTTTTTCTTCCTGAGGCCTCGCTCGCCCTTGCCTCTGCCAGTAAAACCTGCTCTCATTTCCCCAGAAATAACACAGGTAGGAAGCATGTTTTCCTCCACAAGATTACTCGCAGCCAGGAGCCCTACTCCAAAATTACTTCTTCAGTCAGTATCTCTCATCCAGGCTCAGCAGTGGAAAAAAAATGAGTGGGAGACATGAAACACAGGTGATCTCCCTAAACCCCCTTTTCCCCTCAATCTGATTCAGGGGGGAAGAAAAAAATTCTGCACATTTCTGTAGCAGTAAATAATAACTAGAAAGCCTGTGGTATTTATTAGAGGAAGACCTTAATACATTTTGCCAGGAAGGTTGTTTGAGCACTGTTGCAGCTTCATAAACCTTCATTTCTCTACGCAAGGCCTTGCAACTGCTAAGGTCTTAGAAGAGAGCAGAGAGATGGGGAAAGGGTATGTTGTGAGCAGCAGGCAGGCTGGCCAGGATTTTGGCACATCTCCTCCCTGCGATGGGGAGGATTTGGTTTCCATAGCAGCAACGGCATGATGTTCTCCCCACCTCAGTCCCACACTCCCTCTTTCTCCCCAGGACTTATATTCCACAGTTACACAGGAGAGTTATATTTCACCCCAAGGCTTCCATTTTCCTGCTGCACAGTTTTGCTGTGCTCTGGCAGCTCTGCCTTTTGCCAGCAGCTGGTTTGGGGAGCGAGGGGGGGCACCCTGGGGATGCCGCGCAAGCGTCGCTCTCGCTTCCCTCTCCCTTTCCCTCTCCCTCTGCACACTGCTTCATAAAAGACACAGTGTTCCCTGTCCCCAGCTGACTCGTCTTCGCCAAGGTCCCCCTTTTTCCTCACTTGTCTGCAGCGATCAGCTCACGCATGCCTGGCTTTCCATAACAGAGCGGAGCTGTGTGCAAGTGCCAGGTGCCCGCACAAAGCCAGAGAGCTGCCCGCGGAGGAAATGTCAATACAGGAACCCCAGACTACCTACAAAAGCCCTACGTACTTGCATATACCCCTTTTCATTTTACCCACATGAAATGTAGGGATTCTGTTGTTTCTCTTGTTGCAGGGAAGGTCTTTTTTTTTTTTTTTTTTTTTTTCCTAGCACAAAAGAAAGGAAAATATGCTCAGAAATAAGCTGGTGTAACTGCAAACCACATCAACTATTC
The DNA here is from genome assembly GCF_964273445.1 of Streptopelia decaocto. Lineage (NCBI taxonomy): Eukaryota > Metazoa > Chordata > Aves > Columbiformes > Columbidae > Streptopelia > Streptopelia decaocto. The sequence continues at coordinate 180,352,829 of NC_138663.1, read as the reverse complement.
TGGGGACTCGTGGGAGGATCTGGAAAGCAAAGCCAATTCATTTTTGCAGCTGATCTGGTCTTCAAAACAAGCGCTCCTTTAGTTTTACACATTTGACATTTGTTTGTTTCAGAACCACAAGACCAAACTCTGTTCTTATTAATACCATAAAATGCTTCCTTCTACAGCATAGAGTCCACACAGAGAAGAGGCCATATTCTCCCTGATTTTGGCAGGTTTCCCAAGACACGGGTGGATGGTATGTTGTGCACGTGTGCCAATGCTGCCTGTGCTCTGGGAGACCCCAACTCACATATTTGGGGCAGGAGCACCCCAAGGGGTCCTGCTGGTGGATGGAGCTGGGGCTCAGCACCACGTGGATGTGGTTCCCAGCCCTTAGATCACAGCTGATGCTGGTCCTACCAGCACAGAGGTTGCCAGGCTGAGTTAAGGCTGCTTTTTGGTGCAGGATCACCATGTAGTGAGCAAAGTATACAGAGCATGGCACAGCACGGTGCCTTGGCCTCTCATGGCCCATCCACCAGTGGGAAGTTTGGCACCCACCCACACTTGAATTCTGGTTGAGGCTATTCTCATTGCTCCTAGTGGTTTGCTCCAGCACCTAGGGCAAGTTAGCTTCTCTTCACCTAGGAGAAAGAGAGTTCACTTATTGGCATAAATATGTTATTTGCACCACTCAGAGGTGTTACTTGTAGTCACTAATGTTTCTAAGCACCTTGAGAGAAGCGGTTTTATCACTACTTTTAGTAATACCATTGAACTGATGTGGTGGAAGAGCCTCAAAGGCTGCATTCACGAATCAAGACCTCCTTGTGGTGAGCAATGCTGAGGTAAATTTGACCACAAAAATCCCATTAATTTCCATATGTCACTGAATTCTCCAGTTGTCTTGGAAGAGCCTTTTGCTAGAGCACAACATCTGTTCTGGCTCAGAAGGATGGTAGTAAACGTCACATCTTAATTAAAACTGCAGTGGTGGGAGACATCCCAGTACCTCCTAGGAGAAAAAAAAAAAAAAAAAAAAAAAAAAGATCTTAATGGCTTTGTTCCCAGCTGCTGACAAGAAATGTCTGTTACTGTCATTGCCTTAGTGAATTCCGAGTCTCCATTTGTCAGTGTCAAAACAGAGTCCAGAGGAAAGGCAATAAAAGGTTTCTGTCCCCTCTTGGCAGAGTTATCCCTTGACTGCAGAAAATAACCTTACCCTTCATAACCAGCTTGGTGAGAAAGTCCCTCTAGTCAGCATTTCAGACGTAACAGTTGTGGGTCACACATTCAGCTTGGTATCTGTTAGATGCTTACACTCTACCTTTCTTTTCACTACAATGGAAATATCTCTGTTTTTAAGCCATGCACAAATCAGGGTTATCCTTCTACATTAGGTATTGCTTTCTCAGTCAGGCTCATATATTGACAGTGATGTAAATATTTCTCATTCTCAGTTTCCCTCGCTTGCAGACCTTGCAGCAGGACTGACATAGTTATCTCACTCGAATATGAATTCAACAACTTCAAGAACCTGTTTTCAGCATTTGACCCTTACTTGGGCACTTTGAGTTTCCAAAAAAAGTAGAGTTTCTTATGAGCTCTATTTTAAAACTTTTTTTTTTTTTTAATGAAACTGAAACCTAACTGGAAACTCCCCAGATGATGCACTAGCTCACTCACATTGTTAAAACACCAGTTTTAGCTGAATTCATTCAATAAAAGAACATTTGCAGAGCCCTTCAGGGTCTATCATGATATAGATGTAAAAAATGAGTATTCAGCATCTGTGAGAATATGATTTTCACTGGGCATCTGATGAAGACTTCCCACCAAGTTCCTCTGAGACCATGCAGCCCGTGAGTTCTGGATCCTCATTGCCAAATCATCTTTTCAGGAGGTAACATAGCTATTGTTATTGTTATTCTTATTCAAAAGCACTTGTCTGTCATGTAGGTGCCCACAGGTGGCTTAGACGCCTTTTGTAGCCAATGGAAAGAAACAGGCCCTTAGAGGTACAACTCACCAGACATAAATAGCCTAGGATGAAAATGAGCAGTACTCAGCTTTTCTCTACTGACTACAAAGGAGATCTTCGTTGACTAAATCAAGTAGAAATATCAGTATTTCATCTGTCTGAAGTCAAGGAGTCACAGAATAATTTAAACTAGTCCAGCGCTCATCTGGTCCAACACTCCATTCAGAGCAGGGCTAACTTCAAAGTTAGATCAGGTTGGTCAGGGTCTTGTTCAGCCGAGTTTTGAGATATCAACAGCTGGCGATTTCACTGCCTATGTGGGCAACATCCATGCTGGGAAGGAAAAGAAAACAAACAAACAAACAAAACCACAAAACAAACAAACAAAACCACAAAACAAACAAACAAACAAACAAACACCTTTACATGCAATCAGAATTTCCCTTGATACAACTGCTAACTGCTGCTCCCGTCCCTTCGCTGTGCAGCATGAATGAGATCCTTTCACTTGAGGTTAGTCTGGCTCTGTCTTTCTCTATAATCCTCCATTAGGGAGGGTTATAAAGGCAGGAGTAAATCTCATCCTTGGTGCCCTGGTCATGGGGCAACAATAATCTGTGGATTCTTTAAAAACTCAGAAAACTCTAAGATGTCTCAGATTAAGTACTACACACTCAAATGCTTGGATTTTCCAGGAAAGTTTTTTCTCCATCAGAAAATTTATATTCAGTACTGGTGCTGAAGTGGGAAGATTTACACTAGGCCACTAATTTATTTTCTATTTTGGGTTCATCCTGCCTTTGATAGCTGAGCTGGATTTACACCTCTTGGTATAATCTGATGTTGGTACAAGCGTGTGTTTTGCTGTTGGAAGCAGAGCACAGAGGCCATCCCATAATCCAGGATATAGCTTTTTCCTTGTAGGTCTTTCAGTCTATATAAAGCACAGCATAACTGAGTACAAAGCAGATAGAAAGAGCACACAGGTCACAACTGCACAGCTATGTGACTGCAGTGAATCCTGTGAATGCATTTTAGGTTACAGCCCATTTTGATTCAATTTATTTTCTTCTTCTAACAGTGTTGTGATCTGGTTGCTCTTCTAAAGAAAACTAATAAACAAATATAAACAATGCAAAACTGTTCCTATTTTATCACTGTTTCTGTTAGGTAACTTAATATGATAGTACAGTAAATGAGCTCTATGAGATAAATACCAAAAAAAAGCTGATATTCTATTGATTTTTGTTTCATTACGGATGGTGTTGACATAAATGCTGACCATAATTAAGAGTTCATTCTGGAGCCATTGTGCCTTTCCTTCAGGCAAATGAATGATGACATAGCCTCATATTCGGGGAAGTCTAGAATTGCAAAAATGAAGTGGATAGAATTAATCAAAAATTCAGAAGCTTGGTGATTTGTGTCCTTGTGAAAGCCGAGGCAGATCATTTCATAGGGCTTTATTTTAAAAAGAAAATGGAGCTGCATAAATATGTAAATGAGACATCCGAGAATGAGCAAGTGGGAGAAATATTATTGCTATTTGTCTGGTTGGCCTGATATATATATATTAACAAAAACAAGCTCAGAGTGGTACATGGCTCTTGTGTGCATTTTTAAACATAGATGCATGTTGCAAGTGTGTGCCTATGCATGTAAATAAGCGATAAAAATATGGGTGGAAGCATATGCATTCAAATGAGTTGGCACCTCTATTCAAAGAACAGAGAAATTTGTATCTTCCACGATTTCTCTTTAAATTCCAAGAATCTTTCTTCCTGGACATGTCTGCATATTCTCAAGCACAAATTCTTCTGAGATACTGGGCACTTTCCACTTCATTGCTATGTTTCACATTTTCTGCCAATATTTCTGTTCTCCCTCTCTTCCCATGTGAGACTTTAGTATATTGATTTTATCATCATATTCTTCCACAACAGTACTAATGCTTGTTTTAATTCAGGATTAATTTTTTAGTATCAAGAAACTATGGTAATCACTGTGGAGTAGAGTTTGGCCTCTTGAAGATGTCCCCTTACAGAGAGATAAAATTTCACGTTTTCCAGGTGCAGCTCACAGATGACCCTTCAAAATCCAGATCTAGTTCCTAGTGTAGTGGCTTGAATAGTACTATCAGCGTCATCAGTGACAACTAGTAGCATCTAAGTTTATACCAGATATGCTGAAAAAATGATTAAAAAATACTAGATAATGGAGAATGAAGAGTGCAATGCACATCATTAAGGAAAGAAATAGCAAGAGAGAAGCTATAGGAGATTTCTTCATGATCACTTGCTGGAAAAAAAAAAAGATGACTCTGGAAATGTCAAGGAAATTTTAATCGACTGATGTGCTACAGTTTCTGGTAAGAAAAGATCAGAACCACTGGCTATGCTCAAGTGTGAATAAAATGTAATTGTTATTGACAGTTTTGCAAGCTAAAATGTGAAAACGAACATGTACAGGAACACTGTCCTACAGTATAGCTGATAAATCAGGGTAAGCTTTTATGAGAATATCATCTCTAATAGTCAGCGCAGTCTGTGAGTCATCCTGGATAACCTGTGAGGGTACAAGAGAGTGTTTAAAAGGGATCTTTTTTTGCAAGTGTCCAAGTTCTCTCCTTCTCCCATAGATCACCAGCCAAAGTCAGGAGGTGGCTTTCATCTGTTAATCCACACTTCATTTTGCAGCTTGCCCTTCTCTCATACTTTTACAAGTTCCTCATGACCATTAGTCTAATTAGGTCTCCCATGGGAAGTGATGAACTCCAATCTTCAGCCAACGCACCAAAAAACTTCCGAGTATGTATCCTATATGGCAGCTGAGAGACCAGAGCATGGTTCACTTAATGATAAGGTTTTGGAGTCAAGATGAACTACTAGCCTTTTGTCCAATATAATTCCATTTTTCCCCATTTGGTAAAACTAATGCCATATTTGCGGCACCTAACTGAGGGGTCACAGCAAGTCTCTGTGTTTTCTGTAGAAGGAGGCAGCAATGGGCAGGCCTGGAGTATATGATGCCCTCCAACTTAGACCAGAATGCATTCTACGCCCAACACTTTTTGGACGAAGTGTACTACTAGTTCTCTCTTTCACCTCTTGCATTAAGATGAGGCTCTGCATGGAGGGAGAAATGAAGTGGCCTTTTGCATCCTGTGGTCTTTGTGCTTTTTGCAAACCCAGACAGGAATAAGGCACAGCACTGCCCGTACCCTGTGAGGTCCTTGGGTCACCATTAGGCTACTGGCCAACAATACTCCATCCTCCTCCTGATTTTATGGCAGGCGCTGCACTCTCGATAAACAAAGTAAATTTTCCACTCCAAATTATCTGGGATTATTCACTTCAATATTTAAACACACTCTCTTTGGTAATGTTTTTGCTCTTCATATTCTTGTTTTCACAAGCTTTTATTCATTTTTTGTTGGCACTTATTCTCCCATCAAGAGAATTTTGAAGTCATGTCCATAGCCACACCTTCAGTTCCCAAACAGCTTTACATGAGGAAAGGTAATTCACACTCCTCCAGTCAAATAACTAATCTGATCAATCACAGATGATCAGTAAATTTGAAACACAAACAACCTTGATAAAAGATTTGCTTGTGATCTGTCCTCAAAGCTGAACATTTTAAATACTCTCCAACTCCAAACACATCTATGAGAAGTGCAATCTGCAAACATGAGAAAAAAACACTACAGCAATTTCAAATTGTTCTTTCTGCTCACTTGATAAATAAATAAGAACAAAAATGCTGCTTCCCACAGTGGATAAGGCAGGAAGTAGGAAACAGTCCAAAATTTCCTGAGATGGTCTGTATAAACTGCATACTCAGACAGAATTTGAGAACAAAATGGTCAAAGTTGGTTTTGCTTTGTTCATTAAACCTGATGATTTGTGAAAACGGTAATTCAGAATGTAGTTACTTCATTATTGCAGCAACACTGATTTTTATTGAAACACAGGGCCTTACCTATGGCTGGAAATTTTGACTGCTTACAGAGGAAAATTTTTATAGTGTGCTTCTTAGAACAAAAAGGTATCCTGACATTCTTATCCCTTTAAAAAGTGTGCACTTCACAAAGGGTGTTCTAACAGCAACCACAGACAGTGTAAAAACATGAAAAGGCATTATGATCTCCAAGGGTAGACAACTGTGACTTTGGAGAGGCATGAGGGTCACAAGCTCTTGCAGCACAAGTCCCAAAACAGCTCTGTGTCCCATGACTCATGAAAAGGGGCTGTTTTTTCATTGCAGTTGCTGTGTTTTTGGGATCCTCTATGCCAGACCCAAATGCAGCTGCAGATGCCACCCAAACACACCTTAGGCAAAGCCATTCCTTAAGTGTCTCCTAGAAATCTCCCCCACTCCTTCCTCACCTTTGAGAGTATCTGGTATGTGTCTCACTGCTCTGAGATTTTGGGATGGTGTTTTCCAGGTCTGGAAGTCTGACACAACCCTGTAGGCCTCTTGGTCTATAAATCCGACATATCTAGAGGAGGATCCCTTCAAATCTTTGTGCTATGACTGCAGAATTGTCCATCTTGTGAGCTATGGTGATGACATTGCTGTCTCTACTAGTGGCATTCCCCATAAAGAAGAATAAAACCACTGTAAATTCACAGATTAGAAGTTTTCCCTTAATGCTTTCTTATGAGAAGTGTTGTAGTAGCAGGATATTCAACTGCACACTCCAATCCTTGAGGGATCTAGTATTCCCAACACATCTGAGTCTCTCCTCAAGAGCTATGTAGAATCAAGGATACCAGAAATTTCTATTGGTCTAAAAAAGGTCGTGCTCAAGATGCTTGGTAACTTCCCACTGGGTGGACTGGAACAAAATATACAGTACATACTGTGCAAATAATCTACTTCGACCTATTCCATGTGTTTCTAGGAGAACCCAAGATAACTGGTTCATTCCTCTTCATGAGCTGTCGCTTCTCAGCACTGCAACCTTGCCCAGAGTCTTAGGTTCCTGCCATAAAAGGAGTAGTTTTACCATTTCTAGCATGTTTGTCCTCTCTTCCCTTCTAGGACTGACCAGAAGGTCAGTCTGCCTTGTCCACTGTGAAATGACTTCTGCCATAGTAATTAGTACAGTTGAGAGTAGAAATGTTAGTGGTAAGTACTCACACAGGAGGCCACTTCTCCTCTTTAGTCAAGATGTTCAGATGGGGCCCCATAGCAGCAGGGAGCCTGAACTTCTAAGCAAGAAGTTTGGGATTTGCTCCATAGCAAACAAGAAACAATTCTTCAAAAATTTTAAACTCTCAGCTCTTGAGCCAAACATACCTCATGTCATTTATTCTCACAGCTAGCTTCAGAGAAATATTATGATAGAAAATCTTCCAAGTCTGCAGAATTGGGCTGTTAGCCAAGCCCAGAGAAATTTCAAAAAGCAGCTTCTCTTCCATATTTTCAGTCTTGAAATACAGCTGCAGTGGGTGAGGGCAGATTTGCCCATCATTACAATTATTCTGGACCCAGTGAAGTCCTGCACATAGACAATATATAGAGTGGTCATTATCTGCCTCCCACAACTAACTGTGCTACTCCCCCTGCTTGCACAGGTTGGAAGCTTGTAAGTACATGATATGCCTATAGCAGATTTTAAGTTAGGGATGGAGAGGAGAACTGGGACATGTCCATAAGTATTCAATACTCCAACCCTGAGGAAAAAAACCTGACTACATAAAGAAGCAACTATGGTTAATAACTACACACAGGAAGATGGTTGGCAACATTGCTCTGTACTCAGACAATATGGTAGGGGGCCATGTTTCCACATGGATAAACTCTTCTTGCACTAAACCTTTAATGAGCAGGTGTAGAAATGTCTTCATCATCATGATCCTGTCTTTTTATGCCCTTTCGATCCAGCAGTGTCTCACCGTGGATATCTGTTTCAGGCTAGCTGCATCCCAAAGGAGATTTTTGTTCCCTGCTTCTGTTTGTTTATAACAGGCTCCAAGACTGCTGCAGAGCCAAGGAATGACTGGCTGTTTTTTCAGTCTCAGATATTGGCTCAGTACAAAGTGGTTCATCATTAGCCCAAGCACTCTTTAACTCACTTGCTAAAAGGAATGCTGCTGTATTTCTCTTTTCTGATATCATTTATTACAGTGGGCAAACAACTTCACCCTTTTCTTCTAGCCCCAGCCCAGTTTACTGGGGATAAATCAGTATGTGCAAAGGCATCTAGTCCTTATGTGAGTGTAATTCAAGGAATGAAAATTTTGTTTCACACATTGTTAAACTTTTTCCCCCCTTGCAAAAACTATGAAATTATTTCTGTAGTTTAGTTGCCTTGTGTCAGCTTTCCAATACTAGATTTTGAAAAAGTTTTTGCTTAAGTTAAAAATGTTCTCCTACCATAAATCCTGTGTCAGCCTCAAAAGTACCAACTATTTTTCACTTTCTGAGTTGAGCCTCCTTCATGAAGATTGCTTCTGGAACAATGTGAAGGATTATGAGTTATAGCTTGGAAGCCTAAAATGAATCTTTATTGAAGAGCGATAGGCTATGACACTTTTGAAAAAGAGGGAATAGAGGGAGACCAAGGTTATTCAATTAAGGCTACTTCAAGCTTTTTTTCTTTTTTCCTCTCTGTACTGGGAAGCACAACTTTGCAACTTTGCAAGCCTACCAGATGGAAAAAAAACAGTCCCTCTACAAAGTACAAATGGCAATCTGCTTCTAAAAAGGTGTATACCTGAAAATTGATTATCACCTAATTGATATAAATAGGGCAGAATTTAGAGAACTGAAAGCTGGAAGGACCATCTTAGGAAAGACTAGTGGAGCTAAATATTGCATGTAAAACTTAGATAAACATTTACTGAAGAGAACATAACAATCTACAGTCTATGAAGGAAATATTTACTGAAGAAATAAGAGGATTGGCCCATGCAGATAGATATATATAAATAGTAAGATGAGGTCTATGGAAGACAGAATCTCTCTTTACAACATGAAATGAGATTTCAATATTTGTTTTAATTTGTTATGACACTTCTTCAGCTTTAAATGGTTTATTTCAGATGGCCCTTAATATTCAAAATAGGAAATGAAGTGTTGTTCTGAAAGACGGATTGAAAAGTGGCATCCCAAAGATGCTGAAACTAGACATTAGCTTTGTTTGAATCTTTGCCCTTTCTCTTACAAGAACATTTTAGCTCAAGCACTCTGATTTCCCCATTTTGCTGAGCCTGCATTTTCTGACAGAAGTCTTTTATATTAAATGGTAATATAAACTAAATAAGAGAAGTCAGATGAATATTTCACTTCCTGACCAATGTTTATATGCAGTTGGTCTCTTCTTAAGAAGCCATTCTTAATGGAAATTATAAAAATATAATAGTACACCCAACAAGACTCTACAATTTAAACCATGTTGCTCTGATGAAGACAGGTACGAGAAAAGCATAAAATGGTTACTGACTTACATCCCTAAAATCTCAAGTAAATGCAGGGCTTCTCAGGAAATTTTTCCTCAAAATTTATCACCACTGTGGCATAATATTTTTATTACAATGTCATCTATGCCAGTACCAGATAGCTTGAAGAAAAGCCCCAATGTAAATATCACTATCAAGTCTAGATCTGCATTTCTACCACTGCAAGCATGAAATTAAATGAGTGGGGATGTTTCAGTGCTGGGGGAACTTAAGGATCAAACTTGCAGGGCAGCTAAGGGAACTGAGAAAGATCTGAGCATCAAATATAGCAAGAAACATCCACAAGCCTAAAGGAGCCTCTCTAACATGCTTCTTGCTCTGCTCACCTTTCATGTTCTGAAAGCTTTTTATGGGGATGATATAAAGAAGAAAGCAGAGAGTCAGAGTAAAATTATCTGCATAACCCTGCTTTATTTAATATTATTTTTATCAAGCACTTACTAAAAACACCTATTGAGAACAACCAAAAGCACTTGAGCTACCTGTCACAACTTTGTTTTTACAACTGAGTTTTTTCTGGTTCATTCTTGTGCAAGAAAATCAGGCTTACAGCTTTCAAGCAAAGAAAACCAAAGCAGAACAGAAATGGTTTCCTTTAGTAGCAATATACGCTTCAATATTCCTTTAGGGTAGAGCTCAGTGTCTCAAAGAGAAATGCTAAGATATTTATTTCAGATAGGCAGGGCTCTCCATAGTTGTCACTGATAAAATCACTTTGAACTGAAACATCTGACCAGAACTATGAACTGCTGCCTAAAAATATTGCATCACATGAGAAAAAGTGAAGTTATACGTTTTGAAATGCGAACCATGCTTTCAGCCTCCCTTATAAAATGCTTCTTTGGTTTTATGGTAGGTACATCCTGAATTTTTATATTGCAACCTGTTTATTTAAGATGGTTAGGCCTTTGCTACATGTAGAAGAGGCAATTCCAAAAAAACAAATAGAGTAGTTAGTGATTGTGAATTACATTTGCACAAGAAGAGAGGAAATGATCCCTTAGGTAAAATTAATCCTGAAAATGAACTCTCATAGTTAAGCTACATATTGATTTTTCTCTCCAATCTCTTTTCTGTTGCAGAAATCAAATGGAAATCCATGCTATGTCCTTGCTCCTGTGACTGTCAGAATTCAGGTTGCCCTGGAGACATGATGCCTCATTCACACAACAGGAAGAAAGATACCTCAGCCCTGCTTTCCTCCTGGGATTGTGCTCCCAAAATTCTCCTGTGAGCCTCCTTTGACCCTCAAGAACTCACTGACAAAGAGAGCCAGCCAAGTATTTGCAATGTGAGAGGCAACTGCAAATTAAACGCTTACTAATGAAAGATCAGAGGGACCACTTTAAAAAGCGAGCTTCCTATTTCTCTGTGTGCCTTTAGGAAATACATAATCATGTTTTTTTAGAAGCAGCCACAGGCACTGTGTATTTAAAGCAAACAGAGCAGCAAAATGTCTTAGTCTTATTAAAAGGTGTGACAACGAATAACAATCAGTAACATCCTGGATATAAGAATATACCAGATTAGGGTATATTAGGGTTCTTAAATCCACATACATTTCTATCTGAATCATTCATCTGGAAACACTGGATAGTATCTGCTGGAAGTGGAAAGTAGAACAAGTCAGCCTTACAGGCAGAGCTTGCTGTCAGTTTTCAGAGGTATGTAAATCCCTCAGCAGGTCAATACATTATTTCCTCTGTCACGTATAGGATTTACTGCCCCCATCAGTGCACTGTCCTATGGTTGCACAAGAGGCTGGAGTTCAGGGAGGACTTTGGTGCTCAGAGAACAAAAGCCTGGCACAGATGACATCAAGGCGAGCACACTCTGTGCATCCCCTCCGAGCCTCGGGACAAATGAGCACAGCTCATCTCCCTCTTTGCATCACCCAGCAGCAAATCGAGCATGGAGTGGAAATGAGGACAGCGATGAGGGAATCTAGGAATATTCTTTGCAATTTAAGCTGGCAATTGGGAGCTCTTGCAGACCTGTAAAAAGGGAATGGGTTGGAGGATACTGATAAAGATTGTGTGCTGAGGACAAAAAGTTTCACACTGCTCCTGAAAAAAAGGCACATGCATACAGAAGAAAGTAGCACTGGTGCTGCTCTGAACAGGATGGTATATGTTTCCTCCAGCACCCTGAGACCGGATTCACAAGCCTTGTAGGGTGATTGTGAGTGGTGCTGGACAGAAAGACTGCAATCCACAAGAGATAAGCTGAGGAAAATAAAACTGGAGGCAAAACCAACCACTTTGCAAACTACGTCACTGCTGGAGAAAGGAGACACTTTCCTCTAATTGAATGCTTGTAATTTGGGAGAAATGGTATAAGTTCTGTGAGTGGAGATGGGCCCAAGTGTTTTTCTGAGGGTCCAGGCCCACAGCTTCCAGCTTTGCTGCCACTCACAAACACAGCCATCAAATGACAAACTTAGACCAAGCAACTACCTAGACCCCATCCTGTCTCCAGTGGAAAGACACTAGCAGTCACCAAAGGACCTAGCCTCTATAAATTAATTAAAGACATTTTTAATTTAATTCCCTTAATATTTTTCACCTTTGCCATACCTGGGGCAATAAATCCCAGTCTGGGTAAACATTTCACTAATTATCTCAGACTTTGATCTATGCCTCTGAAGTTGCACACTGTTTCCCCAGGCGCTAGAACCAGCAGTCTGTGTTGGAGCTGCCCTGTTTTACTGGAATAGTAACTAAAGCCTTTCCCAGACATACTTTGGTACACTCCATTCAGATATAAAATGTAAATGAAGGAGTCCATATTCAGAATTTACAATAACAACAAACATTAATTGCACAGTAATAGCTACGAAAAACAATATTCAATGTGATCATACCTTGTGCTCTCCTCAGGGCATACCATGATAATAATTAATAATGTTGTTTAATAACAATAACAGGGCAGATGCAGCTTATAAATTAATGGGCAAGGATGGGATCTGATGACTACGTAGGTACAGCTGAACATTTTATGAAGTATTTTAAGAGCTTCCCTAGGGGTGGTGAATCAAGGCTGATCTGCTTGGCTCCTTAAATGAGCAACAGGAATGAAAAGTAAATAATAAAGTCTCCACATAGAGATGTAAAACGGCCTTGCCTCCTTTTTATCATTCCCTTCCTCTAAACTTTCTTTTTTTAAAATACCAAAACTAAAATGTCTTTTTAGCAAGGACTCTTGAAAGACACTCTGTATAATACAGAGCCCAACCTGTCTGTTTGGGGACTCAACATATTATTATTATTATTATTATTATTATTATTATTATTATTATTATTATTACTATTATTATTATTATTATTATTAATTTCTTACTAGTCATGGAGTTCTGCACCTCAGTAATCAATGTACAAAAGGCTGCTTCCTGTCTTGACAGGTTTACAGACTAGGTAATTCAGTGTAAAATAAATTTACAACAATTATGTTAACAATTTGTCTTCTAAAAGATAAAGCCTTTGGTGTTTCTGTTCATTCTGACATGCTCTCCAGCTTGCACAGTCCTACTGTGACCTGTAAATGGTATTTTTCTAAACAGAAAGAAAGTCTTTGCTGTCATTCTTGAGCAGGTATGAGCAAGCCAGGGCTTACTATCAGTATCATGTTACCATACTGTTGAGCATTTGAACTGTGTTAAGTAGCATGGCTGCAAGGTCTTTCTACTCACTGCAAAGTTAAATTCATTAGTTTAAAATCGTCTTTGTGGTGACATGGGCTAAGAGCAGGCACATGGACACTTATGACGCTATAGTGTCAAGCATTACCTTGCAAAACCAAGTAGCTCAGCTGCTTTTGACAGCATGCATTTAATCCACGAGGGAAGAGGGTTAAGCAAAGGGCATTGACAGACACGCTTTGGCTGAGCTTCAGGTGCAGGGACTGAAGACTACATGGTGCTACTGCCTCTACAGCAGAAGGAAAGACACCTTTCTCACACTACTGCCTCAGTTAGTGCCCATAATGTGGCTCACGCTTAGATACCAGGGCAAAAGGACAGAACTAAAAGGTGAAGGTAGGTTGTTGTGGGGTTTTTTTACCTAATGCAGCAAAACAAGCCTGTCAGTGTCTATATTTTGTCCTTTATTTGGAATAAGTTGATAATGCACATGCACATGATACATGTGCAAACCATACACACCATCAGCTAGTGTGTGGTAACATGCTTGGCAGCATTAAGCAGCTGAGGGAACTGGGGCTGTTCAGCCTGGAGAAAAGGAGGCTGAGGGGAGACCTTATCTCTGTCTACAACTACCTGAAAGGAGGTTGTAGCATGGAGGGTGTTGGTCTCTTCTAACAAATAACAAGACAAGAGGAAATGGCCTCAAGTTGCGCCAGGGAAACTTCAGATTGGATATTAGCAAAAAGTTCTTCATGGAAAAGCTTGTGAAACACTCAAACAGGCTGCCCAGGGAGGTGGTGGAGTTGCCATCCCTGAAGGTGTTTAAAGGGCATTTAGACAAGGTTCTTAAGGTCATGGCTTAGTGCTAGAGTTAGGTTATGGTCGGACTTGATGATCTTGACGGTCTCTTCCAACCAAAATGATTCTATCATTCTATGATTCAGTAGAAGAGTGTGAGTGTTGCCTCTGTTGGAACCCAAAGCTCCAGTTTGAACCCATCAGCGAACACCACCACAGGGTATACAAAACAAATGGAGAATGATGAAAACAATGGTGAGGTTTTTAAAAGGTAACCGGAAATGTACCAATTTTTATTATCAAGGACTGCAGTGCTACAGCAGAAGAGGAACAATATTTCTAAGGAAGAAGTGGGAGAGTTGGAAGAAGTATTTTTTTGGTAGATGGTTACAGTCAGAGGGTTACATACTCAGAGCCAGGCTCTTCTCTGAGAAATACCATCCACAGCTAAAAGGAAGTTTTTTAAAAAGTATTTTCTCCCAGAGGGCAAGGAAAGTTCTCATTTGGCCAACTCTGAATCACAGTCCAACAAAATGAAAAATAGCTTACTCTTCAAGCACCACAGATACTAGAATAACTTGGCAGATTATTATATAGGCAAAAGTAGCAGCTTATGCTGTACAGTGCTTTCCAAAATGCACGGTTTGAAAACATGTATATGCAGTGCAGGCAGAGATGGAAGTGCAGCGTGAGCTAGCACTGACCCCTGGTGGACATCGAAGTCCAGAATTGGTAAAGATCGTTTAATTCAAAATACAAAATACGTCATGCAGACCGTTGTCCCAAGGCTTGTGCTTGGCAGCTCTGCAAGCTACAGTCAGCATAGTTTTACTATTAGGAATCTCTCACTGTCTGTGTGTCAGGAGCTATCATGTCTATTGTAAAGTCTAAAGGCAAATTTTTTATGGTCAACAGAAAACAGTGCACACTTAGAATTTGTTTAGTAAGACAGATCAGTCAGCTACTGGTCAGTAAAATTAACTGATGCTAAATTCGTTTCTCTCTTTATATATTTATTAAATAACTTGGCACTGTTGAGACAATCTCAGTGGACATTAACAAGAGCACCAATAGTTCAAAGAAGAAAATCCAAAGGAAACATCAATAAAAATGTCACATCATATTAACAGTTTTAGTCCTACTTTTTCTACAATCAAAAAATACAGAATGGTGAGAGTTCATATATTTTCAATGTCTGTCCCAAAGAAGCTTGCTTGTTTCTCACTTTCAAGTTGTTTTCCATAGGAAAAATCCTGAAAGTGTTTTGGAGCTCTTCTTTAAATTAATCCAAAGAAGAAAAACAATGTCAGGCACATAATTCCATAAGGCTTACCTTCAGCTGAAGCTACCAAAGTTGAGTGTTCTCAAACAGTTAATGGCAAAACAGGCTTTCCTTCCTATATCAGTAATGTTCTACTTAACTTCATTCAGAAGTCTCACCCAGAAGCTTTCACCACCTTAAGACAGTGAGGTTTCTGGGAAACATTTTGTCAAGAAGTGTAAAAAAAACAGAGCTTGCATCTGCTTTTGCAGAAGGGCTTTGTCACTAGTGTGGGTTGCTCTTGTTTTCTTTGTACCCTGTCTCACACAAGAATTATGGGCCCCGCACACTAGGCATTTATTCTTGCGTTGGAATGTCAGGGAAGGGAAGAAGCAGGAGATCGCAAGACCTGTGAATTCCCTGTTGCAAATCTGTGAAAGGAAGGAGGAAGAAATTCTACTAGGAGAGCAGGATGCCAAAAAAGGCACCAGACTTATTGTCTAAATACTATTTGAGACTAAGAGATACTATCTCAGTCTTTGATTGATATGAAGCCGATCTGTGTCCCGAAGTTAGTGCCATCACGAAAGTGAGAGTAAAATTTATCAGGGTGGCATGCAGTACAGAAAGTGACATTTTGGTCCTGGTCTGTGACAGTATCATCTTGGATGTTCTCAGGAAGAATCCCACCACTCTCAAGAAGAATCCTTAAAGAAAAAAGAGAAACAGAATGCAATATTTTTTTTACGTCCTCACGTTCCTTAAAACACTATAATTCAGACAGCACCTCAAGTACCAATCAAACAAATTGTGCCAATATTTGCCCCTTCCTTCCTTCCTTCCTTCCTTCCTTCCTTCCTTCCTTCCTTCCTTCCTTCCTTCCTTCCTTCCTTCCTTCCTTCTTTCCTTCCTTCTTTCCTTCTTTCCTTCTTTCTTTCCTTCTTTCCTTCTTTCTTTCCTTCTTTCTTTCCTTCTTTCCTTCTTTCCTTCTTTCCTTCTTTCCTTCTTTCCTTCTTTCCTTCTTTCCTTCCTTCCTTCTTTCTTTCCTTCCTTCTTTCCTTCTTTCCTTCTTTCCTTCTTTCTTTCCTTCCTTCTTTCTTCTTTCTTTCTTTCTTTCTTTCTTTCTTTCTTTCTTTCTTTCTTTCTTTCTTTCTTTCTTTCTTTCTTTCTTTCTTTCTTTCTTTCTTTCTTTCTTTCTTTCTTTCTTTCTTTCTTTCTTTCTTTCTTTCTTTCTTTTTTCTTTTTTCTTTTTCTTTTTCTTTTTCTTTTTCTTTTTCTTTTTTTTTCTTTTTCTTTTTCTTTTTCTTTTTCTTTTTCTTTTTCTTTTTCTTTTTTCTTTTTCTTTTTTCTTTTTCTTTTTCTTTCTGTATTAGACTAAAATAATTGCTTTTCTGCAACCAGTAAAAACACATTTAATTTGAACATTTGTCTATCATCCATAAACTAACAGTATGACTATAAAATAATAGTTGAAATCCAGTAAAAGTCGGCAGATGAATACCATTTATTCAAAGGTAGCACTTGTTGATGTGCGAAGTACTAGAGAGTACTTTAAGATGGTGAGGACCCTCACCATAATTGTGCTGGATAATACAATATCAATACAATTATGAATAACTAATGTGGAATTAATTTTTTGTTCACTCAGTAGTCTTACCGTGTTGCTCTTCTAATGTCAATATAAGGACTTGCAGAGTCAAATAGTCTCACACACTTTGGATCAATTCTGTGAAATTCTTTTGCTGATTCATGAGGAAGTTTATAACAACAAGGTCCTACAGATGGACCCAGCACCACAAGGATATCTTTCACGTTACAGCCATATTCAGATACCATGGAATTTACTGTGGCCATAGAAACTCCTAACAATGTGCCTTTCCATCCTGTCAGAAATGAGAGGTAGAAAAAAAAATGTATAAATTGTCTCTTTGTTTTTACAGTAGCTAAAATATATGCTATTATCAAAGGTACAAAATAATTGATATACTTACATCTAAAAATAAAGAATTATACATAATAGTGAATTATTTTTTTAAAAACCCAACACATTAACAACTATCACTTTGCTGAGATCATTTTGTGGAGATGGAAACCAGACAGAAGAGTTTAGATTAGGATTCCAGAATTCTTTTTTCCCAGTGTCCTGGTTTGGGTAACTAGAGCATACCTTGCAGCTTCTCTTTGCTTGAAACATTTTAATGGGAACATGACAACAGAAATACGCTATAGTCAGAAGTGGATTTTTATAATATGGTGAAAACAGTTTTAATGTTATTTTAGAAAAAAGAAAAAAGAGGCTGAAGTTAGAAACATTGTTTGGAATAGATAGAAGAAAGTCCAGCTTTGAGTTCTCATATCTTAGTTTGAATCCCAATAAATCTTTGCATTGCACAGAGAGTGCATCACACCAAAGGACAGAATATACCAATTACTTTTCCTCTGCTTTTCTACATCCAAAGACTGAGATGACCTTCTACCTAATTGTCTTTATTTGCATACACAGTAACGTGTTCAGGTTAAAAATGAACTGAGGTAGCACTGGGCAGGAAGAAGAGGATTTAGGAAAAGACAATTGGAAGCCTGGCAAGGACCATCATGTGACAGTCAAGGCCAAAACTTGGGAGATGGAAAGTAGGAGTTCAGGCTCAAGCTGGGCGGTATCTTGGAGAAGGAAGCGGTGTCACTGGGGGAACAGTGTGGTATGTCAGGGACTACATAAATGAAGAAGCAGCAGAGAAAGGAACAACTACAGATTTAAATATTTTGCAATAATTAGGTTTGAATGCTTACAATGTAGAACTCTTAAAACTTTCAAGACTGGATAAAATTATCTCCATCCCTTTTCCCTATTAAAAATCACAACATTCCCCTCTCCTCCCAAACAGACATGCCACAACTCTCATTTCTCTCGCTTTCTATAACCCAAGCTTGCTAGGGCAGGAGAGGGAAGGGGCACAACAACTTTATTGAAGGACAGTCAAAGTTTTGATGATCTTATGATGACTCACAAATTTGAATTTATTTTGGCTAATTTATTGAATGCATGAAGAATTGTATGAATTAGGTGATATTCACAAGCTCTAGGCAGGGGTAATGCTCCCTGCCATATCAAGGGATGTACTAGCATGAAAGGTGAGGAGAAACTCTCAGGTGTATATTCTCCTTGACCTCATAAATACGGACTTTTTAATAAAATGAAACAGCCCCAACAGGAAAATCTCACCACAAGATATGTATTCTAGGCTAACATTTGGGACATCTTCTGAAGCTGGACATAACCCCAGGTTGTGTTAACCATACCTGCTTCAGTTTTTTCCTCATTTGGTTTGGGTCAGACAAATATTTCTTCTGATCCAAAATGATTGTTGGGAGCATTGGCTTTATAGCAAGTTTTAAAATACGAAGTTAGACAGGGCACAAAAAAAAGGAGGGGGGGCGGGAGGAGTTTGCTGCCAGATCAGAAAAATAAATGTATAAATATATAAATCATAATTATTTTAGTTTTATATATATATATATATATATTTTAAATAGCTTGGGAAACAAACTGTTCTCAAGATTAATCTTGTTTTAGCAGGATACAAACTTAACAGATCAGGATCTACTTTGTTATGTGATCTTGCATTTATTCATTCTCACTCAGTGCTCCTTTGGTTGCTAATTTATCATTGTTAGTCCAAAACTCACTTTCCAGTGATCTCCTAGTTATTTGATCTCCGTGATTTAAAATTCCTACCAGAATGAGCAGCACCGCAGGCTTTTTTGACAGGATCAGCAAATAGCACGGGTATGCAGTCAGCTCCTGGCGCTGCTATCGTGACACCTTTCTGGTTTGTTACTATTCCATCATAGCTGTCAGGCTCTGTCTTTCCCATAATATACACAGCATTGGCATGATCAACCTGTCAAGAAAAAAACGTGGACAGTGATATGACAGCAAAAAACTCAGTTCTGACTAATGCAAGGATTTTTCTTTGGCATGAGACACACTTCTGCATCAACTGCTCATGCGTGGAAATCAGGCCCTCCCTTGTTCAAATGCCATGTAGAAAGCCACCACAGACGTGGTGGTGTATATTTCTTTTAAGATAAACTGCTCTGATCATTTATCTAATTACTCTCTTCTGTGGAAAGTTAAATGTTAGAATATTCTTGGTGCTTCTTCACAAAGTGCCAAATGACTCATAGTTTGGATGACTGTTCCCACCGATAAACTGCCACCATAAATTATGTAATTGTCCTGCTTCTCACAAGTTCTTGCTGAGAATGATAAGAATAATTCCTACAGTTTTAGCCAGCAACACATGAATGAAGATCTGATCTGTTTACATACATCTATTGTTTGATAAGATACCTTGACTCTGTGAAAAGCCTCTGGATTGAATCCTGCAGCATTAGCTAGCCGCCGGAGATTTTCTTTCACAACAACTTGTGGGTCCCTTCGCTTGGAACTGCTGAAGAGGTTGCAGGAGCTTAGAGTTGGTATGTAGGAAATCCCACCTGTCCTTGTGGTGAACCCATGTAGGAATATATCATCTGGCAAAGCAAAAAAGACAACAAAAAATTGCTTTAAACACAAGACCAGTCTAAATATTACATTGTTTTATACTGAAGAGACCTGGAATCACTCAATCAAGTTGAGTATTGTTTTACCTCATATTTAGCTGTGGCATTTAAATGTAAGGATTCTAAGTTTCCTTCTTGCTCATATTCATAATCCTCTGAGGTACACATAAAGGAGTTTGAGCAAAAGTCCTAGAAGATTCAGCATGAATTTTTGAAAAATTGTGCTTCAAAACATAGAAAATAGATAACTCACTGAGGAAAATGAGAGTAGATTTTTAAAGCAACAGTCTAAGGTGGTATCACTGTTTTGGGAGGTGATGGGGAGTGGGCTCCTGCATGGCAAAGTTGAACACAGAAGGACAGTACCATAACTGGTATTTTTGCTGTCTTAACAGCTGACAAGCTCAGTGACATAATCAGAGTTTATATTCAATAACTATTTTCTGTCATGTGATTCTTTCAAAGTCACTGTCAAAATCTTGAAGCACAATGATGACAAAGCTGACTTTAAGTAACTCAGGTTCCTTTCAGGTTCTGGATCATTTCAGACACATTTTTAGGGAAAGAGAAATTTTTGCAGTAGCAAACCTCTCAGTTGTTCTCTGAATCCTAAGACCCCATAATCACACAGCTTGAGAGACATGCTGCAGTAAACTGGGTCATGCTGTGGCAGGGACTCTGAGACATCAGTCTGATTAACCAGGCATACTTGAGGCTGCAGACCAGGAGAAACTCCTGACCCGCCTTTCCAGAAGATGATGGTAACTCACGAGGTGTGTAATTGCCGCACAGAGGCAAGGAGATTTTACTGTTTGCAGTAATGCTCTCACTAAACCTGGGCCTCTCTTCTGATCATGCCACTGGCTGGGAATAGAGTTGCCAGCCTTTTGATGTATCTCTGTTGACACTTAGTCCTCTTATAGACATCATATAGATGCTATTGCAACATCATATAGGGTTATTTGATGCCTGAGGACATTTCCAAATCTTACCCACTTTGTTATTCGCTTGAAGAAGTATGTTTAGGAACAGGATCTAAAATCTATTAACTGGTATTCTCTTTACCTGGGATGAGGGAAGACCTGAGGATGGTGAGCTCCCCTTTCAGGTTTGGCAGGCTTTCCAAGTACATCCGAATCTCACTTTGGATAAGCTCCACGTCCTGTGTAGGAGGCATTTGCTCTTCACTCCGAGGTTCAGCTATCTGCAGGTTTTTACAATCAGATGCCACCTGTAAATCCTCAAATTCAAACTGGTAGACTGCTGTAAAGAGATGGTCTATATATACTTTCATTAAGTCTTTTCTTAAGGTAGGGAGTATAATTTTAATTATGCTTATGTCTTTTTCATCTAGTTGTTGTTTGATGGTGTACAAAGCAGCAGTTGTAGTCAGAGCATGTACCACCTTCAGTCTTTTCTTCAGACTCTGAAAATCTCCCAGAGCTGGAATCAAGGACTCGTGTTCACCCTTCCTTTCACTCCCCTGCCTCTGGCGACAGATGACATAAACGAATGGAGCAGGGATAGAACAACATTTCTCAATAGTTTGCAGCATGTTACATAGTAATCCATGAATGTTCTCGAAGTTGGCTGGGAGACTGAACAGATCTATCAGTACTGCTTCCACCATATTCCAGGATATTTAAAGATTCCCACAGCTGGCAAGTAATCAATGACAAAACATGAAAAACAATCAAAAAGATAAGATGGCATCATTAGTCCAAACACATAGAGTTATGTTGTTAAGTTAGTGCATTCAGTGATACTGTGTAGAGAAGGTGTCATAGAAGTAACTATTATCTTAGGATTTCCTTACTGCATCAAAAGAAGTTGCAGCAGAAGCAAAGTGGCGGAAATGGGAATTATTATGTATTTATTTAAATACTGAGGGATTTCCCTACCACCCCACCTACCTCGGGTTTTCCCCAGGTCAGGGATGATAAAAGATTGGTACATAACAGATTTATTGACTCAATTAACCCACATTAGCTTTATGCCCCTTCTTGACCTCTGACTATTGAGCCCTTCTCAAATTCCCACAGGGGGAACCAAACACAGAGGTCCCTCAGCTTGCTGGGGCTGGGGGAGTTTCTGTAACAACTTTTTGGAGGCATTTTACACATTTTTGGCTGAGGTGGAGCTCATGTCTGCTGGCCGTCCTGGCAGCAGGGGTGCTGCACTGGGAGCGCAATCACATCTCTCCCACAGGCCTTCACAAGACCTTCTGAACTTCTTCCTTTTCTGTGATCGAAAGTATTGACTTGCTAATTTCTGACTTCTGTGTGGAGGGGCACATGATCGATATAGTTCTTCTTTTCAACACACACAGGAACTCAGCACAGGTTACTGAAACTTTACCTAGTAAGGCAAGAAGTACACAAAACTAAATGAAAATGATTTAATATTGTGCACAGCCTCCTACCTCAGCTTTTCACTATGCTAGCTGCACTCTGCTCTGGAATCAAGACATATTAAGCTTATCCAAAATCATCTTGCAGTTCGTGGCTTGTCTTGTAGCCCACGGTATAATTCCAGTTTTGTTGTTTTGATTTGGTTTGTTTTTGATTTTCTGCTCTTTGTTGATCTGAGCCTGGCTGGTCTGCCTACCTGTGGAAACTTGTGCACCCATCTCTTCCTCTCTGTTGCTGTAAGAGCTTATTTTACAGATCCTCTCAAAAACATCTTATTTTCCCTGTCTCTGATAATTTTTCAGTTTCCAGTGCAAGCCTCCAGAGGTCTGCAACAAAAGACTAGATCACTTTGCTTTGGGAACCTTGAACAGATGGCTATTCAGATTCCATGACTAAGCTCTGTGCTTGGTCTAGGAGGAATACATACAGCTTCATCACCAGTTGTAAGATCCCATAATCATCTAGAGTATCCCTTAACACCACTATTTTTTTTTTTTTTTGCACAGTAACAAATTGTGCATAAATATTAATTCCTTAACAAAGGACTTGAGAATCTTTTCAGTCTTTGAAATCAATGCTCTGCTACTAAAGCTAATTGTATCAGATGATGCCTGGCATTATTTTCCTGCCACAAGTCCTCATTTTCCTGTAACTACTCCCATGCTCTGGCTTCACAACACTTCATTATCCTGAAGAAATATTGCTTCTGTGTGTACTTGAGGCTTACTGCTATGCTGGACTTCACATTTTATGGCTGACAATGGATTCCCAGAGTTTCTACACTCAAATGAGAGGTCAAAGACCTTTCTGTTTTCAATAGATTATTTATTCAGTGTAGGTTTTACAGAAAACATTATCTGTTTCCTTCATTGTTTTTTTCCCCCAGACTGGAAGAAAAACTATCTTGACTGAAAATGATGGTTTACTTTCTGCAAGTTGAACACTTACAAAGATTAATTAGTGACAATCAAAACAGGTGAACTAAAAGTATCGAAGTGTGACAGCGGATAAAAGCATCTGCCAAGGAATTTATGACTCTTGATTTTGCTCAGGGTATCATTTACACACAGCTGATAAGAGAATTTAGAGAACAGCCTGCTAAGAAAACAGTGTCAAAACAGACTCATGTCAAACACCATGACTTGGGAAATCAGGATATTTCCTTCCCTACCCTGACGCTCTCTGTGGGAGGCCTGTACAAGTATGATGTGGCCCCAATCTAGGTGTAGTTAATAGCCCCAGCAAAGACTGCACAACAGAGGGTTGTAGTGGGAAAACAGATTATTGCTCCACTTCAAACATGTCAATAGTGTAAGGTAGGTAGAGATCATTGCTGTCCTCATTCCTGCCCAGAAAAATACCACCAAAGAAAGGGTGGAGGGAAAGTGTTTTCAGAGGGAGAGGTAATTGCCTACATTGTTATTAAGTTGTGTGTGTAATGCAAGAAGGGGCAATTATTGGGATGTACACAAAGAAACAATGGGGCTGATTCACCCCTGTATCTTTCCAGCTTTGCATCACAGAGTCCTGCTGAGGTCAGTGGTGTCAGAAGTAAACTTGCTTACAGTCATAATAAATTTTTTTGGCTGCTTTCTAAGTCCTCTAAGTAAAACCTTTCTCAAAATACAGGCTTGCCAAGCACAGCAAGGTTTTAGCTTAAGAGAAATACGTTCATGATTATTCAGGTTTTAAGTAACACATGCTACAGTCCCAGTGTCCTGTGGAAAGTCTTGCTGCACGTAACCACATCAGGAAACATCAAGTGTATTTATTAAGGAGTTACTCATTTCAGTACACAATGCAAGACAAACACTTGAACAAGCTTGAAGCCAAGGCCACCCATTAGCTGTTTCACTCTCTGAAACTGCATCATTACAAACATTTGGAGAAAAAGAAAAATCAAAGAAAGCAATGGATAATAAGAAGAGAGGAGAGGTGAGGAGGGTAACAAGAGTGACAAGGAGAAAGGCAAAGTGAATATGGAACAGAAACAACAAAGGAAATACAACAAAACAGTAGAGAAAAACAGTTCATGGTAAAGAAAAAAAAAAGAAAAGAAAAGAAAAATAGAAGAAAAAGAAAGACATCTAAAAAACAATTTTCAAAAATGCCAGAAATCTAATTCTAGAATCTCCTGTTTGAGACAGTATTGCTGGCAATTTCCTGCACCTTTGCATCTTCCTGGTCACCTTATCTTCTTACAGGAATGCAGAGAATGGACATCATTTTGGGAAAATTTAAAAGGCAAGAAATATTTAACATCTGCCAGAGTGAGATGCCCAGAAAAAGAAAACAAGCCATTAAAGCAGCCTAAATGAACAACCATAAGAGCACATTTCTAATAAAATTTCAACGACAGCAAAGACCAAAAAAAATTTTTTTAAAAAGGGGAAAAAAAAAAATAAAAACCACTTAAAGTGAACTACAGTAAAACATTCTGCCTCTCTTAACTTAGTGGTATTTAGACAAGGTTGAAAAAACAGAAATCAGCATTAACAATGAAAATTTTGAAGTACATGCAGTTCTCATAAGCAAACTCAAAGTTTAAAGCACAGGAATTTACTTACAGAGGCAGACAATCCTTTTAAATTGTTGGAAGATATCATCTGATACGAACACACACTGCTAGCTTTATATTTCTCACTTCTCACTGCCAGTCCTGCAGCTGAACAAGATGGAAATTCCTATTCTAGGTAAGATTGGAGAGGGAACCTGTATTTCTTCTTTATGATGAGCCCCTGCTTTGTTGTTGTCAGCAGCCACAGGAAATAAACTGTCCTGAAAGGCACCAACATGATTAAGTGCCTGGGTAACATTAAACCCGGAAGCAGCATTAACCCTGTCATGGAGCTCGCTGCTGCAATCCAAATGTGCTAACGCACCAGCTTTGCACAATCTCAAACCAATTCAGAAGCACACAGCATAGAAAAACAGAACAAGAACACCAAGAAGGAACATTTGTGCAAATTGCAAGTTTCCTTTTCTGAGCTGTAACTGCATGTTCCAGTGCAGAATTTGGCAATCGGTCAAGAAAAAGCACAGTCGAAAGGACCCAGATAGAGAGGTTACAAGAGGTCACTCTTCAGGGCCACAGGCTCAAAATGAGGACGGCAATTTCTCCTCAGAGTGGTCAGAAATTTCGCAGAGCTCCGTAAAAGAGTCTAAATGTTTTGACAGGACAATGCAAGGATCAAAAGGCAAGTGAGGGAATAAGGGATTTGTATCAGGCTTTGTTGAAGAATTGTATGATAATATGTATGGGTTCTCAGCAGTGCTAAAATTGTAGTCATAATAGGTAAGTATATAACAACTGAAGAAAAGGACATGATTAATTAATTAATTTATTTATTTATTTATTTATTTTTATGAACAGATTTCCTGAATTACTGTCTGATGTCCCCTGTTCATTCCTTCCTCACAACTGCAGTAAACCTACATTTCTGCCAGGTCCAGAACACACCTTAGGAGTCCCCCCCCATTTCCCTCCTGCTTTTCCTTCCAGCAGAGGTTGGGCAGAGGGATTAGAAGTGAATCTTTCAGCCTTTTCCCCCGCAAAGTGTACCCATGCAGATATCTTGTCTTTCCTCCACTCAGACACCAATTTTCATAAAGCCTGCAAAAATTTGTTATCTCTGAGGCTTTCTGCCCCACTGTCAAATACAGCTGGATGAGGTCATTAAAAATTAACAGGGAGACTTGACAGAGAGAAACCAACACAACCATTTTCTTTTCTTCAACCAGACTAAGGAAGCAAAAAATAATTCCTGGGGTTCTTTTTTGGTGAAAAATGCTGAGAAAGGATAAGGAAAAGGTCAGAAAATATCCAGGATACAAAACAATATTGAAGAATGGCAAACTGATATTATGTCTCCAGCTGAAGTACTATATTCAGCTTCTGCCATTAAAACAAAATAAAAAAAGGATGAAATAAACAGATTGTATGCTGAGAACAGCAATTAAATTATAACAATTGTGGGATTTAGGGTTAAATTTCCTCAACTTGGAGTCCAGAGGAACATGAGTGGGTGCAAGACAAGTCTGTGGCCATAAATCAGGGCTCTGTGTGGAGCAGGAGACACTGGGACACGGTTCCTCTTCCTCATAACCCAACGGTGCTCAGGTAAAACCTGCGTTCTCGGCAGCACGTATGGAACATTCACAAATTATGACCCCAAAAAAATGCAGTTTAATACAATGAATCAGGCAACTCAGGGGACTCTGATACAAAAAAAAAAAAATGAAGCTGAGCAAACTTGCCCCTGTGGCAGGAGGAGCCGGGCTGCCCTGAGGCTATGAGTCCCACCATGAAGCACCCAGCCGTTGGCCGATGCTCCCTGGCTGTTGCTGGGCGCCTCTGAGGGGAAGTGAGTGTGTGAGGGGCCAGCTGGTGCTGCTCACACTCCTTTCCCCTCTCCTCCCCTCTCTGCCCTTCCTGCCCTCCCTGCCCGGCCACCACAGGCCTGGGAGTGAAAGGAGGTTGCACTGACATTTCAGAGCGCCTGGCTCTGCTCTCTTCTCCACTCTCTGCCTTTGGAGGCACTTTTTAGCAAGGCCGCTGTTGTGACAGAACAAGGGGTAATGGTTTTAAACTAAAGGAGGGGACATTCAGGCTAGATATGAGGAAGAAATTTTTTACAGTGAGGGTGGTAAAACACTGGCACATGTTGCCCAGAGAGGTGGTAAATAACCCATCCCTGGAGACATTCCAGGCCAGAGGAGCTCTGAGCAACCTGATCTAGTTGAAGATGTCTGTGCTGTTTGCAGGGGGTTGGACTAGATGATCTTTGAATATCCCTTCCAACCCAAACTATTTACAGAATCACAGAATGTTAGTGATTGGAAGGGACCTCGAAAGATCACCTAGTCCAATCCCCCTGCCGGAGCAGGAACACCCAGATGAGGTTACACAGGAACATGTCCAGGCGGGTTTTGAATGTCTCCAGAGAAGGAGACTCCACAACCTCCCTGGGCAGCCTGTTCCAGTGCTCTGGCACCCTCACTGTGAAGAAGTGTCTTCTCAAATTTAAATGGAACCTCCTGTGTTCCAGTTTATACCCATTGTCCCTTGTCTTATCATTGGTTATCACTGAGAAGAGCCTGGCTCCATCCTCATGCCTCAGCCAGCTCCCTCAACACCTGTGGTTGCATACCATCTGGTCCCAAGGATTTATGGATGTCCAGATTGCTTAACTGGTCCCTAACCCAGTCCTCATCAACTAAGGCAGACTCCTCCATTGTCCTGACTTCCTCCGGGGCCTCAGGGGTACAGGGCTCCTCAGGACAGCCTCCAGCAGTGTAGACAAAGAAGGCTTTCAGTAACTCTGCCTTCTCTGTATCTCCTGTTACCAGGGCACCCACCTCATTCATCAGTGGGCCTACACTACATTGCCTCTAGTGTTAGTTTTATCTGCCATGTTCTGTGATTCTATTAGGGTTTGGGACTATGTGCCTCAGGGACAGGCCTGTTTGGTGTTGAGGGGTGTGTGGTGCTTGGGTGGGATAGAGGCGAGAAGTGAGGGGTGTGAGGACAGCCAGTGCAATAGCCCTACACATAAAGTGTTAAATAAAATGTTAGATATGGTTTTCTAGTCAAGGCTGCCAACCTTCAGGCACAGTTTGTGGATCATCTGTGTGCGGTTTAATATATTGGGCCTGAGGATGCACCTGTTCCAGGCTCATTGCATTTTCTTGAGAATTTGATGTCATTCTACGTAACAATACAGATTTTCTTCATTAACTTATACTATCTGAAGAGATACAAAAATCATACTAAATATTTTCTCATCACTGGGGGTGGATATTTACAGTGACGTTAAGGATAGTTTATTAATTAATATAGTAGACAGTTGCAGTATTGTAACTACAATAATGTTAATATTCAGGCTAAATATGAGGGCACACTCTCATGCATTTAACATGCTCTTAAAGTGTTTTTAAGGGATATGACTGTTCAAACACTGAGGATCTGACCTGTGGAGATGCCAGAAGAACATTGCAATACTTTATTTTATAAAACTCTGCAGGAAAGGGTTCTAGTTCTTGATCATTTGCTTTGAGTCTCCACTCATCAGTAACCTGTTCTTATTAATAAAGAATGAATCAAATGAAATAATTCATGGATCTGGAATCCCACAGGAAAGGCCTTAATATTGTTCTCTTTCATTAACAGTCTTGAATTAAATAGAATGGTAATTTAAAAAAAAATCACTTTTTTTTTTGTTGTTGTCCTTACAGTTCTGCGCTTCTGCCTAAGATGGCCAAGCAAAATTCTCCATCACTAATTGAAGTTGTAAAACAAGTTGCAGAGCAGCAACATTCGCAAGCATCAGAGATGGAAAAAAACAAAACAGTTCTTTTCCATTTGCAGGTAATAAACTTGGTTTAGAGTAGTTCAATTCATTTAGTTTTTTCATTAGATGAGGAAGTATTCCTATGAGCAAGAGAAGCTGAGGGTACCTAATTTTTTTTCTGAGTGTTTGCATTTAAGTGTAAGGCAGCTATTCTGTAGTTGTGTGTGTTTCACTTAGGCTTAGCCAAAACTGTGTATGAGTATTGTTATTTGTAAGGCTGCAACATAGCTATGACTTCTTTAGAGCAGGTTATAGGAGAAGCTTTTATTTATTTATTATTTGGAAAACAAAACAAACAACCCCTCCAAAGCACTGAGATAGCAAACCCACAAAAACTCAGTGCATACTTACAGCTCTTTGAATGTTGTATGGTGATTTCCTAAGAAATAAATGGAAAAAAAGGATTTAAAAAGCACCCTCTGGGGCAGATTTTCAACAGACTGTAACTTTTTCTTAGCATCTTTTTTGATACAAAATATTTTTTTGCTGTGTCTTTAAAGTGAGTGTCCTAAATGGTCATTAAATACTGGTTTTATTTAGTAATATTTTGTAGAACACTAAATACATGTGGTGTCCATGAAGAAAGTGTAACTATTTCTGTTCTAATCTCTCACTGGTTTTATTAACCTTTACATTATTATTTAACATTTGAAATCAAATTTCTATTGAGAGACTTACATTTAAGTCTGAGGAAGGACACAAAAGCATTCAGCCATTTTTGAGCATGAGAGAATGCATATGGAAATAGTTCCAATTAAAATACCTGTGAATAGCCCTACACTTGATATAGTTGAGGTCTGAAATTTTGCAGAAAGATAACTTCTCTGAAGGAGCAGTGAAACTTTTTATTGCTTAGGAATGTCAATTTACTGGCCATGTCTTGCAATAAGATTTCTCCTAATGATAAACTGTCCATAATATAGTATGATGATGTTGCAACAATTTGTTACCAAGCAATTTAAACAAGGGTATCTGTTTTTTGTTAAAAAAAAAAAAAAAAAAAAAAAGAAAGAAAGAAAAAAAAAAGGCAAAACACTGAGCTTTAGAGCCCTGGATAATTGAGTTAGCTCATTTATTTTCTCCCTCTTCCACACCTTTTCCTTTTTCTTTCAAAAAAACCCAAACAGTAGGAAATTTCATACAAACATTAATGTTAGCAGAACAGCAAAGCTAAATAATTAGAAACTTAAAAGGCTGCAGAGCTGCTTTTTCATCTTTACACCTCTTCGCATGTGTACGTGTCACAGAAGACACGTAAAATTAATTTTCTTTCCAAAATTGAAGATCTTTGCCATTAAGATCTTTTGCTTTCTTGTCTTCAGTTAATGGTGACTGGCACTGATACAAATCCTGCTAAAACTGAAGCCCAAGATTTTAAATTAAAAGTTACGCAGAAACCTTTTGTTCTTAACAGTTATTAATGTCTTTATCTATTCAAGACAATAAGTAAGAGATTTCATAGCACTCATAATGCTTCAATTAGGGAAAAGATAATAGGTAAAATAAATTGTGATGCTTATTCTCTCACTTAATGTGCTGTTGTTGGCTGTTACTTCTGGTGGGATTCATCACAGCTAGCTTACATCACCTGCAAGTCAGATGTTAAGCCTGTGTTAGTCATCTAAGCTCTGTTGTTAGTCAGCAAAGAAAGAGAAACATTTCTGAGGCAGCAATTCAGCCCTCCCATCTTAGACTTCTTATAATGGGTTGAAGAGCTACTTCCTGGAGTTGTTCACCTCTCATCAGTGAGAAGAGGTAGAGGCCTTTTTAGCATATTCCTTAGGAGGTTAAAATATT
The DNA here is from genome assembly GCF_964273445.1 of Streptopelia decaocto. Classification (NCBI taxonomy): domain Eukaryota; kingdom Metazoa; phylum Chordata; class Aves; order Columbiformes; family Columbidae; genus Streptopelia; species Streptopelia decaocto. Next base: position 180,322,574 of record NC_138663.1, on the reverse strand, counting down.
AGTAACTTGGATTAATCCTACTGTTACATACTACCATGATGAAGACATGATTAAAAACTTCAGTAGAACAAGTCTGCTTAAGCTCCCTCACCCCAAGCCCCCATGTATCTATTTCTATGTATCTGTAAGTGAATTCTGGCATCATTAGTTATTTTTAGTCTGATTCGGGCTTAACCCAATATAGGCTTTAAACAAATATTGGGATTTGGTTTGAACTGTCATGTCCGATGTATCTTGCAAATAAGAGGTATTAAAGTAATTTCAAGGCTACTTTATTTCATATTTTAGGTTCAATCTAAGGAGAGAGGTCTAAGATAGTATTCTTGCAATGTGCCTCTAAAGTGATGATTTTAGGAAGTAGAACCCTAATTGTCTTCTATTGAAACCACATTCAACAAGTGAAAAATATGACTGTTGGATAAATATAAATTACAGTGCTTAACTAGATATCTAATATCCTCTGAAAAATATTCTGAAGCAAACACTGAAATATTTTACAGGCAAAGTTTCAGGAACTAGAAAAAGAAATGGATTCTATTCTGTTAGAAACAAAGACAACAGATAGGGAAATATATCTGCAAGATGATGCCATAGAAGTGACAAAATATCACTGTGAAAATCTGGAGGCACAAGTCAGAGATCTATATTCTGAAAATTTAAAGCTAAGGCATGATGCAGAAACAATACAAGAAGAGTTTGAGATTATATTTGCAAGAAATAATGAATATCGGGAAAAAATAAAGGCTCATAAGCATCTCATTTGGGAGATGGAAAGTAAAATGCCAGTTATGATTGAGCTTGCTAAAAAGAAAGCTGTTGTTGAAGAATTAAAGACAAAGAAAGAGGAGTTAATGCGTGATCTCCAGAATCCAGAAGGATCTGTTATAAAACAGGTGCAGGTACTATATTTCCTCTTTAATTCTTTTCCTCTTATGAGAAGTATTTCTGGCAGTTTAACTAACCTGCTTGTTTTGTCTAATATGTTTATGGTTCATGAGGGACTGATGATGGGAAATACAGATAACTTACAATACTATGTTAATTGAAGTAATTTTGACTTCATTATGCAGTAAAAAAATATCATCAGCTGTTGTTATCTGTATATTATTGTAAAAGTCAGGTTCATTCTATGGGATTGAATGAACTCAGCTATGAGAAAAATTGCAGAGCTGTAAATCAAACTGCATCATTGCCGAACAATTTGTGGGCTTCTTTCGGTCATGGATGAACTTACACGGACACTTTTCAGAATTCTGTGGAACATTGCTATGTTATTATATTTTTCATGTAAAAGCACAGCATTCTTTTAACTTTGCTGTCAGGTAACTCAACAAACTGAGTTCAAATTCCTGTGTTATTGTAGCTGTTGGCATATTTCAGACCAAGAATATATGGTCTTAAGTACCTAAAGGCATTATATCAATTATTCTAGTTATTAATTTTAATTACAATTATTAAATTATTTTTCATTAAAATATTATTCATTATTTTAATATGAAATTGTTTATGATAAGCCTTTACCTTATCTCTATTAATCGAGACTGTTCAAACGTGAAATTATTAATAAGTTTAAAAGATGTACTGTGCAACTTTTTAAAGAGAGGATTTCTGTATCTTGACTTAAATCTGCAGGAAGAAACTACACTTTTAAAAAGGGAAATCACAAGATTAAAAGAGTGCATCAATAAAAAAACAGATTTGCTGGAAGAAGAGAAAAAAATGCATGCTAAACTTAGAAAAGAAATTGAGGTGAGTAATTTAAATAAAATATAATTACAGTTCTCCTGACAGAATGTAGATAGTGCAAATGAAGTTTGAAGTACCTTATACACCATTGCTGGCCATACTTTATTCAACTATATACAGTAGCCAAGCTATCTTAAATTTTTTATACTGAATCTCCCAAATTTGTGATGACATTAAATTAAGGGTAACACTGCAGCTCCTAATTAGCTGTCAAGATAAAGTTCTGATAAACAGTCAAAACCTTCTCTTTTTAAATAATTGAAATATATTTTACAGTTTGTTCCTTACTAAAATACTTTCTATGCCTAGATAGTTTTAGTTGGGAAGTTTCATATTGTTTATCTTGTTAATTCAAATAAACACTATAAAATTTAATGAGCAAAAGTTGATAATATAAAGATAAGTGATCTGGGGTTATCTCTATTGTCCATTGTGAAATGAGGAGGAAAAAATAATCATTTCTCATGTGACAGGGAAGAGTAGAGAATTTTTAAACTGAAAAGCGAAACAAGGCCAATTCAGAATAGATCTATACTATTCAACATCTGAGAAAATACTATCAAGGCAGCAGGCTCCTAAGAATGTTCTCCAAAACTAAAGTGAAATTAGGCAGCCTAAAAATAACATTCTGTTCTGTTATCGGAATCAATTTAATTAAATAGTGAAGTTTAACCTGTTTTTCGGTTGATTGGACTATATGATCTTTTTGTCTCAGAAGAATGCATGATTAAAACCAGAATCTTTCAGGGTATCTTTCTATTAAGAGCTCTCTGGAAAACAATCAGATTTTTAATATAAAAACTGACAATGGACAGTGTCACCATTTAAGGCCAGGAGTGGCTGGAGAGCTGCCTGGCAGAAAGGGATCTGGGGATGTTGATTTACAGCCATCTGAATATGAGCCAGCAGTGTGCCCAGGTGCTCAAAAAGGCCGACAGCATCCTGGCTTGTATCAGGAATAGTGTGGCGATGAAGCTGGTGAGGGGTCTGGAGCACAAGTCTGATGAGGAGCAGCTGAGAGAACTAGGGCTGTTTAGCCTGGAGAAAAGGAGGCTGAGGGGAGACCTGATCGCTGTCTACAACTACCTGAAAGGAGGTTGTAGCGTGGAGAGTCTTGGTCTGTTCTCCCGAGTAACAAGTGATAGAACAAGAGGAAATGGCCTCAAGTTGCACCAGGGGAGGTTTAGATTGGATATTAGAAAAGATTTGTTCACAGAAGGGGTTGTCAGGTGTTGGAACAGGCTGCCCAGGGAAGTGGTGGAGTCACCATCCCTGGAGGTGTTTAAAAGGTATTTAGATGAGGTGTTTAGGGACATGGTTTAGTGCTAGAGTTGCTATAGGACTTCTGGAGCCTTGATTCTTGCTTTTAAGCATCCAACTAAGTCTACCCTTATATAGACGTATACTTAAATGCCTACAGAATTCCTGCTGAAGCCTTTTTAATGGCTAAGCTGGCACTCAGGCAGAATGGATTGACTTTCACAGCCCTGGTGCTCCCACTTTGCTTCAGTATTATTTTGAGTTTCCTACAAAGATTTCCTCAGCTTAACCTATTGTACAGGAATGTAAATCAGCATGCCTTTTTAAGGCAGCTGAATTTTGGAAAGTTAAAGTTCATTGATGAAATGTCTTTCGGCAAGGACATTTTTTTGTTTGGTTGGTTGTGGTTTTTTTGTTGTGTTTTTTGTTTGTTTGTTTGTTTTGTTTTGTGTTTTTGTTTTTGTTTTTGTTTGTTTTATTTTCCCAAGGAAAGGCAGTGATCTGACATTGCTAATTGATAAATTAATTCTTAACTGGGATGCTGCTTATCAGGCAGGGTACTGATGGACTTTAAAGGCAGCCTGCAGATGTCCCACTCTCTTGAGCACCAGCCCCACCACCCACCTCTTGAACAGCAGAGCCTGCTCCCAGCCTGGGACAGAGAAGTCAACAATAAATCAGGGTGGTTACCTGAGACAAGGCTTCAGTCATAAAGAATAATTCAAGATATCCACAAATAATAGGAAATATGTTGTTATGTAAAAGTAATAGGAAAAAGCAAGCTCAAAAGATTGTCTATTCCCTTGTGCACTCTTTCCCCTACATCAGCATGTAGCTATATTATTCTTGACAGATGCTTGTCTGTCCTGTTTTAGAAGGACCCCAGTAGTGGAGATTCCACAAGTGCCCAGACATTTTTTTCTGATAGTTAACTTACAGATACACAAGGCCAAATAAAAAGAACAATGCTCCCCCTCCCCTCTGTCCACTAAGCATATTAGTGCTCTGTGCCTTGGCAGATGTACCAGGCAGTTCCCAATAATGATGCTAGAGACACAGTTCTAAGAAAAGCAGATAATGTTGATCACAGATGTTTCAGTGTCCTACAACACAATCTTAGTGATGTTCAGATCCTGCAAGCACTCCTTCAGATTAGTAAATCTGACAGCATCCCCCAAAAAGTTGTGAAGTATTGTAATGGAAAGCCAGGCAACATGAAGACAAGCCATCACCAGCAAAAGAAAGCGGTGTAATTTATAAAACTTTAGTGAGGGAGGGAGTTAGTTATACATGAAATTTAGGTAATGAGACTCACAGGAAGTCCCTGGCAATGCTGTAGTTCTGATGCAGCTGTACACCAGCATGTGGATGTTAAATACAGTGTAATAATGTTTCTATAAACAGATGAAAGAATAATTACACACTACCACTCATATGCCATTCGAAGTAGGGTAAGTAAGCCCAAATTTTCATAAGTGAATACCTGTTATTTCCGTTTTTATTATAATGAAGGTTTCATGCTTTTACACTTCAGAATGCAAATCTTCAGAGGGTTGTCTGCAGCAGCCATTATTCACATAAGGCAGCAATGACTGCAAAATTGATGCAGCACTGCATTGCCACGGTGTTGCCTTGTTAAGAAAAACATACTTTTTAAGTGCAGGGCAACAGGGAAGGTGCTACTACAGCCACCTAGGATGCATCATTTTTATTCTAATTTTTACCCAAGACCACTTGTCAAAGAATGAAAATTTCTTCCTTTTTCACCTCTCACTCTGGAGCCTGAAGTCTGTAATGTACAAAGTGTCGCCATCGCTATGAGGTGCTTGTTCTTTGGGTGAGATTTACTTTGTTAAATTTTAGATATCTACAGAGCAGACATCCACATTGAACTCATCACTTAAACTCTTAGTGAGACCAAGCTTTTCTTCCCTTCGTGGGAAAGTTAGGTGTGATTCATATTGTCCTAAAGCAGATACCTGAAATAAGTCAGATTAATTGCTTCCTAGTTGTCTGTGTCTCTCCAGTATCCATAAAGTGAACATGGCATGACTTCGTCAAATGTCAGAATCTACACTTAGGCGAGCAGAACCCTCCTCTGTAAATACTGTTTTACTTGAAAGAAATTTTTAAGTGAATTGTGTTCTATTTTATTAGGTACAGAATAAAAGATATGATGCTATTCTGAAACGTTTGCATTGCCAGCTGAACAAACTCCATTCAAATAGAAGACAATGGCACTGGAACGTTCAGCAGTTAGAGAAGAAGGCAGCAGAACTAAGGAAGTGTCTCGGAGTAATGGAGTTACAGAGTAGCATATAAAAATAAAATCAACTAACAAAGCTACAATACGGGTAACTTTTTCCAGACAGAGGAGCTGCTTGCTGCAAATAGTAAAGAAGCCCAGTAGCTACTCATTGTTTTCTTTCTTTTTAGTTTTTTTTTTTCTCCCTTTCATTCTGTGGCTTAAATAGCTTGTGTTTAATCTATAATGTTTTGGAATAACTTTGTGCCTTTTTTTGTTTGTTTGTTTGTTTTTTTCTGTAGCCAGAGGCTATTCAGGAAGAAAGTTATTAACATTTCCAAGTGTTTCCAAAATATATGCCAATTTTATCTAAAAAGTCATTTAAAGTCAACCAAATAAGATTAGAGGAGTTCCTTTTTATGTAACTAGATCTTTGAAGATTGAGATCTACATTGTTTTTCCTACAGATAAATGAATATCAGAGTATGTTTGCATTTTTGAGATACCAGAATTCCAGATCTTTTATCCACATCCCTTATTATTGCAATCTATTAAAGAACTCTGAAAGCTTCTGCAGCCTGTATTTTGCTGTGTGGGAAATTCATATAGATGATGTTACAGCTTATTTGCCCTATATCTGCCAGGATGAGCCAGCATGGGGGACAAGGAGAACATAGGCTATCCAGTTGCAACAGGCTTAGGAAAAAGTACGCTCAGAACTGGACTTCAAATATTTTGACTTCAACTAGTCTAATACATGTTAGCAAAGACAAATGAGCAGGTAAAAAGAGTACTACATCTGGACAGCTTTTAAAATTGAAAAACTCACCCTCTAGAAATAGAACTGCATTATAGATGATTGAATATAGAGGAATTTACTGTGTAGAGGATCTTAACTAACTAGTACTAACCATCTAAGTTCTAAGTGCTTAATGTTTGGTAAGATGATTCTTACAGTAAATGATGACCTGTTAAAATAGTAGTGAATAGCTGACATTTTTCTTTGCCTTCTTTTTATTCTGTGCTCAGCATTTGAAGAATTTACAGTACTTTCTCTAACACTTAAGGTAATAGTTCTGACTGGACATAACCTGTAACATTTATTTTTTCTATGAAAGTAGCATTTTATTTGAGGTGTTGACTTGAATAATTTAGATTTAATGTGAAGATTTAAGAAAATTTAGTATTTACTGTGTAAAATGTTAGACTGCGTATATATTGTTAGCTTAGGAAAGCAAAGTTTAAAATGCAATACAATTGTTTGTGTTAGAACAATCATATATTTCTGTATATTTATATTTATATTGCCCTTAATATGTTGTTTCACTTTATATAAAGTTATTTTAAGCAATATACTGACTCATAAAGGCTCTCTCTCAATGTTGTTAGACTCTCAAGATTGTTTGGCTTGGTCTTTTTCTTTTGCAATATTATCAGTCAGGGTACTTCCATTAAAACAATAAGGTAGAAATGCAAACCGCAATATCCTATGCTATAGTAACAGTAATGTGATACAGATAATTTGCTGGTTTAAAACTTTTCTAACCTAATTTATTTTCAAAGAAGACAAAGAAAGACTCCTTAAAACTAACTGATAATCTTAATTGCCTTTCTGTTCTGAAGTTACTCACACATTCATTGCTGACAAGTCCTGAAAGCACCAACAGAACATTGAGTCTTATCAAGTATTTAATATGTTACTGTAACATTACAAGTGTTTACCCCTACACACAGCAAAACACCTTGCATTTGATTAATGTATAACTTCTAGAAAGGGATCCAGACTTGACAAATTTGAGAATTTACTGTCTTATTGGTAGTGATTTAGTGATCAACTGCTCTTTATTTTGCATAATTTCTAATTCGAATTTATTCAGCCATCTAGTTATATCAGCTAGTTTATCTCCATAAAAATTCTTATGCACTGTCTTCTTGCAGAATTAGAGAGATCAAGTCTTGTCTTGTTTTCTTCTTTAGTTTCCAGTTATTTCTGAAACAGAATGATCAGTGCATCAAGATATGTTTCTTATCAGCAGCACAAATCACTTCAACCAAATTTACTCTGACACTTATTACAATTGTTATAATATCACAGTTTAAACTTGCACTTTATTATTAGCTGAAAACAACTCTAGCAAACAATCCAAACCTTCTAACTTATCAAAAATTAACCTTCATTTTTCTTTTTGACCAATGAAGATGTTCATTATTACTTCTCTGAGTATTAGGGCAGTTTCTACACATCAACATGATTCACTCATATCAAATAAATACTTTGGGCCTGTGTTTTCCCTGTTCTTTTCATAAATCTCAGTAAGTTTCAGTATCTCACATTACTTTGATTGTTCTTTTCTATGTGTTTTTACATTGTGCAATGTAATTTAACAAAAGTGAAAGAGCTGTTTGCAATACTCCCATTAGTGATATATGCAGAGGAAATGTTCTCTTCTATGCAGAGGCCTTGCTATCATCCAAGACCCAAGTTGTCTAATACTCCTTTTTGCTCTGTACTTCACAAGAGAGCTCATATTCTTGCCTGCTGGGGCCCTTTCCCCTTAAAGGGATCTCAGCTTTCAAAAGTGTATTTCTCTTTTTTCCTCAGTGTAAAACTTGTTTTTTCATTATACATATTTAAATAGACTAAGTTTATCTGAAGTGTGTCTCAACTAGTCTGGTGAAACTACAGAAGATTCCCCTACAGCTGGTAATAGCTGAACTCCATACCAAAATGAGCCCTGACCATTTGTGATTCCCTCAAATTCACGTCCTGGTTTTCCCAAGAAGAAACTCAGCTGTGCAGGCCAGAAAGGAGCTGCTGCGTGGTTTAGCTGTATCCCCACATGTACAGTGGGAGCTTTGGAAATTAAAGTATACCTCAACTTCTCAGCTTTTCTGCCACAAAAACTATCTATAGTTCAAGTATTTAAGGTATGTCTGTGCTATGTATAACTGTTCTTCTCTCATTTGGTTAAGAATTATACTAAAACTAAGTTTATCTTCAATTCCATGTCAAAGAAAAATACTAGTGCTGGTCATAACACCAATACCTGCGGAATTCTACTGTGAATACCTCTTTCATACGTTGAAGTTTCTTTAATAATTGTATGTGGAAATTTCTTAGCTAGTCCTTAATCCATTTTACTTATGCCTTACTGATTATGGAATATGAACTTTGTAATACAAAGGTTGTTTAGTACAAAGTTCACCATGTTGCAAGAAGTCTGTTTCAGCTCTGAAATAATTTGTTACAAGGTCTGGACTCTGACTGTTAATGTCATCCTGTATCAACATCCTAGCTAAATGCCACAATTATTATCTCTCATCCCACATAAACATATCTGTGTGTTTAGACTGCCTTGACACTTGAGCTGATTCATCTCTAATCTTTGAAACTTTAATTGTCCTTTTCCCACTAAACTTGTAGAAGTTTAGTCACTGAGTAGACTGGAAATCTGTATTCAGTTGTTTCATGTGCTCAACACCACATTGTATGGGATCCAATACATTTTGCACACTTCTGATGAAATAGAACTTTGTCTCATACAGTATTTACATTTTTCCCCAGGTGCAGAATTTCAAGGTTAGCCTTCAATATTTAATAGATAATAAATATAAGAAAGGCATAAACGTTTTACTAGTGAATTGCAGTTGAGAGAAAATTTAATCTGGGAAAAAACTCAGCTGAAAAAAAAAAAGGAAATATAAATCACTGTGTTCTCTAAACTATTAGCATTCTGTACAATATGTAAAAAAAGAAATATATGTAACTTTATAAAAATGTCTAATTCCAACAAATTCTGGCAACCTGCTGAGGCGGATTTTTCTTGGTACGATGTTGAACAGCAGTAGGTTGATCTCAGGGCATATTATTTTTCCTTTAGCAAGCAAGCACAGACAGCAGGAGAATGATTTCTGATTTTCAGACAATAACTCGGTGAATGCACTTTGTATTCTTATCACAAGAGGCTCTCCCATGTGTTGGTGAAGAAGCGTGCTGCCCAACCCCTATAAGTCATTTCTGAGAATGGGTGTGGGGCTAAGGGAGGATCTTCTGGCTTCAGCGCTCTGCAGGCAACGAGGTGACTACCCACCCTGAACAGCAAAACAGACAGCAAGTAGCAACGGACAGGTCAAGAGTGTGGAAAATTACAACCAACAAGTCCTACCCACTGCTTAGCAAAAGTTTCAAGCACAGGAAACTGGATTGATTCCAAAAATATAGTGTAAATAAGTAAGAACATGTTGTGGGAACTCGAGACTCGACAGGGAAACAATACACCCATTGGATCACGTCAAGTGGTGCAGCAAATGTACTGATTAGTGCTAAAGGGCAGGATTTCCCCACGCTGTAAGCTGACACTCCACACTAAACCCTTTCACATATGAACCAATGACCTCAGATGCTGAAGCAAAATAAATATGTCAGATAATGCAGACAAACCTACAAAGATCTTTGCTCTCATCAAGGCTACATGCAATACACAACAGAAGAGGAAAGGTGGGCTGGAGGCAGATGCCAATGATAAGTTACTTTGCCTCTGATACAGAGTTTGCTTTGGCCCTGAAGAGAGTCACTTGCAGAGAGCTATGTGCCTGAGTGTGAGAGTAAGTAATGCATCCTGCTCTGCTATGGTTCGTACATGGGGCTTCAGAGGAAGAAGAAATCATGGCCACACCATGCATTGATGGTATGTCATAGAACCATAGAATGTCCTGAGTTGGAAGGGACCCACAAGGAACATTGAGTCCAACTCCTGTCCCTGCACAGGAAAACCCCACAGTTCACACCATGTGTCTGAGGGCGTTGTCCAGTCTCTTCTTGAACACTGTCAGGCTTGGGGCCATGACACCTCCCTGGGGAGCTTGTTCCAGTGCTCCAGCACCCTCTGGGGGAAGAACCTTTTCCTAATGTCAAACCTAAACCTCCCCTGGCACATCTTCATGCCATTCTCTTGGGTTCTGCCATCAGTCACTAAAGAGAAGAGATCAGCACCTGCACCTGCCCCTCCTCCTCCCCTTGTGAGGAAGCTGTAGCTGCCATGAGGTCTTCCCTCAGTCTCCTCTTCTCCAGGCTGAACAAACCAAGTGACTTTAGCCACTTGTCATACAGCTTCCTCTCCAAACCCTTCACCAAGTTCATAGCCCTCTTCTGGACACTCTCTAGCAGCTTAGTATCTTTTTTATGCTATGGCACCCAGAACTGCACACAGTGCTCCACGTGAGGTCGCACCAGTGCAGAGCAGAGCAGGACAATCACCTCCCTGACCGGCTGGCAACCCTGTGCTTGGTGGACCCCAGGACATGGGTGGCTGCCAGGGACACCGTTGGCTCACATTCAACTTGCCATTGACCAGAACCTCCAGACCCTTCTCCGTGGAGCTGCTTTCCAGCATCTCATCCCCCAGTCTGTATGTACAGCCAGGGCTACCAGGTCCGAGGTGCAAAGTTCGGCACTTGCTCTTGTTGAACTTCATGGAGTTGGTGATTGCACAGTTCTCCAATTTGTTCAGATCTCTCTGCAGGGTCTCTCTGCCCTCAAGAGTGTCAACCGCTCCTCCCAATTTTGTGTCATTGGTGAACTTAGTTAATATTTCTTCAAGTCCTTCATCCAAGACATTTATGAAGATGTGATGCTGCTGAAGGTGGAAAAAAAATTCAGAACAATTTTGTGAAATGTGGGAATATACTGTTATCAAAGTAGTTATTAAACCCTTTGTTAAAATGTGGCTGCAGCATATAGCTCTGAGTCACGTTGAGGCAGTGACTTCCTGAAGAATTCCAAGCAGTACTGGAATATTTTTGTTCTAATTGTCAGCTTTGCAGGAGGCAAACACTTTTTGAAGGGCAGAGTCAAGGCAGTGCAATTAACTGCCACAGAAATATAGACCAAGCAAAAGCAATTCACACCCTGCTCAAAATACCATGCTCAAGGCTTTCCCTTGGCTTTTTCTAGCATTCAGAGGAAGCAACATGTAGTGACCTAAGAAAATGTAAAACAAACAAATAAACAAACAAAAAACCCGACAAGCTGCAAAGGACAAAACAAAAAAACAAACAAAATCTCTACCATCCCTTCCTCCAAAATAAAGATAATTGCACTGCACATTCCCCATCTGGATGAAAGCAGACAGAGGAGACCTCATGTCAGTAAATATAGCTGTGGTTGAAAATGCTTGCTACCATAATGAGGAAAGGACAGTGCTCTGTGTTGAACAGAGATTTCTCCTGTTAGGAAATCACAAGTGTTTCTACATTTTGCAGTAGCTTTTTAGTTTAACATAGTCTAGTTCTACATAATTCAGTAAAATTATCTCTAAATCTTTCTAAGAGCAGCAGGCTTCTTAATAGCTCATTTTGTTATAAATGTCATACACCATATATTCAATACTTATTGACCAAATGTCACATAAAAGCTTAAATGTTTTTCTATCATCTACACACTATATTAATTAACATAAAATATCACTTGCAATGTTTTCATCAGTTATGAGGCCTTTTCTGCAGTTGAAAATAGCACCAACAGTTTGAAATGCAGTTGCTTTTCATTTTATTTTATTTTATTTTATTTTATTTTATTTTATTTTATTTTATTTTATTTTATTTTATTTTATTTTATTTTATTTTATTAATTTATTTTTTTTCCCCTCCACTGACAATAAAGTCTAATAGTTCCCTCTAGTGTTGAAATGAGTTTTTACATAGTAAAGGCACACTTCATACTTGTTTCGATTTGAAGGCCAGTGTTCACTGTGAAAATAGCCAATGTTTCTACAGAACACGGTGAATACTTTTTTTAAAAAGGCAGGATGAAAAGGGGATGCTGAGTATTCTAACTCTTACAACTACAAAAAACAGCTGGAGGATTCAATTTATTTATTCTTAATTACTGATCTGTTTTTAAAAGAGGAAGTCTTTGGCAAATTTCCTCAAACGTGCTGTTCTAATCTGAGTTATAATGTCAAGTCAACTATGAATGGAAGGACTTCACATTTTTTCTTAAAAGTCATTTCAATTTTTTTTTTTAATTATTTTTTGTGAGCTAAAAGCAGTCTTCTATAAACTTTTCCTTAGGTCACTTTCTTCTTAATAAGAACTACTCTGTTTAAGATCATTGGCTTCCTGCTTGTTGCCGAAAAATATATTTCAAAAAGATTAAGTTAGACTTATAGCTGGCTAAAACTAACAGTAGCTGGTAGTTACGGATTTGCAACATATTATATAAACCTGTGTTTTCATGCTTCATAAATAACTCTGCCTGCGCTGAAACTTTTGGCCTGAAACTGCAGTTCTGTCTCAAGGTCAGTATTCTGGAACACTTAAACCTCAGGTATGAACATCATTGCTTGAGGCTTCCAATATCCTTGACGAGAAAGGCATCCCGCAGCTGACCCAGCTCTTGTGTGCCTTATGGCAGAGCCTGGCTCTTCCCAGTTGCTACGAAGGAATCTTAGAGCTACTACCCTTCATTTAAAAGACTCAATTAAATGCCTATTTTGTGTAAGATAAGCCCAGAAATAGTAAAGCCAGTCCGTTGTTTACTCCTATTTAAAGGTTTATTTTATGGCTATGTGCTTCAGAGCAAAGGATTGAACTTTCCAGGGGCTTTTGTGGGAAGAAGAAGGACAGTCTCAGACTAACCATCATGTAATTACCTGTTCTTATCATCTGTCTCTTTTTTCAGTATCAACACAGAATTCTAATCTATTGAATCCTGACCTTATTACATTAATATAAAATTTACACCAGTAGACCTTCTCAACCAACTTAGAGAAAAGTTATCTGTGTCTCATGATTAAAATTTTACCCCCAGCTTTTGCCATACCTGTTACAGTTACTAAAGGATTGGAATGCCCTGATCCTGTGCAGTACAAATATGCTATCTATCTTTTTGTGCATCTCTACTAAAATCATTACAATCTCCCAAATTATGAGTTCATACTGTTGCTAAGACTTCTTTAATTGCTAATACATTTGCATTAGGTTAACTGATGTAGTTATAAACGCAACCAAATGTTTTGACAGACGAGACCTTGAGTATCTCAAGTTTTTTCCTAGTTATATCTGTTCATTTTTCCTTTATAGTCCTGGAGGAAAAGGAACAATTCTAGGGGATGTTTCATCTGAACTGCTTTATATAGTTGCATTAGGATGACAGGAATTGTGCTCTAAAAATCCTATTTTTCTCAATTGACTGTGAGGGGAGTGAAGAGTCAATAGCTCAGATGTAAATAACTACATTCTGATGTCTAAAGTTAGGTAAGATGTATCCAAGCCCTACATGCTTAAGCCACTACAGCCATAGCAGCAATACTAATAAATGCTCTTCTTTTTTTTTTTTTTTTCCCCTTTTTATTGTCTTCTTGTTGGCCACTTATTTTTATTTATATTTCTCTAGTTTTCTCTATTGATTCCTTGGGCTGTAAGCTTCTTATTTATATATTACATTCAACATCATGTCTTCCATATGTTACACTGGGGAGCAGTGGGATGCTGATTTTAACAGCTACTCTCATTTGCCAGTGAACAAAAGTAGGCTTTTAGCTAAAGATTTCCTCTTGCTTGGTGGAGTACTCTTTGCTTTTTAAGCACCTTTTCTGTTTCTGTCATAGAACTCCCATGTTCTATTCGCTTTTTTTTCTGTCTGCTTTCTAGCTATCTGCTTCTCCCCAGCCAACTTCACTCACACTTTGCATTGGACATGTGAAATTAGCCATTTTGCAGCATCAGCTACTGTGCAGGGGATTCACCTTGTCTGTCTTGGACACCTATTCAGAATTTAGTCACCCACATTCTGGTGCTGCCTCGCACATTGTGTTGACTGTGGAGGGGTTGTAGATTGGAAGAAGTCTACTTTTTTGATAACTACCATGAGGTGAGACGAAATATCCTAGGGCTCTAAGACGGGTGGCATGACTTGCCTTCTAGCAGTGCCCATTTCCCTCTGTTGCCTGCAGAAGGAGACCAAGGCAACTAGCTCTAAACGCATGGTAGATGATTAGAACTACATGACACAAATCCCATCTGTCATCTCCAGTTATCCCTCACCAACTCCAGGCCAGGAATTAATACAGCTCTATCCGTCATAGTGAAACCATAATTGAGTTACCCTGTATTGAGAGTAGTAATACTTTCTGTGTTAAAGGATCACAAGGAATAATTTTAGAAACTCTAATAAGTTATGTGACCTCCATGCTACATTTCTGAAATTGAATTCTCCCACGGCAAGACAATTGCTCCCCCACAGTCTGCCTCTCACTGCAGACAAGTCATAAGAAATAATTCTGGTATGTTTTCACGGTCTATAAAGACTCTCCCTCCTTTCCACTCTGCTGTATTCTCTTCTTGTCTTTGGGGTTTTAGCACATTGAGAGTTAGTTTCTGAATTATCAGGATATACAGACCAGCTAGCAGTGTCTTTGTAGTACTGCCACTACATCATATATTACTTTCACCTCTTACCCTACACAATTTTTATCTAAAAAGCTTTAGCATTCCAGTCATGAATGATCTCACCAGCTGCCAATAATACTTGCATCAGTGAGAATTCCCAGTCTCTTCTTTGCAACCTAGACTTTTAAAATTAGTACCTAATGACCAGAAAAATGCTGAGCAGCCTCTTGAAAATGAGAATGGAACTGGAAACTTGGGTAATAAACTTAGACAACTATAGCAGGGGGAGGTGAATGGGAGACAGACACAGGCTACAATGAATGAAAGTAGAACAAACCAGCATAGGGAGAACAGTAGCAAATAAGCCTGTGTTGACTCTGTACTGCAGAGCCCACAGTGTAACCTGAGGTTCCTCAATCTGAAAAATCCTCCGCAATCAGCAGATAATCTCATCTCGCTTTAGTTGCTGGGGAATCACAGTCTATTCTTATTGTCAGTGTCCATCAACTCATATGACAGAGACCTATGCAAAACATCTAAAGTTGTTGACCCTATGAATATCAGCAGAATCTCACAAGGTTAATTTTTATTAATTAATTCTTTGAACTAACCTGTGATATTTGTTTGAGTTACATGTTCAGTTTCCCATGGAACCTCTTTCTTTCCCTCATGGCATCTCCAGTGCTTCCTCACAGGGTGCAGTAGGTGCTTTAATTTTTTAAGGCAGTAAGTATGGCAGCTGGAGAGGTAGCACCGAGATCCTGTTGCAGCTCAACACTGCAGCTGCTCCTTTACTGCGTAACCCAGGGGCTCAGGTGTATTCAACCACCATGGAATCCAGCATTTTGCCACCTCTGCACTAGAGAAGAGAAGGCTTGAAAGTCCAAAGTGGAAGAGAGTTTTCTCATTGACATTCTGTGTTATTCTGCAGGCGCTTCAGTGGTGTATGGTAGCTCCTCCACCTTCAACACACTTGAAATCTGGTTTTATGTGTCAAATTTGAGTTTCAGTGAGTTACCCATAACAGAGGAATTGTATGGCTGAACTTTGAATCATAGCAGGATTAAGGATACTCACAGTAGCATGTAGAGAAGAAAATCAGCCCAGTGCGGTGTCATTTCCTGGTCTGCTTCTGAGAGAAACTGTGTGCACAAAGACTTTAACTTCTCTAGGTAGGAAAAAGTAGTTTTTCAACATATTGTTTGCATAACTGTACACAACCCCTTACTGAATTACTGGAAAATCTCATTTCTATAGCCATACCCATTTTAAAGGACTTCATTATAATTACTCAATTATCCATTCTGCTGCTGAAGAAAACCAGCATAACAATGATTTAACACAACACTGTTGTAATTAGCACTCACAAAACAACAAAGAAACACCTCACTACTCAAAGAGGGATCAAAGTATGAAATCAAAAGTAACTCATTACAATTGTTGTAACACCCCTTCAGTCCATACAGTAGCAATCACGCTGTTTTGTGGTTTTGACTCCTTTGGTGCTTAAAGATTGCGCCTAAAAAGAAACTAGAGAGCATGCTTATTCCATTTTCAGAAATGTAGTAATTAAGAATTTCAAAGACTTTTTTGCTTTTCTGTTGAAAAGTAGGAACTAATACATCAGTTGCTGATTTACTGCAGCTTTTGTCTAGTCTAACTCCACTCACTCTGATAAGTCTGGAGTTGAAAAAGAAACCATATGTTGGCAGTTACACCTGTAGGTAGTTTAGTTGTCACTTTTAAAACTTAATTTAACTCACTTTGCCTTCATATTTCCCAGGCAGCTGCAGATGGTTTTCTTTCCATTTGAATGGTTTTGTGATGTTAGGGTTATTTCCTTGGTACTTGTTTTTTTTTTTTTTTTTTTCTTAGTGTTACATTATATTACTAGCTGATGGCACAGGGGATTTTGACTACTTTTTAGGTTATTGGCACCAGAGACATTCTTAACCATTCTTATTAGACCTTCAAGAGTGCTAATTTTCTCATACAAAAGGAGTATTGAACTTTCATTAGTGTATTTCCCAAATGCTTTAATTTTCTGATACCATTTAGTATAATTATGTTTCCTTTTAATATGCAAGTGTGGAAAATAATGTACACTGGGAAACAAACAACACAAAAGCTGTCATAAAAGCATAAAAGAGCAGCTGATAAGAGAAACAGCAATGCAACATTGTTTTTAGAAGCAATGGAACACCAGAAGAGCTGACATATTGTGATGCTAGCAACTTTAATTAGTGATGTATAGAAGGTTGAATATGAATGAAAAAGAGAAGATCTGTTAATAGAGAACATGTGCTAGTATACTAAAATTAGAAATTTAGAAACGTGCAATAAAAAAGCAGAGAATTCTGTTGAAACATTCAATTGGAAATACACCTGCTGAGATTTTTTTTCCTCTCCTGAATGGAAGATAAGGCATGCTTATTAGATGATAACAAGATGGAAATTTTGGCTATTGAGTCCAAATTACCAGTGTGAAATACATGTCCACTTTATCTCTTCCTTATTCATACATGGTAATCACCTTTAGGGTAGAGTTCAGGACATGTTTGTTTAATCCAACTGTTGGTTTGAATCACTAGCCAAGTGGGAGTACCTTTTCGGTGGGGATTTAGCAATCGTGAAAGCGAATGGTCTGTTTCACGGCAGTTAATTCTCTTAACTTTTGCAGATGTGCCGAATAAACTCCAACTGGGAACTATGTTACTTACTAGATACACTAGTGCATTTCTTCAGTGCTGGAATTCCTCGTAATTTACCTGCAAAACATCTCGCTCCACAGCCTGCACTTGGATGTTGTGTTAACTGATCAGCCCCCTCTCCAACAAGGCGAAGAGACTTTTAATAGTGGAATGGACAGCAAGGCAGAAGATCACTTGCAATGAAGCTTCCTGGATCTGTGGGGGATTTTTCTGTCCTAACCTTAGCCACACCAAGTGTGTAAATGCATAAGCTAAATTTCCTATGTGAAAGAGTGGTACCTTAGGAAGGTGATTCACCCTCATGTAAATGTTTTGTTGAAATTAATAGCTCTAAGAAAGCAGAATTGCCTTGCTGTGGTGTAACTAGTGATGTTCCATTTGGCTCTGTTGGAATTTGTCTTGTCTAATATTCAGCCATTTAAGCGTTAGCTAATATAAGCTAATCACCTAGGCCTCTTGGACTGAGGATCATATCCAGTATGCATGCTAAAACTGATGCTTGCTAGAGGTAGCATGATTCACCCTGTGGCTGGGACTCCTTTTTCGTGGGCTACAGAACACAATTGGCTTCAGCTGGACTTCAGACTCTTGCAGCTGAAATACAGCATAGGTGCAACTCACTTACTTTAGGCCATGTAAAATCTGGGTGTCTGTTTTAAATGAGAACACTGTTTTCACTTAGCCTATTTTTGCCACTTGTTTTAGGTAATTTCTGGTCACTTACTGTTGAAAATACCACAGCAAACAGTCTTTCTACTTGTGTTTGTCAGAGACAGAGGTGGTGGCATCCAGAAAAGTCAAGGCAAAATAGTTACTTTTAAATTACAGATTACCTTTTGTATTGAGGCACTCCACTGATGGTTTTGCCAGCATTTCCCATTATGGTCTCCTGTATTTAGAAATATACAGCTCCATCAACAACAAAAGAATAGGACTTGGCCCTTGAGTCTAGAGGGTGACTTTTTTCCATTTGAGATAATTAAACAGATCCATATGGACAGTAAAATTCCTTCTTTTAAGGCACTGGTGGTTTGAGAAGACATTTTATATCCCTTTCATTCAAAAAACATTTTATTTGTTTTACTGCACTGTAAATGGCTGATCTGTAATGAGTGCAGTAGTTTAATTTTATTTTGTTTTAATGAAGACCAGAAAAAATCTCTTAAAAACACAGAGAACTTAACAGCTCTGCTCAGAAGTGTAAGGCAGACAGTATCTCTGATATTGTACCTCCCTCCAAATGAGTATAATTACAGTCATTTACTGTCCCAGAGCATGTAAAATATGATAGAGACATTACAGAAGACAAAGCCACAATTGTTACCACAAAAATACTAAGATTTGTAGCCAGTAATCTCTGGAGAAGAAGAAAATGTGAAAGTTGAAGTTTTACTTAGTATAAAGCTTATAATCTGCTGCCATTCTTTAAACTGGAACAGTCTGGTGAAACAGCTCCCATACTTTTCCGCTGGTCCTGGCATGGTCTTGAATTCCCTTCCAGTTGCAACTGCAGTCTTTTATTCCAGGTTGTGAATCCTGCTTTTACAATAAAACTTCTGTCACACTCACAACCTTGGCTGAGTTCTGTGAACCACTGTTCTCAGGGTAGTTTTCATCCAGTGTATTTTTTTGCACATATGGTGGGACATTCTGCTTTCCTTCTCCTATAATGATCATCAGGCTTTTTAAGAAAGCAGCAAAAATGCTTTAGAAATGACGGCACTGACATAACATCATTGCCACTTGACATTGCAAGAAAGACAAATTGCATCTTTTGGTCTGCAAAGAGTTTGCCAAGTCCAAGTTGCCTCACAACATTCTGCAGCAAATTTGGTTAGCACAGTCGAGGAAAAATGATTGTCTGCACTCAAATGATTGGTGTTTTCACTTTCTTTGTTCCCATTCCCAAATCTGTAGCTCTTTGATACAGCAAATCAGTGCTAAGAGGGAAGTGTGAAGTGTCTGTCAGCGGATGGCCCAGCATCAAAACAGACCAATTAGCAATGTCCCCATCTGCTGCCCAGACTCATACTTGCTCCCTGCCTGTTCCTGGAGCCAAGAATTGAACTGGAAGCCATGGGTTTCATGCACAGCAGCAGCGGCCACTTTCTCCAATGTTACACATTGTCTAGAGAACTTCTTAAAGGAGCTGGCGAATGGAAGTATGGTCAGCACCTTTCCTACAGGAGCTGGGCCTCTTCTCTTAAATCTTAATGCTGTTCAAGACATCACTACAGAATGGTTGGGGTCCAATTAAGACAGAAGGTTAGCGTTGGTGCCAAAAAGAGAGCTCTTACCCTTTCACACCTGTACTGGGACAGAAACTGCCCTGCCTAGTGAAAGGCACCAGTGTGCTGAATATCCTCTTCATTAGATTAAAATCTTACAGCAACCTGAGACTGATGAAAAATATAAAGGGAGACTAGTGATTCTGTATCTAGCAGGATATCAAATCTATATAACTTCAGGTTTGCAATATCAGTCCATTAACTACTGAGTAAACTGAATAAAGTGAGAAGAAAGTGTTTGCACACATTGACACAAACACAGTCTGTTAGATTGGGTCTGCATGCTAACCACAAAATGTATACCACTTTTATTGTCATAAACTTCCTTGTGGCCTTCAGTTACCCCCTTTGGAAAGTCCTGATTGCACAGGTGGCAATAGGGTTCGCAACCTCAGTTCTACGATTTTACTGTCCAGAAACCTCTAATTTTAAGGGCTGTATGAAAGGCTTTCCACAGTAACTCGAGTGTTCCCAGTCCTTTCCAGCACAACTCCAAATGGAGTCGTATTGCCTTAAATTCCTCAGTGTGTGGCTGCTGCCAAAACTCATACTCTTGAGGGCTACATAAAAATCTTAACTTGGGGTCTGGGAGTGGAGATGGCGCACTGCTGTGATAGCTGCTGTCTTTGCACTTCTGAGTCAGGCATGGAGAAATCTACATCTCTATCAAGATATGGTTTCCATTATCCCCTCTAATTTTAAAGTCTAAAAGGACTCCATGAGGCACAGATAAAAATGATCTTCATTGATAGGAGATGAAGCTGGAGCCCGAGGAGCTGCAACTTGCTCTGATGCAGGTTTCATTTGTAGCAATAAAAGTCCTGATAACCTGAATTTCCATCATGTCCTGCTTATCTGTTTCTTACCAGCTGAAGATTATAAAGACAAACGCATCTTTTACGAGAAGGAAAACTGAAGGAGAGCACCTTCCTATGGATTTGAATCTGGTGGGGTGTCTGATGTCTGAGAAGAGCTCCAACTTGTGCTTTTTCCTCCAAAGGGGCACTAACAGTCACTCTGCTTTCTGTGAAGTGCTTGACAAAACTGGGTATTTCTGAGACTGATGCTGTGATCTGTGCCAGATGCTGTGACTGCAGTAGTCTCTTTTTCTCCGAAAATCAGACTAAAATAGCTCTATAGCTGATTTTGCTTTTTCAAGCATATTATCCAGACACATTAAAAGTAACAAAAGCAAATAAAAAAGATATTCTGTAGCAGTTGCTTTACTCAGGGCATCCAGTTTAGCCCCAGAAGAGGTGCCAAGACTGCTTAGTGCCCCTAAGAGTAGAACATGGCACAGTTCATGTAGTTTTCTGAGGCATTAGTCTGAAAGTCAAAATTTGTTCCTGGTATAAATCAGGAATAATACTGAGCTCTGAGAAAGAAATCGACCTGTAACTTCTCTGTCTGTCAGTATACTTCTTCTGTCAGGGCTGTTTACATTTTCTTCTTAGTTTAATAGTAGAAACTGGAGTGGGTGGAAGGGAAAAATCAAGCATGATTGGCTATTCTTTTTCTAACAGAAAATTAATTGGGAGGGAGCTCTCCTCTGCTCTCTGTGGAGTCTCATCACTGATTTTTCCTATGGGATGGCTGCATCTGGTTCAGTTTAGCTGTATCTGTCTTCAGTATTGACCCTTCATCCAGTTTCATGTCTGCTTGAACGCTGCCTTTTCTCCCTCGCTTGCATCTTGCCATTTTTCCTTCTTCTACTACTCTTATTTCATTTTAGGCTTTTTTGCTTTATGGAAACCCCTGTAAATCATTCCAAGATCCACTGTCAGGAAGTGTGCTAGCTACAGTCATGTTGGCTTGATTTCTTTGGTGTTCCAATGTGGTAGCTATACTGTGCAGTCAAACCCTGACACTGATCAAAAAGAAAGCAAGCCAGTAGATGGCACCATTTATTATGTTATAGAAGATTCATAACCAAAGCCTAGAGGGTTTTTCCCTAAACCTAGCTGTCAGCAAAACATAAATCAGCCCTCCATTTTTAGAGATGTTACTGACAAGCTTAGTAGAGACCTCACTTTATATCCTTTCCCAGGGCTTCCTAGGAAGGATTCAGTGGCAATGCCTTAAATGGAAAAACATTTTAGAAACAATAATGGAACTAGAGGTCAATAGGGTACAGCCCTGGGGAGCTTTCTTCTGTTTTGCTCTTAAAACATACCCCATTGCTTCTTTGCTTTTTCCATTCTATTAAGTAACAGATTTGCTTTGAGGCGTATCTCCAAACCCAGTAACTTTGGAAGAGATTCAGGCAATGGTCAGTTACAAACATGGTTAAGCTCTTCTGTAATAATGAATAGTACTATTTTCTTACAACATATAGCAGCTGTTACCTAGCAGCTCAGCTCTTGGAGTGGTTCAGAACACTAATGAAGTACACCTCCCAACACTTCTGTCAGATAGGGAATATTAATTCCCCAAGAGTCCTGTTGACCTCAGTGGGTGCTTGCGTGGTTTTACGTGTCTGAGAAAGAGATACTTATGTGAGTAAAGACTACACAACCAGGAATAAACAATGTAATATATTTTGTGCCATTTCAAGCATTTATTTCCCATCTCTGTGGATGAAAAAAAGAAAAGAGTTTTGCCTTTCAGGAGTAAACCTCCACAGCATTTTTGGTAGGGGATCAGACTGCTTGCTTGTAGGCTACCTACAGGCTTCCAATTGATAGCACATGCACTGTGTGTGTTTCAAAGACAGATTTAGTGACTTCAGTGTCATTTACTATTAAAGGTAGAAAGCAGTTGTTCTTTCTAATCTACTGCTGCACAGCCAATGTAATTTTAATACTGTATGCTGTAGAAAAGGAGAGAAATGCAATGCTGAAACATTTAACAGGATATATTTTTCCATCTTTATTTTAAGTTATGAAAACTGTCTGCAAAAAGCTAGTAAGTAGTTCCAGTCAATGATAGTTTCCTGGCATCAAAAGATTTAGAAAATGAAATGAAATATCCAGCTGAAAAAAAACACCAAGAGGAGAAGACAAAGAAGAGAACAACTTGGATTTTCTATATTTATCTGTGCTCTTCATGTGTTATATGTGTCCGCTTCACTGGGCTGTCAATTTTAATTGGACTGCAACCTGCTGTAGTTGGGTTCACACTGGTTCAATTAAAAAATCCTGTCGTTACTTTTTTTTTTCCATATTGCCCGTAAATAGGAGTATTGTAGGAGTAATAATGTTAACCCCAGTGTTCTGGCAGAATGCCAGCTCAGGTAATTATATTCCGCCTATGGAAATTTCAGTCACCATTTCAGCTGAATACATTCGTCTTCAATTCCATCCCTGATCGTCACGTTGTATAGCACTTCTGTGTATTGCTAAAGAGCCACTCCAAATGCTGCATTTTAGTGATCGCTGAACTAAGGAGGAATAAAAACCAGGATCTCTCCTTCTCATAAAATTCTAGACTATTTACAACATCAAAGTGCAATATGGGAGGTCAGAGTCACTTGAATTAAGGATTACTTGCTGAAAGTATGCAGGGAAAGTATGGATGGACTATATAGTTAATGGTTTGTGGAAACTTTGCACAGTGATCTGGTTATGACAAAGAACAATGGAAGGATTTTGTAGTATCACTCAGGAAGATCTTCACAAGCAAGGTGGCTCAGGCTGAGACTTTGACTTAAAGAATGGTTTAGCTTGGGAAAAATAATCCTTCAACAGCCTAACCGATAGGTTTGCACAAGGACTTCTCATCACCTAAGGCAAAAGGAAGAGGGGCAGTTGCTGAAAAAATTGTGAGAGTGCCCACAGAGAAGGTGAAAAGGTGATATTGTACATAATTTTCTGCATTGCTGTTGTTATGAATGGTTAAAAAAAAAAAAAAAAAGAAAAAAAAGTAGGTAGGACTAGGTTCTTCTAGAATAGGTTCTTCTAGGATGTTTACTTTTGTCTGTTTTGAAAATTGCCATGGTGTTGAAAAAATATACATTTGTCTACAAAATAATCAGTAGCAGTTTAAGTCGGCATTTGTTGATATTAACATGAGAAAGGCTGAGCAACTCTCTGCTTTCAATGTGCCTCCCTACCCCTGAAATGGAGTGATAAGATGTGCATACCCCATCTAAGTGTTAAGAACAGGGCTTATACTTGCTTTGGGTGACTTCTAAACAAAAATGAAATTTCTGTTAACAACTGAGCAAAATAGCGATAAAGCACAATGGGCACTCAGGAAATCAGCAGCAAAGAGACAGCATAAAGGTCAAAACACCAACCTTCGCTTCCGAAAGATCTCTGAAGCCAGGGAGGTGTGTGCTGACTCAAATGGCAGAGACATATCTAATTCTCACAGACTTTTGATGATGATTTGGCACCTACCTGTCACTTGTGCCTTGGGGACATCTCCAGCTTACAAATATTGTTAGCTTTTACTTCATTAGGTGGAAACTGAAACTGCATTTTAGAATTTGTCACTCTGCTATTCAGCTTGTGTTATGCACACCGTCTGTCTATCTGTGTTTACTGAGCATACCTAGTGTTGCCTTGTAAACCGTCTTCATATTTTCTCCTTTGGGACTGTAAAGACTTTGTTCAGCAGATTTTTCCTCATCTAAGTAAGAGTGATTATTTTGATGAGCCTGCTTGAGTTAACCAGAGTTTCGGCGGGGCAGGCCACATGGAGGAGAATCACCTATGTGAGCAATGATGCAAAGTTTGGCCCAAATCTTGTATTTCTGACACGTGGTGGGTTTAAAGTCTCCCAAATTGTATTTACAGACTTGAGGGGGGGAACACAGTTGTTTTCATTTTCTGATGGCGATCGGAAGATGGAAGATGAGCTTCAGGGCTGGTGACAGTTCTCAGACTGACAGCATTAGTGTATGTATCCAATCGTACAGTAACGATGCAATCCGTTAGCGTACCCTACACGGGGAGCTGTCAGGTCTGTAGCAATCCAATTAAGTTACATGGTTTCTAAAGCTAGACGATTTGAGGAAGCTTAAAACAGAGTTAACACTGTGCTCGCTCAACGGCTGTGTCAATTATCTGGTTGGATGTGCTTGTAGCTCTGGCTGCTGAAGCTTGTGGACTTTTTTTTTTCCCCTAGAGCAAGACCAGGGATAACACATTTACGAGTTAATTACTACCTAGCTTTATTATTATTTATTAAATTAGAATCCTGATATATATTTGAAAGAGATGCTCATACCACATGGGGAAAAAAACCCAGCAGAATAAATGGATCGCATAAAGCATTTTTCAGGCTTTTTGCTGACACTGAAATATTAAAATTCTGTGATAGTAACTGAAGTTGTATTAATGAGTGCAGGTGACTGTTTGACCTTTGCTGTGGGAAGTCTATGTGGTTCTTGTCAAAATTTTTTCCTTCTAACCTTTAGTTTCAGATATCTGCCTGCATTTCTGTTTGTGCTTTTCCCATTATCTTTGTATCTGAAATGTGTGAGATAGAAAAGGAAAGAACCTCTGTGGCATAGCTATCTTTTTTTTTAATAACTTCTCTCTTTGTCGCAAGTTAATCAAAAGCCCTGTGTGAAGTCCCCTCTGAGCTCAGCCTTCCATCCGTCCAAGGTGCCTGAGGACCTGTGGTTGGGTAACCCTGTCACGCTCTTAATGCAGGTTCCTCACAGGTGCGTGTGCTTCACTCTTTGTGTAGTAATTTGTTCAAAGAGCTGCATTATATGCTTTGTAGGAAACACAGGCAAGATTACCTCACTTGTCAGAACTCTGCTTATTTTTAACCGGAGGGGTTGCCCACCCTCTCCAAATAATCTAGCACCTTCTTGGCAAAAAGCCCGAGGAAAGAGAAGGGTCACTCACTGTATGCTATCAGCAGCTGGCCACCTTTGTCTCATCTGGAATTAATGTCCAGTCCTCCAAAAATACTCTGCAGCCAATTCTGGGAAGCAAAATCATGTCTGTGACAAAAGTGATTGTAAGATTCATACTGATTTCACTAGGACCATGATTTCAGCCCAGATACACAGATCTAAGTAAATACTATCTTGATCTCATCTGCCACTTCAGAGGGAGAATCAGGAGAGCTGGCCACATCTGTACAGGAGTGAAGACAGTGTAGTTGTCAAGTGCTATGTTTCAGGAAAGGTGAATTGCAAGAGTGAAAGAAAATTTACAAAATAAAGCCAAAAAAGAAGGAACAGTGTGGCTGCACATCCACTTTGGAGATCCTCAGGCCCATCTCAGCTCTGTGAGAGTTCCTCAGAATATGCATTACCAGAGTTGGTAGAACTATTTCATTTTCATACCATGTAACAGAGAGCACATCTTACCCTTTTATGCTATATTTGACTCTGATGGAAAGAAAATGAAATGTTTATCTCAACAGCTGACTTGGCATGAATATTCCCATCAGCTCACTGTCTTGCAGAAAAGATCCTGCTAAGTTCAGTGGTTAGCCAAGCCTGGCCTTCTATGAAGAATACACCACTAATAGGGCTGATATTGGTGGTTGTTTTCTTGCAATGGCTTTAAAAGAGTTGAGCCGTCTATTGCCTCTTGGTCAATTGCTTCATCCACCTTCTTAATATAAAGATATTTATCAATACATATTGATATATTTCTTCCTAGCATTCTGTTTGCAGGCCAGCAAAGCTGACCCATGAAGACAGACGTGCTTGTCTTCCAGTAGAGAAATGACATTCTCAGTACAAAATCAAGTCTTTTGCTGTGAACTCAAGCACAACCTCGTCCGTGGAAGGCAAAGGCTGAAAAAGAAATGAACAAAAATGGCCCATCTACAGTCACTGGCAAAACTCTTGAGAGAAAGCCAGGAAAAAGAAAGGGAATCTGGACAATTTTTAAATGCACAATTTTCCCTTTTATAATGTTTTAATCCCATTTTCTTTACTGCTTTTTCTCTTGCTTTGTTTTTGTTTGTCTCTAGCATGTGCATTCCTGAGGCTTTATGATGCTTCATCTTAAGGGGGAACCTGAAGAGCGTCTTTTGCCTGCTAACGAATAACCTGAATTTTTTTTCATTACTGAAGCCAATCAGAGACAGGAGATTACAGTCGACGGAGGACTGAGATTTGCATATTAACAGTGCGGTTATTGAAGAATAGCTGTCTTGTATTTAGAGCAAACTGTGCCCTCCGATTCGCCAGTACCAGCTGCCAGCCAATGCAGATGAGGGATTCAAAGGTCAGAAGGCTTTTTATTTTTCTTTTTGAGAACCATACAGTACTAATATAAATCAGATAGCGAAACCCGGGTGCAGGAATGCGAGTAAGTGGAGTGAACCTGTTTGGCTCTGGCTCTGTAGCAGCACAGCTGCCGTGCCCTCTCGTTGGCTCTGACACTTCTATCCCTGCATAATGTATCATATTGTGTATATTAATGTTTCGGCTTTACAGTTCTATTTCCATTAGGGGAAGATTGCCTGTGAGCCTCTTAGTGGATAAATAGGAATTTACAGCTTTCAAAAATTCTCTTAAAGCTTGCAGGATCCACAGAAGAAGGAATTACACATGACTATTTTTGAAGCTTTAAAAGGTCCAGAGGGCCTAATTGTGCTTTCAGATATGTCTGTGCAGCTCCAATTGAAGTCTCGGGATACAATGCATGCTTATGAAAGAGTGCTAAAATGAATCCCTTTTTAAATTAAAAAAAAAGATCCTTCAGTTATTAAAAAATTAGACTGAAGTCTTCAGGGTCAAGCCAACAACTTCCCAAGAGCTATTCAGAATGTAACAAAGTGAGGTCTTGGTTGGAACCAGGCATTGTACGAGCCTACAAATAGCAAATCAATGCTGAAACTGTTAGTGAAAATCATGCAAAGAACGTAACAGCTGTTTCTGCAGATTTGTGCATGTGTGTTTGTGTGTACACACTTTTACAGGCAGTTCTATGAAAAGGAAGGAGAGGACAGCCCTAAATTGCTGTAATGAAATAACCTTATCAAGTGGTTTCACACTTCGGTCAGTTACGTTAAACAAGACCAACACTGGCAGAGATATTTTCTTTTACCTCTGTTTTATATCAACCAAGACTTATGCAACAGTCAAGAAGGGTGTGCTTAAAATGTCTGTGTTGTTGTATGTGTGTGTTTCTAAGTACAGTTGCATTCAGTGTTAGGAGAAAGAGATGAAGAAGCAAATTTAAAACAGATAAAGGCAACAAACTTAAGAAATGTACTCAGACGCTGGAGCCTGTGTGATTTTTACAACTAATCCTTGATTTTGCAAGCTAATTCATACTACAGGTGACGTATGCATTGTGCCTAAACTTCTTCATCAGCTTTCTGCATGCTTTTCAAAAGGTGCTTGCTTAAGCATGAACAGGCTTAGGGCCTGTGCTTTAAATGACTGAAAAGATGTGTTTTACTGTAAATAAGATAAAAGAAGATGCCCAAGTTATAATCATGTCTTACTTTCATCACAACTACATCTAACAGAAATGCCTCCAGCAATTTCTCCTTTATTCAGCTATTGGCATTGCCACTAAAGAGCAATGCAAGAACCAGCCAAGTAATAAGCAATCCACATCTGCACAGCTGCGCCAAGAGTGGTTCCTGCTCCTCGGCAGAGATAGTTAACACTTGCCTAAACCCGTGCATTAATTTCCACGTTTCATCCTCCACGTGTGCCCTTGTGTTGCTTGGTATAATTTATGTCAGTATTATTTGCTGTCACTTCTCAGACTGAAGCTGTGACACTAACCCTGCCAGCCAAGGGAAAAAAGCCACACACGGAGGCAACACTAGCCAGTATTGTTTAAATCAGATGAGCCCAGTGGTGTGGAAATTGCTTCTGTTGCATAAGTGTGCTAGCTGGTAAACCCAAACCAATGGGCTGGTGAGCATATATAATTAACCAAATACCTGTGGATGTGACTCTGTACTGCTTTGGTGAAAGAAGTACTGTGGAAAAAGAGAGGCAGGTGATTTTTTCTATCAGATTTTCTTCCTACCACTAGAAATCATAGCTGCTGTGTGCAATATTTAATATCTGATGTTAGTTTCTGCCTTTCAGACACAGCCACTTTTCACTTACCAACTAATAGTCACCTAGAAGTGTGCTGAAGTATATTATAAATGGGCATACAAAGGCTTTCTCTGGCACTAAATCACAACTGTCTCTACAGGAGAAAGGGGCTGCTTACAGCATCCCTGCATGGTTATTCAGGCCAGGACAAGAACAGGATTTTCCTATTCAAATAGTGGGAAGAGTTCAGATTAGCAAACGCCTTTTTCAGGAGCTGAGATGGAGCCACAAGAGGCTTTGTTAGGTCTCTGATCAAGATGAGAGGTTCAGTGGTGTCTTTAGGAGCAGTTCTTGGCTTTGGGGAAGCACTTGTTGCCACCAGCCTCTCTGGGCCCAGCACCTTGTCCGGGGACAGCTGTCCTTGGCCACCTGCCCCATGGCTTCACAGAGGTCAGGTGAGGGCAGGTACTCTCGCCACACTTGAGGTTTGACTTCTGCCTTCGAGATGAATAAGCAAAAAAACCAGATGCTGTAGCAAGGGTTTCCCCTGATGGATGCTGGTTTTAAGCCATGGCTAACCAGGTAGTGTGAACCTCTGCAGACAAGACATGCAACCACTTTTCCCAGGAGGATTTCCAGAGAAAGCACCAATCCCATCGGATAGTATGTAGCTCCCAAACCTGTCCAGAGTGCTGTGAACAGCACCCAGTCATGTTTGACGAGAGGCCTCGGGGAAAACTTCGCTGCAGGATGCTCTGCCGGGGTTTCCAGGAGCATTCCCGGCTTGTGGGGCGTCCGCGCCCGCCGGCGCCCGCTGCAGGGGCGGCACCCGGGCGGGACGGGGGAACCCGGCCCGGCTGCAGACTCCTCGGCGGGGCCGCTGCCCCCGGGACGCCGTGACGCCCCGCGACTGCTCCCGCCGCTGGGCCGTGAGCTCCCCGCCCTCCTCACCGCCCCTCTCCCCCTTCCTCCTCCTCCTCGTCCTCTGGGAGCCTTGCCTCCCCTGCACACCTGCCTCGCCATTTGTCGGCGGCTTTGCTAGGAGGGGAGAATTTTCCCTCGGTCCCTTGCAGCATCCCTCCCCGGCACACACACACACTCACACACACAGGCACACGCACACGCACACAGACAGCGGCACCGCGCTGCCTGTGTATCGGCGGCCGCCGCCTCTCCGGACCCCCGCGCCGCCGGCCCCGCGCTCCCCGCCGCCGCGGGGCGTCCTCCGCCTGCTGCAGCGCCGCCGGACCCGGCAGCCGCCGAAGGGGGGCGGCGGTGGCGGCGGCGGCTCCCGCTGCTCCGCGGCCCCGCACTGGCAGCCGGTAGGTACGGCGGTCCCGCGGTGGTAGCCCTGCCCGGGTGGCTCCCGGCGCAGGAAGCGCTGCGGGGAGACGGGGCGGGCGGGGAGGGAGGAGAGGGCGGCGGGAGCAGGCGCTGCCCCGGCCCCGCCGCAGCCCCGCCGGCAGCGGCCGCCTCGCCCGGCTCCGGCCCCGGCCCCGGCTCCGGTCGCCCGGCGCCGCGGGGCTGTGCGCCGCCCCCGCCGCTGCCCGCCGCACCCCCGGGCACTGGCTCTCCCCCGGTGAGTCAGAAAGTTTGCTCTCCTGGGCGCCAGCTTTTTGTTGTTGTTTGGGGTCCGCCTGTTTAGGGTGGGTTTTTATTTTCCCCTTCCCGCTAGCGGGCTATTTATTTATTTATTTAGATTTTTTTCCTTCCTTTTTTTTTTTTTTTTTTTTTTTTTTTTTAATTGCAGTTGCTGCTGCAGCGGCGGGAGGGACGGGGCTCTCTCTCCTGCCGCTGCCCCCGCCGGGGACAGCCCCGCAGCCTCCCCCGGCGCACGGGCGTGGGCGGGCGGGCAGCGCACTCTGGCAGCCGGGGTCGGACGCCGGGGTCCCTCCCGCTTGCGAACCCTGCTCTCCCCGCAAGAGTTAAGTGGCTGCGGCTGCCAGGACCCCGGCAGCCGCCCTAGCAGTTTGCAGAACAGTTTTTGGTGGCGAGCTCAGGAGGTGACTGTCCCATCCCTCCCCTCGTCTTTCTCTCCCTTCCTTGTGTGAGTGCTTTAAAGCAGGTTTCAGCGAAGCTGTAGGTGACAGGATCTCGTTGTGCGAGCGGTGGGGGACAGGGGGAGCGCTGGGCGCCGTTTTGTCACTAGCCCTGTTACCCTGTTGTTGTAGTGGGTTACCAGCTGGGGAACAGCCGAATCCTACCCTGGCGAGGAGGGATTGGTTGTGGGTCCTGTCCATCTCTCCATCTCTTGTTGCTTTGATCTGATCTCTAGAAGTAGCTTGCTGTTGTCTGGGGTGAGAAGCTGCTGCATTTCACTCTCTTGTTCTTTAATTCTAAATTTGTTTTTGGCGAGGACTCCGGGTTTCTGAAAGGAAGGTTAGAGGCTGAATAAATCCATCTCTGGGCAGGAGAGACAAGAAGCTCTCAGATGCTTCCTGAGAATTGTGTGTCTTCTATGTTGTGTGTTATTACTTTTTATTTATTTATTTATTTATTTTTCAATCACTGGAAGTTCTGCTGTAATATGTCAAAAGCTTTGATGTCCTTTGCAATGTACCTCATTCATTTTTTTTCCTCAAATGTAAAATGGAACGATAAAATGCATAGACATTAATAAATAAGTTGAAAGGACTTTGAAATAGTGCATGTTGTGCATGGTGTGAAATTGCAGATATACATAAAAGAGTAATAATTACTCTGCAGGTTTTATTTAAAATCTTTTCTTCTGGGGCTTTGTGCTGAAGTCTCTTCATCTGACTCTCAGCTTTTAAGTATGATTGTTTTCTGCTGTTGAGGTCTCCGGTCATGTTATGGGGATTCCTTGATAGGCACCCACACTTATTTGGTTGTAATAATCTTTTAATCTCTCATTTTACAAAGACTTGCTACTGTAAAAATACGTGAGATTTGTTATTGTGGCTTTCAATTTTAGATATATTTTCCTGATGCTTTTATTTATTTATTTACTTACCATTTTATTTATATATTTATGTTACAACCGAAGGGGGGAGGGGAGGAAAGAGAGTAAGGAATCACCTCTGACTCTTCTGTCCATCTGAATGTGCAAAAAATGATTACATAAATAAATTAACGCACTGAAACAACCCTGAGCTGAATTCCAAGAACAAAAATGACTCCGGTGTGTGTGCTCACCCACACCAGGCGTTCTGCAGCATGTGGTATTTACAGAACTTGCAGCGTACAGTAGCTCTTGAGTAGTAAGAGAACGTTTTGTATCCTCAGAAGCAAGAGAGTCTTTGACAAGCCGGCAAAACTGTAGATACAGTTGAGGAACGCTGATACATGTGCGAGTGCGTGTGTATATAAATATCACCAGACTGCTTAAGTTCATTTTTCCTCAGGATAGTTTCTCTCCCTCAACCTGGAATATACACATCCCTTCCCCTGAATTTTGAGGCATTTTTCACTCTTCCTCTCTGTGTGTATTCGTTTTAATGTTAGCCTTAATCTCTCTGTAAAATATAAAATAATCTAGTAACAGATTTAGAAGAATCTATTGCCAGGCAAACCAGGCAATAGATCATGAAATCAGACAATAGTATTTTGTTTCCTAGCAACCCCCTACTGCGAACAGAAAACAAAACGATGGTGGATGCTTCTACATCATGATAGCTCTATGTTGAAACATCCAAGTAGTAGGTAGAGAATGGCTAATTGCGCTGTGAGATTTGCTCCTGTTCGTTTCAGCTGCTTTGTTAATATTTTCCTTTTGTAAGAAAGGGATTTGCCAGGGTAAATGCAGTTAAATAGTTAAAATTTCACTATGCTCTCTCAGCTTATTAACAATGTCTGTTAGAATGAAGTGGGCACAAAATTAAGTAGTAACTCTAGAATTTTTGCCAATAGGAGTGATTTGAAATACTCTATGCTTATTACTGGACTATTTCTAAATCTATGCTATTACAGACCCTTGAAAATCAGATTTATCATCTCCTGTATCCAGTATGCAGTACCTTTTTGGACTTTGTCTCATTAATCATCCTTTAGGTTAGAGTTTTAAAACTACATTTGGTGGAATGTATCAAAAGAAAAATCCTTTGCTGCTCACAGGAATGTGAAGTAAAATGCTAAGTGCTGCTTTGCAATGTTTATGTTCTTGGCACCCGGTTCACCCCTTCAAAAGAGCCAGAGCTGTCCCAGTGCAGCGGGATCAGGTCCTAAGGCAGGATCTTTCCAAAAGTGCTTTTGACAATGCAGTAATTCCCTTGGTTAAAGTGCCTGGGTGTTGAAATGGCATCTCAATCCTGAACCAGTCTCAGATGCACTTTGTGCACTGCCATCTATCTGAAAAAAATCCATTAGTGCAAGGTGTGGATTTAAGCTGGGATCTTTGCTCGCTACCTGTCAGGTTGTAGACTCTCGGCAGGTGTTGGTGCTTCGGAGGCTGCTGGAGATGCTGAAATGCAGCAGGGAAAGAAAACTGCAGTCCGCACACATGAGTAGCTGCATGTACAATGTATCAGAGGAGTTTCTAGGCTATTGCCTCTTTGCCAACTTTCTTTTCTTTGTAGGAGAAAGTAGCAGAAAGTTGCCCATGGAGTTTTACCTGCAAGTCTCCTGCTACCCAGCAGCATTTACAATGGTCACACTGTAAATAAAAACAGTGGTAGTTTTCCTATTGGTTCTACTGGTGAATCTGTGGAAGTGAAGGTATTATTTCCATCTGGAAAACTATAAAATCACAAGAAAAATTTGCTGTGGGGCAGACAATGAACTTAACTGTGTATGCATTATTAAACAACAGTATTTGTGCTAGGCATGGGAATGGCATTCTCTGAGTGACTTTGGGGTTCATGACGATATTTAACAGATCCAATATGCAGTCATGTACAATTTATTTGTATTGCCTATAGGTATTTTTCTGGTTCGAGTATTGAGGTACAAAAGTGTTAGAACAGATGCCACCTCCGTAAAAGAGATGGAAGTGGAGCGGTCAGAGAATATTATAATTCTCATAAATATCAATGAGCAGCTACTTTCTTGACTATATTTGAAATCACACATTTTAGTGTCATAGAATGTGTGGATCGTTTAGTTTAGAACATGTTAATTGAATTTTGGAAGGCTTTATGGTTTGAGGGGAAGCAGTTATTTTCCAATTTTTCTTCTCCATTTCTTTCTCAAATGGCACGCCTCCCAAACCTCAAATCTTACAATTAGGTAGTCCACAGATTAAGCTTGGTATGGCTGCCTAATTGCAGTCCCCACTTAGCCTCTGCCTCTGTTTACCAGACAGCAGAATGAAGGAAGGCAAAGAAAACAAAAAGTACAAACAAAAAACAAAGGGGAGAGAAAGGCCGTGAAGTATTGTGTGTGCAAACATTTGGAAGTGATTTTAAACACTGTCCATGAAATTCCTGTTATGCCAACTGCATTCATTGCTGGTGATGAATGTAAAAGCTTACATCTGTTGGCATGTGAGTTGGTGGCTGATGGAAATAGCCAACTCATGACCAAAACTAAAGACTAATACCTTATTCTCCCTTCTCCCCATTAAAAATCCATATATTGAGGAACAGTGAGCTAAGTCCATTGCATTTAAATGCTTTTGGTAGACATAAATTAAGAAATGGGCAGCCTTGCTCTCTCCGTTTAACTGCACAATGATGGTAGCGGCTAATGAGCTGACAGGGAACGTGCTGCATATCTTACTGAGATACACGTACTTTTTCAATTTTTCAAAGGGCTTTTTTAAAATCATTTTTCAAGAGGGAACTGCAGCAACAAGAATGTAGAGTTACTTACTGCATGTTTAAATCCTATAGACTTAATGGTTTCTCTACTCTTGCATATTTACTTAGGTATTTATCTCCTATTCTAACTTGAAGAAAGGAACAAAAGCATGATGTCAATTTTGGACTCTATTGAAGCTTCATTTTTAAATCCTGTAACATAAAAGCATTAAGCTGTCAATTCTTGCCAAATACGGAAAATAAACCATCCAAGTGATTACAGAAACTGAGAATTTGGTTCAGCAAAGCACTGACATGCCTAACTTTTTTTTGTTTGTTTGTTTGTTTAAAACATATGCTTAAGCTCGTATCTTCTTGCTGAGATCAACTGAATTTAAGCATGTTAGGCATCTAATTAAATGCTTTGTTAAATAGGGGCCTTGAGCAAAACCTATAACCTTTGAAACCAGCATCTTTGCTTTTGAGTAAACAGAACTTAAGTAGAATTCTGAAAGGATAGTAGAGTGAAGGGAACAAATTTAGGGAAAGGCAAGTTCATAGGAGTCTCAAATTGGGAATGTACTGATGGGTAATAGCAATGCTGGAAGGGATCTAGAATTAAGACCCAGCAGGAATTAATACATGAGTCTGTAGTGTAACTTGATTACAGAACAGCACGGTTTGTGGTTAAGCTGACAAGAAAAAGGTACGGTGTCCATGAACAAAGAGGTGGGATTCCCTTTTTAGAAGAATCTGTTATGAACACATCTGAAAACTCTGAATATTGTACCAACAGGAAGATATTTGCAGTTTGAATGAAGCTTAGAGAGAGCAACATAATACTTGAGGGTCTGGAGGAACTAGATGAAGGGAAATATTAAAAAACAGACGTATTTCTAGGCTGGCACTGAATGCGGGAAGATAAGTTAACTACGTGTAGATATTTGAAATATATTGTAATAAAAGGAATCTGGGGGATGTGTGGTGGGGTGTCTTTATGTGGGAGAATACCTAGGAATAGATCGAGAAATCAAGGAAATAAAAGTTTAAGATGAATTCTGGGCAAAAACTTAATGACAGAAAAATGTGTTGGAGCCTTTACTAGTCCAGGTGTAGTGAGAGCCCCCCGTCCCTCTTCTGCCATCTAAAATAAGAGTAGGCAAGTCAGTAGCAAATGTACTGAAGGAGGCAATTCTGTGTTTTCCAGGAGACAGAGTACAAGATGTAGCAGCCTTTTTTCATGTCTCTGTTTCACTCTAGCTTTAGCTGAAGGTTACAAGAGAAACTAGGTCAGATATTGGGTCAGCTTTTCTCAACCTGGAGTGTTCGTGCTTTGGTCAAGCAGCTTCCAGTGAGAAGACAGTTGGGTTTGATGCTTTTATAAATGCATAAATCAGGACAGGGCCATCCTATGGGCTCAGGTTTTGCCGATGCTGGGATGGTGGATGTGCAAGGATTGGCTACAGTAGATTTTTTAATAAACAGCTCTGTTTTTTTTTTTTTGCTTTTTTGTTTTTTGTTTGTTTGTTTGTTTTTTAATTGTTTGTTTTCCCTTTTGAAAACAATGAGCATCCTGGGGTGTTGTAGATGGCACAGAGGTGACAGCTTCTTGTTTGTTGACAGTTTCTGCAGCATTTTCTTTCATCACCTAAGGATACTTACTGCCATCAGGTAGCAGTGATGGATAGCGAGTACTACTGCTTCCTTCCAGTGCCCACATCATGATGTCCTGAACTCGTAGCAACTGTCCCCTGTGATCTGGCTGGTCTGTGTGAGTCCTGATGACTCAGTGACATGGTTTTGGGAAGAGGCTGAGACATGTGGATGACCTTTCCCAAGGTGCGTTACTCCCTCACTTATTCAGGCTGGGAGACAGCTCAGCCAGGGAAGATGCAGATTCAATATGTAGTGGCAGTTTCCTTGAGGAGCTCTTCCCTGGAATGATGATATTACATAGGTTTCTTGCAATTCATTTTACTTGAAGAATGTATTCAGAAAAAAAAAATCGTTGTGCAGACTTGATATCATCCGGGAATGTTTTCCGAAAGCCATGGCAGTTGCAGAAGAGGAGGTGAATTTCTGTTTGCCATGCTTTGTGAATACCTGACAGCCAACTATTTAAACAAGGCCTATTTTGGTAGCCACAAGGTAAGAACAAGTAATTCAGAATAACTCTTCCTTGTGCGATATGATTAAAACTGGGATCTTGCAGGAGTACCACACACAGGTGAAAGCTGGTCTGAGGTGGAGCTTCTTGGTGAGATTGACCTTTGGTTTAAGTACTTGATGGTGCAAGAAAGGGTTGTTTTGAAATTGTAAAAGACAAGTTTAGGTTTCATCTAGGTTTTCTGTGTGCATAATAAGATGGAAAAAGCGGGCCTATTAAAAACCAGTAGACTCCAAATACACCCCAAGTGACTGCTTAAAACCAAAAACTCTGATGGATAAGCCAGATTCAGCCCTTGCTGGAGTTTGTCTCTAGGGACTTGTTGAAATGTTGGTGATAGAGATCAGAGAGGAGGTTGAATGAAGCTGGGGGAAGGTTGTTTTTTTCAGCAGAACATGAAGATTTAGGCTGAAATTGTTGTCAATGCATTGTTGATGTTAGAGGGACAGTTTGATGGGTAGATAATTTGTTGATGGATGGATAAGGTAGATAAAAGGAACCCATACAACTGAGTGGATCAAGCTCAGTAGTTGCTGGCAATGAAATTGGGTAGATTGGTTTATATTTAGCATTACTTTTGTATGTTAATAGCGCTTTTCTGTATGTGTTTAAGATCAGAGTTGTTGGATGGAATCCTTTAGACTGAAAGATGCTGTGTGTGAGATAGCAGGGAGAAGCTAGGTCAACGACAATCTTAATTACAATTTGTTTTTCTTAATAGATTTTTAGATATTTTTAGAGTTAAGTTAAATGAGGCTCTGAACCATTTTTTTATACAGGTATTTTCAATATAGTGTTAGCATTTAGGATGTGGGGTTTGGTATACTAGATCTCATCAACATACGGTGAGGAACAGTCCCTCCCTGGCCAAAGTGGATAACAGACAACTATTTTGGTATGACACACTGGCTTTATGTAGATTTTAAGGGGGTCTGTGCCCTACATACAGCGTAAAAATGCATCAGGATGTAGCAGCTCTGACTGGGGTACAATACAGTGAGAGTTTAACAGTATATTTTTCAGCTCTGTTTAGACTTACCCATACCTGTTAGGAAGCA
Organism: Streptopelia decaocto; assembly: GCF_964273445.1. NCBI lineage: Eukaryota > Metazoa > Chordata > Aves > Columbiformes > Columbidae > Streptopelia > Streptopelia decaocto. The sequence continues at coordinate 180,285,090 of NC_138663.1, read as the reverse complement.
TTTTGCCAGAAAAGCAAAGAAGACATGAAATAGAAGTAGCTGATAAAGGCGTGGAGTGGACTTAGGGAGGTGGAATGCAATAATGAGAATGAGAGCGTGCTCTTAGAACAGGTGCTGGTACTCGTGCCCTTATGAGGAGAGTCAGGAAGACTTTCAGCGATGACAAATAAGTTTGTTTCATCTGAAAGTAGCAGATTGCTTCCTAATATTTTGCTGCTCTGACATTCTGTGAAATTGTGTTATATCCTAATTCAGTTGCTCCTCTGCATGTAGAATAAGAGCTTGCTATTTTCTACCAAGCGAAGCGGTTCCTTCTCATTCCACAGTGATAGTGGCCTGTATTTTGGTGGCAAAGATCCACATACTAATCTCTTCTGATGACTTATGATGGATGTTGGCATTACTTCAACACTGACTCAGAAGAAAGAGTTGCATTTACCAAATAAGTGATCCACTTAGTTTATTGAGAGTTTTCCTTGGAGGTGTGACCCTTGCTTAGCAGTGAAAGCTGCGGAGATCACAACTCAGGCTAATAGAGTTATAGATGCATCAAAAAAGTGTGTGTTTATGTTCCATTGCTGGCTGATACAGATGATGGGAACCTGGATGTAAACAAGCACTCTGTGTGGATTTACTAGCTGCAAATAGGTGGTCTGTTCATGCATCCTCGTGCCTCCTCTGCACCTGCACATCTGGCTTCCACTGTCTTCACGCAGAGCATAAACAGAGTTGTCAGTGGCAGGCTGTTACGTGTGAAAGCCAAAGACTTAAAAGTCCTGGAAAGTGTGTTTGATTTAGAATCTTTGTGTTGCCTTTCCATTAGCTGCCCTAAAATGAACATCTCTTAGATTAACTTTATTTCAGCAAATGAAGGCACCCTTGGCCAGTTGCTTGGTTCAAGATTATTAATATCTTAACAGTAAGCAGAAACACTGTTTATACTGATGGCTGTTTTTCTGCAATGTAATCTCCCATTTTGTATGAAACAGATAGCCATTACCATTTTATTTCATTGACAGCCTGTGAGAGAACGTGCATTTCCAGTCCCTAGAGGGAGCTGGGCTAAACTTGAGCTGATGCACTCCAAGTGACAGGCTTGGTGTACTGCTGCCAATCTACTTAGCTATCCAGTTTCTTGCCAATTCTGTAAGGTTAATACTATTACAGAAAAAACATGTGAAACCAGGTGCTGTGCGTGTATCATTAGTTGGGTTTTGCAGTTTTATTTTTCATGATGCATTTGTTTAACTTGTGTATCATTTTACAGAACATACGTAATGTGTAGTTTATGTTGGTTTATTTTGCTAAATAGAAGGCATCTGTAATTTCAGCCTGGGAAGGAAACTCTTAACATTTTTAAAGTAAAAGAGAAAGGCTGAAAAATTGGAATTATTTTTAAGTTTCTTGGAAAATATTAAGGGAGATTATGTAACTGCATAAAGTCTCTGGGGGAAATGAAAGAGAAGGCTCACTGACAATAAAAGAACAGAGCAGCTGCTTAATGTAATCCACTCTCCATGGGTAGTGATGAGAAGGAAGAGAATGGAGAACTGTGCAGTCAAAGTAGGCTTCATTTGTTTGAATCTGGAAAGAGGCAGCGCATCTGACAGGGCAGCTTTGTATAAGGCCAGCTTGCTAGTCCCTCACCTAAGTTTACCTTTTCCATTATAACAAAGTTGATTCTGTGCGGTACTATATACTACAAATAAAACAGAAACGATAAAAGTAATAATTTTCAGGGTCATCTTGCCCAAGAACAAAGGGAGTAGTGTGAAGCAAGTGAGTCAACCCACTGTAATCAAACAATTCTTCTGTACCTAAAGTATAAATGTTACCCGAGTAGCTAGACAGAAAAGTCTAGTGGTCATCTTGAAATCGTGCAGAAAATCCGTTTCTTTCGGTTCTTCAATGTCAGATGAGCTGTCAGATGAAACTGAGTATTGAATTGAAAGGAGAAGATTGAATTTGGTAATCCTGAAAATGACATGCTTTGACAACCCTGTCATCATTGAAATATGGCTGTGATGATCACTGAAGTCACTGTTCTTGTTGTTTTAGTGGCTCTTCAATGTCACTTCATTCTAGAGGAATCAGTTTGTCTTTGTTATCAGGGAGAACAAAGAGCAATAACCACTCCTATCTTAAACACTAGGAAAACGAAGACTTCAAACTTTGTAAGAAACTTCCTTTTGCACTAACATTGCTGTCAGCATAACAAAAAATAGAACAATATAGGGTGAATGAACAATATAGGGTGAGATGTAAGCCTATGTGTACTGCCCTTTAACAGATATTTAAATTCACTGTTAAATGGATGAAGGAAAAGGGAAATGCAGAGCTAAAACCCCAAACCTATTATAAAATAAACAGCACTTCTATTAATGCAAGTTGGTTCAGTGGATGTGAGAAGTGTTCAGATAGTGGCTGTAAGCATCTGTGCAAGGAGGGATGCAGACCTTTGCAACGCTCTCCATCATGTCTCTAAGGGATGCCGTGGAATGGCTGTGTGACAAGGAGGTGTTCTGTAAGTGCCTGAGGAGCAAATGTAGTAGTGGCAGAAACAAACTGAAATAAGAACTGAAGTAGGTTTGTCCTGATTCTGAGTACATCTCAGTGAGTAAGAGCCATCTGTGTAATTAGGAGTTGGCTGGAAAAAAGATTTTATGCTCCTTTCCTTCAGTTTCTCTTGGACATTCTCTAAAGAAGATCTTTGTTTTTGCCTCTACTCTGTGGTTCTCAATAATGCAAGTTTATTGAAATTGAGCGTGACTTTTGTAAAAAAAAATTTATATGGCAAGATACTCTTCAGAGAACTGATAATCTTAGGAAGGCAACTAGTGATGGTGTCAGGGTTTAATCTCAGCTGGCAACTAGGACCATGCAGCTACTCGCTCATCTCACTACCTGGGATGGGGGAGAGAATCGAAAGGGAAGGGAGAAGCTCATAGGTTGAGAGAAGAACAGTTTAATACGATAGCAAAAGAAGAGATTATAATAATGGTAATATGTATACAAAGTAAGTGATAAACAATGCAGTTGCTCACCACTTGGTGAGACCCACCTTGTCCCTGAGCAGTGATTGCAAACTCTGGTCCCGTACAGCTGATCCCAGAAGAGCAGAGACCTGGACAGCAGTTTGCTCTTGAACATAATTGCACCAAACAGTCAGTCTTGGAAAAGAGAGTGCCCCAGTCTTGAACAGCTGATCCCAGGAGAAAAGACTGAGCTGGAAATCCAGCTCTAGCTATATATGGAACATGATGCTAATGGTAGGGAATAGCTCATTGACCAGCCTGGATGTCAATCTAGGTGCTGTCCTGTTATGCTCCTTCCCAACTTCTATGTGCACCTGCAGCTGGAAAGCTGAAAAAGTCCTCCATCTCCTTGTCAACAGCCAAAACATCAGTAGGCTCTCACATTATTTTCATACCAACTTCAAAACACAGCGCAGCTACTTTGAAGAAAAAATTAACTGTACCAGGCAAAGGCATGGGAATTTCAGTGTATTTTTACATTGTTCTCATACTGAATCCAAACCAGAAGATTGTGCTAGCTACTAAAAAGAAAAGATTCTAACTAGTATGAAGAAAATTAACTTGATCCCAGCAAAACCAACACAGATAGTTTCAGAAAGATTTTGATCAGCTACAGCCTGATGACACTTCAGTTCAAGTCGAAACATTCTTCCTCTAGCTTGCAAATAAATTACACCTAATATTTGAGAAAAATATTGAAGGAGGCCTCAGCATCTGTAGGAGCTGAATGACAAGATTAACGCTTTGAGTGATGAGGAAGAACAGGAAGAAGTCTGACATATGAGGAAAAAAATCTGCAATGCCCACAGTCAGTATTAGGCTGAATATTTTGCAAGAAATAACAAGTTTAGGAATTTTTTTCTAGTTGCAGGGATGCAGAAGGGTCCTAGAATGGATTGTGGGGCTTTACCAGTTGAAGTCTTCAAGAACACAGTAAATATAGCTGTGTTGTCTTTACATAACACAACTGATCCTGTTGTATAGTTGTTTCCACCTCTACTTGTCTGTGATTCTCACCAAACCTCACAGTGAGTGGGATAAAGGAAATGGGACAGTCAGAAGGAGTGTGGTGTCATAACTTAAACTGAAATCCAGATGATCAGTCTGTTATCCTGGGTCATGTCACAGCAGTGGAAAATGTAGCCATCAAGTTATAGGAGACACTGGCTGTTGAACATGGCTGTTTCAGCCTTGAAAATATTTTCTTCCCTGCCCAACCCAATGTGGAGCATTTTGACATGTTACACTGTTAGGCTTGAAACATTTGATAAATTCACTTTTTCACACATGATCCCTTGCTAAAGCAACTTCAGGTTCAGGGCTGACTGTTGCAGAATCATCATAAAGCATAGGTAGAGAGAAAATTAATCTGTCTTCAATAAACTCACGTAGATACATCCCAAGTTGTTAAAGCACAACTAAAAATATACTAAAAGGATGGTAGGCCAGACTGTTTAGAGACTTGAGACTCAGCTATGACATTTTTGTGTATCTTATTTAGAACTGCATGCTTTTGGTTTTGGACCACATTGGAGGAATAATCATGTTACAAAATGAATTCAGTAGTCTGTGGTTTGTGTTTTAGCTAGTAAAAACTTTACGGACTTCTTACAGTATTTCCAGTGGCTGTCTTTGGGCAGAGGAAGAAAGTTGTCTGAGTTAGGGGAAGTGTGTGGGGAAAAGAGTACTGGAGTAATGGACTCCAGTTTCTGCTTTTCTCCAGTTATTCACTCCATAGCTAGTAGCAAAAGCAGCATGTAGACCAACAGAAATAACAAAATATGTAAGGAGTACCAGAATGCAAGTTCTCTTGGCAGAGAATTTTGAAGTCTCCTAGGAAATAAATTTGTTCCTGTGCATTATGTGTCGATGGAGATTGCGTCTTTTTTACATGAGCCACTAAGATGCATGGGGCCAGAGTCTGATCTCCAATGATTTAAATTTTGAGTAAGAAATATTCATAAGTTATACTACAATAACAGATTACAATCTGGTTCTTATTTTGCAGGATTTGAGTATGGTTATAAAAGGGATATTCATCTTCATTTTCTAAATGTGCAGCAAGTTATCTAATTAATCCAATATTGTCTTCATTCTGGAGGAGGTTGTTTAACTTGAATTTCGTTGTCAAATACCATACAGACAAGCTCATTTGGTGGTAACATTAACTAATGATAGAGTTATCCAGATATACAGTTCTATCGTTAACTTGAATTACAGTGTAACTCCAATTGTTTTCAATAGAGAAAGACCACATTGCTGAAAGGAAGAAAGCACGCTATTTTTGCAGTCACTATGCAATTAACTCATATAACCTCTGTGCTCATCATGCTTTGTGTAAGATCCAGGGTGACCAACTGTAGGTCACTTACATGAGAACAAAGACCCTGGGGCTGAGAGACAGTTTATTAAGATAATATGGTGGTGTGAAGAGCAGCGGTCACAGGAGTTGCCAGTGAAAGTGCGTCTATATTTCATGTATACTTGCGGTAAATAAGAGATGCCTGAGGTGGGATGTTTTGAATTCTGAAGGACGGAGAGAATAACCATATAAATGTAGCAGAGTGAGCATGGAGCCAACTACGCCCATTTTTCTGCAGGTTTTCCTTCAGTGGTGATTGTGGATTTTCTGATACAAGGTTGAGTACCTTCCATTCAAACCGTGGGATGTTTATTATTCTTCTCCTTTATTCAGCCACTTATTTTCATGAAAATGAGGGGACTCTGCCCTCAGTTTTTGTTGACCAATGTCACCCAAAGTTAGTGAAGAGAAGGGAGGAGAAAGAGATGAAGATGCAGACAGAGCATCATTTAAGGTTTTTTCTCAGGAAGTAGGGCTAAATATATTTTTTCTCAGGCATTTCTATTTCCAGATGGGAAAAAGAAAAGTTGAATTGAATTCTTTCATCCATGTCAAGGAATACAAAGTGTGTTGCCACTTGCTGATGCCTCAGCGTATTTGTCACTGGGAAGCCCACAGCATTGTGCTTTCTAAATGGTCTATGAAAAATGGACATACAATCTGTTTAAAACAAAATAAACTTGTTGCTTTTATCTGTTAAAGCAAAACAAAGCTGCTATGGTTTGTAGACCACTTGTTGCCCTTAGAATGTGCTTAATGGCAAGTCTGGTGCATTCCTACTGGCCATAGTAAGAGAAGCAAGTTATCCCTCACAATGTTACTTTAAACATTTCCTGTATCTAATTTTGTTCTAAAAATCTTTGATAATGTATAGCTGAGTTTGAAAGTGTCTTGCTCCTGCTCTACAAGAACATCAGAATTTTCTATCCAAAGCACAAAGAAAACGCTTAAGATTCAGTTTTCCAAACCCTTCCCCCTTCTTCAAACATTCATATGGAAATACACTATTAACTGTGAAATTCCCTAGCAACCTTAGCAGCCTAGAAGAAGGGATCCAAAACCTAGCAATCCTCAATTCACAAGAGAATTTGTACTCTCTATTGTTAATATTCATTATATTATAAGAAGTGATTTGAGAAATTCTTTTCAGGGTTTCTCTTCTTTCTTTCTCTTACTCCGATGGTTTTGTTGGAACAGTGAAATATTCACTGGTGGAAAGCGGAACCCAAAGCTTCTTTCTTACCATCTCATTCTGGAAAGCCGTCAGAAAATCCACTTTATTTCATATGGATTCCTTTGCTGATTGCTTTAACAGCCTGTATTTTTTTTTTCCTGATAAATTAGTCACTTACAGCTGATATAAAAATTATTAGGACTTTATAACATAATACATGGTTTGATAACTCTGCTTAATGAGAGAATTCCTAATTTCAAATACATGGTGGCAGTAGTATGTGCTTCTGCATGTTGTACCATGATGGATTTTGTACCTCTTAATTCTCTTACTTAGTAACTAAGACTAGTCATCCTAAAAGATCCAGAGCTGAAGCTCTGGTTTGCAGTGTTTCAGGTGTTTAAGTGCAGAAAATCACTCATGCATTGCTTCAGCTCAGCCTTAATCCCACAAGAGGTAAGTTCTGGCAAAAAGTCCCACTGCTTGACAGAGACAGGACTGGACCCTGAGCTGTCAGCATTGAATGAAGCTTTGTTAGCTAAGGAAGTGAATTTCACTTTCCTTCCACCTCTGGTTTCTAGAGTAATTTTCTGGGTAGGAATGTAGAGCTGTGGTGTTTGCAGTTGTTTTGTTTGTTTGGTTTTTTTTCCCTTTAATTTTAAGCCATCCTTTCTGTATGTCTATCTCCCTAGCTCTTTTTGTCTTGCCTTCTTTCCTTTCATTTTTTAAACCCTCCTTACTCCTCATCTTTGTGTCTGTCTGTCTCATGTCTTTTTGCCGTGGCCTCCATTTTCTTCTTTTCCTTTACATAACAGACTTGCTATTTTCTGTTTAATGCATTGTCCTCTTTGTTACTTTCTTTTTCTTTGCTCTCTTCATCCTTTCTGTTTACTTTTCCTCTATTTTTTTTTTTTAAGATTATTAGGCTCTGTCATAAAGATCCTAATTAATTTATTTATACAGGGTTAAGATTGTAGACCTTATTTTTAATTACTATTTTTCTTTCAGTTTATATTTGAAATTTGTCACAAGTGCTCTCTTTCTGGAATACCATTTCATCTATTCTAACTTTTTTTTTATCCTGTGCGAGTGACAGAAACGTGCCTGTGTCATATGAAGTAAAGACGGGTAGTGGATGTAGCCCAGCAGTGCTGTAGGACCACACTTAATTTCTTCGTGTTTGAAGCCTTAGAAGCTTGAGCTTCTCTCAGGCTCAGGACTTCGTAGGTTGTCCCGTCACCTGAGTTCCTCGCTCTCAGAATTAATTTTTAAATAATAATTTTGTTTCTTTCCTTACATTATATGAGTCATGTAAGAGGCAATCTGTGCCCAGTGTAATAGTTTTGTACAGTTCTCAGAATTTTCATGTGTTTGCTCAAAGAAAGGTACTTGCTTTTATGTGGCAATCCTTACTTTGAAGCCGTTGTTCCAAAGAAAAGAATATTTGTACCATATGGTTTCTTTATTTAGCTTTTATGTGGATGAGTCAATTTGAGAAATGTGGTTATGTATCATTAAGGTCCATAATCTTAAATTTTTTAAAAAACATGTCTTTACTATAAAAATGTGAGTGTGCAATAGGTAGTACTATTGGAAAGCTAAATGAGTGGTGAGTCAAAGTAATTAAATGGAAAGTAAATAATCTCTAAGGTTCTCATTCCCCATGAAACTAATTTCGTATCTTATCCTTCATGTATTTAAAAATAGTTCCCTGCTAATTCAAGATGCTTGTGTACTATGTGTGTTAAGAGCACTTCAGTTCTATTGAAAGGACGGCAGGTTAGGGAGTTATTTTCAATGGGCTAATTATTTTATTTTTTTATTTTAAGAGAGGCATTCATTTGAGCAATGGAAGTGAACAAGTCTAGCTGGAAAAACAGCTTGATGTGCATGCAAGACAGCAGGTGATCAGTCAATAATTTTGTGCTGGCTGATGACTACAAAACCTTTGTTTTTTTCTTTAAAGGCGTACGGATTGCAGTACTTCCTCTACAAAGCTGAGCTTTTTTCCCAGTCGAGTAGGGTCTTAAATGTTGTGTCATATATAGTTTCCTGTTTTACCTCCAAAAGAACTGTGTCTTGTCAGCGACTCTACTATTTGGAATATAGATTATTATTATTTTTTTCTTAAACTAATGAATTATACCTTGTAAGATGGATGACATGTTTTACTATAGAAGGGCTAAATTGCTCTGGAGCTGTGGGTCTGCTGTGCATGAGTCCAATATTTGTTTGATGGGAGTGCAATGAGATTGTGCTGTCAACTCCATCAATATCTTGAGTACTTGTCTTCAGAGGACTAATATATGTTCATGACATGTCTCCAGGTTTCTGAGCCAAAGAAAACAAATCTAATTTCTTTTTTTAAATTTCTGTGTACATCCTGCCCTTTAACTCCTAAGGTGTTCTGTTGCCTAAAGACGCCTATTGCATATGTAGATTTCTTTGTTTTTTATTCATGGAGATGCAGGTAATGAAATGAGGCAGCAAGGCTGAAATAGCAAAGGGACTCAGGTTTGCACGTACAGCATGTGTGGAGCATGGTACTGTGCTGACATGTGTGGAGGGACTGCACAGATTCGCTCTGGGCATGTAACGTAAGTGCTCGAATTAAGAGCTTACACAGTGTGTGTAGTGCAGCCCCTTGGGCTCTGAATTGCCTGCTCCAGGTGTCTGAATATCTCTGCTTAGTGCACAGGAACCTGCAAGTACAAGTTTTAAGTCACAGTGAAGTTACATGTCTAAAATAAACAGTGTAAATGTGTCCTCTCTGCGTCAGATAAGGATGCCATGTGTTACTTATTAAATAGGGATGCTGACCTGTTTGGTAGCAAATTTGGAGGAGCTGAAGGTGGGGCTTTTTTTCCAGATCTGTAGCCTTTCAAGGCAACCTGGTAAAGCTGTGGTTTTTTGGTTTGGTTTGGTTTATTTGTGTATTTGTTTGTTTTGTTTTTTAATTTTTGTTGTTGTTGTTGTTGGTTTTGGATTTGATTGTTTGTGGGTTTTTTTCATGCTAGGTAACAGAGGTCTTCTGGTTTATTAACAGCAGATCCTCAGGCAAGTTTAGAGGGACTGCAACTTATTGCTTATGTCCTGCTGTCATCCTTGTGGTCTCTGAAATCAATGAGGAATTCTGTGCGGAAAAAGTCAATGCTCAGCCAGAGCCCTGCAGATTTGGTGAATGAACATCAGTTGGTATTTTTGAGAGCAGGGTAAACCTAGTCAATGTAAAAGGGAATTCTGTAACCTGTTATCTGCAGCAGGAAAGCTGCTTTTTATTAATCGATCAAAGCAAATGTTGAAAATAATTGGAAAAATGACTTGAGGGAGGGAAAAACAGAGTTAAGGAATATCAGTAGGAGGGAGGGTGACATTGTTTGTGAAATCACACTATTCTTAAAGCTTTTATATGCTCAGTGTAGTGTATAGAAAAAAACCCCACAAAACAACTTTCATTTTTTCCTCCTGAGAGAAGCCATGATTTTATCTCAGTAATTGAAAATAATCTCTGAAGTTGCTCCTTAACTAAACTTATATGAACCCCTTTTGAATCAGTTGTTATCTTTCAGTGAGTTTCTCAATAAATGTTGCTGCCTCCACTTGGATGGCATGATCCTATATAGCAAATAAAGCTGAGCACATCCTATTCATGACTCAAAGCACAGCATTTCTAGCCTAATTATGGTGGCATTTGGCAGTGGTGCTGTAGTTAAAGGTGCTTGGTGGTGTTTCTGTTATAAATCGTGTGTACTTGAATGGCTTAATTCATGCCAGCCAGAAGTTCAACCTACTATCTAGCTATCTACTCAGGCATTTTTTCCACCTCATTAAAAATCCTTAAGTGAGGAAGGCAGTTTTAAGTTCTGAATTTCTTTGATCTTATCTGTTTGTCTGTCAGACTGTTTCTTTCAGAACATCTATGCTTTTTCTTCGTTTCAAAACTTTCTTCTGTGGTGCGGCATATGTGGTTACTGTTCAATGACTTGCATCCCTCTCAGCACTTTGGGTTGCTCAAAGAAAGCCATGCCTGCGAAAAGGGGGAAAGGAAACACAGGAACATATGGAATTGTCTACGTTGAACAATCTGTGTGCAATGCTGTCTGCGAGCAAAGATAATTTCAGTCGCCTCAGTTACTGCAACTGGGCAATATCAATTTAGGGACTTCTCACTTACTAGGGATGCTGCCAAGTGAATTCCTCACAGTTCCACAAACACTGAGCAATCCCTCTAGATATCATTCAATAGTCATATCTGTCACGCTTGCATTAATACACATAAAGTATTTTGTTTTGGAAGAGATGGAAAAAACCCAAATGGACTCAACTGGATGCAACCAGCAAATGCTACTAAGCAGTTCACTCAAAAACGTACAGTGAGTTTTATGGAAATACTGATCAAGGTGGAATATTTTTAAAGCATCTCCTATTTAGAATTTTTTTTTTTTTGGGCAGAGGGCCTTATTTAAAATCTCTTTAACTTAATGAGAGTTTTCTTACTGACCTTCTAATGTCTGTTTAAAGCTGTAGAGGCCCCCAAAATGGTAATACTGGGAGGTGTAATTTGCCCTATAAATCTCAGTGGGTCATTAATTCTAAATCCCAATAATGTTAAGACCGGATGCATGTAACTGCAGCAGAGTGATGAGCATAGTAGGAAGATTTATGCAAACATTGTCTTGCTTTCGTTTGCACAGTAGTAGAAATTATTTGTAATTTTGGCTCGGAAAGCTTTCTTTCTACCTTAAAATCAATTCACGTGTATCACCTATGTGTTTCCGAAAATTATAAATGCATGTTTTTGGAGGAAGTAGCTGGGGATTTTTTAGCATATCAGGCAGTAATAGAACACGACTTGGAAAATCTCTGTAAAATGAATATAAACCCCTCCAGTCTCATCATTTAACTGTATAAAAACACTTTTCAAAACATTACTACACCTAACACGTTTGGTCCTAATAATGAGAACTCAAATTTTAAAGCATATATGTAAATTTTTGTGTGGAGTCAGGATGCTGAAGAGTGCTGTGCTTGTAGCTCTCATGGAGGTACACCCCAAATGGGAATGCACACGCCGGGGTGCACTACAAATCCACCATCTCTGTAAGTACTTGATGAGAATTGCCAGCTAATTAAAGCCTTGTGGTTATTTACCATGACAAGAAAGGCTTTTCAGTGTGTTCCTTGGGAGAGGGGAAAGAAAAGAAGTTTGACTTGGCTCAGTGAGAACTTGTATCTTGCTTCCTCAAACTGGAAATGATTGTAGTTAAGTCCTTATTTTGTGGTTTAAGGTGGGAATGGTTGTTGCTATGTAAGTGCATAAGCAAGGAGCCAAAACCAAACCAGTGCAGTGGCTTTGTGTTTGCCATATGCCATTTGACTGCCAGCCATGTGTCCAATCCGGCTAAAAGTCCTCTTTCCATTTTCCCATGAAACGTATTTTACCCTCCTTTGCTTCAATACCCTGCCAGGAATTGTTCAGAGAGAACAATTTTCACCCCCAAGGTGAAAAAAATGAATGTATCCCAGTATAGGCAGAGCACTGGGAGGAAACAGTGAAGATCAATAGGGGGAAAGAAATACAAAACCACACAGAGAGTAAAACAATCAGACTTTTAAAAATGAAACAGGCCATTTATCTGAGAAATCCTGAGTATTGGTATTTTTATGTAATCTGGGGTGGAAAGGGAAATGTTTGGTATCCCATAGTATTCTACATAACGACACATTCAGCTTTCTGAAACATGTATTTGTCATCATATCTGCCTCCATTTGTAACTGAAAAGAGAAATTATAGAAGGTTATTGCTTGGTCTCTGGCCTTTCTGTGCAAAGGCATGTGTACTGCCTTTCCAATTCCGAGAGACTTTGTTAAGGACTATCCCTACAAAAGCTTCTGAGGCACTTGGCAGAGATGGGGCTCAGGTGGAAGGAGAAGAAAAGGCAGGGTTTGTGTGTGTGTGTATGTGTGTGTGTGTGTGCCTTCCTCTATTCTCTAGACAGAGATTTCAATCTAAGTTTGATCTGTAATATTCTGGTAAAGCAATGACTTTGACTGCAACTATATCTGGTTTTTGTCCAGTGGATGCCATAAAGGCTTCTACTGTATTTGAAAAATGGTTCCATAATTTTTTTTTAAACTCTAACTGTAATCTTGGGTTGGGGCCTCTAACAAATGATGGTATTCATACATAAAATAATACATGATGTACACAACCTGCATAAGCTAGAGACTGACCCACGGCCAGTGCAAAAGAACCTAAGGTAGACTAACTGACCAGTTGAGAATTTCCATCATAGGGAGGTTTAGATGTGCTTTGGCTGTCTTCTGGAGCAGGAAAATCTAATTCAGGACCTAGGATGAGGAAAAAAGATGTAGCAAGAACCTGTCTGCTGTACATGAACCATCAGACCGCTCTTTGCAAAGAGTGAGCATATTCAGAATAACTGTGAAGCTACTTTAAGCCAAGCCTGTGCTCCTGGCAGAAGAAAAGTCTAGTGCAATTGGAGAAAAAATTGGTCCTTTAGAGCCTCCACCCAGTCTGGAGGTCACACCAAATATTCCCAAATAAAAGGTCCTAAAATGTTGACTCTACGTATCTAACCAGAACAGATTTGTAGTTTTCAAGATGGGTAGTGCTTAATTTTGTGTGATACAGTTCCTTCTGCCATTTTTGAGTGTAAGTCAAAATACAGGCTCAGGTTCTAAAATATACAGCATTTTCCTTGCGAAGAAGCTTGTCTGGGGTTAGTGAAGTTGTCTTCGTTTATCTTTGCTATTTAGTTTATGAAACCTTGTTTGATGTTTTTGTTCTTCTGCTTACATCACAAAACTATTTGTTTAAGCTACAAGTATGGTAGTGTTGGAGTTAATGTTGAAAAATGTTCTTACTTTTTCTACATTTGAGCTTCCATTTCAGAAATAACAAGATCAGGATAAGAACATCTGCAGGATCAACACACTCCTCTGGGTTGTCATTACGATGACAGAAAAGAGATGTATAGTGAAACTCCACTTCAATGTGCTGTATGTGGTGTCATTCCCTTAAATGATATGAATGGGAGAATTATCCCAGTGGATATCTGTTACGATCCTTCTCTCTGGAAAGGTCATTGATAATTGCTGTTTATCGTTTTGGAGAGGATTTGTTCAAATATATCTTGAGTATTCACTTTTCATAGATTTATGTCTAGGGGACTTAAAAGTGACAACAGAAAGAGAGCATGGTAGAAAATAACTGTTTGCACAAAAGCAATTTTCAGTATTTCGTAAGTGAAGGAAGGAAAGAAGAGGGAAAGTCCTTTCTCATGATGCTTTTCCCAAATTCAGCTCTGTAATTCCAGCCTCAAAACCTCAATCTCTGTCCCTCTGTTCTCCCAGTCCTGGTTAGGGACAAGAGGTCCTTTCACTTCGTGAAAGTTGAGGAAAGTTCAATAGCATTCATAAGAACTTTGCCGTTCAAGTATTTTCCTTAGTATGCAGTAGAGTATCTTTTTTTTTTCCTCTTTAGACAATTTGTTGTCAGTTTTTAGGTGTTCTGACTGAATTTTTATAGACTCATATAATACAATCATTTTGGTTAGAAAAGACCTTTAAGATCATCGAGTCTAACTGTTAACTCAGCACTGCCAAGTCCACCTCTAAACCATGTCCCTAAGAACCTCATCTACATGCCTTTTAAACACCTCCAGGGATGGTGACTCCACCACTTTCCTGGGCAGCCTGTTCCACTGCCTGACAACCCTTTCTGTGAAGAAACTTTTCCTAATATCCAATCTAAACCTCCCCTGGTGCAACTTGAGGCCATTTCCTCTTGTCCTATGGCTTGTTACTTGGGAGAGGAAGCCAACACCTTTTCAATGTTCTTTACATCAAAAATGTTGGTGTTTGGTTTTTACAAGCTCTTAGAAAAATACATCCAAGGTGAGGGGAAAAAAGTGTAGTTTGTATCTTCAGACTGCTGTTATATTGTGATAAAAGTATAATTCTGACTACAGTTTCATTTCCAATCTGATTTGTTTGGCTGCACAAACTTGTATGTCATATTCATATAATGAAAGATTGTTGTGCCTCAGTGCAGGGAAATTTCTTCCCAGAAAGAAGTGTAGATCTTATTGTGGCATCTGGCAGGAATTTTAGGTCAGTTCAGAGCAAGGAGTGAAAAAATCCTTCATGAAGACCAGCATAGTTGGTTTAATTTTATACGTCATCATATTTCTGTATAATGCCATTAGGATTGTGTGCAGGAAAACTGAAAATAAGTTGGGTCTCTGAATTTGAGTGGGATTTAGGAAGAACTGAAGGAAAGGCGGACTCTGTTGTGTTTGATTTCAAGGTTAGACTGAATGTACAGAATGCTGAGTTAGAAACTTTTTCCATACAGAGTAGAAGGAGGTCTGGTGATGTAATTACTCCTCCTGTTTTGCTTAGGTTCTGCATTTATTTGGCCATTAATTTCATGCAGGGTGTAAAACCCAAGAATGAATCTCCTGTTACAGGTAAATGAGTGGTTTTGATGCCAGTTTCCTCTCCTTTTGATACGATTACCTGCCAAGAAAACAAGCCTTTTTTCATGTTGGAGTTGCTGATTTCTGGATTCGCTGATGGACTTACTTGATTTTTCAAAAGCTCCTTGAGCAAGGAGTGAGAGTTGGTTTGTAAACTGTTGTACTTATGGAATATTAGCATCCAGTTTATGTATTCTGGTCCAGTTGCTTTATCATGGGATGCCTCGGGCAATACACTGTTGGGGCCCAGAGCACGAGTGATCAGTGACCATTAGCCTTGATGATGCCCACTGAAGTGGGAGCAACTGGTGCTTGAGTCTTAGGAAAAGAGGCTGAAGTCAAAATACTCTGCCGGGAAAGAAGTGAGAACATTCAGTATTTTTCTAGAAGCAGAACAAGGGAAGTTTATAAATAAGACCCTGGGGAACTTGGTGAGCTTCAGGAAGCTAGGCTGACTTGTACAGGAAAGAAGTTTGCTTTGCTTGACTGTCCAGCCTAGGAGGAAGGAAATGCCCTGTGTGGTTGATAGGGCAACATGATGTTGTTCAGCAGAGGGGTCATACGTGGGGAAAAAATGATTCCATGTTCCTGTTAGGTTTCTGGTTTCAGTGTAAACATACTTTAGGAAAGGGAAACAGAGAAATATACGTCTAGGTAAGGTAAAACTGATAGTGTTAGCTCTGAACCATAAATCCTGAGTATGTATAAGAACGTAGTCCTGGAAAAGACTATGATTTAGCTAGCATGGGGTCTCTATGTGCTTGATCACATTTCTTTGATGAGATAAATGATGAGAGGGCTATCCAAGATGCATGTGCCACACAGGCCAGGTAAAGAGCAACTTCAGCCTTCAGAAGGCTGTGTAGGGACACCCTGGCTGGATGTGTTGGAAGTCAGCTTATTGAACATCTAGCTGGGAAATTCCACCTGAGCTTTTTGAAAATGTGTGAAAATACACTGTTCAATTCAGATCTGTTCCTTTAGAAAAAGGTAGGGAGTTTCACTCCAAATTCTGTATTTAATGATGCAGAATCCATGCACACATTGCCTAGTCATGAATACCTGTTTCACCAAGAATTAGAATAAATACTTTATGGGTAATCCAAAGCTATTCTTCTAACCAAGAAAGAGATAGAAGGATATTTGTGTTTGTCAAATACTAAATACAAATCTGAAACAGCTGGTCTGCAGACCCTGTTAGTTCCTGCTGTGGTTCAGAGATCTGGAATACTTTCTCAAGTGTGCATTTGCCAACAAGTAGGGCTTCCATAGTGCAAAACCCATCAATCATCTGCTTTTAGATCTGCAGCGTGCAGCAGAGCCAACAGGGCATGAAAATCTAGACTGCTGTTTTTTGGAACTAGGGGAGGTAGCAAGAAGCAATGTATTTATTGAGAGCCTCTGTGTGGGAGGACGTCATTGCAGACTTATTTTTTTTTATTTTTTTTTAAACTGTTGTATGTGTCAGTTTCTCAGATGTCTGGTAAACTACACAGCCAAAACCGTTGTGTGTCCTAGATGGCTTTGATGTCTCTGAGAAAATGCGGAGGTAGTTTGGATCTTAGGAGTGAGTAGCCTCAATTCATCCCAGGTAACTTTTAATGTATTTAACAGGGCCATCTATTCTAGAAGCGTAAGTAACTTTCCTTGGGACCAAGAGAGGCCTCCCCTTATAGGCCTATATCTGTAGGTATAGATTTTGGTCTTCGCGTGTCTGAGATCTTCTGAAGACACCTATTTCTCTGCATCAGCTACACAAAGAGTCTAAGGTGGTTCCATCTTCAGTTCAGGTCCTTCAGCTGGAAACAGTATTTAAATACAAATTCTGATACTATGATGGTGGTGAACAGCAGTTTCTTTCCAGAATTACTTCATCAACTATATACTGCTGTGCAGTAATTTGAAAATAGATGGACTACCTATACAACTGAGGTAGCTAGTGATTGACTTTCAGCTGTGTTGACAAAAGGAGCAGCTAGGGATCTAGAAGAAATGCTGACTGTCCAGGGCCTATTGCAAGCAGAAGCCAGAAAGAAAAGTGATCGGCTGTAACTAATTTGTGCTTTCTGACAATCTCTGAAAGTACAGAGTGGAGAAGACAGCTGAGATCTGAGCAATGAAGTGACTACTTCCCAGTAAACTTGCTAGGCAACTTTGGAGAGTGACTTTAAGGACTGAAGAATGATATCCTAATGTTCAGGTGCTTTAGGTCTCCCCAACTCCAGTGAAAGAGCTGATGATGACTCCATTTTGAGGGAGAGTAAGGTAAGACATGTCACTGATTTCTTTCAGTCCAAAGAGGTAACTTACCTTTTGAGTGCACTGAAAAATGCACTGTAGAGGGGAATGCATGAAAAAAGGGGTACCTCTGCTGTGTGCACAGCTCAGAATTTGAGTGTTACTCTATGGAGGGATCAGTACTGTGCGTGTATTTCATAGTGCAGCAAGTTGGAATTTTTTAAAAGAAGTTAATTAGCAAATTTGTTATAATAAGTTAGGCAAATTTCACTTCTAATCTTTTAACTACTAATATTTTATTGAAGAACATTATTCACTAAGTATAAATGCACTGGGCAGTACTTATATATGATTAACAATTAATTCATATAATCACTGCATAAAACCCAGAATAAGGATTACTTTAGTATGTGAAGTTCACCGAGCATAAGGCTATTGGTATATGATCAGTACACATACCTTACCTGCTTCTCACCTACCTTTCTGTTCCTCCTAAGTAATATCAGGTATGGAAATGGAAATTGTTTAACTATAATTAATAACATTTGTAGGGTCCCATGTCTCTGGAGCACCTCTGAGAGACAAACTCCAAGCAACTAAGTTCAGACCCTCTGCTAAAGTTTCTCTAAAGTGTCTGGCCTCCGTTGTATTTGCTAGCAGGTATTAAATCAACTCAAGTTTATTTCTGAGTAAATTAGAGTTCATTAGAGAAAATCATAAAGAAAAATAAATTGATCAGAAAACACTGCTGGCCCAGAACTCTTTGATGAATGTAGGAAGCTAGGAGGTAGTTGTAGTTTCAACTATCTTAATTTAAGGTGCAGAAAATTGTCTCTGGGCCACGTCTTACACTGAAATTTAGTAATGACTTTGAAGGCCATTCTCACACAATCGGAGCTCAGTGAGTGCTTTTTCTACAATGTACTTAATATTTGATAGGAGTTTCTGCTGTTCTGGTCACTGAGCAGGACCCTTCTAGAAAACAGGTTCATCTTTTCCGCTGGCCTGGGAGAAGTGTGGAAGTCTGAGAGAGGCAGAATGGGGCCAATGCTGTCAACCTGCCCTGTGCTCAGGGGTAGCTCACTCAGGTGAGGTCCAGGACCCAGGAGGGGTGGGCTTGGGGGACAGGGGTGCCCTGAGATCGGGGAGCCACCAGGATCAGGCTCAAACTGTGCCTGAGGGTGTCACATCTGAAAAGAGTTTCCTCTTAACACCAGGCAGACAGATTATTCTTTAACTGCTTCATCTATTTTCCTTTGTTGTTTGATTTCTGGCAGTGGGATATTGGTCTAGTCCTGCACAGCAATTCTGGTGCATTGTTAAGATGCAGAACTGGAAAATCTCTTTAAGAATCAATATTAAGAAATGAAATATTGAGCTTTGTTCCAAACGAAAATGAATTTGAGAGAGCTTTTTTCTGTTTTTCCCCCTCCTGTAAATCTCTCTCTAAAGAAGCCACTATTTTTCAATGGCTGGGGTGTGTAATTTTTTGATCATTGGTAGATGACAGGATGCTGCCTGGCTGTGATGAGTATCCCAAGATTCTGACATGCTGCATTTTCATGTCGGTTCAGCAACAGAGGGAGCTGAGTGGGTTGAAGGGGTGCTGTGTTTTGTGTGGGGTCTTTTCTACAACAGTGCTATGTGAGTGAAAACTAGCAAAATACATTCTTAATTCTGGAATGGCAGTAAGAGGAGTCTGCATTAGTGGTATTCTGGCTAACTCACTGTATTTTGAATGTCATTATTAGGTCTGAAAAATTAAACATGTGCTTGTTTCAGTCTGTTTTCTGAGCCCCCCACATTTATTATATGTCATGGAGCTTAGCTTAGCTCCCAGTATCATTCCTCATATTACAATAACTTCTTTTATGGCTGAGGGCACTTCTGAGAACTAATCTGTGATGTGTTTACTTTGGCTGAAGGAGTTGAAACGCTTTGAAGAAAAAAAAAATTAAAAGCTCCCCAAATGTTCCCTCAGCTTTGTTTTCTGCTTTTATTATGCTAATCTGATTGTTTTTAATGTGAGGGCTTCTTTTGCCCTGGGTCCTATGTAGTCTGCAATGTCATAAAAGGTATACCACTTTACAGCTAAGTAATGATGACTGCCTTCTGACTTAAGAAATCTGAGGTTCTCAGTTGGAATATTGCACTGCTTATGAATATGTCAATTTTCTTCTCTTACTCTCCTGAAATGTAGGAAGTCACCACATTTAACGTCTACGAGATCTTACCAAGATGTCTAAGAGGTTAGCTAAGTAAGCAGAAGCTTAAGGAACACAAAAAGATCTATTTTCATGTTCATTTTTTTTGGTCTTTGGAAAAAGGAATTTCTTATATGCCTCACTGGTTATTACCATCACTTAGTTAACAAGTAAACTAATGTACCATTAGAATTAATTGTCCTGTCTCTACTTTCTCCTTCTGGGACAAAGAGATTAAGAAGTGACAGTGAGATATTTCTCAATATTTGGGAAGTTTCATTTCTTTGTTCTGTGCTAGACAAGTTCACATCTCTGTGTGGTGCAACCATAGAGACAGCTCTTGCCTATTTTGAGAGCTTAGAAAAGAGCACACTAATGTTTGCACCAATTCAAGGGGTAATGCAGCTCTCTCCTTCAATGTACTTGTACAATTCTTGCAAGGGTACCTAGAATTATATTTAAGAACCTCTATTTCTTTCTGCTTCCTTGTTCCTTCAGAGAAATCCCAGTGGGTAATGATTTACCTTCAGGCTTTGTAGTGACTGATTCAAGTTAAGTAGGCTCCTTTCCATGGCCATGTGCACTTAATGTATAGACAAAGGTCGTGAAGGAGAGCGCAGCTTGGGATTCATTGATGCTGTGGTGCTGATGAGATGCAGGCCTGCTGCCTTCACGCTGGACCCAGCTGGTAATTTCCTAATGTTTGGCTGGGGCCTGGGCTTGGATGAAAGCGAGCTGGCCGTAGCTCGGGCCAGATAATTTGGAGATGCTAATGGCTCATTTGTTAAAACAAGTAGAGGGCTTGGCAGAGAAAGAGGGAGTTTCTTTCTATCTCATCTTACTCTTCCAGTTTGCTTTCCAACTTTGCCAACTGTTCACCAAGAGAGTGTTCACTTTGTGGGTGCTCTTTGGAGTCCTCATGGACACTGGTCATGAATGTCAATTTCCATATATTTTTTTTTCATGATTACAAGTGTTTCTTGCAAAGATGGATCTTACTGTCATTGCACATATTTCCATTTGGTGCAGTCTGCCTTGTTGCAGTGGTTTGCCCACGAGTATATCTTTGGAAACCACTTAAGAAGAGAGAGAGGAAGAAATGTCAGCTGTTGTCGGCAATCGGCTGCCAGTTACTGATTTGGACTAGCTGGCGTGAACACATTTGTGTCTGTGGTTTAAAGCAAGCTCTAGATTTCTTTTCCCTGCTGGCTTAGATTCAAGGGGCTTTACATAAAATAGTGTAGCTTTATATGTGATTTATGGCTAGCGTTCAGGTGTGCATTCATGACATGTAAGATCTGTCTATACGTGTGTCTTTAGTGTGTTAATCTAGATGGTGTATACATGAGGCTTTCCTTTAGGGCCATGCTCTCTGCTCTCTATGCAGAAACCCTCGTGCACTGATCATGTTTCCTCATCTAGAGATCAGCTGCAGAAGGAAGTGAACTTTCTAATTATCAAATTGTGGCTTCTGTTGCGGTAAATAAGTATCTCGTGTTGCTTCTTGATAAAGGGAAGTCTGTACTCAGATTTTCTGTCTGTCGACAGTAGAAGTGTCCCAGCTCAACTGCTTGAGATTAGGGATTTTAAGCTGTTTTATCAGTGTAATTAACACTAGGTTTAGTGCTGTGTGAAAACAATTTCTTATGGGAGAGTCAGACCCTAATTATCTACTAGTTACAGACATAAAGGTGATTTTATATATATATGTATATATATATATAAATATATATGTATTACACATATATTTTTACTCATTCCATATCCACTAGCTCCAATTTGCAGATGTATGGCTGCATGTTTTACAAGCTGTAGCTTGCATTGTCAGCTGTAATAGGAAACATTATGGAAGTCTCAGAGGGATGAATCACTGTGGTCAGGTCTGCATTTGGGTGGAGCAGGTGAAATTCTGCCAGGTAGCAAAGGAGAAAAGGTATTTCTGACCGCTATTCACAAGTGAGGTGTCCAAGTGTAGAGATATGGATTTGGACATGCACCAAGAGGCATGGGATCTCATTTAAAGTGCTGCAAACTTAGTTAAAGTATGCTCTTTGACAGCCCTTACCATCCTAGAATAACACTTCTGAATGCCAGCCCAGAATGAACACTTCTGAATACTAGAAAATAAATAGGCAATGAACCTCGAAGTGGGCTTGCAAGTTTGTGTACAGAATACACTTATAAAACTGTTTATTGTTTTAGTAAAAGACTATTTGATACTAATTTTACTTTGCATTTCAAAAGATTCTCTAATTAATTGCAATTAGAATATTATAATTATTATTTTAATGAAGTTTTTCTTTTAAATTAATAGAATAACGCTGTGTTATTAACATGATTTCGGTCACTTAGTAGGGATGGAAAAAAATACTTTGATATAACTTTAGCTGGGAATTTGCAAGTCATTTTTACTTATAATGTATATGCATCATGAAGGGATCAAAATAAACTGTAATTGAAATAACTTTGTTTCCAGGGTGATTCTTTCCTCATTTATTTTTATGTGTTCACTATTTCATATGCTCTTAATTGAACTGTTTTATTTTAATCATTTGTATCACTGCATAGGAGTGAATTTGTTCTTGTTGTGTTCTTGGTTTGGGCTTTGTCATTTCATTTAGCACTTTTCCTGGGAAGTCAGAACATTAAATAAGTGTAGAAAAGATTTGCCGTACATCAGGTTTGATTACCCCGAAAGCACTGCACAGTTTAGATCTATCAACACATCTAGAGATATTTTAAGCATGGATGCGATTCTGCTAAACTTGATGAGTCTTTTTTCAAAGTTAGAGGAATGAATGGGAATTTCTAAGCAGTAAGTGCACAAACCCTCACTTGTGCCTGCAATTCATTATTCCCAGAATGTGGCTTTACTAAAGTATGGAAGTATTTTCTACTAACCGAACTAGTAGGAAAAAAATTAGAGGGAAGCAAGGTCTCCCAGTGGCATACACTGACATTTTGAAAGATGCTGTGTGTGGTCCATTCTGTGGCTGATGCCCTTTCTATCCATAGCTGACAGCAGCAGCAGAACAACAAAATCTTGCTGTTTAAATTTGATGGTTCATCTGTAGCGATCAGCTTTTTTTTTTTTTGTTATTAAATTGCACTAACTAATAAGAGGTTTTAATACATGACACTATATTTTAATAGCTATCTGGTGTAACTATTAAATTATAATATTGCCCATTAAACTTTCTTACTAATTACTGAAAATTTTCTCCTGGAAAGGTGATTCCCCACCCCCATCTCCTTTTCTCCCCTCTTCTCTCTCTATTAATTTCAACAGAGAATTGCAGTGCTGTTGCTTACAAATAGCTTGGAGCTCCTTTTAGTAGGGGCTCTGGGTGTTTTGGGAAGCAAAGACATGAAAAAATAAAGAAGAGCTGGGTTGTTGAGGGAGAAAGGAGAGAAACAAAATAACAACATTGAAAATCAAGGTGAACACTTAACAGAGCTCAGGGAATGAAAATACCCATACATTAGATGGGGGGGGGGGGCGGGGAAAAGACTATGATGAAGAGGGAAGAGAAAGGAAATAACAAAATAAATCAAACTCCTGTGCATTGCCAAGGTATTTAAACAGGGAGCCCTAAGTAATGTCTGCAAAAGCAATGTTTTCTTCATATTGTAATGGAATTTGGGGCATTATTGTTGGTTTTGATTGAGTTTTCTTACAATGGAAAAACACAGTTTATGAAGGATTTTTCTTCTCTACAATACTTCCACCCAGGAATTCCGTGTTCATGCAGGAGAAGATTTATTTCTTGCAACAAGTCTCTTTCACTGAAGAAGTGAAAATGATGCCACTGAAGAAGTGAAAATGATACATACCTTTGTTAGCACTGTAATAGCTACGTTGAACAGAGCAGAATCTTTGTAGTCCCTGCTAAAGCCCCGAGAACTTCCCTTGTTTGGGGAACTGGCGAGAACTTCTACTAAGGAGGCACTAGTTAAAGATCAGTATGTTGTTCACACTGCGAAAACACTAAAGATGCAGTGGTCCCTAAGCGCCATGAAACAGAAGACGAGATCCTTGTGTCATGGCAAAACCAAGAGTTTCGCTGCCTCCACTTTGGGGAACAGAGAGATCCTGACACCCAGCAGGAACACAATGCAGCAGCACTGTAAAGGGCACTACTGCAAGCAAAGTCCTTATACATTATAATGCAGTAGAACTGTATGGAGAGGACTAACAAAATTTTGTTTCAAATACCCAGGGGAACTGCCTCTTTGCACAGAAAGAATGACTTTTTGTTTTTGTTTTTTTTCCTGGGGTCCTTCTGCTCTTCCCACCCTCTACATTCTCTGGGTGACACATCTGTGTCAGGCAATTTCAGCACAGTGACAATTGTTTCCTTGAAAATTTCAGATCGTCTCCATGAAAGAGCCATTGCAGCTCCCTCTTTTAATTTCATTTTGCATCCTAACCCCCTACCTGCTGAGAAACCTGTCCTTCCTATTTCACAAGGTCGGACTATGGTACCACAGTTGTCTATTTTTTCTTTGAATGGAATGTTATTATGTTTAAAATTGTTAAAAAACATAAATTTGAATCATCAAGTAAGGGGGAGGGAAGCAGAGCAAATTTAATCATCTGATTGTGGGGGACATTTTCCAGTATTAGATGTTTCTTTTTTTAAAAAATACACTGAGATAATAGGACATATTAGTAATAAGCAGTAATGAATATTGCAAGGTGCAGAAGCTTTCTCCAAGCAGCCTGTAGTCAGCCATCAATACTTTCATAATCTCTGCAGAAGTAAATCAATAGATACATATCTGGTCTGTCTGGTAAATTCTTTGAACAAGTTCCTTGTTTCCTGGTAACACGTGCTGCCAGAGGACTGTCATAAAAGTATGTGAGATATTAGCCTGCTTGTCTGTCAGTAACATCCTAGGATTATAAAGGACTGGACTTTGCCCAGGGAAGTGGTGGAGTCAGCATCCCTGGAGGTGTTTAAAAGGCATTTAGACAAGGTTCTTAGGGGCATGGTTTAGTGCTAGAGTTAGGTTATGACTGGACTCCATGATCCTGAGGGTCTCTTCCAACCAAAATGATTCTATGATTATGTGTATGCAACACACAGGTAGAGTAGGCCGTGCCTCAGGATTTCCAAGTGTGTGCAACATGGAGAACAAAGTAATGAGACTTCCAGAACTGTTTAGGAAAGGAGTACTTTATCAGTGTTGCCACTGGCATCAGTACAGCAGCTGTTTGCCCTTTTCCTCGGTCTTTACACTTAACAGCCGGAGCACACAGGGGAGAGAACATTATCAACTGTAAAATGTGTGACATATCTCTGGGACAAGCGGAGAAGCTCCAATGATTAAATGTTTAGTAGCCTCTTGGTGGCATTACAGGAGGAGCCTTCCTGCACTGTAATCACAGAATCACAGAATAGTTTGGTTTGGAAAGGACCTTTAAAGGTCATCTAGTCCAACCCCCTGCAATGAGCAGGGACATCTTCAACTAGATCAGGTTGCTCAGAGCCCCGTCCAGCCTGGCCTGGGATGTCTCCAGGCATGGAGCATCTACCACCTCTCTGGGCAACCTGGGCCAGTGTTTTACCACCCTCATTGTAAAAAATTTCTTTCTCATGTCTAGACTGAATCTCCCCTCTTTTAGTTTAGAACCATTACCCCTTGTCTTATCACAACAGACCCTGCTAAAAAGTCTGTCCCCATCTTTTTTATAGGCCCCTTTTAAGTACTGAAAGGCCACAATAAGGTCTCCCCAGAGCCTTCTCTTCTCCAGGCTGAACAACCCCAACTGTCTCAGCCTGTCCTCACAGCAGAGCTGTTCCAGCCCTCTGATCATCCTGTTGGCCTCTTCTGGCCCCTCTCCAACAGGAACATGTCTTTCTTGTACTGAGGGCTCTAGATCTGCACATTGTACCCCAGGTAGGGCCTCAATCTCCTCTGTAAAGACAAAGGAAAGGAAAGTTGTGGTGGGTTGGCCTTGGTTGGTGCCCATATGCCCACCAGCTACTCTCTTACTCTCTCTCCTCAACAAGACAAGGGAAAAAAATAAGATGGAAAAATTGTGGGTTGAGGTAATGAGTGTAATGAAGAAAAGCAAAGGCTGCATGTTAAAGCAAAGCAAAAAGGTGCATTCTCTACTTCCCATGAGCAGGCGATGTCAAGCCACTTCGGGGGAAGCAGCACCCCAGTATGCATAGTGGCTGCTTCAGAAGACAAATGCCTTAATAATGAATGCCTCCACTCCTCCTCCTTTCTCTTAACTTTTATTGCTGAGCATGACATCATATGATGTGGTCAAATGATCTGGTTGTTCGGGGTCAGCTATCCTGGCTGTGTCCCCTCCCAAACTCTTGCTCACCCCAGCTTACCAGCCCCGGGGTAGGGTGTTGGAGAGACAGCCTTGGTGCTGTGTGGGTGCTGCTCAGCAGGAGCCAATGCACGGGTGGGTTATCAACACTGTCCTAGCCACAAGTGCAAAGCACAGCACTATGGGGGGTGCTATGGGGAGAGTTAACTCCATACCAGCCAGACTCAATACAGAAAGGAAAGAAATCCTTTCACGAAGAGGGAAAAGGACAGAGAAGCTGTCATTGCAAAGACAGAAAACAACAGGAATGGTACCGAAGAGGTGTCACAGCACAGAAGCAGCTTGCGGAGTTGTGCAGAGGACAGTAGTAGTGCTCAGCACGCAAGCATTAGTATAGCTATGTCCTGCACTCTTCATTCAGCAATTTTTGTAAGAAATCAATTACTGTTCCAAGTTTTCAATAGACATGCAATACTTTCAATATCGGATGCCCAGAACTAGTAGAGATTTTAAATTCCAAGACATAAACTTCTGCAATTAACAATGGTGGCTCCTGACAGTACTGTTCGCCACCCTAAAGAAAAGGCAGCAATTACAAATCCTGCACTTGTAGATACTTGTGATCAAACAGCACAAACATGACCAACATTTTAAAATGCGATACTGTGTATATGTGGAAAAAAGTTTAAACTATTCTGTGGCATGGTTAGTTACTACAGGAAAAAATTGTTTGTTTTTATTTGTGCAGTAACTGGCTGTATTACCCATGTGGTTTCTTCAGTGACATTTTTGACTGAAGTGCCACAGTTTCATAAAATGGCCCATCAACTTATAATAAAATGTCCTTTTAGTAAGTTACTGCTGAAAGGATCTACACAGAAAGTAATGAAAATCTACCAGGCTTCATAACACAAGTTTCATTTTCATTCTTTCAGTCTGTTGCAAAATTTCTAGACGGGGCATCCATAACAGGGCACTGATAATTTGCTTTATTTAACTTTTTTTTTTTAATTTTTTTTGCACAGCATGTCGTATTTCTATATCCTACTTCATTAATGAGGTTGAAAAATACTGCTATTGCAAATTAGTTATGGGTCAGCAGCTGCTGATTTTACAAGGCTGCACCATTTCCTTCTCAGCTTTGCAGATGTGCTCATATGTCATTCTGTGGCTGCCTGGGGTAGATGTGAATATCAAGTAGAATCCAGAATGTTTTCTTTTATCCGAAAACTTAGCAAATGGTTCCACTAAAATTCAGAAGGAAGGATAAATTAAGTATTCTAAAAGTGAGGGGTTGCATGTATACCTATCTTGATAACTGTTGAGAGTTTTTTTGGAAAAAAAAGAATCCTAGAACTAATGGATGAGTCCAGCCTGTGAAAATGTGGGAGAACCTAGTGTAGTAAGTATGCTGATGGGAAACAACTTATGCTTATGAGCAGTCATTTGCCGTGTTGGTTACAGGAACCATCTCATGGAACAACAGTCATCTTGACATAATCAGAAACCACTCCATGGAATTCTGCAAGAACTTTTTGCCAGCTTTGAAACTAGTGGCAGTGCCATTTTCTTTACTGCAAATGATGTCTTTGGGAGAACAGTTCCAACACCAGGCTGGGTAGCTATTGACAGGGCATGACTGCCAGAGAGAGGAGCAGAAAGCTTTTACAGGAATATATTTGTCTGTATTGGAAGATAATTCCCCGCCTCCCACCACATTTTTGAGGTAAGATCTGCACAGACAACTAGAAGTGGTTATTCTGCAGTGTGTTACTCATCTCTATAATTTACCTTCCAGCCTTCCAAATTAATTTTGGCCTCAATAAACAGCTGCCAACACAGAAGTGAAATGCAAACTGTATTGTTTCTCAACACTCGGCTTAGGTTTCCTCAACTTGGAAGCAGCAGTTTCCTGAAAGAGGTTGTGCCAGGGAGAGCTCATCTCACCTTGCTCTTGTGTTCCTTTCTCTAGAGGAGCTAAAAAACCTTGTGGCTTCTGCCACTGCTACGTGGCTGATTGCAAATGTAGTATATTAGTGACTGCCAGGAGAGGTGAACATGGTATTTCCTCCACATTAGTTGGTGTAAGTTTGAAAATGCTGCTGTGTTGCACAAAGATAAAGAAAAAACTGTCCATGAAAGGTTAGGAAAGAATCTGAGGAATTAGCTACTTTATCCAATGTGGCTCATAGCTGTGGGTTCAGTGGGAAGCTGGTGAAAGCCAGATGTGTGGATCCAGTTATTCAGAAATGTTTCTTCTACCACAGCTAGAGCATGAGAAGGAGGGATGAGGAGAGAGAAAGCCCAGCAGACCTCATCTGTAGACAAGCAAAAGAACCCCTTCAGATTCTTACATCTGGCCTCCTGAGTCTGAGATTCTCGGGGCTGGTCTATATATTATCTTACTTTTTATTTTTCTGGTTGTTTTTCTGGGAAGACCAGTACTCAAACCTGCTTTTGTGAGCAGTTCAAAGGATTAATAAGGCCATGTTTCTTCTTTTGTTTATGGGGTTTGTATGACTTGGAGCTCAGTTCAGCAAACCTGTAGGTGTATTTCTGGTTCTAGACACTCTCACTGATGTACTTCAGGCTGCAAACTACCTCAACTATATTTTATAAGGTCCTATTAGAGATGTTGGGCCATTTTTTTATCACACAATCTTTTGGTTTGAATGAGGTTCACAGGAAGCTGCACCTTAGAAAGTTTTTCAGCCAGCAGCTGACTATTTTCCTGGTGCCTCAGAGATGTGGGTTTATCGAAGACCTTGAGTAGAGCAACCAGATCCTTCTGTAGTTCACCTGGCAGGAGTGTGGGCAACAGAACAGGCACAGGCAGTTGCAGTTTCTGCCACAAACATTTCTTCTTGCTTAGGATGGTGTTTTTCTCTGTCTTCGCTGGTAGGTTTTCTGTCCCTTTTTATAGCGAGCGGTATTCTGTACAGAAACAGTCTGGTGATTAAAGTGGAGAGTAAGGAGCCATGAGGGTTCCAAAACCAAGTTGTTGGCTCCCAGATGTCTGCTAAGTAAGATGTGCATGTCTTCCAGAAACCTCATCCAAAATACATCCATCTTTGCATCTCGTTCTCTTTTCTGTACATCTATCTATTGTGAATGCGCTCAGTTTTCATTGAAAGTCCACAAACCCACAGTTGATTACAATAGAACACTTTTTTAACGCATACAGTATTGTTTTTCTCTCGCCTTTTTTTTTTCTTTTTGGTTTTATTCTCATCTCCAAAAAAATGTAGTCAGAAAATGCAGTTATAACCAACATTGCAGCTTTGACTAAACTCAGAAAAGCAAAGTAGGAGTTAAAGTTGAAAATTTGGTCTCATAATTAAATATTCAGCTTATTTTATTGGTCGTGATTACATTAGTGTCCAAGAAAATGTGTGATCTTATATATTATACATGCTATAGTCCTTAGGCATAACAGGGTTAGTTGAGGACAGAGTGTCAGATGTAGTATTTGTCATTACCTTTCATTTGCCTAGTTGCATGCTGTTGTGGATTTCTTTTGAACTATTAATACTTGAATGTAGATTTTTCTTTGACTTGTTGATTTTTTTTTCCAAAAAATCCCTTCCTTGCATTCTTTATTTCCCTATCATTTTCAATAGCAGAAATGTTTGCTGTTAAATGCAGTTTGTCTCCAGTTTTGATTCTTCTTTAAAGAAAACAACATGCTAAAATGAGTGGTATAAATTCAACTATTTGCTTCCCTTTTGTAAATACTGGTAGTATCTGTTATTAATTAGATTGCCATTGTATGGTAAAAAATATATCTTTTTTTTTTCCTGTTCAGTCACTCTACCTTCTGTTGTATAACTGTTCCATAAAGGTCATCTTTATACTGGACAATAATCTTAAATGTCATGCTTTCCTATATGTTTAACTACTTCATATCTAGATATATACTTGGTAGAGCAGAGCACTTTGCTAAATTTCAGAGACCGGCAAAGTAATTTATTTCAAAATAAATTGAACTTCAATATTCTTCCTATGCCTGTACCTTGCTACGTTGATATTATCAGCCAGTTTTGAGAATACATATAGTTCATCTCTGTTTTCTGTTTATAAATGTGGCTGATGTACTTTATTCCAAAAAACTGTGCTTAACATGATGACAATGATTTAACAAAAGGAAACACTTTATGCCTGAAAGCCGTTTGCCTCCTGGCATTCTCTTGGGATTCCAAAAAAACATAGGGAGGTAAAACAACTATCTGCATGTTTGAATAGGTCTCTAAATGCTGAGGATGCATCTGTCTGACCAGAGGCACTTATATGTGGTGGTTATGTATTTTTGGAGCAATGTTTTGAATATTTCATAGTAGTTGATTTGAGCATACATGCGGTACATGTAGGCGTGCAGTGCACACCACAGCAGAAAGTGACCTGTAACCTCTACAACATTAAAGGCTTTTAGTGCAGGATTTAGCCTTGTATTTCAAATACTCTAGCTCTGTGCTGGATGTTCTCCAGGGAGAACACAAACCTGCAAGCATATTTTTCTGTTCTCACTCTTTTAATTTCCATTATTGCTCCAGACTGTTTGCATTTCCCTTAGACACTTGCCATTCTGCAACCTTCTTTCACCTCCTGTTACATAGAATAGTGATTTAGAAGGAACTAGCAAGGAGAGATGGATAAGTTTCCTAATGCCTCCTAGAGGGAGAACTTACTTTGCGAAGCAAAGAGTTAAACTGCCTCACACAGCTAATTAAGTGTATGCTGACTTTTACTATGCATGTATGCCCTGGTGCAGTTAAATGCAATTTATGTTGGTAGCCTATGTCTTCCTTGCTTGGTGACCTGGGCTCAGGCTGTGACATGTTTAGTGCAGCCTGACAGTGAGGGAAGAAGACCTACAGATACACACCGGTGTAAGACAGGATTGTTAAAACTGAGATAGTAAGGTGAAGTTAAAGATCATATCGTCTGCTCATCATTCGCAAGCAGATAAAAATCAGGTCTGGTAGTTCTTGCAAGGTGCTTGACCAGTCATTAAACTACTTGCCTTAAGAAAGAACTGCCAAGCTGGCAATTAATGAGACTTAATCCAGTAAAGAATGTTTTAAAATTAGTCGTGTATGAAATTGTGTTATAAATTTCTTTCACCTCCCTACAACTTCTGCTGGTTTGTAAGTGGTGAATCACTGCTGGTATATCCTTCAGCTGGAATGGAGCTTATCCGAAATTGTACTAAATGTAGAACTGATTTTCCATTTTCTGAGGTTTGCAGATGTGTTGTGATCTTTAAAAAAATATATGCTGAAATGTAAAGCAAGCGTATACTTTAAATAAATGAGGTTTTGTTTTTCTGAGATTACATATATACATGCACCCACAAAAAAATTATGTATATATGTGGGTATATATGTACAGTATATGTATTTATATAAAATACTTTGCATGTACAGCATAGCTATTATGTACCTTCTTTGCTCTGATCTGAATTTCAGGGATGTGTTTCTTTTCATGTCACCAAGAAAACTATTTGGTTGACCTTTGAGAAGAGCATCAACAAACACAATCTTGCCTTTTGACATCATTGTCAGCTGGTTGCTTTGCGGTGTCTCAAACATAGTAATCCTCATTTTCTTACTCCTATGTATGAAATCTTATAGACTACTAATAGTATTTACTGCCTTCGTATCTAGGAACCTGAGTCATAACTGAGGGACCTCTCTTTATGTGGACACAAAACAAGGATATATATAAGCCTTTTAGGCAAGTAACCAAAGGAATATGAGGTAAGAAGTAACAGATAGCAGTGGACAGATTGGAGAACAAGGGAATGATGAGACAGTATTGACCAGCATGATAAGCAACAGTTTTTAGCACATTGAGAAAAAAAGTATTTTGGAGGCATCTCGACAATGCATGTTTTTGTGGACTTATCTTGGAAACGTTTAGTTAGTAGAGAGTGGAAGCTGGCATTGTTGGGAGAGCTGACATCACCATAAAAAGTGAGAAAATACATCAGATGTGAGATGAGCAGTAAAGAGCCTTAAAAGTGAGAACAAATTATATTGGATAAGCCAAAGGCAAAAAGAAGCAACATGGTTGAAGTGAATGACACAGTAAAACAACCT
This sequence comes from Streptopelia decaocto, assembly GCF_964273445.1. Taxonomy (NCBI): domain Eukaryota; kingdom Metazoa; phylum Chordata; class Aves; order Columbiformes; family Columbidae; genus Streptopelia; species Streptopelia decaocto. The sequence goes on along the minus strand of NC_138663.1, from coordinate 180,253,183 downwards.
TTACAACAGGCAAGACTGTGTGTGTCAAGTACAGAGAAGAGGATGCCTATAGTGAAGGACCTGGTGAGAGCTTTGGCCAGGAACACGAGCTGTGTGAATGGATAGGAAAATCTGTATCATAGACAGGTTATGTAAGACAAATCCTCTGAACTAACACTTAATTGGGATTTGAGAGACCATCCAAGTTGAAGATGTCATCCATGTTGTGGTTTGCATGACAGGCAAGACAGTTATCTTTTCCAGAGTGATTAGAGGAGGATATAGAGAGCTGAGATAGGGGAAAATGTTACCTGCTTTATTTTAGTCATCCTGGTTTGGAGCAGGATATCTCATGGGAGAGGAAAAGGGAGAAGGACTGCAAAGGGCATGGTAGCGTTGGAGGAAGAGGATGTAATGGGGAAAATATAAGGCAAGACAAGAGCAGAAATGGTGGATTTATGGATCGTTCACTGAGAATTTCTGTTTGCTGATATTGTGCAGAGATAAGGTATGGATGGAAGGAGATTATGGACAGATCTACTTTGAATTCCCCACAGGAAGCTGATGCGGAAGGAGGAGGCCACTTGAAATTGGGCATTTTCTGGGTTAAGAAGGACTTTCAGGTTTCACTTACCTTTTATTATGTATCTACAATGCAAGACCCTAGAATATAGGATATTTGGAGATAATTTGCAAAGACAGCTGACTTTATCACCAATAACATTTGGATTGGGGAAACTTTTAAAAGATCGCTGAAAGCTGATTTGGTGTAGCATTTGCTTTAGGGAACAATGACAGCTCTATGAGAAGATTACAAACTTTTGGGGCTGCTGTATTTTAGATGAAAGCAAGATCTAACTTTTGGAAGAAAACCATGAGAAAAATATAAAATCTCTCCAGATTATTCTGTACTACATATAACCATAGATCAGAACTTTTGTGTAAATCATATCGGTAGCTAAGTAAATATTTTAGTTTATTTAGAGGTGATGATGACTTGCTCTTTCCTCTCTTGAATAATGATTTCTGACATGCAAACTTCAAAGAATAGGGAAGATCCTTGTGGGTCCCATCCAACTGAGGACATTCTATGATAATTTTAGTAACAAAAAAGTTGCATAACTAGAATCTTTGAGTCAGAAGGGTTGTGCAGAGACATTTATTTTATTGTATGTGTTTGTTTTTTGTTCTGTTTGTTTGTTTGCTTGTTTTTGTACCAGGGATTGTGAATTATTAGTGAATGCTGTGACGGGCCAGACCCTGTTCAGTATTGCAGAATAACACGAAAGAGACCTTTGAATATGGTCTGAAAGAAGAGCTGAAAGCTCAGTCTGCAAGGGTCCATCAGTGAGCTAAAGCTGGCATTTCTGGCTTTCTTGCAGACCTTTCCCTCTGTGTGACTAACCTCTGGGTTAGACAAGAAGGGATCTCCTTGTAAGATCCCACCTGCAATACTGCATTCAGCTCTGGTGCCCCTAACCTAAGAAGGACGTGGACCGAGATGCTGGAGCACCTCGCCTGTGAAGACAGGCTGAGAGGATTTTTCATCTTTTACCAGGATCATCTTCATCTGAGATCATCCAGTATCTGCTATCTAGAAACACAGGACTGGGGAATGAAGAAGGAGCTACACTGGGTGGTTGATTCAGATTGAAATGTTACTTTACATTTTCACAGCCAGCCCATAATGCTATGACAGGCGATGAAATTCCCCTGAACACAGTGACCTCCTGCTGTGTTCTTAGTGCATGAGTTTCATCAAACTGGCTAAGCAAGGACTTATGTGGCTTGCAGGGGCTTGTGTGAGCAGTTCGGAAGTTAATGAACTGAATTAATTCTAAGAAAACTGGAAATAAAGTCTCAACTATATATAGATAGAGAGATATGTATAGATGCATATATAGCTGTTGGAGAGAACATTCCTGGGGAGGAAAAAGAGTTAATGAGGCATTTCAATGTCTTTATATGGAGCTGTATAAATTTCAGCCACTTAACTTGAGCAGGAATATCCTGGAGCGTTTGAAGTGTGGTGAATAATTTAAAATAAATAAGGTTAATGAAAAAGACCCTGTTTGCCAGTCTGTAATGTAAATTTTGAAGACCCTTTAAAGTTTTTGCTCATACAGAAAAAAAAGAGAGTAAATTATTAGGTCCTGCTTTTTATAAACCATTGGGGTGAGGACAAGTTCAGTTATCTCAGCACTCTGTTTGATCTAGGTTTTTCAGCATGTGGTCATCTATCTTTATTATGTAAAAATTTAACTGATTTTTTTTTAATGTTCTTGAATGTGCATCCAAGAGGGTTTATGAAGACCAGACAAGGTTTGTTAGGATGTTTTCCTCAGAAGCAATCTGTGTAAAATACAACATCTTTTAAAAGCATTATTAAAGCTGTTATTTCCTGTGCCAGCATTGCCTTTGGCTTCAGGAATAAGTAAAATTTTTATGGTTATATTTGCATTCTCTGCTGTTAAATAGGTGAGTTTGTTCTACAGTTTAAGTTCAGGGCAGGTATTTGGCAAATATAGTGACTCTGGCTAATTGGACTTGATTTCTTTCTGAAATCTTTATTATCCATCCAAGCATAGTGTGGACACCTGCAGTACAATTTTAAATACATACAGTGGATACCACAAAAAATATCATTTGTTTATTTTTTTTTGTGTGTGTGTGTGTTACTAATCATGAAAATACTTAAACAAACTTCATCTTTTAACAGCTTTTGTTTGTCAATAAAGTAGGATTATTGTGAGAACTCTGTAAGAGATTTCTCACTTGTCTCACATGCATCACCTGGTGGCAGTAGACCAAGATATTTAACTGTGGAAATCACAGAAATGTGAAGGGTAATGTACATTGGTGCATTAGCTGGGTTAGATTTGATACTTCAGTCTTTCTTGTGCATTCATCTAATAAAAGATATCTGAGAGGTAACCATTACCACTGTGTTAATAACAGTGTCTGCCTTAAAATAAAGTGAGCTAGGTTTTCAATAACTGTAACTTAGTGAAGGAAGTGAACTGCACCAGCAAGTTGTTTGGTTCAGAATCTTACTATTTAATTGTTGGTGTCAATTCAGGTCCAGGATCTTACTTTTTAATTGTTAGTCTCAATTCAGAGTTACTCATGATCTAGTTGCAGATGTCCCTGCTCATTGCAGGGGAGTTGGTCTAGATGACTTTTGAAGTTCTCTTCCAACTCAAACTATTCTGTGATTCTATAAGTAAGAAGGAAGGTCCTGCCATGTGGGTATGATTTTGACCAGTACTCATCTCATTTCTTCTCTAACTTTGCAAGAAGGCCTAATGGAGCTCAGCGGAGCTCCACCCATCTCCTTTGTTATTACTAATGGTTCTGGAAGTAAGATACTACCAAGAGGGCATACTGTGTGGAGATGTGGCTATCACTGCGTGTCTGCCACAAGTTCTAACTCTTACAAATTTCTGGGAAAAAAATCAATGTGGCAGATGGTTCCTTTGTGAACTGGTCCTGCAAATTACTGAATATCATTGGCACAAATGAATGTGGAGCTGACCTATGGATCAGTAACTCTGAATTTTGTTGACCTGTGAGAGCACTCATGCAAAAACACATTCAGAGGTCTCCTGGGCTGTCCTGGTAGCCCAAACCAGATCAGTTATATGCTGGTAGACCTCTGGTTTGTTCTTAAAACTTTATATTCCAGTGCTGCAATTGCTGTAAAAATCTTCCTTGCTGCAATTTGAAGAAATTACTTATTACCCTGTGATAAGTAAGGAGGTGACATCTCCTATTTTCAGTACCCGTTTTGATATAGTATGACTTTTTATAGAGTTACTTCTTGGTGTTCTTTGTCATATATTAAACAATCCTCACTCTATGCTGGTTTCCTCAGAGGTTACGTTTTATAGAAGTCTGTTTCTCCAGTTTTCTGCCTCTTTCTTGGTGTGTGATACTCAAAACTGAACATAATACAACTCTGTTTAGAGAGGATTACTTCACAGGTGTCACTGCCTAGAATGTCATAATTCTGTTACAGTGCTTTATATTTATGGAACAGTAAGACAGGTATTCTTTACCGGAGATCCTCTCCTACAGAAATTCAACTGAAAAAGTGGTTCCTCCTCCTACATTTATAGAGTTCATTATTTATACAGTTCATTATACAGTTAATTATCAAGATACCTGTGTATCTTGCAAGTGTTCCTACTAATTGACTCGTATGCTGCCCTCAAATTGTAGATTGGATTCAACCTCAGATTATAAACATCTGAAAGTAGGTGCCTAAATGTATATCGTATGTTAGCTGGGTCACTAAATTCCCAATCTAGTCAATGGAGCCTGGCCAATTGCACATGTCTTACTGAGGGTCAGCTGAAGAGTGTCATTAGAGTCCCCAAACACCAATAACTCTATTGAGTTGTCCTCCATTAACTGTAAAAATAATTTGTTAACAATCTGGACCTGAAACCCATTCCATCTCTCCAGTTTACCCATATAATTTTGAATTCTAATCTTGCTTTCCAAGATACTTGCAGTCTCTTAGAGCTCAGTATCATCTTTGACTTTCATAAACATACCTTCTACTCCACTGCTGAAGCCACTGATATAAATATTGAATGGCATTGGACCGAAAACACAACCCTGTGGAGCCTTGTTCGATATGCTGCTCCAGTGTGATTGCAGCAATTGTTTTCTGAGTGTTTCTTCAACTAGACAGCACCCAGGTTGGTATTTTAATAATTTATTTAAGCCTGCTGTTAAAAAATACTTTGCTATTTTATGATTTTGCATGCTCAGGATTATGAACTCTGTTACTTTACAGTGACATTAGAAGAGCCAACCTATTCCCCTCCTCCCATTACTATCTGCTCTCTTTACCTTCTATATCAAAAGCTGGCTTCAGCTTATTCTGAATTTTTGCTGAACAAAATGTCCTGATGTATTTCTTACACAACTACTGCCAGATACGAGAGTAGTTAAAATACGTATTATTCCAGTCCTGTACTCTGGATGATTCTGCCAGTTGTTTAAAAAACTCTTTTCTCCCTCATTTCCCTGGCTTGGTGTTTTGTAATAGATCCCCACCATGGGAGTGTTCCTGCTTTTTTCTTCTCTAACTTTAAAATCATTGCATGGAAATTTTCCCAAGATCTGAATTTTCCTTATAGCCTGGAACTACATCAGTTGTATAGGTTCTTGATGCACAATGCAGTACCCTTTTCCCACTGCCATTCCTTTTGAAAACACAGTACCTGTTTACATTCATATTTTAGATACATGTGTTATCCAGGTCTCTGTTACTCCAATTAAACAGTAGTTTCTTTATATATCTGGCGTCTCCATTTTTTTTTTTCCAATACTGCATTGTAGGTGCATAGAACTTCGCTAGACTCATTCACTATACTTTCATGCTGCTCTTCTTAATTAGTTTATTTCAAGTAGCTTTTAGACCCTTCTCCATGTCATTCCTCTTCATACATCCCCACAGGATTTTGTTATTTCTCTCTGACCCACACCAATTCTGACTTAAACTCAGTTAATGTAATCAGTCAGTGTGTAATGATGCTTCCCCCTTTTTCATGAGATAAGCCCCACGCCTATCAGTTTGTTTATACAGCTCTGCCCACTTGCTAAGGAAGCCAAATTCTTCAGCATCTTCAAAGTCTAAAATAGTAAAATGTCTCATCAGAAATAGGAAGAGTTAAAAGTATCTTTTTTATAGACCTAGAGAGTTCTTGCAGTGTTTGCTGCAGCGGTGGCACTGACAGCAGTTGTAGTAATGGTAAGCTGGCATCATGTGTTTCCCCTCCTTAGTACTCCTAAGCTGGAGCCTGTTTGTGTTGGAGATGAGACTTTCCCAGCCACTTTGTGTATTGCATAGGACTGGAATGCTGTCTTTCAGATGTCACTGTAAAACCTATTTCTTTGATCTTTCAGTTCCATTTCAGCACATATAATTTCAGTCAGCACTCATGGCACCACAAATAAGAGCCCTGCATCTCTTAACTCCTTGTGCTCAAACTGGTTTCCTCATCAAGGGTTTAGAAATCAGCCGCGCTTTGATATGGCAGACTGAGAATTGCATCTCATTTTAGAATTTTATGTTACCAGGGTTTCATAAATGTAAGATGTGGTGTTACAGCTAGGATACTTGATCTCTGAGTACGTATTTTCCATTTGAACAAATTGATTTTACATTGTTCTGATAAGGTCATGGTGCCAGACTTAAGGTCTGCTTGATGTTAGAAGAGGGTGTTAATCTAACAAAATTCCACTGCAATGTGTTTGAACCTTGCAGTTCTGTCAACTCTGACTTTTGTCCTGCCAGCAGACATATGGGAAATACCACAGTACCTATTGTGAATAGCAATGAAATAGTTAACAATCCTGACTTTTAAAACAGCTGGAGTTACTTCTCTGATGTTACCGTCTTAAGAGCGGAGTAGGGCCTTGAGTGTGGACCTCCGTGACAGCAAGGTGGGACCACAGCCAGACTCAGTGGCGTTCAGGCCCTTTGTGTAGTGCCAAGTTACTTTAGGTGGAGGATGTTTCTTGAAAGCTGGATAAAGCAGAAGTGAAGTTGTAAACTGTGGGCAAATATAGATTTCATGTTCTCTTCTGAACCTGACGCCCACATAATTTTAAACCACTTTTATCTCCTTTCCTATGTATATGAAATCCTGCCCTTTAGCTCATTTGTAGCACACCGGCTTTTAGCTCCAAAGACTCCATCTCAGTCTTGGGTTTTGGCCATCAGCTGGGAGTCTCAAGTTGTGAAATAGTGTCATTTTTCTCTGTGAGCTGCTGAGCTGACCAATGTTAGGAACAGATGTGCAAAGTGGGGCCCTTCCCTTTTCATGGCTCAGAGGTCCTGCGTATGCTTATGAAATGCCTAATCAAAGGGAATTAGTGGGAGGATGCACATTGCGGTTTGGATTCCCATTAATAACAGCCTGAAGGATGACTTTCCTGCGTGATCTCTGGTGTTCACTATATTATTTAAAGCCCTAATGTTCTGTCATGTATAATTTATGCAATAGAGGTGCATTTCTATTATATTAGATGCAGAAGGATAATGGCAGCAATAAACTGCTGTGTTTTTACGTTTTGTTGGGTTTTTTTTAAGTGATAAAAAGAAATATCACAAAGATCAGGCACTTTGAACAGCCTTTTTTCAACAAGTTTCTTTTTTCTGTTCACAGAATTATAGATTCAGAACTATTTTAGGCTGGAATAGATCCCTGAAGGCCATTCGGTCTGACCACTGTTCAAAGTAGGAACAACCAGATCAAGTTGCTCAGAGCTTTATCCAGCTGGATTTTGAGCATCTCCAGGGATGGAGATTCCAGCTTCTGTGGGTACACATTCCACTGCATAAGTGCTCTCGTGGCCATTCCCCCTCCTCCCTTATATTCAGTCAAAATGTCCCTTACTGTAAATTGTGTTTGTTGCCTTCTGTGTTATCACTCTGCATTTTTGTGAAGAGTTTGGCTTTGTCTTCTCTGTACCCTCCTGGTAGGTAGTTATAGACAGCAGTAAAATCTCTCCTTAGTGTTTTCTTCCTAAGGCTGGAAAAAAAGAGGTCATCAGTCTCATCTTGTATGCCATTTTTTCCAGAAACTCATTTGTGTCTGAGACAAAAGTATAATATAATGCAACTTAAAAAAATTATTAAAAAAAAAAAAAAGTGCAAAAGAAATCCTCAAATGTACCATGTATTTACTTTGAGAGACAGACCTTTGTGGAATAGTTTGGTTGAGAATAGTAGATTGCTGTTGATAGAGTGGTTTTTTTTTTTCTGTAGAGCATACCATGTTATGGTATGATTTTGAAGATTTTTTTAGATGACTATACTTAAAACTTTATAATTAATGCAACAGGATTTAAAAAAAAAAATTTAATAAACACAAAAATAATATCAAATGGATACCTACAGTACTGTGTTATATCCATCTGTCTATATATCTACAACAGTATGACATAAGAGAGAGGGAACAGAGCCCTGTCCTAGAAGTTTTATCTCACCAAAAGTACTGCATCACCTATTGATGCTTTCATCTGCTCAGCCTGGAAGACATGATCTTTAACTGGATTCCTCTGAGAGCTAATCAGAGTCAGTGCTACTGCTGGGATTAGCGATGAGAAATTGCTGTGCTCTCCTTGGCAACTCTTGCCCAACTCTGGATCACATGCTGTCAACAGAAAGACTGAATTTTGCCTCCGCCACCAAGCCTGATGGCAGATGGGAGACCACCCCACTAAAGCATCGTGCAGCTCTGCTGGAAAGGTGAGGAGGCAGCTGGCTGAAGTGCATATTCAAAGAATCTGGAGCTGACCAAAATAACCCCCTTCGGCACCCAGGTTTGCAAGCTTAAATTAAAGATTATAGAGACTTAAATTTTACCTTAAACATAGATGCTGCTGTTTTCTAAGTGATGAAGTTGCAGGTACCCAGAACCTTTAAGCTGTCTTCTGTAAAGCCTTGCAAACTAATGGCTTGTCAGAGAAGACAGTAGCTGATGCTGCACTTGAGCCTGCTGTAAGTCCTTGGTTTTGGTGCAGGTTTTATTACTCAAATATGAAAAAGGCAGGAATTAGCACACAATCTTGCAGCTCCCTGATCTTAGCAGATGGCTAGCTCCAGAGACCTTTTCCTTCTCTTCTTTCTGAGTTCCTGAAAAAGGATATTCCTCTTATTTTTTCACTGGTCTTTGACTTGTCTGTTTTTCCTCTGAGCCTCTGACCGGGTAAGGTCCAGAATGCACATGCTTCCCAGGAGATATTAAGTGTAAATAGACGTATATATGTATATATATATATATGTACATATGGATAGTCATGGGACCAGATGTAGTACCTCTGCCAAGGCTTGGTCCTTATTGTGGATCACAGCCATTTAAGAGATGCCTGACTAGTAACTGGCTTGTACACTGTGCTAGCAACGAAGTATCTTGGTATCTGATCTAATTTCTTCTGGAAGAGCTGTCCATTTACAGATTTTTTTTTTTTTTCCCTACCTCGAAGCAGCTTTATGCATATTGGATTATCTTTGTATTCTAGCTCTCATTAAAAAAAAGGAAAAGGAAAAAAAAAAAGTATTTCTAATCCTCTCCTGAGTTCTTCAGCTTTGCTGGAGAGTATACCATGTCATGGTGTCCAAATGTGGCTACTTTCCATGTGAAGATTTTGTGTCCTTTTACATCATGATTTAAACATGTCTCTGGTAGGATACCTGTTTCCTACATATCAGGTCAAACAAGTATTTACATGTTTACAGCAAATATTATCTTCTTAGTAATATGTAACTAGGTATTAACTGTAACTATTCTTTTCAGGGTCTTGATATTCAAATGTATAGGAATATATCTAAAAACTACGTATATGACCATCTTTCTGAGATCATTCTTTCCCACTTTGCTTGCTATAGCCCGGTAAATTTGTAGTTTTGTTTCATATTTCTGTCACTGAATGCTGCAAAACTCACACTTTTGAAAAGCCCTACAAATGCCTGTTATCCAGAGCTTTTGTCTACCTGTGCTGTTTTCCTTTCCCTTGACAATGAATCACCTTCCTCAGCATCCCCTTTACAAATTGCCACTTGCATAATGCTGCCTGGTTTTACTAGTTTTACCTAATTCGACATTGTCCCTCACTTCGACAGCAGCTTCCGCAAAGGGTCTTAGCAGCTTGTGTGGTGAGACATCCCTCTTCATTCTGTGCCTTGATGGACAGGCAGGTTGGGAATCGGGCATGAGAAGTCCAGCAATGAGCGGGGCAGAGAGTCGAGCTATTGCAAGAGAAGGACTTCTCAAGTGGGCTCTTTGCTTGCTGAAGAGCCCTGTTGTGGGGCCCTCCCTGAGAGCAGATGAGGAGTAGGGAGGAGAGAGGCTCAAACTGCAGTTGCTTATCTCTAAACTCTTCTCAGTTGCTCGGTGTTTTGTGCCTCCAGCCCAGCTGTAACACAATAATTAACCTGAGCCTTTTAATTTCTCCCAGTTGGCTTTAAATTAACTCTGTTGTCATGTGGCGTGGAGTAATCCTTCAAGCATCTGTGGGCTATGCTACAATTTAAATTGTTTATGAGTGCATGGGTATTTACTGTCTGGTCAGTGTTTGTTTTACTGTTATCATAATATTCACTGTTTTGGGGGTTTTCATGTTTGTGGAGGAGCCGTAATAGCTGAAATAGCTGAAATTTCCGATGAAAATCCTGTTGTTAACAGAGATTTTTTTTCTTGAATAGACTGTTACTGCTGTATATGTATTGAAATTTTATTATTTGTGGTTGTTTTAGGTACAGACAGCTCTTTTCAAGGCAGGAAAATTTTGGATTTCTTGTAAATGTCATTCTTAAAATAGTTTGTAACAGGAAAGAGTGCAGGAGAAGACAGGAACTTTATTTCAGCCAATTAAATATTTTGCACAGACTCTCATAAATCCCATATTAATATCAAAACAGTGGGACAAGTGGATTTTTTATTTTATTTTTAATCACATTTTTCTTTGTGCTCTATTTGATGCAGAGTCTAAAACTGCTATTTTATTAGTGTTGTGCAGTAATATGGTCGGTAACTATAGAGCCTATTAAACACTTCATAAAGCCTTCAGGGAAACTTATTTCAAACATTACACTGTGTTTTTATAAGTTATAACACCCTGAAAATTGTCTTATTATCAGTTTTCCATCAAAGGAAAGTGTTCCAGGAGAGTAGAGGATGACCTAATGTGATCTAGTTCAAAAGCATCAGTGAAACTTGATAATTATCCTAGTTTTGATATTGTATATGTTAACTGTGGATTCTTGTCAAAACACATGTAGATAGATGCAAGGCAAGCCAGAAAGACATACCTAGAAATTAAGGTTGCTGCTTCCATCAGCATAATAATAAGAATTTTTAAAGTGAAGCTGTAACCCTCTTATTTATTTGTGAATTGAGTGGCAGAAACTCCAGCACAGGACAAGATATTAGGGATATGGTGAACTTTAAGTATTCAGAACATGAACTCGCTTCTTTGCACTTGTAAAATGATGGTATGAAAATCTAGTAGCGTACAAAAACTAATCTAGCAGTGTGCCAAAGTAATTAAAGCAAAGTAAATAATCTCCAGTGTTCTTATTCCCCACAGAAATTGTTTAATGTCTTATCTTTCCAAACTAGTTTTCTGCTAATTCATGATGTCTTTGTAAGACTCTCCTTATTCAGGCTGTGCTGTTGTTTTCCATGGTGTGGGAATATCTCCCCTCCTGTCCTGGGGGGATGTATATTGGGTACTGTCCACATTTCAAAAAAAGATGTTTCATCCATACAGTGGAAGCGCTGAGCATGAAGCAAACAGCTGTAATCCTCTCTGGTCATCTATCGTTTACTTAGCAGAAGGACTTTGATGGCCTCAAATGTCTGTGGTAGATGACACTTGCTAACATTGTCTTGGTGCTGTGAGACTATTTCCTACCGGAAACCAGGGACCCGATACTGATCTTGTTTTGGAATAAATTGTAGGTAGCTCTCTTGAAGTAGGTGAAGCGTAAGGCTGTTGTGAGGTGGATCAGACTATCTCCCTTTGAGTTGTCCCTAAATATTGAACTCTGATGACTTGTGGCCCTTAAAGGTCCTTGTTACGGCAGATAAGAAGCAGGAGAGATGGAAGAGGACATACTTTATGTTAAAATAGTCAAGTATTCTTACATAGGAGAGCATATTTCCTTATATATCTGTATAGATGGAAGCATAATTTTAACTGTGAAAAATATGTAAAGTACAAGCCAGTGCTGTGGTGCAGTGGTATGACCTGAATCTTTACTTTCTTTTAAGGTGCTGATTAGAAGAAGGCACTGTTGTGGGTAGACAAGGTAAATGACACAATACTGCAAGAGCAGACACTAGGCAGTTCATATTCTTTTCAACCCCCCTAAAATCGTTTGGATATTTCTAAATAAAAGATGCTTCAGAGACTGCCACAACAATCTTCCTGTCCCGGCTTTCTGTCTATGCCACAGCTACTGTGAGAAGATCACGACCGTGGCAGTTGGCTGTGAATTACAGGTTCTGTCACACCACTTTATTTCCAAATAGATGTTAGTTCATCCATGGTGGATAACACCTCTCTTCAGAACTTTCAAATGTTATGGGGAGGCTGAATCCAGCAGCCTGGTATAGAGGAGGCTGCAGGAGCTCTGTGTCCCCAGGTTCAAAGAACAGTGAGGACGGGCTGTGTTCCTACACTAGTGTGCTAGCAAGCACACACACAGACAGACAGCAATACACATATGTACATACACATGATATACATGGCCAGCCACACAGATCAGCGTGAACAGACACACTCAGTACTCATGCAAACAGTCCCTTCCAACCATGGACATTCTGTGATTCTGTGACAGTGACCACATCACCTCCTTGTACTGGCTACTCAAGATGAAGGCCCATTAGTGGGGTGTATGTGATGTATATGTATGTACGGTGTGGATCCCTCCAGTAGCTGGTCTTGAACTGTCACTGTCCCCAGCACCTGGCTTTGATATCCAGTCTCATCTTGTGCTGGCACCTGGACATACAAACTGCCAAAGCCTCTGCTCCAGTCCAGCTGCTGGTACTGACTCCCTGACACACAGACACATGTGCATACTGCAGACCCCCAGCGGCTGGCCTTGCACAGCCCATTCATCCAGAAGCTTGTCCTGGATCTTCTCTCTCCTCTGGTGCCTCACATCCAGACGCATGCACACACAGGTCTCCAAATCCACCCCTTGGTCCCCCAGCATCTCTGTCATCTGGATGGGACTCCCCTGGTCCCTGTGATATCCATCTCCTCTGGTGGCCTCACCCGCAGGGACACAGCTGGCTCCCAGGCCAGTTCAGCAGCTTGCCAGCTCATCCAGCCTGCTCTTTATTAGCACTCGCATGGTGATGCACACACCCTCATTTGCCCCGGGTGCTGGCACCCCAAGCACAGGGTGCCCTGTGACCCCTGGTCCTGGTCCAGCTGCTGCATTTGGAGACTCCACCCTGTGCAGTGAAGAGAGGCCCTTGCTCGGGGGAAGAATTAGAAATGGTGTTTGATGGGGAGACAGGACACACCATGCTGATCAGGGCAGGACATGGCCAGACAAGTGCAGTGACACATGACCAGCCTCTTTTATCCCCTTATCCCTCTGCTTTCCCATGACTGTTCCTCCCCAACTCATCTTGTTTGCTGCCGCTCCCTACCTTTCATTCCTCCTTTAGACCTTTAGGTCTTAGGAAATTCCAAAATGTCCTTCCCCTGCAGGCTGTGACCCCTGTCAAGCTATAGGGTGACACAAAGAGCCCCTCCCATGGACTCCTCATCATGGGTGTCCCCCACAGTCCCCAAGACAGAGGCTCTCTTGGGGTGTCTGGATCAGCTTTTGTGTCTCTCAGGGGTTATTTGGACTCCCTCAGCTGCCACAGTGCCTCCAGGCTCCCTGTGTGGTGAGACGAGATGCCTCTGGGTATGGACTTGGGGGAAGTAGGACAGGAAATTATTTGGGTCCCCTACACTGTTGATCCCCTGTGTACCTTCGAGTGCCTGCAGAGTCTTTTTTTATCACAAGCCTAATACCAGTTAGCTAGACAAAGCAAGTTCAGTGGAGCAGCTTCTTTTTAATGTTTCTTGACAGTAACAGCTCCATTTCTCAATTAGAATGGAAAATAGAATTGATTATGCGTGTCCACAGGGTGACACTGTACTTTTGACCAGTAACTATGAAGTAAACAGGAAAGGTCACTATAAATAGTGTTTTAGTTTAATTGTTCCTGGAAGACCACAGTGACTCACTGTAGGGATTTTTGTTGTTCTTACAGCTAGCAAACAATGTTTAAAAGGCGTATTCTATATATTAATAAAGGGAAAGATTTGGATGACATGGCTCCAGTGTTTGCAGTGATGCTTTTTGTAAATATAGAAAAGTTGCTGTGCATGTTTCTTTAGTAGTATTTCCATGTACTTAACTCAGAAGACTTTCTTATTTTGGTCTCAATAAATATTGCAAGCTTAAGCCCAACTATAAAACAACTTACATCTTCACAAGCAATCTCTGACAGAAACTGCATTCCAAGATGAGATCTACGGATGATGATACTTGAAGAAAATAGTGGATTTCCTTAGATAATATTGATGCTTTTATAGGGTCATTAATAAAGATCTGACAGAGCTAACAAAAACTGTTTAGAGGGTACAAAGAATGAGTGTTTAGTGTTAACTTTAGTTTTATTTTTGCTATTTAGGCCACACTTGTTTCCTCCAAGGAAAATAGGACTGATTATTATTAATAATTAGAAATACATCACTGGTCTGAATCACAGCTGTAATTAGTAACAAGATTTTAAATAGATGTTGGAGATTTTTTTGGAGTATGATTTGCATTGTTAATTTACTATACATACATACGTATGTGTATCTACAGATTTAATGAACAAAAAGAACAGCTGGCTGTTTTTCAAAGCAATTGGTTAAAGGTGCTTCGTAGTCTGACATTGCTAGTCCTTCTGCTCAGGGCTGAATTTGCTGCTTCTGGACAGCTTGAGTTTGTCACCACAAAGTAAGTGAGGTTACGAAACAAGAAAATAAACCCATGCTTTGCTCCTGTCATGCACTCAGCCTGGTAATTCACTCCACAGAAGTGCTGGTGAAAATAGCACTCCTTAAGTTTGCTCCTTTAGTTTCTGAGACAAGTAGAGAAAAAAGTGCTGAAGGGAGAGAATGATTTTGAAGGAAGGCTTGCAGTGAAGCAGGCGTGGAAGATGGAAGAGCTGGGTTGGAATGTGGCTTGTGTTCCCCTGCTGCATCCAAAATGAACCACTGAATAGGTGCGAATGTAGATGGCAGGATAAAAATGGAAACTATTCAAACCAAAAGCAATTAACTTGTATACAGATGGCTTTCTGGCATTCACAGCTGCATAGATTTTGGTTATGTACTTTTTTAGATGTGCCGTGAAAGGTTAAAGCCTCTACACGTCCATCTCCAGCTGTTCATGCACATAAAATAGATAAGGAAATGAAGCCAAGTGAGCATTGTGTGTAGCGTCAGACTCACTTGCAGAGATAGGCATCGCAAGCAGTAGTGCAACATCCTATCCTGTCAAATGGCCCCTCTATTGGTCTTTTATGAGAAGAAATTACGTATTTTACATCAAAGGAGCCAGTCTCATTTCATAAAAATGAAATATGGGGAACTGCTAAGTATACGTCATATCTCTAGGATAAAACCTGAGGCCGAGAATCCTGAACAGAAGTGGAGGATTACTGAAAGTGTGAAACGTGAGTTCTTCAGGCAGCTTCACTATATCCTGGTGTTTCTGGAAGGCCTAAGATTTAAGCTGTTTCACATAGGACAAAGTATGCTGTTCATGTGCTCTGATCCTTTATACTGCAATGCAAGCAATTAATTTTTCAAAAAGCTTATTAAACCATTCTTTCAAATAAACAAACAAAGAAACAAAAAAACCACAAAACCATTTTGAGTTAACATCCAATCTACATTGATTTACATTTTCATGTAGAACATAATAAATACTGATTTGGGTCAGTGGAAACCTGCATTTTTATCTTGCATTTATTCACCCTTTAAAAAAATCTATTTTAAAAAAAGTGTTTGAAATATCTTTTTAAGATGGTCAGAATGTTTAGACTGGGCTTTCTGAAACTGTGGTGTAGGTACCTCTCTGAATATTTCAAGCTGGTACAAGACCAACAGTGCAATAACCAGTTATCACCATTCATGGAGAAAATGCTCAAGAGGAACAGCTGCAGCCCTGGTGTAGGCTTTTCTGAATGTTGTGTCTTGGTTTCTTTCTGGTGATGCTGTTAACTGGAATGATTTGCCTGTAGCTTCAGGATTCTGTTTTTTCTTTTCTAGTGAAAAACTCATTTGTCTGCTTTACTTTTGGTCCAACTTCCTGCAGAAAAGCACCGTAGCCACCACCTACTGAAGACCAGTTGCCTTGCAGCCCTTCCAGAGGGCCCCATTCTTTCCTTATCACATCATGTACAGTATGGATCTGTATATTGATTGCTCTTAATCTCTGCCTTTCCCTGCTGTGTTTGTACAGTGGTGAATTGCAGTTGTAGGAGCCATGTGCTTTCTCTTCCTGCTTATTTTTTTACAGAGTTCACTTTTGGCGAGTAGATACCTGAGAAGGGATGTCAAGAGCCCAGCATGTATTCTGTTGTGAAAGGTGGAGCCTCATCTTTTAGAGAGGAGTTTTCTATAGGAAATTAAGGTGTCCATCCCACTATTTCTAGAGCAATGCTGCACCTGTTTACTCATCACTAATAAGACTTCTCTATTTAATGTTCTCTGGGGTATGTGTTTCTCCCTTGATCCGCTTGAAGCATTTTCTCATGGTTAATGATCTGAATTTGCCAAGCGTGCTGACTCATTTCAGTGCTGTTTTTCATTATGTATGCTATTAATGGGTCACTGCTCAGAAGCTGCAAAATCTGTTTCAGGCTAATAGCAAGGTGCACAAGTGCCTCTCCATGGTATATCTGCTACCTGTGCACACGTGTTCCAGCTTGATAGTTGGTAGAAAATCCCATGGCAATATGGGATGCAGCATCTATGCCATTAGCATTCAGTTCCTAATCAGCCTCTCATTAACACATGCAACACTTCGCCTTTTCTAGGATTTTCACACAATGTGACTTAAGGAAGGTGAGAGGAAACAGGCTAATGTGGAGGGGAAGGTGTTGTTAAGTAAGGAAATAATATTCTTCCCAGCAGAAACAGTGTTCTTGCAGTAGAGGAGGTAATAATGCAGGATTAGGAACAGTCTTGGAGCTGCATATGAAAATCTGGCTCTCTAGCATAGAGTATTATCCCTGAAGGTCAGTAACAAGGCTGTGGAGGAATCAGAATTTATGAAGACAATTCAGAAGAGAAGTAGCTGGACACAGGAAAGCCTTGAAGAAAATATGGAGGAGGTTATTTCAGGTCCCAAGTTTTGACTACTCAAAATGACATTGTTACAGCAGACAGTAATTACTATGGGAGCGGATCCTCCTGTTGCCTTTTCTCTGTTACACTCAGAAAATGTCCTTTTGCTTACAGACAGTTGTCTTCACATGCACACAGAGATTTTCAGTGTTTTCTTCAGTGTACAGACAAATTGTTCGAGAATGGATGAATGAAAATCACAGATGGCTCCAAGCTTGGATTTTATTTCTGAACTTCACCGATTTTCCAGGAGGAGAAGGGAGAATCATATTTCTGGGTTGTGGCAGAACTTCTAGAAGAAAACGATACAAGGTTATTTTCTTTCTGTACCTGGTTTCTATGGCTAAAAGCCATTTTCAATTTTTTTTTTTTTTCTCTTTCTCTAAATGATATCTGAAAATCCTTTTGAGAACCAAACATGAGAGCAAAGAAATAAAAAAAAAAATCCCAAAATAACCCACTGTTCACACCTCATTCATTTTGAAGAAGGGTCTGAGTTAGGCTTCTCCTAACTAAGACAGTCCTAGTAGGAGCTTTCATGTGTGCAAAGATTCACAGCTCAGTGGGTAGAGCTGAAGATCTTGGATGTCAATGCCTTTCCTTACCACGGAGAAAATGGAAAAGACAATCCTTGGATATACTTGCACAGGAAAGAAGCATTACAAATAATGTGGGTGCTGAGGTCTGAAAAAAATCTTTTCAGCATAAAGCAGTGCAGAGACAGTTTTTCAGGAAGGAAAAAGGGACACTGAAGGATTCTTTGTGTTGCAGTATTTATTATGTAAGAGGTATTTGCATGGTAAAGAGAGAATGCAGATTTTATTCAGAATAAAGAGAACAGGATGAATGATGTTAATGAAAAGCTGATTGATGGAAGCAGGAGTTTGTCTACCACGCCACGCATATTTTCTGAACCCCAGCAATCATTTCATGAACATCTAAGTGAAATGATGAGTAGATTAATCCTTTGGCATGTTGAATTTGTGTAGGGAGTCTGCAGTGCCAAGCTGGAGGTGGGATGAATCCAGATCTGATCCCACAGATGTTAGTTGGGTGCCTGTTCTCTTCATGCAGCTGAGGGAGCATCTTCAGCAAGTGATTCAGCCCAGCTATGTTTTGCATTGTATTTTGGCATCACCTATCTCTCTCCACATTGTATGAAACTGTGATATAGTGACAGCTTGGATTTACTCTATCCATTCCTAGGTCCTTAACCAGTCATCTCAGTCAGGAGTCCAGTTGCCATAAGCTCCTAATTTTACTCCACTGAACACAGGGGGGAAACTTAGACAAGGGGTGGGTGGTAGTTTAGGCGCCTCTCTATTTCTCTTGAAATACAGGAAAACTCACGATTAATCTGTGGTTCTCTTGACAACTGGGGTTGTTCTGTTTATTTTAGTTCTTGTTCTGAGAATAAGACTGCCTGAATGGCTGTGTTAATAAATCTGATCCCAAGTAGCGACATGTGTTTTGCAGACTTTTTTTTTGTTATCTGATCCAGCTTCTCCACATCCTCTTTTTGTGACTAAGTCAAACCCACAGTCTGCTGAGTGTCTGCCAGGATAAGAACCCACCTGCCAGACTTGATGCTATTAATCATTTCCCTATTTTGTTTACTTCAGCTATCATCTTTAAACATCATCTAGCAGGTTCTACAACAGGCTCTAACAAGAGTTTCTTCAGTAGATTGAGTGTCCTGATTTCTCTTTGACATCTACTAGCGTTGGGTCGGTGGCCATAAATGGTAGGAGAGAGCATCCCAAGAAGTTCTCTATGGCATTGCCATTGAGATTTCTTTCAGCCCCTTTTGTAGCACATACATATTTCTAATAAGAATTTAACTCTGCAGGAATCTGGGACTTGTAAACCATGCATTCAGAATGACACCTTGAATGCAGGGGCTGTGAAAAGCCAAGATTACGTGCCCTCACTTGAAGCATAGCAGTCAAGCCGACAGTGTAGAGATTGACTCATGATACAGTATTATCAATTAACCACCTGTCAGGGATTTTCTGTGCCTCAAAGAGGTAATGGCTGGCTGGCTGGCTGCTGCTTTCTAGGTAGTCTCTCATAATACGGTCCTATGTCCTCCGTCTTAGGTAAAAACTAATGCTTGACATTGCAAACGATTTGTGTTTGTTCTCATTATGTGATGCGTGTCTGTGAGATGAGTCAGCCGCACAACTCATCACGACCAAGACAGCTGAAATTATGCCATGCTACAGAAGATACTGATTTAGTCACTATTATTGTTTTCTCTAATATATGGGAAGTCAACCATATGTTAATTATTTTTCTTCAGAACAGCCCCATTAAAATTTAAAAAGGTGTTATTAGTGGCTAGAAAATCTCTTTCAGTCATGTGAAAACACTGTGTAAACAGCAGACCTCATGATCCTGTGCTTGGAATGTATATCCTTCAAAAGCTGGTGTGCCAGAGTGTGCCCTTTTTTCCTAAGTGAAAGATGGGAGTCTTTAGTCTTCCATATATATGATTAGTCTTAATTAGTTACATGTATTTTACATGTATCATAGTTTGTGGACAACCGGTTTTCCTTTACCTGAACACACAGAGGAATCTATTGCGGGAAGACTGTGATATGATATCTTAAGATTGTAGTGGGGATGGTGATTGAAGGACCTAGGCCTTTGCTCTTAATAAAGTTGTGTGATATGTACCTCAAAATCCCCATTTTCTGCATCACAAAATCTGTACAATGCTTTCGATATTTAGACCTCTTTGTTTTAAGGAGGCATAAGCTGAAAAATCCAACCCGCCTAGGATCTAAAAGAAAACTGGAAAGATATTTTTCTTCTAAATGTAGAATGGCTTCATGTGCAGAAAGGGAGCATTATCTAACTGATTGGGATAATTTTAAAATATGATATGCCTGCACTGCATGAATAAATTTGACAATTTGGGGCTTAATTGGGTAATGCAATTGCACTCACAGACACTTCAATATTGTGGCAACAATTAATGCACGTAAACTTACTGAATTTTTGTGTGTAGTTATAGTATTTAAGAATCTCATTTGTAATGAATTAGTCTCATTTTCTTCTACTTCAGAATGCCAAACATATTTTGATATCTTTTTGTAAGTGTTTCTAGTTTTAAGAAGTAATTGTAATTTGCTGAGCATAGTGTTACACAGTGGAAAGGGAGGCTAAGAACATTTCAGCTTTGCAAGGATCTGTCCTTAGCCCCTAAAAACTCTTGTGACACACTGGAGAAATACAGTCATACTTTTAAAAGATTATAATGTCCTTCTACTCCCTTTGTCCCCCTCGTCCCCCAAACTCAAAACCCTTCAAAGAAAAACTTGCAAGAAATCCTCAGCACAGTAGCTTAAAATGTGCATCTCAAAGCAAAACAAGAAAGATGCCAATGATAACACACTAAGTTTAAAAGTCAAGACTCAGACTCCCAAATAAGGAGATTTTTAGAGTAAGGAAAAGGTTATTTCCAATCTTAATGCATTTTAATTTCCCATGACTTCTCTCACTGTGCATATGAGGGGGTAGGAAATAATCTGATGTTGAAAAGTGCACCTTTAGTTCACAGCCTTCTCTAGCTGAGACTGTTTCTTTTTGCTTTTCCTAAAAGCAGGACAACTGCTCCATGCCTGTCACTGTCCTGCTTCTTCCTTCTTATTTTACCACACGGTGCCCTGGAGTCCTTGCTGCCATGGGACTATTAAATGCTATGGTATAAAATCCAAAACTCCAAAATGTTTTTCCCAGCTTTCAAGTTATTCATTTCAGTTGAATAAAAATGTATAATTTTTTGCAGTCTCTTTCCATTTTCCATTATCTTTTCAATAATAATCTGAGCTTGTGGCAGGACTTCAGGTCAGGCAGTTTTGTTTTCCTAAAAGTGAGCACACTGAATCAATGACCCCAAAAGCTTCTGGTTCCTAATGCTGTGTTACAGTGCATGACATGAAACTAGAGCCAAATTCTGCTTAATAGAGAAAACTGTGGCCTTTTATGAGAGACAGCCTGAAATAAAGGGAATAAAACCAAGTCTGCCCCCGCCCCGCAGATGGTTGCCTTGGGATAGTGTTTTCCTTTGGTCACTCTTTCCAGCCTGCAGCTCTCAAGTTTAACTACAGATGCTTTGAAATCCTCACTGGAAGACCTCCATGAGCAAAGTCCCTTTCTTTCTGTCACCTCTGGAGACTTACTGTGAGTTTACTCTGCACCCATCTCTACAGGAATAGCAACTCTCTCCCTCTCCTACCCATCCTTAAGAGACTCCCTGTGTCTGAACATGCTCCATCATTAAATCATCCCTCTCTCCAGATATTTCCATGTAGGTGCAGAAACCTGCAGCAGGAAATTACGTAGCCTTCATGGCTGCTGCCTGACCACGTCTCCTAACAGAGCAAAGCAAAACTGGACAAAAAATTCAAGTAGTTACTCTGCTGTAAAGCTATGAAAGGTATTTTCATGTCATAGTGTCTTTGCTATGTTGACAGTCCTGCTAACTGCTGGAAAAAGCCATCCTTCAAGCTGAGCTTTATGAAGTCATCACATCTGTTTGTTTTCCAAGGGTTGATTCTCACCCACTTAGTTAAAACAGAAATACAGTATTTCTTCTCAGTTTTTTCATAATTATTTCAACATTGTGAATCAGTGAAATATTGTAGCAAGGTTAGCTTTAGGTTAAAATATCATCATTAAAAATAGCTGTCTGAATGAAGTATAATAAAACCAGTTTCCTAGTAATAATTTCCAAAAAATAATTTTTTAAAAATTCCTTCCACTTCTTCCTTGATTTGTCCCTTTGTGTGGGGCTCAGAAAATGCTTTAATCAGCTTTTCCATTCCTATGTCTCATACCCAAGTCTTGCTATTTTTTAATTTTTCTTTGCTTAAACATCAAGGAAAATGGAAGCCCAAAGGCTACAGCAGAGACTTTGTTGCCAGCTTTGTGTCCAGACCTCTGCCCAGGTTGCCCAGAAAACTGCAGGATAAAAGGAGCTTCTCACATCTTTAGGGCTTTCTGGTCAGCAGGATCTTCTGCCTCATGGTCATTTTGGAGGTGATGAAATACTGCTTCATGTGGGCTCCTTCCTCATCTCCTTCTTTTCCTACCCCCCTGCCTGCTACCCCCCTCATATACCTGCACCCCTGTGGTCCATAGACCCTCCTCTTGGTCCCCAGGACCGTCCTACTGGTTACCTTCCATCTTTCATCATCTCAGACTGCTCTTTGAACACTGTCCTGCAGCAGTGTATGTCCAAACCCTTTGAACTGTAACGTGGGAGCCAGTTTTCCTCTCGACATGCATTCATTCAGACCAATTAAAGGTGGTAGGATGCTTCTACTAAGGAAACCTCAGTTTCAGATGCTGGTAGACTGCAGGGACACAGCTGCCACTTTATTGCCTTAACTCATCGCCTGGAGTGGGAAAAAGCAGCTGTATCAATTAAAGGGTAATTCATGTTTTATGTCTCTTATTAGATTAAGACAAGAGAGAAGGAAAGATCTCAGATGTATAAGCATTTAGAAGGATTGCAGGTGTTAAGATTCTAATATTTGCTTTCTCTTAACTCTGATAAAGGAAAGAAGGTAAGAAAATAGCAACTTGAGTTCTGATTTGGAAAGTTTGTTGGAGAAGGGGAAAAAATCAAGGATAAATTATATTAATAATTCAGTCAGTCGTGTAAGCTATGAGGTGTTGATCACTGTTTTATTATGCAGTCATAGATTTCCATTAATATTCCTTCTTTTGAAAAACAGAAATCCTCTCTCTGCTGTTGTATGCTTAATTGAGCACTTGAGGCAAAAAACACCCACACCAAGAATAAAACCCAAACAAAACAACAACAGCAAACCAACCAAAAAACCCTATGGCATTTGGATCTGTTCTTCAGGTGATGATGTTATTGAAACATCTTTTTTTTTAGAAAACTTGTCTCCTGTTATACACCCTCAGTACGTTCTCTGAACTCTCAGACCTCTCCATGAAGTGGGTAGAAGAGGTTTAGGCTGCATTACAGACTGACTGCTGTGGGAAAAGTGGAGTTGCAACGGGTTGTAGAAATCTAGTATTACACTTTAAAGCTCTTTCTTCAGAAAATATTATATATATATGTATTGTTAAGACCATCTAATATTCCCTAGAGAGGAAAACCAAATCCACAATTCAATTGAATAGTCATTCTTTAAGAAGACTTCTGTTGTTCACGGCTTAAATGTAACAGAAACCAGAGAATATAGTAACACAGACTGTCAGCAAGATTTTTTAGCTATAAAATGTCAAAGCCTCTTCAAAATTGAAGAGTAAACTGTTGCACAGCTTTAAAATTGAGTATCATAACTTCAGGAAAACATTGTTACCCTACTCCTTGTAGATTAACATGTGCAAAGATTATTTCAGCGGATATATGTGCCTACAGGCTATTTATTTTTTGTGTTTTGTTTGATACCACTTGGCATTTGAGATCAAGAAAGCTTAAACCAATTATGAGTAGCTGGTGCAGCAAAAATAGTGATTGATACATTTATAACACAGGGTCGATTCCTCTGGTAATGCTATTTTATTAAGGAGTGGAGCAAAGGGGAGAAGGGGACATCAGGCATATGACTTTTTAGCACTGAATTAACACAGTGCTCTCACCATGTGCAGATGTTTCCTCCCCCAGTGCAATCAGTGCAAGACACACTGATTGCAGCATGCAGACCTCTGAGAAGAGACGACTGTGCGGTTGTTGCTAAGCCTATTTCCCTCTTCCCTTTGGCTTATTGGATTATTTCATACAGTGGAATGATAGGAATTTAAAAATGAAAAAGTGCTGTTGAGTCATCTAGTCCATCTTGCTCCTAATGTAGGATTGTTCTCTGCGGATCCTCGTCCAGTTGGCTTTAGATGTAATTGGACTTCAGCCAATTTCCTCTGGAAGATTATTTTACAATAGAATACTCTTCATTATTAGGAATTTTTTTCCTGTCAGCCTAAATTTTACTTTGCTCAGTATAATCACATTACTCTTAGCTATAGTTTCCTGAAAATCCCTATTAAAAAAATCCTTAGTGTGTGCATCCTTCCAGAGCTTGTAGATAATTATCATATTTCTCTTTCAATAGTGGCTTTAGTTAAGCTATACATATTTAGTTATTTTAATATTTTCTCATAAATCGGTCTTCCTAGATTAATGATGACTTTTATTGCTGCTATCATTGAGCCAAATCTCAAATTATTCTATTTAAAATTCAACAAGAAAAGGCTGGACTGAATAAAGAATTACAGATTAGATCATGGTGTCATTGAAAATGCATCCTTTGAACCCCTGTTTGTGACTTCAGATCCGTCTGAATGACAGCTCTCCTTAGGCAGGCTTCAGCAGTAAGATTTCTCTCAACTACCTCGAGATTGCTTTTATGATCATTGGACTCTATAGCTGGGTGCAATTCATCTAGGCTGTTTTAGATATCCGCATTAGGACTAGAGGAACTGAGCCCTAGAGGCACCTATTTCTCTCCCTAAATTAAGGGTAGCCCAAGGTGATGAGCTCAGATATTGACATCTGCAGCTGATGACACAAATCCTCCCCAGGTGCTGAAGTCGAGATCAATACAGAGCAGCTGTGCTGAAGGGCCACCTGTTTTACAGTGATCAGTCCCTCTGTCCTGAACCTTGGACCTTCTCGGGTCTTTAAAGGTAGCATCTGTGCATGTTCAGGCCTTATGGTTGAAGTGAGAAGTCTCAGTGTTCTTCATGGCTGGCAATGCCACCACAGCTGGGAGACAGCAGTGAGATGCTTTGCCACTCAGAGAGACCTGATGCATTATGTGTGCTGAGACATTTCCTAACATATATGAATGGCACCGAATTCAACACAGAAGTGTGGTAGTTACATTGAAAAAATGAGAGAGCGGATAAAATTGCCTTTTTGTATAGACACAGAATCATAGATGATCTTAAGTTGGAAGGGACCTCTAAGGATCATTGAATCCAACTCCCTGCTCCTCATAGCACTACCTAAAAGTAACCCATATGACTAAGATCATCGTCCAGATGCTCCTTGAGCTCTGACAGGCTGGTGCCATGACGACTTCCCTGGTGAGCCTGTTCCAGTGACCGACCACCCTCTCAGTGAAGAAGCTTTTCCTAATGTCCAGTCTGACCTGAAGCAGGTGCAGCATTTACTTAGAGAGTAGGACATCTAGGTGACAGATATGTTTGGTTTCAAGCCTCTTTGGAGTGGAGAAAGCCTATGGTCAATGTCTTTCACTTTGCAAGGCCTCTAAAAGGATGGCTCTTATATGGCAGATTCCCGCTGCTCTCTTCTCATTAGAGGTATTTGTTCTCTACTGACAGCTTGGTGCTCCAAATCCCAACTACAGCCCTAGACAGATGACTACTCAGATACAATTCTTGCCTCTCGGTTAACTATAGGTTATAGTTTGCTCTCCACACTGGCATTATTCCCAGTTCATACTGGAGTAACTAGGAAAAGAAATTAGTGTCTGCCTTTTGTTCATTAGTAAAAAAATGAGTCAAATATGTTTTCCCAGAGGATGGTTCCCTTCTGTCTGACAAAGTATACTAAGCCTCCATTCCCTATAAATTATATGTAATATTCAGGAAGAAACTGTTTTAAAGACTTTTGGAGGGCAACAAGGTAGGGAGGAGAACTGTTGAAATTGGAGGATACTAACAGCACAAGATAATATGTTCATTAGTTAGTCCTGAAGGAATTTAGACTGAAAAATAAAAGAAATTTTTCAAACATCCAAAGAGATGAAATTCTGGAATAATAACTCCAAATATGCTAGTCAAGTAGAAAATCAAAATAATTTGAGGACAGAATTTGGTAAATTTAGAAAAGGTTTTGTGAGAATGCATAGGAGCATTTAGAGAGGTTAAAAATATATATATATAATTAAATATGCAATATGAAGTTATAGTGTTAACAAAGGATCTAGAAAGGAGACTGACTGCTGCTCATGTGTTTGCATTATCACCTGTTTTTACTTTTAATCCAGTGGTTGGTGAATGCTGCTATTTGCTAACAGATGCCAGAAGGTCCTAGTCTGAGGTCAGTGTAAGAAATTCCTTGTTTTTGCCAGACCTTTGGGGTTGGGTTTGTCTTCCAAAACAAAATTTGGGACACTGGTCTTGGTCTTTTGTTGCTGGTGTTAGGAAAGGATTGAGCAGTGTGAGCATGTCTCTGTGGAATGGATCCTGTGTGGTCCTCCTGGAGAAAAGCAAGATCAGAAAACTAGACAACACAGTTTGTCCTTCAGATTAGTATCTTCCTTCAATGCTACAGCTCAGCACTGTACCCAGACTTTTTGCAGCTGAAGCCTGTGCTGAAAGCTTTCCAGGCTACGGGGTTCTGCTCCTAATTCACGGTAACTGGAACAAAACGCAGCCATCCTCATCATTCATACAGACACGCAACCCTCGGAGACTACAGACCTACCACAGCGTGCAATGCTTCATCTTGATGCTGGCAGACAGAGTATAGGGTTGTCTGTTGGGACAGTTAACTTTGAAGCATCATTGTACTGGAGATGAGAAGGAGCTGGAGGAGTGTGTTTTGCACAGGTATTTTTAGCTACCTTTTCTTAAAACTGCTCTGCCTTCCTAATGTTGTTCTATCATCACCGTGGTGAACTAAATCTGCCACTAGCCTGTCTGCTAACAGTCCTTATCTTGATAAGCTATTCCTCATTATTTCTGACTTTTTGTAAAATGACATCTTGGTGCCTCTCCTCCACTTTTAGCTGGAGGCACGATTGACTGCTTAGAAAGGATTCCAAGACTCCTCTTGAGTTGTTTGATGATCCTGCTCCTCTTCACAGCTCCAGCTTCCATATTTTCACCAAGACAAGAGGGAACATTGACCTTTCCTTTCTGTAATATTAAAAATAATGTGAGCAAACAGCTGTGAATTGCAGCTGGCCCCTGTTAAAATAGATGTCTATGTGAAGCAGGACATCTTGTTTCTTCTATGGATTTTTTGACCCACCTGTGATTTCTGAGGCTGGACTTTACTGGTGGCTAGTTTGGAATGGTTCCTCCTTTTATGTAGGAATGAGGTGTCATAATCTTAAGATATTGTGTTGTCTAAGGACCTTCCAGGACAACTGTGTCCTCAATAGGTCTTACTCTTGAAAAATATGGTCTATATTCAACTTACTGGAACCTCTTTTTACATTCCTTGTGATTATCTGAACTGGGTTTTCCCAGCAGCTGTCACTGTAGTTAAATGAGGGAAGTGTTAGAGATTTATTGCATCTGTTGCATTCGGCTGCTGACCCAGTCTATTTCATCCCAGTCTGGGATGAAATAGTGCAGCTTAATGCTTCTGCCTTTCTTTTAAAAGAAAAAAAATAAAGTAGGATGTATCTTCTTACAGAGTTTCTATTCCAACCTTGAGACTGTAATGTTGGCAGCACATTTCTGCATATCTTGGACCCTCTGTAGAGATGTAGCAAGGCGGCTTAGGCTCCTCATTGTCAAACCAAAAGCAGTGGCCATGTTGTGCCCCTCTTCCACCTGTGCAGAAGTACCCGCCACACTAAAGTTGTTCAGCACTTCGTACTTTCACAGCAACATTTTGTGTTGTGAGTCTTTGCACCTTGGATGCTACCTTTGAGACAGACTCTAAAGCAGTGAATCCTTTCTCACATTTTCCCACAGATTACCGAAAGAGGACATTTTCATCCATTAAAAATTAGCTTTCATTGTGTAGAAAAAGGTCTGCATTCTTACAAACCTCTTCTGTGTTGTTTTGTTTTGTTTTGTTTTTTTCAACAGGGAACATGGGTTTGTACTAGTTTGCCAACAAGATTATCAAAGAAATTATTTCACTTTCTGGTCTACTTTAGTGTCAGTTCAGGATAGTCCCAGAACTATTTGCTGTTATTGATTACACTGTGGTCCAGTGTAGGTACTTTTTCCATAATAGCGATGGGTGAATACTGCAATGGGTGGTAGAAGTCTGTGAGCGGGTAGGGACATGGAACTGGGTGGACTGGTTCTGCTTCTCACCTATTTTGTTAAAGCAGCATGCCCTAACTTTAAACACTAGTGTTCCCTCATGGAAAAACAAAAAAAAAATCCAAACAGGAAAAAACAAAATGGCAAACAACAAAGTAACAGGTTAAAAAAAATGTTTTATTGCATTATCACGTAGCACACTCCATTGCACACAGCATGAATGTAATTTTGTCAGTGATGGTTGTGCAGGTTAATATAATTTATTGAAGCTGTTTTATTAGACTGAAACTAAAATCTGTACAGGAGGCTCTTTTTTTTTACCCTGAAATCTATTAGATGTTGCATCTTAGGGGAGCTGTAACAAGACTGACTCCCAAGAATAAATCTTTTCCTTCCTATTTCAAGGAAAAGTTAAAATGTTTAACTTTACTTATGATAATTAATATAATTTAATGCAGGTTCAGGGGATGATTATTATTAATTTGCCTTTATTAACTATATCAACTGCAAATCTGTTGGCCTCGATGTACATTCAAAAGGGGAGACGTTTTTCTGTACTTGTAGATTTATGTTAAAATGAACAAATTTAAAATAGGGATGGTAATGATGGAACCTGAAAAAGTTAATCTGAGAAATGAGATACAATAAAAAAGGGCTTGGCATGTTCATCTATTCCCAGACTTCAGTCTTTAACTGGATGAGAAGCTGGAGAAGCCACCATCTTGCAAAACTGAATTTAAAAAAAAATGTAAAAATGAGAACTGCCTGCTTTGTTATATATTGCTACCCGGCATCTAAAAGTGATACAGTGTTAAAGTTATCACCCCTTAATGGTCAGTGACACAAACCCAATTCTATAAAAACGTTATAAATACTCACTCTAATGTATACTCATTTGCAGAGAAATAGAAACCTTTTCCACAGTGCCTGACACATACTGAATATTCATTGTTACAGAATGGAAGGGATTTTACAAGTTAATGCCTTTAAAATAAGGAGATCAGAATACATTTCTGACATCGTGTTTCGACCTGGACTCTTATTTTACAGTTTAATTAATTCCCAATGCAAAAGCTGCAGTTCCGTGATGCGGAGGTTTGAGAATCCTGCACTGAGTACTGCCCAACTTAGTCATTTTGCCTAAGGCATTGAGCAAAACTTGTGTCTAGCTTTGATAGCAACAGTAACTTCTGTAGTAATGTGAAACATATAATGGATGATGTAAAATAAGAGTTGAAACTGCTTATTTGTTAGACTATTGTGCTGTAGAGGGGAAAATTTTCCTTGTATGACTTTTCTAGCATTCGCACCATGTTCACATCAGGGCTTCTTCTCCCAGCACAGGAACCACTCAAAGTGTTACTTCGAGTTTGTTAGTTGGTGTTCCTTTTGTGGTTCCAGCACAACAGTTGCTTTGATTTCCTAGGAAAACTTGAATTCTGTAGAATGGGGTGGACACCCTCCATCTGGAGAGCTGTAGACTTAATAAATAGCACGTAAAAGAGTTGGCCAACTGCACCCTGGACCTTGTCCATCACAGACTCCAGAGGAATGTGACTGAAGGGAAGATGAAGAGGCCAATTTGTATTCTGTATCTGTAGTCTGTGGATGACTGGAGATGCTGAAGGTGTAAGAAGGGGAGTGAAAATTATAAACAATCAGGAATTACTTAGTGCACAGAATGATCTGGAGACTTTTCTTTCAAAGTCATCACCAAGAGGGTGGTGGAGCACTGGAACAGGCTTCCCAGGGAGGTGTCACGGCCCCAAGCCTGACAGTGTTCAAGAAACAGTTGGACAATGTCCTCAGACACATGGTGTGAACTGCGGGGTTTGTCATGTGCACAGACAGGAGTTGGAATTGATGATCCTTGTGCATCCTGGGAAAGCACATTCTGTGATTCTATGATTCTAAAGGGTGCGTAGCACCCTTTTCTGCTGAAAAATGAGTACAGAAACAGGGATATAAGCCATCTCAGCCTCAAGGCATCACTACCTGGACCTAGGCTGCTCTGACAGAAGTTTTCAGAGAAAAAAAGATCTTTAAAAAGAAGTAATCATGGTACCACACAACGCCGTTTCTCTTCCTCTTCCACACTCACCTAGTCCTAAATAGTAAAGCCGAGATCTAGAAACTCTGCACCTGCTAGTTTCTGAGGCAATTACTGTGCTATGTTCTTGTGTATGTATTTTTTCCAAGCAAACAATTAAGGAAGTTCTATTTATTTTTCCATCAATTTATAAAGGATGATTGTGGGTTTTAGTTTCTTAATGCATTATATTTTTTCAAAGTAAGTTTGTGATAAGAACTTTCAGTTGTAAGGGGAAAGAAGCTCTAGAAAATGTGTGGTTTTTTTCATCAAAAATCATTTTGGCTCATAAGCCATTCTTTCCTTATCTTGATGAAAAGAAAACGATCAGATCTCTAGATCAATAATGTTGAAACCAGCAATAGCAGTGATCATCCCGGATGCATGTTGTTTTCTGATGTGCTTCAGACCTGAGCAGTTCCTCATGCTGTAAATATCAGCCTAACTTACATGCAGGCTTCAACCTCACATCAAGCAATGGCTAAATAAATAAATAAATAAATAAAGGGGCTGTTTAAATGCAGCAAGGCTTGGAAATAACATTTTTAAAGAATGCCAGCATGTCAAAACATTGAAGGAAAATATTGAAGTGTGCTTCCAGATTGTCTGTGGCTGGATGCTTTTTCTATTGAATAATCACATTTTCTAGGGTCTAAAGCAGTGGTTTATTGTAAGTAATGCATTGCTGTCATGCTACCAGGTGTAAAAAATACGAGATTGGAATTATCTGGAGGAAACCAAATCACTTTATTTCCAAGACAAATTAGATTGGTATATCTTACCATTCTCTATAGATTTCATAAGCACATTACTTGTTGAAGTGGTATCAGGCATTTTATATATTATATCAATTTGCATACGTTCATTAAGCTGTGCTTTGTAAAGCTTTCTGACAGGGGCATTTGATAAATCCTTTCGTGAACGTCATTGTTTCTTTACGCAGAGCAATCTGTTAAATCATGCCTTTGTCCTTCAGTTTGTCGGAATTAGTAAATGAAGCAGATGTTAATAACTGTGGGAGGGTTTGGGGGGTTTTCGGTGTTTGCAGAATATGGGATAACTGTGAAGGGCATAATGTGTTTGTAAAAGCGACAGCTGGTGTTATTAAAGATAGACAGTGTACTGCAAGTAGAAACTTTCCTCGGCATCTTTTAGTAACTCTATGAGGTTTTTTGGAACTGTCAGATGGGGAACCTCTTCTAAAATAAACACCACTTCTGTTATGCATAGCAAATCATGTGCTTACACTTAAATACAATTGTTCTTATCTTTGGCTGCAAATGTTCTGTCACAGAGCTATCTCAGCCGTGCAATGATTCATACTGTTTCTCTATAAATATGTCATAAGAAATTCTCAGGTCAACAATCCCTTGAGACGTGTCTTTGAGCAATATTGTTTCATGCATTACCACATTAGTAAAATCTTTTGAATGCTGCCTTTATGACACAAGTTTTGTTGGACCTGACAGTTCAGCCCCTGGAATCTACTACCCAGCATGAAGGTCGCTTGGCTGAAGATGTTACAGCCAAGGAACAGTATGTATTTAGGTGGTCAATGTGCTTCAGCTTACAGGTGGTAACTCCTGGTCAAGGTGTGGTAACATGAGTGCTTGTAGTCAACTGTAGGGACCTTGCAACTGAAAATAAAACATGCCGTGGTAAGAGATGGGGGAGATAAGTAAGAGGGAAAAGCAAAGCAAGGGGCATGAATGTATGTGGAAAAAGTGTTATAAGGCTAATTGATGGAGATAGAATTGCAGAAAAAACAGAGGATATTACTGGAGATAATAAAGGGTATACTTTGACCATCCACTGATCTTGCAGATTTTTATCAGTATTACCTAGTAAATAACTTCAGCTTCTATTAGAGGTGATATTTGGCTGATTTTCACATTAACTTTAATGGCATTCTCAGTGTGATTTCTCTACACCTTATTGTCCAAATCTCTTTTTGGGGATTGAGTAGGAGGTGCAAAGGGCAGAGATGTGGTGTAACTTGTGCCTCTGTGATGGAATCTGAGCTTCTGAGCCTGGCTTGTCTGCAGTTGACATCAACAGCAGCAATGACAACATAATGCATAGAATAAATAAAGCTAGAAGTTGTCATTTTTATAGAGATTGCCTGAAAATATGTAGAGAAGACCAGTGAGGGATTTCTGTTGTTGTTCTTGCCCATGAAGGTATGCAGCAGCTACACATCAATGAGCTGTTGCTTTTATAAGAAGAATTGGCAGAATCCTTCATGCAGTTGCTGGATAAAAAATTCTGCTGCTTCTGTTTCTCAGAGCAAGCCTTATCTTTCTGTCTGATTATCTTTCAAAAAAAAGGAGCAGTGAAATAATTATCCATGCTGATATTTACATTTTATCTCTCTGCTTGAAAATTACTGTCTCATAGAAGGGAACAGAGGAAGTCTAGGACTCCTTTGGTAGGCCAAGGCTTTGGAGAAGGAAATGTGTGCTCCTCAGCTGGAGCACATAGGTGCTCCTGGCCAGGTGACCATTGATGCCTAGTGGGTATAACAAGTTCTATAACTGATTCGTCTGAACTCTGCTGGGGTGATTCGGTTTGCCTGCACTGGGAATCATGCGGTGGGTCCCAGTGGTGCAGCTGCAGACAAAATCTCAGGCAAAATTCTGGGGAAAAGAAGGAGGCAAGGCTTTTTCTAATGTGGAATCTTTACTGTTTTTTTAAGAGCTGTGGCCATCTTGCAGCACTGTGTGAAATAGTCTGCCCTGCTGCAGTATTCAAAGGTGCTAATGGTGCCACAGAAGTACTTAATACAGCATCTACTCATAATGGTGAAGCTGATGTGGTCATCTCAGAAGTCTTTGTCCAGAAGAAAGATTGGACCAAGTGCATTTGGACACATGAACATTTTTTTCCTCTTTGTTTTCCTACTTTGTGCCTTTCCTTGGTCTTCTGGGCCTGTTTCTTTCTCACAATGCATCCTCCTCCTCTTTTTTTTGCTTTCTTAAGCACATTAGACTTATCAAACACATTATGCTCAGGATCGCTGTCTGAGAATCACCAGGAAAATTTACAGGGACTCTAAGACTATTTGTGATTAGGTGTTATACATATGCTTACAAAAACGTACATCTAGAATTTTACATCTCTAGCAGAAATGCCACATTCAGCATATTTAGACAAGAAAGAGGTAATGCACATAATGATATCCTTGAATTTCATGTGGTTACCTTATTCATACCCCTGTCGTGCTACAAACTGAAGGCAGAATATTGCTTAAATATACGTAGGGATACTTATGGTTTCCTTACACATTTATATTTTCTTCTATGCCACTGGCAGTTTTGTATATTCAATATGTTGATTTTGTTCTTTCATGGCAGATAGTTGTAGCAAAATCGCTGTTTGAAGATTTCATGTGTTTTCAGAGTTTTCTACTAATTTGGAACTCATATGTAGAAGTTGTTTAAGAATCTACACAGTATGACATATATATATCTTAAATTTAATAGCCTATACATTATCATACCATTGTTTTGATCACCCACAACACACTTCATGTGATGCACAGCATTAGAAGGACTAGCTCATAAACTCATTTCCAAACAGTAATTTTGCACAATGTGTTTTATTTTGTTTGTTTGTGTGTTTTCTTTCGTATACTTAAGCCATATGCTTTTAGTGACTTCTAAAAATATATATTATCTTCTTTTCAGATCTTGGACTCCAAACTTGAAGCGATTCTTGGTTATATGCTTCTTGAAACCTGGAGAATATCTGGAATAAATAGGTATGTGTAATGGATACATTCATGGTTTGTGTTGGATAATTTGGAGCATGTGCGAATTTTGTTGACAGTTTAAGGCTGAACTTCTTTAAGGCTCTTGATAAATCTCAGCTACCATGAAAGGGTCAGTATGATGGATTTTTGCTGGCTGAATTTTCAGTAGCACATACGGTATTTGTATGGCAGAAATTGGGAAGCGTATGATGCTCACAGTTTCTCAGAGAGAAATGTGTAGTCAAACGTACAAATTTAATTTCAGACTGGACAAAAAGGTGGGTCTTCATGAGCAAGTAAGAACTTTTGAAGGTAAATCAGTGGGTCATGAGAAGTAGTTCTACTCTTGATTGCCCCATACTTGAGGCTGTGCTTTAACTGGCTTTTCGTCTGTGTTTCATTTGGTTTTCTTTGCAACTGCTAAAGATATTAAAGATACATATGTGACTAAATACTTGGAAGAAAATGGCCATAAGTGTCGAAATCTTGGGTATGTTGAAGTTCCTGGAAATTTTCTTAAGTGTTTCAGTGAAGCTAGTGTCTCACTTGGAACATTTACAGAAAATATTCAGGCAGTTTCAGAAATACGTTCCTGCATATAACGAAGCAATTTTTAGGTGATTTCTTTTTCAAGAGTCTGGTCACACTTCATGATGCTTGAAACTAACAATGGAGAAAGAGAAACAAGATTTAGAAGATTTTATTCTTTCTAAAGAGTTTATAGACCTAGACAAACTTTTAAGTCTCAACTCTAAAGAGGAAAAGGTTTCTTGAACACACGGATGTAACAATTGAATTTACCTTGATCTATATGAGAAACTTTGAAGAGATTTATAGTGGAGGAGAGGTTGGATGCTTCTTATGAATAAAATCCATGACCAGTTTTTGGTGTAGAGGACCCCTCTACGAAAATAAGTTTTTGCAGTAAGTTGCTTGTTCTGTAAAAATCAGAATGCAAAAAATTTTCATAGTGTGCATCACCTGTATGTCCAAAGATGTCTCGCAAAAGCTGGATAAGAATGATTGTCTCCATTTTATGGAGATCCATTTTATGGATCAGGTACCTGCCTGGATCACTTAATGTATGATTGTCCTATTACTGAATCTCCTGAATGTTCAGACCTAAGTCCAAGCCGGCCAGAGGATCCTATGTCTAATGGTGCTTTCAGAGTGTGTGCAGAAGATCTCATCAGTGTTTCTGATTATTACATTTCCTTGTTATTTTTCAAACCTATTAACGTGCCTTTATTCTCTCCTTTTAATCTATTCCCTCTTTGTGGCACATTTCTTCAGTCTCACGCATTCTGCTTTGTTTTCTCCTTTGCTCCTTTATTTTGCCTTCCCATGTTTGTTTGGGGTTTTTGGTTGGTTGGTTGGTTTTTGTTTTGTTTTGTTTTTTTCCCCTCTTTTTCCTCCTCTTTTTAATTCATATTCAGTCTCTGGAGATCAGCAGCAGTGGCATCTTACACAAGGAGGAGCATCAGCAAAAAAAACATGGCAGAATGAGTTTCTCTTTTACTGCCTCTCTAGAGAGCCTGTTGTAAAAGGCAACTTGCTGTCATTCCTGTAAATTTTCTTTTGCAGCCAGCTCTGCTGGGTGTCCCCTTTGTGCCCTGTGAACATCTGTGTTGCAGCTTGTGTCTGAACCCAACTGGAGAACAAATGTGTGAACCTGCTTCTTATTTTGAGCAGGAAGCTGCTGCTATTAGTAGGGCACGTGGCCTTGGTTCACCTGTGACTCCTAATCCCTGTCTGGGAGCGAACCAGCCGTCTGTCCTCTCCCTTCCCACCACCGGTGCCCTTGTCTGAGGGGCAGCACATTTCCCTGCTTCCCTCGAGACACTGCCCGATGCCTGTTGGTTGTCAGCATTCATTTTCTCCCAGAATTTTTCCCAAGACGACATGCAGAAAGGAAGAAAGCAGTAAGTGCTGTAGGACTTTTATGGCGTAGCTTACTCTCTGTTGCTCCTGGAAAATTCTCCCTGCGTGCACACAGTCATGCAGGCACCACCCAGTCGCAATACCCTTTGCATAAGGAAGAAATCTTCAAATTCTGAAGGGATGCTGGAGCAGAAGAGAAAACCCCACTCCCCAGGCTGTGCACTCGATTCCAGGAAAAGGTGACAGTGTTTCTGTGCCGGTTTTAGACACAGCACAAGACAGCTCATTGAGCATAAACCATGAATTTAACCCCAAACAGACTGGCTTTAGGCAACGTTATTTTACTTTAGAAGGGGGAAAGAAAAGTAAAGAAAAAGAAGCATCAGCACTGCCCTGTTTGCAGGAGCACTGTCCCACATGAGTGTGTTAAACAATGTCGGAAAAGTGTAGGTGACGAACTGCAATCTTTATGGCATATGTGTGCCTCTGAGAGAAAAATGAAACCTGTTGTGTAAGTTTGCTTTGGCTTATACTCGAAGGGTTGTTGTAATGAGCCTGGAAGGTGCGGAAGCTTCTGTGAAGGATCAGGTGCGATGAGAGAGAACGACTGTAACTCTGAGAGGAGGAAGCTGCAGGATTTGAGGTCAGTCTAAATTGACAGCCATCATCTGGGGAAGGAGCGCAGCTGATTTAGCAAGACTGTGCACCGATTCAAAAACTTCCTTCAGATGTTTAGGTTGGAAGGACTCAGAAATAGCAAATCTTTTTGGCTGACATTAGCTGAAATGGCTACTGGGTTAACCTTGTTTTCCTTCCTCTTTCGTAAATAATGCCTGAGTTTCAGAGCTTTCCAAACCAGGTTTGAAAAAGTTGCCCCTTTCTTTCCAAAACCAACTGTCAAGGCAGTCCCAATGCACTGCAGATGTCTCTGTGTGTGAATCCTCTATAGGCAATGGTCTCCCACGTTTGTTCGTGTATGCACTTGTTACGGAGGGAAGGGTTGCTCTGGCTGATTGTACTACTGGGAGTGGTAACAGCAAAATTTCTAAACAAAAAAATCTGGTCCTCTTTAAATGTTGGCGGACAGATATCTGTCTTCCATCTGTGGCAGCCTGTGCCAAACAGCAGAAGAACTGCAAAGTTTGTGTTCTGAAACCTTGGAGAAGTAACTGGCACGCTCCAACTTATTTTTTTTTTTTAAAACTACACACAAATCTGAAACATTAAACACGAAAAGTAACGGTAAATTGTGACAAGCAGGCAGACACTGTGAAGTTCTGCTGGAAAGGTTGTGCCTCCTCCACCTGAACAGCAAAGCTCCTGCATGGGGCACAGAGCCCTTCGGTGCTGCTGTATGGGCAATTTTGTGGATTAATAGCTGGTGGTCGCTCACCAGGCAGACAGTCCCCTGGTTGTCCCCTGCATCTGGGTCACTCAAGGTGTTGCATGGCCTGATGTAGCAGGGAGGAAGTTGTCTGGTAGTCTTGCAGATGCAGGTGGCTCACAAGACCCCCTTGGAGGTGCAGGGTGGCTGTTTTCCTCTCCTTACAACCAGGAAGTTTGTACACCACAGCAAACAGTGCTGGGTTTGGATGGCTGTTTCCTCAAGCAACTTCTTGCTGGAGCACTTGAACAAGGGAGCTCCATTCAAAGGAGGAGAGAACATGAATGAAACAGCAGTCTCTAACCACTGTGTTCTCTCCTCAGGGCTATGGCCTGCAGGGAAGACAGTCAGAGTAGCCTTGAGGCTGCTCCAGCAAAAAGCTGGGGTTGTAACAGCGCTCAGCCAGCCCTGAGCCAGGACTTGCATACAGATGTTTGTCTATTCTTGTTTTTACCTAGGGCTTCACCCACAAAGGGCTGTTGCTCTTGGTGAGCTTGGAGCAACCCCATGGAGCAGTTGGGAAACAGAAAAGGACTATGCACCAGCCAGTATCGACTGGACAGTAGCAATTTGGTTTGATTAGAAGTGTCCGCTTTTAGCAGTTCCCTATTCATTTTTTATTTGTTTCCCCATCTAGGCACGGCATCATATTTAGTAATGTGCATCTCTGCTGTCTTGTCCTTACTATTTATCAAAGTTATGCAAAGAAGTTATGTGTTAAAACCTTTCCAATTTCTGAATTGGCTAGCCATTGCCATCTTTTGTCTCCATTTGTCCCACTTTGCAGTGCCAGAAAACGTGTGTTTATAACAGCTGATTACAAGGGTGTCACTTTGGTACCTGGGAACCAACATCTTCTGATTCACGTGAATGGTTATGGCTGAGTCACGCTGCTGAACGTGCTGTATGTTACCAAGTAGCACAGGGTGTGATTAATTAAGGATGTCAATACTGTGTACAGTACGAAAAAGATATTAAGCTGCTAGAGAGTGTCTAGAAAAGGGCTACGAACTTGGTGAAGGGTTTGGAAAGGAAGCCCTATGAGGAGCAGCTGAAGTCACTTGGTTTGTTCAGCCTGGAGGAGACTGGTGGGAGACATCATGGCAGCTACAGCTTCCTCACAAGGGGAGGAGAAGGGACAGGCACCAAATTCTTCTCTTTAATGGCCAATGACAGAACTCGAGGGAATGGCAGGAAGATGTGCCGAGGAGGTTCGGGTTGGACATTAGGAAAAGGTTCTTCACCCAGAAGGTGGTGGAGCACTGGAACAGGCTCCCCAGGGAGGTGTCACAGCCCCAAGCCTGACAGTGTTCAAGAAGAGACTGGACAACACCCTCAGACACATGGTGTGAACTGTGGGGTTGTCCTGTGAAGGGACAGGAGTTGGACTTGATGATCCTTGTGGGTCCCTTCCAACTCAGGACATTCTATGGTTCTGTGTTACACAACTGTCAGACTTTAAAATTAAACCACTAATAAAGACCTTTGAAATAGGCTTGTTTAAGATTGGTTACTATTCGTAAGACAGTAGTTCTGAACACAGATTTAATTCCAAATGCAAGAAAATTAAGTAAATGAGGGCAGTCTTTCTGCTTAAATGGCTTGATGACTTAGAGTATTTAATAAAGTGAAAGTCACCTTATGATGTGTGTTTTGCCCACCTTACGGTACTCTTCTAGCTGACTGTCACCTGTAAGAATCATTTGTTTAGATCTCCTGAACCTCCATTGCAGAGTTGCTGCCTGTCACTGCCTGCCATGCATGCATGGGGTCAAGATGGTAAATGTCCAAGTAGTTTTCTTAATATGAACACTCAAGAAACCAATGCCAATAGTGAAGAAGTGTGTATGATCTGCTGTTGATTCTATTATGCTTTTTTTACCATGTTTGCTTGAGGAAAATGTTTGAGAAGAGGCAGGTGCACACTCGTGTGTGGTGTTTTCTGTATAGATACTAATGACTCCTGCTGCTTCCTGGCCCCGTGCATCCTGGCGATGCGCTATTTGCTGTGTAGTGGTTGGGTCTGTAATCCTACATGTACATAAAGTGTGTGGTAGCCAAATGGAGCAACACAGGAACCAAGTATCATTATTTTGTCAAGACAAGATACTCAGCACAGAGTATCATAAATTGATCCCAGGAGAACAGACCCAGAATATAAACTGTAGTGCTTTGAATATATATGCCTGTTATAATTGTATTAAACGCTTTGCAGCAATTTGTATTGTGTTATAGCTGACAAAGTATTTTACCTCCTAGTAACTAACTAATGTAAATAGTGTTGATATTTTTCTTTTTCATATTTATAATTACATTAATTGCTTTGCGTATTAATAACAAACAATTAAGTGTCAGAGCCCAGGCTGTAGCTGCCAGTAATCCACAAGCGATTTGTTTGCATATTCAAAAGACGAAACTGAAGAGTAATTGCCATTTTTTGCAAGTGCATATCTTCACAGCTTAAATTTTACATAGGGGAGCCCACTGTGTTACCTAAATATTGTCATGTTCAATATCAAATCTGGTGCTAATAGAATGTCTTTTGGAAATGAAGAGAAACTTTGTGCTAAGAGATCAGAAGACATCAGATGAAAAATAAATGAATAGCTCACATTAGCTAGGAATTGTGACTTATTTCCAAATAAATCTAAGCTTTGAAAAAGATGCTGCCTACATTTGAAAACAGCGTTTTTTAGAAGCCAGAGCTGGAAGATCCACATGTAGTGCAATTCTTGTTTTTGTAATGTAATTTAATTGGGCTAACAGAGTGTCACAAAGAAGCATTCGAGGATTGACTCTGTTGTTTGAACAGAAGCTATTTTTTTGCAAAGTTTCCAGAGAAGTAATCTTTCTGCATTAGTATTTGTGGACTTCAACATTTTTATTCTTAGTAACAAGGCAAATTGAGATTTCAGCATAAATCTGGATATTTTTGTTTTCTTGGTAATTGTGATGTTTTATTTGTGTTGAACTCCTTGCTAGAGGCCAGAATTTAATAGAGGTGATGGTTTTGAAAGTTTGCACACTGCTGGTATTTGTGAGGGCTGCAGTGTGAAGAGCCAGTTCCAACTTAATATTGCAGATGTATGCTGAACTATCCAGGGAAGAGCAAAGGTTGATTAAATTCACAAAATAAGGTGATTCGTAGTTTTCTAAATATGCCACTCAACCTAAAATTAACTCAATGATTTACCAGTCACACACACGTTAATGAATCCTGACAATCTCAATCGACCTGCTGCTATGAACTTCACTGTCACCTAATATTATTTCCTCTGTATTTTCCTT
Organism: Streptopelia decaocto; assembly: GCF_964273445.1. Lineage (NCBI taxonomy): Eukaryota > Metazoa > Chordata > Aves > Columbiformes > Columbidae > Streptopelia > Streptopelia decaocto. The sequence goes on along the minus strand of NC_138663.1, from coordinate 180,212,911 downwards.
AAAAGGAAAGATTGATTGTAACATTTACCTCATGCAAAACAAAAGTGCTCAGGGATTTTATTATTTTTTTAATACCTGCAATTCTGGGGCACTGGTAAATTAATTACATTCAATTAGTAAGGCTATAAAAGAAACGATTCTTTTTGTGAGAGTCTCTCCTAAAGTTTAATCCTCCGGAGATTTCACGTGTGATGGTGATGAAAGTCGCTGCTTCTAAGTCAGCATCAATCATATTATATAAGAAATAAGGTGAGTTTATCTTTTAATATAATGTTATAAAGGCATTAAGATAATAAGTAAATATGATTTATTATTATTTCTAAAGCTAGAATCACCTTGGAATGGCATTTTGTGGTGGTGTGTTACCAGTAGCTATAAGAAATATGTAAGATATTCTTAAATTAGCCAAAATCTTAAATGGTTTTGTCTAAATTCCTGCTAAAATCAGAAATATGTTACTTTAAAAAAAAAAGTGGTTATCCTGCATTTGTACTTGAGTTATGAGTAAATCTCCAAAAGGCTTCCTTGGATTATGAAATGGTATCTCTCCCTTTATGATTTTTTTCCCCAAAGCTTTACAGAATCCTGGATGAAAAACAACATCAGTTCATACAACAGGCATCACTGTAGCCTTGACATGGGAAGGGAACAACAGCTGAAGAGATTTCTGGCCTATGGTTGCTTCTGTCAGGAAAATGGAGCTGGAGAAAGATACATACATGTAATATTTAAAGCTGCTGGGCAATGGCAGGCTCTTTGCAGACATCTGCATGTTCAGCCTTTTTGGCTCGAATGGTTAAGTGGTTAATTAAGTGGACAAGTCAGGTCTCAGTGTGCCCTCAGGGAGAAGACTGATGTGCCTCAGCTTCCTGTGAAAGTTTTGACTGAGACAGGTTTGAAGCTGCAGCAATCTCATTGTGAGATGTGGTGCTGGGTATGAGATGAGCTTGCTAGAACCCATTTTACTGGATTTTACTCAGTAGCTACCACCCACAGAGAAACATAAGAAGTTTAAAAAACCCTGCAATTTTGAAAGCTGAAATTAAGTCATCACATTCAATTGAATTCCTTTCTGGGTTGTTCCAAATTGTTACTGAATTAGTTTAGTTGTTTGATTTTTTTTTTTTATGGGCTGTTTTAATCATTTCCATGATTTTCTTACTTGATTCATTCAGTGACATCAACTGTAGTGACCAAACAGTTGTTTCCGTGGTGACAAATTGCAGTGTTACAAGCATCCTTGAATGAATCAGGTAAGAGAAACAGATCAACTAAAAACAGAAAAAGTTTGCTTGCAAAAATAAACCAGAAATATTTGGTGAAAGTTTACAGGAGAATGCTTGAAAATCTAAAAAATATTTTAATGTAGCTGAGTTTTCTGTATAGCCAAAGACACCAGCACAGCCAGTTTCATAGTGAAGCACAAAGGGACCTGTCCACATCTGGTGACAACAACCAACTGGAGAACATTTAAGATAGACAAGTAACTCTGTAATGAAAGTGAATGAATTTAACTGCAAGAAAAAAAATTAAGCTTCTTGCTCATCCTCTAACCTATGACAACTTGCATCACAACTCAGTGTGATGCATCGTTATTTTCTTAATAAATTGCCTCTTAAAAGGATGTTGAGTACTTCTGTTATGTCACAGATCCAGTTTGGATTCCATACTGGTGTGAACCAGGAGCTTGACCAGTGAAGATGATGGAATTGCACTGGGCTTATGTAGATGCAGGTGAAATCTGACTTGTGTTCAGTATATGTAGCAAGGAACATAGGTCTGAATTTAGGAGGCCGCAGGTGATACTGTTGTATGGTATACTGTATCATCACAGATTTAAATACTATTTGGGGTACATGCTGATAATGCCAAAAGACCCTTGATGTGTACAGTCACAATAAGAATGAATTCCACTCCCGTCATGACAAGTCTCAGTGGAAATATTATGCCTTGCCTGGGCTCAGACATTATTTCCAATAAGTATGGAAATAATGTCTCACAGTGCTGCAAAGAGTTAGGAGATCTCAAGGGAAATCTCATCAGGTTATGTGATAGGTTTGAAATTAATCCATGTCCCCACTGTATTTACACAATATACAATTGTCTTTCTGATGGCTTGTAAGGAAAGGTAAATGCTACCATGCTACCATTGCTAAATCAGCAAGGGGACTTGCTGCAATATATTCTTTTGGTAGAGACTACATTTATTTCTGAGTTGATACAGGCAACTCAGAAAATTATTCTATAACTTTCTTACACCGCAGACATATTGTTGTCTGATTTGTAACCTCATTATGCCACATCATCATCTTTCTTGCAGTTCTCCTTGCCTCCAGTTCGGCAGACATTAATTTTTACATTTTCCTTCTGAAAATCTGAAAGGGAAAAAAAATGTTGAGAACTTCTTGCTTCTAGTGTGGATATGACCCAGCTATAGATCCATCCGTTCACCTGTCATTCCTAGATTGCTCTTTGGTGAAGGCTTCTCTATGGCACTGTTCTCACCTTTCTGCAGGCTGGTTTGGGATTGTGCCAGGCTTTGCCAGCCCAGGTGTGCAGAACTGTGTCACGTTAGGCCAGAAACTGTCTTCTCACTGTCTTTCCCAGAGGAGCAAGGGATTATCATCCATGGAAGAATGTTCACCACACTTGTAAGAAGTGAATATCTCAAGAAGCGTATGACAAACTTGCCAGTCCATGGGTGGAGTTTTTTGAATCCTGCCTGTTCTGAAGGGCATAAGCTAAAAGCTCAATTACGAATCATTATAACATTTTAAGCATTCAGGGAAGAAGTTATCTGGTCAAGAGTACTGGTTAAGGTTAAGAGGACTGGAAGAAGAATGGTATTCCTCAGTGATCTGTTTCTACCCTAAAGTTTGAATACTAGCACTAAATGGTTTAGAGGCCTAGGTCAGAAGAGATGTTAGCACCATATGAGATCTACAAGGACTGCTAGCCTGGACTAGATCTTCATTTTTTTAAAGCAAAGTGACTTTCTATGTTGTTTTTGTGAACATGGAAATGAACCAGGGCAGATACTGTGAATTTCTGCAGCTTCTGTCTCCTCTCACTGATTTAGCTCCATTTGTATCTGCTTTCTACATGTAGCTCCCACTGCTCCCTGGGGCTTCCTTCCCGTTGCAAAATCCACTCCTTCTCCAAAAGGCATTTTCTTTGTTCTTTTTAAAGTTCTTTTTCTTCCTCGAAGATTCAACAACACAGTGAAGAATCTCTAGGATCCTTTCTGTTGACATTATCTTCTGGTGTGGTAGGTTGTACTTTTTCCTTATTGTCTGTGCCTGCCTTTACTCCTGAGAGAAGCCATCTCTCCTTTTCCTTCCAATAGCCACAAGCTATGGCAGGCAACGGGTTGATTGGGCTACCTCCTTTCTATCTCTCTGCAAATTTGTCAGGTTCATGTAAACGTTTGGTACAGTAATTTTTTTTTGCTATAAACTCTAGTTGTACTTAGACCGTCTTTTTTTAGTTCCTCCATTTTGATAGACTGTTGGATCACCGTATCAGCAGTCACATCTGACACTGGTGTCAAAACACAATAGATACCTGGCTCCCTTTAATTAATCACATAGAAGAGAAAACAAGGGAAAATGCACATAATAATTTATTTCCTCTAATACTAATGCTTCCAGATTCCAATCTTCTTTATCAGCTTTTAAAAACCATCTGACTATGTATGAGAATCTCATACATTTTATCTGATAGGTACAAATACAACCACTGCTTTTTCTACTTCTTGTTATTTATGGTAGCTGGATTTTGTATGTCATTTGTAATTGTATTTTTCCCTTATATGCATTGGGGGAGGAGAAAGGACGGTATAGCTCTTAGTTCTTATTTACTTTGCTGAACCAAAACAGTTAGAATGGGGCATCCCATCCAAAGGGCTGTACACTAAATTCCAATTGATTAATCACTGAGATGACTCAAAATAAAACATAGACTGGTGAAACTGCTGCTGCTGACAGCACAAATGTAAGACAGTGAGGTTGCAGCAGGAGGATCTGAGGAATCATTATGACTAGTAATGATGTATGAGACGGAATCAACGTTGGGTTTGTAAGTGACAGTCTAGGGAAAAACAAATGGTATTATTTATCAACTGAACTGGTTTTCAATTGAATTGTTTGGGCATTTTAAACTTTCTATGTTGAGAAATTAATAATTTAACTACACCTTTTTGTGCTTTCTGAAGCATCGAAAAATATGAACTTTAATAGTGTATGGTACTTAAAATCATGTTTCGCGTAGAGGTATTTATCTATTTGTCATGTGGAAGGAAAATTAATAATCTTCTTTGTGCACCAAAACTTGTCTACTGAATGTTTTCTGAAATTTCATTATTTAGAAGCACTATGGAAGCTGTGCTGTTCAAAACATTTTTGTTTTCTTATACTGTAATGTGTATTTGTTCAAACAAAGAAATGCTTATCTGTTGAAAAGATAGCAGTGATAAATTATTTCAGCTTTCATGCATACCTACTGTTTCCATTTGGCACTAAATTCCTGGTTGAATCACAGAGGTAGGTAGATCTGAATTCAAAAAGTTACCTTGATACCTTTTTTAACCAACCGCCATGACCTGATGGTAAAAAGGAAATTTAGTCATCTAAAGGATCACCCTTCTTGTATAGTTTAAACCCCTCTAGATATTGAAAGGATTGCAATTTTTACCATTTTCTTTGAACCGTATTAATTTTCAGAGGATGTACAGGACCTTCTACCTTTACTGTCACAACAACAGCACTTTAGATATCAACAGTGCAACTATCTGTTGAATTAAATAGCATGCAAATTGAGCTTCCCATACTCATCCTATCTCATTATGGGCAATGCTGCATATGCCTTGTTAATCCTTTTGAAAAATTATTGACTCCTGAATAACTTTCTTTTACTACTATAAATCATATCTTCGGGGTTTTTTTTTTCTGTCATTGACTTTTAAGTTCAAGGGTCTGTTTTATTTCTCATCAGAAAACAAATTTCTCTCTATGCTTAACATGAAGTATTCCAGGCTCGTGTTTTCCATTTTAATGAAGGTTCATCAGTCTCCCCTGCCTTCTCCTCACTGAATAAGTGATCCTTATGCAATGCACAGTGGGAGGATACAAAACCAGAAGAGTTACAAAACAGTTTAAAAAGCTAAAAAGCAACATGCCATAGGTTAGCTATATTAGCACGTTCGAATGTGTAAGAGAAAGTAATTGGGAACTCCTCCCTCCTTTGCTAATCTTTACCTTGCATTAGTTGATAGAATGTTTGTTATTCACAAAATAGCAATACTGGCCTTCAAATAAGAGATGCCCTATATCCCACCTGAGTCTTGAGGTCTGTATCTTCATCTACATTTTAGTTGGTCCATATTGGCTGATCACTGAACAACTGTAGACGCCTGCTTGTGAAGGAGATTAAGTTTCTCACACTGCTTTAGAAGGAGAATTTCCTGCCCTGGGATGAACAAACACGTGCACTTGACCAAGCAGTTAACATCAACATGTGCCAGTTTCTATTTTATGAGCATGACAGGAGCCTGAGCTGACAGGGTTTGATGTGGACAGTGATGTTTTATCTGACGACTCCAACTCAGTGGATCCAGAGATTCCTGCTTGCTAGTTGTTCTTTTGATAGGCTAAGTTTTCTCCAGAGCAGTTTTGTACCATTATTTCTGTCACAGTTTTTCTTTTCATACTACCTTCTGGTATGGATGATGACCGAAACCCTCTTTCTTAACTCTTGCTCAAACCATTAAGAGGCTTGTGTTTCTGTATAGAGATGCACTGGTCTACCAGCTAAAGCCCACAGCACAAGTGTTTGGGCATCTTTTACTTGCTCTGCCACCATCTCATCCTCTGACTTTCCACTGTGCCATGATGGTGCTGGCTTGCATTCTGGTTTCCCTGTCTCTTAAATGGGAACACTGATTGCTATATTTACTAGAATAGAATAGTTCCATTGGAAGGGACCTACAAGGATCATCTAGTCCAACTACCCAACCACTTCAGGACTGGAATGTAGCTACTGAGCTACATAAGTTGAGATACGGGACATCTTGTACCCCTGAGACCCTGGATGAAGCCAGGTCAATGGAGGAGTTTGCTTTAGTCGATGAGGACTGGGTTAGGGAGCAATTAAATAGTCTGGACATTCATAAATCCATGGGTCCAGATGGGATGCATCCGCGTGTGCTGAGGGAGCTGGCTGAAGTCATTGCTGGACCGCTCTCCATCATCTTTGCCAAGTCTTGGGAAACGGGAGAGGTGCCCGAGGACTGGAGGAAAGCAAATGTCACTCCAGTCTTCAAAAAGGGCAAGAAGGAGGACCCGGGTAATTATAGACCGGTCAGCCTCACCTCTGTCCCTGGGAAAGTAACGGAACAGCTTGTCCTTGGTGCCATCTCAAGGCATATCAAGGATAAGAGGGTTATTAGGGGCAGTCAGCACGGCTTTACCAAGGGTAGGTCATGCTTGACCAACCTCATAGCCTTTTATGAGAATGTAACAAGGTGGATGGATGATGGCAGAGCGGTGGATATGGTCTACCTTGACTTCAGTAAAGCCTTTGACACAGTCTCCCACGGCATCCTCACAGCTAAGTTGAGGAGGTGTGGTCTAGACAATAGAGTAGTGAGGTGGGTTGCAAACTGGCTTAGGGAGAGAAGCCAGAGAGTGGTAGTCAATGGTGCGGAGTCTAGTTGGAGGCCAGTATCTAGTGGAGTGCCCCAGGGGTCAGTGCTGGGGCCAATATTATTCAATATATTCATTAACGACTTGGACGAGGGAATTGAGTGTACTATCAGCAAGTTTGCTGATGACACTAAGCTGGGAGGAGTGGCTGACACGCCGGAGGGCTGTGCTGCCATCCAGCGGGACCTGGACAGGCTGGAGAGTTGGGCGGGGAATAACCTAATGAAATTTAACAAGGGCAAGTGTAGAGTCCTGCATCTGGGCAGGAACAACCCCAGGTTCCAGTATAGGTTGGGAGATTACATATTAGAGAGCAGTGTAGGGGAAAGGGACCTGGGGGTCCTGGTGGACAACAGGATGACCATGAGCCAGCACTGTGCCCTTGTGGCCAGGAAGGCCAATGGCATCCTGGGGTGTATTAGAAGGGGGGTGGTTAGTAGATTGAGAGAGGTCCTCCTTCCCCTCTACTCCACCCTGGTGAGACCACATCTGGAATATTGTGTCCAGTTCTGGGCCCCTCAGTTCAAGAAGGACAGGGAACTGCTGGAGAGGGTCCAGCGTAGGGCAACGAAGATGATTAAGGGAGTGGAGCACCTCCCTTATGAAGAAAGGCTGAGGGAGTTGGGTCTCTTTAGTTTGGAGAAGAGGAGACTAAGGGGGGACCTTATTAATGTTTATAAATATATAAAGGGTGAGTGCCATGGGGATGGAGCCAGGCTCTTCTCGGTGGCAAACAATAATAGGACAAGGGGTAATGGGATCAAGCTGGAACACAAGAGGTTCCACTTAAATTTGAGAAGAAACTTCTTCTCAGTGAGGGTGACAGAGCACTGGAACAGGCTGCCCAGGGAAGTTGTGGAGTCTCCTTCTCTGGAGATATTCAAAACCCGCCTGGACATGTTCCTGTGCGACCTCACCTAGGTGTTCCTGCTCCAGCAGGGGGATTGGACTAGATGATCTTTTGAGGTCCCTTCCAATCCCAA